>NC_051307.1:201173876-202423876 GCF_015220235.1 Choloepus didactylus | reverse complement strand
GGGATGTATGGAGCAAGCCATATGGTCTTCAGTCCCCACCAGCCTGGTGGTGCTCTAGAGGGCTGGGCTGGCCAGGGGTTCCTGGACATCCCAAGATTCCCAAGACAACAGCCCCGGCCCTTTTACCAGAAGAAAGAGAAGATCCCATTAGCCCTGCTTGGATTCTCTTCCTCATTTGCAGGCAGATGATTAAGGGTTACCCTTTATCCCAACTCCACCCCTTAGTCCCCGGGATGTCCTAGAACCCCTGGGAAACCAGCACTGTTCCCATCTCAGACAGAAAGCCCGGCTAAAGGATCCCAGAAACTTGCATTGGGTTAGAGGCTGATAGGAAGGTTCCTGTAGGTCTGACAGTCCCTCACCCTTCCCCTTTCCTTCCTTCCCCTTCCCTCTACCACCCTGTATTTCATCTCAGAAAACCTGAGCAGATAGTGCCCATCCACTGTCAAGGACAGTTCACAGGAATCTGGCAGAGCTGGAGAGGCGGAGGTCTGCAGAGCCAAATGACAGATATTCCTCTACCCCCACTAAAGGAGAACAGGGTGGGGCAGAAGCCAAAGGCCTCTGTAGCTTGTCTTCTTCCCACCCTGCTGACCTTACTGTTCTCTGCTGAGACCAGGGATCCCCTCACTCCGGTTCAGAACAGTGAGCCCACTCATTAGGCAGTGGCTTTGGGTTAAATGTTAATCAGAACTTACTGAGGCCAAGAGAACAAGGAGTGACTAAAAGACAGGGTCATTTTCTGGGCTTTGGTCACTAGGTCTAGGGGGTGAGGTCCATGTCCCTGAACATATCTGGCACTGTCATCTTGGGGCACAATCAGGTCCTAATTCCACACGTAGTTCAACACTCCCCACTCTGGGACTTAGCTCTACCTGTAATATGAAGCTAGCCTCTACTCTTGATGTTGGATGCTGCGAGCAGAGGGGACGGACTGGAGGCTGCAAGGGAAGATGGTGAGGACTCGGCAATGCTGGTGTAAGTCCAACAGAGGAACCAATTGTTCTGTAGCCAACCTAATCCTCCCTCTGAGAATGAGTTACTGCCTCCCCTGCCTCCCTCACCCTAGGCAGTGTCCCAGGACTACAGACCAGTCCCTTTTTGGGCACTGAGTCATGCTCAGCTACCCAGCCAGCCTGTTCATTCCAGGCAAGGAGCTTGGTGATGGCCACTCAGAATCTATAGGCCCACCCACTACAGTACAGCCTGGACAAAAACTGGTCTTCCCTTCTCCCTGCCCAAAGGCCAAGGTTAAACAAACCTTCCTTGAGACTGCCTGGGAGACTGGCCAGCCACAAGACCACAAGGCACTGGGGGCAGGGACTACGGTATAGCTACAGCCAGAAGCATCCTAGTTCCCCATCTTTGCAGGGACCCAACCTGAGCAACACCGGCCCAGGAGTTGCAGTGGGTCACCCACTCAGGGGCAGGCAGCCTGTGACAGGACCATTTTACAGCATTCTCCCCTCCCTCCCAGTCTCACTGGGTTCTCTGCCATTTCACCTTACTGACAAGGAAACTGAGGCTCCAAAAGACATGTCTGACCCAAGAGGTTAGCTCACAGGCAGAAAAGGTGCTAAGAGGCAGCTTATTTGTTGGCAAAGCTTCTGGGGCAAACCTCCAACCCTCCAGGGGCACAGAACTGTTAAGACTATGTGAGGTCAGCTGTTAAAAGGCCATTTTCAAATGTGCCTGGCTGGGTCCCCTCTTCCTTCTGTCACACAGGCTCCAGCCCCCACCACTCATGTCCTGCAACCCACGGGGGCCAAGGAAATAGATGCTTGGAGGCAGCGGCATTGTAATAAAGACACTGCTTTTATTTAGTTTGATATGTTTCTTTACAGAATGCAGAAAACACATCTTAAAATCATATAGAATGAAATAAAAACACATCAGTGGTTGGTGAACACTTGAATGTGAGATTGGCTCTCCATCTCACAGAGTCCAGCGGCCATCGCCAGCCCAGTGCTCAGGTGAGGAGACTGCCTGCAAGGGCATTGTTGCTGTTATTCTGTGCACTGCCCCTTAGCCTCCAGTTGCTATGGCAATAGGCCATTCTGGGCCAGTCATGTCTCTGCATGGCAGTGCCCAATGGTGGGGTTGCTAGGGGCAATGGAGCCATTTAGAAGGCCTTTCAAAGCCCTCACCTGGAACACTGGGAATTATTTATTTTTTGATGAGGTCATCAAAAATAATCTTACCAGGCCAGACCCATTTGTGCTCCTGACTCTGGGGCATTGGGGAAATCCTGGCTTGGACCAGAGACTGGAGACATGAAGCCCAGTCACCAGTGGTCCTCTGAGCCCTCATTTAAAGGCTCCCCCCACAGGGGCACTGCTCACTCTAGAGTACCTGCACCACAGCAGGGAGAAGGGACTGGCCACCACAGCAGGAGAAGGCGCACAGGAAATGCACTCCCGATAGCAGTGGGGTGAAGGCCCCCAGCCCTCTTGCCGGCCCTTCCCTCCTGAGGCAGCACATATGAATCCTCTGCAAAATGTCGATATGGCTTAAAAGTGGCTGCTCGGTGTGCAAAGGGAGCCCAGGTTCACCCACCTGCTCTTGATCAGGGAAAGGAAACATTATTGCAAAAGGCATTCCTCCTCCCTAAAAGGTACCCAAACTAAAACTGTGTCAATAAAGTCATGCTCAGAAGGGTTTCTTCCAAAGGAGGAGAACCGAAGCAGAGTGGGTGCCCCTGAGTCATGGGACAGAGATGCAGATGGATGGACGGATGTTCTGCTAAAAAAAGGCAAAAGAAGCCCCTGTGTAATTCCCGGAATTTAAGCCATTAAGGAAAAAAAAAGGCGGGGGGGGTGTCAAAATCAGCAAAGCCATCAGTTCCATGGAATCAACACTAAGAGCTTGTACAAACTGCTGTAAGCATCACCATTTTTAATCTTTTTTTAATAAAACAATTTGTGGCTGTATAAAAACTTTAGTAAAAAATTAGCTTTGAGAGCCCACAGATTTTTACTATTAACTACTGTTGGCACTCCTCCCCAGCCACTAGAGCTCTTCTGGCCATTCAGGCCCATGACCTGGGACTGGGGTGCCAGAGAAAAGGGGTGGGGTGGGTCAGGGTGGGCTGTGGACAGTAGGGACAAAGTGGCCAAGGTCAAGTGAGGAAAGAGCATCACATGACGTAAAAATATTGCATCTTCACCAAAATGGTCCCCCCACTGAGTATTTCAAAACATGATATTCCTTTTAGAAGGGGGGAAAAACATAAGAGAACTAAAAAAGAAAACAGGTTGATGTGGTCGAGTCCCTCGACCTCCCCAGGCACCCCCCCACAAACAGCTAGGTTGGGGGCCATGGCCACCGCTGCCTCTTGGAGTCCCTTTTCCATGGAAATGAAGACCCCTGGTAATGGGCCACTAGCGTGCATGGGGTGGGGGTGAGGGTGTCCACAGCCCAGAGGCCCCTCCAGCTTCCAGCCCCTGACAACAGCTGGTGAGCAAATCCAGCACCAGGGCCCTGGCCCCTTAGCCAGGGCTGGGAGGCCCCCAATCAGGCTCTGGGGTATCAGAGCAACCAAGTTTACGTAGTGTGAAAAAATAGGATTCCTTTGATAAAAAATACTGTCCCTTGGTCTTCTCTAAGTTTGAAATACCCTGGGAGCTTATTTTTAGCAAAGCAATTCCCCATTCCCACCCAAAAATTATACATACAAGTTTAGGTAAACAGCAGATTAAATGTAAAAACTTAACCTTAATTTCTGAAAGTCCTTTGAATTTAATCTTTAGCTACTGTTTTCCATGTTACATCCTGCAGCTAGACACACATGAATAGAAAAAACAGTACAGTTAGTGTTAAAGGCAAAACGCAGAGAGCTGGGAGACTGCCCAGCACTGCCTGCGAGTTCATTCACGGTTCCTCACTCCTTTACATCTCTACTCCAAACCGTGCTTTCAGAGCCAGCCATCAAAGACGCAGCAAAGAATTTCTATGAACAAACAAAAAGCTGTTAGGCAAAAAATAAAAATAAAAAACTCCCCAAAGTCTCTCCAGCTGCTTTGGGGTTTAGGAGGACCAGAGAGGGCGGGCTTGTCCAGGCCCCGTGTGTGTCAGTGTGTGCTAGGTCAGGTGTCAGCTTCCGGTGGATGATGGTCTAAAGGCCACCGGTCTCCAAGGACAACACTGTGTTGTCTCCAGGCCCCTGCCCTATCCCTGCCTCCACCCAGGCGCTTGTGGGTTAAGGGGGAACATAGGGAGGGGGCGACCGATACGGGGTCATGTTCTTGGGACGGGAACCCTTGCCCTCCATGGGGGCTGTGAAGGGCGGGGGGGGCTGGTAGGGAGGTGCATTGGGATCCTCATCCCGCAGAGGGGTGTACTCTCCCACAGTGTCCTGGTTCAGAGGAGTGGTCTCGGGCACACTCTGGTTGGGGTACTCGGGAGGAGGCAGAGGGGCCTTCTCCTCCTGCAGGATAAGCGGCATACTGGAGGAGGGTGGGGGCTTGGAGTCATCTAGCTCATCCGCAAAGATGATGGGCACGCCTTTCTTGATGAAGGTGGCCTGGTCCTCGAGGGTGAGCTTGCCCTTCCGCTTTTTGCGGTAGCAGATCATGGCAATGATGCCAGCAATGAGCAGGATGGCTGCAACCACCACGGCCGGAATGACCGTGTGCAGGTAGACGTCATCCTCACTGCTCTTCTCAGGGTCCCTGTCTGGTGCCTCAGTAGGTGGCACCTCTGAGGGCATCCTCCTGGGTGGCACCACGGGAATAAACTGCAGATGCCGGCAGCTGCCCGAGCCAGTCACAGCAACACTCATGGTCTTGAAGTCAGGCTCCAGGGCATTGGAGAAGGCAGGTCGAGGCTTCCCATCATCCTCAGCGATCCTCTGGCTCAGCCCTGTGATCTGCTCCTTGGGGCAGGGCTCCAGGGGCAATGTGTTGTTGGTCCATTCCACCACGATGGAGCCCCGGGTGATATTCTGCAGGGTGATGGTGCTGCAGTTGCGGTCCCCAAAGGCAAAGGCCAGCTTCTTCACCAGGGCAATCTTCTTGTGAATGTCATTCACCACCAGTGCTGGGTCACCCACAAACTTGGCCTTGAAACGTGCAGGAGCCCTGTCCCCTTGAGGGCGCCTGTGGACATGGATCTCAAAGGCATCAACAGCCGACAGGCCTCCCTTATCCGTGGCATGCATGAAATACTCATGCTTGCCCACGTGGCTGCTGTCAGGCAGGCCATACATGAGCTGGCTGTTGCTGTTGAACTGTACCCAGGACTTCTCACCCACCAGCTGCTGCTCCCGCAGCTTCAGGGTCAGCTTTAACTTGTCAGTAGTGGTATCCTCCTTATCATAGAAAGTGTCTGGTGGGATCTTCACCTCAAAGTAGGTGCCAACCCAGGCATCTACCCTGTCGATGTGGTTCTTACGCTCTGGGGCCTGGTTGGGCTCTCCTCCCCGGGGTACCCCACTGGTGGTAGTGCGGATGCGAGTGGGGGGAGAAGCTGTTTCCAATCTGGTGATAGGAGCTTTGGTAGTGACCCGGGGCACTGGTCGGGGTGTACGTGGTTTCTTAGTTGGTCTGCGAGTTGTGGTGGTTGAGGAGTCAGTTGAAGGCGTGGCTGGTTTTGGTGTGGGTACTCGTGGCTTCTTGGTGGTGGCTGTGGGAGGGGTAACAACTGCTGTGGGTTCCACATAGCCAGGAATGGTCATCGTTGGTCGGATCTGGCCAGAAACCGTGGTGCCAATTTCTGACACCCGAGTGGGCTGAATCGGGCCTAGGGTTGGGGTCTGAATGATAGCACCACGAGTCCGGGTGGTGACTGTGGGCTTTCCGGGGACGGGATCCCTAACTGGAGGAGCCATGGTCTCTGTTGGAGGAGCAATGGCTGGAGATGTTGGGGTGGGTACGATCCTGGATGGTGGCTCCTGGATGGCTGTGGTTGGGGGCCCAATGGCAGTGACTGGTGTGGGTGTGGCATGGATCTGCCTCCGGATCCGTTTGGGGAGAGGGGGCTTCTTGTTGGCAATGTGCCAGCCCACCACAGGGTAGCCAAGCTGGGCTGACATGGCACCCTCCCTGGCAGGGACCTCTACACCACGGATGTCAGGCACACTGTTCTGGTTCAAGGAGCAGCCCAGCCTCCAAGAGAGCAGGGCTCCATTCTCTACTACCTTTTTTGCATTTCCTGGGCCAGCCATGAAGGCCGACATGTCAAACAGTCTATTATTCACCACTGGCACCAACTTCATATTGTGAAGTTCTACTTCCGAAAAACTCTGCATCCTATGCAGGAGGTCGATCCTTTGCTTTGGGGTCATCTTGGTGAGGTCGGCATCTAGAATCACTGTCAGAACAGTCACAGGCTCGTCAGCAGCACAGGCAGATGATACCACCTCACCAGGATCTGGTGAAGCTGCCCGCAAGGACTGTGGCTCATTGTGGTCTTCAGGATAGACCTCGATAGAGAACACGCTAGAAGTCTGAGGGACATGGCTCCCATTGGCCCCCAGCCGTGCAGCACTCACCGAGATGTAGTGCACACCCTTGTCGGTGTCAAGAGGGAGGCCCTCCAGGGCACGGCTCTGTGGGTCCCAGTGCAGCCAGGATGGCAAGGCCTCTTTCCCAGCCGCCAATACCTAGGAGAGACACAGGTATGACTTATAGGTGCTACTGTCACTGCACAACCTGAAAATGATCACAACAGTTAACCACTGACCTAGCCTTAAGTGTGTGATAAGCTTGAAGTATAATTCAGAACTCCTACTGGGGGAGCCAAGTCCTCTCCCCCAGAGAAGTACAAACAACCTCATTTATCTGTCATGAGAGACAGAGGCTGCCAGTTGGGCTAGTTTGGATGACAAATGATTCACCCATGGCCATATGGCGGGGAGATAACGTCACTGGCACACGTCTCACTCTGGACAACTGAGGCCAGTGAGATCAAGGATCTAGCAGATTTTTACTCCAGTGACATACCATGCTACCTACTTGCCCACTCAGTCTACAGAGCCAAGTTTGAGTGCCTCATTCTAGTTCTCAGCACTCCTTTCCAGCCTCACACCTCAGACTTCTCCCCCTGCCCTCTGCAGATACCACACCTTTGCTCAGGCCATATGCCTGGTCTGGGGTGCCTTTTCTGCCCCTCTCCACCCCTAAGGAACCCATCTATTTTAGAAGGGCTTGGCTCAAGTCCCATGTGATCTCTCCCAACACATCATCATGACTGTTGGCCCTTGGTCAGGTGCTACAATCAGCTGAGGTTGTGTTTCATGCTGACAAGGGTGTACACTCATTGAAGGGGTACATCTTTGTATCTTTTCCAGTGCCCAGAACTGGAAGCCAGAGCTGGGCACATGGGTTTTGGTACACAAATGAAGGTTCCAGCATAGTGGTGCACGTTTGCATAGCAAAGCAAATACAGTTAGCTGTGCCTGATAATAATCCTGCTTCTCAAACCTCAAAAGAAACCGTGGTGCCTAGAGTGGGGAGATTGGAAAACACCATTCTAGAACAGTGCTTATCCAAGGCATCCCAAGGAGCTCTGGTCTCTCTAAAAGAGAGGTTATGTAGTCATCCAAGTTTGGGAAACATGCAGAGCCCACCACTGCCCTTGGAGGACTCAGGCTTAGAAGCAGGCCACAGGCTCTGAGGAGCCTGTCTGTTTGCTCTACCAGAGAACCTCTTCCAAACCTGTTTCAGCATGGAGATACAACCAGTAACACTCAAAACACCTGATGAATGCCTCCATAAAACTTCCACCATCAGCTGACAGGAGAGTTAAAACATGCCTCTTGCCCGGGCCCCATATGTGACTCCTTCACTTTCAAGAACACTTACTCCTGCCTCCAATGCAAGAAAAGTGTCACTTGCTCTCTGGTCTGCCTGGAGGCACTCTCGGTACCTTTGTCCTGTCCCACCAAATCAGGAGACACTGCCAGCCTCGCCCCAGATCTCCCCTTCGTGGCCAATGCTTGTCAGCACAGGAACACTGAAGCACTTCCCTCCCTGCACAGAAAGACCAGAGCTATGCCTGCCGAGCTCCGTGGGGACTCCAGTTCCCCAGGCTTCCTCCTGCCATGAGCTGGTGCCTGAGTGACTGAGGAGACCCTGGGCTCACAACTGCTTTTCCCAGCCAGGACCCAGGTGTCCAGGCAGCATATATCCAACAACCTTACCAGAGACCAGATACATTCCTCCCCTTTAAACGGGTTTCCTAACCTACAGCAAAATCTCATGTGAATATGACTGACATTTTTAGGACTTATTATTATTGGGTTGTCCTCTCCTAATTGCTCTCTGAGCCACTCCCTAAGGATCTGTGAAGAGCATTTCTTCTGTGACACAACATTCCATCAGATCTAAGGTACACCAATATCCAATGCACTGCTAAGAATCACTTCCACCTCATCACTCACCATCCACTACAAACACAGCCAACACCAGAAATGTTAAACATCTGTAAAAAGTGATGGCTTCAAATCCATGAAAAAATGGTAAATATATTTTTCCTTTAAAAATCTTTTTCAGCTACAAAAATAACACTTGTTTCAAACGTTTTGACTGGAAAACCTGTGCTTTAATTTTTTTCAGTTCAATTACATTAAATATAAAACCTTCACACCCACATGTAAACACAGAAAGCAAATGTTTAATTTCTTGTTTTGAAAAAAACATGAAGCAAAAATGTAAGGCTCAAATGCAGTGTTCAGGGATCCTTGAGTTATTTTACAGGGATGGGATAGGGGTCCTAGGAAGTGGGGAGTGGGCGAGCCAGGGCACGGACCTGGGCCTCTGGCCACCTAAGGGCAATTCTTAACTCCTACTCTATGTGGCCGTCACTGGGATGAAAGCTCACCTGGCAGAGGTAGGGCAGAGGGAAGAGAAAGAAGGCCCAGAACAGAGTTCTGGATAAAGCCAATTAAGAAGTCCCCTGCACAGGAGACCAGAGAGGGCCAGGAGAGACTCTACAGGTTGGCACCAAGCAACTAGCCAGGCCACGGGACATTCCTGAGTGACTGGCCAGCTAGGCCTGTGCCCAGTCCTTTGTGTTCCATCAGCACATATGAGGAAGCAGCCCCAGTGCTTCTGCATGTCTGTCTCCAGCTACATAAGGGCACTTTATAACACAAAAACAGAGAAGGGCCCCACCCCCTCGAAGCTTCTCAGCTTGGCTCACTTCCTATTCTGCTGACCTCCAAAGCCAAAGTTCTGCTGTCAGACATTTCCTATGGAACAAACCCAGGCCACTCTTTGGTCAACGTTCCCACACAGGCATACTTGGAAAGACATACACTGACTTAAAGTTATGCCAAGGGACAAACATTGAAGAAAGCCCAGGTTTTACCAAAGCAAGTTATAATGCTGAATTTCAAATTAGAGATGGGAGAGGAGAATTAGTAACTTTTTTCTTATTATTGAGAGCAAATTCTTTCACTGTCGTCCACCCTATGGCTTTATGGACTTTGGCAACAAGACATGCAAAAAACAGCCAAGCCTCCCCAACCTGCACACCCTCTTCCTCTCTGCAGATTCTTCCTCTTCAGGGGTCCCAGACTCCTGGCACCTCCCTGAGTATCTAACCAGGATCTACAGCCCTGACAAGGGTAGCCCCAAGGGTCTTGGGAACTCTTGAGACAGGAAAGAGCCGTACTAACAGGAATATTCTAAACCCCTGTACCTCTAGGCATTTATTACTGGGAATATCAGGCCCAGGCAGACTCTGAGTGCCAATGATTTGTTTTAATAGAATGGCCACAGGAAGCAAAATAAACCAGATTTCCACCAGGAACCCTGGCCAAGCCACAGGAAAGCTTTGCATTTTCAAGGCCATTTGGGGAAAGCCCCTGATCCGAGAAGTCTGAACATGCCTGAGGGGCTGGCAGCATCTGCAGTCCCGTGGGGAAGTGGCCCCTTGATCCTGAGACCAATCAGCTCAGGGCCGCCCCCCCCTCAAGGAGGCTCAGCCAAGGCACAGCTCACTGGGGGAGGCACCTAAGGACTCACCGCCTGCTCCACCCTGACAAAGCAAGGACCCATCAGCCCATGAGGCCTCCGGACACTCTTCCCAGATTTCAAAACTTCCAGGCTCTAGACCAGGGCCTAAAGGTGAAGTGGGATATGAAAACTCTTTCTGAGAAACATGGTCCCATTACAAGTCAGGATTCATCCCTGTGACAACAGCCCGCCCGATGGGAAGCTCCCATCTCTAATAGCCCTCAGCTGAATCTCAGCTCCAAGCAGGGGAAAACAATCCCATCGCTGTACAATAATAGGGCCAGGCACATGCTGGACTCTGTGTCCAGCTCCCTGTGGGCTGTGAAAGGACCCAGTACACAATGTGAGGCTGCTGCACACAGAGGCCCAGGGCACATCCAGGCTCCCCTCCTCAGTCCTTCTTCCCAACTGGCCTTGGACCCAGTGCACAGTGGGATCTCATCTCCCTGTTGATACCCCAAAGCAGATGCTCAAACCATCAAAGGGAAGCGGGGAGGCTGGAGGAAAGAGGAGGTGAGGATCCTATAGGAAACAAGGCCAATGCTGCTGAGGCTGGGCCCAGGGCAGGCACAGCTCAGGGACTTGCTTGCCTGTCAAGACCTGTGTGTCAGAAGTAGATGAAAACCCCAAGTGGCATGGAGAGAGACACAGACGTCATGCAGGTGAGAGCCCAAAGACTAGCATCCGACTCCGGTCTAAATCAGGAGCCCTCGGTCCTGGCTTATTTTGCACAAGGGATTTCTGACTATCCTTGAAGTCCTTTTGACCACCAGGCCAGGCAGGACTGGCAAGAGGTAGGACCTGGGGCTCCATGTGACATGCTCATCATCACCAACATGAACATTTGGGGTTGCAGGCTGGTACTGCCCATGGAGCTCCTCCAGCGTTTCAGGTCACTTAATCCTCCATCACCAAACAGCAGTGCTGCCATGGATCTGTGGGAGGTAAGGTCAGCTGACCTTATAAAGCTGCTGTCTTGGAGAGGAGACTTCGGGCACTTAGCAAATACATTCGAAGGATGCAGAAACTGTAGGAGGAAGTCTGATCTGAGAGGATCATAGGCTCCAGCTCGCAGTCCATCCAGAAAGGGCCAGAAAGCTTCCCAGGTTCAGCAACCTTCAGAGAGAACGGCTTCTGAGATGGAAGGCTAGCCCAGGTTGGAAGAAAACAAGATCTCTCATAGCCACACACCCCGCTTTAGAATTTCTAACCCAAAAAGTGCATCTAAAGACATTACGAATCAAAAACAAAACCTGGGCAGGCCCATAAAGAGTTCTAAAGACTACCTTCCTGCCCAGTGAAGCCCATAAGAAATCACCATGACCAATGACCAAGAAACTGCCAAATTTGAAAGTGTTGTTGTCTCCTCAGTCCATTCTAGCAAACGACTGATATCTGATACGCCCCTCAGTTCTCGGACACCCACTCCAGATGCTGTGCTGGTGCCCTCTTCCACACAGTAGACCACCAAACATATGGTTTGATAAAGATATAGCACCTGTAGGTGCTAAATACCATGAAACACAAGCTAAGGCTCTCACTCCAAACCAGTACCCTTCCCCACATGGCTAACGGGTGGAAGAGCTTCCAATGACTCAGTCCTGCATCAAGAAGCAGGGTTCTACCCACCATCTAAGCCAGCCAGTCAGGCATTGCTGAAACATGAAACTGAAGAACGGGGCTCTCACTAGGGCTTAATTATTTAATTTTATGATCATTAGCTTCTGAAACCAAGAGGACATGAGCATTATCCTTCAGAGCTCCCTTACCCATGTAGTAGTTGTAAAACTCAGAAATGGCAAGCAAAAGTTCTAGAAAGATGGACAAGCACTTTTACAGCTGATGATGGCTTTTTCTGAGGGATTTTAAGAATAAGGTATAATCAAGAAACTATTTGGTGAGAATTCTCTCACACCACAGACCTTTTGGAGGGTCTTTGAGTCTCTGGGGTGGCATCTTCCAACCAATACCTCCACACAGGGCTGCATCTGGTGTGCAGGCTGGGCCCTTCCTTGAGTACCCTCCACAGATGTGCTGGAGTCTCTTCAGTGGTCCATTTCAAAGTAGCACAAACTGCCACCCTACAACACCCTACCTCTTGGACTTCTAGAGGCCTGCCCTGGCAAGGACCTCTGCCTTCCCCTGGATCTGGTCACTGGTTCCTGACCCTTCAGTTCCCTCACCTCTCAATCTAGCTGCAGAACTGGCCAACCCACAACCAGCTATTGCTGGGTACCACAGAGAGTACCGTGGAGGCACTTGCATGCTCAGGAGGTAGTCAAGGTCTCCTTGGAGCAGGCTGTATGGGATCCTCTGCTCTGGGAGGCAGGAGATGATCCCTTCTGAGCCTCCAGTCAGGTTTCAGGGATCCCCTTAGTGCTGATTCACACTCATGTCAATGAGATAAATCTGCTCTGTGGCCAGGGTCAGCTTCCACAAATGACACTTACGGGCTGTCACATGGCCAGACAGCAGGAAGGCAGCACAGGTCAGTGAAAGAGCCTCTGGCATGGCTTCCTCACCTGCGGTAAAGAACCATGGTGGAACTGGGTGCAAGGGCCTTTGTTATGCTGTAAGCAGGGCTGTGACCACAAGAGACAATCATTGGTACTGCTGCCACACACTCAGGCCTGCCATGCAAACCTCAAACCTGCACACAGCTTCCACCATAAGGCTAAGGCCACAGGATCATACTCTGAACACACCTTGTTCAGCCAGAGGCAGTTCCCCTCTGGTCTATGAAGCATTTATCTGATACTATTTTCACCTAAAAACAAAAATTGATCCCCCTCCCCCCAAATAAGGGACAACTTAACATAAACAGTTATATCCATTAATAAAATTTTGAATTAAGTCCTGGTTCCCGGCATTATCTATTTTTAATTTGTTGTGTTCTCTTTCAGTCATAATTTTTTCTTTTAAACACAGAAACTTATATTTTCAGTAAGTATCTGAGTTGATGAGTCTGAGCAAATGCCATTCTGACAACCCACCCCCAAGGACGCCTTTCATTGCCAACCCGCATTTCTCAGTGTGCCATGTTCACAAGGGGTCCATTCATAACTAGGGAACACCCACTCGAGGCAGGAAGAAACTGCAGTTTATCTCATGCAGGCGGGGTCACCACAAAGTTCTCAAGCATCCAAAGAAATGCTCCTTTCATGAGCTTCCCTGCCTGGTCAAAAAAAGTACCCATTGTTCTCAAGGGAACAATCAGGGGCCCATGCCAGCAGCCAACAGCACAGCCCCAGGAAGGGCTGCTCCCAGCCTGCTGACATCTTGGGCCAAGGGAAGTCCACATTGTCTCCAGGCAAGGAGGCTGAGCGGAAGCAAGGATAAGAAGTCATCCTCACAGGCTCTACCAAAATGAGACATCAAAGGGGCTCTTGAAGGAAACCTCATCAGTTATTTCATGAGATGCAAACGTGTCTCTCCCTGACTACTCTAGAGAGGAAGGGTTAAAATATCTCTAGTGGTATAATCACCATCCTCTGCCAGTAAGTACCACACTCTCTCAAGTCACAGAAGAGATGCCTGCAGGGAGCCAGTGCCAATCCTAAGGGAGGCAAGAGTCAAGAAAGGTGACTTATACTGTGGCCAACTCAGGGCAGACAACCCAAGGCCCATCAAGCAAAAGCAAGGTGGCTTCTGTGGGGCCAGTCCCCACAGATCCTTGGGGAAGGAGGGTGCTCTCAGCTAGTCAAGATCCAAGATGAGCTTTGCAAACAGACATCCAGTCAGGTCCAAGGGAGCACCAATCGTCTGCTTCAAGGAGCCCAGAGGCTACAAAAGAGGTGACAGGAACCTACAGCTCAGGTGTCCCAGGAAGGCCACCCTGCCTTGAGGACCTAGAGACAGCTTTGCAGCCCCTTAGGAAGTCAGGTCAATGGAATCCATGTGGGAGTTAATTTGGTGTCAATAATAGCAAATCAGTTCTTGAGGCAGTGCTGGTGAATGGCAGGGGAAGCAGCAGGTGTCAGCCAGGCTGAGACTGGACAAGGGATGAGGACATGAAAAGGTATGGGGTACAGCAGAGGTTTCAGGATTTTAGGGCTGCAACCTCCAGGCAGGCAGGTCCCCTCTTCTTTCTTCCGACCTGCTTTTCTGCAGGCTAATGTACAGAATGCAGGGAAGCCCTTGCTCTGGCAACTGATGCTACCCAATAGGTACAACTGGCTGACACCAAGTGGATACCCTTGGCCACCGTAACTACCAGAGCTGCCACAACTTCCTGAAACAATCAGTGTAGCCAACAGGCCTCACAAGTCAAAAAAAGCTTTGCAGTTAGCTAGCACAGCTCAATTGTAAGCCTTTAATTTTCTGCCCGTTCCACAATCTGTTACAACCATTTTGCAAACACTACCATATCTCCTGACCAGTCAGCAAGTATGACAACACACAATCTAATCTCACCAGATCTCAGCACAGACCATGTTCTACCTGTGTATCCTCACTAGGCAACTTGGCCATGTCCAAATAAGCCTGAGAACCCAACATGGGATTTAAGGGAATGCCAGGCCAGGTCTAGCATCTCCACCTCCCACCTCAGTTCCTTACCAGTTCCTTCCTACTCTGGCATCCAGGTAAAAACACCCTGCAGAACCCACTATGGGCATTCCTCTTTTTCCACCCACCTGTCACTCAAACGGACAACCCCAGCCTGAGTGGGCATCAGCTTGTCTGGCCAGGAACCCGCCTCTACCTCCTCCTAACAGGTCCCTCTCAAATTTCTCACATGCAGCTCTGCTCCCTACCACTGCCCCACAAGTCTTCTCTTTGCTGCTACATCTCTGTTAATGCTTCATCACACAGCAAGCCTTTAATTAGGCACCTACTTTGAACCAGGCCCTATGCCAAGTACCTAGAACACTGCACAGTGAAGTACCCTAGCAGCAAGGCATCATCTTTCATTGTATACCCAAGGTCAGCCCTGGTCTTCCTGGTCTTCCAAACCCCAGGCCTTCACAGGCTCCCTCCCAATGGCCAGAAGCGTAAACTATTTACTCAATGACCATTTCTAGAACCCCACTGCAGGTCAGTGTGCTGGTTTAGAGCTGTTATGTATCCCAGAAAATGCCACGTTCTTTTAATCCATTCTTGTGGGTGCAGACCTTTTGATTAGGTGGTTCAATTGAGATGTGACCAAGCCCATTCAAGGTGGGTCTTAATCCTTTACTGGACTCCATACTAATAAAAGATCAAAAAAACAAAGGGCCAAGAATCAGAGGGACAGGGTAGAGGCTGCTTCCCCATGTGGAAAATTTAACAAGAAGCTAGTTCTGAAAGTATGTGTGTATCACTGGGCCCAGAGCCATGAAACAATGCAAAGCCAAGGATGACCTTAGTCTCTTGCTACCCCTGATGTGGGCTGGTATTTTACCCTGTGTACAGCTGAGTAGGCTTTGAAAGCCAAAGCAGCTTCTCAGGCATTGAAAGGGCCTTCATTCTCTCTGCCAATCCACAAACATTTGAGGGTCTATTATGTGATGGGAGGCAAATCCACAGACTAACAAAAAACAAGAATTTCAAAAACAAATTTGCTGAGAAAATGACGACAGAAGGTTTTAGGGGAAAGCTGATTTCACCAGGTGGGGGGAAAGGGCTCCAATGCCCCAGATGAGCCTGAAAGAGGCAGCTGGGTCCACACTGACAGAAGCAAACAGAGGCCTGAGGTGGGCCTGAGCTTGGCATGTTCAAGGGGTAGAGAAAGGGACCAATTTGGCTGGGGCCAAGTATGCGAAGGGAGGAGGTGAAGGAGAGGTGGCCAGAGGTCAGTAGAGGCTGGTCCATGAGGAACTTAATTCTAAGTGCAGCTCAGTGATGGGAGGGTCTAAGCATACTTAAGCTTTAGAAAGATAAAGATGTGTCTTGCCTCAATCTGGAGAACACAATGGGGGGTCGAGAATTGAGGAGGGGGCCTGGAAAAAGCAGAGCAGCAACTTTTAAGAGGGGCAGTAGTTATAGACTCCGGATATGATTTGGAGATCCCCCAACAAGGATCCTTGGGACCAAGAGCTGAAATGTTCCTCATGTAGGGAAGAATACTGGGCAGCCAATAAAAGTTACATTCTTGAAAAAGACTTAACAACCATGGGGAAAAACTCAAGCTAAAGTGAATGAAAAAAAAGTTAAAAAATATATCCAGTGTGAGCCCAGGTGGTATAGACATCTATTGATGAGCACAGAAAATGACGAAAAGTTCATTCTGAGTGGTAGGAACCACAAGATACTTTCTTTTTCTCTTTTCTGCATTTTCTACAATGTATATTTGTGCATCGTTATTATAATGAGGAGAGAAAAAATAAACCTCCTTTCATACAGACTTTTTCACCCTATTTTACAAATGGGGAACCAAAGCTCCAAGAATGATGAGATTGGGCCTGCAGACTTCTGACTCCTTGGCCCACAGTGCCCTAATGGCAAGACTATTTGGGATGAAGTCACACCTCGTTTTTCTACAGGCTGATCAGCTACTAAATGGTCTGCTTTCCACAGATAAATATGCTCAGGTAAAATCCTGTTTTCCTAGTAAAATCTCTTTACTCCCCTGGTGAATAAGCCTGTTAAATAAATCTCTCTGCCAGATATGGCAAATAACTGGCTCAGTTCAATGTCAGGACTAATCCACATAAAACATTTCAATGGCTGCCAGAACAAGGGCAGTCACTGCAGGGTTTCACTATTTAATGGACCAAATTTGAAGTTAGGTAAGAAAAGTACCCTACAAAACCACTGTTCTTCATCTAACGAACAGACTAGCATATGGCTTGCAGGAGTATTATGAAGGTTACAACAAAATCTTGTGCAAATACTCTGCAAACAAGAAACAATTCTGTGGACACGAGCTGCCACGTGATCTTCAGAAGGATGGCCATTCCTAAGATCACAAGGCACCCTGAAAACAAGCCTTGACCTGAAGAGAAGGGCACAAGAAAGGAAAGGAAGGGAGTATAAGGAGGATACATACAAGTCAACTAGGAGGCCTAGCTACTTCATCCAAGCTCACATCGGGCCTGTCATCAGTTTCCTCAAGCCTGGATGCCTCTTTGCATCTGCCTGCCCCATCCCATCATCTTTTGTCAAATAAAAGCTCAATAACAAATAAGGCCTCATATACACCCTCACTTTCAGCCCCACCCACTGCTCTCCTCCTCATTTAGACAAATCATGGCCTCAGAGCAATTCTTCCTCACACCTAGGCCTTGAGATGCAATGTCACCAACTTAAAAAAAAAAAAAAAATTCTCTAAACAATGCTTTTAATCAATAATTTAATCAAAGTTCTGAAAGGTTCAGCAATGAAGGGGAGCCCTAAGGCCCGTCTACCTGCAGCTGAGATCCTGTATCTGTTATTTTAATATATTCTTGATTCCCCAACTCCTCTCTTTCACCTCATCACCTCCCAGATAAATGAATTTTGTTGTCTCTTTCAGAAGCATCTTCAAAGGGCTCTGCTGTGCTCCGATCTAGCCAGTTAGGACCAGGAACCGAGCCTTGAATGGTTCTGTGGTCCTGGTTGCTCATCCTGGGTCCCCTCTGAGGCACAGCCAGGCACAGGCACACACAGGATCCAGTGGGTCCTTATCAACTTGCCCCACTCAGACCCATAAGCTCCAGGTGTCTAGCTTAAAAACAGCCATAAATTCTATGCCACTTTTCACAATGAGAGGTGGGTCTATGCCCCTTCGTCTTTTGAATCTGGATAGGCTCTATGACTGCTCTGATCAGTGTATAGTACAATGGAAAATGTCACTATGACAGTTTCCAAGCACAGGCCTTAAGAGACTACAGCTTCCACTTCCTCTCTCTTGGAATATCCAATCGCAAAACCCAGCTGCTGTACTGTGAAGAGACTCAAGCAGCCTGTGGAGAAGCCTGTGAAGGTTGCAACAGTTTTGTGCAAACGCTCTGCAAACAAGAAAGAATTCTGTGGACATGAGGTGCTACATGAGTGTTCTTGGACCCTGAGCAACAAGCACCCTGACCAACAGCCCCAGCTAAGCTCCCAGCCAACAGAGAGTGCCAACTTGGCAGTTATGGACAAGCTACTTTGGAAGTAGATTCTCTAACCAGAGTTGAGCCACATGAAGCAGAGCTGAGCCTCCCAGATGAGTCCTGGATTCCTGACTTCCTGGCCCACAAAATTGTGACCAAAGCAAATTGTTTTAAACCACTAAGTTTTTGGGAATTTTTTACACAGCAATAGATAGCTGGAATACTGTGTGTATACAGAAGTATAAATGCTGTATAGATATAAAAACCACCATAACAAAGTATAGATCTTGGAATACTTTTAGTACATTTTCAAGCACACCTCTGGAGAAGAAATGCTCTAAGGCAGGGGTTGGCAAACCATGGCTGTGGGCCAAATCTGGCCCACCATTTATTTTTGTAATGTACATGAGCTAAAATTGGTTTTGGGATTTTTAAATGGTTGGAAAAATCAAAAGAATAATAATATTTCATGATGTGAAATTACATGAAATTCAAATTTCAGAGTCATAAATACAGTTTTCTTGAAACACAGCCATGCCCATCATTTACATTTTGTCTATGGCTACTTTCGAACTACACCACAGAGTTGAAGAGTTGTGACAGAAACCATATGGCCTACAAAGTTTAAAATGTTTACTATCTGGGCCTTGAAGAAAAAGTGTGCCAACTCCTGCTCTAGAAGATGTTCACACCTTCAGGGGAGACCTAACCCTGACAATGCAAACTCACTCAGGATCTAGGGGAAATTCCAAGGTTCCACAGCCCCAAGACAGAGGGATGGTGCTTCTTCATATAAAAGCTTCCTGTTTCACCTCATTCCCCATCCTGGTTCAGCCATGACAGTCTTGTGCCCACGAGCCTCAGATTCCCTGGTTCTCTAGAATATTTTACTCAGAAAAAAAAAAAAATGGAACAGAGCTGAAGTTTGGTACAGTAGTATTTGAACACCAAATTAGGGCAAAATTTCTATATTTATTTATACCTTATTTTTTAAAAAAAAAGGTTCAATGCAGTTAAGAGTTCTGTATTTCTTGGGGTTAACACCATGGTTTATGAAAGCAACTTTTTCCTATACACATGATAGGCTCTTCCTCCATATCCCTAACTCAGAGACCAGGAAACCTTCTGGAGAATGGATGTAAAGGCATTTAATGGTGACACCCTGAAAATGGGAGCAAGAAGTTTAGCATGGTATTCTAAAATACATGGGGACCCTTGTGACTCTCTCTTAAAAAGTGTTTGGAAGGCCCTGGAAGAGCTGAGCTCAGACATGCTGAAGCATAGAATTGGAAAGGAAATGATGATTGTGGGAAGATGGCAGAGTAGGAAGCTCCAGAAGTCAGTCCCTCCACCAGAACAACTATTAAACAGGCAGGAATTGTCTGTATCAACTATTTCAAAACTCCACAGTCCAGTAGAACACTATACAGCATCCAGGGAAGAGCAGGAGGAAAAGGTTGGTAAATTACGGTAAATAACAGTAAATTAATTGCTTTTTCTGCACAGTGGTTACCATTGCCCAGTATTCACACTCGCAGTAGGCCACAGGGGGTCCTGTGCTGGTGTGGCATGCTGGTGCCAAAAAGGGACATAAAAACCCACTTCCCCAAGATCCAGGGTGGGCATGGGCCAATTGCTGATCACAGCTCTTGATTAGGAACTTCAGATCACTGGGGGCCCAGCTCTGAAGGTGGCCCATTGTTCCAACCCATCCTGGACAAAGGCAGCATGGGAGACTTAATGACGGTTTATTCCCTATAGCTGTGGAGGACAGTTGCAGGACCACATTTGCTGTGCAGGTCAAGAAAGCACAGCTCTAGGGAGTCCTGGAAGAAACTGCTGGTGCCCTTCCTGGCCCCTCCCTCATCCCCTCTCCAGGGCAGGTTGGGGCCAGTTGGTGCAACCTTTGTGGGTCCCTAACCTTGTCGTGGATGGAAAAGACTGACTTGTGAAACACCTCTCTGGTGTGGCCCCTACTCCCAGAATTTGCCCTCCAGGCAAAAGCAGCTTGAGACAACAAAAGCAGTATAAGAGACAACGGAGATATATGAAATAAAAAATTTTAATTTGTAGATTTTATTTTATGTGTATTTTTTCACAATATTTTTAAAAAAGAAAGGTCTACCAAGCTACCAGTGCAAGATGCAAGATTAAAATAATAAAATAAATTTATTTTCTAGGTACTAGCAAAAAAAAGTTAGAAATATAATTTTACAAAGTTTTTTCTCATAATAGCAAGAAAACATGAATATAACTAGAAATAAACCAAACAAAAATGTGTCAGACCAACATGAAGAAAACTATAAACTTTACTGAAGGACACAAAAGATGATTTGAATAAATAGGCGAAGTACAAAAAAAAGACCGATAAAACTAACAAACCTTCAGCTAGACTGATGAAGAAAAAAAGAGGACGCAAATAATTAAAATCAAAAACAAAAAGGGGGCTATTACTACCAACCTCACTGAAATAAAAAGGACTATAAGAACAACTTGTATGCCAAAAACTTACATAATCTAGATAAAATGGACAAATTCCCAGAAACTCACTAACTACCTACAATAACGCAAGAAGAAACAGAAGATCAAAACAAACCAATAACTACTGATAAGAATGAACCAGTAATCAAAAACTTCCCAACAAAGAAAAGCCCAGAAAAGACCGCTTCACGGGAATTTTACCAACCATTCCAAGAAGAATTAACACCAATCATGCTCAAACTCTTCCAAAAAAACAGAAGAGGAGGGAAGACTCCCTAATTTATTCTACGAGGTCAACATCACTTTCAGACCAGAGCCAGATAAAGATACTACAAGAAAAGAAAATTACAGGCGAGTATCTCTTAGGAACACAGATGCAAAAATTCTCAACAAAATACTAGCAAACCGAATCCAACAGCATGTTGAAAGAATGATTTATCATGATAAAATGGGATTTATTACAGGTATGCAAGGGTGGTTCAATATAAGAACAGCAATTAATGTAATACACCACATTAAAGAATGAAGGGAAAAAAACACATGATCATCTCAATTGACGCAGAAAAGGCATTTGACAAAATCTAGCACCCTTTCTTGATAAAAACACTTAGATAACTAGGTATATTTCCTCAACATGATAAAGAGCATACTTGAAAAACTCACATCTAATATCACACATAATGGTGGAAAGACTGAAAGCTTTTCCTCTAGGATCACAAACAAGGACGACCACTGTCACCAATGTTATTCAATACTCTACTAGAAGTTCTAGTCAGAGCAATTAGGCAAGAAAAAGAAATAAAAAGCATACAAATTTGAAAAGTAAAACTTTCCCTTTTTGCAGATGGCATGATCATATACGCAGAAAACCCTGGAAAAAAAAAAAAAAAACAAAGCTCCTAGAGCTAATAAATAAACATAGCAGTGTGTGGTACGTGCACAATACCTCAAAATCAGTAGTGTTTCTATATGCTACTAATTAATAATCAGAAGAAGAAATCAGGAAAAATATTCCATTTACAATAGCAACTAAAAGAATCAATTGTCTAGGAGTAAATCTAACCAAGGATGTAAAGGACATGCACACAGAAAACTAAGAAACATTGCTAAAAGAAATCAAAGAAGACCTAAATAAACGGAAGGACATTCCATGTTCATGCATTGGAAGACTAAATATTGTTAAGATGTCAATTCTATCCAAAACGATTTATAGATTCAATGCAATCCCAATCAAAGTGCCAACAACCTTCTTTTCAGAAACGGAAAAGGCAATCATTAAATTTACCTGGAAAGGTAAGAGGCCCTTAATAGCCAAAGCCATCTTGAAATAAAAAAACAAAGTTGGGGAACTCATACTCCTGAACTTAAAACATGGACATCTGCACTCTGTTGTTTATGGAGGCAGTATTCATGATTTACAGTGGGCTGAGGTGGCCTAAGTGTACACTGACTGAGGGACAGAATGGTGATCTGTGGTGTATGTATGCAATGGAATACTGAGCAACTATGAGGAGTGAAGTTGTAAGACATGCAAGGAGGTGAATGGATCCTGCAGACAGCATTTTGAGTGAAGTATTCCAGAAACAAAGGCAAACACTATAATGCCTCACCAATACGGACTATATGTAAACTCAGAACTGAATCTTAGAGCACAGCCTAACAGGAAATAGTTATTGTAACGGTCCCTAGATTGTAAGCTCTTACAGCAGTCAAATCTATTCCTGAATTGTAATGGCTATCTCTAAACTCTGAGATGTTGATCCCTTGGTGTATAACCTGATTGGTCTCTGGAACACTGGGTTTCTGTGTGACACCTGAACTCAGAGCTAGAGCTCAACAGATATGAATGCCAGTATTAATGCGTACGGCAACTGTTAAAAAAAAAAAGAAAAAAAAGCTGAAAAACAGCCCTGACTTCAATTAGAGATATGAATGAAGCAGATCTGGTTAAGACTAGGGCAAATCGGGCCAAAGGGTAAAGATTGAAACTGACTGTGCATTAAAACTTCAACTTCCATGTGAGACCAAGGGAAGAAATGTTTATTTGGTGTAGGATCCATATTTTCTAAACAATATAACTTCTACAGTCAGTTTGTTCCAACACCACAATTACATGGAACTTTGAAAAGGTAATGAGATATGGTAAGTCTGTATAGGTGAGAGTGAAAAAGCAACACATCCCAAAGTAATTTGGGAAGAGAATAAAAATATATATTTGGGGCCCCCCTGAGGACTGGGGGAGGATGCGGAGGTGTTGGACTTCCTCACCTGGATTGTTGCTGATGTTCTCACAAACACTGGGGACTGACAGTTTGACATGCTGAGCCCTCCGTCTTGGGGCTTGCCCCTATAATGCTTGTTAGTGCAAAGGAGAGGCTAAACCTGCTTATAATTATGTCTAAGAGTCTCCCTGAGTGCCTGTTTGTTGCTCAGATGTGGCCCTCTCTATCTAACTAAGCCACCTTGGCAGGTGATCTCACTTCCCTCCCCCACTACATGGGACCAGACTCCCAGGGGTGTAAATCTCCCTAGCAACACAAGATATGACTACCAGGGATGAATCTGGACCCAGCATCGTGGGATTGAGAACATCTTCTTGACCAAAGGAGGGGATGCGAAATGAAACAAAATAAAGCTTCAGCGGCTGAGAGATTTCAAATGGAGTCGAGAGGTCACTCTGGTGGACATTCTTACGCACTATATAGATAACACTTTTTAGGTTTTAATGTACTGGAATAGCTAGAAGTAAACACCTGAACTACCAAACTCCAACCTAGTAGCCTTGACTCTTGAAGACGATTGTATAACAATGTAGATTACAAGAGGTGACAGTGTGACAGCGAAAACCTTGTGAATCACACTCCCTTTATCCAGTGTATGGATGGATGAGTAGAAAAATGGGGACAAAAACTAAATGAAAAATAAGGTGGGATGAGGGGGATGATTTGGGTGTTCTTTTTTACTTTTATTTTTTATTCTTATTCTGATTCTTTCTGGTATAAGGAAAATGTTCAAAAATAGATTGCGGAGATGACTGCACAAGTATATGATGGTACTATGAACAGTTGATTGTATACCATGGATGACTGTATGGTATGTGAATATATCTCAATAAAACTGAATTTAAAAAAAAATTTATTACAAAGCCACAATAATCAAAACAGTATGGTACTGGCACAAGGACATACATACAGATCAATAGAATCTAACAGAGGGCTCAGAAATCAGTCACATTTATGGCCAACTGATTTTTGACAAGAGGGCAAAGACCACTCAATTGGAAAAGAACAGTTCTTCAATAAATGGTGCTAGGAAAACTGGATCTCCACTTGCAAAAGAATGAAGGTGGACCTCTACCTCACACCATATAAAAATCAACCCAAAATGGATCAAAGACCAAATGTAAGAGCCAGAACTATAAAACTCCTAGAAGAAAATATAGGGAAGCATTTTCAGAACCTTGTGGTAGGCAATGGTTTCTTAGACTTTACACCCAAAGCAAGAGCAACAAAAGAAAAGACAGAAAAATGGGACCTCATCAAAATGTAAAATTTTTGTGCATCAAAGGTCTTTATCATGAAAGCAAAAAGACAACCTATAGAATGGGAAAAATCTTTGGAAAGCATATATCCACGAAGGGTTTAATATCCAGAATATGTAAAGAACTCCTACAACTCTATAACAAAAAAGACAACCCAATTAAAACATGGGCAAAAAACTTGAATAGACAGCTCTCCAAAGAAGATATACAAATGGCCAAAAAACGCATGAAAAGATGCTCAACATCATTAGCCATTAGGGAAATACAAATCAAAATCACAGTGAGATATCATTGCATACCCACTAGAATCGCTATTAAAAAAAAAAAAGGAAAATAACAAATTTGGAGTGGATACAAAGAAATAAGAACATTGGTTCATTGCTGGTGGCAATGTAAAATGGTGCAGCCACTGTGGAAAAGTTTGGCAGTTCCTCAGAAAGTTAAATATAAAATTATCATACAACCTGGCAACCTCAATTCTAGGTATAGAACCAAGAAGAACTGAAAGCAGGGACTCAAACAAGTATTTGTACACCGATGGTCATGGTGGCATTATTCACAACTGCCACAAGATGGAAGCAACCAAAGGGTCCACCAACCGATGAAAGGATAACAAAATCTGGTACACACATACAATAGAATATTACTCAGCATGAAAAAGGAATGAGGTACTGATTTGTGTGACAAAATGATGAACCTTGAAGACCTACTGTTGAATGAAATAAGCCAGACACAAAGGAACAAATATTGCATGATCTCCTTGATATGAAATAGTTAGCAAACTCATGGAGTTAGAATCTAGAATTCAGGTTACCAGGGGCTAAGTTAGGGTAGGAAATGGGGAGTTAATGCTTAAATTGTACAGACTTTCTATTTGTAAAATTTTGGTAATGGATGGTGGTGTTGGTAACAAAAAATTGTGAATGTAATTAACTGCACTGAATTATATATTTGAATGAGGTTAAAAAGGGAAATTTTAGATTACATATATGTTACTAGAATAAAAATTTTTAAAAAATACCCATGGAACTGCACAATACAAGCAGTGAACCCCAAGTTAAACCATGGACTATAGATAACAGTACAATTATAAAAATGTGCTTTCAACAACCATACCACATGTACCAACCAATGGAAGGCGTCAATAATAGGGGAATCATGTGTTTTATGCATGATTGTTCTGTAAACCCACAACTTCTCTATTCAAAACTAAATGGAAGATGAAACTCTTCCTCATTTACAATTTATATCCAGTCTCACCTTGATGACTTCTCCATTGGAGGCAATTAAATCTGTTGGAATGGTCACTCGAAATGAGCGCCCAACGACAGCCATACCATCAGGAATACCAACCACTGTGGGAACAGCCTCATGGAAGTCTGAGAGCACTGAGTGCATGGACGCCTCAAGCTGGTTCTCCCAGTCCCTGATGGCCTCCGAGGCTTCACTGGGCCAGCGGGTCTGAGCCACGGCCACCAAAAGCAGAAGGAGAAAAGTCCTCCCCCAAAGAGGGGACAGCAGTGCAAGGCACACAGACATCCTCCTTACAGGCCCAAGTCCGCTCAAGCTGACAGTCTTGCTAAGGAAGAAAGGGAGTGATGTCGTTCCAGAGCTGGATCCTCACCCTCTGCACACCTGCTCCATCCCAGGGCACCCACAGCCTGAAAAAACAGAAGAGAAGACTTTAGCAATTCTCATTATTTCAAAGTCATGCTTCTTCCCAAGTGTTCCTGTCAAAAATATGGGCTACCCTAATTCTGATTATGTCTCTCAATGTGCACTGTCAAGTACAGAAGCCACTAGCCAATTGTGGCTACTGAGCACTGAACAGTATGGCTAGACCAAACTGAGAAGTGCTTTAAGTATAAAACACACACCAGATTTCAAAGACTTAGTATGAAAAATACAACATAAAATATCAAATTAATACTTTTTTTTAACATTTTAATACATTTTTTATTGTAAAATTCAACACATACATAACAATGATAACTTTCAAAGTAGATTTAGTAAGTAGTTATAGAGCAAATTTCAAAGAATGTTATGGGTTACAGTTCCACAGTTTCAGTTCTTTCCTTACTGTGAAATATGAGATATATACAGAAAGATGATAACATTCAAAGTATAATTTAACAAGTAGCTATAGAGCAAATTTCAAAGAATGTTACAGGTTACACTTCCACCATTTCAATTATTTCCTTCTAGCTATTCTAATACCCTAGCATCTAAAAAATTTTGTTTATAGAGATTCAGTTTTCATAATCCTTTGTTAAATCCTATCTTGTCTGTTGCTACCCCTCCCTCTCATTTAGTCACTTTCTCAACCTTCAGGGGTGTCTAAGCAGTGATCACCCTAACTTGTTCATGTTGAAAAGCGGTGTTGACATTATGGGGAAGGGAGCTGCATCTGATTGTAATACATTTTTTTTTTATTCAGTTTTATTGAAATATATTCACAAACCATACAGTCATCCATGGTATACAATCAACTGTTCACAGTATGATCATATAGTTGTGCGTTCATCACCACAATCTATTTCTGAACATTTTCCTTACATCAGAAAGAATCAGAATAAGAATAAAAAATAAAAGTGAAAAGAGAATACCCAAACCATCACCCCATCCCACCCTATTTGTCATTTAGTTTTTACTCCCATTTTTCTACTGATTTTTTTTCAATTTTTTAACTTTGTTTATCAACAAATTAAAAACAAACAGGCAAACAACAACCAAAAAAACCCCACAACATTTCAAACAAAGCAATGGATTAAGAAAAACAAATAACCTAAAATAACTACTTTGCTTCCAATATGTTCCTACCATACCCCAAGAAAATTAATAAACCATGTCCAAACAGAGTAAGAAAAACAAATAATCTAAAATAACTACATTGCTTCCAACATGTTCCTACCATACCCCAAGAAAATTAACAACCCCTAAGAAAACAAAGGAATAAGAGAAAAAAAAAAAAACCTAAAATAACTCTATTGCTTCCAACATGATCTTACTATATCCAAGAAAGTTTACAAACCATAATCATTCCTGAGCATTCCCATAACATTGAGATTACCCTCCATAGTTTATCTGTTCTTATTAGATTATCATTCCCCCTCCACTAATTGGTATCTCTAGGTCCCCTACATTCTACAGTATAAAACATTGTACATTTTTCACAGAATTCACATTAGTGGTAACATACAATATCTCTCTTTTTGTGCCTGGCTTATTTTGCTCAGCATTATGTCTTTTTTTTTTTTTTTTTTTTTTTAATCTTCATTTTATTGAGATATATTCATATACCACGCAGTCATACAAAACAAATCGTACTTTCGATTGTTCACAGTACCATTACATAGTTGTACATTCATCACCCAAATCAATCCCTGACACCTTCATTAGCACACACACAAGAATAACAAGAATAATAATTAGAGTGAAAAAGAGCAATTGAAGTAAAAAAGAACACTGGGTACCTTTGTCTGTTTGTTTCCTTCCCCTATTTTTCTACTCATCCATCCATAAACTAGACAAAGTGGAGTGTGGTCCTTATGGCTTTCCCAATCCCCTTGTCACCCCTCATAAGCTACATTTTTATACAACTGTCTTCGAGATTCATGGGTTCTGGGTTGTAGTTTGACAGTTTCAGGTATCCACCACCAGCTACCCCAATTCTTTAGAACCTAAAAAGGGTTGTCTAAAGTGCGCGTAAGAGTGCCCACCAGAGTGACCTCTCGGCTCCTTTTGGATTCTCTCTGCCACTGAAGCTTATTTCATTTCCTTTCACATTCCCCTTTTGGTCAAGAAGATGTTCTCCGTCCCACGATGCCAGGTCTACATTCCTCCCCGGGAGTCATATTCCACGTTGCCAGGGAGATTCACTCCCCTGGGTGTCTAATCCCACGTAGGGGGGAGGGCAGTGATTTCACCTTTCAAGTTGGCTTAGCCAGAGAGAGAGGGCCACATCTGAGCAACAAAGAGGCATTCGGGAGGAGGCTCTTAGGCACAACCATAGGGAGGCCTAGCCTCTCCTTTGCAGCAACCGTCTTCCCAAGGGTAAAACCTGTGGTAGAGGGCTCAACCCATCAAACCACCAGTCCCCTATGTCTGTGGTCATGTTAGCAACCATGGAGGTGGGGTAGGCGAATACCCCTGCATTCTCCACAGGCTCCTCAAGGGGGCACTACATCTTTTTTTTTTCCTTGTTTTTTTTTTGTTGTTTTTTTTTTTTAACTTTCCCTTCTTTTTTAAATCAACTGTATGAAAAAAAAGTTAAAAAGAAAACAAACATACAATAAAAGAACATTTTAAAGAGACCATAACAAGGGAGTAAGAAAAAGACAACTAACCTAAGATAACTGCTTAACTTCCAACATGTTCCTACTTTACCCCAAGAAAGTTACCTAATAGAGCAACATTTCTGTGAACTTGCTCCTACTATATCCATCAGAAATTAACAGACCATAGTCATTCCTGGGCATCCCCAGAACGTTAAACAGCTTATCTGTTCTTGGATTATTGTTCCCTCTTCCTTAATTGCTCTCTATTGCTAGTTCCCCTACATTCTACATTATAAGCCATTTGTTTTATATTTTTCAAAGTTCACATTATTGGTAGCATATAATATTTCTCTTTTTGTGCCTGGCTTATTTCGCTTAGCATTATGTCTTCAAGGTTCATCCATGTTGTCATATGTTTCACGAGATCGTTCCTTCTTACTGACGCGTAGTATTCCATCGTGTGTATATACCACATTTTATTTATCCACTCATCTGTTGAAGGACATTTGGGTTGTTTCCATCTTTTGGCAATTGTGAATAATGCTGCTATGAATATTGGCGTGCAGATATCTATTCGTGTCACTGCTTTCCGATCTTCCGGGTATATACCGAGAAGTGCAATCGCTGGGTCGAATGGTAACTCTATATCTAGCTTTCTAAGGAACTGCCAGACTGACTTCCAGAGTGGCTGAACCATTATACAGTCCCACCAACAGTGAATAAGAGTTCCAATTTCTCCACATCCCCTCCAGCATTTGTAGTTTCCTGTTTGTTTAATGGCAACCATTCTAACCGGTGTTAGATGGTATCTCATTGTGGTCTTAATTTGCATCTCTCTAATAGCTAGTGAAGCTGAACATTTTTTCATGTGTTTCTTGGCCATTTGTATTTCCTCTTCAGAGAACTGTCTTTTCATATCTTTTGCCCATTTTATAATTGGGCCGACTGTACTACTGTCATTGAGTTGTAGGATTTCTTTATATATGCAAGATATCAGTCTTTTGTCAGATACATGGTTTCCAAAAATTTTTTCCCATTGAGTTGGCTGCCTCTTTACCTTTTTGAGAAATTCCTTTGAGGTGCAGAAACTTCTAAGCTTGAGGAGTTCCCATTTATCTATTTTCTCTTTTGTTGCTTGTGCTTTGGGTGTAAAGTCTAGGAAGTGGCCGCCTAATACAAGGTCTTGAAGATGTTTTCCTACATTATCTTCTAGGAGTTTTATGGTACTTTCTTTTATATTGAGATCTTTGGTCCATTTTGAGTTAATTTTTGTGTAGGGGGTGAGGTAGGGGTCCTCTTTCATTCTTTTGGATATGGATATCCAACTGTCCCAGCCCCATTTGTTGAAAAGACCATTATGACTCAGTTCAGTGACTTTGGGGGCCTTATCAAAGATCAGTCGGCCATAGATCTGAGGGTCTATCTCCGAATTCTCAATTCGATTCCATTGATCTATATGTCTGTCTTTGTGCCAGTACCATGCTGTTTTGGCAACTGTGGCTTTATAATAAGCTTCAAAGTCAGGGAGTGTAAGTCCTCCCACTTCGTTTTTCTTTTTTAGAGTGTCTTTAGCAATTCGAGGCATCTTCCCTTTCCAAATAAATTTGATGACTAGCTTTTCTAAGTCTGCAAAGTAGGTTGTTGGAATTTTGATTGGGATTGCATTGAATCTGTAGATGAGTTTGGGTAGAATTGACATCTTAATGACATTTAGCTTTCCTATCCATAAACATGGAATATTTTTCCATCTTTTAAGGTCCCCTTCTATTTCTTTTAGTAGAGTTATGTAGTTTTCTTTGTATAGGTCTTTTACATCTTTGGTTAAGTTTATTCCTAGGTACTTGATTTTTTTAGTTGCTATTGAAAATGGTATCTTTTTCTTGAGTGTCTCTTCAGTTTGTTCATTTCCAGCATGTAGAAACATTACTGACTTACGTGCATTAACCTTGTATCCCGCTACTTTGCTAAATTTATTAGCTCTAGTAGCTGTATCGTCGATTTCTCAGGGTTTTCCAGATATAAGATCATATCATCTGCAAACAATGACAGTTTTACTTCTTCTTTTCCAATTTGGATGCCTTTTATTTCTTTGTCTTGCCGGATTGCCCTGGCTAGCACTTCCAGCACAATGTTGAATAACAGTGGTGATAGCGGGCATCCTTGTCTTGTTCCTGATCTTAGAGGGAAGGCTTTCAGTCTCTCTCCATTGAGTACTATGCTGGCTGTGGGTTTTTCATATATGCTCTTTATCATGTTGAGGAAGTTTCCTTCAATTCCTACCTTTTGAAGTGTTTTTATCAAAAACGGATGTTGGATTTTGTCAAATGCTTTTTCAGCATCTATTGAGATGATCAATTGATTTTTCCCTTTTGATTTGTTAATGTGTTGTAATACATTGATTGATTTTCTTATGTTGAACCATCCTTGCACGCCTGGAATGAACCCCACTTGGTCATGGTGTATGATTTTTTTAATGTGTCTTTGGATTCGATTTGCAAGTATTTTGTTGAGGATTTTTGCATCTATATTCATTAGGGAGATTGGCCGGTAGTTTTCCGTTTTTGTAACATCTTTGCCTGGTTTTGGTATTAGATTGACGTTAGCTTCATAAAATGAGTTCGGTAGTGTTCCATTTTCTTCAATGTTTTGAAAGAGTTTGAGTAAGATTGGTGTCAGTTCTTTCTGGAAAGTTTGGTAGAATTCCCCTGTGAAGCCATCTGGCCCTGGGCATTTATTTGTGGGAAGATTTTTGATGACTGATTGGATCTCTTTGCTTGTGATGGGTTGGTTGAGGTCTTCTGTTTCTTCTCTGGTCAGTCTAGGTTGGTCATATGTTTCCAGGAAATTGTCCATTTCCTCTACATTATCCAGTTTGTTGCCATACAGTTGTTCATAGTATCCTCTTGTAATTTTTTTTAATTTCTTCAGGATCTGCAGTTATGTCACCTTTTTCATTCATTATTTTGTTTATATGGGTCTTCTCTCTTTTTGATTTTGTCAGTCTAGCTAGGGGCTTGTCAATCTTGTTGATCTTCTCAAAGAACCAACTTTTGGTGATATTTATCCTCTCTATTGTTTTTTTGTTCTCTATGTCATTTATTTCTGCTTTAATCCTTGTTATTTCTTTTCTTCTACTTGGTTTAGGATTGGTTTGCTGTTCATTTTCTAGCTTCTTCAGTTGATCCATTAGTTCTTTGATTTTGGCTCTTTCTTCCTTTTTAATATATGCGTTTAGTGCTATAAATTTCCCCCTTAGCACTGCTTTTGCTGCATCCCATAGGTTCTGGATGTTGTGTTCTCATTTTCATTCGTCTCTATATATTTAGCAATTTCTCTTGCTATTTCTTCTTTAACCCACTGATTGTTTAGGAGTGTGTTGTTTAACCTCCAGGTATTTGTGAATTTTCTAAGTCTCTGATGGTTATTGACTTCTAATTGTATTCCATTGTGGTCAGAGAATGTGCTTTGAATAATTTCAATCTTTTTAAATTTATTGAGGCTTGTTTTATGTCCCAGCATATGATCTATTCTGGAGAAAGTTCCATGAGCACTAGAAAAGTATGTGTATCCTGGTGATTTGGGATGTAATGTCCTGTATATGTCTGTTAAATCTAATTCATTTATCAGATTGTTTAGGTTTTCAATTTCCTTATTGGTCTTCTGTCTGGTTGATCTATCTACAGGAGAGAGTGATGTGTTGAAGTCTCCCACAATTATTGTGGAAACATCAATTGCTTCCTTTAGTTTTGCCAGTGTTTCTCTCATGTATTTTGTGGCACCTTGGTTGGGTGTATAGACATTTACGACTGTTATTTCTTCTTGCTGAATTGCCCTTTTTATTAGTACGTAGTGGCCTTCTTTGTCTCTCAAAACATCCCTGCATTTGAAGTCTATTTTATCTGAGATTAATATTGCTACACCTGCTTTCTTTTGGCTGTAGCTTGCATGAAATATTTTTTTCCATCCTTTCACTTTCAGTTGCTTTGTGTCCCTGTGTCTAAGATGAGTCTCTTGTATGCAACATATTGATGGTTCGTTTTTTTTGATCCATCCTGCGAATCTATATCTTTTAATTGGGGAGTTTAATCCATTTACATTCAACGTTATAACCGTGAAGGCATTTCTTGAATCAGCCATCTTATTCTTTGGTTTATGTTTGTCATATTTTTCCCCTCTGTGTATTAATATCCTTTATTGTACCCATACCGAATCTCTTTAGTACTGAACCTTTCTCCAAGTCTCTCTGTCTTTTCTTTGTTTCTCTGTCTGTAGGGCTCCCTTGAGTATCTCCAGTAGGGCAGGTCTCTTGTTAGCAAATTCTCTCAGCATTTGTTTGTCTGTGAAAAATTTAAGCTCTCCCTCAAATTTGAAGGAGAGCTTTGCTGGATAAAGTATTCTTGGCTGGAAATTTTTCTCACTCAGAATTTTAAATATATCGTGCCACTGCCTTCTCACCTCCATGGTGGCTGCTGAGTAGTCACTACTTAGTCTTATGCTGTTTCCTTTGTATGTGGTGAATTGCTTTTCTCTTGCTGCTTTCAGAACTTGCTCCTTCTCTTCTGTGTTTGATAGTGTGATCAGTATATGTCTCGGAGTGGGTTTATTTGGATTTATTCTATTTGGAGTTCGCTGAGCATTTATGATTTGTGTATTTATGTTGTTTAGAAGATTTGGGAAGTTTTCCCCAACAATTTCTTTGAATACTCTTCCTAGACCTTTACCCTTTTCTTCCCCTTCTGGGACACCAATGAGTCTTATATTTGGACGTTTCATATTATCTATCATATCCCTGAGGTCCATTTCGAGTTTTTCAATTTTTTTCCCCATTCTTTCTTTTATGCTTTCATTTTCCATTCTGTCATCTTCGAGGTCACTGATTCGTTGTTCAACTTCCTCTAGTCTTGTACTATGAGTGTCCAGAATCTTTTTAATTTGGTCAACAGTTTCTTTAATTTCCATAAGATCATCCATTTTTTTATTTAGTCTTGCAATGTCTTCTTTATGCTCTTCTAGGGTCTTCTTGATTTCCTTTATCTCCCGTACTATGGTCTCATTGTTCATCTTTAGTTCTTTGAGTAGCTGCTCTAGGTGCTGTGTCTCTTCTGGTCTTTTGATTTGGGTGCTTGGGCTTGGGTTATCCATATCGTCTGGTTTTTTCATATGCTTTATAATTTTCTGTTGTTTTTGGCCTCGTGGCATTTGCTGAACTTGATAGGGTTCTTTTAGGGTTTGTAGACCTATTGAAGTCCTTATCTCTAATTTATCAGATCTACAGCTTCGTGGAGTACACTTTCTCTAACTAACCAGCAGGTGGCGTCCACGAGCCACCTGTTCTCCACAAGCCAGTTCTCCCCTGCTTAGCCTTTTTGGTGAGTGGGGGAGTGAGTCTTGTGGGGTCCAATTGCTGTACCAAGCTTGCGTGTGTAGTTGGTGTTGCCTGCCTTGTATATGGGGCGTGTTTCTGGGCAGTCGGGGGGGGGGTGGCTCTAACAATCAAATCTCTCTGGTGATCCTAGAGTTTTAAAGCTGCTGCAATAGTCTAATCCTTCAGTTCAGTCCTGCCACAGTTTGTCTCTGCCACTGACCCACAAGTCCTTGGTATTGGCGTATGGCTCCTGAGACTTGCAAGTGGGCCCCTCTTCCAGGCCGTGCACCCTGGGTCCTCTGTTGAGGGATGACTGTGCTATGTCACAGGTGAGTGCCATCCCCCCAGGGCAGTTCTGTGCTGCTGGGCTGTGTAGGGAGGCTCCCAGTCTGATGAAATGATGGCTGAATGGGGCTTTGTTAATTCACACTGCTCTACCTTCCCAACTCTGGGACAATCAGCTGAGGTTGTAGGGAAGGCTAATGTCCACGCCCAGTTTTGTGGTGTGTGCCTGTTATTTGAAGCGCTTCCGTCACACTGGGTTGTCTGGGGCAGTTCTGGGCTATGGGGCTGGCGCTGGGCAGGAGTGTTTCCTCTCCACCAGGATGATGGCTGTGAGCGGACACCCCCCTTTTCTTGGGAAGTTGTGGTGTTTAGTGAATTTTCTCAGCCACTGGATTATTGCATTTTGTCTCAGAGCTCTCCTAGTTCTGCTCTTGACTTGACCTGCCCAAATAGCAAGTCTTTGAAGCTTTCTGTATTGGGCTTCTTAGAGTAATTGTTTTAGAAAAAGAAAAAAGGATTAAAAAAAAAAAACAAAAAACAACAAAACAAACAAACAAAAAAAAAACGGGCCCTCCTCAGAGATCTAATGGGTTATTGAAATGCTAAGAGACAAAGCAACCAGGGCCATTAAGGAAAGGTCCACAGGGCAGAGAGATCAGCTTTTCTTCGGGATTTGCATATGCGCCTCAGGACCCTTCCCCTTTCTATGTTCACCAGAACTCCAAAAATCCTCCGCTTTTATTTTGGAGTTTTTCGTGTTGTTTTTTTTCTATGCCTGTCTCCTCTCTGCTGGGCTGGCTGCTCTCAGATTCTCTGGTGTCTGGTCTCAGTCTATCTATGGTTGGAGTTTGAATCCGTAGAATGAGTTTCCGATAAGGGCTGCCACTGCAGTTCTCCCTTCTCCTTCCCGGAGCTAACAGCCCCTCCTCCCCCGGGACTGAGCCTGGCAGGGAGGGGCGCGGGTCCCCTGGCCGCAAAAACTTACAGATTTCGCTGATCTCAGCAGTTCCACGTTTTCATGAGTGTTGTATGAAGTATGCCCAAAGTCAGATTGCTCTGTGGTGTCCAGTCCACGCAGTTCCTGGCTTTCTACCTACTTTCCTGGAGGAGTAACTAAAACATACAGCTCACCAGTCTGCCATCTTGCCCCGCCTCTCCAAATTAATACTTTTTTATACTGATTACATATTGGACATGTATTGAACTGATATTTTGGACATACTGAATTAAATAAAACATATTATTGAAAATGTCACCTACTTATTTTTATTTTATTTTTTCATGAGCTACCAGAAAAATTTAAATGACATATGTGGCTCGCATTATATTTCTCTTGGGCAGCATTGCTACAGACCCAACTTACAGTTTACAAGAAATACAGAGGCCATGAGGAGACAATCAGATAAATACAGAACATGAGACCTTTCTCAAGATGACTGAACTGGTCTCACCAAACGTCATCATCATTAAAAGCAAGAAGACTGTTCTAGATTTAGAGACGACATCAAGACACAGTATGTATATCTGTAATACATATGAAATGCTGAGGGAAAAAAGAACAGCACTTCATGGGTTATTTGGGAAATACTGCCTGTGGCTTGAGATTAGACTCAATGTTAATTTTCTTAGGTGAAGAGACGGCTCTACTGGAGACTACCCTCAATCTTATGAAATGTATTTTGAAATATTTAGGGATAAAGTGTCAAAAATGGTTCCAGAGAAAAAAAAGTGTGTACTTGTGTGTGCACATGTGTAGACACAGAGAGAAAGAAAGAAATGTGGCAAAACAATAAGGCTTTAAAAAATTATTTTGAAAAGACTACAAGACCAAGTATATGCATATTTCCCCCTTTCTAAATAGTAACGGATTTTTGAGCAAGCACTGCCCACTCCCTACACCCCAAGCACTATCACAGGACTCATTTATTAAACATACATTTGCAAATTCATTCCCAGAGAAAACCGATCCTTCCTCCCTTGCTACCTGCCTTCAATAGAGTGTCTAGAGCCCTGAACATCTCGCTCTTCCCAGGGCTTCAGGCAGCTATAGGCACTTGCTCTAGGTGGCAGACACCCAGACAACCTGTGGGACTTGCTGGCTTAAGGGCGCCCACAGGTGACCATGGCCACCAAAAGCAATTTCACGTTGTGGAAAAGGATTAAGCCCTGCCCTAAGCCCAGGCTGCCAAGGGACCAAGTAACATCTTTGGACCTGAGTAATGCAAACTGAATAAACCCAAAATTGCTAAGAAAACAAGGCCAATGAAGCAGACCATGTAACCTAAAGTCAAAGCAAGTCCAAGCAAATTCTAAGGCTACTGTTTTTGTTTTGGGTTTTGCTATTCTTTTGTTTTGTTTTGTGTTTAAATGCAACACAATTCATGAGACAGAGCCAAAGACCAGGAAAATAAAACAATTTTGAAATAAAGCAATTTTAAAGGTTGGGAGTTTTACTCTTCCAATATCAAAACATATTATAAAGCTATTGTATTTAAAGCAGGGTCACATGGGGCAGGGTAGACAAGTGGATTGTGAAACCAGGATAAGAGCCCCAAACCGGCAAACGTACTGTCCAATCAAAGGTGCTGGGAAAAGTGGCCATCTATGTAGGGAAAAAAATATAATTAGGTTCCTCCCTCACTTCTCCATCACAAACAAAATAAATTCCAGGTAGATTAAATACCCAAATGTGAAAATCAGGATTTAAAAATGTTAGAAGAAAATACAGCAGAAAGTCAGGATAAGGAAGGATTACTTTAAAAACAAAAGACATAAAATGTAAAAGAAAAAGATAAATGGACTTCCTATTCTGGGAAGATGGAGTAGACATATTTTTCCCTATTCCTCACACTAAGCACAACTAAAACTCCTGGACATTATATATAAAACAAACATAAAAATACTAAAAGGTAGAGAGAAAAAGGCATACCAGCTAGGGATCTTGGGACTCAAGGAATGGCACAGTAGTGAACTCCTTAGGTTTTCTTTTTGCCATTTATATCCCAGAATTAGAGCTGAAGAATCTAGCAACACAGAAACACCAATGGATGTAGACAAAAAAAGCCCCAACAAAAGTCTGCTCTTTCTAGTCAAAGGATCAGGAAAGGGGCAGCCTAGCAAAACAGAAAACTTTTAGATAATAACAGCTCTATTCCAACCAAACACCACAGAAAAAACTGGCCCCATGTCTACCTATTCCAGCAAAGGTTAAGTGGGGAGCCCAGACTTCCACTCTTGCAAGGTTGTAACAAGGCACCCCAAATACTCCTACTGGGGTAGTGTCAGAGAAAGTCAAGTAGGGATCTAGGACTTTCATCCCACTGACCAGTAATGAGGCACCACTCCCCTCCTTAGTGCCATGGTGTCAGTGGAAATCATATAGGGAGCCTGGATTTCTTTCTGCCCCCATATTAGAATAATGAGGTACCTCTATTCCCCTCTGTTGGGACGGTGTTAGAGAACTAGTGGCAAGTCAGTACTTTCACATCACCAGTGGTAACAAGGCCTGGGGAGCCAGAACTCCCACCCTCACCAAGCAGTAATAAGGACTTCTTCCTGTCAGACGTCAATGGAGGCTAAGGGGGGGAACCTAAACTTCTACCTCCACCTGGTTAATAATGAAGTGGGGCCCTGTCCTCTCCTCCCCCTGTCTGAGAAAGATAGCTAAAACAGAATCCATTGTCTCAGAATAAAATAAGAAAATTTCCAGATTTCAATCAAATATTACTTGTCATATCAAGAACCAGAAAGATCTCAGACTGAATGAAAGAAGATAATGAACAGATGCCTACGCCAAGATGATGGACGTATTAGAACAAAGGTTTTAAAGTTGCTGTAATAAAAATGCTTCAATAAGCAATTGTGAACACTCTTGAAACAAATGAAAAAGTTGAAAAGCCACAGCAAGGAAATAGTCTCAGCAAAGCAACAGAAGATATAAAGAAGAACCAAAGGGAAATTTTAGAATTGAAAAATAACAATTGAAATAAAATACTTAGTAGATAGGCTCAACAGCAGAAAAGAGGCGACAGAGAAGAGAATCAGTGAACTGGTAGATAGAAATTACCCAACCTGAACAACAGAAAGAAAACAGACTGAAAAATAAAAAAAAAGAACAGCACCTCAGGGACCTGTGGGACTGTAACAAAAATCTAACATGTTTGTCATCAGAGTCCCAGAAAGATAAGAAGAGAGGAGAAAGAGGGGCAGGGTTAAAAGAAGTACTTGAAGAAATAATGGCTAGAAAATTCTCAAATTTGGCAAAAGACATAAATCTACAGATAAAGAAGTTGAGTGAATCCCAAACAGGATAAAGTGCAAAACATCCATGCCAAGACACATCATAATTAAATTTTGACAAAGACAAAATCTTGAAAGCAGGCAGAGAAAAATTATTCCTTACCTATAAGGGAAAAACAATTAGAATGACAGCAGATATTTTATCAGAAATCAGGGGGGCCAGAAGAAAGTGGCACAGGCGCTAAAAGAAAAGAACGATCAACCACAATCCTATAAACAGTGAAAATACCCTTCAGAAATGAAAGGGAAATCAAGATATTCTCAGATTAAAAAAAAAAAAAGAATCTGCTGCCAACAGATCTACTGTAAAAGAATGGCTGAAGGAAGTTCTCTAAACAGAAAGGAAATGATAAAAGAAGGCATGTTAGAACATCATGAAAGAATCAAGAACACAGTAAGTAAAAACATGGGTAAATACAGTAGGCTTCCTCCCTTCTCCACTTAAGGTTTTAGACTTAGGCTTAACATTTGAAAACTCTCTAATGTGGTTCTAAGTGTATATAGAGGAAATATTTAAGAAAATTACATTATAAAAGGGTGAAGGTAATGGGACATAAAGGGAGGTATGATTTCTTTATGTCACTCAAACTGGGAAAATGATAATATCAACAGAATGCGAAAAGTTATGTATATGTAACATAATAGCCAGGGCAACCACTAAAAAAGCTAGAAAGAGACACACTCAAACCATATAAATCAAAATGGAATCCTAATAAATGTTCAATTAACCCACAGGAAGGCAGGAAAAATAAAACAGGAAAAAAAGAGACAGTATAAACAGAAAACAAATTTTAAAAAGGGCAGAATTAAGCTCTAACATATCAAAAATTACATGAAATGTAAATGGTCTAAATATACCAAATAAAAGAAAGATTGTCAGAGTGTATTAAAATAAAAAATAAGCCAACTACGTTGTTACACAAAACACACTTCAAATATAATGACATAGACAGTTTGAAAGTAAAAGGATAGGAAAAAATGTATCATGCAAAGGAAAGGAGTAGCTATATTAATATCAGATAAAATAGACTTCATAAAAGTATCAGAGACACAAGTGTAGACTTTCTCTAAGCCCAACTCTGTAAATAAATTCATTACCCTCCCTCTGACATGGGACAGGACCCCCCAGGTGAATGAGTCTCCCTGGCGACATGGGACACAGATTCACCGAATGAGCCTGACCCTAGCATTGAGGGACTCAGAATGCCTTTTTGACCAAAAGGGGAAAAGAAAGGCAACAAAATAAGGTTTCAGTGGCTAAGAGACTTAAGTAGAGTCAAGAGGCTGTCCTGGAGGTTACTCCTATGCAAGCTTCAGTTATATTTGTCAAATGGCCACAGTATGATGAGCCCAAGTCAACAGTAGTTCCAAAAACCCTAAAGAATACCTGGACTATCCGAGACTCTATAAAGGTTTCACTCACTAAGTTTATTCTTCAGAAACTTAAATCGTCTAGAGAACTCCTATGCCAGCTAAGTCCCAAAACTAGAGGCAATTGTCTCTTCAAGAACATCAACCAGATATGTCCCCTTTTCCCATAATGTCAATGCCCCTGTTCAACATGAACAAGTTAGGGTGGTCACTCCCTAGACATCCCTGAAGATCAGGAAAGTGACTAACTAGAGGAAGGGGTAGCAACAGATAAGATGGAATTGAACAAAGGATTATGAATATTGAATCTCTATATAATTTTCTTTTTCTTAGTTGCTGAGGTATTGGAATAGCTAGAAGTAAAGAACTGAAATGGTGGCACTGTAGCCCATAGCATTCTTTGAAATTTGCACTATAGCTACGTGTTAAATTGTAATTTGAAAATTATCACCTTTGTGTATATATGTTATATCTGATAAGGAAATAACCGAAACCATGGTACTGTAACTCATACCATTTTTGGAAATTTCCTATATACTTACTTGTTAAACTGTACTTTGAAAGTTATTACCTTTTTGTACATATGCTATATTTCACAATAAGGAAATAATTGAAACTGTGGAACTGTAACCTATAATATTCTTTGAAAGTTGCTAACTACTTGTTAAATTGCACTTGGAAAGTTATCACTTCTGTGTAAATATGTTATATTCCACAAGAAAAAATATGATTAAAAAAAGTACCAGAGACAGAGAAGAACATTATATAATGAAAAAAGAATCACTACATCAAGAAGACATAGAAATCTTAAAAGTGTATGTCACCAAATAATAAAGCTGCAAAATGTGAAATAAAAACTGCTAGAACTGAAAGGAGAAATAAACACATCCATAGCTATAGTTAGAAACTTCACTACCACTCTCTCAATAATTGATAGGACAACTAGAAAAAGTCAGCAAGGATACAGAAAAACTAAAAAATACCATCAGTCAACAGGATCTAATCAACATTTACAGAACACTCTACCCAATAACAGCAAAATACACATTCTTTTCAAGTGCCCACAGAACACTTACCTAGACAGATCATACCCTGGGCCATAAAACAAACCTCAACAAATTTCACAGAAGTGAAATTCCAAAACCTAAAAAAAAAAAAAAGCTCTTAAATGTGCTCAAAGACCTAAAGGAAAACATGGACAAAGAACTAAAGGAAATCAGGAAAACAATCAATCAATGAACACAAAGAGAATATCAATAGAGAGATGAAAATTATGAAAAAGAACCAACCAGAGCTGAAGATCTCAGTAAGAGAAATTTAAAATTCCCTAGAGGGGTTCAACAGCAAATTGAAGTTAGCAGAAGAATCAGTGAACTTGAAGATAAATGAAACCACTCAGTCTGAGGTACACAAAGAGGAAAGAATGAAGACAAGTAGAAAGGGAACAGAACCTGAGGAACACGTGGGACACCATCAAGTGTACCAAAATACACATTGTGGAAGTCCCAGAAGAAGAATGAGAGCAAGAGATAGAGCGAATATTCTAAGAAATAACGGCTAAGAACTCCACAAATTTAATGAAAGACATGAATATACACACCCAAGATGCTCAAGGAACTCCAAACAAGATATACCCAAATAGGCTCACATCATGTCATATTATAATCAAACTTCAAAAGTCAAAGATAAAGAATTCTGAAAGCCTCAAGAGAGAATAAACATGTCACATACAATAGAGCCTCAGTAAGAGTAAGTGCCTATTTCTCATCAGAGGCAAGAAGACATTGGGAAGACATAGTTAAAATGCTGAAAATAAAAAACTCTCCAAGAATTCTGTATCCAACAAAACTATCTTCAAAAATGAGAGAGCGATTAAGATATCCCCAGATAAACAAAAGCTGAGGGATTCTTTCACCACTAGACTGGCCCCACAAGAAATGCTAAAGTGAGTTCTGCAGGTTGTAAGGATAGGATACTAGACAATTGACTGAGGCCACATATATAAAGATCTCCCATACAGATAATGATACAGGTAAAAATAAATGCTGGTACTACTGTATTTTTCTCATTTGTAACTTCACTTTTTGTCCCTACGGTAACTAAAAGGTAAATGCATAGTAATAATAAATCAATAGTTTGGGACTCATAATGTATAAATATACAATTGGTGACATAAACTACAGGAAGGTGAGGGGACAGAGAAGTATAAGAACATAGTTTATGTGTGCTACTAAATTTGTTAAATTGGTATCAAAGGAAAGATGTTAGAGACTTAGGATGTTAAATTTAAGCCCCATGGTAACCAGAGAATATGCAAACTCATAAAGACAGAAAGTAGAATACTGGTTACCAGGGGTGGGGGACAGGGGCAATGGGTACCTAATACAAAATGAGTATAGGGTTTCTGTTTGGTGTGAAAGGAAAGTTATAGCAATGGATGGTGGTGAGGGTACTGCGACTTTGTGAATGTGACTAATCCCGCTGAATGGAATGCTTGGGAGGGTTTAGAATGGGAAGATTTATGCTGTATATATATTTTCACAATTAAAAAGAAAGAAAGAAAGAAACTAAAGAGATAATGACAATTAAATACAATACATGATATTGGATGGGATCTAAGAATGCAGGAGAAAAGGCTCAAAAAGATAGTATCGAGACATAAGAAATTGATAGAATGATAAGACAAAAGTAGCAAAACATTAAAATTAGAGGATCTGGAAAGCTGAGGAGGTAGAGGTATGTTGAATTTCTCTGTATAAGGTTTGTATTTTTGCAACTTTCCTGTAAGTTTGAAGTTATTTCAAAATTAAAAGTTTTTTTTAAATTTTTCAAAAAATAAACTGAAATCATACAGGGTATGTTCTCTAACTACAATGGAATCACACTACAAATCAGTAACAGAAAGATAAAAGGAAAATCTCCAAACATTTAGGAACTAAACAACACACTTCTAACTAATGCATGGATCAAAGTGGAAGTCCCAAGGGAAATTAAAAAAAAAAAAAAAATACATTGAACAGACAAAAAATGAAAATAAAACATATCAAAATGTGTGGAACACAGCTAATGTGCTGCTTAGAAGAAAATTTATAGCACTAAATGCATTAGAAAAGAGAAACAGTCTCTGTGCCGGTTTGAGTGTACTGTGTCCCCCAAATGCCATTATCTTTGTGGTCTTGTGTGGGGCAGGCATTTTGGTGATGGTTGGATTTGCTTGGAATGTGCTCCACCCAGCTGTGGGCAATGATTCTGATGAGATGTTCCCATGGAGGTGTGGCCCCACCCATTCAGGGTGGGCCTTTATTGGTGGAGCTATATAAATGAGCTGACTCGGGGGGGAGGAAAGAGAGTGCAGCTGGGAGTGATGTTTTGAAGAGAAGCAAGCTTGCTGGAGAGGAACATCCTGGGAGAAAGCCGTTTTGAGGCCAGAGGTTTGGAGCAGACGCCAGCTGCCTTCCTAGCTAGCAGAGGTTTAGAGGACGCCATTGGCCATCCTCCAGTGAAGGTACCCGATTGCTGAGGTGTTACCTTGGACGCTTTGTGGCCTTAAGACTGTAACTGTGTAGTGAAATAAACCCCCGTTTTATAAAAGCCTATCCATCTCTGGTGTTTTGCATTCTCCAGCATTAGCATACTAAGACAGATTTTGGTACCAGAGAAGTGGGGTGCTTTTGCTGCTGAGTCTGCAAATACCAAACATGTTGGAATGGCTTTTTAAATGGATAAGGGGGAGATTCTGGAAGAATTGTGAGGAGCTTGATAGAAAAGGCCAAAACTGCTTTAAAGAGACTGTTTGTGGAAATATGGACTCTAAAGATACTTCTGATGAGGCCTTGAACAGAAATGGTGAATATGTTGTTGTAAACTGGAAGAAAGGCGATCCTTGTTTTAAAGTGGCACAGAATTTGGCAAAATTGAGTCCTGGTGTCAGATGGAAGGAAGAATTTAAAAGTGGCAACCTGGAATACTTAGCTGAGGAGATCTCCAGACTACGTGTGGAAGATATATCCTGGCTTCTCCTTGCAGCTTATAGTAAAATGCGAGCAGAGAGAGATAAACTTAGAACTGAACTCTTGGGTTCCAAGAAACCAGAAGCTGATGGCTTGGAAAATTACGAGCTTCCAGGGGGTGGAATCCCAGAAGCTACAGCCCAACGTGAGGATGTAACCAAACATGGAACCCAGCCACCATTTCAGTACAAGCCAGGATTGGAGATGGAATTATCCAGAAAGGATTTGTGAAAAGTCCTATTGTCTGATGGCTTTGACCCCTGCATGCTTCATGCAAAGCCAACAGAATTTTTGCGAGATCTTTATAGACAGAGCCATTGCCGGTCTGGACTGGAGGAGACAGACAAGGAAAAAATTAAAGGAAAAATCTCTTCAAAGACAGAGCCATGGAGGTTTAGGTCTGGAGTCAGGAGGTTTGGGGCTGGGAGAGCGGAGCAGCCCACATGCATGGAAAGGGTGAGTTTGCCCTGGAGGTCAAGGGTGGGCATTCCACCTCGATGCTCTGGAAGAGTTTTGCCACCCGAGGTCCCAAAGAGGATGGAGCACATTCCCAGGGAATTGGGGAGAGCCTGGCTGCCACCACACTGTTCGGAAGGGGTTGAGCGTGTGCCCCAGAGATGGAAGGGAATCTGGGAGCTGCCCCGATGTTTGAGGAGGGTGGGGCCGAGAAGGTCGTCTCCCCAATGTGTGGATGTGTTGGAGCACTCACCCAAGTGTTTAGAGAGGAAAGGGCTGCCGCGGAGACCCTTAGGAAGGGTTAGACTCCCACTCTCTCAAGCCCCAAGGATGCAACTTCATTCTGTTAATGACTCTCAGACTTTGAAATCTAATGGAGTTTGTCCTGCAGGTTTTAGGAACTGTTTTGGTCCTGTTAACCCTGTTTTCCTTACTGTTTCTCCTTATGGCAATGGGAATGTTTATCCTACGAATGTCCCTCCTTTGTATATTAGAAGCATATAACTTGTTCTGAGTCCACAGATCCAAAGCTAAAAGAAAAGTATGCCTTAGGACTGACCACGCCTATATTTGATTTTGATGGGATCTTGTACTTAACTATTGTTACTGAAATGATTTAAGTTTCTGTGGTATTGTGAGATGAATGTATTTTGTATTTGGAAAGAATATGTTTTTCTGGGGTCCAGGGGGTGGAATGTGCCGGTTTGAATGTATTATGTCCCCCAGAAAAAGCCATATTCTTTGATGCAATCTTGTGGGACAGACATAATAGTGGGGATTAAGTTGGAATGTTTGGATTCTGGGATACGCCCCACCCAACTGTAGATGATAACTGATGGGATATTTCCATGGAGGTGTGGTCCCGCCCATTCGGGGTGGGCCTTGATCAGTGGAGCCATATAAAACATGCTGACTCAAAGAGACTGAACGGAGTGCAGCTGTGAGTGACGTTTTCAAGAGGTGCAAGCTTGCTAGAGAGGAACGTCCTGGGAGAAAGCCATTTTGAAACCAGAACTTTGGAGCAGACGCCAGCCACGTGCCTTCCCAGCTAACAGAGGCTTTCCGGATGCCATCGGCCATCCTCCGGTGAAGGTACCCAATTACTGATGTGTTACCTTGGACACTTTATGGCCTTAAGCCTGTAACTGTGTAGCCAAATAAACCCCCTTTTTATAAAAGCCTATTCATCTCTGGTGTTCTGCATTCTGCAGCATTAGCAAACTAGAACAGTCTCAAACCAATAATCTATGCTACCATCTGGAAAAAGCAAAATAAACCCAAAGCAAGCAGAAGGAAGGAAATAAGAGCACAAGTCAATGAAACTGAAATCAGGAAAAACAGAGAAAATCAATAAAACAAAGAACTGGCTCTTTGAAAAGATTGATAATAATAATAAATACCTAGCAAAACTGACAAAAAAGGAGAGAAGACACTATTACCAGTATCAGAAATGAAACAGGAAATATCACTACGAACTGTAAACTACAAACAACTCCATCCACATAAACTTGACAATTTAACATCTTCTTGACGAAAGGGGGATGTGAAAGGAAATGAAATAAATTTCAGTGGCAGAGAGATTCCAAAAGGAGCCAAGAGGTCACTCTGGTGGGCACTCTTAACACACAACATAGATAACCCTTTTTAGGTTCTAATGAATTGGAATAGCTAGCAGTAAATACCTGAAACTATCAAACTACAATCCAGGACCCTTGAATCTTGAAGACGATTGTACAAAAATGTAGCTTATGAGGGGTGACAATGTGATTGGGAAAGCCATGTGCATCACACTTCCCTTTGTCCAGTGTATGGATGGATGAGTAGAAAAACGGGGGCAAAAGCAAAAAAAAAAAAAAAACACCCAGTGTTCTTTTTTTACTTTAATTGTTCTTTTTCACTTTAATTTTTATTCTTACTACTTTTGTGTGTATGGTAATGAAAACGTTCAAAAATTAATTTTGGTGATGGACGCACGATTATATGGTGGTACTCTGAACAACTGATTGTATGCTTTGTATGACTGCATTGTATGTGAATATACCTCAATAAAATTGAATTATTAAAAAAAATGGACAACAATCTACCACAACTCACCCAAAATGATATAGATAATTTCTATTAAGGAAATTGCATTTGTAATTTTAAAACTTCCACAAAAAGAAACCCCTAGGCCCAGATAGTTTCACGGGAGAATTCTACTTTGTTTAAAGAAGAATTAACACTAATTCTGAATAATCTCTTCCAGAAAATAGGAGGAAACACTTCTCAATTTGTTTTATGAAGTTACTACCCTGATACCAAAACTAGACAAAGACAGTACAAATAAAGAAAACTACACAGACTATATCCCTCATGCATACAGACAAAAAAGTCCTTAACAAAAATATTATCAAACAAAATTCAGCAACATAAAAAAAGAATTACATACCATGACCAAGTAGGGCTTGTTCCAGGGATGCAAGGACACTTCATATTTGAAAATCAATCAACGTAATCCACCATATTAACAGCTAATGAACAAAAATCACATGACCATATAATTGACAAGTATTTGACAAAATTTAACCCCCATTCATGATAAAAGTCTCAAAAAAATAGGAACAGAGGGGAACTTAAGATCAGAAACAAGGCAAGGATGTCTGCTCTCACCATTCTTATTCAAAATAGTGCTGGAAGTTCTAGCCAGTACCATTACTAAAGAAAAGGAAACAAAATGCATGTTGGAAAGGAAAAAATAAAAACTGCCCCTATTTACAGGTGACATGGTGGTCAATACAGAAAATCCCATGGAACCTACAAAAAAACTCCAAGAACTGGTGAGATCAGCAAGGCAGCAGAATATAAAATATGCATACAAAGCTCAATTGTATACTATTAATGAACATGTGGACACCACAATTAAAAATATAGTATCATTTAAATTGCTCAAAATTAATTTTTTAACAAAATCTGTACAGGATTTGCTTGCTAAAAACTATATAATGCTGATCAAAGAAATCAAAGAAGATCTAAACAAGTAATGAGACATAGTGTGCTCATGGATTGAAAGATTCAACATAGTAAAGATGTCAGTTCTCCCCAAATTGATATACAGGTTTATAGTAGGCTGATAATGGCATCCTAAAAATATCAGGTCCTAATCCCTGAAACCTGTAAATGTTACATTAAAAGGGAAAATGGTCTTGGCAGATTTGATTAAATTAAGAAACTTAGCATGGGGAGATTATCCTGGATTATCCAGGTGGGCTGAAATCCAATTACAAGTATCCTTATAAATGAGAGGCAGACAGAGATTAACAAACACAGGAGAGAAAGCAGTGTGAAGACAGAGGCAGAGATTGTGGAGTGATATGGCCACAAACCAAGGAATGCCAAGGAATGCTGGCAGCCACTAGAAGCCTGAGGACGCAAGGAATGGATTCTCTCTCAGAGTCCCCAGAGGGAGTGCATGCCTGCCAACACCTTAGTTTCATACGACTAGCCTCCAGAACTGTGAGAGAATAAATGTGTGTGTAATTTTAAGCCACCACAGTTGTAGTGATTAGTTACAGGAAAGTAATACAAGGTTTAATGCAATTTCTACCAAAACCCCAGCAAGATTTTTTGTAGATGTAGACAGGATTATACTGAAATTTATACGGAAAGGCAAAGGAACTAGAATATACAAAGCAATTTTGAAAAAAAAAAAAAAAGAAGAAACTGAAAGGAATTAATCTACCTGATATCAATATTTATTGTATTTATTAAATAGTCACAGCAACAAACACTGTATTGGTGGAGGGACAGACACATACATAGATCAGTGGAACAGAAAAGAGAAGCCATATAAACATGCCCAACTTATTTTTGAAAAAGGTGTAAAATTAGTTCAGTGGAGGAAAAATAGCCTTGTCAACAAATGGTGTGACCCAGATGTCCCTCAATGAGTGAATATACATCCATACCATTGAGTACTACTGAGCAATTAAAAAGAAATAAGCTATTGATACACTAAACAACTTGGATGCATCTCAAGGGAATTATGCTGAATGAAAAAAGCCAATCCCAAAAGTGAACATACTGTATGATTCTATTTATATAACACTCTTGAAATGACAAAATTATAGAAATGGAGAACAGACTAGTGTTTGCCAGAGGCCAAGGAGGGGATGGGGCATGAAGGAAGTGGGTACGGCTATAAAAGGGCAACATGAGGGATCCTTGCGGTAAGGGAAATGTTCTGCATCTTGACTGTATTAATGTCAATATCCTGGTACTATAGTTTTGCAAGATGTTACCACTGGGGTAAACTGGCAAAATGTAAAAGGGATCTCTATTATTTCTTACAACTGAATGTGAATCCACAATTATCTCAAAACAAAAAATTTAATTTAAAAAAAGAAAAAGATAGATCTTAATTAGAATTTTAAATTTCTGTACAACATAGGATACCATAAAGAAAGTAAAAAAGACCAACCATAGCCTGGAAGAGATTTTCAATACATATGATACTTAATGCATCACAGTAGCAAAATACAAGAAGTGCCCTAAAATAGTAAAAATGGGTTGAAGAGTGGAAGAGATGACACAGAGGCAAATCACGGAAAAGAAAACCCGAATAGTAGACTAAGCAGACAAAAAGATGCTCAATCTCACCAGATTTCAGGGAAAAGAAAATTAAAGCAACATGAAAAACCTGTCCACACCAATCAGATGGGTAAAATGTTTAAGTGTGACATCAAGGGGAGGGAACTGCAAGGCTACTGCTGGTGGGAGTGTCAGATGGTCTGACTGCCTGGAGAGGACTCAATGGCCAGGCTGGGCACTTCCACTCCTAGGCACACACCAACGAATCTGCATACGTATATGTGGAAATGGCAAAAGTACCTTCACTGCAGCATTTGAGAGCTGGAAACAATTCCAATGTCCATCAATCAGAGAAAGCATCAACAGGCATGTATGTTCACATCGTGGAAAAAGCACCAAAACAGATAAATCCAAAAGGTACTTAGCAAAAAGAGCCCATTACTAAAAAAATAAAATACCATTTATATAAAATGTTCAAATTATATACTGTTTATGGATTCATATGTATGTAATAAGAAATAAAATCATGCATGGAATCATAAACACCAAATTCAAAACTGTGGTCACTCCAGAAAAGGAGGGCACTGGGAAAAAAGGAGGGGACCATAAGGGTCTCCAATTCTACCTACAGCTGTTTTACTTCCTAAAATAGATCTTAAGCAAACATGGCAGAACATTAAGGACTGATAAAGCTGGGTGGCAGGTATGCAGATGTGTGTGATGTTAGTCTGTGTTTTCTGCTGAGTGCTTGCAGGTGAAGGTGAAGAGCATGGCTGAATTCTATGATCTCAAAATAATAAAAATCTTAAAAACAGCCAGCACTTCCCACTCTTATTTCACCTCTCCAGGAACGGAAAGCTCTATATTCATGCACGTATCCAGCAAATTCCAAATGGCATCTCAAAGCCACATCAGATCCCTGGGGGACCTGCCCTGCCCCACCCATTACCCTATCTCTGTCCACCTCAATCCCTTGTGCCTATGTCACACAGATTTCACAGTGTCCCCGAGATGCTGCTTGCATCCCCAGTTCCTAGGACAGAGCTTGCCCCCAAGGGCTCAGAAAAAAAACACATCTAGCTGCTCTAAAAGAAGTAAGAAAGGATTTTTAATTTGCCTGCCTTAGGAAGTCAATGAAGAGATTTCATAATTTGGCATGATCCCACCCCCCTCTCATCAATGCTAAATAACAGCTATAACATTGCCCTCCTTCCTGTTTCCACTGCCTTCTTCCACTCCAAGGCACATGTGACAGACAGCTCTCACCAGACCCATTCCTCAGTAGGGACCTTTCACTTTTGTCCACCATGGACTCCGAGTGGGAGGCACCTGTTAAGTGGCCCACTTCCTCAAAGGGACTGTGGACTTAGAAGGGGTGCTGTGGGCATGGGTTCCAAGAACCACTTAACTCCCAGTGACCTCTGCGGGTTCCCACCAGGGAAGGCAAAAAAGAGAGCACCTTGACTCCTCAGCGTTCAATGTTCCCTATACTCTGGGTGGGGCCTTCTCTTCAGACCCTCGTACAGAGCACCAAGTTTAACATTTTTCTTTTACCTCTTTTCTGTGTTTCCTTTTTATATCTCCCAGTCTCTTAATTGCCTGTGCTCATTTTGTATCACTTTTATAGATTATTTTATGCCTTTATTTTTTTAATGTTCTAGGTCTTTGGTTTTCATACTATCTTTAATAACAATTTAGAGTTTTCTGTACTGTTCCATAGCTTCCTTTAATAGCCTTCTCCCTTCCTATACATTTTGATTCTTCTTCGGTTCATGGCTCATCTCAACCAACATCCCCATGAAACTGTAAGTTGTGAGAGGGCAGGGCTATGTCTTGGCCAATCACCAATGTATGTGTAGCACTCACACAGTGCCAGCTGGCCACACACCTAATGAATGAATGAGGAGAGTACGGGAATTTCTTTTTGCTTCTTCCTATGTACTCACTCCTCTCAGTTTACTTACTTTTCTACTTATTAAATCCAGTTGATCTTACTTTTCTAATCTGATTCTCTTTTTAAAAATTCTCAGCTTATGTGAAAACAGCAGCAGTTATGAGACACACCCCGCCCTACCAGAAGCATAAGCTCAGTCTGCTATCTGCAGATGCATGAAACACGAGATGTCTGTTTCATGGGCATGACTAAGTGCTCTGCATTTAGCAGGCAGGCAAAGTCCGGGGCACAGTTCCAACTGCTATCTGTTAGTTTTCCATGCTCTGAGGAGAAAAGATTTTTTTGCAACTTGACAAAAAGTGCCCTTGTGTCCTTCTGATGCTTGCTTTCTATAAGCGAGAGCCATGTCTGCCTATGCTAGGAACCTGGCAGGCTATGTACACACACTCATTTTAGGAGTATCCCCACCCCTCCAAAGGCCCCTCTGGAAGGTTTATACACACAGTCTCATATTCATACACTCAGTCATTCACAAATGGTGGTACTGCAGAGATCCTTGTTTTTCAGGGTCCAAAGACAGATAGACTCTCAACCATGGTCACAGAGTTCCTCCAGAACACAATGGGAGAAAAAAGCACTCAGGAACCAAAGAAAGACTACAGCCAAAGTACCTGGTCTTTCTGGCATGGCTGCTCATTATAACACTCCACCCACACACTCACATTACACCTTCTAGAATTCCAGGCCGTACTTACGGCAGCCTGAGAACATGTCTCAGCTGGACTCACCACTGCCCAGCTGACAGGGGCTGCCAAAGTTCTTGTATTGAGAAATGAGGACTGGAAACAGGGCACTCATCCCTCTGTGACAGCACCCAGAGTGGTACCCACCACCAAATCTGAGCTCAACACTGTCCAGCCCCAGTAAAATCTAACTCTGAAGACTTACCCACCCAGAGCTTTGGTGAAGCCGTGGGTTCTCTGAACAAAGGCCTGCCAGCCACAGCATACAGAGTGACAAATGGGAATGGCTGCCAGGGAGCAGTTCTATCCTGCAGTCCAGGAAATTTCCCACCGGAGGGGGAGGGGAAGAAGAGAAACCTTAAAGGTGTTAGAGCCTGCAAAACCTGAAATGGTACAGCCCCTGGGTCACTCCTGCCCAGTCATTAGCTGCTCTCTCCCTCTTCTCCAGTTAAAAGCTGGCATTCCTGCCCCAAGAGCCACCAGCCCAGAGAAGAGAACCCCATAGCACCCTATATACCCATCCCACCCTTCCCTGGGCCAGATGCACCATCTGCACATAACACCACCACTGAGGCAGCACTTCCACAGAGCTTTTCCACAGAAAGCTGTCTGGGAGAAGAGGAAGAGATTCTTAGCAGGGAACTAGGCTCCTGGGGAGTGAGCCCCCAGTGATGAAAGGGCAGTCTGGAGTAAGAAGCCTGGGGAGCCCCAGATCCTAGGACTCACTACAGGGGGGTGCTCTAACCCTAAGGAACCAGAGCTGGTTGGTGTTGAGCCAGCAAGTCCCCCACATTTACACCAATGGTCACTCCAAAGCTCCCTTTCTCCCGGCTGTGACACAGGGGCTCTCCAATGAGGGGCAGGACTAAAAAGTCAAGTTTTCAGCTGTGCCTGAATGATGTACCCATTGTAAACCAAAACACACTCAAAACTGCTCTGGAGATAGGTGCAATTAACATTTACTAGTTAAGTCAGAAGGAATACAACTGGGGATTCAAAAGCATTAAACGGGATGCTAGGAGAGGTAACCAAAGCATGGCTCAGCAGAAAAGGATCCTCCTGGCCTCCCTGTCACCAAAACCAATCCCTATCTACAAGCAACCAAACATGTGCTGTTTGTGGGGGGAGGAGGGGTGCCTATGAGGCACAAGACCTTATGACCTCACTCTGTCCAGACAACCTGTGCCTTGGGAACCGAAAAGAGCCTCCCCTGGAATCCCAGGGCCAGGAAAGCAGCAACTCTGTTCCACTCAGGTTGCTTCTCGAGAGTTAATGAGGGCTCCATGCACATAGGAGGCTCACTCCGTAAGTGCATTCCACTCAATAAACGTGTGAAACAAAATGCAAACATTGTGCCAACTCAATTCACAGTAAACATAATGTTTCCTCATATGCAGAAAAAGCCATAAAGAGTGAAACTTTAAGAGACATTATCTAAAAACTCTGAAAGAACAGTCCCTACTAGTTTTTACTTTCCAAGAATAAAAGAAAAGTTGCAAGAAGCAACCCATTATCAACCACACAAAATGAGGCAGAGACAGCCTAACCACTCACAGGAACCCCTCCTCTCCAAAAGCTATGTTATCTAAAAATAGTACTGTCAAATTGCTACCATTCACCATGTTAATGGTGATTTTCTTTTTAAAAAGCAGACTAAAATAATAAAATTCCATGTCCCTGTTTCAAATGATTTAAAAAAAATCAAAGCAGAAACCTTAATCAAAAAGACCACTTTAGGTTCCGTCTGGCAAAACTCTTTTGTCCAGATACTCAGAAGTTAAAATTAAAGTTTAAATGTCAGTCTAATTTAACATAAAAGCTCTGGAGGGTTAACCAGTTTTAAACTGCTCAATCTGATAGGGAACAGGATGTACGCAATACAATGGAAAACAATAATGCGGAGTCATTGTTCCTTTGGCTCCAAACGCCAAAAGTCAAGTAGCTTTCTCTGCTTGGAGTTAAAAACAGGCCGTTTCATTATTTAGTGTCAGGTGAGAAAAGCCTGATGAAAATTCAAGATTGTCACCCTAAAATCACTCACACCTCAGAAGGCAGATGAGGTTTTCCTGACAAAGCTGTTCTTGCTTAGCATGCTGCACTGGGCCTGCTGTGGAGCTATCATCAGAGATATGAGGACAGCTCACCAGTACACAATCAGGGAGCTGGGGGACCAATCAAGCAATGGATTTAAACTAAAAATTGGTGGGAGATAACCAATAGGTAAAAGAAAAAATCACAAGATAAATCAGAAAATATCTTGAGACAAACGAAAACAAAAACACAACATACCAAAACTTATGGGATACAGCAAAGTGTTCAGAGGGAAACTTAACAGCTCTAAATGCCTATTAAAAAAAAGAAGAAAGATCACAAATCAATTACCTAATTCATATGTAAAGAAAGGAGAACAAGAAAAGCAAACTAACCCAAAGTTAGTAGAAGGAAGGCAATAGTAAAGATTAGGAGAGAGATAAATGAAATAGAGAATAGAAAAGCAAAAAAAGAGAATCAACAAAACCGAAAGTTAGTTTTTTGAAAAGAACGCTAAAATTACCTAAGCTTTAGCCAGACTGACAAAGAAAAAGAGAGAAGACACAAATAACTAAAATCAGAAATCAAAGTGAGGACATTTCTACTGACCTTACAGAAATAAAAAGAATTATAAGAAGATACTATAAACAACTATATGCCAACAAATTAGAAAATCTAGATGAAATTGATGAAGTCCTAGAAACATACAAATTGCATAATGTAACATAAGAAGAAATAGAAAATCTCAACCTATAAGAGACTGAATCAGTAATCAAAAACCTCCCAACAAAGTCCAGAACCAGATGGTTTCACTGCTAAATTCTACCAAACATTTAAAGAAGATTTAACACCAATCCTTCTCAAACTCTTCCAAAAAATAGATGAGGAATTACTTCCTAATTCAATCTATGAGGCTAGCATTGGCCATTAAAGAAATACAAATTAAAACTACTAGATACCACTTCACACACACTAGGATGGCTATTAATAAGGAAAAAAAAAAAAAAAAAACTGAAAAAAACAAGTATTGGCAAGGATGCAGAAAAACAGGAACACCCATACCCCGGTGGAAATGTAAAATGGTGCAGCTACTGAGGAAAATGGTTTGGAGGTTCCTTAAGAAATTGAAGACAGAATTACCATATTGAATGGAAGCTGTGTGGATGAATCATGAACAAATGCTTATATGCTCTTTCATAATAAGCTTTGAGAAATCCCTAGAATTGTATCTGAAGTATAGGGATCATGCACATATTTTATTTTTATGACAAGGATTCACTTACTTTGTACCACCTGAATATGTAGCACAGAGGTTAGCAAAAGGAAGATAATAGGCAGACAATTATTATAATTATTAATTAAATCACAGTAATATAATAAAACATCCAATTTTTAAAATAAACAGGAAAAAAAAAAAAGAATTACCATATTGACCCAGTAATTTATCTCCTAGGAATATACCGAAAGAATTAAAAAAGGAACTCAACTATTTGTACTCCAATGTTTATCACAGCATTATTCACAATAGCTAAAAGCTGGAAGCAATTCAAGTGTCCATCAAAAAATGAATGGATAAACAAAATATGGTATATCCCTATAATGGAATATTACTCAGCTATAAAAAGAAGTGCAGTGCTAGTACTTGCTACAAATGGATGAATCCAAAGGACATCAAGTTGAGCAAAATAAGCCAGACACAAAAGGACAAATATTGTATGATTTCTCTGATATGAAACATTCAGAATAAGAAAATTCAAAGAGATAGAAAGCAGAATAGTGATTTAAGGGCAGGGAGAGGGGAAGTGACAAGCAGTTATTGCTAAATGAGAATGAGTTTGGGTTTGGGATGATGAAAACAGTCTGAAAATAGTTCGTGGTGAAAGTTACACAGGATTGTCAAAGTACTTAATGTCAAAAAATCACCACTTAAAATGGTTAAAAATATTTTTGTTATGTGTATTTTACCACAAATAAAAATAAATAATTTTTAAAAATGTATGAGGCAACTCTCTAACTAAGCCACCTTGGCAGGTGATCTCACTGCCCTCCCCACTACGTGGGACCTGACTCCCAGGGGTGTAAATCTCCCTAGCAATGCAGGATATGACTCCCAGGGATGAATCTGGACCCGGCATCATGGGATTGAGAACATCTTCTTGACCAAAAAGGGGGATGCAAAATGAAATGAAATAAAGCTTCAGTGTGAGAGATTTCAAATGGAGTCGAGAGGTCACTCAGGTGGGCATTCTTATGCACTATATAAATAACACTTTTTAGGTTCTATTGTATTGGAATAGCTAGAAGTAAATACCTGAAACTACCAAACTCCAACCCAGTAGCCTTGACTCTTGAAGACAATTGTGTAACAATGTAGATTATAAGAGGTGACAGTGTGATTGTGAAAACCTTGTGGATTGCACTCCCTTTATCCAGTGTGTGGATGGATGAGTAGATAAATGGGGACAAAAACTAAATGAAAAATAGGGTGGGATGGGGGGTATGATTGGGGTGTTCTTTTTATTTTTATTTTTTATTCTTATTCTGATTCTTTCTGGTATAAGGAAAATGTTCAAAAATAGATTGGGGTGATGAATGCACAACTATATGATGGTACTGTGAACAGCTGATTATACACCATGGATGATTGTTTGGTATGTGAATATATCTCAATAAAACTGAATTTATAAATAAATAAATAGCACGAGAGGCAAATTACCACCTCTAAGAGTCAAAGGCTACTTCATAAGAGTCTGTCAAAGAGAAAAGCTACTTTGAACACTTTTTTCACTTGAGAAAAAATTCTTGCAAACTCGCACTTATCACAGATACCAAAAGCAGAGGTCCACAAAAGCACTGGTGTCTGCTGATGCTAGTTAGGTTTTTTTCAGCAGAAGCAAGAGGGAAGCAAAGGTTTAGTACCTGGGTACAACTGTAGCCAGGTGCAGACACGTTCTAGAGGCAGGGAAAAAAACAGAAGGTTCAAAACCCAGGCCTAAATGGCCATTCTCCATGGAACAATGGTTTTTAATCTGGGTGGATTTTTAACATCTTATGCAATGAGGCTCACTGAAAAACAGATCCTTCTACACTCCACTGAACTCCATATGCTGCTGTTAAACTTACTCAGAGTCATACCAATTAGACTTTAGAAAAAGCATTCATGAGGCTTTAGGAGCAGAACCCTAGTGATGACAAGGTTGGTCCAGTCTTTTAATCACCAATGCCCAGATAGGGCACTGTGGATGAAAAAAGTAAACTGAGCCCAAAGACACGGACCAAGCCTAATAGTGAATTGGGCTATAGCAGCTGGAGTAGGAAGTAAGAGGGAAGGGGGAGAGTTAAGTACAAGAGGTGGGCAGCCAGCCTCAGCAGAATCCAAATTGAAATGAATTACCACATCCGAGCACCCAGTGGCATCCAAGAATCCAATTAAAGCACACAATTATCTCGAGACAGTCCAACAGTAATTAACTTTTCAGCACATACTTATCAACTACCTAATCCTGTTCTACGTGTAAGACTTAATTTGTTATGCACACAGTCTTTCCAAATTTCATATAAAAATGTTCAATCAAGACCTACATATATTGCTAAATCATAAAACACAAGAGGTAATAAACTAAGTACTTCTACCAATCTATTGTAAACAGGTGTTTTCCAAGTAGGTGCTTTATAAACAGGCGGTTTCCAAGAAGGTGCTTACTAGAAACTAAAAGTTGCCATCTGACTCCCCAAACTCCCTGTGGCTATCCAACCCCACCCTCCCATTATAGCAGAAAGGTAGAGTGGGGCTGCATGTGAGGGTGGAACAGCCAATGCCTGTAAAGTTAAAGGCTGGATACCACAGAGAGCTGCCAAGAGAGAAAAAGTGGCAGAAGAGATCCGCCACGGGGGTCTCAGCAGTGCATATTCTGTGCACTCATCTAACTCCCACTAGATGCCTGGCACCAAGCAGGCACTTAGTGGATGTCTGTGAGTGCAAAGAAAGGGCTTCCATTAAATCGCCAAAATGATTCACCAATCTCAAAGGCAGTGATCACCTGATGTCACACTTTGAAGTTAAAAGTTGAGCTCTCATATTTTTTCCATTACACTAGAAAAGATTAAAAATAAGTTCCAGCCTTGGTTCTTGAAGACGAGTGTATAACTATATAGCTTATACGGTGTGACCATGTGATTGTAGAAAACCTTATGGCTCATACTCCCTTTATCCAGTGTGCAGACAGATGACTAGAAAAATGGGGACAAAAAAGTAAATTAATAATAGGGGGAAATGGGGAGAATGGGGTATTATGGTTGTTCTTTACTTTTATTTTTATTCTTGTATTTTATTTATTTATTTTTGGAGTAAAGAAAATGCTCAAAAATTGTGGTGATGAATGACAACTATATGATGATACTGTGAACTGACTGTACACTTTGGATGATTGTACGATATGTGACTATATCTCAATAAAATTGCAAGGAAAAAAAAATAAGTGCCATAGCTTGAAACTAATATTCTAATCCTAGGATTAAATTAATTCTATTTGGAAAAGGTACACCAAATGACCTAACTAACCTTCCTGACCTACCAGCTAATCAGGCTCCAAAACAGAGTAGTTAGCTCTGTGCTCAGCCCCACTTACAGCAGCACCTGACCCTGCCAGCAGCCCCACAATATGAGGAAGGGACCCAGAACCCACTGCTTCAAGAGCCAAACTGGAGGTGCCCTCAGTCCAGGAAGTTCTAGTACCTCCACCATGAGGTGCCATGTACCAAGTGTTTATCTGGGCAAATACTTCACTCTTTAATATTTAAAGTTATGACCTGCTCTTGGCTACATTCTTATATTAAGGCTCAACCATCAAGAACATTTCAACCATGCCAGAAACAGATCAACACAACCTGTTTATAAAAGGACAAGACACAGCTAGCACCCACTCCCTTTGCTCAGGCTTTCTTGCTTGCAGAATTCCTTCCCTCTCTCCTATTGCTCTAATTGGCCCTTCCACACACCTTGGCAGGTTTTAAGGATGTGCTTCTCACAGGCTGAAGCAAAACAGCCAAAAGACAGCCTTGCAGACTCTTGGAATCCCTGCTCTGCAAAGCCTTGGCCACTCTATGACCAGGAAGTGAAGTGCTGGGCAAGGCCAACACCAAGCAGGACAAGGACACTCTCTATGCCTGACCTCGGATTCAGAATTGCCCAGAGATGTACCTGAGAGGACCAGCCCCCAGGGAATGCTGAAGGCAAGGCTCCTGGGCCAAGCCCCACCAGCTCCCAAATTCTTGGTCTCCACCGGCAGTAGATACCGGGCAGCTTGCTAGTTAAGGACCACAGCAAAGATTCAGAGAAGTGTGTCCTGTTCAGGAAACTCCCCACCAAGTTTGACCAAGAAAACCCATTCCCAAGTGCTCTTCTCCTCCTCAAAGCTCCAGGATATTCCTCAATCTCTGTGCGCCATGCTGGATTTATACCCAGGTCACCAAGACTGAAGAAATCCTCGAAGATGCTCTTTGCCCTTACTTTCTGCTGTCTCCACTTCCTCATTCTGTAAAGTCTTTCATCATTTCCTTAACACAAAGGAAAAAGTGGGTTTCTACCTTGTAGCAATTATTTGGAAATTAAGTTCTGCTTTTTAGAACCCATGGATAAACAATTAAAAGCAAAATGGGTGATGAATGCACAACTATATGATGGAACTCTGAACAACTGATTGTACACTTTGGACGATTGTATGGTATGTGAATATATCTCAATAAAATTGAATTTTAAAAAAAGCAAAACAGGATAAGTGGCGGACAAATGGAAAAGATCTTCCATCTTATCAAAAGGGTGCAATTATAAGTTACGTCTTTCCAAGTGTTGGGGAGAAAGCAGCAGCTATGAAGCACTGTTTGGTGGTGGCCCAAATTTCCTGGTACATGGAGGGTGTCATTTTCTTCTTTCAAACAGTCCTGACTGTCCTAAATATTCAAGGTAGGCCACTGTGAGGCATGGGTCTCAATTCCCCTAGTCCAGGTGGACAGGGATGCCATTAGCCCAAAGATTAATTCTTCAGATACTTTATCTTCATTTCTCATGAATCTATAACTAGCAGATAGACACCCTGCCCTCCCCAGCCTCTATATAAATCATTAATTGCACCTGGGAACTAACTACCTAAAGGAGCTCTTTTGAAAATTTTTTTATTCTCATTGTGTAACTGGTCCAATGAACCTTAAATGAAAAATTCTGTGGTTTTAAGAATAGACCTAGAGCTTAAAATGGTTAATTTTATGTTGTATATATGTTACCACCACAAAATTAAAAAAAAACAAAGAACTGTATAACAGAATGAACCCTTATGTAAACTATGGACTACACTTAATACAGTAATACTGATTCACCACTGTAACAAATTTACCACACACCAAGGCAAAAAGTTAATAGGGAAAACTATGTGTGTATGGAGGGTGGGGGTGTACATGGAAACTCTACTTTTTGCATGATTTTTCTGTAAACTACAATTGCTCTTTAAAAAAAAAAAAGATAGACCTAACAAAGACCTGAGGATGTCCTCTTTTCATTTATCTCAAGCGGAAGACAAAGATGATTCTTTGATGATGGTGATACAGTCCTCCTAAAAGGCTGGCACCTCACAGCTACTGCCCTATCTGCTCAGAACTGCCTTGGTCTGCCAAGAGGAAAAGGACAAGAAGACAACTAAAAGAGAGCTTGCAAGCAAAACAGAGTGTGACTCCCTTTATCTAGTGTATGGATGGATGAGTAGAAAAATGGGGATAAAAACTAAATGACAAATAGGGTGGAACGGGGGGGATGGTTTAGGTGTGTTCTTTTTTTACTTTAATTTTTTATTTATTTTGATGTAAGGAAAATGTTCAGAAATAGATTGTGGTGATGAATGCCACAATGATGAACAGTTGATTGTATACCATGGATGACTGTATGGTATGTGAATGTATTTCAATAAAACTGAATTTAAAAAAAAAAAGTGTGAGGCAACTAGGGGGAGCTGCAATTCTCTCTTCTCAGACTGAGCTGCTCTGTAGAACTTGGCTAATAAAACAGGATCTGTTCCTATACTTGGGATTGTCCTCTTTCCCAGCCCCACCAAGTTATTCCTTGATAACATTTCTGTATGAGGGTGTGGGGGATGCAGAGATAAGATGTCACGGCAGTGACCAACAGGGATAGAGAGTATCATTCACACCCTGCCAAGTTGTTCATCCTAAGGCCAGAACATGCTAAGCTTGAGACATTTCTTATCTGATTAAGAAAATGATCATGAAAACAGCGGTATACACTCTCAGCCTCTGTAGGATCACTTCTAGATCTTGGTGACTGTGAAGTCCCAAATAGGTGTCCCACCCAGCAAACTTGTCTTAGAATTGCAAGGGAAGCAAACAGGGAGGCCATAGGCTCCTCGGAAGTGCTTCTTATCTCAAGGGAGGGAGCAGTCCTCTGCCAATCTTAGATCATTACCTGCTTTATTCAGCAAATACCAAAAGGAAAATCTAGACTTCTTTGAAACAGGAAACTAAAAACACAGCTTAGTCACCAGTTTCCAGTAGCATTTGACTAAAGAGCTACTTTATAAAGAGCTCTCTTTGTAAAATTAGAAACATACCTCAAAAAGTAACTCAAGCTCTCCTCATGCATAAAGGCTTTAAGAAGCAAGACGTCAACCAGCTGAAGGACGATACTGACTATGTTTTAAAACTTCAACTTCTGTGTGAGACCAAGGGAAGAAATGTTTATTTGGTGCAGGATCTGTATTTTTTGCAGCACACTAAATAATTTAACTTGTACGGTCAGTTTATTCAAACACCATGATTACATGGAACTTTGAATAGGAAGTGAGATCTGGTAGGTTTGTACAGGTTAGTGTGAAATCCTGATACATCCCAAAGTAATTTGGGCAGAGAATGAAAATGTATTTGCAGGGCCCCCCTGAGGAACTGGGGGAAAATGCGAAAATATTAAACTTCCCTACCTGGGTTATTACTGCTATTCTCACAGACATTGAGGACTACCAATTTAGCAGGCCGAGCCCTCGATCTTGGTGCTTGCCCATATGAAGCTTGTTATTGCGAAGAAAGGTCTAAACCCACTTATAATTGCACCTAAGAGTCTGCCCCAGAGAAGCTCTCTGTTGCTCAGATGTGGCTTCTCTCTCTTTAAGCCCATTCGGTGAGTAAACTCACTGCCTTCCCCACTATGTGGGACATGACTCCCAGGAGTGTAAATCTCTCAGGCAACATGGAACACACGACTCCCAGGGATGAGCCTGGACCCAGCATCGGCATCGTGGAATTGAGAAAGCCTTCTTGACCAAAAGAGGGAAGAGAAATGAAACAAAATAAACTTTCAGTGGCTGAGAGATTTCAAATGGAGTCAAGAGGTCACTTTGGAGGGTATTCTTATGCACTATACAAATATCCCTTTTTAGTTTTTAGTGTACTAGAATAGCTACAAGGAAATACCTGAAACTGTCGAACTGCAACCCAGTAGCCTTGATTCTTGAAGACGACTTTATAATTAAGTTGCTTACGTGGTGTGACAGTGTGATTGTGAAAACCTTGTGGCTCACATTCCCTTTATCCAGTGTATGGGCAGATGAGTAGAAAAGTGGGGACAAAAATTAAATGAAAAATAGAGTGGGATGGGGATATGGAATGTTTTAGGTGTTCTTCTTTACTTTTATTTTTATTCTTATTTTTTTTTTTTTTTTTTGGAGTAAGGAAAATGTTCAAAATTTGATTCTGTTGATGAATGCACAACTATATGATGGCACTGTGAAAAACTGATTGTACACTATGGATGACTGTATGATATGTGAATATCTCTCAATAAAACCAAATTAAAAAAAAAAAGAAGTCATCCAGCACAATGTTGACACCAGAATTAGTCAGAAATGACTATTTCCACCCTCATATTCCCAGAATTGGTGTAGTAACAACCTCAAGCAGCAGCTTTGGGAGGGTCCACCCTATAAAGTAAACATCTATGGTTAATTCAAAGGCAGTGTTCCAGTTTGCTAATACTGTCCTTCTGCAAAGTACCAAAATGGACTGGCTTTTATGAAGGGGGTTTCTTTGGTTACAAAGTTACAGTCTTAAGGCCATAAAGTGTCCAAGGTAAGGCATCAACAATAGGGTACCTTCACAGGAAAAAGGCCCTTGGCATCTGGAAAACTGCTATTAGCTGGGAAGGCATGTGGCTGGCATCTGCTTGCTCCCAGGTTGCATTTCAAAATGGTGTTCTCCAAAATGTCAGCATCAGCTTTCAACGGCTGTCTTCAAAATGTCTCTCTAAGCTGCAGCTAACATCAGGGGTCTGCAACTCCAAGCATGTCTAAGCATCAGCGTCAGCAAGCATCTGGGCCTGTTAAATCAAGACCCATGTTGAATGGGCCACACCTCCATGGAAATAATCTAATCAAAGGTATTACCCACTGTTGGGTGGGTCACATCTCCACAGAAACAGCCTAATCCAAAGATTCCAACCTAATCAACACTAATATGTCAGCCCCCACAAGAATGCATTAAAGAACACAACTTTTTCTGGGTGACATAATATATCCAAACTGGCACAGGTGGCTACTTAAAGTTTACAAATCTGTTTTTCAGATTACTTACAATGCATCCAGGGAACTCAGGTATTTTTTGCTGATTTTATAGACTGAATACTAATATTGAATTTTTAATAACATTTATTTTTAAGTGTGGTAAAATATAAAAATCATTTTAACCATTTTAAGAGAACAACCCTTTGACATTAAGCACACTGACAGTATTATGTAACTTTAACCAATATCTATTTCCAGACAATTTTCATCATTACAAACCAAAACTCATACTCATTCAACAATAACTCCCCATCCCCTCCTAACCCCATCCACGGTAACGACTATTCTGCTTTCTGTCTCACAATTTTGCTTAATCTGAGTATTTCATGTCAGAGAAATCACATAGTATTTTTTCTTTTGTGTCCGGTTTATTTCACTCAACATGTTGTCTTCAAGGTTCAACCTTAAGTCTCAGTCATACCTGTGTTGTCACAAGTATAAAATATCAGAACTTCATTCCTTTTTATGACTTAATATTCCATTGTAGGGATATACTACATTTTGTTTATCTGTTCATCTGTGGATGGACACACTAATATTGAATTTGACACTGACCATGGCAAATGATGAGGCCTCAATCTTCAAGAACGTCTAAGACTCAGTGAGCACCTCAAAAAGGACCTGTGTGCTCATCTGGTCCTGGTTACCTCCTCATGACTCATGTCCTGCTGGGTAACTCCACAGCACTGAGTGCAGCACCTGGACACCAAGGCCTGCAAATGGTTAGTGCACAGTGCTCATTATGGGCCTGAACAGACACAGCTTTAGAGAAATCACTTCCAGATTATTCAGAAGGAGACTGAACGTGTTCGTCTATCCCTCAACAGGAAAGCAGTGGTTCCTACACAGTGGAACCCGAGTCATGGCCATCCTCTTGCCTGTCGGTAATCATGAGAAGTTCCAGCACTCCAGAGAACAGAGGGGCAGCAAGTACAATGCAGCAACAGCAATTTTTTGGCCAACAGAATTTTGTTTTTATTATTTTATAAATCTAATGCTGCTTTAAGAAATCTTAAAAACCAGCTAAAGTAATAATCAACAGCATGAACAAAGATAACTTGGTAAAATGGCAAACTGAATAATAACTCTAGGCTTTTTTGTATCATTCTTTGGATGAAAGGCATTGGATAAGTATCACAGAAACACCTACTGTCGGCTTCTGCAATAATTACTTTTCCTCTCAAATAAGCCCCTTGCTCTAACAAAGAAACAAACTTAAGAATTCACATAAAATATTTTCTCGACTATTTTTATTCAACCAATTTTGACCACCTACTCAGTATCAGACACTGTCCTACCTTCCTGCTCTTTAATTCCAACTCCATTTCATTATTGTTTCAATCTCTTTGCAAATGATCACTATAAAATGTAAATGTTTGCTCTTATTTAGAAGATTAACGTCTAAAGAAAAATTATATCATTTTCTCCTGTTTCTCAATTAAAAACTTTCTCCACTAGACTGCATGTTTCCTAAGGGTTGGGAACAGGTTCTAATCTGTGCTGGTTTGAATATATTATGTCCCCCAGAGAAAGCAATATTCTTTGATGCAATCTTATGGAGCAGACATATTAGTGGGGATTGAGTTGGAACGTTTGGATTGGGTTGTTTGCACAGAAATGCACCCCACCCAACTGTGGGTGATGACTCTAATTGGACAATTTCCATGGAGGTGTTACCCCACCCACTCAGGGTGGGTCTAAATTGAATCACTGGAGCCATACAAATGAGCTGACAAACAAGGAATTCAGTGCAGCTGAGACTGACATTTTGATGAGGAACTACAGCCAAGAGGGACACTTTGAAGAATGCACAGAAGCTGAGAGAGTAGCTGCAGATGAGAGATAGTTTGAAGACAGATGATGAAAGCAGACTCTTGCTCTGGAGAGGCTACGAGAGGACAAACACCCCAAGAGCAACTGAGACTGACACTGCGGAGAGGAGCTGCGGCCTAGAGAGGAATGTCCTGGGAGAAAGCCATTTTGAAACCAGAACTTGGAGCAGACGCCAGCCACATGCCTTCCCAGCTAACAGAGGTTTTCCCAGATGCCACTGCCCATACTCCAGTGAAGGCACCCGATTGCTGATGACTTACCTTGGACACTTTATGGCCTTAAGACTGTAACTGTGTAACCAAATAAACCCTCTTTATGAAAGCCGATCCATTTCTGATGTTTTGCATTCCGGCAGCATTAGCAAACTAGAACATAATCCACTTAGATCCAGGGATCAGGACTTGATTCAGTGGGAGCCAAAGAGCAGAGCCTGGTCAGAATGAAAAAGAGGATGGATAGGTAACACGGAAAAGTCAAAGCCTCAGATTATATCTTCCACTTCCTTCCTGAGCCAATCTGTCCATCCAAGAGCTCTGAGAAGAGTGGAGGGGAGGATTAAAAGCAGATAACTGCTTTCAAGTGGTCTTCCCTGGCAGGTGGGCACACTGTCACCACCCAAAGATGTAGGTTGAGATCCAGCCTTCCAATCAAGTTCAAAAATATGTCAAAGCCCAGTAGGATTAACAGCAGATTTCTCATCAGAAACCAAGGGTTCCAGAAGGCATATTTAAAGTCCTTAAAGAAGGAAACTGTCAACCAAGAATTCCATATCTGGCAAATTATCTTTCAAAAATGAAGGAGAAATTTAAGACATTTACAGATAAACAAAAGCTGAAAGAGTTCATTACCAGAAGCTCTGCCCTACAAGAAATGCTAAAGGGTGTCCTTCAGGCTGAAATAAAAGGACCCTAGACAATAACTCAAAGCCATAAGAAGAAATAAAGAACATTGGTAAAGGTAACCACATAGGTATATAGAAAATCCTGTATTATTGTACTTTCGGTTTGTAACTGCTTTTTCTCCCTGTATGACCTACAAGGCAATTACGTAAAATAACCTAAAATCTATGTTAATGGGCATACAATGCATAAAATATGTAATCTAAAACAAAAACAATATAAAGAGGGAGGGACAGAGATACATAGGAGCAGAGAGTTTGTATACTACTGAAATTAGGTTGGTACTAGTCAAACTAGGTTGTCATTAGTTTAAGGTGTTACAGATAATTACAAAGGTAACCACTAAGAAAATATCTAAAAATATGTGGATAAAGGAAAGAAGAAGGCAATCAAAAGGCAACTGAATACCAAAAAAAGGAAATAATGGAGTCATTGAGGGGAAAAAAAAAGGCAAGACATACAGAAAACAAAATGGCTAAATGGCAGAAGTAAATCATTACTTAGTTATTATCTTCAATGTCAATGGATGAAACTCCCCTATTAAAAGACAGAGATTGACAGAATGGATGAAAAAGCATGGTCTATCTATATTGGCAGATTGAATTAAAAAAATTTTATCCATCTATATGCTGGCTACAAGAGACGCACTTTAGGTACAAAGACACAAAGAGGTTCAAAGTAGAAGGGTGGAAAAAGATATTCCGTGCAAGGAGTAATCAAAAGGGAGGCAGAATGGCTTTATTATTGTCAGAAAAAAATAAGTTTGAGTCAAAAAAGATTATAAGACAGGCAGGGCAAGATGGCAGCATAGGGAGGTGTGGAATTTAGTTAATACCATAGAACAAACTAGCAAATAGTCAGGAACAACTAGTAAGTAACCTGGAACAAATGTTAGGGGGACTTCTGTGACCAGACAACATCATACATCAGTCTGGAATGTGTGGAACAGCTGAGATCGCAGCACGGAACCATGAGTAAAGCTCCCCTAACTGTGGAGCCGGCACCCCACCCAGCAGGCTGATTTGGAACATGGGAAAAAGAAGCAGTCCCTGCCGGGAGCATGGGAATGTAGCTCAATCAAGCTCCAACTGAGGTTTTAATCAACAAATTTGGACTACTGAATACAACCTACAAGCACAGATAAACCTGGAGGAAGCAGGAAAGGAAACCAGAGGTTTCTCTTGGCAGAGAGGAGGTGGAGCTGATGGAAAAAAATATACATACATAAAAACACAGACTTTTGGAATAGGCTGAGCTCAGAATACTGAAAAAGGGCTGTGTCTCAAGAACAGGGGCACAAAGAACCAGGTACCAACTCTGGTTCTTGCCTGGTGAACCGAAGGGCTGGGGACTGGCTCTGAAAAGGGGACTTCTTTCTTCTTTCCTTTTTTTTTCCTCTCATTCTAAGTAGCTCATTAGAGAAAGCCTCAGGCATTTACAGTCCAGGACCAAATGATTTCACTGCTAAATTCTACCAAACATTTAAAGATTTAACACCAATCATTCTCAAACTCTTTCAAAAAAATAGAAGAGAAGGGATTACTTCTTAATTCAATCTGTGAAGCCAGCATTACCCTGATTCCAAAGTCAGATAAAGACAGCACAAGAAAAGAAAATTACAGACAAATATTCCTTATTAATATAGATGCAAAAATCCTCAACAAAATACTGGCAAACTGAATCCAACTGTATATTAAAAGGATTATACACCAGGGGCAAGTGAGATTTACTCCAGGAATGCAAGGATGGTACAACATAAGAAAACCAATTGATGTAATATATCACATTAATAGAATGAAGGGGAAAAAACACATTATCATCTCAATTGACGAAGAAAAAGCATTTGACAAAATCCAACATCCTTTCATGATAAAAATACTCAGAAAGCTAGGAATAAAGGGAAACTTTCTCAACACAATAAAGGGCATTTGTGAAAAACACACAGCAAATACCATACTCAATGCTGAAAGACTGAAAGCTTTCCTCTTAAGATCAGGAACAAGACAAAGATGCCTGCTGTCATATCTCTGAGACACCTGAAACTCAGAGCTAGAGCTCAGCAGATATGAATGTCAGTATTAGTGCATACAGCCACTGTCAAAAAAAAAAAAAAAAAAAAAAAAAAGCTGAAAAAGAGCCCAGATTTCAATTAGTGATATGAATGAAGCAGGTCTGGTTAAGACCAGGGCAAGCCAGGCCAAAGGGTAAAGGTTGAAACTGATTGTGTTTTAAAACTTCAACTTTCATATGAGACCAAGGGAATAGATATCTATTTGGTACAGGATCTAAATTTTCTAAATGGTACAACTCTACAGTCGATTTGTTCAAACACCACAACTGCATGGAACTTTGAATAGGAAGTGAGATACGGTAGGTTAGTATAAGCTGAAGTGAAATAGTGACACATCCTAGAGTAATTTGGGCAGATAATAAAAAACATATTTACAGCCTCCCCCTCCCCAGGCCCAAGCATCTGGGGGAAGGCGCGGATGTGTTGGACATCCTCACCTGGACTGGTGTTGATGTTGCCACAAACATTGGGACGGGCGGTTTGATGTGCTGAGCCCTCGAGCATGGGACTTGCCCATATGAAGCTCATTACCACAAAGGAGAGTCTAAAGTTGTATGTGCCTAAGAGTCTCCCCGAGTACCTCTTTGTTGCTCAGATGTGGCCCTCTCTCTCTCTAACTGAGCCATCTCGGCAGGTGAACTCGCTGCCCTCCCCCCTACGTGGGACTGGACTCCCAGGGGTGTAAATCTCCCTGGCAACGCAGAGTATGACTCCTGGGGATGAATGTGGACCCGGCATCGTGGGACTGAGACTATCTTCTTGCAAAATGAGACGAAATAGTTTCAGTGGCTGAGAGATTCCAAATGGAGTCGAGAGGTCACTCTGGTGGACATTCTTATGCACTATATAGATAACACCTCTCAGGCTTTAATGTATTGGAATAGGTAGAAGTAAATACCTGAAACTACCAAACTCCAACCCAGCAGTCTGGACTCCTGAAGACAATTATATAATAATGTAGATTACAAGAGGTGACAGTGTGATTGTGAAGACCTTGTGGATCACACCCCCTTTATCTAGTGTATGGATGAGTGGAGGAATGGGGATAAAAACTAAAGGACAAATGGGGTGGGATGGGGGGATGATTTGGGTGTTCTTTTTTCACTTTTATTTTTTATTCTTGTTCTGGTTCTTTCTGATGTAAGGAAAATGTTCAGAGATAGATTGTGGTGATGAACGCATAACTATGTTATCATACTGTGGACAGTGGATTGTATATCATGGATGATTGTATGGTGTGTGAATGTATTTCAATAAAACTGAATTAAAAAAAAAAAAGATGCCTGCTGTCACCACTGTTATTCAACAAGAGAAAGAAATAAAGGGAAACCAAATTGGAAAAGAAAAAGTCAAATTATTCCTACTTGAAGATGACATGATCCTATATATACTGAAAAACCCAAAGAATTTGTAAGAAAGCTACTAGAGTTAATAAATTCAGTAAAGTTGCAGGATACAAAATAAACATGCAGAAATCTGTTGGATTTCTATACACAGGTAATGAACAATCTGAAAAAAAAAATCAAGAAAACAATTCCATTTACAACAGCACCTAAGAGAATAAAATACCTAGGAATAAATTTAAACAAGGAGGCTAAAGATATGTATACTGAAAACTATAAAAAACTGCTGAGACAAAGGTACCCAGTGTTCTTTTTTACTTTAATTGCTCTTTTTCATTTTAATTATTATTCTTGCTATTTTTGGGTGTGTGCTAATGAAGGTGTCAGGGATTGATTTAGGTGATGAATGTACAACTATGTAATGGTACTGTGAACAATCGAATGTACGATTTGTTTTGCAGGACTGCGTGGTATGTGAATATATCTCAATAAAATGAAGATTAAAAAAAAAAAAAAACTGCTGGAAGTATTTAAACAAGACCTAAATAAATGGAGACATCCTATGTTCATGGACCGGAAGACTTAATATGTTACAATGTCAATACTGCTAAAGCAATCTACAAAGCCAATAAAAATCCTATCAAAAATCCAGGAGTCTTTTTCGCAGAAATGGAAAAACTGATCCTCAAATTCATATGGAGAGGAGAACCTAAGATGGCGACTAGGTGAGACAGGGCAAAAAACACCTCCGTGAAAAACACTAGATAAAAACCAGAAAGTGACCCAGAACACCACTGACAGCGATGCACCAGCCGGACAAGGTCTGCTAAATCCACAGAGAACATGCATTTGGTTAAACCAGGAGCCTGCATTCTGAAACGAGTGAGTCAGCTGAAAGTCCTGCGGCCGCGCTGTGGTGTGGGGAAACGGTGGGCTTGTGTTGGGAGATGGACTAGTTCTTTTAAAAAAAAGCCCAGGAGTGGCTGCAGATACAATGGGGAGAGCCGTGCAGTGAAACACGGCGGGAGTGGGCTGGGCTAATGCCTTGGTGTCTGGCGTTGAGGATACCCCTTCCCACACCTGCTGCTGATTGTCTTGAGACCAGAAGAGCAGAGGGGAGCCAAAAGGAGAAAAAAAAACCGCATTCCTTGCAGCCATCTCCCCAGCGGGCAGGGGACACTCCTGCCCAGGGCCAGAGCCACAGCCCAGAGCCGCGCCAAGAAACCCAGTGTGACAGGGAATCTTTCCCGCAACACTACACACAAGCCACAATATCAGCTGTGGACAGTGGCCATTAATACACCCATGACTGATTGTCCCAGAGCTGGGAGGGTAGAGCTGTGTGAAAAGGGGGAAGTTAATGCTTCCCATTTAACCATCTTTGAAGTGGGCTGGGAGCGCCCCTGCATGGCCCAGTGACACAGGGCTTCCCTGGCGGGCCGGTGCGCACTAGTGACTTGGCATGGCCCTCCCTCAGCAGAGGTCCTGTAAGAGCACAGCTGGGAAGGGGGAACCGCTCGGAAATCCCAGGGACCCTACGTGAATACCAAGGACTTGTGGGTCAGTGGCAGAGACAATTGGTGGAAAGACTGAAATGAAGGCTTAGGCTCCTGCAACAGCCTTAAATCTGTGGGAACACCTGGGAGGTTTGATTATTAAAGCTCCCCTGCCTGCCTAACCACCCAGACACACGCCCCACATTCAGGGCAGACAGCACCAGCAACACACCCAAACTTGGTGCACCAACTGGACCCCACAAGAATCAGACCTCCACACACCACAAAGACAAAGTGGGGGAGAACTGACTTGAGGGGAATAGGTGACTCACGGATGCCATCTGCTGGTTACCTAGAAAAAGGTTACGCCACCAAGCTGCAGTTCTGTCAAATTAGGGATCAAGTAAATCAAATGCCAAGAGGCCAAAAACAACAGAAAATCTTAAAGCATATGATAAAGCCAGATGATATGGAGAACCCAAACCAAAACACCCAAATCAAAATATCAGAAGAGACACAGTACTTGGCACAATTAATCAAAGAATTCAGACAGGCAACAAGAGCATGGCTCAGGAAATAAAGGACATGAAGAAGAGCATGGCACAGGATATAAAAGACATAAAGAAGACCCTAGAAGAGCATAAAGAAGAAATTGCAAGAGTAAATAAAAAAAATAGAAGATCTTATGGAAATTAAAGAAACTGTAGGCCAAATTAAAAAGACTCTGGATACTCATAATACAAGATTAGAGGAAGCTGAACAACAACTCAGCCTCCTCAAGGACCACAGAACAGAAAATGAAAGAACAAAAGAAAGAATGGGGAAAAAAATCAAAAAAATCGAAACGGATCTCAGGGATACGATTGGTAAAATAAAATGTCCAAATTTAAGACTCATTCGTGTCCCAGAAGGGGAAGAGAAGGGTAAAGGTCTAGAAAGAGTATTCAAAGAAATTGTTGGGGAAAACTTCCCAAACCTTCTACACAATATAAATACACAAAGCATGAATGCCCAGCGAACTCCAAATAGAATAAATCCAAATAAACCCACTCCAAGACATATTCTGATCAGATTCTCAAACACTGAAGAGAAGGAGCAAGTTCTGAAAGCAGCAAGAGAAAAGCAATTCACCACATACAAAGGAAACAACATAAGACTAAGTAGTGACTACTCAGCGGCCACCATGGAGGCGAGAAGGCAGTGGCATGACATATTTAAAATTCTCAGAGAGAAAAATTTCCAACCAAGAATACTTTATCTAGCAAAACTCTCCTTCAAATTTGAGGGAGAGCTTAAATTCTTCACAGACGAACAAATGCTGAGAGATTTTGCTAATAAAAGACCTGCCCTACTTCAGATACTGAAGGGAGCCCTACCGACAGAGAAACAAAGAAAGGAGAGAGAGAGATAGAGAATTTTAACAGACATATATAGAATATTACATCCCAGGTCACCAGGACACACATTCTTCTCTAGTGATCACGGATCTTTCTCCAGAATGGACCATATACAGGGACATAAAAACAAGCCTCAACAAAATAAAAAAATAAAAAAAAAATGAATTTGTTCAAAGCACATTCTCTGACCACAATGGAATACAAATAGAAGTAAATAACCTTCAGAGACTTGGAGAATTCACAAACACCTGGAGGATAAAAATGAGGGGGAGATAAAAACATTCCCGAATTATCAAAAGCTGAGGGACTTCATCACCAGTAGATCAGTCCTATAAGAAATGCTAAAGGGAATTGAGCAGGCTGAAAGGAAGGGACACTAAACAATTGACTGAAACTACATGAAGAAATAAAGATTTCCAGTAAAGATCACATGGTAAATATAAATACCAATACTACTGCATTTTTTTATTTATAACTCCACTATTTACTTCCTACAGGATCTAAAATACATAAACTGTAATGATAAATCAGTGGTTTTGGACTCAATGTAAAATATGTAATTTTTTTACAAGAACTACATAAAGGTGGGGGAATAATGGAGTATAGGAACATAGTTTATGTGTCATATTGAAGTTAAGTTGGTATCAAAGAAAAACAAGATTGTTATAGATTTAAGATGTTAAATTTAAGCCCCATGGTAAACACAAAGGAAGTATCAGAGAATATGACCATAGAGACGAAAAGTAGAGTAGGGGTTGGGAGAAGTGGGGGAAGGGGCAATGGGGAGTTAAGAAATGAGAGTAGGGTTTCTGTTCGGGGTGAAGGGAAACTTCTAGAAATGGATGGTGGGAAGGTGACAGCATTACAACATTCTAAATGTGATTAATCCCACTAATGGAATGCTAGAGAGGGGGTGGAATGGGAAGATTTAGGCTATATATATATTTCCACAATTGAAAAAACAAAAAAAGTCTAAATAGATGACAATTAAATGCCAAGGATGATCCTGGATGGGATATGAGGATGGAGGAGAGGAGACTCAAAGGGACACAGATGGGACACACACACAAAAAAAAAGGAAATACAGAATGTAAGCTTTGCATCAATGTTGAATTTCTTGAACTTCTTAGCTGTGCTTAATGAGATTGCATAAAAGAATGTTCTTGTCCATGGGAAAGGTATATGTGAATTATACTGTTTGTTCAAAGATATGTGCAGCTTGCTCACACATGTTCAGAGGACAGAGCAATAGATGATGGATGATAGATAGGGAGGGAGGGAGGGAGAGAGAGAGGGAAAGAAAGAAATGGTGATGTGACAGGATGTTAAAGGTGGTGGATCGGGTTATCGGGGGAGGGGGGAGGGGTATGATGGAGTTCTATGTATGGGGTTTGTACTGTTTTTGCAACTCTTCCTGTAAGATTGAATTTATCTCAAAATAAAATCTATTAAATTAAAAAAAATTAAATAAACAATTGTATTTAAAAAAAAAATTCATATGGAATTGCAAGGGGCCCTGAAGAGCCAAAATTGTCTTGAAAAAAAAAAAAAGAACAAAGTACTGTCAATGTACTTAATGTTAAAGTGATGGCCATTTAAAATGGTTAAAAAGCAAATAAAATAAGTCAAAGACCTGAAAGACAGCACTGGCACCTTTTCCCCTCTCCTTACCTCCCAGGCCCTTCTTACCTGTCATCTCCCCACTCCCAGCACCACTGTCCTTAGTCAATGTCTTGCCCAAGGTCCCTGGGTCATTCTGCTCAGGGCTCCACTACTCCCCCAAGCTTCCAGGGGAGGAGTATGAGAACCCCCTCAGCCTCCCCAAATAGCTTCAGAACTGGGCTCCAAGTTCTGCTCTCCTGAGAGACCACCCCTCCCTCACCACTCCAGGAGTGTCCCTCCTTCTCCCATCCAAGCACGCCCTGTCCTTGCCACTTGCTTAACAATGGGTACATGCTTCACATCAAATCCTCCTGGACAGAGAGCCATGGGTATTCCTACAGCCCAATTTTGCTTCACTTCACCCAAAATGCTGATTCCCGTAACATTCAACCCAGTCCTTGAAGAAACAGGTGCTCAGTAATTAAGTGGTTGGTGAGTTAACACAAACCAGTGTTATTCCTCAAATGTGCCTCTACAACAAAATCTATTCCTTCCCTTTGCTTTACCACTTCTAAGAAAAGTTAGATATTTCCAATGTCAGGTCCCTCCCTTCAGGCACTCAAGTTATCAGGAAGAGGGAAGCAAAAGGCACCCCTTTCTGATGCACTTGTCACCCAGTGCTACCTAAAACTTGCTTCCTTAGTGACCACCTTCCACAACTGAGCTTCAATCCTTCTAATGGTAGGTTTATCAGCACTTTCTGAATGACCAGTTCTGCCTCTAGGAAATGGGCTAAGTTTCTTCCTTCAACCCAGCGGAGGACACAACCTCTGCTAAGCTCAGATGCAGTGACTGTCAACCCTAGCTGCACATTAGAATCACCTGGGCAGGGATTAAACAAGCTGTTGCCTGGGTCCTACCCCAAAGACTCTGATGTCAAGGTCTGGGGGCATAGATTCCAACTGGTTGTAAACCCTGCTTTAGAAACACAGAAGCTCTGAAACAACAGGAAGCAGACAGTGTGGTTTAGTACCCAGACCACAGCAAGAGAAGGTACTCAAGGAATTGACAACCAGTGTGGCTGGTTTATGGTTTATGCTGTGCCAGATGAGTGTGACACTGGCAATCATCAGGGAGAAATGTGACAAGGACCACCTGAAACACCAAGTCACACCTGCTCAGGGTACACTGCACCATTATTTCAAAAGCCCTGACAAAGGTGCTATGGGCACTGCCTCACAGAGCTGGGTTGTGGGCATCCTGCAGCCCAGAGCAAGGGTCCCTGGCATCAACACTCAAGCGTATCTTTCCTCAATGGAAAGCAGCTTGGTGGTTCTGATAACTTTCCTACCAATTAAGTAGAAACAAACTCCTTCTTAGGCAGGCAAGGCCTGCTTTTATTTTGTTTCTCAAGTCCATTTTATTCTGCTAATATGTGTTTTCTTGCTCCACTTAGAACAAAAATCAAGAACTGGACATTCATGAAACTCCTTTATTCAGTTGCAACATGATTAAGTAATTGAATACAAAATTAGATGCATTTAAAAGATTTTCAGTAAACAAAAATATGTCCCACATACCCATATCTTGAGTTCTAAATACCTCTCCAACTAAAAGGGACCAGGGATCCTTAAGGAAAGGGCTAATGTCAAGCTATGGCAGAGAGCACAGAATATCTTCTTGCACCAGAAAATCAGGAAGCATTAAAGAAACAATGGCGACGTGTCAAAAGAACACAAAAGCCAGTATGAATGGACTCTTACTGGATAAACTAGGACAATTTGGGCATCAAAATGAATAATGGCAGGAATGGGCTATACTATATAGAATAAGTTATCAACATGAATATAAACAAATGAATTAATAAATGGGTTGCTGCAGGAAAGCTCTTCCTTATAGTAAGACCACAACTAATACAAAAGGAATGCTGGACTTACAAAACCATCACCAGATGCCAACAGCAGAGAGTGAAAGTTTGATAAGGAACAGGACATTCACATAGTCTCAAAGTATTCCCCCTTAAAAATCATTAATTACAAAGGAAGAAACAGCAACTTTAAAGAAAAGAAAACTGCCAGGCACCTCCTTAACCAGAACTAACCATCAGGACAAACCAGCATCTTGTGACTTCTCATATATGCCTACCAGACATTATTGAGACAATTGAGGAAATGTGAATATGAGTTGTGGATTAGACAACAGAATTACATGAATGTTAAATTCTCTGATTTTGATAGCTGTACTGTGGTTTTGTAAGAGAATGTCCTTATTCTTAGGAAATACTCAATTAAATATTTAAGAGTAAAGGGCATGGTGTATGCCAATTACACACAGATGGTTCAAGAACAAAAATATAGACAGAAGAGAGAAAATAGAATGGCAAAACAAACAAGGCAAACCAAAGGTAAAAAAAATGGTGAATCTAGATAAAGAGTATTTGGGAGTTCCTTGTACTATTCTTGCAATTTTTCTGTAAATTTGAAATTACAACAAAATTTAAAAGTTACAAAAATGTGTATCTACGAAATGGAAAAAAAATAATAATAATCGGTAAGGGGAAGGAATGTGGTTCGCTTCCCTCTCAGAGGCTCAGTTCCTCCCTGGTAAAGCAGGAATATTTATCAACAGTTGGGAAGTAAAATCAACATATAAACTTTATAAACTGTGATGGCTTGTGTAATCCTAATCCACCACTTACCTCACACCCCAGCACTCTGCCTATTAGGGCTCCAGGTTCCAGACACCAAATCCCAAACTGCATGTTCCGAAACACACACCCCACCAGCCTTCAGGCCCTCCAAGTTTGTGAGGGGAAATGAGGGTATTTTAAAAGTATTTTCCTCCAGAGTAACACTACAAACTATGAAAATATTTTGTTTGTTTTAAAAACTACTTGAGTTACAATGAAAGAAAATATCATACTGGGGCCTAAAATTACTACATTGGGCTATGTTTTCTCAGAGTTAAATATAGTTTCATCTTCCCTTCCCAGGAGCCTTCCCTCCTGGAGGAAAAAAAAAAAAACAGATCAGACCATCACTGAGTCCAGAAATCCCAGAGCTAATTGCAAGATTTAAAAGGGCTGCATCCAGGGCTTCCCAGGATCAGATTTCCCACTATGGATTTATAGATTCCCAGTCACAACTCAGAAGATGCAGAGGAGCCTCACAACGATGCCATCAGCTGTATAGTCCTCCCCTTTTGACTTTTTTTTGGTAATAAAAGTAATTCACGCAGAGATTTTTTTAAAAATTCAAACCATACACTAGGGCAAAAATGAAAAGCAGAGGTCTCCTTCCCAGGCCCTGGGATGAGCCACTCAGTTCCTTCAGCAGCTCTCCACAAATGACACATTAAATACACCTCTAAACACACAAACATGTATATTCCTTTTTATTAGTTTTTAAAGCTCAAATGGAATCACATACTTCATAGTTCTTACTTTTAATTTACAAGAAGTAGGAGACCTCAGCTAATTAGGTGGATGGGCTTCCTCACTCACCCACTCTGTCCCCTGTGTTTTGTTCTCACAGATATTCTTGCATACTCACCCCTGCATTCTTCTGGGAAAGATAATGACAAACTGCCCTTCAATTTACACTCCCACCTAAGGATATGGGTGACTTTTCCCTTACTATCAGCAATATAGAGTGTTTATCAAGCTCCTTTGTTAACATGAGATGGAAGAGGAAGGAGTATGGGGCAGACTGAAACAACACATGAGACAGCAGTTTGCCTTTCTGGTACTATTTGATTAATGGACATGGTGGGCAGCAGGCATCGTAAATTCAAGCTGGGAGTAATGGTACTTAATGGCCAGCCATCATGAGAATATGGGATGGTGAGCATCCAAACAACTAATGAATCAAAACATGGTGCTGTTTTTCTAGTCAAACTTGATGAACTCATAGGAAAATCTTGCTATCAAGAATTTATGGGCCAATTAAGCCAAGAAATAAGGTATCTGTGGTGCTCTTTGTTCCTGTTGTCATTTCCCTCTGTGGTCTCCTCCAAGCCAGCCCTCTGGACAAGGTACTTCCGGGTAAACCCTGAAGAACTCCAGGCTCAGGACAACAGGAACACAGGTATAAGTGCTAACCACAAGAAGGACAAGAGAAGGAAGCTACAGAGTATTTTGGGGCTCTCAAGTCTCATCTTCATGCAGTAGTTTTACTATTCTGAAAAACATTCATCTTTTCTAAATCATATATACCCACTTCTGAATCTAAGTCTGTTGCTTGTTGTCCTCTGACTGAAGGGCAGGGTCTGGGAGGAATGCTAAGCATCCAGATAACCCTGACGTGGCACCCTCCAGGCTCTTAAGGCACTGGGGAAAGATCTATCTGTTGCAGATCTGTGCAGCCATCTGGGAGAAGCAGTCATGTGCCTAAACAGAGAGGAAGCATCCACTGGCTCACTTCTCATCTCTCTCTCAAATCAGTCTAACTGCTGCACATGAACAATTAACCCAACAAAAATTGGTGCCCACAACACCAACTGTCATTCCCAAGTCTACACGGTGCTAGCTCCTGTTTCAAAGGTTACCTGGAAAAACCAGGTGACCTAAGAAGCTCCACCAAGATGAGGAATGACAGGAGCTGGGAGCCACACTCCACCACTGAGTACCAAGAAATGAACCCCCAGGGAAACACTGGGACCAGAGAAAAGGAACATGAAGCACTTCAGCAGATATTATAGTTACATTATCTTTTAGAGATACCCACTAAAATATCGCCAGATGAAATGACAAGATGTATGACATCTGCTTCAAAATAATGCGGGGTGTGGAAGTGGTTGGAGATGTGAATGGGGCAGTACTGGCCACTGGTTGACGGCTATTGGGTCAATGATAGGTACACAGGGAATCACTGTACTATTCTGTCTTTGAGTATATTAGAAATTCTCCACAATAAAAAGTTCAAAAATAAAACACAACAGGCATATAAACAAAATTCACAATAATTAAAACATCAAATACACCCAGCAGACATTATAGTTACATACCCAGAAGACACAGACAAGAACATTCACGGCAATATTATTCATGCTGCCCAAAAACTGGAAACAATCCAAATGTTCACCAACAGGAAAAGCAGTAAATTGTGGAATATTCCTATGTGGAGTACTACACAGCATAAAAGAGAACAAACTGCTCCATCTCCTAGGTAAGCGCCACACAGATTATGTTTCAGCAAAAGAAAGCAGGTACATTGGTATACATACATATTCTAGATTCTACTTACATAAAGGTTAAGAGCAGCAAAACTAAGCTATGATGACAGAGGTCAGAAGAATGGTTACCTTTAGTGGACGTCAATTGAGGAAAAGCATGATGGAAACTTCTGGAAATGTTCTATACCTTGATCTGAATGGTATACACCACATACATAAAAATATATCAAGTTGTACATTTATAATTTATGCATTTTACTACATATACATTACACTTCAATTTTTAAAGAGTGGCATAAAAAAAAAACACTACTAGGTTATGTAGTGAAACATCTTCATCAACATAAAAATAAATTTTCAAAGCCTGAAGAATGAGAAAACTCAGCCTCGGACCTGGGATTGTTTAAGTCGTACCCTGGGACCTGCCTGCCACCTGCTGACACCCGAGGTGGAGGTGAGACTCCTTCTGAGGTCCTTCACTTCTGGTCCATCACAAACTCCAGAGAACACCAGAAAATATAGTCTTGACTCACTTCACCACCTCAGCAACTAGCCATGATTGTGGTCTCGACCTCACCAAATTCCAAGTAATTCCATTTTTTAATTTGGTGGTATTAGTCTCTCATCAGGAGATTCAGCCCTGCCCTTACTGCCCAGAACCCACCACTGGCAGCCCAACACCCACTCCTACAGGTGGCTCCTAAACATTGCCCAGCAGCTTCTCAGCCTTTCCTCCAGCACTGCCCACACCTCCCTGACTCTGGAATTCCTGACATTCTCCTCCCTCAACAACAACCCTCAAGTAACTTGGGTTTAAATCAAGAAAACAATACCTGGTCTAACTCCTTAGGTCTAAGCAACCTTGGTAGACATAGAAATATAAGTAAATCTGAATTTACTTGGCTTCAAAATTATAAGTATAAAATAAATGAATTTTTTTAATTTGTGAAATAAAAAAAAAAAAAAAAAGAAACACCACAGGGATGTAAGTGTCCCAGCACTAAGGAATGGCTTGATAAATCCTGCTGTATCACATTAACTCGTTGCCCACAGAAGGGCAATAGCTCTGGCCAGGGCTCCAGAATTATTACAAGAAAAGTAGAGGTCTTTACCAATGGATCATCACAGTTAACAGCCAATCAGGTGAGCACTGGTTCCATCTCCTAGGTAAGCACCAAGTTTCCCTCATACCAGACACAGGCTTGTCTGTGTCAAATTTCAGGGTGAATTGGGCTGCGGTCTTTAAGCAAGAACAGCTAGGATGAGGTGACAAATTCCTGGGCCTAGAGCCTGAGTCTGCCCTCACACTAAAGCAACACCCTCTACCCCTCCCACAGGCCTGTATCTTCATCCCAGCCAGCAGGGCAACAGCAACAGCAGCTAAGATACTTCCCTGCCCGTTAATGGAGGAAGGTCTCTGTATCCAGGGCTTGAGTCTGGCAAGTGAGGCCATAACTGCAGTTTGCAGAGCCTTCCACTATTCACCCAGCCCACTCAGCCTGAAGACACAGATAAGGGGAAAGTAGCTACTGGCTGCTCTCTAACCCCATTCACTATCCCATTTCCTTACAGCTGGGGCTATGCCCTACTTGAAGAAGCAGGAAAACCCTCTAAAAGAGCTTTCAAATACAAAGAGAACTTGCAAAACAGAATAATCATAGGACAGAGTTTAAGGTGACCATTTAAATCATCAGGACCAATTGCTTCATTTTAAAGATGGGGAAACTGAGATTCTACAGTCTCTCAGATAGAACAGGATGAGAACCCCTCTACTAACTCTCAAACGACCTTCTTCCAATCTGAACACCTCACAAGCAAAGGGAATAAAGAAGAGAGTAAAGCTGAAGAGGTGAGACAAGATGTGAGACAGACAATGAAACATAGGGACAACAGACACAAACTTGGGGATTTAGGGGAAAAAGGCAATGTGGCAAACAGCACAGTGGGGAGGCTCTGAGAGGGAGACAGAGCTGTGAACCTATGACAGTCAATAAGCCAGGCCAGGCTGGGCGAGGTATCTGGGCTTCTTACCTTGCAACACTCTGCCACACCCACACTCACAATGGAGAAACTGGTTTGTCAAGGATTGACAAATCACTGAGAGATTGGGCTGGGTCAGAAGTGGTGCTCTGGGTACCTGCTACGAGCTAAGTATGAGGAAAGAGGAAGGCAGCACTCCCAAGGTCCTCTCCTTAATCCCTTTGAGATGGGCCTAACCACTCCACCACCACCCCTCACCATACTCCTAGATTAAGATTTTTTTTGTATTTTGTATATACTTTATGATACAGGAACCAGAGGTGCACTGACTGTCCAAGAGGCAGGACCCTTGGCCTCTCCAAACACAGTCTCTTCTAAAAAATGCCAACTAAAGGGAAATAATCTTCACTTCTCTTCCTCCCTCTTCTGCCTGGTTGGGGCAGAAGCAGTGCCCATGGAAGTCTTATCAATTGCCAGATTCATCCCCAGGACTAAGCATGGTGCCCAGAGCATGACTCAAAAACCATGTGCTGAATCAAAGTGACTCAAAAACCATGTGCTGAATGAACCAACAAACGGAAAACCAGTGCTGACAGGGCCTGCCCACTGAATGCTAGCTGACAGCCCCCTCATAGTCCATAGGCTAGCTTGTCTTCTAAGGCTGCTGAAGAGTCATCATTTTAATCTTAAACACTTCCTAGATCATACTCCTCCTTTTTCTCTAACTTTTTCCAATTACAAATATAACCGGTTCAGTAAGTGAGCTGATGCGTGTAAAAACTTAGAAAAGGACTTGGCACAGCACAAACACACTAAAATGTGGAAAAGTATATACAAAATAGAAAAAATTCTTAATCCAGTCATCCATAATCTCTTACAGGTGTAATGTTCCTGTGCTTAAATATATTCATGGAACACAACAAGATACAAGCTACATGGGAAACTAGCAAAGAAGCATGGACATCCACTGTGTACTCCACTGGGTGTCCTGCTTTCTCCACCCTAGATCCAAATCTGAAGTTAAACTATCAAGGTCAATAATTCTCCTATAATAATGAGGAATCTGAGTTTCAGTGTCTGCAGTAAAAATGGGATTTGCTTCCAGAAAGAGGTTTCTTCTGTTTCTAGTAAGATCCTAATCAGTTCCTGTACAGTTGCCTCAGCTCCCTCAAATGTCTGTTCTGCCTTGCCCCAGACCCACGCCTGGGGTGGGAACAGCCCTGTGGGCTCTGCTTCCCCCCAGCCTGCCTGAGGATTTACAGTAAGCATGTAAGAGCTTTATTTTCAGCTCCTCTCAATTTCTTATCTGATAAGAGTCAATGCTCTACACTCACTTACCTCTAACACAAAGGTCAGAGAGTAAATGCCTTCATTATCTGGAAATCATGTGGAGCCTTATCCACTGGGAACCCAGAGCTCAGCTCCAACATGGAATCATAAAATACAATAACGTCATCACCTGGAAGTTGGAACCTCACTTTTGTCATTAGGGCAATAATTCTGTGCTCAGAAGTTAGGCATTGGTGCCTGCACCTCGTCTTCCTCACACCCCAGAGCTTACCAACATGCTCAGTGATCAGTCTGTCGCACTAGCAGGCAGGAAGCCCCAAACAGGTTTCCAGGGAGGATGTTGACTTTACAGTTAGGTTCAGACACTCCATACTAAGTTCAGCCTATTAAAAGCAGCAGCAGCACCAACAAAAATTAAAAAAAAAAAAAAAAAAAAAAAAAACCTTCAAGTTCCTGTTCTAAATCTAAAGAGTTCCAACTATAGCTCAGTAGTAAAAACTGAATTACATATTCCAGATACAGAATCTGCTGCTGTCCAACACTAAACAAGGAGCACTCACCAGACTCCAGATCTCTCAAAACACACCTATTGGCCAAAAAGCTTTATATTATAAGTTACCTTAGGAAGTCATATGGGTAAAAGTACAAGTATTATGTATAAGCCTTTGAAAACCAGGGGCTTTTCACAACAGGCAAGCACTGCTGTTGATATCCCAAACAGAAACAAATGTTAAACACAGAAAAAAAATGAAGCACTTTCCAGTCACTCTCAACTCACATGGCCTCCTTGCAGGTCTATGCTCCTTCCACTTCACTAGAGAGAAAACAGACCTGGGCACGTCAAAGGATCATCAGAGAAACTGCTTAAAAACCTAAACAATGTTGTCTAGTTAACAGAGATCTTGGTCCTCCAACTATTCTAGTCCCTTACTCATCCTGACTGGGCCAGTGCCTCCAAGGACCACTCCACCCCTACAAGACATTGTGTAACTCAAAACCCCGCAGGTGAGTGAGCCAGTCAAACCAGAGCTACCTTCCGGGAGACACCAGTGAGCTCATCTCTAGTTTTGCTTTTGTGTTTTTATGCAAGATTTTTAATACATTAAAAAAAATCTATTATGTACATAATTATAAAACATAATAAACACCCATGAGCCCATCAACAACTTAAAATACACTTCTACTAAATATCAGACTCTTAATTTACACCAGAAAGAAAAAGGACAGATACAATAACAAGTAGTAATTATGGAAGGGGTTCATTACATCATTGTCATTTCATCCTCAGTAACTTATGGGGAAGACACTATGTCCAGTTTACTGAGGCAGAGAGGTCATGGGCCTTACCTAAGGTCACACTAGGATCGGAGGGTCCCAGGGAACTTAATAACTCCAGTAGGTTCCTTCCTCAGGCCCAAGTTTGTACCACTCAGTGTTTTCCAACTCCATCCCACTTGTGCCAAAAATCTTGCCCACCTTACCAATAAGCAAGGGTCCTCAGTGTGTAGACCTCACCTCTTGGGAACTCATGACCCAAATAACACAGCACAAAAAGGCCCTATGTGGAAAGGGTGCTCTCCTTTAGAAAACAATTCTATTTTATAATTACTGCTGGCATGTGCAGTGTGATCTCAGTATGGCAAGTATGTTTTATTCCTTTAATCCTAAAACAGAGAAAGAAACATATCATTCAGCTCAGGTACAAGGATAAAATAGGCTAGTTTTTCTCGTGTAATAAAAGGGGGGGGGGGTGGAGGGTGACAAATACCCAGGACAATGCCAGTGCCAGCTGCTCCTTTCACACAATGCTTCCATGGAAGACAGAGAAATAGTACATATTGTAGCATCGTACAAAGAATGAAATTTTCCAAATTCTACCTATCTGGCTTCAGGGGAGCAAATTCTCCAGCAGCCATCCGCACCTATAGCTCCCATGCAGAAAAGCCTTTCACAAACTCCAGCCGGGGTGCCTGATCAGGCCTCCTCAGTCTCCTCTCCCCTCCCCCCCCAACTCCCAGCTCATGAATCTAACTTTCAGAGACCTGGTGAAGTACACATCTGGCTACCTGTGTAAAACAAACACTCCTGAAAAAGAAAGGGCCAACAGATTCTCTTTTCCTCTCTTCAACCACTCACCAAAAACACCTCACACATTTTTTTTCTAGGGATTGGGAGAAGAACTTCCAGATAAGCAAAGCAGCTTGATCTCAGGAGAGAGCACTCACACAGCCCATTACATACAGGCTGTTACACACAGGACCCATACAGTCAAGTCCCTCTGGCTTGCCCAACCTAGAGAATCATATTGTGGGATTTCACATCTTCAAGCAGTTCTAAAGTTTATTGAGGCCAAAATAAATAAAGAAAACACAAATTTAAAGTCCAATTTCATTCAAAAAACAGATTAACGGTACACTTCCCACTGGATTCGGAGGGAGTGCCCAGCCTCCTATGACCACGTACTCACTCACCCTGAGGAACAGCAGGCCTGCCTCTCCAAATATGGCCTCAGATACACGGCAAAAGTTTGCACAGGCCTGAAAAGGAGTCCATGAGAACGTTATTCAACAGACAGTAAAATCAGAAGGTGGACCTGGGGGCAAGCAAGCACACCATCCTTTGGAATACTCCTAAGCAGCAGGGAAGCCTGTGAGGAAAAGCAAGGGTTTGCTGTACTTCTGGCCCCTCATGCCAGTGGCCACAGAAGACCAGATACAGAGGCCGCAGCAGGCCTAATACCGCAGCAGAGGGCCCTCCCGTGGGCACAGCCCACAATGGGCCTATTCTCACGGGAAGCGAGAGGGGAGGCCAGGACATTCCTCCACCCCCTCATATGGAGGGAAAGGGCACGGGCAGCTGGGGGCCCAACAGGCATGCAGTGGAAAAAAAGCAAAAGCAGCTTTTTCCTCTCCAGCTGCTAAAATCAAAAGAGGAAACCCCACCTCCCAAAAGAAAAAGAAAAAATCAGAAGGAAGACCTGAGGGGCCATCTGATTTCGTCAGATGGACTGGCCAGCCTGCCTAGAAATCCCCTCTCGGATCAGCAATGCCCAACTAGAAAAGAAAAGGCTCGGGGCTTGGAGGAGGAGATTGGGGCATCTGTCAGTTCAGGGCTGGCACTGCAAGCAGAAGAACCACTTCTACTAAAGATTTTCTTCCCTGCACCAAGGAATCCAGTCAATTTTTAAACTACCTTTAAAAGTGGAGAAAGCACACCTTCAGACTGGCAAAAACACAGTGCTCTAAGTATACTGCTGACCCTTCTGACAAAATATTATGATCTTTCCCAGGTAGGCAGAAGGAACAGCCAGTCATACAAACCCAGAGCAGGAGAAAGTGAGACAGGAATCCTACTGTTACCTATTTGTGACTTCAATGAATTCTATTTTTAGATCTTTAATAAAGAGCTTCTCTTCTAGTATCCTCCTCCCAAATTTCTCCAATCAGGCAATTCAACCTTTCCAACAATGCTTAAAAGGCTAAAAATAAAAAAGACATTTCTTCAGTCATCCTTGACATAAGAGGTAGAGCAGAGTTCTCTACCTTTCCTCATATTCTCCAAGACCCAGAATCCACCCCTCCTCAAAGGGTATACATTTGACTGAACCCCATCATTTAAAAAATCCGGTAGCAAGGCTCCCTAAAGTCAGGGCCATTCCAATGCAAAGCCCAAGCAGAAGTGTATACAGGACATTTACAGTGATGAGAGACCCACATTTTATGGACGCATTCCATAGTGAAATCAGGGCCCAGAAAACAGATGGTGTCCCAGGTTCTGATTAATAGACAAATAAAAATGAAATGCTATTTGGAATTCCATTATTGAGTACATCATTTTTCTTGGCAAAAACAGGTAGAAAATCAACCCAGCCTTGGAGAACAATTGAGCTAATTAAGAGAGGAGTTAATGACAACCGAGGCAGAACTGGTTCACTTCTACCATAGACAGCCTTGGGAATCTAAACAATCCATATCAACCCCTGGGATGCCTGGTGAGAAATGCTCCCAGGACAGCAAAGAGGCAAAACAAAGATGACCAGAACATGTGCAAAAATCAAACAAGAGCAACATCTTCCAATTCCACTACTCTGTTTCAATACATATAAAGCAATTACTGAAAAGGACTCTGTAAGAGGTGCTTCTTGTTTGTAGATTTCCATATTCCATGTATAAAAACTCAACACCCATAAAAATGAGAGCAAACACCAGTACAGGGAACAAGCTGGTCACTGTTCCCCTTCCAAGTATTTCACTACTTCGTGTGTTCCCCAACTGGCACATTACCCTATATTTAGGGTATCCAAAGGCTGTGACTGCCTCAGGGAGAAAGAATCTATGGCTATACATGCCCCCAATGGCAGGGAATATTGAGACTGGGTGTCTATGTGGCTATAAAAATTGCAAATCCACACAAGCCACAGAAAAGGGACTGGGGAAAACATACTCAGGTTTAAAAATAAAAATCAATACATTTGGCTGTAAAAAGGAATGAAGTTCTGATGTCTGCTACAACATGGATGATCCTTGAAGATATCATGTTGAATGAAATAAGCAAGACACAAAAGGACAAATACCACTTATATGAAAGAAGCAGAATATGCAAACTCAAAAAGTTAGAAAGTAGAATATAGGTTATCAGGGCCCCGGTGGGGAAGAGGAATGGAGAGTTAATATTTAATTGGTACAGAGTTTCTCTTTGGGGTGATGGAAAAGTTTTCGCAATGATGTTGATGGATGTACAACTTTGTGAATGTTATTGACTCCACTAAATTATATATTTGAAGAAGGATACAATGGGAAATTTTAGGTTGTATATAAGTTCCTACAAAAAAAAAACCATAAAACTGAACACAAAAAGTGAACCCTAATGTAAACAGTGGACTAAAGTTAATAGAATAATTATAATAATATTGTTTCATCAGTTGTAACAAAGGTACCACACTAATGCAAAATGTTAATAAGGAAAACTGTGTGTATGACTGGGGTCTATGGGCATTCTATACTTTGTGCATGATTTTTCTGTAAAAATAAATGAATAAATAACAATCAATACAAACCTGCCTTATTTGACATTATAGATGTCCTCCTGCAAAATTGTAGGTCAAATCTCACTTTTTATTGTGTCAAAAACTTTATACTTAATATTACGGTGATAAGTAAAAGATTCTTTAACAATTCAGTCACAAAGATATTAATTGCAATATTACCTCTTATGACCATTAATAAGAAATAACCAACTAAGAACTGGGGACAGGTTAGAAATCAGAAATGTTATATTTATAGAACAATGCTTATCCTATAAAAACTAGAAAGGGAAAAGCAGGATAAAAATTAGATCTAGTCAGACTTCAAAGAGATTTGCAAAAATGTAAAACCATGGCCACTCTTCTCAGTAAATATTCCTTTGTTCTGGAAAGTATAGCTGTTTTTCATAAAAGCATGTTATTTATGATAACATGCAATGCAATTATTATTTTAATGAGTTAATAAATATTTTTTAATGAAAAAAAAAGAAGTCAAATCTAAACTCTAGCCTAAACTTGGTACAAGTGCTACCCAAGAGCCATCTCTAGAAGACACCCAGGGAATACGAGATCATAGCTGCCTCCAAGAAGGGGCTGAAAGGAGAGGTGAAGGAAGATTCCTTTCCTCTGTGCAATGTTTTTCAATTTTTTGAATTTGTATCATGCACTAGTATTTCCTATTTAAAGAAACAATAAAATTGGGGGTCAAGGGATATTTTCTCTCCTTACTACTTTCATCTTCCACATTTATTTTAAATATATGTGTTATTTGATACAGCCTTTTTTCCATTAAAAGTGTTTAAAAATTCTGCGGTTAATCCTTTTGCAAAATACTAGCCCTCACTTTTCTTTTGCAGAAATGTCCCTTTTCAGGGAACGTCACCTCACCTTCTAATGCCAGACTGCTTTAAAAGCCTTATCTTCCTGGAGAGCAGAGTCCCTGCAGGAAAAAAAGGACCCAATATTGGTGAATGCCCACATCCAAAACAGAATTATGCCCACAACGACCAATTCCAAAGGAAGTGAGGAATGCCACTCAGTCTCCTGCCCACATCAGCAATTAGTCACCCTGCTTTGCTAATGGTCACTAGAGCTGACAGCAGATCAAGATCAAAAATTACAGTTTCAAAGATATAAAATTAATTCCAATGTCTGTATTTTAGACAGTAGTATTTAAAAGAAAACAACTAACACAAGAAGGTGTAACAGAGAAGTAATACCTCAACACCATTAAATGCATACTTACTACATAAAGCTTAAGACATTTAAGTTACGTGATTTTTTTTATATTAGCTAATTTTTCCCGCTAGAATCCAGCTTTTAAAATACAAATTACGTTAACATACTTAAGAGTTTTGTTCAGATAGACATCACTCCAACACAGCACAGCTTCACTAACTCACAGCTTCACTAACTCACAGACACCCTCGGTTTATGATTTTGTACCACTTGTCCCATACATCTTTCTATCTTGGATCCAGAGCAAGGCTGAGAAAATGCTTAGCTATCAAACCTAAGGAACAGGAAAATAGGGAACCCTATTCATAAAAGCTAAATTAAGCCCTCTGGCTGATATAATTTTGTAAACTACTCTAAAATTCTATTTTTAGAAATTGCTATCTGAGCAGTATTACTGGCTAATAATCAGAATAAAGGGGGACTATCAAAAGGCAAAGCAAGTTATGCAACTCCTACGAAAACTGCTTTAATACCCAAAGGCACGGATACACAAAGACCTCTGTGAAATGACCAAATTAATCACTGTTATATTCAAAACCATCATCACCAAGAGAAGTATCTTCAGGCCTGGAGTGGCTGTCAACACAAGAGAAGGAGAGAAATATGGGGGCTTAAGAAGCAACAGCACGATTACACTGGCAGAGGCATAGAAACACACTTTAAAATAGAATGGGGATAAAACCTACTCCAGGGAAGGAAAGGAAAATTCCCAACCAACATACAGAACAACACAGAAGAAAAAGCTACCTGAATTTATTTCCACTTTCCCTTGAGATTCAATTCTCAGTCTCTACTCCTCATCTGGGTACCCTTTGATGTTTGTATCAGCGTTCCTTACTTCCCCTGATACTCTGGAAGCCTTCAGCCCCCAAGCAGTCATGCTCTGCAGCGGCTCAAGTCTAAACCACCACACACGAGAAGCTGGATATCAAATCAAACTTCTTGAACGTGATAACTATACTTAGGTGGATACCTAAGTGAATATCCTTGTTCTTAAGAAATGTATAGTGTTCAAAGAGCAAGATGGACAGGAGTATGTATGTTGGAGCTCTCTGTAGGGGGGGTTTGTATTATCTTTGCAACTGTATTGTAAGTTTGAAAGTTATTTCAAAATAAGAAGTTTAAATTAAAAATTACACAATAAAAAATAAAAATAAAAATGGGCAAAATACCTAAAAAAAGTTAATAATCAATAAAGAGTTCTCAAAAGCATTGGCAGTGGTGTACATAGAGCAAGCACACAGAAGGTCCTTGACTGTAGCTACCATGGGCCATCATATCTCTGACCTAGAGAGCCTAAAAGTCTAGAATAACTGTGAGGTAAAGAATGGAACATGCTAAGATCTGCCTCAACAAGTTTGAACACTTTTACTCTCAGAGACACCTTCCCTGCCCAACAGAAAATGCAATGCCCCAGGCTGAGGTGAGAAATAAGATTTTTAATCAAATGGCAGCCTCTTCTTTCCTAAGCAATAATCACAGTCTATTAGATAAAGCGGCCTCAGGGTCCCTCCAAACCCCACCATTTTCAATGTTTACCAGTCACCAGCAAAAGAGGGAGACCATGTCCATCAGAAGTGGTTCAAATTCTTGGTCATGCTTGGACTTCCAGCCCACACATTCCTGAATGCAGGCTCCTCACCTGTCACAGGATGGCATCCCCTCTGCTCTACTTTTTCAGCCTCTCTTCTCACATGGCTCCTCTTCCTCTACTCTCTCTCCTCTGCTGGCTGATCTCACTGTCAGAGATCCTGACCCCCCCCACACACACACACACACACTATTCCCTACACGGCCACTAGCAAGATTTTTCTGAACACAGGTCTAGATCTTGACACTCCACTGATTAAGTCTTGCCAGGTACCCACACCTTAAGTATGAAGTTCAAATTCCCCAGCTAGGCTCCCACCTGCCAAGCTGGAGGACTCACCAGTGCTATTTTAAGCACTTATGTACATGTGGTTCCCTGTGTCCAGACCTCCCTGTCCCCCAGCTAATTCCTGCTGGCCCTGCAAGTCATGGCTCAGGAATCCCCAATCCTACTCACATTCAGTGGACAGACAGACACTGTCAATCATGGGTTCCCCAATTTCTGCTGCCCCCAAAACACTTCTTTAAGGACAGAACCAGCCTCTTTTATACGGGTTTCCAGGACCTACCACACAATTTGGCATATAGCAAAGCCAAATATTTGTTAAATAAATGAGTGCATTTTGCCAAATCAATTCTTCAGAACATTGAGGACTTACTCTCTACCTATTTCAAGAGGTACCTAGCAACACAAACTTTCATGTTCTGACCAGATGTTTGTTGCCTATATATTGCTTACTCCTACCTTTATATACTATTCCACAGACCTGGAACAGACTCCCACTACATATCCAACTCCCTCCTCAAAACTGATTTCTCTAAAAAAAGTCACTCCTCAGCCTCCTTTAAGCATGCAGGACATGAGCTACTCTTCCCTGGCTCCAAGGCAAAGTTCAATTCAACTTCTTCAGATTCAAACTATGGCTTTTTATGTTTCCAAAGGGTGTTAGAGTCAAACTATTTTTTTATAACAGAACACTCCAAAAGCATTACAATGTCCTCTGAACACTAAGCATAAAACAATGTAATAAAATTACAATACCCCATCTACTCTAGACTTTCCAAAACACCTGAAGTTCATCCAACTCTTTATCTGAACTTCTGTCCTACAAACACCACGCTCCCTGAGCCGAGTCTGGGTTCCATGCCAGGAATCACTTCTACCTGCTTATTTAGGGAAACAGCAGGCCCGGCTGTTAAGTTAAAACTGGAGGCTATAAATGTGCTATCCCAGGCTCTAACCCCTACCAAGGGAAAACTTCACCACCACCATTAGAACTAATTTTGAACTAACTCAAATTACAAATCTAAGAGCTCCTGCCTCTCAAGTTACAGAGAATAAAAGATACATGTTAAATCTCCAGTTGAGTGAGAAATTAACTTGGAATTTATGGCAGAAGGATTCTAAGCCGAGAAAGCATTTTCTCCGAGGACATCCTCCAAATATACCAAGGTAGTAGACTTCCAAAGAAGCTCAAGGGAAGGGAAAGTGGGGAGGGTCACAAGGTACAAGGGTCTCAGCAGCTCAGGACCGAGCAACGGCGGCGCCCCTCCCTGCCTCTGGCTAGGGCTCAACGCCCCGTTCTCGGGCCGAGGCCCAGCTTCGCCGCGACCCCCACTGGGAGTCCGGAAGGCGGCTCGCAGGCTGCACATGCCCTCGACGGATGCACAGGCCTCGCGTTAAGCGGAGCGCGGGCCAGGCTGAGGCCTGAACGATCGCAGCGGCGCGCAGCCCCGGCCAGGCCACCCAGCGCCGGAGCCATTGCCTGCGGGGCTGAAAGTAGGGGGGCGGCTCTGTCCGGGCCGAGCCGCCGCCTCACCAGCAAGGACGTCCGTGGCCGTGTCCCCGCCCCAAGCCGACCAGGGAGTAGCAGCAGGTGTTCTGTGGGAGGCCCGGCCCGCGGCGGGGAACGGGGACCAAGCAGCCAGACAGGGCCAGGAAGGCACACTCACCGAGCGCCCGCGCGCGAGCCGCGGCAGGTGCCCACTCCTCCCAGCCGCAGAACGCCGCCGCCGCTCCCCGGGGACTCGGCGCGAAGCCGCCGCCGCTGCCGCCGAGCCCGAGGAGCGCGAGCACCGCGTCGCGCCGCAGCCTCCGCGCGAGCACGTACCGGGCGGTGAGAGGGCGCCGAGCGCGGGGGCGGGGCGCGCGGCCGGAGCCTAGCAACCGCTTGACACGCGAGTTCCACAGCCAATCCCACGGCCAGCTCCGCGCAGCGCGGACCGGCCGTCCGTGCGCCGCCTGCTTCGGCCTGCCTTGGCCGCCCCGCAGCGCGCCGCACCCGCGCGCAGGCCACGCCTCCACCAGCGCCGCGCTACTCATTGGTCCGCCCCGTCTCCGCCCGAAAAGTCCCGCCCCGCATGGAAGTCTCACCCCCGCCGCTAGCCAGGTCGGTCCCGGGACCCGCCCGGACCGGTCCGGGTTGGTGGGAGCGCTCAGGACCGGGATTGGGGAGCGGGGTGTCTCGTCCAACCTTAGACGTTAGGGTCTTTGAGCCAGAACCAACCAGTAGAGTACCACCCGGCGTTCAGGCTAGAGAACCAGCCCTGCCACAACTGGCCGTCGGCTGCACTCGGCCTTCCTAATTTCCCTCGAACGCAAGTCAAGAAACATTTCTAAGCCATAAAAGCAATCAGGGAGCGTCCACTGAATTGCAAAGGTTGAAGGCCCTGCTGCTCCGCCCTTACACGGATGGGGAAACTGAGGCCCGGGCCGGGAGGACGAGAAGCTGGCCCCTCTCCGAGGGTCTCTCCCGAACAAGCGGGCGCTGGGGAAGCGCCCCAGACCTAACCCTCGTCCCCTCCCCCTGCCCCGAACGCCGGAATTCGATGCCTGGTCGGGCGCCCGAAATAGCTCTGACCCTCTGGCTCCGGTCACTCACTCCCTGTGGCCCGCATTCTTTCGAAGGGTGGGGGAATAAGGGGCAGGGGTTACTGGTAGGGGCCGTCCTCCCCTCAGGAGGAGAGTCCTGAAAGAGCTCTTTCCCTCCCCAGAGCTTACCTGCCATATCCACCCCAGAGGCCCCGGACCTGCCAGTTACTGGACAAGACTGGGGATGGGACCCGTGACGTACTTTGTCCCCCTCCCATACCCAAGCCCCGCGCAGGATGGGTCCATTCTCTCCTGGGCTTGTGGCCAGGCTGGAATTCCGGCCTGTACTCTTGTCCGCCAGCACATTCTGAACCCAGAACTGGCTGTGGGGGTGGGGGAGGGGGATCTGCCCTGAATCCCAGACAGCTCTGGGGGCTCCCCTGCTTTCTCCTTGTTCTCAGGAGTGTCTGGGAGAGGCACAATTCAGAGAGAGCAAAAAGGAATGCCCCACCTCCCAAGCACGCATACCTCTTTGCCATTTTTCTTTAATCTGGCTCTAAAATTCTGCTGCTTTGAAAAGGTTAAGAATGCACAAAGTTATTTGGGTTTCTGGACAACTCATATTCTCATTCACTCCTTCAGTTTACTGGGTTACCTGCCCCCAGTATACACACATCAGGCCCTGCTTGGCAGCCTTAGGTTCTGCTGGGTATTTTAAGTGTCTGGCTGAATAGTTACATATATGTTTCAAAAAGGAAAGATGACAGTGGATACAGGCCTCATTCAGCACCTCCCAGGTGCTCTGTCATCTGCACAGAAGTGGCCAACTACTCTTCAGACCTCACTGACCAGCTATGGATGCCTAAGTAGCTGCCCAGAGACCAGCTCTCCCCTTCTTTTTGGTGTTGGTCTTGCTGGGTGAGTGAGGCACTAGCCCTCATTCTGGCCTCCAGCATCCCAGTGTCCCATGCCCAAGGCTCCCCAGAGCTCAACAGAGATCAAGGGTGGAACAGTCCCTTTCCAGTCCTGGGAGCAAGAAGCAGAGTTTGCCTGAAGTCCTTAGAGCTAAATCCTTTCCAGTCCGTGTCACCCAAGGTTTGGAGCTCAGTTGAAGGAGCCCTGGGTTGGCCCTGATGAGTAGCCCCAGCCCTCCAGCCTTGGCAGATAACACTTGTGTTCCTTCCCCAGATCAGAACAGCCTTGAACTCTGGGCTTCATTCCTGGCGTTCTTCATTTTTGTCTGGAGTTAAGAGCTCCCTTTTCCCCCAATTCCTTCAGGCCTAGAAGGCAGGAGGCCTGGCTGGCCAGAGCTGTATCAGTCTCCTGGGACCTAACCAGCCCCCACCAGACACATACTGAAGTAGGGAGGGAGGTGGGCAGCTAGGTTGGGTGGGGACTGTAAGGTCAAGGCCTTGTTACTCTCTTTAGTCCTAAGAGTCAATCTTACCCCTCCCTGGGGGCTGCACAGCCCATCCTGAAGCTCAGTACATGGTCCCTAGTAACTCATCCATGTGGACCTTTCTGGAGCCCCAGTAGGACTTAGGCCACCCCAGACCAGGCTTGGTGCTCACAACCAGTTGGAGTACAGGGCCAAGAATGAACCTGGGGCACGCCCAGGAGCAGCTCCAAAGGACCCACATCGTATGGGCCTGGTGAGGATTGATCAAGAGGCAAAGGATGGGTATCTTTACCTTTATCAGCCCCCAGTCCTCCTAGACCTCCTGCCCCCAGTGCTTCCCTCTCTTAGCCCTCCAGCCTGAGGTTCAAGAAAGTTTATCTGATCGAGTTTTGTGTCCCCAAGTGTGAGCCCATGAAGCCAGGAACCAATCTGCTTGGTCCCACATTACAACCAGCATCTAAAAAGTCTGCACCTAGGATCTATATTTTCTAAACAATATAACTTCTACAGTCAGTTGGTTCAAACACCATAATTACATGGAACTTTGAATAGAAAGTGAGATAGGGTAGGTTTAGATGGGTTAGAGTGAAATAGCAACACATCCCAAAGTAATTTGGGCAGAGAATAAAAATATATATACAGGGCTCACCTGAGGAGCTGGGGGAAAATGAGGAAGTGTTGGACTTCCTCACCTGGATTGTTGCTGATGTTCTCACAAACATTGAGGACTGATGACTTGGTATGCCGAGCCCTCTATCTTGGGGCTTGCCTTCATGAGGCTGGTTACTGCAAAGGAGAGGCTAAACCTGCTTATAATTATGCCTAAGACTCTCCCCGAGTACCTCTGTGTTGCTCAGATGTGGCCCTCTCTCTCTCTAGCTAAGCCAAAGGGGACCTGACTCCCAGGGGTGTAAATCTCCCTGGCAACGCAGGATATGACTCCTGGGGATGAATCTGGACCCGGCATCGTGGGATTGAGGACATCTTCTTGACCAAAAGGAGGAAGCTAAATGAAACAAAATAAAGTTTCAGTGGCTGAGAGATTTCAAATAGAGTGGAGAGGTTACTCTGCAGGACATTCTTACACACTATATAGATAACACTTTTTAGGTTTTAATGTATTGGTATAGCTAGAAGTAAACACCTGAAACTATCAAACTTCAACCCAGTAGCCTGGACTCTTGAAGACGAGAGTATAACAATGTAGCTTACAAGGGGTGACATTGTGATTGTGAAAACCTTGTGGATTGCACTCCCTTTATCCAGTGTATGGATGGATAAGTAGAAAAATGGGGAAAAAACTAAATGAAAATAGGGTGGGGGGGATGATTTGGGTGTTCTTTTTTACTTTATTTTTATTCTTATTCTGATTCTTTCTGGTGTACAGAAAATGTTCAAAAATAGATTGGGGTGATGAATGCATAACTATAAGATGGTACTATGAACAGTTGATTGTACACCATGGATGATTCTATGGTACGTGAGTATATCTCGATAAAACTGAATTTAATAATTAAAAACAAAAAAAAAAAAGTCTTCACCTAATAGAGGCTCCATTCCTGTTTAAGATGGAAAGAATCAGAGGAAGCTGCCTATTTCACCTTCCACCTCCCAGTTGGTAGTCATCTCCAAGGTCCGAGCCCTGGGCAAGGCCCAAGGCAAAAAGCCCAGTGTTAGCTTGGGGCTGAAATGATTTAAGTTGAGGCTGTGGTTCTAGCTCAGACCAAAACTAGTGGGCAGCTACATGAACCAAACTTTCCTCTGGTCTTAGGACTCCAGGGCTCCTTCCTTTGGTATGCCCCTAAGGAACCAATGGCCAAATGCCAATACCCAGCTTCCAGCTATTCCTGAGGGAGGGAGGTTCTTGCTGCCAACCCTCTCCTAAAGCCCGATGGAGAAGGGCAGGTCCAGTGCCTGCAGTGGGTGGAGGCTTCTGACCCAAATGCCGGGCCTCCAGGCCTGCCTGGGGCAATAAGCTGGCAAGCAGGGCCAGTCAAAGCAGAGCAAGGGAGGGGTCCCTTTTGTCTGGATTTAACAGAAGGCAGATTGTCTGGCAGCTCTGGCAGAAAAAAAAGGGCTGATAAGTTCATCCGGGAGAAAGTGCCAGTAGGCATGTTTGTGGGTCACCACAGCCTTCCCAGAAACCAGTTCTTTCCCCAGCAGGGCCCTCCACTCCAGAACCTCCACCAGACCCCCTCATTCATGCCTTGGGCTGTCATTGGCTCTTCCTCCAGTCAGCCATACCTGACCTTCCAGGAACATACAGTCCTCTGGGGAGAGGAACCCCACAGCAAGAGTGAGTGCTGGTGAATGAATAAAAGACACCTCTCTCCGGGGGTGGACACATATGTCCACTGCCCCTTCCCTCAGCCATATTACATTCCCTGCTGATTCTGGGATAAAACAGTCCTCCAAGGACAACTGTTCCCAAAACACTGGGCCTGTTGCCTTCAGCACTGGACTAAATACCAGATTAGGTGGGGTCTGACTGGGCAGCCAGAAGAAGCCCAGTCAAAGCTGTGGGGCCTGTTTTTTAATTGGAGTCACTGACCAGTTAGCCTCTAAAACCAGAGCCTTGTGGGCAGCCACCCACACTCATTCTGTTCAGCCTGAGTGAGAGCCCGTTCTCTGCTCCCGCTTACATGTCCATTGCTGGCTCAGTGCTCAGCCAGGGGTTCCCCCAAGGCAGAAACACCCCTTCCTTTCAGACATGGCCTGAGCTCTGAGCTTGTCCCTCTCAGCAGTTTGGTCTCACCTCAGTGGCTTCTCAGTCAGAGATGCCCGACAAACACTGATCCTGATTCTGCTATCATAAATCATGAGTGTGCCCTTGAAACATTTAAAAGCACTGGATCCAAGTGGATGGAAGGCCTTTGCACCAGACTGAGTGCTAATAAAAGCAGGCTGGACCCCTGGACCTCTGGTCAGAAATGAGGACTCCCCATTTCTGGGAGGAATGAGAGGTTTTCCCTCCAGCCATCTTGAGGGGAGCCAATAAAGGATAAATGTTAGCTCATCAACCAAGGTTCCCAGTGTGTCCATGTGAGCAATACACTGCTGGGGCTTAGGCCAAGATGGCTATGTAGACCTGCAAAAGCTGCTTGCCCTCTCTGACCCTCTTGGTCACCCCCATCATCAAATGACCTCATGCATGAGCAGTGGCCCTGCCTGCTCATTGAAAGTGGCAAACCACGTTACATGACCAAAGACCAAGTTAAGTGACTGAGTCAGGGCCAGTGTGAAATATTGTGTTGTTCAATCCATTGATATTTACTGAGCTTATTGTATGCTAGGAACACAGCAAAAACAAGGGACAAGCCCTGCCCTTGTGGGGCCCACATTCTGAGGTAGCAAGATAGACAGTAAATAAAAATGCAATAATCAGCTACTGATAAAGGGGATGCAATGACCAGGAGGGGCCAGGGGCTCAGAGAAGACCTCTCTTTGAAGGCAGTGCCTGCAGGAGGTAAGGGAGGAAGCCCTGAGGTTTTCTAGGGGGAAAAATGAAACAGGCCTAGTGAATGGCTACAGTGAATATAGAGGAGGGAGTTTGCCCAGTAGAACCAAGGAACTGTGGCCAGAACAGAGAACAGAGAACAGAGCAGGAGAAAGTGACTGGTGGAGGTCAGAAGGGTGGCAGAGAAGCTGGATTTAACCAGGATATGGTTTGCCACACATATAGGATTCCAGGAGCCAGGGTCATGGGAGCTGGAAGGTGAAAGGAGAAGGAAGTGGAGTCAGTGCACCCAGGCCCCCTGGAAGGAATTTGGTGGGGTGAGGGGGCAGCAGGGAGTCCAGGCCCCAGCCCTGCCTGGCCCTGTGATCCCTCTCTCCTTCCCCTACTTGGTGGGGAAGGAGAAGTGAGAGAGCAGAGGGATGGAAGAGGGGAAAACAGACAGGGGATTGGGGTATGGGGAAGGTGGGGGTTAGGAAAGGGAGTGTTGCCAGGCACTAGAATGTCAAGTCAGAACAAGCATTTAGAGAGAAAATTTCTCACTTTCCCTGCCTCCACCTTCCCTAGAATGCGGAGAGGCCACATCCCCCTTCTAACCCCAAGGAAGAAAGGTTGAGAAGGGACTAGAGGCCCCTGTTGGGGTAGGGAGGGCTCCCTTGGGCTTAGGCAGCTCCTGGTAGGTGCTGCAGGTAGGTGCTTCAGGGGAGACCTTTCATGGCCCACCCAAAGCATAGGCCGAGACAGCCCAGCATCAACTCCCTGGGCAAAGGGAGGCCACATGCTGGGCTGATGGTGGAAGGGGACAGGGGGAGGGTCAGAGTTCCCAGGGCAGCTCCCATCTGACTCCCCTGAGGAGGCTGCCAGACCCGGACTTGCAGGAGGCCCTCAGGACAGGTGGAGATATCACAGGGGCAGGGGTGAGACCTCAGCCAGCTGTCCTGTCCCTCTCCCTCCTGCTTGCTTCTCCGTCCGGGCTAGTGACTTTCAAAGGTCCCTCCTTGCAGCTGCCATTTGCCCAAGCTGGACCGAGGTCCTGGCTGGGGTCATCTGTGAATGGGTAGGAGGGGATCTCTGTCCATCAGAGGGGTTCAGTGGGCTGGGCCTGGCAAGGGACTCCAGGCACCAGGAAGGCCTGGAATGGAAAGTCTGGGGGCCAGGCTCAGAATGGGCCCTTGGGGTAAGACAGTAGAGAGACCCAGGCTGGAGGTCAGGGCTCCAGGCCTCTCAGCACGGGCATGACTGGCTGGGAGCATGGTGACAGCCTGTCTACAAAGGCCACAAAAAGACCCCAGGGCCCCAAAAAGACCCAATCATGGTGCCAGTGGAGGGCTTTTCCAAAAAAGGTGAAAAGAAACATTTCATCTCTGCCTCCTCCCACCCCATATCTGGGTCCCAGGGCAGATGAGGGAGTGTAGCAGCTGGTATAATACGCAGGTGGGGACACAGTGTGCAGGGGAAGGGGAAAGGCCTCTTGAAGGGATAGTCAGGGCCTTCAAGCCAGGGCCCAGCAGCTGTTCCTCCCACGCAGGGGTTCCCAGGGAGGAAGTCTGACCTCAGCCGACCCCGTACCCTCCCTCTGCCTGAAACTGCCCCCGTGCCCGCCCTGCTGCCTGGGCTCTTGAAAGCTGGTTCAAGGCGAGCAGCGCTGAGGCCCTAAGGTTGAGGTAGGCAGAGGTAAGGTAGGGGGTTGGCTGCAGGCCTCTTCAAACATCCACAACCACTGGGACCAGCCTCACTGCCAGTAAGGCACCCTTACCTCACAGGGGACAAGGTCTGGTGGGCAGCCCGGGGTCAAGGCCCTGAGGGCTGAGTACACACAGGCCTGGGCCCTGGTGCATGCCTCTGACTGATCAGAACCTTAGACAAATCCCTTTCCCTCTGTACCCAAGTCCCTTGTGTGCTGGAACTTTCCAAAGGGCCTTTAGGTATCCAAGATTCTGTTTGCTTTCCTTCCTGGGAGAAGAGCCAGCAGAGGAAGGTGAGGAGAAGGAGAAAATCAACCCAGGAGTGGGGGTGGGCTCCAGAGAGGCCCAAGGTGGGAAGGTAGAGCAGCCTAGGACGATGGCCTTGGGGGGGAACTAAAGGAAAGGGTTGGAGAGCAACTTGGTTCCCTCCCTGGCCTCCCCACCCCCACCCCAGCCCTTCCTAATCCCAGGAATTCCAGGCAGGCCTTTGGCATGTAGGTACGTCCATGGATGTTTCCCTAAGGTCCTTCTGGGTCGCCTCCAGCAAGACTCTCCCACCCCCACTGGCTCTCGACCTCTGTTCCCATGGCCCAGCAGCCAAGGAGCTTCCTCACCTGCTGCTGCCTGGCCTCCCTCCCTCTTCCGGGCAGCTGTTCCCAGACAGCTGGATAAGAGTGAGACGCTGTTCCCAGCTGAACTGCCATGCCCTCCTCCTCCCCTGCCCTGATGGACCCACTGACCCACCCACAACCCTGCCTTTCAGATGTCCTTGAATTCAAATGCTAGAGACCCTGGCACCCACAAGCCACCACAGCTGCAGGCTGCCTGCACCCTCACTAGGAGCAACAGCAGCTGCTGCTCCCAGGCTCCTCCAGGATCTAGGTCCCCAACCTCCTGTCAGCCCAAAAGGGAGGTACCAGCTTCTATCCCACAGATCCCCTTTGTTGTCTTAGGTTTTGGTCTTCCAAGTACCTTCTCCCATAGAAGAATAGGGGTGGAGGAGCTACAGGACCCTGTCTTCTGCTGATGACCCTGACCCTCAGCACCACTGTTGGCCCTGTCTTCACATGGCAGCAACCAGGGCTCCTTCCAGACCCAGATCTACCCATGACCCTGCCCTGCTCGAGGCTCTTCCCTGACTTCCCACTGACAGATGTCAAGGGTTCCTCCACCTCACCCCAACCTGCCTGCCTGGCCTAGCCCCTCCTGCTTATCCCACCCCTTCAGCAAACCCCTTTCCCCCCACATTTCTCCCCACACCTCTCTACCTTCATTTCCTTCAATATCTGTCCCCAGTTCTTCATCCCAAATTTTCTTTGCACATGACCCTAGCCAGAAGGAGCCCCAAAGACCCCAGCCACGTGGAGCCTATTTAAATTCCTTCAAACATGCCAGGTATCTGCCAGCTCTGCTCAAGCCTTTCCACTTGCTGACACTTCTGCCTGTGGCATTCTTTTCCCACTTGGCCTACCTCACTCATGCTCATCCCCTGTCTCAGCTTTTGATCTGGGCAGAATGTCCCTGCTCTGGACCCCTATTACAAGGTCCCACTATATTATTATGTAGGATTTAAAGTTTATCCCTAGGCAGACTGGAGGGTCTGTATCTGTGTATCCTTTCCCCTCATCCTGGGGACCCCTAGCATCTGAGACAGGAACTGGCATTTAGAAGATGCCCAATAATATTGGAGTAAATGAATGAACATTTGATTGAAAATGAGACCTCCTGTAGTCTTGGGTCTGTAAGGACCTGTAGCCTTTCAGAGAGACCTCCCATAGAGTCCAGTTGGCATTTTGGAGCCCAACCCAGACAAGCCCACACACCTTCAGGGACTTCCAGCCACCTGCAGGATAAGTTTAGGTCCCATTCCACCCTGGGTTCTAGGGACCCATCCTAGACTGGTCAACACCTACCTTCCCAGTCTCCTTCCTTCTCTTCTGCAGAGTCCTACCTCTGAAGGACCCTTTCTCTCCACCTATCCAAGTCCTGCTCATCCCACTCAAGAACAACACCCTCAGGTCTTCTGGTATCTGACTCCGCATTGTGTTTAGGAGACTCTAAGCTCCTGGAGGGCAAAGATTGCCCTTGATGATAATAGCTGAAATCATCTCCATCTATCCCGCATCCTTGACAGACAAAATCTCACTGTGCCTCCCAATAACCCTGTGGCAAGTTGTTGCTGTTGGCCCCACGTTATGAATGAGGAAACTGAGGCTTGGGGGTTGAGTCGCTTACCTGAGGTCACGTGGAGCTCTATTCATCTCTGTAGCATTTGCTGTGCCTGGCCGATTAGGAACTCCACTGATGGTCGCTGAATGAGTGAATGAATGGATACAATTGCAATAAAACTTTAGCTATCAAATTAAAAAAATAAATAAATAAACAAGCAAAATAAAACTTTAACTATCAGGACCCACCCAACACTGAGGACCAAGGCACAGAGGAGTCATGTAAGGAGCGTCCAGGTCAACCCAGACAGACTTGGGAGAAACAGAGCTAGGTCTCTGCTCCCCACCCCCACCTTGGGCTCATGGCCCATGGCCACCCCAGCTTCGCTCTGGTGGAATCTTAACACCATGAAATTGTGGGAGCAGTCAGGGATCCGTGAGAGAAGGAAGAGGCTAGCAGGTAACCTCAATAAGGAGAAGATAGATGTCTCTAGCCCCCTTCAATGAGCAACAAAAGGCTTGGGAGCTGGAGGTTGGACAGAGGTATTCCCAGGGTGGCCTGATTATAGGGTCTTCTGCAATTCTGGATTTAATCTAAGCCCACCTCAGTCCTGTTTAGTAAAAAGGGTAAGGAATTGGGAGGAGGGCAGGGAGGTAGTTGAAACAAATCACAAAGCTCTTTACTGAGCACTTACTCTGTTCTCAGACATGAGAGAAGCCCAGAAACAGAGAAATAGAAGTCACAGACAGGGTGGCTGAGAAGCATGTATTTCAGCTCCACGGAGAAGAAAGCTGTTCACAGGAAACGAGCAGGTATGAGGAGGGGAGCCAGGCAGCCTGGCCTGGTCTGAGGAGGCTGACTGGAGGAGGGGTCGCTGCAGCTGGGCCTTTGGGGAAGGGAGTGGCTGAGTCCCCTGCTAGCTTGATGAAAGCTCAGGAGAGATTCAGCAGCAGCAGGGCCTGGCTGGGCCTGGCCAGACAGGCAAGAATGGGGCAAAGGTGACTGACGGCTCAAACAGGCCCCAACCAGACATCCCTCATCCAGGCATCCTGGACTTTGCTGAAACTTGCCTGACTCTAAGCAGCATGGCCTAGAGGTAGGGGGCGGGCAGGGGGAGGGGGGAAGGGGACAGGGTGGCTGACAAGACAGCTCAGCCAGCTGGGCAGCCTCCTTCTGTTCCTGCATTGCCCAACACTGGCGTAACCTCATTCTGGATTCCTTTCCTAATGAGATAAAATGTACCAACAGTGGGGCCCAGAGTGGGATCTGGTGGAGCCCAGTGACTTCAGCCATAGGCTAGGCGGGTCCCAGGAAAACCAGAGAAGAATGAGCATTCTTTGGCTCCTTGTTCCCTGCAGCTGCAGGAAGCTGCTCCAAGTCCCTAGTTGTGCCCAACTGCCCCCAAGTTCTGGGGAGGGAAGATGGGAAAAATTCTGATTTCTTGCCATCCCCCGGAGTAAACACTCAGAGAGATTTCCAGATAGGGGTGGCTAGATACTCCGTGGCAGGTCCCGAGGGAGATGGTGTTGGGAATGCAGCCATGGGGCCTGTCTGGAGACTGAGCCCAAGAAGAGGGTGTCATGTATTTCATGCCCTGTGGCAAGGTCCCCAGACTTCTTCACCTTGATTAGCTGAAAGAACTATTGGCACTTTCCCTCCAACCCCACCCCCAACACCACATGTACAAACTTGATTATAATCTAAAAGCGTCCCTGAGTGTCCTGAAGTGATTAGAGGGATCCCACGCTAGGAGACCCTGCAGCGAGTGTGCTTAAGGGCAGAGAAATTCCAGGCTGGCTCTGGCCCAACTGGCTATGAGGCTTAGCCAGCTCTTGGTCACGTGGACTTGCACTACCCTCTAGAGCCTGAGAGGTGTGGCTAGGGGAGCCTCAAGTGTCCCACATGCTTGCTCTGCCACCTTCTTGGAGCTACTCCAAATCATCCTATTAGAGATAGTCTGAAAGAAAGGGCAGCTTCAAACCCAGCTGAGAAACTAGGCCTGCACTCCTCAGTACCCAGCTGTCCCATTCACACTGTCTCCCCAGGCTCCCAACTTTGTTTGCTGCTCCCCACCTTCTGCTCATCCAGATGTGCTGGCAGCTGATTTTGGGGTCCTTGAGGTTTTGGGGGCTCTGAGTTCTCATTCACACTACACTCCCATCATCAAGCATTCTAGTTTTATTTTCATTCGTTGGCTATATCACACAGTCACTCAACACATTTATTGAGCAACTACCATGTATCAGACCTTGGGCTGGGATAGCATGGGTCCAAATTATGCCCATGCTTCCAGGTCCTGACTGAATCCTACATTCTCCCAAGCCTCAACTGCCTCCCCAGCCCGGGCCTCCCAGTTGGTTCAGCTTTAAACTGAGTCCCTCTTCTGCTCATTTACGGCTTTTGGTGAGATGCCCAATGTGGCCACTTGTAGGCAGGGCTTGGCATCAGTAATCACTTCTTGCCCTCTCTTGCTATCAACTAGCAACTTTGAACCCACAGCAGAAAATGAGCAAAGAACTGTGGTTTGCCATAGGATCCAGGAGGCCTTTAACAAAATAGCCCAACTGAGTCCTGGCAAGAGTTTTCTGGATATGCTTCCTGCCATTTTGTTCAAAGTGTCTATCACTACTAGACCTTATATATAAAGTGAATTGTTTTTCTTGTTTTCTCCAACTAGAATGAAAACTCTATGAGGGCAGAGACTGTTTGGTTCACTGGTGTATGCCTGTGTGAGAAATGTGCTCAGTAAATATTTGTTAAATAAATAAATCCATAAAATTGAGATGAGATTGTATATACAATGTGGTATCCTTCTGCCAGAGTTGAACCCCAGTCTGGCCACACATCAGCTGGTTGCCATGGTCATGTTATTCAGTTTTTCCTCAGTTTTCTAACCCATATAATTATGATTTCTACCTCAAAGGGGAGTGGGTTGTGAGAATTAATTGAAGAACACAGACAAAGAGCTCAGAGAAGCACCTTCCACAGAGAAAATGCTTAATAAGTGTTAGCGGTTTTTATTGTGTTATTATTATGATCTCATTCTGTTCATTCAACATTGCTAAGAGCTTCCCCCACCTCCGTGCAATTCCTTGACTGCTAAGGGAGGCACCATATGCCATTGCACTGGGGTACCACTCATGCACGCTTACTCTGAGGGCAGGAGTTCTTACCATGAGGACCCTGGGCAGCCTTCAGGGGTTTCTGGATACCCAGATGTTATGAGAAACTTGAAGGTTGGCTTTCATCAGATTCTCAAAAGCCTGAACCCGACAGAGAACAGAGGAGACTCATTCAGGCAGCCGTTTCCAGAGTTCAGGTATGGACCATGTGGAAGGGAACCTGGCACCATCTCATTGTTTTTGATAACTGATGGGATTCTTGATGCAATAGTTGCTTTAGCAACACCAGGAGATAAAGTCTGGAGAAGACTGTTTGGAAAGGTGGGGGTCCCACGCTTGAGTATCTACTTATCCAGAGAAACCTGGCCCTAGCCAGCCAGACCAGCCTTGAGGGAGGCAGGGCAGAGACTCGTTCTCACGGAAGGTTGACTCCCATTTGACCAGTAGGTGGCGCAGCTGTCCTGTCTATGCCTGAGGGTTGCCAGCAAGGGTTCTCAGAGGGCTGGGGTGGGCATCTCAGTCCCGAGCCATGGTGTCAGGGATGTAAAGCCATTTCATTCACTCATTAATTCAACAAACACTAACAGAGCACCTATTATGTGCCAAGTGCTGTTCCAGGTGCTGAGGATTTGGCCATGCACAAAACAGACCAAGCCCTGCATTTTACAGGGTGCACATTTTAGAACCATGCTATCATAAATAGTGGACAGGAGCCACATGTGGCTATTGAGCAATTGAATGTGGTTAGTCTGAATTAGGACATATTTTAAGTGTATAATACACATCAGATGTCAAAGATTGTGTACAGAAAAAAAATGCAGTCTAATATTTTTACACTGCTTTTTATGTAGAAAATGTTCACATTTTGTATACAAAGGGTTAAATAAAATATATTGTTAAAATTAATTTAGCCTGTTTATTTTAATTTTTTAGCATGGCTACTAGGAATTTAAAAATTTTTCTTTTGGACAGTACTGTTCCAAAGGGTGTCAGTCAATGTATAAACAAATGAGCAATATGATGACTGGTGGAGAGACATTTGGGCTGAGAGGTGACAGAAGTAAGAGAGTGGGTCACCAGGTGGGAATAAGCCTGTGAGCCTGGGGACAGTGCAGAGGCCAGGTGCCTGGAGCAGGGAAGGGAGGAGAGTGTAAAAGAGGTGTTAGGAGCTAGAGGAGAGCCAGAGGGTGAGTTTAAAAAGATCATAGCTTTATGATCACACCTACTAGGATGGCTATTATTTTTTAAAAAATGGAAAATAAGTGTTGATGAGGAGGTAGAGAAATAAAAGAAACCCTTGTGCATTGCTGGTTAAGAATGTAAAGTGCAGCTGCTATGAAAAACAGTTTGGCAGTTCCTCTGAAAGTTAAATATAGAATTATCACATGACTTCGGCAATTCCACTCTTAGGTATATACCTTGCAAAAGTGAAAGCAGAGTCTCAAACAGATATCTGTACACCAAAATTCATAGCAGCATTATTCACAATAGCCAAAAGGTGGAAGCAACCCAAATGTCCATCAACAGATGAATAGATGAAGAAAAATGTGGTGTATAAATTCAGTGGAATGTTAGCTATAAAAAGGAATGAAGTTCAGATATGTGACAACATGAATCATGTTGAGTGAAATAAGCCAGACACGAAAGAATAAATATTGTATGATTTCACTTTTGTGAAATACCTAGAATACGCAAATACACGGAGACACAAAGTAGATTATAGATTATCAGAGGCTGGGACAGAGGCGGGGGTGGAATGGAAAGTCGTTGCTTGATGGGTACATTAAGTTTCTCTTTGGAGTGATGAAAAAGTTTTGGTGATGGACGGTGGGGATGGTGGCACGATACTGTGAATGTAATTAATACTGAATTGGACACATGAAAATTGTTAAAATGGAAAATTTTGTATAAATGTTACCAGAATAAAAAATTTTTTAAAAATCATCAGGGCATGACCATTTTGGGAAGCAGTTTGGCATTATTAATTAGAGTTTAGGATATGCATTCCCCCATAACCATGATTCAGAATTTTCATACCCAAAATAAATCTTAGAGCAATGGGTCTTAAAGTTTTAATCTATAAACCCTGTTATATTCTTAAAATTACTGAAGACTCAGGAAAACTTTTATTTATATGGTTATATCTATGTATGTATGTTAATTATAAATTAAAACAGAAATTTTTCAACTATTTAATTATTTTAAAATAACAGTAACCCACTATAAATAAACATAAGTAACATTTTTGTGAAAAAAATATGTTTTCCAAAATTAAAAAAAAATAGTGAAAAGAGCAGCATTGTTTCATGTTTTTGCAAATCTCTTTAATGTTTGGCTTCATAGAGAAAGCTGGATGTTCATATGTACTTCTGCATTTAATTTGTTTTGATATGTTGTTTTGGTTGAAGTATAAATCCAGTCTGACACAGATTGATAGTTGAAAAAAGGAGTCTATTTTAAAATAATTGTGATATTCTTTGATACACAAATTTCTAGCAAGTGGTGAATTCTTAAAGGTTAGTTGCAGCAGTGAGGTATCTGAAAACTTATCAGTGATCTTTTTGTATTCTGTTACATTCAAGTGATTGGTCATTCTTGCATTTTGAATGGATCTAACACCCAGGCATGACCCTGTAACATGGGGCATTGGTCATTTAGAAGATATTGGCTCACTGAGTTATGTAGCTCTTCCAAATGTTGATTCACTTCATTTTACAATATTAGCATTTAACATTACCATGCACTTCATCAGAAAAGTCTCTAAGTATTGGGAAGCTGTCAGGCTCACAGTGCTGGATACCAAATTTTCAAAATTCTAAATCTCGCTTAAAATTTCAAATTTTATCATTGACAAACCATATTGTCAGTTGTTTTCCTTGAAGTAACAGGCTCACTTTGTTCATTTTTGAGAAAGTGTTTGCTAAATACCGAAATCTGAACAGCCATAGCTTGTCTTTCAATCATTTGTTCAAAAAAAAAAGGTGTTCCATGAAGAAACCCTAGTTCAGCTCACAGTGCTTTTTCTTGAGACAGCTATCATACCTCAAAATGCAGTAAAAACGCTTTGTGTCTACTTCCCATTTCTTCACACAGAATATTTAAAAGACATATATACTCATGGGAGGAGAATCAATCAACTCAATAAATTTTACTGTTTCATCAAGGACATATGCAAGTGAAATTGGCTTTTAAAAAAGTAACTGTGAGTATAGGGCAATGAATACAGCGACTCTCAGTACCATTTGATTCCATTGTCTTAATTCATGCAAAGATACCAGTAGTTTTACCCACCATTAATACTCCACCATCAGAGCAAATGTCAATACTGAATAACATTGTCTTAGCAGTGGTAGTAATATGAAAATTGTTTTGACCTTGCAGAACCCTCAAAGAGTCTTGGAACCTCCTACAGGTTTACGGACACACTTTGAGAACCCCTGCTCTAGAGAAATTTGTGCAGATACATGCCAGAAGATGCAAAAACATTCGTTGCAGCATTATTCATAACAGCCCCAAACTGGAAATAACTCAAGAGTCTAGTAACAGAATGGATAAACAAATTGTAGTGTATTCATTCTTTGGAACACCACGTGGCAATGAAAACAAACAGCCACAATCACATGGATGAATCTTACAGATGTACTATTGAGTAAAAGAAGCAAGACAAAAAAAAAAAGAATGTATATGGTATGATTCTTATTATATTAAAGATCCACATGTAGGTGGTAAAGCCATTTAAAAATGCAAAAGAATGTTTATCACAGAGGTCAGGATAATGGATTTATTTCCAGCAGGGTTGTGACTGGGATGGGACAAGCAAGTCAATCTGTGGGGCACTGGATTATTCTATTTTTCACTTGGGTGGTAGTTATGTGGATGTTTACTTTATAATTAATTGCTAAACTGTACATTGATGTTTTAACCACTGTTCTTCTTGTCTGTCCTACCGCAAATAAACACTTTTTTAAAATGGAGAAGGAAACCTCTCTGGATGCCATGTGGAGAAAGGATTGTGTAAACAGTGTATTAGTCCAAATTTTCCAGAGAAACAGAACCAATATGGTATATTAAAAAATTTAGGAGGTGGGGCAAGATGTCGGAGTGGTGAGGAGCAGAATTTCGTCTCTCCCCTAGAGCAGCTGGCAATTACCCAAGAACTATATGAAACAGTGTTTTCGGGGTCTCCAGTAACCAGTCACACATTGGACACAAGTTTGGAATTGGAGGAAAAGCTGAGATCGCAGAGAACATTGTAAGTTCCGCGGACCAGGGGTCTGGTGCCCCTCCCCACCCAGACCTCACAGACTGTCTTGCTGCCGGCTCCCTGAAAGGGGGAGGAAAAAAAAACAAAAAACAGCAATCTGCTGAGGGCAAGAAGTGTAAGAAAGGAATAAGTTTCGTTTTCACACAGAGACAGCATGGAATAAGGGAAATGAAGGCAAAACAAGTTTAAACAAGCCCCAGACAAAGAGAAGAGAGAATCTGCCTGCTCCTTATATGGAAAAGTAACCATAGTTACTGGAATGTAAAGAGATATGAGGTAATATCAGAGGCAGGAACTCACAGCAAAAAGATAAAAATTTGGGGGGGGATAGGCTGATCAGTTCAAAATCTCAATAATGAGCTAGTTGGCTCTCTGGGATAGGCTGTACAAATTAAAATCTCAAAGGATGAATTAGTTAGTGTTCTCAAATAGGCTGTAACCTCTGTAGTACCCAGTCAATGGGGAAACAGGGGAGGGACTTGCGAATTAGGAGTAGGAGATTTAAAGATTGCCATTCTCTTCCTCGGGCTCGCCAGCCTGCCATGTGTTTGGCTGGACGCCCTATCTTGCAAGATCGTAAATAAATTCTTTTCTCCTCCAGAACCGAGAGAGCGTTTATTCCCTTACAGGTACCGCTTTATTTCCGACAAGAAGGGAGGCTCAACCCAGCCTCAACTGCAAAATTAATTAACAAATTAATTAACTAACTTTGGGAGCTGGGGTGCTAAAGAAGGGCTGGGCTCCAAGAAGTGGGGGCACGTAAAAGCGGGCACCCATTCCCAGACTCCAAAAAAGCCATTTTTTTTTTCCCTTACATTTTGTCCCTTCTGGCTTCTCACTGATCCCTTATCTTTTTGCATTTCAATAGCCCCCGGAAGGGGTGGAACTGAAGCGGTTGGAGAGTAATTATCAGACAATAGCCCAAGCATATCTTTAAATGCTCTATTCTGACACTGACAAAACTTCCAGGCTGGGGAAAGAAGTTTAAAAGAGACTCTTTTTTTTTTCTTTTTTTCTTTTTCTTGATTTCTTTTCTACTTTTTTTTTTTTTTTTAATCTAAAAGTAATATATGTGGTTATTTTCTATCGGAAAGCCCAGGTTGAGGGACTAGGCTGGGCTTGAGGGGAGACAGAGTACGCACAGTGTCTTTGAATTCCGTATTCACTACTGAAGGCCTCCAGCCCCGTCTTTAATTGGCAACTCAGGCTGACCAAGGAATCTACCTGGAGAGGCCCCAAAGAGGAGAGAGGAGAAGGGAATAGTGCCCCTGAGAGACAACTGGAGTTCTGAGGATTGGGAGAGCGGAGGGAGGCCCAGCTCAACTGGCAGTCCTCCTTCAGGGAATTCAGACCCCAGGGGCTGGAATTCAGATTCCAGCTTCAGTCAGCCACGCCCCTGACAGGATCAGAGTCACCAGGAGAACTAAAGGCTCCATACCTCCTTACACTGGTGGGGGAGCTGCGGGCTGGCCAGCGCCACCTGCTGGACAGGAGAGGAAAAGCACCAATTCTAAAGGCCTCATAGGAGGGTCTCATTCTCAGGAAAACTCCATACCCTCCCAATGAGACCTGGGCCTCACTAGACTGGGAAAATCTGACTAGGGTCGACCATATCTGAGGAGATCCACTCACAAAAAGGTTAGATAGAGGCAGAGCAAGAAACAGAAAAAACAAGAGGGGAAAAATTCTGATCAACTAAATAGAACCTAAGTTAGAGGTCTAGAATAAGTTGAACTGAATAACAGAGGCCAGAAAACAAAGCCAACCAACAAGAAAACCACTAGGTAAAAGACAGAAAACAAGCTCCAAAATAAACTAATCAAGAGAATCAGATGCCTAGACAACTTAAGATAACAAGCCATACCAGGAAACACAAAAACATGGACCAGCCAAAGGAACAAACTAATAGCTCAGCTGAGACACAGGAGTGGAGGCAACTAATGCTAAATAAATTTGATGAAATGAAGGAAGATATAGCAAAAGAGCTGAAGGATATAAAGAAGACACTGGCTGACCATAAAGAAGAATTCATAAACTTAAAAAAACAAATGGCAGAACTCATGGGAATGAAGGCCACAATGGAGGAGATGAAAAACACAATGGAGGGACACAACAGTAGATTTGAACAGGCAGAAGAAAGGATCAGTGAACTGGAAGACAGGTCATTCGAATTCATACACACAAAAGAACAGATGGTGAAAAAAATGGAAAAATATGAGCAAGGTCTTAGGGAGCTGAGTGACAACATGAAACGCACAAATATACATGTTATGGGTATCCCAGAAGGAGAAGAGAGGGGAAAAGGGGCAGAAAGAGTAATAGAAGACATATTCACTGAAAATTTCCCAACTCTTATAAAAGACAGAAAATTAGAGATTCAAGAAGTACAACGTACCCCAAATAGAATAGATCCCAATAGACCTACTCCAAGATACTTACTGGTCAGATTGTCCAATGTCAAAGACAAAGAGAGGATTCTGAAAGCAGCAAGAGAAAAGCAATCCATCACATACAAGGGAAAGTCAATAAGACTATGTACAGATTTCTCTGCAGAAACCATGGAGGCAAGAAGACAGTGGCATGATATATTTAAGATACTGAAAGAGAAAAACTGCCAACCAAGAATTCTATATCCAGCAAAACTTTCCTTCAAAAATGAGGGAGAGATTAAAACATTTTCTGACAAACAGACACTGAGAGAGTCTGTGAATAAGAGACCAGCACTACAAGAAATACTAAAGGGAGTGCTACAGGCTGATAGAAAAAGACAGGAGAGAGAGAGTTGGAGAAGAGTGCAGAAATGAAGATTATCAGGAAAGGTAAAAGGAGAGGAAAAAATAAGATATGACATATAAATTCCAAAAAACAAAATGGTAGTAGAAAGTACTCACAGTAATAACACTAAATGTAAATGGATTAAACTCCCCAATAAAAAGACACAGACTGGCAGAATGGATTAAAAAACAGGACCCATCTATATGCTGTCTACAAGAAACTCACTTTAGACACAAGGACAAACATAGACTGAAAGTGAAAGGTTGGAAAAAGATATTTCATGCAAACAACAACCAGAAAAAAGCGGGAGTAGCTATATTAATATCAGACAAGTTAGACTTCAAAAGCGAAACAATTAAAAGAGACAAAGAAGGACACTATATATTAATAAAAGGGTCAATTCATCAAGAAAACATAACAGTCATAAATATTTATGCACCAAACCAGAATGCCCCAAAATTCATGAGGCAAACACTGCGATCACTGAAAGGAGAAATAGAAACCTCTACAATAATAGTTGGAGACTTCAATACACCACTCTCATCAATGGATAGAACATCTAGACAGAGGATCACTAAAGAAACAGAGATGTTGAGTTGTATGATAAATGAACTAGACTTGACAGACATTTATAGAACACTACATCCAACAACAGCAGGATACACTTTTTTCTCAAGTGCTCATGGAACATTCTCTAGGATAGACCACATGTTGGGTCACAAAGCAAGTCTCAACAAATTTAAAAATATTGATATTATACAAAACACTTTCTCAGACCACAATGGAATGAAGTTGGAAATAAATAAAAGGCAGAAGGTCATAAAATTCACAAACCTATGGAGGCTAAACAACACCCTCTTAGAAAACCAGTGGGTAAAGGAAGAAATTACAAGAGAAATTAGTAAATACCTCGAGGCAAATGACAATGAAAACACAACTTATCAAAACTTATGGGATGCAGCAAAGGCGGTGCTGAGAGGGAAATTTATTGCCCTAAATGCCTATATTAAAAGAGAAGAGAGAGCAAAAATTGAAGAGTTAACTGCTCACCTGGAGGAATTAGAGAAAGAACAGCAAACTAACCCCAAAGCAAGCAGAAGGGAAGAAATAACAAAGATTAGAGCAGAAATAAATGCAATTGAGAACAGGAAAACAATAGAGAGAATCAACAAAACCAGAAGTTGGTTCTTTGAGAAAATCAATAAAATTGATGGACCACTGGCTAGGCTAACAAAAAAAAAAGAGAGAGCAGATGCAAATAAATGCAATCAGAAATGGGAAAGGAAATATAACTACCGACCCTGCAGAAATTAAGGAGATAATGAGAAGATACTATGAGCAACTATATGCTAATAAACTAGACAACTTAGATGAAATGGACAACTTCCTAGAAAAGCATAAACAACCAACATTAACTCAAGAAGAAACAGATGACCTCAACAAACCAATCACAAGTAAAGAGATTGAGTCAGTCATCAAAAAGCTCCCAAAAAGGAAAAGCCCAGGACCAGATGGTTTCACATGTGAATTCTACCAAGCATTCAAGAACGAATTAGTACCAATCCTGCTCAATCTCTTCAAAAAAATTGAAGAAGAGGGAAAGCTACCTAACTCTTTCTATGAAGCCATCATCACCCTAATACCAAAACCAGACAAAGATACTACAAAAAAAGAAAATTATAGACCAATTTCTTTAATGAATATAGACGCAAAAATCCTCAACAAAATACTTGCAAATCGAATCCAGCAGCACATTAAAAGAATTATACACCACGACCAGGTGGGATTTATTCCAGGTATGCAAGGCTGGTTCAACACAAGAAAATCAATTAATGTAATACACCACATCAATAAATCAAAGCAGAAGAACCACATGATCATCTTGATTGATGCAGAAAAGGCATTTGACAAAATTCAACATCCTTTCCTGATGAAAACACTTCAAAGGATAGGAATAGAAGAGAACTTTTTCAATATGATAAAGGCAATATGAAAACCCCCAGCTAACATCACACTCAATGGGGAGAGACTGAAAGCTTTTCCTCTAAGATCAGAAACAAGACAGGGATGCCCACTATCACCATTGCTATTCAACATTGTGCTGGAAGTTCTAGCAATTAGGCAAGAAAAAGAAATAAAAGGCATCCAAATTGGAGAGAAAGAAGTAAAACTTTCACTATTTGCAGATGACATGATTCTATATGTAGGAAATCCAGAAAAATCTACAGCAAAGCTACTAGAACTAGTCAATGAATACAGCAAAGTAGCAGGCTACAAGATCAACACGCAAAAATCTGTAGTGTTCCTATACACAAGTAATGTGCAACAAGAGGAGGAAATCAAGAAAAAAATCCCATTTACAATAGCAACCAAAAGAATCAAGTATTTAGGAATAAACTTAACCAAGGACACAAAAGACCTTTACATAGAAAACTATAAGAAACTGCTAAAAGAAATTGAACAAGACCTGAAAAAATGGAAGAACATACCATGTTCATGGATTGGAAGACTAAATATAGTTAAGATGGCAATTTTACCTAAACTGATTTACAGATTCAATGCAATACCAATTCAAATCCCAACAACTTACTTTACAGAAATAGAAAAACCAATAACTAAATTTATTTGGAAGGGTAAGTTGCCCCGAATAGCCAAAAATGTCTTGAGAAAGAGGAGTGAAGTGGGAGGTCTCACACTACCTGACTTTGAAGCATATTACAAAGCTACAGTGCTCAAAACAGCATGGTACTGGCATAAGGACAGATATACTGATCAATGGAATCAAATTGAGTGTTCAGAAGTAGACCCTCACATCTATGGACAACTGATCTTTGATAAGGCAGTGAAGCCGAAGCAACTGGGAAAGAGCAGCCTGTTCAATAAATGGTGTTTGGAGAACTGGATATCCATTTCCAAAAGAATGAAAGAGGATATCCATCTCACACCTTATACCAAAATTAACTCAAAGTGGATCAAAGACCTAAACATTAGCACCAAGACCATAAAACTCTTAGAAGAAAATGTAGGGCAATATCTTAAAGATCTTGTGAAAGGAGGTGGTTTCTTAGACCTCACACCCAAGGCACGAGCAACCAAAGAACAAATAGACAAATGGGATCTCCTCAAAATTAAGCACTTTTGTACATCAAAGGACTTTGTCAGAAAAGTCAAAAGGCAACCTACACAATGGGAGATGATATTTGGAAACCACATATCAGATAAGGGTTTAATATCCCAAATATATAAAGGAATCCTGCATCTCAATAACAGAAAGACAAACAATCCAATTAAAAAATGGGCAAAAGACATGAACAGACATTTTTCTGAAGAGGAAATACAAATGGCTCAAAAGCATATGAAAAAATGCTCAACTTCACTGGCTATTAAGGAAATGCAAATCAAAACCACAATGAGATATCATCTCACACCTACCAGAATGGCCATTATCCAAAAAACAGAAAATGACAAGTGCTGGAGAGGATGTGGAGAAAGAGGCACACTTATTCATTGTTGGTGGGAATGTAGAATGGTGCAACCACTCTGGAAGACAGTATGGAGGTTCCTCAGGAAGCTAAATATAGATTTGCCATATGACCCAGCTATTCCATTGCTGGGTATATACTCAGAGGAACTGAAACTTAAGACACAAACAGACATTTGTAAACCAATGTTTATTGCAGCATTATTCACAACTGCCAAGAGATGGAAACAGCCCAAATGTCCATCAAAGGACGAGTGGATAAACAAACTGTGGTATATACACATGATGGAATATTATGCAGCTGTAAGACAGAACAAAGACATGGATCATGTAATAATGTGGATGAACCTTGAGGACATTATGTTGAGTGAAGTTAGCCAGAAACAAAAGGACAGATTCTGTATGGTCTCACTAATATGAACAGACATTAATGAACAAACTTTGGGAGTTAAAAGCTGACAACACAGGCGACCAGGAGATAGAAAGAGGGCAGAGATCAGCCATTTGATGCTGAAGGACTACAGAATGTTTAGGATTGATTGCATAGATCCAGAAATAGATAGCATAATACTGTGTAATGGTAGCACGGTATTGTAAGTACACTGAACAAAGATGTCTGTGAGTAAAGCTGAAAGAGGTGGGATAGGAGAATGTATGACACCAGAGGTAAAGATAGATAATAAAGACTGGGACTGTATAACGTGGCAAAAACTGGAGTGGCCAATGACTGTTACTAAATATACAAATATAAAAATGTTTTTGCATGTGGGAAAGCAAATGAATGTCAACCATGTAGAAATTTGAAAAAGGGATGGTATTCAGGAAAAAACATAATCAAAGCAAACTGGAGTCTATGGTCAACAGTAACATTGTAATATACCTCCATTAAATGTAACAAAGGCAATATGCCAATGCTAAATGTATATGAGAAGGGGATACAGGGGAGTAATATGGGATTCTTGGTAGTGGTGTTATTTGCTGTCCTTAGTAATATATTGTATTGTATGACATGTTATTTTTCTTTTTATCATTTTTTCTTATTGCTAAAAAAAAAAACTAACAATTTTTCTTGTAGTAATCAGTATGTTCAAATGTTGATTGTGGTGATAAATGTACAACTTTATGATGATACCATGAACAACTGATTGTACACTATGGATAAATGCATGGTATGTGAATATAACTCTATAAAATTGTAGGAAAATATATATATAGGAGTAAAAGTGTTGGAGAAAACATGGTGAGAGGGATGATGCCTCACCAATATGGACTAACTACAATGTATAAACTCAGAATTGAATCTTAGAACATAGCCTAACGTGGACACAATAATTGTAATAGTCCCTAGATTGTAAGCTCTTACAGCAGTTAACTCTATCCCTGAATTGTAAGGCCCATCTCTAAACTTTGAGATGCTGATCCCCTAGCGTATGTTGTCACAAACACTGGGACTGGCGGTTTGATGTGCTGAGCCCTCAAGCATGGGACTTGCCCTTATGAAGCTCATTACCACAAAGGAGAGTCTAAAGTTGTATGTGCCTAAGAGTCTCCCCCTGAGTACCTCTTTGTTGCTCAAATGTGGCCCTCTCTCTCTCTAACTGAGCCATCTCGACAGATGAACTCGCTGCCCTCCCCTCTACGTGGGACCGGACTCCCAGGGGTGTAAATCTCCCTGGCAATGCAGAATATGACTCCCGGGGATGAATGTGGACCCGGCATCGTGGGACTGAGAGTATCTTCTTGACCAAAAGGGGGATGCAAAATGAGACGAAATAGTTTCACTGGCTGAGAGATTCCAAATGGAGTCGAGAGGTCACTCTGGTGGACATTCTTATGCACTATATAGATAACACCTCTTAAGCTTTAATGTATTGGAATAGCTAGAAGTAAATACCTGAAACTACCAAACTCCAACCCAGCAGTCTGGACTCCTGAAGACAATTATATAATAATGTAGATTACAAGGGGTGACAGTGTGATTGTGAAGACCTTGTGGATCACACCCCCTTTATCTAGTGTATGGATGAGTGGAGGAATGGGGATAAAAACTAAAGGACAAATGGGGTGGGATGGGGGGATGATTTGGGTGTTTTTTTTCACTTTTATTTTTTATTCTTGTTCTGGTTCTTTCTGATGTAAGGAAAATGTTCAGAGATAGATTGTGGTGATGAACGCATAACTATGTTATCATACTGTGGACAGTGGATTGTATATCATGGATGATTATATGGTGTGTGAATGTATTTCAATAAAACTGAATTTAATAATAAAAAAAAATTTATTATAAGGATTTGGCTCACAGGATTGTGGGGGCTGGCCAGTCAGAAGCAGGAAACTCCTGGAGGAGTGATGTTGAAGTCTTTACTGTGAGTCTATAGGGAAGGCCAGGGAGGAACGAGGGGTATAGTCTGGAGGCAAAATCCCTTCCGCTTCTTGAAACCCTCAGTTTTCCCTTTTAAGGTCACCAACTGATTGGATGAGGTCCTTCCTTTACCCAAAGTTAACTGCTTGTAGATGTTAATCCCTTCTGCAAAATACCTCCATAGTAACAACAGGGCCAGTGCTTAACCAAACAACTAGACACCATACACTCACCAAGTTGACACAAAATTAACTGTCACAACAGGGAAACCAGCGGGGAGTTGTCCAGTTGTTCAGTTGTCCAGGCATGAGGTGATGGCAGCCTGTGGAGTTGCAGTCGTGTTGAAAGTGGTGAGAAGTTGATTTGTGACATACATTGAAAGTACAGCCGACAGGATTTTCTTGATGGTTCAATGAATTGATGTGGATGTTGAGAAAATGAAAGGCATTATGGGCATGATAGATTTTCTGCCTGAGCAGCATCTTGGCAACATTTACTGAGATAGGGCAACAGGAAGGGAATTGATTTGGAGGCTGAAAATTAAAAAGTCTGTTTTGTTACGGTTATGGTTGAGGTGCTCATTAATCATCTAAGTAGAAAGACCCCAGTTAGAAATAAACGATCTAAACGTAAACCAGGAGCTTACTATGCAAAAGTAGCTCAAGGCAAATCGTCTATGCACACCCTGGTGCCAGAGCCTCTTGAATCCACAATATCTATAGAGTCTTCTCTCATTCTTGATATTGATATCTTCTCTTTGTTTTTTTCCTGATGAATCTGGCCAGAGGTTTATCAATTGTATTGATCTTCTCAAAGGAGCCAGCTTTTGGTTTCACTGACTTTATCATTTTTTCTATTTCACTGATTTCAACTCTTATTCTTAGTATTTCTTTCCTTTCTTCTCTTCTTTAGGTTTACTTAGCTCATGGTTTTCTAGTTTTGTGAGATGGAAACTGAAGTCATTGATTTGATTTATTTTTTCTTTTCTAATATAGACATTTAATGCTATAAATTTCCTTCTAAGTACTGCTTTGTCTAGCTACATTTCACAAATTTTAATATGTTGTATTTTCCTCTTCAATCAGCTCTAAATACTTTCTAATTTCCCTTTTCATTTCTTATTTGACCCATGGGTAATTTAGAAGTGTGTTACATAGTTTCCAAATAGTTGGTGTGATTTCTAATTAATTCCATTGTGGTCAGAGAAGATACTTTGTCTGATTTGAGTCCTTTTAAATTTATTTCTTGCTTTATGGATGAGAACATGATCTGTCTCAGTAAATATTCTGCATACACTTGAAAAGAATGTGCATTCTGTTGTTAATTGGGATTGAGCTGAATCTGTAAACCACTTTGGATAGCATTGATGTCTTAACAATATTTAGTTTTCCAATCCATGAACACATAATGTCTTTGCATTTATTTAGTGCTTTAATTTCTTTCAGCAATTTTTTGTAGTTTTCAGTATACACATCCTTTATATCCTTGGTTAAATTTATTCCTAGATATTTGGCTCTTTTAGTTTTATTGTAAATGGAATTGTTTTCTTAATTTCCTTTTCAGGTTCTTCATTGCTGGTGTATAGAGACACTACTGAATATTTTGTGTTGATTTGAACTGAAATCACTTTGCTGAATTCCTTTATTTGCTCTAGTAGCTTTCTTGTAGATTCTTCAGCATTTTCTATGTATAGGACCATGTCATCTGTGAATAGGAAAAATTTTACTTCCATTCCAATTTTTATTTTTTAATTGAGGTAATATTCACACAACATGAAATTCACCATTTTAAAGCGTACAATTCTGTGGCTTTTAGTACATGCACAATGTTGTGCAACCATTATCATATCGAATTCCTGAACATAACCCTATACCCATTATGCAATTACTCCTCCCACCCCCTAGAGATACCGATCAAAAGCAGTGGGTTCTTTGCCTGATGCACTCAAAATGACCAATTCCTGAATCACCAGAAGTTTCAAAGAGATAGAGTTTATTGTTAGGCAGGAAGCAGGATATCAGATGGCTTATGGGGCTAACAATCTGTCTCCCCAAACTGCAGTAACTCTGATTGTTTTATAGTATCAAAAGATGGGCAGGTTTTAAGGTAATGAGCACAATGGCTCTAGCTGATGTAATTAGAGATGATCTAATTATTGAGCATGCACAGATTTATTACATGCTTAGTCACAGAACGTATGTAAGAAAAAGGCAGGCTTAATATGATGAAGGGTGTGATTTTTAGTATTATAATGAGATATAGATCACTTATAGATTAAAGTTTAAGGTAGTGCTTGTGTCACGTGGACACATTTTGGTTAGATCCAGCTTCATTTATCAAGATAGCTTTGGAACTGGGGTGGGGTAGTTCTGGGCTGACTCAAGGCCCTTCATTAATAAACATTAGCTGCTGTCTTTAGTGATCATAAGATGCTAAAGTCAAAAAACCAGATAAAAGGGGTACAAGTGAGGGTCAATCACAAGGTTTTTCCAATCACAAGGGCACAAGATAAAGACTACACTATCATTATCAGAGATCAAGGCAGCTGGGTTACAGTTGAGAGATTATTGGTATTTCCCTCTGTCTAATATAATAGAAAGCTAAAAGGAATATCTAGTTAATGATTCAGTAATGATAATAATCCCCTAAATCCTAACTTCTCAGTTATATTAGCAACCACCAATCTGCTTTATGTCTCTATGGATTTGCCTATTTTGAATATTTCATATAAATGAAATTGCACAATATGTGGTCTTTTATGTCCAGCTTATTTCATTTAGCATAACATTTTCAAGATTCTTCCATGTTGTAGCATATAGCAGAACTTCATTCCTTTTTATGGCTGGGTAATATTCCACTGTATATTTATACCATATTTTGTTTATCCATTCGTCTGCAGGTGGACACTTGAGTTGTTCCCACCTTTTGGCTATCATGGATAATGCTGCTATGAACGATGATGTACAAGCATATGAAGTCAATAACTTCTGACACCAACTGCAAATGACTGCTGTAACTTCAATTCTGATTCTAACTACCAGGAGTTTGGCAAGATTATCAGTCCCAAGCTTGGAGGCTCAGGCCACCTGCACTTCTAACCAACTGGCTACAAATTTGGGGCTTACCAATACCCCCTTGGATTTTATAACTTGCTGGAACTCACAGAACATTTGTGAAGCCCTATACTTAAGATGATAGTTTTATTATGCTAAAAAGATGTAACTAACAGGAAGCCAAGAGTAGAAATGCATATGGTGGGGTCTGGGAGGATTTCAAAAGCAAGCTTCAGTGTCTTCTCCAGGTGGAGTTAGAATGGATCACCCTTAGGGCACAGAGATGTAGCTCACCAATCATAGAAGCTCACCTAAATTCCAGTGTCTGGAGTTTATATGGGGTTTCATTATATAGACATGTGCCAGTTTGAATGTATTATGTCCCCCAAAATGCCATTATCTTTGATGTAATCTTGTGTGGGCAGACGTATCAGTGTGGATTAGATTATAATTCTTAAAGTGTTTCCGTGGAGATGTGCCCCACCCAACTGTGGGTGATGACTCTGATTGGATAATTTCCATGGAGGTGTTACCCTACTCATTCAGGGTGGGTCTAAATTAAATCACTGGAGCCATATAAATGAGCTGACAAACAGAAGGAACTCAGTGCAGCTGAGAGTGACAGTTTGAAGAGAAGCTACAGCCAAAAGGGACACTTTGAAGAACCCACTGGAACTGAGAGAGGAGCTGAAGCTTACAGAGACATTTTGGAGACAGCCTTCGAAAGCAGACTTTTGCTTCAGAGAAGCTAAGAGAGGACAAATGCCCCAAGACCAACAAAGAGTGACATTTTTGAGAAACTGCAGCCTAGAGAGGAACATCCTGGGAGAAAGCCATTTTGAAACCAGAACTTTGGAGCAGATGCCGGCCACATGCCTTCCCAGATAACAGACATTTTCCAGACACCATTGGCCATCCTCCAGTGAAGGTACTCTATTGTTGATGCATTACCGTGGACACTTTATGGCCTTAAGACTGTAACTGTGTAACCAAATAAGCCCCCTTTTATAAAAGCCAATCCATTTCTGGTGTTTTGCATTCTGGCAGCATTGGCAAACTAGAACAAGGCATGACTGGTGGAATCAATGCCCATGTAGTTGAACTCAATCTCCAGGCCCCCTTCACTTTCAGGAGGTCAGGCCCTTTTCCTTCTCCTCCTCCTCCTCTTCTTTTTTGGAAAAAAAAAAAAAATTATTTATTAAAGAAAAGTCACCTGTGAGTTTTTCTACTTAAATTAGTATTTTGACATTAACACTTTGGATTGAAACATGCCTTCAACAACAAATGGATTCTAAAAACTCCTACAGATCTATTCAAGTAACACAGTCAAAGAGCCATAAGGTAACATACTTTGGAGATGGTGATCATTCAATTTCCCAGTGAAGCAGTCAGTCACTTTTCTGTAAACATCTGTCAGACACTAAAAATGTGAACACAAAAATTACCATCACAGAAGTTTTTAAGCAGTAACATGTAAAAATGGGCACAGACCACACCTCAAACAACCTACAGCTGAGGTTTTGCAGGCCAGGTCCCCTCCAGCCCCTGCCTTCTCCCTTCCCCACCCTCAGCTGAACCAAAGAGCTTTCACGACCCTTCCATTATCATTAAACCCACCAGGGAACTTTCCTGGCTAAGAAGGGAGAGGCTGGCAGCAACAGGGAGCAGCAGAGCAGGGCAGCCTGCCCTATGTGTGGTTCAGGGTCTGGAAGATTCTGAACATGCGTGACTGGCCCTGTGTCCAGATCTTTCATCCACTGAGTGCTAATTAGTGGGTTTTCAAGCATGTCTTCAAGTGCTAATAGCTTGGTCAGACCCAGCTGCACAAAGGTGCTATCCAGGATGACTTGAAAGAGAGGGTTGTTGGGAGGGATGCCCTGTCCAGCTCCTCCGAGAAGGCTTTTGGTGCCCCAGCAGCCACTTACAGGTGGCATTTTGCTGGTTGTGATAGCTGAATGGTTGGGGAAATGCTCAATACAATCCTTTAGCTGAAAAATGCCGAGTATAGTCTTTGGTAGTTAGAAATGCTTACTATAATCAAATCACTCAAGCAACTTTGATTCACTTTAAGCCTGAAAGCTCTTACTAGCATGGTATGCTAGTTTGAATGTATTATGTCCCCCAAAATGCCATTATCTTTGATGTAATCTTGTGTGGGCAGATGTATCAGTGTTGATTAGATTGTAATTCTTTGAGTGTTTCTGTGGAGATGCACCCCACTCAACTATGAGTGATGACTCTAATTGGATAATTTCCATGGAGGTGTTACCCCACCCATTCGGGGTGGATCTAAATTAAATCACTGGAGCCATATAAATGATCTGACAAACAGAAGGAACTCAGTGCAGCTGAGAGTAACAATTTGAAGAGGAGCTACAGCCAAGGACACTTTGAAGACTGCACAGAAGCTGAGCAAGTAGCTGCAGATGAGAGACAGTTTGAAGACAGACTCTTGCTCTGAGAAGCTAAGAGAGGACAAACACCCCAAGAGCAACTAAGAGTGACATTTTTGAGGAACTGCAGCCTAGAGAGGAATGTCCTGGGAGAAAGCCATTTTGAAACCAGAACTTTGGAGCAGACACCAGCCACGTGCCCTCCCAGCTAACAGAGTTTTTCCAGACACCATTGGCCATCCTCCAGAGAAGGTACCTGATTACTGATATGTTACCTTGGACATTTTAGGGCCTTAAGACTGTAACTTAATAAACCCCCTGTAATGAAATAAACCCCTTTTATAAAAGCCAATCCATTTCTGGTGTTTTGCATTCCAGCGGCATTAGCAAACTAAAACACATGGTTTGATAGTAATCGCAAAAGCTTACACTCTGTTCCTGGTTACATTAATGAGAACTTTTTCCAGCTCTGCTTGTAGGGATAAGCTAACACTCAAAGCAGGGTGAAACCCATATGGACTATATCAGTACCTTCATCCCTTTTAAGGACAAGATCAAAGTCCTGAATGGTCAACAAAGAGAGAAGGGCCTACCAGAAAACAGGATACACTGACCAAACAAAATGAAGCAGATGACCATTACTCAATTTTAATGAATCCTGTGATTTTTACTTACTTTTTCCCTTTTTTTTTTTTTTTTTTCCTGCTTTCTTCTATACCTTTGCCATTCCTTTCTCTGTTTATATTATAAAAGCTAAAGTCACCTTTCTCAGTTAGAACTGGTCTTGGGAAGATTTTTCTCTTCTCCAGTTCCTTGTTGATGCATCTTCAATAAACTCACTTTCTCACTAAAGCGAAGAGACTTGTTTCTCTGTCTGATGTTGGATCAGGCCAGCCTGACTATATGGGACCATGTTTTTATAATAGTAACAACTGTTCACTCTGAGGGCAACTGTCCCTTCCTTTTCATGAAACCCCATCTCCATCCCAACCCAATTATCTAACCAAAACCCCCTTTTCCTTCAAATTTTCTTGAAGATTTCCTTCAGCTCATCCCTGGCCTCCTTGTCTCCTATATTAGCTAGCCCCCGCAGCAACCTCAGAGGAGGCCACCATGGGTCCCTACGCTGCCAAGGAGGCTAGACTGGAATAAGTCAGTCTGTGATTGGGTCTTCTGCATGCTCAGTTAAAACACTCCATGGCCTGAATTGCTGACATGTGGTTTGGCCAAAGAGCCTTCAGGACTCTGCTCTCCAGGAAGCCCATCTCTGTGAGCTACTGCAGGGCTTTATCCACTGCTCTTCCTCTTCTTCGTCTAACATAGAATTTGCCTTCTTAAATAATTCAACTGCATCAAGTTTCAGTGCTAACAATTTTTATGCCACCTCGACGACACACACCAAGATTTTCCAGAGTTCTGTCAGAAAGTCTCTCATGTTGGGTTGTGCCATGGCCCAGTCCACATTGCATGACAACAGGTTGGCTGTGGCTCAGAATGTAGCAAGTCTATCTGGAGTTTTCTGGTCTTGTTTCTTCTTTTCTTCTGCTGAGACATCATCTGTTTTAGGAACTGGGGTGCCTTTTTTTTTTAATCAACAGTAAGATATCTTCATCCTGTAAGTTATCTTCTGAGATTGAGATGGTATCACTCAGCACCCTCGCTGAAGCAGCGAGTATTAGCTTCTTTGGGGGGCTTCTAAGTTCACATGTGCATAGTGCTTGAAACAGTGCTCCTTGAGATTTTCCACTGAGGTGTTCTCATTTTTGGTCACTTCCTCCAGCAATTGCCTGCAAATATCTTTTCCTCCTGCAGTGGGTCTCCACAGCTGCCTCAGGGTCCTGTCACAAGGAAGCTGCTCTGCCAACTCCATCCCCCCACCCCTCCCCCAGCCAGGTCCCAGACCTCTTCTTGAAGGCCAAATACCTTACTATGCAACATGTATTGTTTGAGTCCCTGCTTTCAGTTCTTTGGGGTATATAAATGGGAGTGGAATTGCTGAGTCATATGGTAATTCTCTGTTTAACTTTCTGAGGAACTACCAAACTGCTTTTCATAGTGGCTACACCATTTTACATTTCCACCAGCAACGTGTCAGAACTCCAATTTCCCAACATCCTCACAAATACTTGTTCTGTATTTTAAATAATAGTTGTATAGCATTTTGTTGAGGATTTTTGCATCTATAGTCAAAGGGATAATTGGCTATAGTTTTCTTTTCTTGTAGTATATTTGTCTGGCTTTGGTATCAAGGTAATACTGGTGTCATAAAATGAGTTAGGGAGTGTTCCCTCCTATTCTACTTTTTTTGAAGAATTTGAGAAAGATGGGTGTTGACTCTAAATGTTTGGTAGACTTCACCAGTGAAGCCATCTAATTCTGGGCTTTTCTTTTTGGTGTAGGTTTTTATTTACTGATTCAACCTCCTTATTTGCTGTATAGGTTTATTCAGATATTCTATTTCTTCTTGAGTTAGTTTTGGTAGTTTGTGTGTTTTTGGTAATTTGTCTATTTCATTTATATATTCCAATTCGTTGGCATACAATTTTCAAAGTATTCTCCTTTTTTTGGTTTTTAGGATGTACATGTAATTCACATATAAGATTCACCCTTTCAGATGTACAATACTGTGGGATTTAGCACATTCACAAGATTGTGCAACCATCCCCACTCTCTAATTCCAGAATAATTTGATTTCAAAACTTTCAAATGTAGAGTTTCCTTGGGTTTGGAACCCATTTACAATACATAAACACCTTCCTGTTGGTTTGCAAGACCAACTGTTAACAAGAAGACAGTTTAGTAGCTGGATTTTAACAAAAGCCTTTGCATAATTGGAGGGACTTAAAAATGAGTAATATGAATTAGTAAACCCAGCCAAAGATGCCCTCTTCCATTTAGTTCCTATATTTTTGTGACAGCCACTAAAACTAAGAATTGAAATAAACTGCCTGCAAGCCAAGTCTTCAAACTGATATTTCACACTATTAAATCAAGATTTTAGTATATAATATTCAGTTAATACCATATTAATATTTCTAGTGAGAGCAAAATTTTTGTACCTCTGTAAATGTAGAAATTTGTGATTTTGTAAAATTTATTGAAAAATATGGTTTATATCCCCTTAACCTAATTCTTCTAAATGTTCTTTGGGGCATATATTCCAACCCAGCTTAGCCCCAAGACCAAAGAACACTGCCAGGCATGGTGTTAGACATGAGTTTAATGGGACTTACTGACAGGAGATTGCAGCCAGCCAAGGAAAGATGGAAGATAGTGCCCCACAAAGAGCAGGGGTTCCCAGGGAGTAGTTTATAAGGGTTACAATGAAGACATTCCATAGGGTGTGAGAACAGAGTTTCAGCAGGGTCTGTGACACAGGGGTGTGGAGATTTGTTGTCAACAGTGCCCAGGGGAGGGGAGTTTTAATACTTTATGATTGTACATTCTTTCCCCACCTAGGAAGGTCTGATGACCTTTATCATCTGTCCTGGTCAAGTGGGCGGCTATGTGAAATAATTCACTTTCACTATGGAGGGGAGGGGGCTGGGCCCTGGGTCCCCACAATCCACCCCCATGCAGGAGACAATGTTGACCATAGTACAGACATTGCATCCATGTTCTGCAACAACAGTATAAGAGACAATAGATTCCACCATGGCCAAGAAAGGGAATTAAACCATTTAGACAAGTGGTGTACTGATAATTGATCAGTATTATGTATGTGCTCTTGCATATGATTTAAAACTTGAGAAACATTGTCCAAATGATCAGGGATATACACACAGCAGTGCACATTAATTAAGGCACAGGTGCCACCCTGTGCTGCAGTGAGGGTGTCTAAGGTCATTCTATTTTGTAAAATTACTTACCTAAGCTATCTGATTTCTTTGTTTAGCAAGGGTATAGCTATTTTGGACTCATTAAATACTTGGGCAGCGTGATTGGCTAAAGCTGCCACACGTTTTTCAGTAACTATTGCAACTCCACTTGGTGCAAGAATGGCTAAAGGGTAATACCACCAAGAAGTGCATTTTATTCTCTATTTAGCTTTAACCAATTACCAATTACTAGATAATTGGGGTAAAGATTCATATAAGGTAGCAGGGTCATAGGGCTGTCCCCACATACAATGTCTTGTCCAGTTATAGGGTAAATAGGACCAACTATATTGCCCACAGGTCCATAGCCATCCCTTAGGGGAAAGATATGTCCCATGTTGGTTGGAGATATTTTGCCAGTGGAAAAAACTATTGTTTGGTAATTTAACAATAAAATACACAATTAGGGAGATAGCCACCCCACATCATGAATTCCATCAAGTTGTTCCATACAGACAGGGGCAACATGGTCTACTATTACAGCTTCTGCCATCAGCCACCCTAAGCCATTATACACAGCATACCCCAATACAGGTCGGGGCTTGTTCACTTGTTCCTGTACAAGGGAGGAGATGTATGCCCCAGTCTCATTACAGGATGGTAGCTGGATTTCAGTCTTAATGAGAAGATTCTTTTCCAGATTTCCAAATGCATTGAATTCTGCCAGGCCAGCAGGGTATTCCATGCAGTCCAATTCGTAGGGGTCACAGTCCAAGGAAGGCCGGTAGCACCTGAAGATGGCAAGTCTGTGCAAACTCAACATTGGGTTCAATTGTGGGCATGAGTTACCACTGAAGCCCACTATAGGAAGGTGTTTGCTAGGGCGCTATGGGTGAAAAGAAGGATGTTTATGGGGAATAATAAGGGGCAATTCCTGCTGATCTAACAATATGCATGCTAGAGTTCCATTGGCTGATAACAAAATACCAGTCAGAGGAACATTATGGGGGGGGTTTAAATACCAGATATTCTCCAACCCTCTGCACATTTTGAGAGTCTTCTCAAATTTTGAGTCATATCAATTGTTAATTTGGGCATAATAAGGTCCACATAGTTATACATAAGTTCCTGTGGAAATAGGAGGCTCTGAATTGGTGATAAAGATTTTAACAGGCATTTAGATTTTATTACAATATTTTGGATTACTCGTATTCCCCAGGGACTTAGATTTCCTAACCAACATGGCTGCACAGGCCAGGACCAAGGCCAAAGGACCACATTTTCCCTGTTTTGTATGGTGTGAGGTACAGGCAACAACAAATTATTATTTCCCCACTTAGGCTGTAAGGCAGCTGGCTCTTTAACTTGGATTCTCAATGCTTTCATTGGTCCCACCATTAGCATTTCAATGAAGGCGAGTGCAGCAGCCCATGGTGTTGCATTCAAGCAAGTTTAGGCCAGATAGAGCCTTTTTTTTTTTTTTTTTTGCCTCAAAAAGTGACATTTTTTCAAAGGAAAAAAATGACAAGATGTCCATCCCTCAGCTCACTTCCGTCCCTCTTCCTGCTCTTCCTCAGCCCCCAGGAATGAATCCTGGCTGGGACTGAGTAACAGGACAGCCCCTCAGATGAGGGCAGCAGCCTTGAGGGGCATTTCCTCAGTGGAGGTGTTGTAGAAGGTCTCAATGTCTTGAAGAGCCCTCTTGTCTTCTTCTGTCACCATGTTAATAGACACACCCTTAAGGCCAAAACATCCACTGTGACCAATTCTGTGGATGTAGTTTTCCGTGTTGGTGGGAAGGTCATAGTTGATGACTAAAGAAACCTGCTGCACATCAATGCCTCTGGCCTATGTCAAGGAAGATGACAACTTCAGTGAAAAGTATATAGAGATTCAATATTCACAATCCTTTGTTAAATTCCATCTTTTCTGTTGCTACCCCTTCCTCTAGTTTAATCATTATCCTGATCTTCAGGGATGTCTAGGCAGTGACTACTCTGACTTCTTCATATTAAAAAGGAGTGTCAACATTGTGGAAAAAGGGGACACACCTGGTTGATGTTTTTGAAGAGGCTATTGCCTCTGGGTTTTGGGACTTAGCTGGCATAGGAGTTCTCTGGAGGATTCAAGTTTCTGAAGAATAAACTTAGTGAGTGAAATTTTTATAGAGTCTCAAATAGGGATCTGGTATTCTTTAGGGTTTTCAGGACTACTGTTGACTTCAATTTTGAAGGAGAGCTTTTCTGGATAAAGAATTCTTGGCAAGGAATTTTTCTCTTTCAGAATCTTAAATATGTCTTATCACTGCCTTCTCGCCTCCATGGTGCCTGCTGAGTAGTCAGTACTTAGTCTTATGTGGCTTCCCTCTCATGTGGTGAATCATTTCTCTATTGCTGCTTTCAGAACTTTCTCCTTCTCTTCAGCATTTGACAATCTAATCAGTATATGTCTTGGAATAGGTTTATTTGGATTTATTCTATTTGGGGATCATTGAGAATCTTTGATTTGCATACGCATGTCATTTAGAAGGGTTGTGAAGTTTTCCCCAACTATATTTTGAAACACGTTTTTTAGCCCTTTACCCTTCTCTTCTCCTTCTAGGACACCAATGATTCTTACATTTGTTTGCTTCTTGTTGTTCATCATTTCCCTGAGATCCATTTCAAATCTTTTTATTTTTTTCAACATTTGTTCTTTTGTGCTTTTGCGTTTGATTATCTGTCTTCTATTTCACGTCTTCTTTCTTCTGCCTCCTCATATCTGCTGTTTTGTGTCTCTAGTATATTTTTAATTTGAGCCACAGTGTCTTTTATTTCCGTAAGGTCTGCTATTTTTAAATTTACTCTTTCAGATTCTTTTTTATGCTCTTATAGAGTGTTCTTGAATTCTTTTATGTCTTTACCATTTCATTGAAGTTGTTTTGGAGATTTGTTTGTACTTCTTTAATTAATTGCTCCAAATTTTGTGTGTCTTCTGAATTTTTAATTTGTTCATTTGGTTTGTCCATATCTTCTAGATTTTTCAAGTGCTTTGTGATTTTCTGTTGGTTTTGGGGCATTTGCTTGTCTTGATAAGGTTATTTTGGGAAATGCAGGATTACTTGAGCATTTGTATATAATTTGGAAGATCTACAGCTTGCTGGAGTGAAGTTTCCCTACCTAACAGCAGGTGGCACTTTCGAGCAGGTCTTTCTTGAACTTCTGTTTGCTGGACAGAGTCCAAACCTCCTGGGGAACCCAATCAATGCACTGGAGACTGCCTGGGGCTGTGATTTGGGCCCTGGGCAGTTAGGCTGGGAGTCTGCTGAAGGGCAACCTGCAAATCAAACCTGCCCTGCTCCTTGCCTGCCATGCACCTGTGAGTCTCTGGGGTGTGGGAGGGGTTCTTGATTGTGCTATGGCACCCTCTCCTTTCCCTGCTTCTTGCCAGTGCACACACCCCTGACTTCTATGGGGGGAGAGTAAATGCCACCTCCCAGGTTCCCTCATGGTAGCTCCTGGCCATATGGCTGTGGAGGATCAAGGTCCATGCACTGGAGTGGAGAGCAGCTGCTCACTCCCTTGCCTGAAGGTTGTCTGGTTGCTGCTGGCCTGGGAGGCATCCTGGCTGGAACAAACTCACCCAATCCCTTGGGTCAGTGTCTCTCATGTTTTTTTCCACGTCCCCTCCTATGCCCTTCTTTTAATTATTTCCAATTATTAGATCTAGTTCACTTAAATCTGTGACCTGGACAATTGGAAAAGGTCTTTGCCTTTTCCAGAGGCAGGCCTCTGGCAGCCTTCTGCTGCCTTAGGGAAATTCCAGGGCTGATTTCTTTCTAATGTTTGGGTTTGTTTACAGTAATTACAAAACTGAGGATTTGCACTCTGCTGCCCAGAGAGCTTTTTTTCTTCTGAGACTCCAGGAGTGTGTGTGTGTGTGTGTATGCGTGTGTGTGTGTGTGTCTGTATATATATATTCACTTTTTCATTTTTAAATAATTCAAATAGAGCTCTTTAAGAATTTTTGTTAATTTGCTATTACCATATGTAGGTATGAGAATATACATTGAACAGGCAGACAAGACACAAATAGAAAGTCACAAGAAACAGAAATACTTTTGAGATGGGCAAGTACAGGATTGAATATATATCATTTCATTACATTTCTAACCCTTTACAGAACAATTCTAATTATAATACAGTGTTTTCATGGTGCCATTTTTCTCCTGATTTTAAATCATATTGAGGCCAGACTGTGTTACAGAAATAAACTTTTTTCTCATAGGCTCATAACTAAAATCTTTCCAATTCTTTAATACAGCTAAAAGTTTCCCATTTTAAAGAATTTTTGTAACCAGTAACTAGTTAGGAACACTTAACTAATACAAATACAGTGAGACCCCAACTAACAAATTTAAAGACACTTAACACTTACTATATATTTAAGTAACACACCCATTAACAATTAATCAGCATTTTTGTTTGATGCCTTCCATTTTTGTTGTATTATGGGGTGCACCTGTTGGGGCTCTTCATCCTCCTCTACCTCCCATTCTTCCTCCCCTTCCTCTTCTGAGGAGGCATCTATGGGGGTCCTACACTTTGGGGTCCCATCCTGGAGTAGCTAAAACTCTGTAGACTTGAGCCCAAGGCAACTTGTGGCTATTGACTCAGGCATATCTACATGCCAGAATCTCTAAACGAATGTCCACTCAGAGTAGGTGATTTGTCAGAAAGTCCTTCATTTCTGCCTGGACAAGGCAAATATCTTGTTTTAGTTTCACTTTTTCTTCTAAATCGTGTGCAGTAGCTTTTGCTGCTTGTTCTGCCTTGGCATCCATCTGCAAGGCTTCTAACAGGGGCCATGTCATGGCTGCCACTATTTGGCTGTCCCTTTTCTTCTTACTTAAATTTAGTTGTCCTGTTATCTGTTGCAAAACAGTTAGCAACACTGACTGAGTTTTCAGGGTGTCTCCAAACTCTTGCAGTGGTCCCCATTCATCTAGGAGGGCAGCCACCCTTCCTCATGTGGAAGATACTGGCCAATTTGGGAATCCCCCCAGAGATTCTCCCTTCTCAGGAATCATGACCACTACAGTTGATGGCCCTTTGGTCTCCTGGCTGGCTTGCCATTTGTTCCAATCCAGGTTAGCCCCAAGACCAAAGAACACACCACTAGGCAGAGTTAGACATGAGTTTAATAGGACTTACTGACAGGAGATGATTCTTCTTGGTGGCTGGCTGAAGAAAGATGGAAGTTAGTGCCCCCCAGGGGGTGCCAGGGAGTGGTTTATAAGGATTAGGACAAAGACATTCCATAAGGTGTGAGAACAGAGTTTCAGCAGAGTCTTGTGACACAGAAGTGTGGAGATTTGTTATCAATGCTGACTAGAGGAGGGGAGTTTTAATGCTTTGTTTGTGATACCATTTGTACATTCTTTCCCCGCTTGGGGAGTTCTGATGACTTTTAACATCTATCCTGGTCAAGTAGGTGGCTATGTGAAATAACTCACTTTCACTGTGGAGGGGAGGGGGCCTGGGCCCTGAGGGTCCCTACAGCATGTTAGATATTCAGTACATATAGATATATTGGGGAGAGGGCTCTGGATGGATGGAGACAAAGTCAGAAATGTTTAGAGTCTGAACCTCCTCTCTTGATCTCTCAGCTTCCAGTCTTCCTTCCATGCTTCCAACCAACACCCCACCATACCCCCAAAATAGATCCTTCTCTCCACAGCAGCCATAGTGATATTTTCCAAAAGTTAGATCATGTCAAAGCCTTCCAACCACACACATTCTGGATAGGTCCAAACTCCTCACCTGATCTGCTCCTCCTACACGCTCACCCTGATCCAGCCACCGGTCAAACAGCATATGGTCGTTGCTGCCTCAGGGCCTTTGCACTACTCTGCCTTCTGCCTAAGCGCTCTTCCCCCAATCACATGTACAATAGGAACTCCCATCTTGTTTATGTCTCTGCTCAACTGTTCTCAGGTGGCCCCCCCTTCTCACATACACATACACACCCAGCTGATTTTTCTTCCTAGAACTTATCAATACCTGCCATTACATTATATGACAGTTTGTTGTTTTGTCTCTCCCAGGAGAGGAGGGAATCTGCTTTGTTCATGGATCTATGCCCAGTACCTAGATTGCCTTTGGCAGGGGGACCAGGGGCTGCTCTTGGATATCCCAGTCTGGGCAGGCATTGGGGACTTGGCTACCTGAGTGACAGGGGGGGCAGGCTGCAGAGGCACCCTTGCACCCCCAACCTTAGCTTAACCAGCCAGGGACAAGGGGTAGCTTCAGAGCCTAGGCGTCCAGACCAGCCCAGGAGCAAGCAGGTCTCTGCTCAGCTCATCAGGCCACTGTGACCCTGGATGGGCAAGGCAGCCAGGAAGTGGCCACCAGGTCAGGGGTGCTGTGATGGGACACAGAGGCTGTGAAAGGGGGTGGTGGCCTCACCTGATTAAAGTGGAAGAGAGGAGAGGGGGAAGCGGGAAAGAAGGGGAGCTGGCCAGGTACGATTGGTGTGGCTCTTAAAGAGATGCAAGAGGATGAGGACATCACATGGTTGGGGTTGAGGCTGCTGTCGCCTGCTCTGCCCCAGCCACCTGATAGTAGTGACCTCCACTCTCAGCCTGGAGAGCCTATGGCCTGCGTTTGCTGATGGGAGGCCTGCACAAAGGCTGGACTGCGAGGGCTGGGGCTGCCAGGAGGGAGGGCAGTATGTAGGCATCTCCTCACCTACATCCCTTCCAGGGAAGGGCATCTTTTGTCCGGGAGGGCAGTAGAAGGGGCCAAATGCTGTCAGAGATGGGAGGGAGGCTGAGCCTGAGTCTGTGGAGAGCACTGTCCAATGCACCCCACACCCTCCAGAACCAGCCCTCGGTCCTACTCCCTGCCGGCTCTGAGCATCAGAGAAACTGAGTGACTTTGGGCAAGTGTGTAACATAGCTGCTGGACCCTCTCTGAGGGCCACAAAGGGGTAGCTGTGGACTTTGTGTCCAAGCATGCCCTAGGGATCACAACACCAGCAGCCTTTTTCCCTGCCCATGGTTGCAGGGGTGGTGGCAACAGCACCTGTTGGAAGCCAAGAAAGGTGTAGGCCGGGGTCTGGGCAGGTGGCAGCTGGAAAGCGGCGACTCTGGGATAGTGCCCACCTGATCCTGGGTAGGGGTGGCTAGGAGGCGGGAGAGTGGGGGTCGGAGTCGCCTCCGTGTCTGGGCTGCAGGGGCTGCCTTGGTTAGGGGGCGGGGAGTCCGGGGACCGCCTGCCCGGGAGGAGGCGGCTTGAGGTGAGGGTCTGTGGGGACCCCGGGCGTGAGAGTAAGAGACCCAGCGATGGGGTCCCGGGACCCCAGGGTGGGTGGGGACGTTCAGCGCGGGGCGGAGGCCGCCAGCAGCAACAGCAGCAGCGTCCCTGCCAAAAGCAGCCAGTGACGGAGGGCAGGAGCAGTGGGCGGCGCGGCCAGGTCGCAAGCCTCATAGGGTTCGTTCGAGGAAGGCGGCGAAGGCCAAGGCGTGCACCACAACGGTCTGCTTCTGCACGCCGTGCACTAGGTGCGACTGCCGGCCGCGCGCGAACAAGGCCAAGTCCTCGCCGCTGTGGATCTCGAACGACAGGCGCACGGCCGCCTGCCTCCAGTACGCGAGGTCCTTGCTCTGGTTCTCATTGACATCGGAAAGGCTGCCGGAGCGAAAGCCCGGGCTGTTGCCGTAGAGGATGGAGGTGTAGGCCTTGAGGTTGGACTCGTTGCTGGGCGCTGGCAGGAAGATAGAGCTCTTCCTGACCGTGTGGCCACCCAAGGAGAAGACGTGGGTGAGCCTCCACTGTGACTAGGGTCAGCATGTCCTTCTCGCTGGTGAGCTAGCCCGCCTTCTCAATGGTGGAGTCGAACATGATGGCTTCAGCCAGTGCCTCCACCAACAGCAGAAGCATGGATGGGGTGGGGGAGTGGGGTGGGGGTGGGGTGTTGCTGCTCAGCAGGCTCAGAGCCGCCTCTGTCATCTCCATCAGGGAGGGGTCTTGGGTGACGTCTCAGTGCATATTTGGCGGGTCCCAGCTCAAAGAGTGCATGATGTACTGTGCACCCAGATTCTTCACCAGCCACTCTTGCACCAGGTTCTACCTGTCCAGCCTCCTTCCACTCTGCCTGTCATCACTCATGTACTCAGTGTTGGAAGTCCCCTTGGGAAACATGTACTTGCAGCCCCCACCCAGGATCATGTCAGTGTCCATGTTGGAAACGAGTTGCATGCCTATGTCCTGGCAGCTGTCATTTGTTGCAGTGGCAGACATGTCAGCATCTGAGTATCATTCACAGCTTGCCACGTGTGTATACGACTGGCTGGAGAGGCTAACTGCACCAGCGTAGTGGTCTCAGTCCTATGGGCTTCCCAGCTTTCTTGGCCCTGCTCATCACAGAGGCAACCTTGCTGTCATGAGTTTTGCACTGGCTCACACAGGTGGCTGCACTCAGGCCAATGGTCCTGGTCCTGCACAGGTAGGCTGCGGCCATTCCTGTGCTCTCTGGCACCTGCCTGTCTATGTTGCAGGTTTTGGACAAACCAGGTATGGGAAGTCCATGATCAGAGATGTCTCAGGTCCCAGCTTGTCATTTAGCTGCCCTTCAGGTTCTGAGTGGCTGTCACTGTGGGCACCCACATGCCTTCCCCAGGAAGAAGATGAGGTTCTTGGTGGCCATCTGGATGGGCTGCAGCCTCTTGATTGTGTTCATAGCAGCAGCTGCCTGTTGGTTCCAGAAGGCTCGGTCCTCCTCAACTGGGATGACTCGGAGGCAGATCTGCAGCCTCAGGCCCAGCAGCAGTAGCGGTGGGAGTGCCTGCATGTCTGCCAGATGGCAGGTATCCAGAGGGGCTGGGACCCCAGAGAGGCTGCTTCCCCAGGGAGGTTGAACCCAGAAGAGGTTGGGGCTGCAAGGCTGGGACACTGAGGTACCAGTTGCTGGCCTGGCTGTCTGGATTAGTCTTTCATAGTATTCTCTCTCTCTCTTTTTTTTTTTTTTAATTTTATTTTGAAATAAATTCAAAGTTATAGGAACAGTTGCAAAAACAATACAAACCCCATACACAGCATACCCTGACCCCCCTCCTCCGATACCCCGATCCATCAACTTTAACATGCTGTCACACCGCCATTTCTTTCTTTCCCCTCCTTCCTCCCTATCATCCATCATCTATTACTCTGTCTTCTGAACATATGAGAGCAAGCTGCACACATCCTTGAACAAACACTATAATTCACATATACAATTCCCATGAACAAGAACATTCTTTTACGCAATCCCATTAAGCGCAGCTAAGAAGTTCAAGAAATTCAACATTGATACAAAGCTTACATTCTATATTTCCCTTTTTTTTTTTTCCTTATGTCCCAACTGTGTCCCTTTGAGCCTCCTGTCCTCCATCCTCAGATCCCATCCAGGGTCATCCTTGGCATTCAATTGTCATCTATTTAGACTGTCTTTTTTTTTTTTTTTTTTTTTCCGATTGTGGAAACATATATACAGCCTGAATCTTCCCATTTCACCCCCTCCCTAGCATTCCGTTAGTGGGATTAATCACATTTAGAATGTTGTAATGCTATCACCTTCCCACCATCCATTACTAGAAATTTCCCTTCACCTCAAACAGCAACTCTATACTCATTTCTTAACTCCCCATTGCCCCTTCCCCCACTTCTCATAACCCATACTCTACTTTTCATCTCTATGGTCATATTCTCTGATAATTTCTTTGTGTTTACTGTGGGGCTTAAATTTAACCTCTTAAATCCATAACAATCTTGGTTTTCTTTGATACCAACTTAACTTCAATAGGACCCGTAAACTATGTTCCTATACTCCTCCATTCCCCTGTCTTTATATAGTTCTTGTCAAAAATTACATATTTTACATTGAAATCAAAACCACTGATTTGTCATTAGAGTTTATGTATTTTATATCCTGTAGGAAGTAAATAGTGGAGTTACAAATCAAAAATTATTGACTTCTATTTGTATTCCATTGTGGTCAGAGAATGTGCTTTGAATATACTCAATTTTTTTTTTTAATTTATTGAGGCTATTCTGGAGAAAGATCCATGATCACTAGAGAAAAATGTGTGTCCTGGTGATTTGGGATGTAAGGTTCTATATATGTCTGTTAAAATTCTCTATCTCTCTCTCTCCTTTCTTTGTTTCTCTGTTGGTAGGGCTTCTTTAGTATCTGAAGTAGGGCAAGTCTTTTATTGGCAAAATCTCTCAGCATTTGTTTGTCTGTGAAGAATTTAAGGTCTCCCTCAAATTTGAAGGAGAATTTTGCTGGATAAAGTATTCTTGGTTGGAAATTTTTCTCTCTCAGAGTTTTAAATACATCATGCCACTGCCTTCTCGCCTCCATAGTGGCGACTGAGTAGTCACAACTTAGTCTCATGTTGTTTCCTTTGTATGTGGTGAATTGCTTTTCTCTTGCTGCTTTCAGAACTTGCTCCTTCTCTTCAGTATTTGAGAGTCTGATCAGAATATGTCCTGGAGTGGGTTTATTTGGATTTATTCTATTTGGAGTTCGCTGGGCATTTATACTTTGTGTATTTATATTGTGTAGAAGGTTGGGGAAGTTTTCCCCAACAATTTCTTTGAATACTCTTTCTAGACCTTTACTCTACCCCTTCTGGGACACCAATGAGTCTTAAATTTGGACGTTCTATTTTATCTATCGTATTCCTGAGATCCATTTTGATTTTTTTGATTTTTTTCTCCATTCTTTCTTTTGTTCTTTCATTTTCTGTTCTGTGGTCTTCTAGGACGCTGAGTTGTTGTTCAGCTTCCTCTAATCTTGTATTATGAGTATCCAGAGTCTTTTTAATTTGGCCAACAGTTTCTTTTATTTCTATAACATCTTCTATTTTTTTTTTTAATTTACTCTTGCAATTTCTTCTTTATGCTCTTCTAGGGTCTTCTTCATGTCCTTTATATCCTGTGCCATGCTCGCATTCTTTGACTGTAGTCCTTTGATTAATTGCTCCAAGTACTGTGTCTCCTCTGATCGTTTGATTTGGGTGTCTGGGATTGGGTTCTCCATATTGTCTGGTTTTATCAAATGCTTTAAGATTTTCTGTTGTTTTTGGCCTCTTGGCATTTGCTTTGCTTGATAGCTGTGATCTTCCAGGACCTCTGCTGAGGGAAGGCTGTGCTACGTCACAAGTGTGCGCCTTCACTCAAGGGAAGCCCCAGGCTGCTGGGCCATGCAGGGGCGCTCCCAGCCTGATGCAAAAATGGCTGAATGGGGCATCTCAACCCCCCTGTTTTGCACAGCTCCGCCTTCCCAGCTCTGGGACAACTAGCTGTGGTTGCACCCAAGGCCACTATCCACGGCCGATATTGTGGCGTGTGCAGGGTGCCGTGGGAAGCCGGCTGCAAGGGGTGCAGTTTCTTTCTCCTTTTGGCTCTCCCCTCTGTCCCTCTGGCCCTGGGACAATCAGCAGCAGGTGTGGGGAGGGCTATCCTCCATGCCAGACACCAAGGTGTTGGCTACAGCCTGCTCCTGCAGTGCTTCACTGCGTGGTTCTTACTGCCATATCTGCAGCCGCTCCCGGGTTTTTTTTTTGTTTTTTTTTTAAAAGAACTGTTCCATCTCCAAACACCAACCCACAGTTTCCCCACACCACAGCATGGCCGCGGGACTTTCAGCCAGCTTACTCACTCGTTTCAGAATGCAGACTCCTGGGTTCACCAAGTGCACAGTCCCTGTGGTTTTAGCAGACCTTGTCCAGCTGGTGCATCACTGGAAGTGGTATTCTGGGTCACTTTCTGGTTTTTATCTAGTATTTTTCACAGAGGTGTTTTTTTACCTTGCCTCACCTAGCCGCCATCTTAGGTTCTGTTCATAGTATTGTCTTATAATCCTTTTTATTTCTGTGTAATTGGTATTACTGTCCCTACTTTCATTTCTTATTTTAATTATTTTCATCTACACTTTTTTTGTGTGTGTGTAGCTATAGGTTTGTCAATTTTGTTGATCTTTTTAAGCAATCAACTATCAGTTTGTTGATTCTGCTTTTCTATTCTCTATTTCGTTTACCTCTACTCTTTATTATTTCCTTCTGTTTGTTTTTGGTTTATGTTTGCTCTTCTTTTTCTAGCTCTTTAAAGTGAAAGGTTAGGTTACTGACTTAAGATCTTTCTTCTTTTTTAGCATAGGCAGCTATAAATGCAGCTATAAATGCAGCTTTTCCTGCATTCCATAAGTTTTGGTATGTTTTGCTTCTATATTTACTTATATAAAATATTTTCTAAATCCTCTTGTGATTTCTTCTTTAATCCATTGGTTAAGGGTCTGTGGTTTCATATCAACATATTCGTGAATTTTGCAGTTTTCTATCTTTTATATATTTCTAGTTTCATTTCATCTTGTCTAACAAGAGACTGTATGATTTCAGTATTTTTCAGTTTATTAAGATTTTGTTTGTGGCCTAATATATAAATGTGTATATATGTGTATACATGTGTGTGTGTGTGTGTGTGTGTGTGTGTGTGTTTGTAGTCTATTATATAATATATGATGTATCCTGGAAATGTTCCATGTGCACTTGAGAAGAATGTGTCTTCTGCTGTTGTTGAGTGAAGTGTTCTGTATGTGTCTGTTTGGTGTATTTGGTTAATGATGTTCTCTGTATTGGTCAGAACAAAGTTCTCTCTTTTCCCTTAAAGTCTTCAACTGATTGGATTAAATCCAATTGATTGGATTCTCTCATTGTGGAAGACATTCCCATAGTTGACCACAGATTTAATCAGCCACAGATGCAATTAATTGGCTGACAATTTAATAAACCAGCCTTCTGGTTTATTAACAAGCCATGAAATGTCCTTGCAGTAATGGTTAGGCCAGTGCTTGCTTGACCAGAAAAGTTGGCACCATCACCTGGCCAAGCTGACACGTTACCCTAACCATCACATTCACGTTCTGTATTTCCCTACTGATCTTCTGTTTAGATGTTCTGTTAATTATTGAAAGTGTTGAAGTCTCCAACTATTATTGTAGAACTATTTATTTCTCCCTTCAATTCTTTAAACTTTTGCTTCATATATTTTGGGGCCCTGTTGTGAGGTGCACATATGTTTATAATCATTGTATCTTCTTCTTGGATTGAATCTTTTATCAATATATAATATTCTTCTTTGTCTCTTGCAATTTGTTTTTTAGTTTAAATTTTTTTGTCTGATGATGTTATAGCCACTCCAGCTCTCTTTTGATTATTCTTTGCAGGGAATATCTTTTTCCACCCTTTTACTTTCAATCTTTTTGTGTCTTTGTACCTAAAAATGAGTCTCTTGAAGACAGCATATAGACAGATTATGCATTTTCATCCAATTTGCTGATCTCTGTCTTTTATAGGGGAGTTTAATTCATTGACACTTAAGGTAATAACTGAGAAGGAAGGATTTACTTCTTCCATTTAGCTATTTGTTTTCTGTATGTCTTGTATTTGTGTTGTTCTTCAATTACTCCATTACTTTTTTTTCTTTTTTTGGTATTTTTAAATTTTTGCATGGTGTGCAGGCCTAGACTGAAAAAGCTGCCTAGCTGGAGCAAAATTCCTGGCCACTCACTTTGAGAGCTCCACAGGCTGGGCTGGGCCTGCGTCTCTGGAGACTCTCAGCCCAGAGGAGGTGCAGGTCACCAGGAGCTGACCACTGCCCAGAGAGTTCTGGCCTGAGTGGTGGGAGTCCAAGAAAGACCCTGGTTCTAGCTCTATCCCACACTGCTTTCTTGCCTTAGGGAATCACTAGTCCACTTCTGGCCTCAGCTTTGTCATCTATAAAATGGGTTCAACTGACAATCTCTGAAGCATTGTTTTCACAAGTACTCTGAAGGATGGTGGTAATGATAAATACGATCTTTAAAAATTTTTTTTAAATCACATTTATTGAGGTATGATTTAGATACAATAAAATGCACAAATCTTACTCAGTTTAATGAGTTTTGACAAATGTCTAGATGATATAAACACCATCACAATCAAGATATAGAACATTTCCCTCAACCCAAAATGTTCCCTTGTGTGTCTTTCCGGTCCAACTTCTCCCCTCACCCCTGGCCACAGGCAATGTTTTGATTCTTACTTCTATAGATTATTTTTGCTTTTTCTAGAATTTCATGTAAGAGGAATCATACATGTATTCTTTTGGGTGTGGATTCTTTTGCTTAACAATGCATTTGAGAGCCATATGTGTTGCTGTGTGAACCAGCAGTTTGTTCCTTTTAATTCTGGGTAATATTCCATAGTATTATTCTGTTCATCTGTTGCACATTTGAGTTGTTTCCCGTTTTTGGCTATTATGAATAAAGTCTTTGGGGGGACATATGCTTTCATTTTTTCTTGGACAAATACTTAGGAGTGCAATGACTTGATCTTATTATAAGTATAAATTTAGCTTTTTAAGAAATGGCCAGACTGTTTTTCAAAAATGTCTGTAAATCGTCAGTGTATGAGGAGACCTGGGATTTCACATCTTCACCAGTCTAATTTTAGTCAATTCAGGGTGCGTATAGGGGTTCTAACTTGTATTTCCCTGATGAATAAACATGTTAAGCATCTTTTCTTGTGCTTATCTTCTTTTATGTAGTAACTGTTCACATGTTTCCCATTGAAAACAAAAAAGTTAACACTTATTTTTTACAATTAATATTGGCCAGGCACTACGCTCATCTCCGCTCGTCGCTTTACATGCTTTAACTGACGACCTCCCAGAACCGAGGCGGGAACCGAGCAGATGCCCGGACAAGAGCAGGACCTTTACACAGCGCAGGAGCGAGGTATAAAATCTCGGCAGTGGCAGGGCGCGGTCCGCAGTCGGTTGTCGAAGGCTCGAGAGGTAATTGGCTGAAGGAGAACTTCCGCAGGCGCTTCCGGATCGCGGCCCGCCCTGAGCACCGCTGATTGGCTGGGCTGTCTGGTACGCACGGCCTCCCGGGAGTTGTAGTTCTCGCGGCTCGGCCACGGAGCTCGAGGAGGACCGGTGGTCGAGGTCCGGGGCCGCGGCTGCGCTGGATCGCAGCCGCTGGCGCAATGTCTCGCGTATCAGTTCCCTGCCATGTGAAAGGTACTGTGGCCCTGCAGGTGGGTGATGTGCGGACCAACCACGGCCGGCCTGGTGTGGTGGTTATCGATGTCACCTTTCCCAGCGCCGCGCCCTTCGAGGTGAGCAACCCGGGTCTGGTGGTCACGACCAGGGCCTCGGGGCGGGGCAGACCTGCGAAGTCTGGCACGTCCCGGGCATTTAATTTTTTACAGAAAGCCTCTGCACTGCCCCCTTTCCCTGCGACTCAGTTAACCATTCATCTGTGTGTTCCCTCAGTTAATATAGTATTTACTGGACTGCATCTTCCTGTCTTGTCCTCCTCAACGTCCCTCTGCCATGTCCAGGACAGCTTACTGTAAGTAAGCTAGATGCTGGAAATATAGGTGTGAACCAAATGGAAATGAGAGATCATTTTGTCCCTGGTCCCTGGAATGAGTTAACCCTTAACCTGCCTCAACTCATCCCTCACCAGGATCCTCTCACTGTCTGGCATCCAATTCCCAATTGCACTTCAACATCAGCAGGCAGAATAACTGGGCCGTGAGTGATCTCAACACAAAGGACAAAGTTTACCTTCTAATGGCCTGGCATTCAGGGCCAGTCTGTGTGTGCACCCTGCTGCCTCTGGGGCTTTGTACTTTGTACTTTGTGCTGTGTTCTGTGGTTCTCCCCCCAGCTGTTCTTTACTATTAGCTGGGAAGCTTCACTAAAGGGCTCAACCCTGGAGATCTTGCAGCCTAGAAACCTGTATTAAAAATTTTTTTTTCTAGTATTTCTGATGGGTGTCAGGGATAAGAACCACTGCTGTAGCCAGGCTGAATCACTTGCTGTTCTAGGGGTGTGCCAGGGTCTTTCACCTTCTGGAGCTCTTTTGTATTTGTTATTTTTCTATTCCCTACCTTTTCTGGTCCACTTGGTGAACTCTTCCTGTATCAGGCCTCATCAGGTACATTTTCTGCCTCCTCCAAAGTTAGAACTCTCAACTTCAGCAGCATCTTGGGTATGGGCAGGATCTGTCATTTTGATTAGTTTGCATTACTCTCTCATTAGACTGTGAGTTCCTCTAGGAAAGGCCTCAGTAGATAGATGCTTTTGATAGTTTCATAGATGAGTACATTGCTAAGCGAAGGGAGAGATGACATCTCTGAGCCTCTTGGACCCTGGTTCTGAATCTGATTTGTTGCGACGGGTTGTGTGTGCTCTAGTTACAGGAGATCATGTTTAAGAACTACTACACAGCCTTTTTGAGCATCCGTGTGCGCCAGCACACCACAAACACCACGATGCACACACCAGCCAAGTGGGTGACCTGCCTGCGGGACTATTGCCTGATGCCTGACCCACACAGTGAGGAGGGGGCCCAGGAGTATGTATCACTGTTCAAACACCAGGTCAGCTGGGCCTCGGCATGGTCAGGGCAGCCCAAACGAGGGAATATAGGGGACCTGGAACTTGGGCCAGTACACCAGGAGGGAAAAGGAGGGGCAAAGCTGGCCTGGGCTATTGCTCTCTGATGAATGCCTTGGAGGAGACTACTGTTCTTTTCTTCCCAAAGGCCTGGGGAGGCAGCATCTTGGCTCACTGCTGGTTGGGAGGCTTCTGGACAGTGAGTTGGGGCTTTGCTGGGTCCTTATGTATGTATGTCAGATGCTGTGCGACATGGCCAGAGTATTGGAACTTCGCCTGATTCTGCGGCAGCCATCGCCCCTGTGGCTGTCTTTTACAGTGGAAGAGCTGCAGATCTACCAGCAGGGACCAAAGGTAGGTGACTAGCTCAGAGCTGTTGGGTAGTACTTTCCCCAGGAGGTTCCCAGTGAGTGGGAGAGCTGGTGGAGATGAATGAGGATGGTGAGATTTAGGATGCCTTTGAAGAAGTTAGCTGGATGGGGATGAAAGCTCATGATGAGGGGTGAGGCCATGTCCCTGTATCCCCTGACACCTTTGCTTGGTGTCACCCACCAGCTTCCATAGCCAGTACTGGGAGAGGCTTCAATTGCTGTGGCTGATTATAGTTCCCCTGGCTTCCTTCCGCATAGCAGGAGAACTTCCATTACCAAACTGCCCTCTTGGGTCTTACTCAGGGCCCCCCATCTACCTGCTCCCAGGACTTTGTTGTCTGCTCCCAGGGCTCTCCTGCTCAGCCTACCTCAGGGCAGTATGCCTTTACCTTGCAGAGCCCCTCCATGGCCTTCCCCAAGTGGCTCTCCAATCCAGTACCCTCTGAGCAGCCTGCCCCCCTCCTTGAGGTAAGCCCCACCCTGGATAAAAACCATGTGAATGAATAGCTGTGGTGTCCAGCACAGGCCCAGGTGGCCTCCTTTCTGCAAGAATCCAGAACTGGACCAAGGGCCCTCATCTCACTCTGTGCCATTGTCCTGGGTGTTCCCTCTTGGACCATGGGATTTGAAGCATTATGATATTGGGCTGGGCTGCGTACTGCACACCAGGTCCCAAACTCATATGTCACAAATTATTTGGGAATTTTACTGGTCCCTGCTTGGGGTGCCCATAGCCCATTTTAGACTCTCTGGGGCCCATAGCCCATTTTAAACTCTCTTACTGCTGGGGAGAGACCCATGGCCACTGACCCCTCCTTCTGGAGCAGGGTCTCCCAGACCCTGGCAGGGTATCCTCCGAGGTGCAGCAGATGTGGGCGCTGACAGAGATGATCCGGGCCAGTCAAACCTCCACGCGGATCGGCCGTTTTGACGTGAGTGATCTCTTCCCTCTACTTGGCTTGCATTGACCTGAGCAGTTCAGACCTGATGACCTTTTGTGTTGCAGGTGGATGGCTGTTATGACCTGAACTTGCTCTCCTACACCTGAGCTGTGGCTCCTAGCCAAGACTTTGGCCTTTCCATGCCCACGCAGGCCTGGTTCAGGCTGAAGTGTGTTCCTTGTGCATTCTGAGTGCTGCCTGCATGCCTTTTCTGTCTGGGCCACGTTCACAGATTCCAGATTCTCGGGCTCACTGTGTCACTTCAGCATGAGCTCCAGCAGGGGTGTGCTGTCCTTGTCTGGCTGCAGCTCAACTCTTTCTCCTTTTCCTACTCTCAAAACACTCCAATTCTACTTACTAAGAAACCCCACGTGTCATCTGTTGTGCCCACCAGCACGCACACATAGTCCTGTCTTTGCCTGCTCCCTCACCCTGAGTGCAGGGGTGATGACTAGAAAGTGCTCCATCTAGCCCAGGAAGACTGCTGCTACCATGGCATCCTTTTTGCTTGGAAGCTTGAAGGAGAAATAGGAGCCCCATTTCTTCCTTCTGAGACAGCTGGTGGCCTTCTTTCCCTTTGTGTTACCCCCACAAAAAGAAATATATTGTCTAGAGCCTTCTGTTGCCTGCTTGGGGAGCAGAAAAGGGGAGTGTGGGCAGCCTAAGCTCCTCAGTTCCTGGGCTGGCATCTGGATGTGTATCCAAACGTGCCTATCTATTAGGCCCAGGTAGGCCCTTCTGGCAAATCTGGGGCCTAAATATAAGACCTGGGATCTGTCCACTATCTGAAGTATCCCAAAGCACATCTTTTTCCGTTCTCCCAGCTGCCCTCTTTCAAGGGTCCTGCTCTGCGTGACCAGGGATAAACCTTGGTAGGGGTGGGCCCAGGTGAGGGTTCTTCGTGCTGCTTAAGAGGCTGAGATCCTCCACCACCTCAGGCCTGCTGCTAAATGAGGTAGGCTGCTCTTCCTTTATCAGGTTGTATGAAAATCCTGTTTACTTCTGGTTCTTCCTGGCTTTGCCCTTGGGGGCTACTTTGAGGCAGTGTGTTGGACCTGGAAACTTGGGCACATGTGGAAACCTCCAGCTTTCTGGGGAAAGTTCAGCCACTTTTTGGAGTTCTTGCAGGTGACACCTTTGCCTACAGGGTCATTAACTTAGCCCCAGTCAGTTTTTGCTGAGTGTGATGACCATGGTCTTGGGCTTGGGGAGCAGTGGCCCTCAGTGTGTGTGTGTTGGGGGGTGGGAGTGGGGGCTGAGGTGGCAGAAACTGTGCTTCATTTATGGCTGTGTCCCCAATGCCCAACAGAGGGCCCAGTGTGCAGCAAGATCAATAAATACTTATGGAATACCTGACTGTTCTGGCTACCTGTGTCTACCCAGTGGGAGAGCTGGGACCCTCATCTGAGGCCAGGTTACTGCAAAGCTTTGCCTGCCATACTGGCTGAAACTTCCAGTGGTCTTTCCACCCCTCCACCCCCCAGTTGACCTTACTGTGTGATTCAGGCCCTTCAGCCCTTTGCAGAACTTTGACCCCTTGGAGGCAGGGCGGTCTGCAGGGGAAGGTCTAGCCCCCTTAGCTCTGCCTCTGGGCAGCCTGACCTGCCCTATCAGCGGGCTGGAGGAGCCCAGGGCTGTTTTCCTGTGGTCGGAGTCACAGCAATCTGCTCAAAAGCCCGCCTTGTCCCGAGGGCTTCCCATCTCGTTTTCTGGAATCCCGTACGGAGAGAGATCTGTTCAGGCAGGGGTCGGACTACATCTCCCGGCGTGCCCAGCAGTGATGGCCTTAGTGTGCCGGCTGCACTGGTTGCAGGCGACGATGCGGCAGGCAGGGAGTATGGTGGCCCGACTGGGCTCGCGCCTGTGGGCGCCCTGCTCTGTTCTGGGTCGGCCATTCAGCTGTGCACAGGTGGGATAGAAGGTACTGGGGCGAGGCGGTTACCTTGGAGGGTGGGGGAGGGTGGGAGCCAGGGACTGGGGCCCTAATGGCACTGAACGCAGTCGCCCGCAGGACTCACTCTGCAGGACGCCACTCTATGACTTCCACCTGGACCACAGAGGGAAGATGGTGGCGTTCGCTGGCTGGAGCCTGCCTGTGCAGTACCGGGACAGTCACACTGAATCGCACCTGTATACACGTCGGCACTGCTCACTCTTTGATGTGTCCCACATGCTGCAGGTGAGCCAGGGGAGGGCGCCAGCTGCCTGGCCAGGCCTTCCTCCCTGTCTGTGGTGGCGTGGCCCTTGTCTGTTTGCTGGGAGCTGGGTCCCAAGGGCAGGCCTCCCAGAAGAGCCTGAGGTCTCAGGGGTGTCATGGGACTGACTGCTGCCCCAGGGAAATTCACTCAGAGGGCACCTGAGAGTCTCCTCACTAATCTCTTCAGTCTGCTTTCACTTAGTAGCAGGCCTTAACATCCTGGGCTAGAATCCACTATCTTGAATATTGGCTTGGAAAAGGGGGTATTCAGGAAGGTGTTGGGACATTTTGAATTCCCTGACTTCCCCTTCCCTCCACCAGTGGACCACATCCCTTGCTGGTGAATGTGGGGAAATCAGAAGGTGGGACCTCTGCCACCCGCAGAACCAAAACATGGTCAGGCACTTCAGCTGGGTTGGATGGCACTGTGAATGCCAGGGAGGCTGCCTCCTTGGCTAGTGAATTCTGCCTAGGACTTCAGTTCTTGCAGTAGCCTGAAGCTTTTGATCTCTTCCTCAGACCAACATATTTGGTAGTGACCGGGTGAAGCTGATGGAGAGTCTAGTGGTTGGAGACATTGCAGAGCTGAAGTCAAACCAGGTGGGTCTCTCTTCTTTTTCTGCTCAATGAGTGTTATCAGCCATGAGCCACCAAACAAGGGCTGAGTCCCTTCCATGGGCTTGGGGCACAGGGATGGATCAGACACAGCTTCTCAGAGTTCAGGGTCTTGGGGCACGCAGTCCCTGAGTCATGTCCACATACCCAGCCATCTGCAGACAGAGGCCCATCACAGGCAATGTCAGGTTGGGAGGCCAGAAACCCGGCTTTATGTGCATCTCTGTGACCTTCCATGCCACCTAACTCCTAGCTACTCAAAGTGTGGTTCCTAAACTGAGAGCCTCATCACCACATGGAAGCTTGTTGGAACTACAGTTTCAGATCCTGTCCTAGACCTGCTGAATCAGAACCTGTATTTTAACAAGATCTCCAGGTCATTAATGTGACTTCTGAGCCACAGGCTTATTGTCCATCCATTGGGGAAGCCAAGGCCAGCTTCACAGTATTTTTTTGGGTATTGCTATAGAGTGCCGTGGGAATGTGTAGGATGGTCAAGATGGACTTTAAAGCTTCTGATCTGGATGTTAAGCATTCTCCAGGTCTGGCTGGGATGAAGCAATGGATCCTAGGTGTCATGCATTAAATTTGAGATGAGGTGCTTGGTACTGAGGGGGGAGTGATACAGAGGCCATACCAGATGGGGAGGTCTCCCAAGGTGAGGAGAGGGTGAACACTTTCTTGGTGCATGAAGATCAAAGACCCTCATCTTGGGCAGGGGCCCATGCTGACCCTGCCTTGCATCTTGCATATTGGTAAATTTGTGGTGGCTGTGTGGGCCCAGGGATGTGTCTGGCTCACCCTTGACCTTGGCCTCTTGGACCTGGAGGCAAAGATGATCCACTTTGGTGCCAGGGGACACTGTCATTGTTCACCAATGAGGCTGGAGGTATCCTAGATGACTTGATTGTGACCAACACCTCTGAGGGGCACCTGTACGTGGTATCCAATGCTGGCTGCCGGGACAAGGACTTGGCCCTCATGCAGGTACAGCCCCCTCTGTACCCTAGGCACCCTGTCTTCCTTGTTCATAGATTGGCATCTTTAGTGCCCAGGACAGGCTTGGCATGCACAAAGGACTCAGAAAATGGCTCTTTGAGTGAATGAACACCTGTGAGACTCAGAGCAGGTCCTCCCCTTTTCTGCAGTGCAGTGATGTGTGTTTGTGTGTGTGTGTGTGTGAAACTGACCCCAGCTTCTGAGTGAGCATCCTTTGGTGAGGGTGGAGGTCTGAAGCCCAGCATGAGAGCTGGCAGACCTGGGCTTGGTCATTCCCACCATTTAGTAGCTGTGTGACCTTAGGAAAGTCCTGCAACCTCTCTGAGGCCTAGCCTCCTCGACTGTAATATAGGAGTCTGTAGTTGTTTATGGTGGGTGTGCAGTAAGTGGTCCTAGAGGCTGATGTGGTGTTTCTGTCTCTTCTTCCAGGACAAAGTCAGGGAGCTTCAGAGCATGGGCAGTGATGTGGGCCTGGAGATAGTGGATAATGCCCTGCTGGCCCTGCAAGGTGAGAGCCGGGCAGGGTTGGAGCTGACCTTTGCCCTCCTGGCTTCATCCACAGCTTAGCACAAGGCTGTGCCAGAAGGAAAGTGTGGATAATGTGGTATTTGTGTGCCATTATTCTAAGTTTGGTATCCTACCCTCCCCCAATCCACCACAAAGCTCTGTGGGCTGGGGGCAAGCGTGACTTCTCCTTCCTACAAAGTATGGAAGAGCAGCTTGGTTTGTTTTGGTCCCTGAGTAAGGGCTGTGGCCCGGCTTCAAGGGGCACTGGGACCTGGACACCTGGTCACTGGCTCCCTGGGCCCAGGCCCCACCGCATCCCAGGTGCTGCAGGCCGGTGTGGCAGATGACCTGAGGAAGCTGCCCTTCATGACCAGTGCTGTGATGGAGGTGTTTGGTGTGTCTGGCTGCCGTGTGACCCGCTGTGGCTATACAGGGGAGGATGGTATGGAGGTGCGTCAAGCAGAAGGCACAGGGCAGTACAGGGCAAGGGACTCGGGGAGGGGGGGGCACCTGCTCACCTACTCTGTGGTGTCCCATGCAGATCTCGGTGCCAGCAGTGGAAGCAGTCCGCCTGGCAACAGCTCTGCTGGAAAATCCAGAGGTGAAGCTGGCAGGGCTGGCGGCCCGGGACAGCCTGCGCCTGGAGGCAGGCCTCTGCCTCTATGGGACTGACATTGACGAACACACTACACCTGTGGAGGGCAGCCTGAGTTGGACATTGGGTAAGCTGGGCTGGCACTCAAGGTTGGGATTCTGAAGTTTGAAGTGACCCTTGATGAGACCAGAGACCAGAGAGCCCTTCACTGCTCCTGAGATTGTGTAGACTGGAGTAAGTGATTTGGCTTCCATGAGCTTCTATTCCCTGGAGGTGCCACTGTGGCCTTGCCCATTAGAACCTGAGGATCCTGGTCAGGCCGAAGTGGGCAGCATGGCCTCCCAGACCAGGGGGGCAGGAAATGGGTGGCTGACAGACCACAATGCAGGAGAGGAATGGGTCCTGGGGAAGTCCTAGTGTAGGGGCCTTGATGCTCAGTGGATGTCATTTGGGGGTCTTTGTAGCTGGGACCTCCTGTGGCCAGGGCTTCTATGAGCAGTGCTTAGTTCTGGTGTGTCACATTCCAGGGAAGCGCCGCCGAGCTGCCATGGACTTCCCTGGAGCCACTGTCATTGTTCCTCAGCTGAAGGGCAGGGTACAGCGGAGACGTGTGGGGTTGATCTGTGAGGGAGCCCCAGTGCGGGCACACAGCCCCATACTGAGCACGGAGGGTACTGTGATCGGTAGGTGGACCAGGGAAGCTGGGGAGCTCTAGTCCCTTCCCCGGGAGGGTGGGATTGCTGGGCTGGGAGGGTGGTACTAATTCAGGACTTATGCCTGGCCAGGTACTGTGACCAGTGGCTGCCCCTCTCCTTCTCTGAAGAAGAACGTGGCAATGGGTTATGTGCCCTGTGAATATAGTAAGCCAGGGACCCTGCTGCTGGTAGAGGTGCGGCGGAAGCAGCAGGCAGCTGTGGTCACCAAGATGCCCTTCGTGCCCACAAACTACTACACTGTCAAGTGAGGATAGCTTAGGGCAGGGCCCAGCCCTCAGGAGCCTTGCCCTGGAGGGCATGCTACAAGTAGCTAGTCAGGAAGCTGAGGTGGAACACACTAGGGGCTGGCTCTGGTTGTCTGGTTGGGGGAGTGGGGCACACCACCTATCCTCTTCCTTCCCCCATGTCACTCCAACTTCAGGATCCTGTTTCTGAGCCACAGACCAGCTTACACAATATCCTGGCTCAGCCCATGTTCCCAATGACCTCATTCTTGCCTGCTGGAGGGCTGTGAGAATCTGGTGTCTCTCCTTTCCACTCTGCCAGGTTCTGGCTGTGAAGCAAAGGCTTACCTTTGTGGGGAGGCTAAGTCTGCCTAACCTACCTCGCAATACTGTTTCTCACACTGAAAAGGCCTACTACTTTAGGCAGTGTGGGTTCGGGCCATTTCCTCCAGTTTGCTTTCTACAAATGGAAACTGCTGCCTCTCCCTTGGCAGGAATGACTCATGACTCATAGAGGATTGGCCCAGTAGGGCTGCTGTGCCTGTGTATAAACTTGGGGAAGGCTGAGGGGGCATGGACTCACTCTTCCACATTCCTGAGCTGGCTCAGCCTGCTGCCCGGTAGGAAACCAGGCCAGGCTCGGCTCACCGGTTGTCTTGAGCCCCAGGGCTGCTGTAAGGCCAGGCCAGGTCTCCCAGGCCTGCCTTATCCTGAGCTGATCTTCACCCCTGGGGCCCCTTACTGGATGCCACCGACTCCTGAAAAAATTAAATGAGCTTCCTTCTTCCCTTCTTGCTGTAGTTTCTTGCTTCACTGTGCTTTGTCCACAGGGCTCCTGGGGTGCCAGCACAATGCCTACCTTCCTAGGCTTCATGTCAGGCTTGGATTTTTTCTCGAGAAGGGCTTGGTCTCTAAGAACTGACAGATGTTGCCCTAATGGGCACCCCACCATCACTCCTCATGGGAGCTGGCTTCACCTCCCCACCTCTGCAAATCATTGCATTCTGGGTCCCCAGGGGCAACTCCTCGGGGTGTTCCCTCTCCAGTTGTCCCTGTGCATGCACACCCTTGTCTGTCTGAATAACCAACACGATGATGAACTTCTGTGTTTAATAAGCTCCATCCTCAGTTGAGCCTGGGGGAGAAGTGAGGCCTGATTGTGTGTAGGGGGGTGGTGAGTGAACCTGACAAGACCATCATCCTGCTGTTCAGAAGATATCTCTGGGGTGGGTATGTGTACATGAGCTTAGTGTAGCTCTATTTCCAGTGCACCTCTGCTGCAAAGACAGCTCAGGCAAAGGGTACCAAATGGAAATGTGACATCAGACAGAAGAAGCAGGCAGCAGGACACTGAGGTAGCCAGTGGCCCAGCAGAGGCAGGCAGCAGTGTGGCCAAAGTCAGAGCAGGAAGCAGGTCCAGAGCCATACTGCTTTCGGGAACTGGTGTTTCTGTGACTGTTTGCCACCTATGTCTTTGGAAGCTTCCCTGGCCCATTGTGGCGATGGTAGTCCTGCTTGGTCTGTGACTTCCCATTGAGGGCTTCTGGATGCTGAGATGGTGCTGGTGGTGGGGAGCTATGCCTGTGGGTTCTTGGATGAGGCCCCTGTTCCAGGTCAAGGTGGGAAGTGATGAGACCATTCTACACTAACTGCTCAGTACCTCCCAGTGAGGGCAGGATGCCAACCCAGGATCCCATGTGTATTCAGTGGTGGAGGTGGAAGGCCACCCCAAGGGCTTGGCCAGTGGGCTGCTCCTTTCAAGAACCCAGCTTCCTCCGAGATGGGTTGAGAGGAAGATGAGTAGTACACTTGGGAAATGGCAATTTCCTTTGTCTGGTTCACACCAGATGGGCCAGGAAGGTGGATGTTTAGTGCCTCCATTTGTGGATGGTGCCAGCTGCCCCTACCATCAGGCCTTATATCTGAATGGTCAGTTAAAATCACAAAGGGTAAGGTCTGACCCAGACCAGAATCAGGCAGGTACCTGATTCCTTGCCAACAAAGCAAAAATCAGAGATACCAAGAAACCCAGGGCTTGAGGAAGAATAGACTTCCCTTATAAATTCCAGAGCTGGGAAGTCTCAAACTTCCTCTCAGGGAGACAAATCTGTATGGGGTTATACCCCAGGGGAATGGGAAGAGGGAAAGCAGAAAGCCAGGACAGAAGACAGGTGTTAGTTTCTCCACCCTTGAGAGAGGTGGAGACAAACTTCACCCAGTGCCTGGGGCTGATGAAGGCAAGGCCTCGGACAGCAGAGGCCCAGCCCTGTAAGCACTGGGGTCCTCCCAGCCCCCAACCTTGATACCCTTGTCATCCTGGAGTCTGGGCAGTAGCAGAATCCAGTGTTGGAATGCGCCCCTGGAGACCCCTCTGCTGCCTTCCCTTATTCTCTGTGAGTTTTGAGAGGTTCATTTGCTGATGTTTCCCTGAAAGTGATGGAGAGAAAAGAGAGGGGTTATTCCACAGACAGCAGAATAGTCCCCGAGGTTGACTCTCCCCAGCCCCTTCTTGGGGGCTGAGTTAGGCTCAGTAAGGCTATACTACAATCTCCACTGAGCTCCAGATCTTTAATGTCTCACAGGCCCCAGAGCCCACACTGGGCTCACCATATTTCCCCTGTAGACCTGTTCTTTCTCGCGGGACCCCACGTTACAATGGTGCTGCCATCGTCCCCAATTGCCCAAGATGGAAACTTGGGCAGTGGCAGTCTTTCTAACTGGCCTCTTGCCCTCCCTCTTAGATCTACTAGCCATGACGCAGACAGTTCTAAAGGCAAATTAGATCAAACCATGGCCTTGCTCAGTACTTTTAATAGTTCCCTGGGCCTTGGGATAAGGGGCCTGCAGGTCCCTCCCCTCCATGCCCTTGTATTCGAGCTCCATTGTCATGGCCTTGTCAATTTTTCCAGTGTGCCACCCTTGTTCTTGCCTTTGGGCCTTATTCACTCCATTATCTCTGCATGGTACACTTTGCTACCCCCCAGCCTTTACCCTCAGCTTAGGTGTCTTTCTTGGGAGAAGCCTTCCCTGATAGTCCTTGATCCTACACTGCTGTCCTCCCCTTTAAAATCTCTGGCTCCCCCAGTGAACAGGACCCTATCCTCTGGGCTAAGCATGGCCCCTGTGCCATGTGATAGGGCAGAGATTAGGTGAATGAATGCCCTGATTAGTGAGTTCATGTTTTATAAGAAAAGGAGACTGACCCTGATGAAGACAGTCAGTGTGCTAAGGACAGAGGCTCCTGCCTTCCCAGCAGAGGGGCTTGCAGTGAAGAGAAATCCAACAGAACTGCCACTTTATCTCTCTGAAATTATTTCCTTATCTGTCAGATGACAATAATACCACCGATCCCACAGATTGCTGGACAGCATGCTGACAGTGGCTGTCCAGACCTGAATGTCACCCCAACTTGAAGCCTGAGCTCTGCCACAGATCTTGGAGTTTGCTGCAAATGCCACTAAGCTCGGGAACTCCTCTTCTGCCCTGAGAGTCCTGTTCCCAGCAAAGGAGTGTCCTCTACCTGTCAAGCATGGTGTTGGGGTGGGGACAGATATACTCACCACGATGGGAAATGCGTGGAGCCATCAGGTGTGGATCCGTTCTGGCTGCCCAGACCTGGGGGCAGGAACACAGCCAGAGCTGCAGCCGGCTGGGATTGGGGATCTAAGCAGTTATCAGCTCAGGTCAGGTTAAGAGCCAGCAGTATTTTTTGATAGAGATTCCCGGGGGGCGGGGGGGGGGCGTCCTAAAGGGTTAGTGGTATTGTTTGGTGAGGGTTCTGGGAAATGGTTACAATGTGATAGGTGGATTGGTGAGGATCTGGTGTGAAATGGTATGGAGGCAAGGGTCAGGATACCGCGTTAAGTTCTGATGAGGCTCTTGGGAGATCAGTGGTAGTCGAATATTCTGGGGAGCTCAATGGTACAGTTCGGGGGTGGGGGCGGCCGGCCCACGAAGGTTGTTGGGGAGCCTCACCTGGGCGGTGATACAGCCCGGTCACCGTGCTCCCGTAGAACCCCCACGCCAGCTGGATGCCCAGGAGACTTAACACCAACCACAGCAGCAGGAGCTTGAAGAGGGTCACACGCATGTCCTGCGCCTCCCACTCCCGCAGGAACTCGTTGCTCAGGGCGCCCAGGGCGCTTAGCACCGTGGTCGGTAGAGCCTGCAATGACTGCCCAGACCAGGGCTCCGCCATGACCGGCCCGCACCCCACCTCAGGGCCTGTCACCGTAGTCCTCACCGCGCAGGCGCCTGGTCTTCCAGGGTCAGGCCCGTTAGTGCGCACGCGTACGCCCAGGCCGGGAAGGCCTACCTCACTTGCGCGAAGAGTTGGCAGTTTGGGGAGGAGTATTAAAACCGCGCACGCGCACCTAGCCCCACCCTGCTTGCTTTACGGATGAGTGACCCGAGGAGTATAAAATAGCAACCAGGTCTTTTATAGTCCCGGAGCTCCCGTGATGCCCCGCGCGGTGGCAATGATTGGATAAGCGCTTTGCTGTTAGGGCGTGGACGCGCTCCTGAGCAATCGCGGCTGAGCTGTGAGTGCGCGCGTGTGCACGGGGCCGCGAATGAGGCCGGCTCGAGCCCGCTGGACTCTCGGGGACGCGCACGTCGCTCCCCGCCCTCCCGCCACCGCCTGCCCTCGCTGGCTTGCGCTCCCCGCCCGCCGCCCGTGGTGATCCGTCGGTTCTCTCGTTAGTCCGCCGCGGTCTCCTCCGATACCCGCCAGTGCCTCCAAACTCGCGACTTGCGGAGCGGCGTCCTCGACGCGAAGAGGCCGGACTTGGAGTCGCCGCCTGAGGTGAGCCAGGAGGGTCCCCCTCCCGGAGCCGCGGCGCCCCGGGCCCGCCCGGCACCCTTCCGGCCGGCCGACCGCCGCCCCGCAGTGACCGCGTCCCACCTGCTGCTCGCGGCTGGTCGCTCCCGGCCCCCGATCCGGTCTCCACACTCCGAAGCGGCGGCCACACCCGTTCAGGCCCCGGAAACGCGCCCCGCCGTCGCCCGCGCCCCTTCCCCCGCCCGGCGGGGTCTGGTGGAGCCCTAGCCGCCCGCCCTCTCGCCTCTCGCCCGCCCTCCCCGGCGCTTCCTCTCTCACTGCGGTGCGGGTTCCCTGGTCCGGACTCGCCGCGGCCGCGCTGGGCAGGGCGGGGACTTCGGGCCGGGCCCTGTGACCTCGCCGTGGGGTATGCCGCTGCGAAGTGCGCGTGGCTTTCGGAGTTGAAATGGGAAAGTTTCTCTTTCAAACTCCATTTTGCCTTTTGCGTTTAAATTAAAACATGAATCACTGTTTTATACTGCTTGAAATACTGTTAGATTTTTGATAAATTTCTTTTTTTTGATGTAGTAGTCTAGGAGGTTGTGTAAGTTAACTATTGTGTTTTAATCTTAGAGGTTAGGACTATATTGTTAAAAAAAGAAGAGGGGGATGTCTTACAGTTGAAAAGACTGTTTTTCATGATATAAACTATGTTGCATCAAAATAGACTATTAATTTGCGACTTTGTTTAGTCTTACTTACTACCTTGATTAGAAATCACCAAAAATCTGTTCTTAGATACCAGATTGGATTCAGTTACCGGTCGACTTCATTAAATAACATTATTTGCACTCAAATCGGTTAGTCATAAACCATGTATAGTATACGGTAGAAAATTGACATCCTTTTAATGTCAGTGTTGGGAAAGAAGGTCAAAAATTCCACTTATGTTTTTTATAGTCCTATTTAAAATTTTCACCTCTTTAATAGTCACTTGTTTGGTTTTTTTGTTTGTTTTTTTGGCTTTAAGACAGTCTTTTGAAATAAACGTTTTTTCAGGTGTGTAATTAGACTAAAGTCCTCTCTGCCAGATATGAATGGGAAAAATACTTTTGTTTTTAAAACCATTCTTTAAAATGTATGCAGTGAGAATTTTCAAACACTTAATGTCACACACCCAAATATGTAATCTGTACCATGTGCATGATTGTCACCTTAAACATGACTACATTGGTGGAGATGCCGTTTTGAGCATTTGGGCACAAGTGGTATTGTTTGGTCTGAAAATACAAGACTAGTTCTTAATTGTAAAAGATGACTTATTAAAGGATCTCTTGGTAAATGGTTTTCGGGGGCATTTCCATCTGCTTTTGTAGAGCTTTGGTGACTCTTGGGGGAAAAAATAGATAACGTGGAACTTGCTTTGAGTCAATGGCTAGTCCTAGACTTACAGCTTGTGTTCTCATAAATATCTTTACAGGAGGGAAGAAGAGAGTAGGAATATAGCGTTAAACGACTTCTTCATAGATCCATAATTTTAGAACTGAAAGAAGTCTTCTGGACTTCTAGTCCAGTCCTCTCCCTCCCATTTGCAGATGAGGAAGCTGAGCACCAGAGACTTAAGTAAATTTCCCAAGGTCATGTGTTGAGTCAGAGGCAGACCAGAAATATTTTCTCTGTAGCATATTTTCATGTATTCCCAAACAGCTGTCTTAGAATCAGCTAAAATTCAGGACCTCGAACTTAGTCCAGTGTTTTCTCCTATCAAACCATGCTGATTGCCCATATTTTAAAAGTTTATCCTGGGCATGGAGTGTAAGCTGTGAGGAGAGTGAAAACAGGTAGGTTGTCAGGTGTTTCCTGTCCATGGGGTGGAGTTTAAGCAGTGACAGGAGGAAGTGGTGGGGTGCTGCTTTGGGTCTTAATTATGCTAGAGCTGAGAAATTTGTTAACTGTCAGAACTGCTATTTGGATTTGATGGGCTTCTGTGGATAGCACCAGATGTTTAATTGAGTAATGGCTACTGGTGATAATGGAAAATGGTACATGATCATTGGAATTTAAAATTGGCCATATATTGGTAGTTTTTAAAGATCCCTAAATATTTTGTCCTCTCTTATCACTCAGTTTATCCCCTTATTCCTGTGGTCAGTGGAATTCAGTTTGCCTGCACCTACCTACCTACATATTAACTAAATTTTAAATATATTAATATTGAACATTACCATACTCTGCCCTTTGGGGACATGCTCATTATTAAGTATTTATGAGGTTAGTAAATTAAAATTTCCATGACAGTTGAAAATTTGTAATTAAAATCTCTATTTCACATGTTCCTATTTCAAATGACTCATTTTTAATCTGTACTACTATAGTATTCAGTGACAGCCTACTATCTCAGAATTATGGTAGTCATGTAACTAAAAATCAGGCACTAAAGCTTCTCATTCTGGGTGTTGGTCTCAGTTTGTTGGTGCTTCCTTCAGATGATTCTGAATACATTTTTGTAGCCAATAATCATCAAAATATAAGATACACTGTTAAATTGCAGCCAGTTGGTAGCAAATTGAGCTTGATTTTTTTTTTTTTAATGTGAAGGTGGATAAGCTAAATACACTGAATTTATGGTAGTGTCTTAAGTAAAGGGAAAAATGAGAACAGAAGCAGCCAGTGAAATAAGTTTAGAGTGCAGTGAATGAAGGGAAAAGTGAGACAAAAGGTGAGATTGGATAGATGGGTAGAGATGAAATTCTTTAGGACATGGGAAGTTCCTTGGGTTTATTCTGAGATGAGAAATCAGATGTTTTTTAGCAGGAGAATGATGTGATTTGATGTTTAAAAAAAAACAAAACACGAAATACTTGCTGTGAGTAGGAATTGATCTGAGTCCATTCTGACTTTAAATAGTACTCTAATACTATTGTTTCTGATAGAAATATCAGAAGGATTTTTTTAAATATGACTATCTTTGGCCTAATGACTTCAACCTGTTTTTATGAAGCCACTGGTTTTCTAACATATACTTTTCAGCCTATAATTTCTCTGTAATGCTTGCATTAAAAAGGAAATATAATTTGATAAAACAAGTATTAAATGTTCATGGTGGAGTAGGTGGTAGGTTTAAAAAGGACAAGATTAATTTATAATATTTGGAAAATAAAGTTGTGTACATTTTGTATTAAGTGAAGGATGCCAAGACTTGTATAAATGTGATAAATTGTACAACAGGTCAATTAGAAATTACACTCTGCACTTGTTTCCTTTCCTGGACTTTTAAATTACTTCATGGAACTTTGGGCAAGCCCTTTTACATCCTGTTATTTGTTTTTTCCTTGTAAAATGGATAGACATGATTCCTGATTTTTTTTATATTTTTATAGTGCCTTTCATCTGAGAAGTCTAAGGTGCTTTGTAGAGCTTCTGCCACACAGGCTGTGAATTTTGCAGCACATTTGTAAGGTATGTAAATAGAAACTTGTATTTGCCCTTCCTTGTGGAAGAGAGATGATAATTAATGTAAGTTCTAGGGAAATGTGGGTGCATCACTATTCTCTTATCCTCCAATCTCAAGATCTTTATCTTACTCCAAAACTTTTCACTCTGGTCTTATTTTCTACATCTCCATAGGATACTACTCTAACTTCCTTTCTTCTAAGTGATTCTTTTCCATAGGTAAAGATATATTTCCTAACCTCTCTTTTACTTAATTTTTGAGGAGATGGGCTCACTATATTACAAGTATGCGTCTCTTACAGAAGTAAGAGACCATTCTATCTTACCCTTTTCATTTTTCTTCTTTGAGTTTTTTCATTTTTTTTGATTGAGTAGTTTGATCATCGTACAATTTACTGCCTGTACTGTGGATAGATCTAATTATCAATAGAAAATGAGCCAACTAGAGAATGAGGATCAGAGGACAATCTTCCCTCTTACCCAGAGAGGTCAGCAGTGACACTGGCTTGGGAAGGAGCACTGTTAACAACAGGCATAACAGCCCATCCTAGGGGTTGTTCAGATATTTTCAAATGTTTATAAATAAGAGAAATGGTTAGAGGTTTCTCAATTTAATTGATAGTCTAATAAACATCCTGGTCTAGCCTCATGCTAGCCATCTTCTCTTGTTCTCCTTGGGTCTGAGGGCGCTCTGTATATGGAGAAGTGAGCTGTTAAGGGGATGAGTGTTCTCCTGTGGTGAGTTGGGCTGGGCAGTAAAGGCGACTTGCTGGTAATGGTTTTATTTGGCTTTGACCTGCTCTTTTGTGTGACCTCCTCTTTGATATGTTAAGTGGGATGGCCAAGCTAGCTTGTGGTTTTATCAAGATTCATTCATTCACTCATTCATTCATTCAGTACATGGTTACTGAGTAGCTGCTGTATGCCAGGCACTTTCTGGTCTATATCTGAAGAAAACAAAGACGGTCCCTACCCTCATGTAGGGGAGACTAGTGATTATACTAATAATTATACATTCAATATAATTTATTAGCTGATAACTGCTATTAAGAAGAATAAAGTCTGGTAAGGGGATGGGGATAAAGAAGGCCTACCTATTTTAAGCAAAAAGATGTTTGTCACGTTTAGAAGATTACATGATTAGAGACCTGGACAAAAGGGAAAGAGCAAGCCATACAAAGGATTAGGTAGAACTTTCTAAGCAGAGAAATTAGCAAGTGCAAAGACCTGAGGTGGGAATACACTTGTTCTTTTTTTAGGGGAACAACAAAATGGCTTGAATGGCTGGAGCCTAAAGAGCAAGGGGGTGGAATGGGAGAAATAAAGTTATAGAAGCAGGCAGGGGCCAGATTATGTAGTAACTGGGAGTCGAGAGTTTATTCAGTGACTTGGAAAGCCATTGAAGGGATTTTGAAACAGGGAAGTGATGTGATCTGATCTATATTTTTGGCTGCTTTATGGAGAACAGACTATAGGGAGGCAAAAATGGAAGCTAGGAAATCAAGTCCAGTGATGGATGATCATGGCTTGGGCAGGAGAGGTAACAGTGAAGGTTCTGTGAAGTGGAAAAGGAGTGTTAATAGGCTTTGCTGAAAAATTGGAAGATGTGGTTTTTTAAAGCTCTGATTCATGGCCAGATTAGCTTCATGCAGCTACTGGGTATAGGGGCACAACTGAGCTGGTCCAGTGGACCAGTATGATTGGATATATACTGTGTTGCTGTGCAACAGGCTGGAAATGGTTCATAGTATCTGCTTCAGGGTAGTTTGATTAATGGCTGCTTCTGTAATAGGGCAGACTGTTACAAAGTTTTCTCAATCGTTATTTCTATATTATTGAAGAAAAAAAAAAAGGTTACTCTTTTGTTCTGTAGGTTTGCTTAAACCAGATTCTTTACCAGAAATTCTCATGTCCATATAACTACAAAGGCAGTTGTGTCATAGATGAGGTTGTAGCTCATTAAGCAGATTATTGTATTTTTCTGAGCCTCAGGGTCTTCATCTGTAAAATGGGGATAATACCATTTTATAGGAGTTTTAGATGGATGAAGAGCACAATGTTTAATGCATGTTAGTTTTTTCCCTTGGTAGAAATACTTGTCCTGAATTTTTTAATAGAGATTCTTCAGGAATATTTTTCTTTCAGAGCATCAGTGCATTGTATTTTTACAGTGACTCTTTGCCTAAACAATGACAAATAAGGATTTTCTTCATAGCAAGCTTAAAGTTAGCATAAATTTCTTTCCTGTCATCTGAATGAATAGGAGAAAAACAGTGCTTAGCATTCATTTTTTGTCTTTTTTTGTTTCACCATAGGAGTTAGTATGTTGGAGGGCTTCTGTTATGTCTTAGAATTTTACAGTAATTTTTATAGATGTTATTTGACCTTATAAATACTAGCTTCACCACAAGACCGCGTAAATCACAAATTTTCTAAATTCATTTTTGGGTTGTAGTGACTCGACCTTTCTTTGACTCTGGGATCATTTAATTCTAACTCTAAGCAGTGGTACATAGTAGCAGCTGAGATGGTACTCTCCCAAGTGGATGTGAAGGTAGAAGAGTAGATGGCCAGGTGGAGACTTTTTTCCCCACCATTTCCTGCTGTCATCACCCTTCATAACCAAAGTGTTCTTGAACAACTTTGAATTCATGCCAGTTCTGCTTTGCATGTGTGGCAGGACTGTGGCTGAGAAGTCTTCTTTCATGAAGTCAGAAGCCTGACTGTGTGCTATGTACACGTTTATGCACAGTCGATTTTTCTCCTTGGGCTTCTCATTCTTTAGAAATTATACTTTCCATCAATTAGGTTTTCTGATTTTGCTAAACCTGCATCCTGACCATAATTCCCTAAAAACTATGGGGAAATGTTCTGGGCCGGTTTGTCAACTTAATAGTGAGTCCCTAAAAGCAGTCTCCATGTAAAAACAGGAATTTTTGCAATAGGGAGGGACAAAATATATAGATTTTATCTCCTGAAGCTCCTAACTGCTCTAAGACACAATCTCTGACCCAATTTTAAAAATTGCTTCTCTGTGTTTTGACTTTAAGCGTATGGTTTGAAAATTCTACTTTCATTATGTGTACATTGTTATTTCTACTATATTCTTGTGGCAGCTGTGCAGATGAGTTGTGGTTCTGTGTTGTCTCCTCTGGGCCCATAGAGCAAAAGCTCTATCACTTTTCCGGGGTACTTTTACATAATCCTGTTGTTTGTGATTTGGGCTTTGATAGGCTAAAGAAATAAATTTAAGATAGATATTTAATGTTGTAACCCTTTAATATACAGTTTTTTGCTATGAGATAATTTTACTATGAGATTTGGCAGCTTTGTTTGAAATACTGCTTTTGCAGTTTTTTGTGGAAAAGTTATTTTTTGGATGAAATCTCTTGGTTAATTTTACCCGTTACTCCGAAGGAAGTTCTGTTTGTCTTTCATAAGTCTTAAGTTCAGAAAAGGAAGGCAGTGGAGCATCTTAGTTAAGAGCCTGGGCTCTGGAGAGAGGCTGACATTGCTAAATGCTAGCTCTGACGTAGATGACTTGTGACCCTGAACAGTAATGTGATCCTTTGTAACTCAGTTTCCTCTTGCGTGGAAAGGGGATGATAACGGAGTGCTGTGAGGGTTTAGTGAGAAAGAAACACTTAGCCCCAGTACTAGATGTACAGCCCTTCAGTTTTTCACTATTCAGGTTACATTTTATAGTACCTAATGACTACAGTTCTTCACTCCAATTTGGAAGAGATTTTTTTTTCCCCCGGAACTCTAAGAACCAACTCTTGGGGGACAGAACAGGATTCCTGGTGTTTTAGAACAGTGATTCCTAAACTTGGCTATACTGGAACTGCCTTGGGAGAATTTTTTTAAAAAAGCACTTTGAGGTAATTTTGCGTACAATAGAATGCACCCAATTTAAGTGACAGTGGGTAAGTTTTGATAAATGTATATATACCTGTGTAATCGTCACCTAATCAAGACACAACATTTCCTTGGGAGGCTTTAAAGACTTCTTTTTAAATTAGTTTTTTATTAAAAATATATATATATATGTGGTCAAAATTATAAACAATGAAGTTTACAATTAGAAATACATATATATTCTTCCTATCCCAGAGCCGCAGTCCTCCTTCTCTCCTAGTAGTGTTATCTTTGGGTCTTTAAAAATATTGTGAAAGGGGTTGTAGGTAAAGCATATATATGGAACACAATGAAAAGTATGACTTTGTTTCATCTCAGTCTCCCAGCCACCCAGGTCCTTATTTCAGAGAAAACCACTGTCACTTTACTGTGTATCCTTTCAGAGACACTGTGCCTATATGCATATGTTATGAATTTTTTTTTTCTTTGTATATACTAGCATATCACACACTGTTCTGCGTCTTGCTTTTTCCCCTTAACAATAGATCTCAGGGATTTTATTTGGCAAGATATTTAAAAGTATAGCTGCTCAGACTCCACTCTGAAGAGTTTCCTTTCTGTGAGTGGGTTCAGGTGAAACCTTCAAGTCTTTGTTTTCAAACAGCTGGTTGTGGAGCCTTGAGAGGAAGAGCAGTTGGTCCCTGCCTGAGATGTTTATGCCAGAATTCAAGGTGCCTGGCTGCCCATTTCCATTATTGAGAACCCTAACAGGCCATTTGGCAGCACCTAGGGCCTTCCTATTGGTTTATTCATCTCTTGTCATTCCTGCAGATAAGCATTATCTGTGGTAAGTAAAAATATTGTCTTAAGTAGGTTAGGCTGCACACAGTCACATCCTGCTACTGTGCTCCCATAAGGTTAACCCTGTAATATTTACAATTTGGGGTGGGTGATTTGGTGCTCTTATTTAGGAAGCCTGAAGGTATGTGCTTTCAGGAGTGTTCTTTGTCCCTCCCCCACAAAGGAAGAACTTAAATTTGGGGTGATTCTCACTTGGCAGTAACTTGGAGTCTGTCCTCTTTCTGCTTTGCTTGCCTTTGTGTGCCTTAGGTCTGCTGCTCTTGATTTTCAGGGGTCTTACTGATGAAGAAAAGAGGGCCTTTGAACTGACATTGACCCTTCCTATGTAATCATTGAAGGTTTTCTTCCTAAGGGGTTTTTGAGTTCTGCCCTTGGAATCTGATGCCCTGCTTTAAGAGTTTGGCCTGATGTGAATGCCACCCTACCCCCATTTTACATTTCTGAGCCTGACTCCCCCTCCCCCCAATTTATATTAAATTATATATATTAATATTTGGTTAAATATATTTCTTTAAATTTTATGTAGAGAGCATATCATCTTTTATAACTGGTAACAATATTTCTACTTCATTCTTTTGAGCAACCTCATGAGAAGCAGATATGAATATACTCTTATTTAAAAGACTTAGTGTAGTAACATATATGCAACACAAAATTTCCCATTTTAATTACTTTCACACACATACAATTCAGTGATATTAACATTCAAATATTGTGCTGCTGTCACCACCATCCATTATCAAAACTTTTCATCACCCCAGAAACTCTACCCATTAAGCAGTAACTCCCCGTTCCCCCCCCCACCCCCCACCCCCAGCTTCTGGTAAGGTATAATCTAGTTTCTGTCTCAGAACCTGACTTTTACAGGATTTTCTGTCCTGTACATCCTTGCCGCAGATTGCACTTCTTTCTCTCCCAAGCATGTATTTTTCTAAACTGCTGTGAACTGAAGCTACTGACCTGTTAGTCTTACAGAATTGTCTAAAGTGAGAGCAGATAAATTCAGAGGGAGGATCTGAATTTTAACATGTACTGTATTACAGGTAATTGAAGTTTCTGGTTATATGAGGGGTTTTATAATTCTATGAGGGTGGTCTTGAACTGCTAAAACAGTATCTTGGGGGATAGCCTTAGTGCTGTTGTTCACAGCTGATTTTGTGACCATTTTCTTTTTAAAATCTGTGTGCAGCAAATTGGTTATATGAAATTTCTTTGCTCCTGGAAGTTTGTTTTTCAACAGATTATTTGAGCACTTCACTGTTATGTTCTTGTGCTTGTGCTTGTACAATAATGGTGTATGAGACAGGTATGGTTCCTGTACCAATGGAGTTCCGCAGGAAGAAACTTTAGATAGTGTGATAAGTAAGGCAGAGAGACATGTGAGGTGGGTATGGTAGGGGAGCTGAGTTAGGAGCCCAGTGAAGGCTTTCAGAGAAGCAGTGATTTAGCCTTAAGTATGAGGTTATCTAAGTGTTAGAAGGGTAGTTGGGGTGCATTCAGGGTGAGGAAAAAAAGAGAAGGAAGAAACATGGCTTAATAACCTGAGTTTTAGAGTATTTTATTGTTTTGGCCCAGTGTAGTTATATGCTGAGTTTTATAATTTCGTAAGTTACTATCTTGGGATATATTTCATACATACATATCCAGATTTCATACCCAGATTTCATGCAAAATATTTTTTGTACCCTTTGAATTGACACTACTCTCTCCCACAGAAACTAACATTGGCAAAACCCGGGGTGGGGAGGAAGTGTTCATGTACAGTAGGACCGTCATTCCTTTTAATGGAATTCAAAGTATTTCATAAAGTTTCCTTCAAAATTTTCAAGTTTATTTTCCAAAAGACTTGACAACTTTTGCTTTTGTAGTAGTCATCTTACAATACTGTTTTATAGCAACTTGTAGAAATGAAATTTAAAAACCACTTGAATATGTAACAGGCATACTGATGTCAATAAGATGGTTAAGTATTATCAGTTTAATAACTTCTAATCTGTTGTGTCCACTGTTTTTTTTGTTTTGTTTTTAATCTTTCCGTTGTTTTGTTTTGATTTACTGTTGAGCCTTTGGGAGGTGTAATTGTCCTTTGCATTTTATATCTTTAAAGTAATGAATGCAGTAAGAAAGTGAAAATTAATTCATGTCCGAAACTGTTCTGTATTAAATGCTTTTGTGTGTCAGGTGGTTGAGAAATGGTAGAATGCTTGCTCTAATCTTCACTGTTTCTTTTGCATAATTAGCCCCTTTGAAGAATTATGTGGTAAAATTGTAATTATCTCAAGTATGTTGAATTGGTTATTTTAAAATCTGTAATTGTTTTATCTGCATAGAAATTTATTCATTATCTTTACAAAATGTTGTAAACATCCTGATCTGGCAGAAAAAGCATAGTTATACGCTTGAATTATTTTTTGGAGAACTGTTTTGTGCTTGCTTATAATGATAAAGTTTGGCTGATAAATGTCTGTATAATGCATTCATTATAACTCTGGTGGCAAGGATGTGAGGGAGTAGCATAGCTATCCTTCATCACCTCAGTCTTTTTTGGTGGCTTCTTATCTAGTAAAAATAAGCTAAAAATTGTGCAGAGGCAGATTTACCATGAGCCTGAGAAAATAAGTATTGTGAAATGTGTAGTCCCTAAACGAGTTACCAAAATTATTCAGCTAATTTAGGTTGTAGAATTCAGATTGTGGAATTTAGCTTAAAACAATAACACATCCAACTCTCAATACGTCTCTAATTTAAAGCTTTTTTTTTCAATTCAGTTTTATTGAGATATATTCAGATACCCTACAATCATCCACAGTATACAATCAGTTGTTCATAGTGCCATCATATAGTTGTGCATTCATCACCAAAGTCAATTTTTGAACATTCTCATTACTCCAAAAAATAAAAATAAGAATAAAAATACAAGTAAAGAAAAACTACCAAAACACCCCACCCCCCTATTATTCATTTAATTTTTGTTTACATTTTTCTATTCATCTGTCCATACACTGGATAAAGGGAGGGTGAGCCACAAGGTTTTCACAATCACATGGTCATACCATGTAAGCTACATAGTTGTACAGTCATCTTCAAGAATCAAGGCTATGGGTTGCAGTTCAGTAGTTTCAGGTTATTTCTTTCTAGCTATTCACTAAAAACTAAAAAGGGCTATCTGTATAACCCATAAGAAGAACCTCCAGAATGACCTCTCGACTCCATTTGAAATCTCTCAGCCACTTTATTTTGTTTCATTTCTCTTCCCCCTTTTGGATAAGAAGACTTTGTCAATCCCACAATGCCAGATCCAGGCTCATCCCTGGGAGTTTTATATACAATGGTCTGTAGCTTACAAGTCTTGTTTGATAAGAAGTGACTTTCTACTTGAAGAATAAGACTTAAGGCCAATTCAGAAAAGAAGGGAAGAGATATACACCCCTGGGAGTCAGGTCCCACATAGGGAGGAGGGCAGTGAGTTTACCCGCAGAGTTTGCTTAGAGAGAGAGAAGCCTGTTTTGCTTTGATTTCATATGAGAAATAATCAGGAGGAGCGCAGTCTGCTTCTCTGAGGTAAGAGCATGGTTATTAGTCATGGAAAACTCAGGGCACTGGAAAAGGTGTTTAAAAAGTATTAAGAGGTGTGTGTGTGTGTGTGTGTGTGTGTGTGTGTGTGTGTGTGTGTGTAAAACATATGGGCATCGGGAAAAAGATTTTTATAAATGCAATTCAGAAAGTTTTGAAAACCAGAGCATTCTTTTTATTTTTAAAAACTCCTTTCAAGGGAAAACCTGACCTGAACTGATAACTTTAGTCTTTATACTACTTAGTGTGAATATTCATTTATTTTACCGAAGAACTATTAACCTGCTGCGTATATTACATAGTATTTGGCATTTGCACCATGTTAACCTTTCTAAAATTTGAAGAATTATGAATTTAGAAACATCTGACAGCAAGGCTTGAATAGGGAATTTGTGCCTTTAGTTCTGGGCAATGGGAGGTAGACTAAGTGTTTTTTATAGGAAAGAAGAGGATGGGATGAGGTGTGGATGGGGTGGGCACCTAGAAAATAATAATTATTTGCTAGACTGGTAAAGTTTCTTTTTGGAAGACCACTTTTTTCAGGTCAGGCCATATTATAAACTGGTTTTCAAGTTCTGAATAGTTGGAATTTGAAGGAAGAGATTGCTGTTTGTCCAAAATAAGACCCAACTAATAATAACAAACATTTATTGCTTACTTAAACTCTTTTCATGTAGTATCTTATCTAATGTTCATACTAATCCTATTGAGAAGGTTCCATTGTCCCCACTTCACAGATAAGAAAAGTGGTAATAAAAAGGCACAAAGCTAGTAAGTGATAGAGCCAGGATTAACTTCCAAGCTGTGTGACTCCAGAGTTGGTGCTTTTAACTGCTATTTAGTCTGCCCTCTGTTGTCACCTATAACTAAAATTAATTTCTGGTGGAACCTTATAGTTTGGCTGATTTACGTGGGACCTGTCTATATAATGAATATTTTTTATTTTATTAAGTAGTTCATAAAGTAGATGCTGTATGCTTATGAGACACACACAGACATGCAGATTTTGAAGAAACCCAAGTGTAATTTGTGGTCAAGTAAGGTTAGTGATAGTGTTTTGAGTGGGAAGAGGAGGTGGATCAGAATCACCTGGAGCTCTCAGTTAACACCAGTCAGCTCGCCCCTTCCAGAATCTGTAGAGGTTGGAGTGCATGTGATTTTTTTCCTCTAACTTCAGTCCTTCCTGATTTCATTCACAAGGTAAGATGGAGTGAAGGTGATGCACAATTTCCAAGCCCTTTCTCTTCTACTTAGGAACGGTTACTAGAATACAAGAAAAGAATGCTATAGAAAAGAAATAATTATTTGCTAGACTGGTAAAACTTTCATTACCACTATATTCAGATGACCTTGACTCTGCTGTAATTTATGGAAAAAATAAATTGTTTGCGATATTCAGTACTTTAGCTGTTGATAACAAATTATTGTGGATCTCTTCTTCATGGTTGAAAACTACTGCTCTTTAATATATTCCAGGGTTACTGTTCTTCTCAAGGCTTTGCCATATCTGAGATGATAAAATAGACATTTGGTCCCCTGCCCCCCCCCCCACTTCCATGTTTTTGTTCCATAATGTGAATATAGGGACCAGGAAGTTTTGTATACAATGGTCTGTAGCTTACAAGTCTTGTTTGGAAAGAAGTGACTTCCTACTTGAAGAATAAGTCTTAAAGCAAATTCAGAAAAGAAGGGAAGTAATTTAGAGGAAGTAAATTTGAAGGCTGGTGTCTAATCTCAGTAACTTGAGCTTTTGAAAGTTTCCTTTCAAAAAGTTAGAAAATTAACTCTTTCATATACCAACACATTTTTATCCATTAACTGGGGAAAGCTAGAGTTCTTTAATTCAGTCAGGGAATAATAGAAATGAAGATTTTGTCTTTTGTATTGGAACTTACAAATAATGGTATCCAAAAGTTAAGTATTAGCTGTATGTGAAAGGTATTATTTAATATAGGTACTTTCCTATATTAGCTCATTTAATAATTACAACTACCGAAGAATAGGTACCATTGTTTTCTACATTGGTACAGGTGAGGAAGGGGAGGCAATAGAAGGTTAGGTAACTTGCCCAAAGTATCATAGCTGCTTTGAACCCAAGCACCTGGCTCCAGAACAGAGTATCAAGTGATGCAGGCTTACGTAGTCATTTGGGAAACAGCACAGAGTAGACACAGTGCTGTAGGAGTTGAGGGATGAAGAAAGATTTGTGCTGGCTTAGCCAGGGAAGGATTACTCTTGGCCTTAAAAAGAGATGGAGGGGAGGGATGTGAGGAGTGAATCATTCCTTGACAGTATTCAGCAGTGCTTGAACACAGATAATATTGTTTTATCTTCTTGGGGGAAGAGGAGATAGCCAGTTTTGGTTAGTCTAGGGAAGTTGTGGGGAGCGGCAGTATGCTTCCGTAGGTTCCAAGAGGTCAGATCCCCAAGATGGAACTTTGCACATGTGCTGTTTGTATCTTTCTTTCCTTCCTTCCTTCCTCCCTCCCTCTCTCCCTCCCTCCCTCTCTCCCTCTCTCCCTCCCTCCCTCCCTCTCTTTCTTTCACAGAATATGCTATAGATTTTTCCAAGTCAGTACATTTTAAAATTTTATTTTATTAATCTGTTTTTTAAAAAACATAATATGTACATTTGGTAAATTCAAACAAAAGAATATATGGTCTCTAGAAGCAACCATTGTTAAGAGTTTCTTATATATATTTCTGGAGATAGTCTGTGCATATACCATGTGACAAGATGTCTGTTAATCATTTTTCATTGAATATTGATTGTGCACCTCTGCCAGGCACTGTTCTGTGTATCTACATCTCATTGCACAATGGTATGGTAGTGTACTTACTCTGAACTTTGTTTTTTGTTTGTTTTTTACTTAATCTAACTGAAAGATCATTTGTAACACAAATTCTTTTTTTTTTTTTAATGTTTCATAATATACCATTTTGTGGATTTGACATGGTATTTAGCAATTTCGTACAAAGGAACATCTAGATTGTTTCCTGTCTTTTGCTATTATAAATATTGATGTAGTAAGCATTCTTGTACATAAATGTTCACATCCATCTGTAAATATATCTGCAGGATAAATTTTTGTAAGTGCAGTTTCTTCATTTTAAATTCTGATAGATGTTGCCAATGGCCCTGCAAAATAGTTGTTCCCTACACTAATAAGTATGTGCTCATTTTCTGGGTCAATACCTCTAGTACTCAGACATTGAAAATTTTCAGCCCCACGGGGGCTTACAGTCCATTGATCCTAAAACCTTTTCACTACCCTTCATCTCCTTTAGTTTCTACTTCACCCCCTTGCTTAACTTAAAATTCATAGTTCAACATGATCATCCCCTTGTGTGTGTGTGTGTGTGTGTGTATTGCAATTAATTTTTTTGTTGTTGGAGAAGTTGTAGGTTTACAGAAATCTTGTGCATGAAATGTATATAATACAGAGTTCTCATATATATCCCCTTGTATATATTCTTAATTCCCTTTCCCCTTTCTCATTTCTTCTTCTTTATCCGGCAAAATCTCAGCTCTGGTTAAATCCAGCTCTTCACCTTTTCTCCACCTGTAACTGAATATGTCTGGAGAAGGGAAAAATATGCTGACTGATTGCACTTTGGATTCATGATCTCCAACCTCTTAGCACTACTTCACAGTCCCGCTAAGATTCCATAGTCCATTTATTCTCCTTCTTTTAGGACAATGTATTACCACTTCCTTTAGCCTCAAGCCTTCTGTTCTTCCCCATCCTTATCATCAGCTGATGATCTTGCTTCTTCCTTGAGAAAATGGAAGCAATTAGAAGAATCCACCAGTACATCTACTTACTCACCTACTTCTGGCCTTTATGGTCTGCTTCCTCTCCTGTTACTGTGGATAGGTCCCTTGGAAGTCCATAGTCCTATCCATGGTCAGCCCTTCCAATTGTGTGCTAGATCTAGAGCCTGTTCCCCTCAAGTCTTCTCAAAATGTTGATCTAGTAGTTCTCCCTTCTTCCACATCATCAATTTCTGCATATAGTCCATTGGCCAAACCCTAAGTTACCCTATCTAGTGGTAGTGGAGGCTGGAAATTGGAATCCTTTATTGGCAGCGATGTGACCAGCTAAGAAGGAAAGGGAAAGATAGTTAATGGAAGCAGCCATCATTACAGTCAATTTCAGAACATTTTCATCACTTCAGAAAGAAACATCTTAATCTTTAGCTACCATTCCCCTCACCTTCCCCAGCCCTGGGTAACAACTAATCTATTTTCTGTCTCTGTAGATTTGCCTATTCTGGACATTTCATTTAATATGTGGAATCATATAGTATGTGGTCTTTTGTGATTGGCTTTTATTAGCATAGTGTTTTCAAGGTTTGTCCATGTTGTATGTACTTCCTGAGTTTTTTTCTTTGTTTCTTTTTTATTTTTAATGTTTTGCTTATTCTGGATTGCCCATGTAAGTGGAATCATACAATATCTGTCCTTTTGTGTCGGGCTTATTTCACTCCCTGACTTCTTGAAAGAAACATTTTATGCCTTCTTCCTCTGTACCCTCATTTCTTCAATCCACCTCAGTCTGCTTCCTCCCCAGTGCCAAGAAAGGTTTTCCTCTGGCCTTGCTGGAAAACTTCTGATTGCCATGCCTCTGGCCTTTTTTAGCTAGGCATGTGATATGGACCCTTTTCTCAAAACGCTCCCTTCCTTTCTCTTGGTGGTGGGTCTCGTCATATCTTTCTGACTGTTCTCTTCAGATGTTTTGGCTCCTTCATGTCTCCCTCTTTCATGTTGCTAGTTAGATCATTGCCCCTCCCTGTTCCACACTACAGGGTTCTCAACACACTTGAGGGCTATGCTGTTTTTACCTGTAATAACAGCTTACCTGAGCACTAATTTTTTTGACTAGTTGGAAGAGAGATTGTGGGGGGTTTGGAAAAAGCCTCCTAAGTGTATGCCTATTCCACCTCATCCTTCCATTACTCTTCTGTCTCCTCCTGGGCGCTCTTATGCCCCCACCAGGGTTTTCTCATCCCTGCCAGTCTACCTCCCTGCCATCTCATGCTGCTTCCAGGGTTCTCTTTGTAAATCACAGATCCTATCATATAATTCTAATAGTTTTCCCTTGCTTACAGAATAGAATACAAATTGCTAAGCATGATATTCCAGATCCTCCAGTGTAAATCACTGCCCATCTTCCAGCCATTTTCCAACAGTCTCTCCAAATTCTTGTGTTTAAGGTCATTGAAATCATTTGCTCAGACTGTTCTCTTAACTTAGAAAGTCTTTGTGAGCTACTACCATTCCTCCCAACTCCTCCCAGGGGACATGTCCTCGCTCTTCAAGGTCTAGTCAGATGTCACCTTCTCTGAAGCCCTCTGGCAGAATTACTTGCTTTTTCTCTCCATACCAGAGAGGATAAGCTTGTGTTAGAGCACTTATGACATTGTGTTGTTTTCCCCAAGAGTATCTTTAGATGAGGCTACATCTCTAGCACTGACGACAGGTAGTAGTCCATAGAACACCCTTGATTTGTGTGAGACTGATTAAACATAAGGGAGATGAGAATTGAGACAAGGTCTTTGGGCCTGGTGAGGAGGAGACCACTGTTATATTGCAGTAGTAGGTGGAAGAGCTGCTGACGGGAGAGGAAGTGTGAGAGATGGAGTGGTTAAGGAGTGCCTGCCAGGATTTGTCTTTAAAAGACCTAATGTTTTTCTGTAAACATATTTCAGAAAAATCTGTAACATGAAATTATGGTATGTCTTTTTGGGCAGATCCTTGTAGCATGGAAATAACCAGAACACTGAATAAAAATCCTTTTTCTGCCAAATAACCATGGCAGAGTTGTTTAGAATAGAGCTGTCCAGTAGACTTTCTGCAATGATGAACATATACCATCTCTGCACTGTCTACTATGATAGCTGCTAGCCACATGTGTCTGTCGAGTTCTTGATATGTGTCTAGTGACCAAGGAACTGAATTTAAAAATTTAAATTAATTAACATTTAAATAGTCTTATATGGCTAGTGGCTACCAAGCTGGTCAGTGACTTGTTAGAGGCTGTGATGGCTTTGGGATTGAATGCAGCCCAAACATTCTGTTTCTTGTATTTATGTTTTAAGCAATGACTCTGCTCCCCTGAATGTATTTTTTCACTCTATTTATATTTCAGTTTGCAGCCACATTGAAGACTTTGGCTTCCTCACTGCCTGTGAATAATTTAGGTATGGGGGAAATCTTAACTTAAGAATGTAGAGGAGAGCTTCACATCTTTCCTTTAAAAGATGGATTTGAAGTTAAAATTTTATTTCTGTATTTAGCAACCACTGGGAAGTTACGGAGGCTTTTGTTCATTCAATTCAGCAAACAAATGTGGAGAGCCTAATGGCGTCCATCTCTTGCTTGGCATTGGTGATACAAAGATGAGTAAGACTAACCCTGCCCTAAATTAGCTTTCAGTCTAAGTGGAAAGTGTTACAGATGTGACGATATTCACAAAGGAGGTTATGTGGGGAGAGAAGAGGAAGTGGAAGAGGAGGAGGATATTAGGAAAGATTTCACGGAAGAAGTAACTTTCGTCATTTTGAAAGATAAATATTTGCTAGATAGACTAGGGGTGGGGAGGCTTCTTAGGCAGAAGGAAGATGTGTCTAGGACCAAACAAGCTTTTACTTTATATAAAACTGTTGTGATGTCGATGATAATGGAATAGGTCTTGCAATGAATTGGGCCCTTTATACAAGGCCTGGAGACTTTACTTAGTTGTTAAAATATTTTTGGTTTTGGTGGAAATGACCTTTGATTTCAGAGGAGGAGTTGGAAAACATTGCTTCTGCATTGCATTTCTTGAAAACCAGCAGGTTTCTGCTTGTGGGTGGCATTGTGATCCGGGTTGAAATTTTCTATCTTAGCATCTTTCTTGCCTAACTCTAGGTGAAGCTCTAGTTTGTTACATTAGTTTAATTGCTTAGTAAAGCCAACTATGTAGGCAATTGGGCAGTTATTAGTTATTAATTGTTGGTGTATGTAAATATAGAAGGTGCTTGATAAGATGTATAATGAATATAATCCCTTGGGTGCCTAAGTTTGAGGAGAACTGTTAAGTGAGTTCTCTACTCTTCTTTATTCAGTAACATTTTCACTTTAACTCTTTATCTCTTCTTTTGTATTAATAGCTTCCTGAAAGAGTTTCCTTCAGTTTCTGTACTTCGCCTGTTAAAATTTGTTGCCTCTTTGGAATCCTAAGGCCATATGTTCTTCCAGTCTCATTTTTGTGATATGTGTATTGTTCTAGTTTGCTAATGCTGCCGGAATGCAAAACACCAGAGATGGATTGACTTTTATAGAAGGGGGTTTATTTGTTTACACAGTTACAGTCTTAAGGCCATAAAGTGTCCAGGGTAGCACATCAACAGTCTTGTACCTTCACTGGAGGATGGCCAGTGGTGTCCAGAAAAACTCTGTTAGCTGGGAAGGCATGTGGCTGGCGTTCGCTTCAAAGTTCTGGTTTCAAAATGGCTTTCTCCCAGGACGTTCCTCTCTAGGCTGCAGTTCCTCAAAAATGTCACTCTTAAGTTGCTCTTGGGGCATTTTTCCTCTCATAGCTTCTCTGGAGCAAAAGTCTGTTTTCAATGGCTGTCTTCAAACTGTCCGATCATCTGCAACTCCTCTCTCAGTTCCTGTGCATTCTTCAAAGTGTCCCTCTTGGCTGTAGCTCCTCTTCAAAATGTCACTCTCAGCTGCACTGAGTTCCCTCTGCCGGTCAGCTCATTTATATGGCTCCACTGATCAAGACCCACCCAATGGGCGGGCCAACACTCCATGGAAATTATCCAGTTAGAGTCATCACCCACAGTTGGGTGGGGCACATCTCCACAGAAACACTCAAAGAATTACAATCTAATCAACACTGATAACATCTGCCCACACAAGATTACATCAAATATGGCGCTTGGAGGACACAATATATTCCAACTGGCACATATATTTTCTTGTTACTTGTGTGTATTGGCTGGTTGAAACTGACCAGCATCCCAGGTAAAGTCTATTCTAAATCCTGGCACAGGCTTTCAGGTTGACTGTCTCTGGCTGTCAGTGGACACCACAGATAGGATGAAGGCATCTGCTAACAAAGGAAGGGAAGCCTTCTTTTGTTTTGTGAAACTGGTTTGCCTCTGTCTTTAAATCAGTGCACAAATGTAGGCCTACTAATCAGTTTTAGTACTTTGTGGTCCTGTTGCTTTTTCTGTAACTTATCCTTCTGAAGTGTTAACTGTTGGAATTCTGAAACCGAACAGTTGCCTCTTTGAGCACTCAAGGCTCGTGGTCATTTTTAGAAGACGAAGTCTGTTAAAAATATGTGGCTGGAAGTGGAGCCTGCCACTCAAAACCTATTCATGAGTAAATTCTGCTTTTCCAGGATGGGTCTGGGATATCGGATTAAAAGTGCAGAGTAAAAATATCAGGCACCTTGATGAAGTCCAAGCTGTGCTGGACCTCTAACAGCCTGCAGAATCTTCCTCAGTTATGCCTGGACAGCCCAGAGAGAATTGCTGAAGGCACCTGGTTTTATTCCATGGAGCCTTGTGGTGGAAGGATACAAAGTAACAGGAGAAAGGACTTCAAGGTCCAAACTTTGAACAGACATACATTCCCAGTCTTGCCTTTTTCCTTTAGTTTCTTCCTTTCTTTATCTTTCCTTTTTTTTTTTTAAGTATAGTCACAGAGTTGTACAAGCATCACCAAAATTGTAGGACATTTTCATTACAGCATAAAGAAACTTGTATCCCTTAGTATACACTCAACCCATGCAGGCACCCACTAATCTACTTTCTGTCTCTATAGATTTACCTATTTTAGATATTTCATTTAATTGGAATTGTTTAATTTGTGGTCCTTTGTGAGGGGCTTTTTTCAGTTAGCATAATTTCAGGGTTCATCCATGTTGTGGTTTGTATTAGTACATCATTCCTTTTTTATTTCCAAATAGTATTTCATTGTGTGAATGTAACACATTTTGTTTATCCGTTTCATCAGTTGGTGGACACTTGGGTTGTTTCTGCCTTTTGGCTATTGTGAATAATGCTGAACATTGGTGTGTAAATATCTGTTTTGAGTTCCTGCTTTCAATTCTTTTGTTTTGCCCATTTTTTCATATGGTTTGTTTTTTTGTTTTTGAGTTGTAATTGTTCTTTATATATTTTAGATACAAGTCCCTTATCAGATATATGATTTGGAAATATTTTCTCATTCTGTGGGTTGTCATTTCACTTTCTTGATAGTGTCTCTTGAAGTTTTTTATTTTGATGAAGTTCAATTTATCTATTTTTTCTTGTTTGCTGGTGATTTTTTTTTTCCTTTTTTTTTTTTTTTTTTTTGGTCATATCTAAGAACCCGTCGCCTAAAAGAAGGTTCTGAAGATTTTCCCTTATGTTTTCTTCTAAGAGTTTTGTAGTTTGGGCTGCTATATTTAGGTCTTTGACCCATTTTGCATTAATTTTTGTATATTAGGTAAGGTAGGGGTCCAACTTTATTCTTTTGCAAGTGGCGATCCATTTGTCCCAGTACCATTTGTTGAAAATCAGTTGACTATAAGTATGAGGGCATGTTTCTGAATTCCCAATTCTATTCCATTGATCTATATTCTTTCTTTATGTCTATACCACACTGTTGATTTCTGTAGCTTCATGTGGTAAATTTTGAAATTGGGAAGTGTGAGTCTTCTATTTTTGTTCCTTTTCAAGATTGTTTTGGCTATTCTGGATCCCTTGAATTTTCATATGAATTTTAGGATCACCTTGTCAATTTCTGCAAAGATGTTGTCTGGGATTTCGGTAGGAATTGTGTTGAATCTGTAAATCACTTTGGGGAGTGTACCATTTTTATCCCCGATCCATGAACATAGCATACCTTTCCATTTATTTAGCTCATCTTTCATTCTTGGACTTTCCCCTTTTCTCCTTTCCTTTTTCTCGTTATTTATATGTAGAACCGTAAGCATTTGATTAAAGGTTGGGAAACCTTGGTTTCTCACCACTTTTCAGAAGATAGGGAAAAGACCAGTAATAGCACACATAATAAGTTCTAAATTTTTTACTTCATATTAACCCATTTAATCTTCATAACAGTCCTATGAGATAATTCATAATATTTTTATTTTACAAATTAGGAAACTGAAGCACAGACAAATTTAACTTGTCCAAAATCACTCATCTAGACAGTAAGAGACCAAACTGGGAACTGGACTAAGCAGTCTGTTCCAGGGTTCATAGTCCGCTGTTTGTGCCACTTCTCTTTCCCTAAATTAAGAGAAGTGATCCTGAAGCTTTCAGTATCCTCTTCTCCTTTGCCTATCTGGACAAACTTTAGTGACATTGTGAAAGAGTCTATTAATTAATATGTAACTTAGGGTGATTGTTTATTCTCAATTTTTCTCCTTAACTTCATTGATTGATTTTTGGGTGTTTTTAGTCAAAAGTCTTGTGTTAAGAAATTTTTAATTTCATTTTTGTCTGTATTCAGTGTCACTATTCATTTTGTTTTTTAATTTTATTGTGGTAATGTAGACAACATAACACTTCCCATATTTACCACTTTCAAGTATACAATTCAGTGGTGTTAGTTACATTCACCAACTTTTTTTTTTTTTTTTTTTTTTTGCCAGTGGCAGGTAGATTTTATTGGCTTGGCACACATGGAGGCAGAGCTCTTGCCCATGGAAGTGATGGTGGTGGGGTAGGGTTAAAAATATAATCTGATGGTCACTTGTGGTAGAATTGTGGTTTCTAGCTGTGCTGGATGAAGGGGAGCCAAGGTTCAGGCTGGCTCGTAGCTGCAAAGACCAACTAAAGAGTACAGGGGCTGGGTGTAGAGAAGAGAAGGTGATCCACGGGTAAAGGGAGGATGGGTCAGAGAGTCGAGTCTGCTGTTTACCATATTCCATCTGTTTTTGCAAGGACAGGACACCACCAGGCTGGAAGAACCCTGTCGCGGGGGTGGTGTGCTGAAAGTGGCCTTGCATGGCATACGGCTGTACAGGGCTGAGACGGCTACTGCACTACAAGAAACGCCAAAGATGCTTTGAGCTGCTGATTGGGATTATAAATTGGCTGTGTGGGCCCATAGTGAGGTTGGGGCCAAGCAGTCCTTTAGGTATTTCTTGTGCTCAGTTCCTGCAAAAGTGGCTGCTGAGCCCACATAGTACCAAATCTCAGAAGCACATGGGGTCCAAACATCTGTTTGGTTCTGTTATGTGCCATAAGGGTGTCTGGGTGGTTGTGTTGTCCAGGACTCCCCTGCATGCTGAGGAGGTGAGTTCCTGTGTGAACGGTCTGGCTCTGCTGGTACACATCTGATGTCAGAATGATCGGTTGATTTGCTCCTTTTGCCTCCATTTTCCTTCCTCACATAAAACTTTGTTGAGCTGCAGGAAAAGCTGATGCTTCTCTTCCTGTAGGGTCATAAGCTTCTGCAATTTCAGAATTTGTTCCTTGGTTTCTTCTAGTGACAGTCTTTCTTTTGTCTCTTCTTTCTTCCTCCTCTCCTGCTCTTCCATCGTCTTCTGTTCCATCATCTTGTCCACCTCTTCCTCCTGCCACTTTTGCACTCCTGCTCTGTTATGGTGTGCCAGTACAGCTATGGCACTGGAAAGCTTGGAGCGCTCCAGGAGCACAGGCATGGTGCTGCCAGAGTTACTTGGGCTGTGGGGGCCTGGCTCCGTAACTGGCTGCTAGACCTCAGACACAGCCTGCAGGCAGGCGGGCTCTTCAAGGAGGATCACCCCCAGCCCAGGTGGGCTGGACTGGCTTGAGGTGGAAGTCTGCTTGCTGCCCTTTTCACCTGTCTCTGGGCGTCAGCTGCTCTCTCCAGCCTTGGTGTTCACCTCCCTCTTCTTCCCCAGCCCTGGGCACAGCAATCACTCCCTACCTGCCTTCTTTCTGCTTTCCTTGTGGCTTCCTATTTATGTGTTTTTATTGACTATATGTTATATTTGTTTGTTATATTTTCCAGTTTATTTTCTATACTTTTTGTTTTCACACATTTTTTATAGAATGTTGTTATACACATCAGAGCAAGAGAGTAACCAAACGTCAAAGAATTTTCAGTAGCTATTAAATCATCAACTCTTTGCCCTAGTGTGTCTTAAATCTAGTTACTTTTATTTTTTTCCTATTTACTCTTAATGGAAGACAGATGATGTCAAGCAAAGGCTGTAACTTTCAGGAAGTGATGCTAGAGAAAGACTGTGAAGTGATGGCCAGTTCTTTTCACACTTTTTTTTTTTTTTTTCATTTTTTAAAACTTTATCAAAAAATTAAAAACAAAACATTTCAAATGAAACAAAGGAAAAAGAAAAACAAATAACCTAAAATAACTACATTGCTTCCAACATGTTCCTACCCTACCCAAGAAAATTTACAAACCGTAATCATTCCTGAGCATTCCCATAACATTAAGATTACCCTCAGTAACTTACCTGTTCTTATTAGATTATCATTCCCTCTTCACTAGCTGCTGTCTATCTCTAGGTCCCCTACATTCTACAATATAAAACATTTATTTTACATTTTTCACAGAGTTCACATTAGTGGTAACATGCAATATCTCTCTTTTTGTGTCTGGCTTATTTCACTCATCATTATGTCTTCAAGGTTCATCCATGTTGTCATGTTTCATGACCTTGTTCCTTCTTACTGCTGTGTAGTATTCCATTGTGTGTATATTCCGTATTTTGTTTATCCACTCATCTGTTGAAGGACATTTGAATTGTTTCTATCTTTTGGCAATTGTGAATAATGCCGCTATGAACATTGCATACTTCTTTTTACACATCTGATTGATTCTCTATGGGGACTACAGCCCATTTGCACTCCTTCCCACACTCCCTCCTGCCTGCCTTGCTTGACTGAAGAGGTCTGATACAGATAGGGTTTTGCAGTGTGGGAGCAGTCTGGCCGTCACACATTTCTCAGTGGCTGTTGGCTACGCTCCCCACAACCATGGATTACTGTGCAGTTCTGTTTTCACATAGCAATCTTGGGAGATTTCCCTGTATTTGTGTGACCATGTTTTTGGCTCACATTTGTCTTAAATCTCTTCTGGAAGGCCTTCTGAGCTGTTCACTGAGCTGGTCATTTAGTGTATAGTATGCAACCTTCTAGATTTTTCTTAGATTAGATTGAATTAGAAATTCAAAATAACTGCTCTCTTGGCCAAAAGCAGTTATTGTAAGGCACTGATGATTAATCTAATGCTTGGTATTTTAATCCTTTAATCATTAGTTCTTAACTAACAAAAGAATCCTTTTTAAGCAAAATATCTAGCCGTGCCATTTCAACTTGCTGCTATTTCCTTAGGAGTCTCTGTACTTGACTCTAGTCAGTGGTTTTCAAGCTGGCTCTCAGATCATCAGCAGCAGCAACTGCCTGGAACTTGTTAAAAATGCAAATTCTTCCAGTACAGACCTACTGAATCAGAACTTTCAGGGGTTGGCCCATTAATAAGGGTTTAAACAAGCCCTACAGGTGATTCTACTGCATGTTCAAGTTTGAAAACCTCTGGTTTACTGTATATATAGCTTTATATTGGGGTAAAATGAAGCACCCACCCACCAGATACCCAAGGATAATATTTAGTGAGTCTTACGTTTTCCTGAAATCCTTTTATCTTCCCAGTGATAGCCTGACCTTCTGTACTACTCTTTTGGCTTCTATTATAAAGTCTCAATCTACATTTGTCTGTGTATTTTATGTGTATCTTACTTTCCCTGTAGGATTGAACTCCTCAGTTCAAGTATCCTGTCTCACGAAAGAGGCTTTTTAAAATGGCCAGTAAACACATGAAAAGGTGTTCAACATCATTAATCATCAAAGACATGCACATTAAAACCACAGTGAATTGTTGCTACACACCCACCCATGGCTAAAATTTAAAAACTGTTGGTTAGCTCCCTCTAACTAAGCCACCTCAGCAGGTGATCTCACTGCCCTCCCCACTACATGGGATCTGACTCCCAGGGGTGTAAATCTCCCTGGCAGCGTAAGATATGGCTTCCGGGGATGAATCTGGACCCAGCATCGTGGAATTAAGAACATCTTCTTGACCAAAAGGCGGATGCGAAATGAAATGAAATAAACCTTCAGTGGCTGAGAGATTTCAAATGGAGTCGAGAGGTCACTCTGGTGGACATTCTTACACACTATATAGATAATACTTTTTAGGTTATAATGTATTGGAATAGCTAGAAGTAAACACCTGAAACTATCAAACTCCAACCCAGTAGCCTTGATTCTTGAAGATGATTGTATAGCAATGTAGCTTACGAGGAGTGACAGTGTGATTGTGAAAAACTTGTGGATCGCACTCCCTTTATCCAGTGTATGGATGGATGAGTAGAAAAATGGGGACCAAAACTAAATGAAAAATAGGGTGGAATGGGGGGGATGCTTTGGGTGTTCTTTTTTACTTTTACTTTTTATTCTTATCCTGATTTTTTCTAGTGTAAGGAAAATGTTCAAAAATAGATTGAGGTGATGAATGCATAACAATATGAGAGTACTGTGAACAGTTGACTGTACCCCATAGATGATTATATGGTATGTGAATATATTTCAATAAAACTAAATTTAATTTAAAAAAAAAACCAAAAAAAAGTGTTGGTTAGGAAGCAACTGTAACTTTAAAACATTGCTGGTGGAAGTGTACAACTACTTTGGAAAACCAGTTAATATTATCTCATCTCCTAAAATTAGGTAGTACTCACAGAAATGTGTAAGTATACCAAAAAAAAAAACATGTAAGATTACTCATAGCAGTATTCCCAATAGGCAGAAATACTCAAAAGTTAGTGGACACTAGGGTGGATACATACATTGCTTTTTAGCAGAGTACTAAAGGCAATGAAAAGGAACTAACTGCTACATGAAGCAACCTGGATGACTTCCTGAAACATTGTTAAATAAACCAGGCTCAAACTAAGTTCAGAATCCAGCAAAGAAATTTAAACCAAGGCAGAACTACTTACATAGTGAATGAAATCAGAATAATTGTCATCTTTCAGGAGAGGAGTGATTCAGGAAGGAGGAACAAGGGAAGCTTTTGGGATGCTCTTTGATCCGTTTCTTGATCTTGGTAGTAGTTATATGGGTGTGCTTGCTTTGTGAAAATGCACTGAGCTGTGTGCTCTAATGTGTGTAAGTTTTACATCGATAAAAAGTTTACCCCCAAAACTAACTTCTGGAGCATTAGTTGTTTTGATTTTACTTAACACTTCTCTTCCTTGTGTTTTGTATCATGGTTTTGTTTACTTTGCAGCCCCACAAGATTTTAAGACCTTTTGAGAATTAGTTTTCTTTTTTTAAAAATATTCCCTTCTTGCCATGTACAGACTATTTTAATTGTTGAGGAATAAATGAGGAGTGGTCAAGGAAGGGGGTAATCCCTTATGTAGGAATAATTACTGGTGTGAATTTGGGTTGTATCAGCTCTTATTAAATTCAAATGCAGCTGAAAGGATTGGGCCTGTTATTTACACTTTATGCAATCTTTTGTTTTTCCCCTCACACCTAGCTGAGAGGATTGCTCAAAGAATTGGGATTTTCATTATGATAAGTGTTGATTTGGGGAGGAGGGGGCCATTTTTGAAAGGCTAGAAATAAGGACTGCTTGATTGTTTGCATTTTTTCATTCCACCTAAGAAGTAACTTTTCCTTCTGCTTGTAGGTTATCACTTCATTGTTATAAAATAAAAGCTTTTTCAATATTAGGAATAAGGCACTAGTTTATATTCAGGCTTCAGCATTGCCCCATTTGTATCATCATGAGTTTCATCTCATGGATGATTTGGTAAAGCAAAAGAGCTCTGGAACAGCCTAAATTGTTTGTAAATGGCTGGAAGCAGTTACTTTGAGGCCACCTCCTCCACCATACCTGGATATCACTGGGACAGACAGGGTTGGAGGCCATAAATTTGAGGCTAGAAACTGAACTTGAGCCATGAGCGAAAGCTTCCTATCTCAGAACCACTTTACCTGTGTTGAGATCAGAGTTCTTTGGCTTACTGCTAGGGCTCTAGCAAAATTTATCTGCCATGGATAGTGCTGGAGCACAGCTAGGAGCAGCTGCCACCATATCTGTGCTCCTGCCAGCAGCTTGAAAAATCCTAGCTTGTGGCTTGACTAAGTTGATATCTTGGCTGGTACTTTGATGGCTGCCTGTAGAATTTTCCATCAAAAAATGTTTGACTCCTGGATCCCGGGCTAGGGTCCTTTGCGGTAAGAACTTATGTTGCTTTATTTTGGGAGAACTCATGTTGTAGATTGTGTTCTGAAATGTTTGGCCAGAAAAAGTAGTATTTCAAGCTCCTTTTTTGGCACATGCCATACCCGAGGGAAAAAAAGTGTTTGAAAGTTAATTTCTTCTTTTTTAGGCTTTTAGGAAATCCATTGGTACCTAAAGGTTATGATAATATTGAACAGTTGTTGCCAAATTGGTTTTCCAACATGCTTCAATAGCTATGTAGATAGAGGTGGTGTAAATTGCAGGTTTTCTCATCACAATTCCATTTTTTTCAGAGACCTTAAATTAACCTGGGCCAGATATGGTTCATTACTCTTAGAGCTCACCTGTTTGGAACACTTTTTTTTTTTTTAATCTTCATTTTATTGAGATACATTCACATACCACGCAGTCATACAAAACAAATCGTACATTTGATTGTTCATAGTGCCATAGTTGTACATTCATCACCTAAATCAATCCCTGACACCTTCATTAGCACACACACAAAAATAATAAGAGTAATAATTAAAGTGAAAAAGATCAATTGAAGTAAAAAAGAACACTGGGTACCTTTGTCTGTTTGTTTATTTGTTTCCTTCCCCTATTTTTCTACTCATCCATCCATAAACTAGACAAAGTGGAGTGTGGTCCTTATGGTTTTCCCAATCCCATTGTCACTCCTCATAAGCTACATTTTTATACAATTGTCTTCAAGATGCATGGGTTCTGGGTTGTAGTTTGGTAGTTTCAGGTATCCACCACCAGCTACCCCAATTCTTTAGAACCTAAAAAGGGTTGTCTAAATTGTGCGTAAGAGTGCCCACCAGAGTGACCTCTCGGCTCCTTTTGGAATCTCTCTGCCACTGAAGCTTATTTCATTTCCTTTCACATCCCCCTTTTGGTCAAGAAGATGTTCTCCGTGTTTGGAACACTTTTTAGAAATTAATTCTCTGAGGCACTCGGAAGTGAAAGCAGTTAGTTACTGGGTGTCCCTAGTGGTTTGAGGTTGGTGATACAGTAATTAACAGAATTTTGTCAGTTGAATAATTTAAATTGAGAGAAATTTGGCCTAATTACCAAAGGAAACAGCTTTGGTAAATTAAAGTTTTGAGATCCAGTCAAGTCAAGTTCTCTTAAATTGGGGAGTCTGTCATTTAAGATCTGTAGAGCTCTAATTTTATTTCTTTATAACAGTTTATTTATTCTTTAATAGAGTAGCATCTTACTTTCCACATGCAACCCCTCCCTTCCCTGTGTGGCCAGTTAGATGTTCCATATGTTTTTCATTGTGTATCAGTAGGCTCAAGGTTTCCATGACATGTTTTGCTGAGTAAGTTGGCCTAGTTTATGTGATTCCTGGTGCAAGTTTAAGCTAATGAAGTTCGAGTATGATTTACTTGTATTGCTCTTTGGTAATCCAGTTTCACAAGTTACATTGCAGCAACCTCTCTAAAAACAGACTGGGAACTATGTATCTTTTGCCAGAACAGTTTTTCAGTTTGAAATTAAATGTATATTAATAACATACTGGTCTAACACACAGTAAAATATAACTCAACTTCTTTCCCTAGGCATAAAATGGGAGTGATAATTATACCTCCCACACGAAATTAAGGATCAAAGTGTTCATAAGAAGTACATTGTGATTCACCAGAGTAAGGACTCATGGTGGCTCATAAAAGTCCAGATAGACAGTGTGTTTAGATCTGTATAGCAGACTGAAATTTCTGACACTGTCGATACCAGAACACAACGCAAGACAGTGGCAGTGGAGTCCTTGTGCTGGTTATCCATTTATACTTGTGTCATTATTAAAGAGGGACCAAAAGAATGGTCAGCACAGAGTGTTTTCTGAAGGAGTTGTATATGTTGGATAACAAGATGAGCTAGAAATGGAGTCAGGAGCCATTACCAGCATTTGATTAGTGGTAGGCATCACTGTCAGACCTTGCAATGAAATATATGGTGTGGTTGCTGTGGTTGCCCTCCAAAAACCCAGACCTCTGACGGGGCCAGTGAAACACGTGCCTTGGAACGGGCTTCATCATCATTGTCTGCAAAGAGGCCACCCTGAAAGGGATTTGCACATTATAAAAAGACATTCTTCTGTCCTTGTGCTGTCCAGGGGAAGGTACTAAGAACAGATAGTCCTCATTTCCTCCTGTGGACTTTGGTGATCATTTCCAGAAGGATGACTTCTTTTTTTTAATGCATGAATAAATAGTATTTTCTATTTTTATAAGAGATGTTGTAGGTTTACAGAAAAATCATGCATGAAATACAGAATACTCGTATGCCAACTTACTAACACCTTTCAGTAGTGTGGCAAATTTGTTATAATTGATGAAAGAACATTTTTATAATTGTACTATTAACCATAGTCCATGGTTTTCAAGGTTCACTGTTACTGTGCAGTCCTGTGGTATTTCTCTTAAAAAGAAAATTTTTGTTCTACAACATATATACAAGCTAAAATTTCCCCCTTTTAACCACATTCAAAATATATAATTCAATGCTGTTAATTATGTTCACAATATTGTGCCACTATCACCACCATCCATTCCCATAACTTTTCCATTACCACAAATAGAAACTGTACAATTTAAGCATTAGCTCCTAATCACTACCCCTTCCTTGGCCCCTGGTAACCTGTATTCTACTTTCTGACTCTTAAGGATTTGCTTGTTCTGATTATTTTATGTCAGTGAGATCATATGATACTTGTCCTTTTGAGTCTGGCTTATTTCACTCAACATGGCATTTTTAAGGTTCATCCATGTTGTCACATGTATCAGAGCTTCATTTCTTTTTATTGCTTAATAGTGTTCCATCGTATGTATATACTGCATTTTATTTATCCATTCTTTGGTTGATGGACACTTGGGTTGCTTCCATCTTTTGGCCATTTCGAGTCCCTGCTTTCAGTTCTGGGTATATACCCAGTAGTGGGATTGCCAAGTTGTATGGTAATTCTATATTGAACTTTCTAAGAAGCTGCCAAACTATCTTCCACTGCAGCTGCACCATTTTACATTCCTACCAGTAAAAAATGAGTATTCCTGTTTTTCCACATCCTCCAACACTTGTAATTTTTCGTTTTTTAAATAGTAGCTGTTCTGTGGGTGTGAAATGGTATTTCATTGTGGATTTGATTTGCATTTCCCTAACGGCTAATGATGTTGAGCATTTCTTCATGTGCTTGTTGGTCATTTGTATATCTTCTTTGGAGAAATGTCTATTCACGTCTTTTCCCATTTTTTAATTGGGTTGTTTGTCTTTTGTTGTTGAGTTGCAGGATTTCTTTATATATTCTGGACATTAAACCCTTATCAGATAAGTGGTTTGCAAATATTTTCTCCTGTTGTGTAGGTTGTCATTTTACTTTCATGACAAAGTCCTTTGAGGCACAAAAGTTTTTAATTTTGATGAGTTCCCATTTATCTTTTTTTTTTTTTTTTTTTTTTCTTTTGTTGCTTGTGCTTTTAGTGTAAAGTCTAAGAAACCATTGCCTAATACCAAGGTCCTGAAGATGGCTTCTCTATGTTTACTTCCAGGAGTTTTATAGTTCTGGTTCTTATATTTAGGTCTTTGGTCCATTTTGAGTTGATTTTTGTATATAGTGTGTGATAGAGGTCCTCTTTCATTCTTTTGCATATGGTTATCCAGTTTTCCCAGCACCATTTGTTAAAGAGACTATTCTTTCCCAGTTAAGTGGTCTTTTACCCCTTGCCCATAATCAGTTGTCCATAAATGTGAGGGGTGGTTTCTGAACTCTGAATTCATTTCTGTTGGTGTATCTGTCTATTCTAGTGCTAGGACATGCTGTTTTGATTACTGTGGCCTTGTAATAAGTTGTAAGATCCAAAAGTGTGAGTCCTACAACTTTGTTCTTCTTTTTCAAGATGGCCTTGACTATTCAGGGCTTCCATATAAATTTCATGATTGCCTTTTCCATTTCTGCAAAGGAAGGCTCTTGGAATTTCTGTTGAGATTGTGTTGAATCTTTAAATCGCTTTGGGTTGAATTGACATCTTAACGGTATTTAGTCTTGCAGTCCATGAACACAGAATGTCCTTACGTTTATTTAGGTCTTCTTTGATTTCCTTTAGCAATGTTTTGTAGTCTTTTGTAAACAAGTCCTTTACATCCTTGTTTAGATTTATTCCTAAATATTTGATTCTTTTAGATGCTGTTGTAAATGGAATTTTTTTCTTCATTTCTTCTTCAGATTGTTCATTACTAGAAACTACTGTTTTTTGCACTCCCCCACTTTGCTGAATTCATTTATTAGTTCTAGAAGCTTATTGTGGATTTTTGAGGATTTTCAGTATATAGGATCATGTCATCCACAGATAAAGTTTTACTTCTTCCTTTTCCAGTTTGGATAACTTTTATTTCTTTTTCTTGCCTTACTGCTCTGGCTAGAACTTCCAGTAAAATGTTCACTATCTTTCATGTCAGTGGGCATCCTTGTCTTGTTTGTGATCTTAGAGGGAAAGCTGTCAGTCTTTCACCATTAAGTAGGTTATTTGCTGTGGATTTTTCATATATGTCCGTTATGTTGAGGAAGTTTCCTTCTATTCCTAGTTTTCTAAGTGTTTTTATCAAGAAAGGATGCTGGGTTTTGTCAAATGCCTTTTCTGCATCAATGGAGATGATCATGTGGTTTTTTCCCCCTTAGTTTTGTTAATGTGGTGTATTACATTAATTGATTTTCTTATGTTGAGAAACACTTGCATACATGGGATAAATTCCATTTGATCATGGTGTATAATTCTTTTAATATGCTCTTGGATCAGAAGTTTGACCTCTTATCCTTCACTTCCAGCACTGTACTCCTCAGCAGCATCACCAGTACCTTCTTTCTGAGGTACTTCCATCTAAGAATACTGTCCTAGAGCCAACCTGGACAAACAGACACTCCTGCATTTTAACAGGAACTCTTAAATAGCTTTGATCACACAAACAGTGTCTGTTGTATTTTATGATTTACCACCAGATCATTCAATGCCAGAATGGACAGCCACCCTTTTGAAGTGTTGGGATCACCCTATTGCTGTATCTTTAAAGTGTCGAGCATTCCGAGCAGAGTTATAGGGTCTTGTTGTGTTTTGGGAAGGTGGTAGGTGTGATCATAAGTATCTTTTGAGTGAGACTTTGTATCTAAATATGTGCTCTATAGTTGTATTGTTTTACCTGTGAAAGGACTGTGGGGCTTTCATTTTGACTATAAAGTAATAACTCTTTCTGTTATCAAAGCAAGGTACCAAAAGCCAGACAGGCTCCACATCTGAGTCAGGGTCACCTTCCCAATTTCTCATCATTGTTGAATGGATCTGCAGGCATTAGCTTTGTGATACTGAGGCAGCCACTGATATTGCATGTATCCTTCCAGGAAATTTTCTTGAAAATAAGATGCAGGGTTGGTGTGCTGACATACTATGACAGTAGACACTAAGAGTGGGCTTCTTTGCTGTGGTGTTACCTGGTTTTCAGGCAGTATTTTACAGAGATGTTTCATATGTGAAGTTTCCAACTACAGTAACAGTTGATGGTAAGAAGTATGTACTTAGAATTGGAGTCTTCTGAAGAACAGATAGAGTATTACAGATCTAAAAGGGAGAAATTGGAATATCAGACTCTAAAACTACTACTCTCAAGTCAGGTGGAAGCAACTACAGGTTGACATATGTTGGTTCACTGAGTTTAGGAGATATGTAGGTCCAAGTATACAACACACAGTTTTTTTTTCAAGTTTTCTATTGGCTAAGCCCTGTGAAAAGTCATTGCTTCAAGAAAAGGTTGATTGGAGACCAGTGTGTCAGTATCCTTGGGAAATGCCCTTTCTTTGGGCTTCTGTTTCTCTGTGCATAGATCTCAGTCAGCATGTCCTTGCCACACTAAAGGTAACTGGGAATACAGTTCCAAGCCAAAAGTGTCCTGAAGGAACTTACACTGCAGGAATGGGTATAAGCCAAGCACACAGAAATATAACTGCCTTATCCCTCATGTAGAGTAGGATACCAGGTGAAAAGTAGTAGAAAAGAAGTATAAAATACAAGGACCAAGAGAGGCCCAAAAGCTCCACCTGTTTTTTGGGGGTCAGTGATGCAGGAACAGAACTGGCTTTGGAGTAGATGTTAACACTTGAGATGGACAGGTAAGAATCCCCCCCCGCCCTGCCCCAGAGAAAGAAGAGATTTTCAGAAAAGGTATCACCTTGAACTATGGTAAAGGAGTTGTACAAGGCCAGTTATCAGAGAGAAGGTGGAGGGAGAAAATAGGTTGCTGTTAGAATTTCAGGGACCCCAAAAGCCAGGCTGAGTGATTGGAACCTGGTTTGGGCAGGTGAGAAGCTTCTGAAGGCCTTTGAACAAAAGCTTGATAGGCTGGAATGAGGAATGTGTCTGTAGTAAGCAGGATGGAAGAGAAGTGGGAGGACCAGTTTGATTTTTGCTTTTGTACAGGTAAGCATTGTGAGGACTTGAACTGGAGCATTGAATATGGGAATGGAAAAGAAGAGGAGTAGTGGTAGAAGTGAGACCTACAAAGAGTTAGACTCCCCAGAACTTGGCACTAGACATGTGCCAAGGATGAGGACTGGATTTTGTGAAGGTAGGTCAGTGGTGGCCTTTGAGAAAGTTTCAGTAGAAGTTTGAGCAGAATGCAGATTGGAAGGATTTAAGAAAGTGAATAGGTGTGAAAAGAAACAGCAGAACAAAGGAAGCAAGAGAATTTCTTAACTGTACGATTTCTACAGTGAGTGAGTTGAATATGCTAGGTGTGTAATTTTGTTTCACCACAAAGATTGGGGCAATTGGGAAGAGAAGCACATTTGACAAGGGTTGAGATGATGTTTTAGACTTGTTGAATTTGTGGTGCAAATGTAGCATAAAGTTGAGATGTGACAAGATTTTGGGAACAAGGGACTGGGCCAGAGATAAGAGATTTTGGAGTCATTTGCATAGAAGTGATTTGAAGAACTGGGGTCCTCAGAGATAGAGTATTTGAAGACTGAGGGGAACAACCTTGGGGAAAATGATTCTGTGTAGAGGCTGTAGCTAAGAAGATAAGACGACTTAGAGGCCAGCACATCAGTCTCTTTTGTCAGGGTGTTTTATTTTTTTTATTTTATTATTTTTGTTTTTAATCATCATTTTATTGAGATATATTCACATACCACGCAGTCATACAAAACAAATTGTACTTTCGATTGTTTACAGTACCATTACATAGTTGTACATTCATCACCTAAATCAATCCCTGACACCTTCATTAGCACACACACAAAAATAACAAGAATAATAATTAGAGTGAAAAAGAGCAATTGAAGTAAAAAAGAACACTGGGTACCTTTGTCTGTTTTTTGCTTCCCCTGCTTTTCTACACATCCATCCATAAACTAGACAAAGTGGAGTTTGGTCCTTATGGCATTCCCAATCCCACTGTCACCCCTCATAAGCTACATTTTTATACAACTGTCTTCGAGATTCATGGGTTCTGGGTTGTAGTTTAATAGTTTCAGGTATCCACCACCAGCTACCCCAATTCTTTAGAACCTAAAAAAGGTTGTCTAAAGTGTGCGTAAGAGTGCCCACCAGAGTGATCTCTCGGCTCGTTTTGGAATCTCTCTGCCACTGAAGCTTATTTCATTTCCTTTCACATCCCCCTTTTGGTCAAGAAGATGTTCTCCATCCCACGATGCCGGGTCTACATTCCTCCCCGGGAGTCATATTCCACGTTGCCAGGGAGATTCACTTCCCTGGGTGTCTGATCCCACGTAGGGGGGAGGGCAGTGATTTCACCTTTCAAGTTGGCTTAGCCAGAGAGAGAGGGCCACATCTTGTCAGGGTGTTTTAAAGATAGGGAAACAAGTTGCAGCAACAAAAAATAGAGAGGATGAGGACTGGATTTTGTGAAGGTAGGTCATTGGTGGTCTTTGAGAAAGTTTCAGTAGAAGTTTGAGCAGAATGCAGATTGGAAGGATTTAAGAAAGTGAATAGGTGTGAAAAGAAACAGCAGAAATGTATACTTTTCTTTGAAATAGGCCAGAAAGAGGAAGGAAACTAAAGGAAAGCATGGGTGTGGGAAGATTTATTGTTTTAAAATAGAGGTACCCTATACATTGTTATAGACTGAGAAGAGGGAGCCAGTAGAGACGGAGAGAGGGAAGATAGGAAGGAGGCACGTATGGAGTGAAAAATTCCGGAGGATGGTAAGTCAGGCCTGGGCAGGAGAGACTAGTCGTAACTGCCATTCACTGAGTTTCCTGTGATACCACACTCTGCGAGACATGCTTGTTCAGATCATGAAGATAGGGTATGGACTCCCGAGAGTCAGTGAGGTGTTCGTTCTTGTGACTGTTGTGTAGGAAGAGTGGGATTACACAGACCTCGGCATGAAGCCCCTAAATTGCTTTTCTTGGGCACACATTTCTATTTGCATATGGGCGGGTATATCACAATACTAGTTGTCTTTGTTTTCTTTCTTAACTACTTAATGTAATTTGCTGAAGTTTGGTTTACAGTGAGAACACATTTTGAAATTTGGGGAAAGACAGGTCTTGTGATAGGCATGAAGGTAACCTGGAGTGGTTATTGCCTGCGCCCTTCAGCACCATGGGAGAGAGCTCCTTTTGACTTGAACAAGGATGTCACAGTAACTTACTCTTAAAAATTTTGAGCTTGAGAAAAATAAATAAGAACTAAAGAAATAGTCATTTACATACTATTGAAGATGACTTAAGTAATTTTGTTTTAACTGACTTTCTGGAGAAATAAAGCTCTGGTGCAAGTTCTTTAGAATTATTTCTGAGGCTGAACTGAGCCTGGGAAATAACACATCTGGCAGAGACTCTACAGAGAACTCAGTTTGGTTTCTTTTCTCAAGTTGGCAAGCCATTTACCCAAAAAGATACTGGATTATAGCAAAGTGGAAATGAAAGATATATAAGTAAAAATCTTTTCCTGGGTTATTTCTAGAAAAAAATACCAAGTTTCATTTTCAAATGTCTGTACTTCTTGCTTCTTGTCAATACTGATTGTATTGCCAGGCACCCACCCTATGCTGTCTAGAAATTTAATTGTAATTATAGGCTTTCCTTTTGTCCCATAGTCACTTGGAATTTCTGTCTTTGTCACTGATAGTGGCTGGCTGGAATGGTATTGCACTTTTCCTGAGCCAAAAGTTCCTTGTGGAGTATTTTTCTAGAGCCTTTTTGAGTACCTTCTGGCATTTTTACTTTGTGTGCCTTTAACCACAGTAGATTGAGAGAGACTATTTCTTGAGAATTGAGTACCTTCTAAGAAGGACGCTGTTCAAAGGATGGCAGCTTTTTCTTGAGCCAGGAAATTCCTAATGAATTTTGTTTGCATTCTGTAAGGTTCTGGTTTTGATTTAGTGCACAAACCACTAAAATCAGGACTGAGGAAAAGTATATAGCATATAAAAATTTGACATTAATTTAGGAGCATGAGAAAAGTAGGTGATTTTTGAATCCTGTTGATATGTTAGCATTCATACCAAACAAAGTGGAGGGACTTTTTAAGAGTTAAACCCTTAGTGTCTTTGCCCAGGATTTTTTTCATGGGAGACTACAAATAGGGTAATCTATCTCCTCATCAAAAAAAATTTTTTTTTTTATTTTTTTTATTTACTTAATACCTACTACATGCCCACTACAGTACTGGAGTATGCAGGGTCTGCAGAGAAATTTTAGATAAATTATTTGCTCTGAGGTGATATTTAGTCTAACTGGAAGACAAAACACAAGTGAGACAAATCCCGAACCGAATCCAAAGCAAAGTAGAGGGAGGAAAATAGCTGAATAGGTGGCCACGGTGTTTAGTTTAGGTGACTGTTCTCAATACAGTATTGTTTTGATTGCATGCTTCTAATGTTTAAAAATTATATTGAGCACATTTTCCCTTTACGTATATGTTATTTACTTGTGCTTGGATTATTATCTTCAATCCACTGCTTTCTTGCAAAAAAAAAAAAAAAAAACTTTTAAAAATCACTAGACCATTTTGTGGGTTTGGTTAAAACTTCATGGTATTTGTGTGTACACTTAGCCCAGGCACTTACTCACTATAATATGTCACACTACTGAGAACACATAAGAGCATGATGTCCTTCCGTTTATGGCATTTTCTACTTACAAGTCTATATATATTTTAAACCTAAATTTCTTAGGCTTTTTAGATTAATTTTAAAAAAATGAAAAGGAGTTTCCTTCATGTACCCCAATGGACTGTCTCACCCACTCCAGTTTGGGGAACATTACCTTTAGATAATAATGGTTTTGTCAATGACTGTGTATTTGTTTAGGATTGGTTTTGACCAAACATAGCAGACATTTTTTTTTTTTAATCTTCATTTTATTGAGATATATTCATATACCACGCAGTCATACAAAACAAATCGTACATTCGATTGTTCACAGTACCATTACATAGTTGTACATTCATCACCTAAATCAATCCCTGACACCTTCATTAGCACACACACAAAAATAATAAGAGTAATAATTAAAGTGAAAAAGATCAATTGAAGTAAAAAAGAACACTGGGTACCTTTGTCTGTTTGTTTATTTGTTTCCTTCCCCTATTTTTCTACTCATCCATCCATAAACTAGACAAAGTGGAGTGTGGTCCTTATGGTTTTCCCAATCCCATTGTCACTCCTCATAAGCTACATTTTTATACAATTGTCTTCAAGATGCATGGGTTCTGGGTTGTAGTTTGATAGTTTCAGGTATCCACCACCAGCTACCCCAATTCTTTAGAACCTAAAAAGGGTTGTCTAAATTGTGCGTAAGAGTGCCCACCAGAGTGACCTCTCGGCTCCTTTTGGAATCTCTCTGCCACTGAAGCTTATTTCATTTCCTTTCACATCCCCCTTTTGGTCAAGAAGATGTTCTCTGTCCCACGATGCCAGGTCTACATTCCTCCCCGGGAGTCATATTCCACGTTGCCAGGGAGATTCACTCCCCTGGGTGAGCAGACACTTTTAAAATGCTCTCTTTAACAAGACAGATGTTTAGTTCTTACTCACATGAAAGAAGTGTGGAAGTAGGCAGGCTGAGAAACGGTGACTCCCACTGTCATCTGGGACCCAGGCATCTGGCTTTTTGTTCCTTCATTCCCAGTTTGTGACACTCATCCTCACATTCCAGGATTGCTGCTTGGATACCAGCCTTCACTCCAGGTGCAAGCAGCAGGATGGAGGAAGGGAATAAAAGAGGGCATGTGACTTCCCTTTAAGGAAGACCTCTTAGAAGTCCCACAAGATACTGCTGATTGTAACCGTGATTCTTGAAGATGATTGTATAACTTATATAGCTTTTACTGTGTGACTGTGTAATTGTGAAAACCTTGCAACCGACACTCCCTTTATCCAGTGTATAGACAGATGAGTAAGAAAATAAACACAATAAATAAACAAACAAACAAATAAATAAGGGGGGTGTTCCAGTTTGCTAATGCTGCTGGAATGCAAAACACCAGAGATGGATCGGCTTTTATAAAAGGGGGTTTATTTGGTTACACAGTTACAGTCTTAAGGCCATAAAGTGTCCAAGGTAACACATCAGCAGTTGGGTACCTTCACTGGAGGATGGCCATTGGTGTCTGGAAAACCTCTGTTAGCTGGAAGGGCACATGGCTGGCGTCTGCTCCAAAGTTCTGATTTCAAAATGGCTTTTTCCCAGGACATTCCTCTCTAGGCTGCAGTTCCTCAAAAATGTCACTTAGTTGCACTTGGGGTATTTGTCCTCTCTTAGCTTCTCCGGAGCAAGAGTCTGCTTTCAACGGCTGTCTTCAAACTGTCTCTCATCTGCAACTCCTGTTCTTTCTTTAAAGTGTCCCTCTTGGCTGTCCTAGCTTGCTCCTTCTGTCTGATCTTTAAATAGTGCTCCAGTAACTTAATTCAGACCCACCCTGAATGGGCGGGCCAACAACTCCATGAAAATTATCCAGTCAGAGTCATCATGCACAGTTGGGTGGGGCGCATCTCCATGGAAACACTGAAAAAATTACAATCTAATTAACACTGAAAGGTCTGCCCACACAAGATTACATCAAAGATAATGGCATTTGGGGGGACAGAATACATTCAAACTGGCACAGGGGGGTAAAGGGTGTGGGATATTTTGGGTGTTCATTTTATTTATTTATTTATTATTTATTTATTTATTTATTTATTTATTTTGGAGTAATGAAATGTTCAAAAATTGATTGTGGTGATGAATGCACAACTTTATGATGATACCGTGAACTACTGATTGTGCACTTTGAATGATTATCTGGTATGTGAATATATCTCAGTAAAATTGCATTTTTAAAAAAAGGATACTGCTGATTACATTTCATGGTCTAGAACTTAGTTACATGGATATACCTAGCTGGAAGGGAAGTTTTTTAGTGACTTTAGCAGTCTCTGTCAGATGGAGGGAATCCGCTTTTTTTTTTTTTTCTTGGTACCAGCTTTGTGATATAATTCACAGAGCAGTTGTGACCATCACAATCAGTTTCAGGATATTCTCTTGTCCCCAGAAGAAACCTGTTATTCCATTTTCTGTCTCTATGGAATTGCCCATTCTGGATATTTGGATATATGACTGGGAGTGGAATCATTGGGTCATATAGTAACTCTGTTTAACCTTTTGAGGAACTGCCAGGCTGTCTCCCAAAATGGCTGAACCCTTTTATATTCCCACCAGCAGTGTATGAGGGTTCCAATTTCTCCACATCCTCACCAGCGCTAGTTATTTGCCTTTTTGATTATAGTCATCCTAGTTAGGATAAAGTAATATCTCATTGTGGTTTCATTTGCACTTTCCTGATGGCTAATGATGATGAACATATTTTCATGTGCTTATTTGCCATTTGTGTATCTGTGAAAAAATGTCTATTCAGTTCCTTTGCCCGCTTTTTAATTAGGTTGTCTTTTTATTATTGAGTTATAAGAGTTCTGTATGTATTCTAGATACAAGTCCCTTATCAGATATATGATTTGCGGGTATTTTCTCCCATTCTGTGGGTTGTCTTTTCACTCTTTTGATAGTGTCCTTTGCACAAAAATTTCTAATTTTGATGAAATCTGTTTTACCTCCTTTTTTTTTCCTCTTTTGTTGTCCATTTGTGCAGTGTCATATTTAAGAAACCATTGCCAAGTCCAAGGTCATGGAGATTTTCCCTGGTGTTTTCTTTTATGACTTACAGTTTTGGCTGCTATATTTAGGTCTTTGATCCATTTTGTGGTAATTTTTGTGTATGGTGTAATTTTTTTTCCTTTATTCTGTTGATCTGATGTATTACATTACTTGATTTTCAGATGTCAAAACAATCTTGCATTCCTGGGTAAAAATCTCACTTGATCATGGTTTATAATCCATTTCATTATATGTTGCTGGATTCAGTGTGCTAGTATTTTGTTGAGGATTTTTGCACTCTATAGTTATGAGAGATATTGGTCTGTAGTTTTCTTAGTTATTGTCTGGTTTTGGTATCAGTGTAACTAACACTGGCCTCATAGAATGAGTTGGGAAGTGTTTTCCTCTTCAGTTTTTTTGGAGAATTTGTGAAGAATTTGTATTAATTTTTTTTTTCATTTAAGCAGTTTTTAATGGAAGTTGTATATAAGATTATTTTATTCCTGCATCTTCTCAGTTGTTTCTTTCTTAAACTTGCTGTTTTCCTTTCCTGCTCCATGAGGCTTGCCATTATGTTTGAGGATCTTTTTGTGGTCTTTGTCCAGTTTTAGCCTAGCGGTAAGCACCTTGCTGGGGTAAATGCCCACATGGACAGGTGACATTGGCCTTCTCCCACACCCGTTCAGTGTAGATAAGATATCTCTTCCTGTAAACCTGGACTACTTTGCCAATTTGTTGACCTTTGTAGTGTCCTCAAATTACCTGAATTTCATCAGCTTCTTAGATAGGCATGAATCAAACATTGTAATTTTGTCTCAGCTCCTTGGAAAGAGGGGAAGACATAACCTACCTGTGAATGTGGGAAAATGCGTTGAAATGTCTTTTACGATTATTGCTCCTATCAGAAGTCAAAAAGGGATTGAACTTCATTTTGGCCACTGCCGCTTTGAAGCAGCAATGGCCACAGAAGGGAAGAGACTATTAATTCTTTAAATGTTGGGTAGAATCCATCAGTGAAACCATCTGTGCCTGGTCTTTCGTGTGTGTGTGTGTTAAATTAATTAAATCTTTTATTTGTTACAGGTCTATTCCTGTTTTCCAGTTCTTGAGTCAGTTTCAGTAATTTTATAATTTTCTAGGAATTTGTGCATTTCATCTAATTTGTCATAACGTTGTTCATAATACTCATCTGAGTCTTCCCCCCTTTTTTCTTGGTCATTCTGACTAAAGGGTTGTTAATTTTGTTGTATCCCAGAACCAATTTTTGGTTTCGTTGATATTTCTCTTTTGTTTTAGTCTGCATGTTTTTGAAATAGAATACACCTTGGAGTGCTTGAGGAAAATCTGCTGTTTTGTTTACATATAGCTCTAGAAAATAGTTCTCCTTTAGTTTTTTTTGTTTTTGTTTTTGCCAGTGATTTTATTTTTTAACATGAATAGGGTTTTACTTTTAGCTTATACTCATGTTCTAGTATAGGTAAGCTTGTACAGAACCACTGAACTTGCTACTTCATACTTTTCAGTAATGCTTTTCTACTGACCACTTCTCTGTGAAGTGTCTGGCAGAGAGGAGCCATCTTGGCTGACCTGCTTTATATCCCTTTAGAGAACTAAGGCTACAGGTGTAACCTCTGGCCTTAAACATTTTTTCTTCCATAAGGTGGCATTAATATATGACCTTGGTTTTTGTTTGTGAATTGAAAAAAATGTAAGTTGTTGGAACAGAAATGTAAGGGTTTATAGATCAAAGGGGAAACTGAGGGAAGAGAAGCGGGTTTTGAAGATTATCCGCTTCTTTGTAGAATGGTCTCTTTCTTACCAAATTAAAAAAGAAATGAGATAGTCACCTGATATGCCCTCTAAGACCTGCCTTATGAAAGGACATTGAAGGGTGCATGGAATTCAGGACTCTGTATATCCTCTGACAAGAAGTATGATCCTCTTCTAATCATGTTTTAAATCTTTGTTGAATGTGCTAATTTTCTACTTGTTTGTGATACTTCTAACCTGTCTGCTTCCTGATAGTATTGGTTCTCGCTGCTGTTTGTTAAATCTATTATTTTATGAGTTGCTGGATCTAGCAGTTTTAAGAGAAGATTCATTAAAAAAATTTATTGTGGTAACACATATACAACATAACCTTTTTCATTTTAACCACTTTCAAGTATACATTTTCAGTGGAAACAGCACCGTTACTCCAGGGGAAAACTTTAGCGCAATAGTGGAGACTCACATTTACTTGCAAATGTAGACAAGCCTAGCAACACCCATCTCAGCTCTACTAGGATCAGCAGCACAGAGGGAAGATTAATCTTTATTTCTAGAAGTAAAGGAACACTAGATGCTCGCCTTTTGGTGCCAAGTGGTAATGTGTACTAGAATTTTGCATCTGGGTATGCTGATAGAGGCTTGTGCCCCAGGGTCCGAAAAGTATGTGAGACCGAGGCTACAATGGCTTATGCATTCCAGATAACACCCTTGTTGTGTATTTCAGTGATGGCTGCCATCCGGAAGAAGCTGGTTATTGTTGGTGATGGAGCCTGTGGCAAAACCTGCTTGCTCATAGTCTTCAGCAAGGACCAGTTCCCAGAGGTGTATGTGCCCACAGTGTTTGAGAACTATGTGGCAGATATTGAAGTGGATGGAAAGCAGGTGAGTACATCTTCCATAAACAACTGATGCCATTTTGCATGTTGGGCTCATAAAGCCTGTAGAGAAGTAGGCCTTGTTGCCTCTTTAGTCTTCAGTATAACAATAACAAAAATGTTGAAAATAGAGAAATCAATTCTCACCCTGCATCATAGCCCAATTTTGTTCTTTTCTAACTGCTATCGTCCATATTTTGTCCACATTCATATGTATTTCAAATGTGTCAGCAATAGCACATGTGCTCTTTTCAGCTTCATTTATACTTGAAATTTAGTTTTACAAGTTGAGTAATGCTAAAATGAACCTCTTTTCCTACCTGTGGTAGTATGTATATTTTGGGTACAGTAGAGCACTGACTTTTCTTTCATCATTGAAGCCTCATTGGTGCCAGGGGGCCATATTGCTAACCCAGGATAGTGCCCATAAGAAATTTAGGTACCTAAATGACCTAAATGAACTTGAATATCTTTCTTACACTGCCAGCCTTGTACATTCCTGACCCTGGCAAGGTAGGAGAGCACATCACCTAGGGTGAAGACCCCTGAAATAAAGGTCTTTGATGTGGAGGAGGGTGTCACAGGCTGGCTTCCTTTCCCAGGGCAACTCAGGTATCCCTAGGGTGGGAGAGAGTGCTGCCTAAGAATGTTCGTGTAACAGTACACACCAACAGAGACATAGGTAGCCAAGTATGGTCCCAGAAATAGGCCTCTCCCAAATGGAAAGCTCCATTCTGACATGATACAGGCCCAACACCCTGGAAGCATTTATCAGGAACCAGTCGGGGTTGGGTGTGTCTGGCTGAACACCCATAGTGAGTAGAGGGACCAAGGGAGTGGGATTTTGGTAGAGAGTGAATTCACTCTACCATGCTGAGGTCAGACCAGTTATAAGTATTGAATATCATATCAAAGATATAAATACCAAGCTGATGGTGTGCATGACAGAAGGGCAGTGGGCCTTGTGGAGGTTGAGAGTGACACATCTTGGGGCAGAGGTTGAGGGTGGAAGAGATAATTAGCCATCAGCTTTAAGGAATAAATGATTTTTAGAAACTGAAATTTGGGCCATGAAGTTCTAGGAGAATGCATTGCAAGGAAGAGCCCCTTACAACCTAAAGGGCAGAGGGTATTGAACTTCCAGTCCTGTTGTAAGAAAGGGTGACTGGTTGCAGTGCTAGATAGCATGGAGGGGGACCTGTGTCCAAAGCCCAGGCATCACTTTAGCCTCCTACCACAGGTGAGTGAGCAGATTTCCAGGTGTGAAAGGAGTACCCTCCTCACTTATGTGATTCATTTATTCAGCCATTCAGACATTTTTTGAGCAGTAAAGGCAGAACCAAAGGTCTTTCCTGACAGCTTCGACTTGCCTAACTGTCAGCACGGCATCTTTTCCTACCCACCTGTTCCAGTTTGCTAATGCTGCCAGAATGCAAAACACCAGAAATGGATTGGCTTTTATAAAGGGGGTTTATTTGGTTACACAGTTACAGTCTTAAGGCCGTAAATTGTCCAAGGTAAGGCATCTACGATAGGATACCTTCATGGGAGAAAGTCCATTGGCATCTGGAAAACCTCTCTTAGCTGGGAAGGCACCTGGCTAGTGTGTGCTTGCTCCCAGGTTGTGTTTCAAAATGGTGTTCTCCAAAATGTTGCTCTTGGGGCGTTTTTGTCCTCTCAGCAGCAGCTCCCCTTCAAAGTGTCACTCTCAGTTACTCTCCAAAATGTCACTCTTAGCTGCTCTGCGTCTGGGTCTGTGTGGCTCCCTCTAAAGTACTCCAGTGATCCAATAAAGACTCACCCTGAATGGGTGGGGCAACACCTCCATGGAAATAATCCAGTGAAAGGTCTCGCCCACAGTTGATTGAGTCACATCTCCATGGAAACACTGAACCAATAGGTTCCAACCTAATCAACACTAAAACGTCTGTCCCCACAAGATTGCATCAAAGAACACGGCGTTTCAGGGGACATAATACATCCAAACCAGCACTACCAAATCAACTATAGGCTTGTCTCCATGTTTCCACGTTGGAGCAGAATGTTGAGACAAAATAAGGAAATAGTTGGGTGAGAATGTTAGAAAAAGTGACTCAGTCTGGTATTTCCCTGTGTTGCCTTATTCCTACTCATCTAATAGAATTTTATTTACAGTTTGATTTCCCCTCTTGTCCGTGTACTTCCTTTCCTTTGCAGAACTAAACACTTCCTATAAACTACAATTTTTTTGACTTGTTGAAAACAATACAAACATATGTCTCCAAGACTGTTTTGCTCTTTTGAACAGTTAGCTTTTTTAATGTACTGTTATAAGCAATATTTCCTATGAAAGTGGGTAGCAGGATTAACCTCGCACTCATGGTGTTGTTTTTCCCATCACAGGTAGAGCTGGCTTTGTGGGACACTGCTGGGCAAGAAGATTATGATCGCCTGAGGCCCCTCTCCTACCCGGATACTGATGTTATACTGATGTGTTTCTCCATTGACAGCCCTGATAGTTTAGGTGAGTAGCCCCTAGCCTGATGTTTGTCACTGCCTGTGTACTTAGCTAATATCTTGTTCCTCGAGTCCTCTGTGGGCACCAAGTGACTGAAAAGCAGAAGTGAACTTCAGGGAAGGAAACATCATTGGCCATAGACTGAGAGCCTTGGACTTTACCTTGTGAGCACTGAGTCCCTTTTCAGCCTATGTCTTCCATGTTCTCCCTGTTTTAAAGGAATCCATCTTGTAAAGTAGATGGGTTCCAAATACAAAGCCGTCTATTGGACTAAGATTTGGGGAAAGCTGTTTTGGTTGACCACACCTTTTTTTAGTACTTGCTACTTAGCCTGATGCCTCTCAGCATCTAGACTGGTGATTTGCAATATTTTAGCCTTTTTCTAAAGTGTCTTAGCTAATAAAGTGAGCCTTGCACCTCACCATTCTCCCAGCCCAGGTGGCCATATGCTTTAGAAACCACTGTCCCTTCAGAAGAAGACTGAAAATGCTGACTTCACACTCTGTGAAACTAGGTGATAAGCCTGAAGCTGAGCTAGCTTTCAGGTTGTACTGTGATGATGAGATATCTCACTTGGTTCTACAGGTCTCCTATGAGAGGGCAGATGGGGAAACCAAGGATACTGCCACCATTAACATGAAAATCTTTAAGGGCTTACTGTTGGCCCAGGCCTGTGTCAGGCAGCTGGGGTTAGAATGACTGTTATTTCTGCCATGGTTGTCCTTACCTTACTGTAATACTGGGGGTACTGCAAGACATTGATCCACTTGCCTGAAGAGCAGAGCTGAAATTGAGCCACCTGTACACTGTCTCCCAGGACTGAAACAGAGGCGGCACATTCTTCTGTTGGTTCACTTTGTGGGTTTTGTTGTTGTTATTGTTACTGTTTTTTAGCAGTTGTGATTTATTTTAGGTTTTCAATATCTGATTTCCTATGGAGGGCTGCTAGAAGATCCTAGAGGCAGGGGCAGAGCTCTGGCCCTTGTGCTGTAGGCCACAGAGAAAATGGAGCCATATGACACCCTCCCCTCAGACACACAGATTGAGGACTTGACCTAAGTCCTCTGGGAATGAGGAGGGCTATGTGCCATAATCCTAAAGGGACAAGGATACCTTTAGGGCCAAAACATTCTTCCTCCTCAGTCTCTCTTTTTTCTTTTAAGACTGTGTCTCCTGGTCTCAAAGGAGGTTGGTTTTGACCTCTGCCTGTTTACTAGCCATGACTTGTTTCTTGCTGGCTGCTCCCCCAGAAGGCAGGCCCTAGGGAAGAGAGCAGAAGTGGAAAGAAAAGGGGCAAAGAGGGTTTGAGCTCACCTCTCTCAGGTAGAAGCACACCATACTTCTGGAGCAGCAAAGAAAGTTCTTTACATTTTGTGTATCCCCAAATTCGATGCATTTTGCTTCTTTCAGAAAACATCCCAGAAAAATGGACCCCAGAAGTCAAGCATTTCTGTCCCAATGTGCCCATCATCCTGGTTGGGAACAAGAAAGATCTTCGGAACGATGAGCACACAAGGCGGGAGTTAGCCAAGATGAAGCAGGCATGGTCTGGGGCAGGGCTGTTTCTGTAGCATTCTTGAACCTGGGCTTCAAGGTGATGGGGGCAGTGGGGGATCCAGCAGAAACCCTCACAAGCCAGGTTGTTTCAGAGAGTAGCCCAGAAACCCTACTCCATCCATATGGACCTCATCAACTAGGGCCTACACAGAAGTTCCCCAAGACTCCTTAGTCCTGTGAGATGGAATGTCTCCTGTGAGTTAAAAGAGCTGTGCCTCCCAAGGACTGGTGTCCTAAAGAAGGAACCATCACAGCTCCCATGGTTCTCACAGGAACCACTGCATGCTCCAGATGCAAAACTTTTAGGCTCTTTTTCCCTCACCAGTTACTGCCTTGGTAGACCTCCCAAGGCCAAGGTAAGTTGGGGCAACTTAAGCATCAGGAACTTAAGGATCAGGAAATCCTGATGGCAGAGAATCTAACCATGGGTAGAGAGCCAGTTCCCTTTATAAAAGAGATGATGGAGGTGGTATCTCAGCCTCTTAGAAGTTAAATGGCCCTGTAGCAGGATTTCCCCTCTGTAGGCAGTGTGCTGAGGTCTTCAGCCCATGTTCTCCCAATGAGGTTTCTCTGTATGAATGTCAAGGTCAGGATCTATTTCCATCCATGGTCATTCAGTCCTCCATGAAGCTAACTATAGGAAGATCCAAGGGCTTTCGTTAGATTGGCAACTTGCGTAATTTTGCCCTAGATTCCTTCCTTAACCTTTCAGGGCTCCTCAGACTGCTCCCTTTTCTCCCTTCTTACCAGAGAGGGACTCATTTGATAGGGATTTTATATCTTTGGGGGGGGGGGGTGCGGGGAACTGCATACCGTTTTCAGAATTTCATAAGATGGGCTCAAATTTGGGAGTATGGCATCTTTTAAAAAATCTTTTAGTTGCTTTTGAAAACTCTGCACCTGCTTATTCTATGTTTGTGACACTGTTAACCAAAAGCATGTTTTTCTTTTCTAGGAACCTGTAAAACCTGAAGAGGGCAGAGATATGGCAAACAGGATTGGTGCTTTTGGGTACATGGAGTGTTCAGCAAAGACCAAAGATGGAGTGAGGGAGGTTTTTGAAATGGCCACAAGAGCGGCTCTGCAAGCCAGACGTGGGAAGAAAAAATCTGGGTGCCTTGTCTTGTGAAACCTCGCTGCAAGCACAACCCTCATGCGGTTAATTTTTGAAGTGCTGTTTATTAATCTTAGTGTATGATTACTGGCCTTTTTCATTTATCTATAATTTACCTAAGATTACAAATCAGAAGTCATCTTGCTACCAGTATTTTAGAAGCCAACCATGATTATTAATGACATCCAACCTGTCTGGACCGCTGGGGTCCCTCTGACACCGCTCTAACAGCCCTCCTCTGCACTCCTACCTGACACACCAGGCGCTAATTCAAGGAATTTCTTAACTTCCTGCTTTTTTCTAGAAAGAGAAAAAGTTGATAACTTTTGTGAATTAGGCTGTAACTACTTTATAACTAACATGTCCTGCCTATCATCTGTCAGCTGCTAGGTACTCTGGTGAGTTACCACTTCAGAGCTTTCCTCCTAAGCATATTTCATCGGCATAGCTCTGGGGTGGACATCCAATTTTTTTTAAGTGTGCTCAGCCAGAAAGGCCTAAGTCCACGCAGCTGTGGCAAATACAGTTCTGTGGTTTCATGTTAGTTACCTTATAGTTACTGTGTAATTAGTGCCACTTAATGTATGTTACCAAAAATAAATATATCTACTCCAGACTAGATGTAGTATTTTTTGTATAATTGGATTTCCTAATACTGATATTTGTCAACTCTGCAGAAAGTATATTGGTTTTTTTAAAAACAGAAAGTGTATTTGAAAATAAAGTCAGATGGAAAATTCAATTTAAAAATTCCCGTTTTCTCAGTTTCTCTGATAAAAGATGGCCATGTGACCCCCTTTTCAGCCCCACATACCCCAGTATCCTCTCCCCAGAGCTGGGCTAAGTAAATAGGAATTTAGTTTCATGCTTGAGGCAATTAAGACACTTTGGAAGGTGGCTTGACCTGTCTCATCTGGACTGCAGGGTCTGGCTCTAAATCACAGTGCTCCTGTCTCCTCAGGTTTCCTCCCTGAGGAGCTACCACTTCTCGCCTCTCTAGCTAAACTTTTTTTCTGTATCAGTTAATTTTTCCAACTACTAATAGAATAAAGGCAGTTTTCTAAACTTCCTGTATCCTGGTGTTTGTATTGCTCTCTCCAGGGCTGGTGTGGGAGGATGGAAGGACAGCCTGCCTGGTCTAGCGCACTGTGAAGAGATTCTATCAGGATTCAAGTGCCAGTCACCCCATTCCCCTTCTCACCCAGCACTAACCAGGCTCTTCCCAAGAATGTGGAAATGATTATCTTATGTCAGGTTCAAGTTCAGAGTGGGGGTTGGGAATGCAGTCAACCTGAGACAAAAGTGAACCAGGCACTCAAGAAGAATCTCAGTAGTGTGTCCTCTTCCTCTACTCCCTGTCCATTTTGTTTTTCTTTCCATGCTTAGCTTCAGTTGACTAGGGTTGGAAGAAGGCTGGAATTGCCTGGGTTTCCTCGGCCCTCCCAGGAAGTTGGGGCAGGGCCTGAGTGGCACCTGCAGCCCAGGGCTCTCCTGATGCTGTTGGAAAACCTGCATAAGGGCCCAAGCTGCACTGGTGGTGAAAAGGGAGGAGATAGATAATGGGACCCCTGGACTGGCAGTCTCAGAGAACAGGGAGGTGGGGAAGGGAGACTTGTGTCGATGCCCTATCTTCTGCTGCACCTGCGTTGTCTACCCTTTCCCCAACTTGCCCGTCTTAGGTCAGAGGCGCCTCAGTGAGCAGAGGACTTGGTACCTGCTGCCAAGTACACCATCTCAAGACAGCTCTCACCTGGTGACAGTAAGGCACAAATTGTGCAATATGGTTGTGGCCATGGATAAGCGGGCCATGTGGGCATGGACAAAACTCACCACCTGCTGCTGCCGCTGGCCAGTCTCGTCCGACTGGGCCCCACGTTCTAACTATGGAACCTTTCAAGAAGGACCCCAGGTCCTCGAAGTTCCGGGAAAAGGGTGCCCAGGGCGCCTGTCGACGGGGAAACCCGCGGGGCTTCCGCTGCACTGCCTGAGCAGAATCAGACTCGTCCCGCCGCACCGCCCATCCGGTGCCAGCGTCTGGCCCCGCCGCTTCCTCCGTCTTCGGGCTCCCCGCCTCCTAGCGGTCCCGAACCAAGGGACCCCGTCCGGGAGGGTGAAGGCCGGATGAGGCGGGACCCTCGCGCCCTGTGGGGGCGGAGCAGCCGGAAAAGTGCCAACCCCATGTGACCCCGCCTGCGGCATCTTAAAAGGAGGTGGCGACCGGGCCGCTTTGCTGTCCTGGTTCCAGAGTTCTCTCGGTGCCACTTAGAAGTTCACAGCATGTGCGCCGCTCCGCTCGTGGGGGCCGCTCTCGCGGCAGCGGCCCAGCGCTCGGTGCACTCGTTCTCGGCTCGCCCGCTGGCCGGCGGGGAGCCTGTGAGCCTGGGCTCGCTGCGGGGCAAGGTGCTGCTCATCGAGAACGTGGCGTCGCTCTGAGGCACCACCGTCCGGGACTTCACCCAGATGAACGATCTGCAGCGGCGCCTCGGACCCCGGGGCCTGGTCGTGCTCGGCTTCCCGTGCAACCAGTTCGGGCATCAGGTCAGTCGGGCGAGGCGGGGCGAGGGTGGACCTGCCACGCCGGTTGGGGGTCGCCGGCCGGGTGTCCGCTGGGCCCGGTCGCCCCAGGCCGTGGGAGTGGAGACGCGGGCCACCGGCTTGCTTCCCTCTGGGCGTTGTTCCAGCTAGGTTTCAGATCCGCACTGGGTTTGTGCTAGGAGACCAAAGCCCCGTGATTCATCGAAAAAAACCTTGTTTGCGGTCAGAAGGCTTCCCCTCCCTCCAGTCCCCCGAGTTCCAGCCGCTCGTCTCTCCCGCAGGAGAACGCCAAGAACGAAGAGATCCTGAATTCTCTCAAGTACGTCCGACCGGGAGGCGGGTTTGAGCCCAACTTCACTCTCTTCGAGAAGTGCGAGGTGAACGGCGCACAAGCGCACCCCCTCTTTGCCTTCTTACGAGAGGCCCTGCCCGCGCCCAGCGACGACCCCTCTGCGCTCATGACCGACCCCAAGTTCATCATCTGGTCTCCCGTGTGCCGCAACGATGTCTCCTGGAACTTCGAGAAGTTCCTGGTAGGCCCCGACGGTGTGCCTGTGCGCAGGTACAGCCGCCGCTTTCCTACCATCGACATCGAGCCCGACATAGAGGCCCTGCTGTCTCAGGGTCCCAGCCGTGCTTAGGGCACCCCTGTCACAGCCTTGCCCACTACGGGGGTTTTCATCCATGACGGTGTTTCCTCTAAACCTATATGGAGGAACCCCTGAAGCCCGGAAAAATCCCCCAAAATGGGTGCTGATTATGTCCATCCCAGCCTTCTCTCTCCCAGATCAAAGCAAATCTGCCCACTAATAAAATGTCTGGTGTCAGCACAACTGTGTGTGTGTATGTGTCCCTCCCTCAATCTTATCTGGGGCTACCTTCCCTCCTAATTGTCCCTTCCCAGTTACTAGGCCTTCCCAGCCCAGTTTAAACACTCAGCTGGAACAACACTTCTTCTGCCAGTGTCCTGGCCAAAGTGCTCTTCTTTAGCCATCCTTTTGTCTGCAGTGTTGAATCCACTTTTCTCTATGTGGAAAGCCTGGCTCCTGTCCATGTTTCTTCGAACTCTGCCAGGGCATGCAATACAATTGCCTGAAGGCACTGTAATAACATCAAATCCTTATTCCAAAAAGAGGAGACACGAGGCAGGGACTGACTCCCTACCCCCAGCAGTGGGCCTCTTCTTTCTGAGTATTTGCTGGACACTGAAATGACCTTCACAAAAATAATAGAAGCCTTTCACCACTGGCTCCCACCCATGTTCCGAGTCTAGTCTTTCCAAGTGTTGGGCTCACACAAGCCCATTTTAGACAGAGTGAAGCCTTGTGTTATTTAATTACAAATTCATTTCCCATTTCTTTATTAGATCTTTCCGTGTTGCTACCCAGCCCTTATGTCTACTCTGCCACTTCTTACTGGTGGCTGCCTCTTATGTATTCAGAGCAGGAAGTGTACAATTTATATGGTCCTTCTGATCATGCCCTGCCCAGCACTTAGCAGGTGCAACTGCAGTCAGGCCCAGGATAGGAGCACATCTTGGAGGCCAGCTGCTACTTTTCAGAGATGGCTTCGGTCCTACCTCCCCATCTGTTGGCCCTGCTACCCATAATCTTTCAAGACAGACCTGGGGCCACTTCCTATCACATGCAGGGTACCCTGTAGGACCTGGGTGCAGCTTCTGATTAGGCAGATAGGGATGTTAGCAGTATCACTCAGCAAGTCCCAAATGTGGGCCAGGGATTCTGACCCAGCATTTGTGATCAAACTGTGGCTCACGTCCCTATGTCTGAACCAACTCTTTCCAGAACAGTCCCTCAGGGGGCCTAAGCAGAGGCTATCTTTGTAGCCATCCTCCTCTCTCTGCCCTTTTTTTGGTGGGGGGTGCTTGGCCCTCCTCTCCCTTACCTACATCCTTTCTGTCCCTCATCAGAGTTCCTGCACAGGCCCACCTCCCTCTGGCCACAGGGCACCTTCTGAGGGCCCCCTGAGGTGACCCAGGCAGAATTGGATCCTACCCTATCTATGCTCCTCAGAACTCCCAGGAGTCCATTGCATCTATAGTGACTGGTCTGCCTCTCCAGATGGTCAGAATCTAGGAGGTGGACTGGCCATCTCCTCAGGGCCCAGAGGGCCTAGCATATGATATGCATCATAAATATTTGTCAGTTAATTTAAAAAGGGAGACTTTCCACTTAAACTGGGGGCTGGGATTTTTTGAGGATCATGCTGTACTTTTTATTACATTTGTAGACTTCAAATCTGACTCCTGGAATGGAGAATAACCTGTACAACTGGGTATTAGTCCATATGTAACTCCTTAAGCCCCACATCCTTCTTTTCCTCAACAGACTTTTACTCCCTTACTGCCTAATATGCATTCAGTCCTTCTGTGCCATGTGCTCTGCTGGGTTCCAGGGATACAGCCCTTAAGAAGGAAAAAGGATGCTAAACAAACAATTTCTAAAAGTGTGTTGTAGTTCTAAAAGGTAGTGCAGGGTGCTTTGAGAATATGAGGCCACCTGGGTAGTGGCAAGAAAAAGACTGAGGGGCCTAGGCCTGAGGTTGGAAGAGTCACAACCTATCCAGGATATGTGGCAGAGAGGGGCAGCTGGAGAAGAATGAGGTTGGAGCCAAGGAGCTGAGGGAAGGGGCATTTCATGAGGGAGAATGGTCAGCAAGCACAAGTGCCTGTGGATTGAGTGCTCTTCAGCAAGTGCAGTTTCAGGGGACAACTGGAGCCAAAGCCTGATAGCCGGGTGCCTGGGGGTGTACCAGGTCCTGTTCTAGGAGCTAAATATATGGTGCCCAAGAGTCACCTGGGTGCTTATGAAAACCTATGTTATGTGATCCACCTCCGAAGATGCTGCCTTTGAGTCTGGGTACCTAGGATCCTGCTAAATGACTTACCAGCTGGACTTACATGGAGATTGCCACTTAGACTTCCAGCTCCACCTCTCTCCCCTTTCCCATAAAGAGTCAGTGCGGCCTAGACTACGCCCTAGTTAGGTCTAGGATGCGAATCAGGAGCTTTCCGGACTGACTGCAACCTCTTCCCCCAGGCTGCCTGGTGACTCATACCTCCTCCCCCACTTCTTTTTCCTCTCAGCTTATGCCTTGGACTGCCAGGGAAGGAAACTGCTGAGTTCTCAGCATGGCTGACCCTGGCAGAGAACATTCCTCTTCAGACTGCAAGCTGCTTGTCTCCCTTAACTGAAAGTCCTTTCCAACCATCTCTTCTTCAAGAAGACTCAGAATAAAATCAGATAAGACTTCATTATCTTTCTCCCCAAGACACTGGGCACACTCCCCCAACAGACATACGTACACACACACACACATATTCTGTCATTTAACCCGGTAACCACTGCTGGCTCTGAAACTCTCCATCTCAATGTGAATCAGCAGCTCAAGTTAAATAAGAGTAGGAATGAGAGTGAGTTTGCACAAGCTTCTGGTTCACACAGAAGTGGCTGAAGGATGTTGCTTGCTCTGGAAGCGGCCAGCAGCATTTAGACCACAGACCTTCTAAGAAGGGAAGGGTTCTGCTGTTACTCAACTAGGTTCAGAAGCTTCCATTTTAGCAGTTCTTTCAGAAATGCCTTTCTTATTAAATCTGATAAAGTTAGGTCAGGCACATCTTGCAAATGAGCCCTTGATCAGATGACTTTCTTATTCTGTCTCAGTGTAGTTCTTCTAAAAGCTTATTTTAAGAGAAGCAATTCCTAACCTGATCAGCCTAATAAATCTCTTAAGTTTTAACATCTGGGTAATACTTGGAAAAAAATATCAACAAAAATTTCCACAATATCAGTTTGTAAAAAACCCCAGAGCGATTTCAGTATCAAATAAGATGGTGGCACTTGTAGAGATTCAAGGGGTCAGGGGCAAAACTGGGCCTTCTTGAGATTCATATCCACTTATGTCAGTGCTCACCTGGTAGCCGGGGCATCAGGGACTGCACTGAGAAACTTTCTGTGTAGCTGAAGAAGGTGAACCCCAATCTGCCCATCCTAATCTGCAAGTGCTCTGATGTGCAGCCAAGCTCTGGGCCTGCTATGTATTTGGCCAAGAGAAGAATGTCTCTGAATAACTTTCAAAGCTGATCAGGTAACCAGAGCCCTGGAGATGGTGCTAAGTTGCAAAGCTTGAAGCCTCTACTGAAGATTGAGAGCAACAGCCCCTGAGCCTGAGCTCTGTTGGACAGAGTACAATGTGGGAAAATATGTTCTCCCGTTCCCTATAAAGCTTGTGCTGTAAAACACTGTCTAGGAATGTCCTTTTCTTCACTCTGCCCCTTACTGCCCACCATTGAGGCGAAGAAGTTTAATATAAAAATAAAACTTTATTCTGTCCCATTAAAAGAAAAGAGAAGCAACTAAAAAAATCAAGTACCTAGGAATCAACTTAACCAAAGATGTAAAAGACCTATACAAAGAAAACTACATAACTCTACTAAAAGAAATAGAAGGGGACCTTAAAAGATGGAAAAATATTCCATGTTCATGGATAGGAAGGCTAAATGTCATCAAGATGTCAATTCTACCCAAACTCATCTACAGATTCAATGCAATCCCAATCAAAATTCCAACAACCTACTTTGCAGACTTGGAAAAGCTAGTTATCAAATTTATTTGGAAAGGGAAGATGCCTCGAATTGCTAAAGACACTCTAAAAAAGAAAAACGAAGTGGGAGGACTTACACTCCCTGACTTTGAAGCTTATTATAAAGCCACAGTTGCCAAGACAGCATGGTACTGGCACAAAGATAGACATATAGATCAATGGAATCGAATTGAGAATTCAGAGATAGACCCTCAGATCTATGGCCGACTGATCTTTGATAAGGCCCCCAAATTCACCGAACTGAGCCATAATGGTCTTTTCAACAAATGGGGCTGGGAGAGTTGGATATCCATATCCAAAAGAATGAAAGAGGACCCCTACCTCACCCCCTACACAAAAATTAACTCAAAATGGACCAAAGATCTCAATATAAAAGAAAGTACCATAAAACTCCTAGAAGATAATGTAGGAAAACATCTTCAAGACCTTGTATTAGGAGGCCACTTCCTAGACTTTACACCCAAAGCACAAGCAACAAAAGAGAAAATAGATAAATGGGAACTCCTCAAGCTTAGAAGTTTCTGCACCTCAAAGGAATTTCTCAAAAAGGTAAAGAGGCAGCCAACTCAATGGGAAAAAATTTTTGGAAACCATGTATCTGACAAAAGACTGATATCTTGCATATACAAAGAAATCCTACAACTCAATGACAATAGTACAGACAGCCCAATTATAAAATGGGCAAAAGATATGAAAAGACAGTTCTCTGAAGAGGAAATACAAATGACCAAGAAACACATGAAAAAATGTTCAGCTTCGCTAGCTATTAGAGAGATGCAAATTAAGACCACAATGAGATACCATCTAACACCGGTTAGAATGGCTGCCATTAAACAAACAGGAAACTACAAATGCTGGAGGGGATGTGGAGAAATTGGAACTCTTATTCATTGTTGGTGGGACTGTATAATGGTTCAGCCACTCTGGAAGTCAGTCTGGCAGTTCCTTAGAAAACTAGATATAGAGCTACCATTCGATCCAGCGATTGCACTCCTCGGTATATACCCGGAAGATCGGAAAGCAGTGACACGAACAGATATCTGCACGCCAATGTTCATAGCAGCATTATTCACAATTGCCAAGAGATGGAAACAACCCAAATGTCCTTCAACAGATGAGTGGATAAATAAAATGTGGTATATACACACGATGGAATACTACGCGGCAGTAAGAAGGAACGATCTGGTGAAACATATGACAACATGGATGAACCTTGAAGACATAATGCTGAGCGAAATAAGCCAGGCACAAAAAGAGAAATATTATATGCTACCACTAATGTGAACTTTGAAAAATGTAAAACAAATGGTTTATAATGTAGAATGTAGGGGAACTAGCAGTAGAGAGCAATTAAGGAAGGGGGAACAATAATCCAGGAAGAACAGATAAGCTATTTAACGTTCTGGGGATGCCCAGAAATGACTATGGTCTGTTAATTTCTGATGGTTGTAGTAGGAACAAGTTCACTGAAATGTTGCTATATTATGTAACTTTCTTGGGGTAAAGTAGGAACATGTTGGAAGTTAAGCAGTTATCTTAGGTTAGTTGTCTTTTTCTTACTCCCTTGCTATGGTCTCTTTGAAATGCTCTTCTATTGTATGTTTGTTTTCTTTTTAACTTTTTTTTTCATACAGGTGATTTGAAAAAAGAAGGGAAAGTTTAAAAAAAAAAAAAAAAAAAAAAAAAAAAGAAAAAAGACAAACAAGGGGAAAAAAAAAAAAAAAAAGATGTAGTGCCCCCTTGAGGAGCCTGTGGAGAATGCAGGGGTATTCGCCTACCCCACCTCCATGGTTGCTAACATGACCACAGACATAGGGGACTGGTGGTTTGATGGGCTGAGCCCTCTACCATAAGTTTTACCCTTGGGAAGACGGTTGCTGCAAAGGAGAGGCTAGGCCTCCCTGTATTTGTGCCTAAGAGTCTCCTCCTGAATGCCTCTTTGTTGCTCAGATGTGGCCCTCTCTCTCTGGCTAAGCCAACTTGAAAGGTGAAATCACTGCCCTCCCCCCTACGTGGGATCAGACACCCAGGGAAGTGAATCTCCCTGGCAACGTGGAATATGACTCCCAGGGAGGAATTTAGACCTGGCACCGTGGGACGGAGAACATCTTCTTGACCAAAAGGGGGATCTGAAAGTAAATGAAATAAGCTTCAGTGGCAGAGAGATTCCAAAAGGAGCCGAGAGGTCACTCTGGTGGGCACTCTTATGCACACTTTAGACAACCCTTTTTAGGTTCTAAAGAATTGGGGTAGCTGGTGGTGGATACCTGAAACTATCAAACTACAACCCAGAACCCATGAATCTCGAAGACAGTTGTATAAAAATGTAGCTTATGAGGGGTGACAATGGGATTGGGAAAGCCATAAGGACCAAACACCACTTTGTCTAGTTTATGGATGGATGTGTAGAAAAGTAGGGGAGGGAAACAGACAGACAAAGGTACCCAGTGTTCTTTTTTACTTCAATTGCTCTTTTTCACTCTAATTATTATTCTTGTTATTTTTGTGTGTGTGCTAATGAAGGTGTCAGGGATTGATTTAGGTGATGAATGTACAACTATGTAATGGTACTGTAAACAATCGAAAGTACAATTTGTTTTGTATGACTGCGTGGTATGTGAATATATCTCAATAAAATGATGATTTAAAAAAAAAAAAAAAAAAAAAAAGCAAAGTGCAGAACAATTGGTATAGTGTTCTGCTATCTGGGTAAAATAATTAGAGGGAGGGGATATATATCCCTATGCTTGAATATTCATAGACAGTGTCCAGAAGGCTCTACAAGAAACTGATAATAGTGGTTGCCTCCAGAGAGACAAACTGAGGGACTGGCAACAGTCCTTCAAGAGGGAGCTATTCAGTGGCAGAGAGATTCCAAAAGGAGCCAAGAGGTCACTCTGGTGGGCACTCTTACGCACAATTTAGACAACCCTTTTTAGGTTCTAAAGAATTGGGGTAGCTGGTGGTAGATACCTGAAACTATCAAACTACAACCCAGAACCCATGAATCTCGAAGACAATTGTATAAAAATGTAGTTTATGAGGGGTGACAATGGGATTGGGAAAGCCATAAGGACCACACTCCCCTTTGTCTAGTTTATGGATGGATGAGTAGAAAAACAGGGGAAGGAAACAAACAAACAGGCAAAGGTACCCAGTGTTCTTTTTAACTTCAATTGCTCTTTTTCACTTTAATTATTCTTGTTATTTTTGTGTGTGTGCTAATGAAGGTGTCAGGGATTGATTTAGGTGATGAATGTACAACTATGTAATGGTACTGTGAACAATTGAATGTACGATTTGTTTTGTATGACTGCGTGGTATGTGAATATATCTCAATAAAATGAAGATTTAAAAAAAAAATTAAAAAAAAAAAAAAAAAAAAAAAAAAAAAAAAAAAAAAAAAAAAAAAAAAAAAAAAAAAAGAAAAGAGAGAACACAGGTTATTTGAAAAAGGGAAAATAAGTGTTTGTGAGGATCCATTGTTGGTGGGAATATAAAATGGTGCAGCCACTGTGGAAAACAGTTTGGCAGTGCCTCAAAGAGTTAAACACAGAACTACCAAATGACCCAGCAGCCCCACTTCTAGGTATACCTCCAAAAGAACTGAAAGCAAGGACTTGAACACCTATTTGTACACCAAGGTTAGAAGCATTCTTCACAATAGCTGAAAGGTAGAAATAATCCAAGTGTCCGTCAATGGAAGAATGGATAAATATACAATGGAATATTGTTCTACAATAAAAGGAATGAGGTTCTGCTACATGCTACAACACGGATATACCTTGAAGACATGTTGAGTGAAATAAGCCAGATACAAAAAGACAAATATTGTTTGATCAAACTTATATGAAATATCTAGAATTTACAAATTCAGAGTCAGAGAGTAGATTACAGGTTACCAGGGGCTGGAGGGTGGGGTGGATGGAAAGTTACTGTTTAATGGGCACAGAGTTTGTTTGGGGTGATGGAAGTTTTGGCAATGAATGGTGATGACGGTAGCACAACAATGTGAATGTAATTAAAGTCACTGGACTGTATATTTGAAATGGTTAAAATGGGAAATTTTGTATTTATGTTCCCACAATAAAAATTTTAAAACCCCATAGAATCATACAACACAGAGTGAACCCTAATTAATAACTTTAGTTACTAAAATAATCCTAATAATATTCGTTCATTAATTGTAACACATGTACCACAATTAATGCAAAATGTTAATAATAAGGAAAACAGGAGGGGGGATGGTATTTGGGAACCCTGCACTTTCTGTATAATATTTCTTTAAACCTAAAATTGCTCTAAAAATAGTCTATTTAAAAAAAAAGAATACATCATGGATTTATAAGAAACAGATCGCAATCCCTGTCAGATTACTGTGAATTTAGCAGATTTATGTTACACTCACCAAATGTGATAGAAGGGCATGCTTCACACACACAGATGTGATATGCTGGGCCTGTATTTTATGCATGGCACTAAAATAAAGCTCAACTCAAGCTAGCCACACAAATTACTAAACACCTGCCTTACGTCATGTACTGTAGGATTGGGAGCTGGGGGCATGAATGAGAGAAATCCTTGCCCAAGGAGCCCTTACTCTGGGATGGCATAATTCTTACTGCCTCCCAGAGAGGATATGCACAGGTCAGAGACACTGCTGGTAGCCACTAGACAGCCATTCTCAAGCTCTTCCTCCTGGTTGGCTGGCAGAATCCACTTTCCTAGCCATCCCCACCTGCTGCAAATGCAGGCACAAGTGATCTGACCGTTGGCTGCAGGAAGGTGCAAGGGCTTCTGGGAAAGCCCCCACAATCCAAGGGGGGTGAGAAAAGGGAAGGTTCCTTCCTCCCTTCTTCCTAGAATGTTTGTGACCAAGGCAGCCACCTGGGAGCTTTGAAGGGAAGGAAGGCCAAGAGGGCTGCAGAGAGCTGAGTCCTGACATCCTTCAGCTTTGAGCTTAATTCAACTCCATACTTGTCACGTGTGAAAACAAAAACAAAGGCCATCAACTGGGTAGGCCGCTTACTGCTGGGTACTCTGTTACCCACATTTGGAAGCATCAATGAGACTGACATGACATGACAGTGACATGCTAGATAGGAGCCTGGCAGCCTTTCCGTCATTTGTCCTGCAGGCAGAGACTCCAGGATAGTTGTGCCCTGAAAGGCCAGGTAGGAGGAAAGCACATAACAGGCCCACTTGACCCAGACACCTAGAGCCCTGAGCAGTGTCCAAGGGCAGGTGCAGCCTGCCCTGAGTGGTATCCTCCAGTCTGGTAGGCCACATGGTTCCACAAGGAGGCAAGTGGAGGGGATCTGTTACCCCAGTCTCCTCAGTTCTCAGCATTTGGTGGGGGTGCATGTGTATATATGTGAGTGAGTGTGTGTGTGTGTGTGTGTGTGTGTGTGTGTGTGTGTGTGAATTTAAAGGCTTGGTTCCCTAAGCATCCCTTGCAGACCTCATCATGCATCCTCAAAGGCCAAGGGGAATGTTAACTTGCTTTTGCTCCCTACATGAATCACTTGTTTCCTTCCCCGCAAAGAGTCTGCAGCAGGACCCTCCATGTTCCTGTAGCACTTTTATCACACAATGCACAACACTGTAATTAAAGATGTAGCCATTTTCTCCAATCACACTGGTTGTGAACCCCTGGAGGATAGGGATTGTGAGCATATAATAGATATTCAAGTACTATTAGTCAAATGAAAGAATGACTAGTATGTGGATAATTCTTTCATTTATTCATCTAAGAAATGCCTGCTAAGAATATACTCTGTACAAGAGGCAAACAACATACACAAATTAATATCTAAATATAGTGGTACCTCAGTACTCGTCGTTAATTGTTTCCAGGCGGCACGATGAGTACCAAAAATGACGAGTACCAAACATATTTTTCCTATAAGGAATAATGTAAATAAATTTAATGCATTCCTAACCCAAAAACAATACACATTTTTAAGGCAATATGTAAAATGATATGGTTGTATATAATTACTTTACAGGAGAAATAAACCTAAACATTAATAAATACTTAGATAAAATGAAATAAAAACTTCACTTTACCTGTACTGAGAAGAGTCCATGGCCTAATGGGATGGTGGGTTACACGGAGTGTTGCTCGGAAGGAGAGTCCCCCTCCAATAGAATATCGGACACTTGCACTTCAGGTGTTCTTTCTCTTTTCTGCCTTTTTTCAACTTGCACCACAGGCTCTGACACACTCTTTGTCACCTTCACTAAAAACTTGTCCAATGAGAACTGCTTCTGTCTTCTTTTCAGAATTCCTTGAAAATGTGAAATTCTTTGGTCATTCAATAAATTCACATTTCTGCTTTGTCAGAGCTTTGTCTGGATGGTACTTCTTCACAAAAATTTTGAACTTCTGCCCATTTTGCACACATTGCTTTTATCAAGGAACTGGGGACATCCTCTCTTATTGCCTCCTCACCTGAACAAAATCTCTTCAGCCATCTCTTGTTGCTGCTCCTTCTGTGGTTCCTGCAGCTCCTCATGGCTGAGCTTTTCACGATGTTCCTCCACTAACTCCTCAACGTCGACAGCATCGACCTCCAGACCCATGGATTGGCCCAAGATACACTACCCTGCACAACTGTACCCTCTGTACCTGCAGGCTTAGGGTCAGCCTCAAACCCTTTGAAGTCTCTCTCAGTCAGTTTCTGGCTACAAATTCTTCCACGCTGAATTCATTGTCCTATAAGAGACTTCATTCCAGGCCTTGTCAATAAGGTTAAGGCAGTGCAGGATATTGAAATGCTCCTTCCAGAGTTCTGTGAGGGTCAACTGGGTGTCAGAAGTTATCCCAAAGCACCTCTGGAAAAGCGCCTTGATGTACAACTTTTTGAAGTTTGACCTGTTGGTCCATGGGCTGGATGAGAGTAGTAGTGTTGGGGAGCAGGAACCTTACAGTGATGAAGCTGAACTCCTCCAGGAAGTCATCCTCCAAGCCTGGAGGGTGGGCAGGCGCATTATCAAAAAGTAGGAGAGCTTTCAGAGGCAAATCGTTCTACGGCAAATATTTTCCTCACTGAGGGACCACACACTTCATTTATCTGCTTGGTGAAAAATTGCCTCGTGACCCAAGCTTTGCTGTTTGCCCTCCACATCACAAGGTGTTTGCTTTTTAGGACATTATGCTTCTTGAAAACGCGCAGGTTTTCACTATGATAGACCAGCAGAGGCTTGAGTTTTAAGTCTCCACTAGCATTCACACACAATAAAGTGAGCCTGTCCTTAGTATTGATTTGTGCCCTGGTAATGCCTTCTTCTCTTTTGTGATGTAGGTTCTACTTGACATTTTTTCCCAGAAAAGTCCAGTCTCATCACAGTTAAAAACTTGGTGAGGAATAAAACCCTCAGCCTCTACGTAGTCTTGAAATTCACTGACAAATTCATCAGCAGCCTTTTCATTAGCACTTGCTGCCTCACCATGCCTCACGACACTATGGATGCCGGTTCTCGTTCTAAAAGTATCAGCCCAGCTGTGGCTGACCTTAAAAACTTCAACACTCTCATCACTCAGTTCTGGTTTGTTTTTTTTCCAAAAGATGGGCATGCAACAGTTTCGCTTTTTCACATATCATGGATATGCACATAACATACATACATAACAGTGTATTCCGATACACCATTGCCCACTAACTGCTTCTCCTGTAAAAAATTGCAGCTTTTCAACTTCCTGGAGTGTTTGGGAATGCTGCTTTGTTACTGCCTTAACTCCTTTCTCAACATCACCCTTTTCTATCACTTCTTTATTCTTAATGATGGTGGAGACCCCTGTTCTAGGCATACCATATTCCCTAGCCAGATCAGTAATGCAAATACCTCTCTCATATTTGCCGATTCTTTTTTTTTTCCTCAATGGTGGTGCGAAGTAATTTTCTTATCTGCTCAGCGTTATCACTGCTCATTTTCTTAGGATCCATGATGAGAAAAAAAAGCACAAAAAATACAGAAAATGACCACAGAAGCTAATATAAGACCGCAAGGGGATATGCACAGGGTAAGAGCTACCACATGACTAATGGGTGACCCTTTGTTTCAGCTGGAAAGGGTAGCAAGTCACAAGGCAACTGACACCAAGTTCTAGCTTGCACATGGAATTCCAAACAACAAGCAGCAAGACAAAATTTTTGCGTCAAAATGCGCCAAGTACCAAATTCAACAAGTTTCAAAGCAGTCGAGTTCTGATGTACCGCTGTATTTGTTCATGGTTATGACATCAATGGTAGTGGAATTAGAGGAGGAAGAGACTGGCCACACCTGTGCCCAGAGTACCACACTCTCCCTGCCTAACTGGGGCACAATAAGAACTGAATTTATCCAACAGCACAAGTTCCCAATGCAGGAAAAAGTGTCTGCACCTTTCTAGAATTATCTTGATCTCACTTGATCTCTATGAGACTCATTCAGGTTTTTGCCTCTGTCACCTTCCCCAGTAACTGAATCCTTATTTAATAGAGGTTAGAAATCACTAATAAGACATTTAGTTATTCTAAAGTATATTTCTAGAGGCTTTTACTTTTTCACCATCCCCTGGGCAGGTTAAGGATGCACATGACTCCCAGGGGTATAAGTCTCCCTGGTAAAGTGGGACATGACTCCCAGGGGGATGAGCCTGGCCCTGGCATCTTGGGACTGAGAATGCCTTCTTAACCAAAAGGGGGAAAAGAAATGAAACAAAATAAAGTTTCAGTGGCTACGAGATTTCAGATAGAGTCAAGAGGTCATTCTGGAGGTTATTCTTATCCATTATATAGGTATTTCTTTTTACTTCCTAGTGTATTCAAAGGAAATATCTAAATCTGTTGAGAGTAATCCAGTAGATTTGATCCTTGATGATGACTGTGTAACTATATAGCTTTTATCATGTGACTGTGTGATTGTGAAAACTGGCACTCCCTTTATCCAGTGTATGGGCAAGTAAGAAATAAAATAAAGACAAAAATATATATAAATAATGTTGGGTGGGGTAAGGAGTATGAGATGTTTTGGGTGTTCTTTTTATTTTTTTCTTTATTTTGGAGTAATGAAAATGTTCTAAAATTGTGGTGATGCATACACAGCTGTATGATGATTATATGAACCACTGATTGTATACTTTGGATGGATTACATGGTGTGTGAATATATCTCAATAAAATTGCATTTTTAAAAAGTGCAACGGTATAAAATAGGAAAAAAAAAAGGTGCCCAATATTTGTCAATACTGAAAGAACAAATCTGCCATGTATGCTTTGTATTTGCTGGCCAAGTTTGGGCCAAGGTTGACTTGGGAAGGCCAAGTCCAGTTAGGCATAGGCAAGCAGTAATCCTAGCTAAAACAAAGAACTTTGTGATTTGGAACCAAATAAAGCTTTAACTTCACACACCCTGACATTACAAACCTTTGATTAGACCATCACAGGCCAAGATCCAGTAGCAGGTGTCCAATCAGTCAGGGCTGTTCCCTCTAGCTCTCTTCCTGCTTTCTCTCCATGGTCCAAGCTTCCTGAAAACGGGTGGGTTGTGCATCCCTGGGGTTTGGTTACTGGGCCTGGGCACCCTACCAGGTCTATACTTCTCCCTTTGGGTGAAACAGCACAGCAGGGAGCATAGTCCTGGGACCAGGGCATCTCCTGGGCTGAGTCACTCACTCTTGTCATTCCTACTAAATTCATAGGTCACCTCACAATAGCAGGAATATAAGGCTTTGCTCATTATTTCTACTTCTCAATTTTTAAAAAATGCATTTTAATCAAACTCACTAACAAAGGTGAAAATCTTTGGAAATAATGATGACCTTTTTTTTTTTTTAATGATTATCTTTTGACCATGAAGTTTCGCTTTACTCCTCGCACTGTAACTACTGGTTCTTTGTAATCTTCATATTCATATTTAGAAATTACCCATAATTACTGCACTATTTTTATAGCCATTTAATAACACTGCCAAGTTTCTGGTTTAAAAAGATTTTCTGAAATTTTCATTTTTTAAGTAGGTTTTGTCCTCATTTCTAGGGACAGGGCTGGTGCTGAGGACTTGTCCTACTTCCTTCAGTCTCTGACCATGTCATAAATGGTATAAGGAGAAAACTGCTGAAAAAAGAGGGAAGCAGACACCCTCCAATGTAGGTTCTAAAATAATGTCTGTCCAACATTTTCCCCCCCATAAATAACGAGAATAAAGGTAGTTTTTCTTTGAAACTACTTAGTTTCAAGGAACTTTCACAGGAGGAGAAGAGTTGTCAGGGTTGGTTCCCAGAGGTAGAATCATCATATGGTGTAGCAGATTAAGTGTCATACAGTTATTCAAGGCAATTTTAATTCCAAATTTATTTTCCTATTATCTATGCAGCTGCCAAGAGGCTTCTGTTGCCAGATGGTGCCTGATAGATGTCCCAGGGGCTGCAAACTAATTTCAGTTAGCCAAAACCGAACATAAAAATAGCAAATTTGATACTGTGAGCCAGTGATTGTATACTTTGGATGGTTTGTATGGTGTGTGAATTTATCTCAATAAAACTACATAAAAAAAAAATAGCAAATTTGTTCAATGAACGCCACACTTTTCTTGGCCAGTCCTTCTTCTTCCATCCCAACACAGCATGGCTCATGTTTCTCCTCTCCTCTGACAGTCATCTCCCCAGTGAGAGGTTCCTAATGGGTCTCCTGGCTGTACCTGTAGGTGTGACGCACATTCGTCCATTTCATCTGTGCTCCAAAACCTATAATGCCTGCTTGCCATTTTAAGGCAAGACGTGGTCCTCCAGCCTCCTTCTAGCTTTAGATCCTTTCAGGCTGTTTCAGTAGTCTGTGCCCAGCTCAACTGGCCTAATCTCCTCTTTGAGCCTGCCTTGCCTGTTCCAAAAATTCTTTTTTGATCCCTCTAGTCTCCTCTTCTGTAACATGTACCCCTATCTCTGCGCTTCTGAAAGTTTCTTCAATACCACACTCAACACTACACGTCAAAGACTCCCTTTCACAGCTTGGGGGTCGCACCTGACACTCTTTAAAGAGCATTGTGTTCGCATTTTACTATGGTTCGTACCACACACTGCTTGGCATCAGATCATTTGTGGAGACTTCTTCTCTATTAGATTGTATGCTCTTTAAGGACAGGAACTAAGTTATATCTTATTTTTCTGAGGACAAATAAATGGAGACTCACTTAGGCCAGCTGCCCCACCTCATCTTGCTCTGCAATTACTTCCCCTCCAGGAGGGGGATTGTGTGGAAATACATACAGTGTTCAGTACATTATGTCTTGAAAAAATTAAGAAGATGCCTGGGCATCAAACGTGAAGAACACATCTGGACCTACCCTTCTTCTTTTTTCCCCCTTGCTATCGCCCCTCTGTAAGCTGCCTGTCTCTCTGAAGAAGCTCAGTGTGGGAACACATTGGTTTTGCGAAATTTCGTCATGGGCCAGTTGATTTGGTGACCAGACGTTTGAGACGGTTAATAATCAGACCACATGGTCAAGTCACGGTTCCAAGGCGTTGGCGGCATCCGGCACTTTCTGGAATCCCTGCAGGACCCGTGGGGCAGGTCCCCCGATTCCACATTTGGTGAATTCACGACTTGCCTAAGATCTCCTGCTGAACAAGCGGAATGACAGGAGTGAAAATGAGGAAACCTAGTCACGGGGCTTCTCACATTCGGCCCTGCGTTTGCTTAGGACCAGGGTAAACTGAGGTCAGGATGAGGAGCCTGAGGAGTCATGGGACCCGCAGTCCGTCTCCTGGAGATCACCAGGCTGGGCAGAGCCTCGGAGTCTGCAGCCAACCTAAGCAGAGGAAAGATCCGGCCCGCTACACCGCTAGCAAGCCCGGGAGTGAGGCCGCAAGAGACAGCCTGGAAGGCGGGAAGAAATAGTGACTCCTTCCCCTCTCTCCAGCCAGCCTCTTCTTCCGGCCCTCTCTTTGCTCCACTGTGCCCGGGTAGAAAGGCCGCGGTGACACAAGGTGTGGTCCGTGCGGATGGGACGAAAAGGAAGAGGCGGGCAGATGTGCAGAGCCGCAGCGTGAGGTAGTTTCGAGCGCGCGCGTGCGTGCGTGCGTGCGTGCGTGGGCGTGGCTTGCAGCGCACCCTGCGCGAGGCGGATGTCCGGGCCGGCTGGGCAGGGGCCGCGGACGAGATGGCGGAAGGTGGTGGCTGCCGAGAGCGGCCGGATACGGAGACCCAGAAATCTGAGCTCGGGGCTTTGATGAGGACCACGCTCCAACGAGGGGCGCAGTGGTGAGCGCCGGGCCCACCTTTTCGCCGCAGGGCCGGGGTACGGGGCTCCGACTCTCAGGCTCCTCTTTCACGGCTTGGGTAGGGGCTAGTCGGGGGCGTCGTCTGATGACCCTGAGAAGTTGGCCTGACCCCCGACCCTCGGGAGAGGAACCCCGAGATTAGTTCTGGGAAAGCGTGGGCGGGACTGGGGCGTCTTGGCCCATTCGGAGCCTTAGGGGGCGGGTCTCGCTGGGGCAAGCGCTGCAGGACGGTAAGGAAAAGGAATGAATGTTCGCGGGGACCGTGAGGGTGGGGAGACCCGGTACCATCGAGGAGTCTCCTTGTGACCCTGGGCGAAGATATTCACGCCTCACAGCTTGTTTGCTTTTTTATAAAACTAGGGTAGCAGTCCTTAGCTCTTCGCCCTTACTGGGTTGAGGTGAGAATCAGAAGTAGATACTTTGTAAGTTGTAAACTGCGTGACAGATATCAAGGTCAGAAGCTGAACAAATGTCTGTGAGCTCCAGGGTATTGATAGCAAATGTCAAAATAATTGAGGCAGCAGCATCATTATGGTGTGGGAGAGGAAGGTAGCCACGAGCTTGGAGCTAGATAAGGAGATTAAAGTCTAGAATTTAGAGGAGTAAGGTTGAAACACTAGGTTTCTTAATAGATTTCAGTGGAAGGATTCCTGGGTTAAAGTATTGTGACCAGAGTTAGCCTTTGCATTGAAAATGATTACATTTCCCACTTTAAGAGCATGGTGGATGATAATATCCTTCATAGTGACAGAGGAATTGAGCAGGGAAGAGAAACAAACGGGTTTAAGAGTTCAGATAAGCTTTACCATGTTCATTTTAAGCTTGCCACGCTGTTGAAAGGCAGGGCAAACAGAGGTACTTTGGAAGTCTCCTGCATAGAGATGGTACGAAAAAGAATACTAGACAGAAAGCAGAGGGAGTTAGTCTATTTTAGATAGACTAAAATCACACCTAAAAAATATAAGAGGTCATTGCTCAATGGGGTTTGGAGAAAAAGGAACATTTCAGATTTTGAATAGACTATGGTACTTGTGTCAGAGTTCACCATCTGTAGTTTAGTTGGTTATAAAGTTTGAAGGTCTAGCCATGTCATTGTGTTTGTTGCCCCACAGAAGTTCATCCCTACTGTCTTTGTTGTCAAACAGCATAATATTTTCAGATTTGCTTTTCTTCCTTAAATATAAAAAGCAAAAGACTGAACCTGAAACTCACCTAATGCTTTTTGACAAGATGAACAGACACCAATTTGATATATATATATGTGCACAGACATATATATATTCCATTTAATGAGTGTCAGGGGAAGTCACAATTATTACAGTCTTACAGTTTTACTTCACTGCGGAAGTAAGAAAAGGAAATGAGCATTAGATGCTTTTACACATTTTTGGATATCTCCTTTTGTCCTCAAAGGAAAAAGTAAAGTGGGTGGTACTGTAATCCCATTTCCAGAAATAAAGATTAATGCTGTTGATATCAAGCAAAGCAGTGTAACCATAAACTGTCTACCTGGACAGGGACCTCTATGAAGATTATTATGAAATTAATGACTTAGTTGTTAAGCAAACAGGATTTTACATGTAGAAGGATTTTATTTAAATAAGCCTTTTGGAGCTCATCATTTCCTCCCATTCTTTCATTCTTTGAATAGTCATTTCACTTAGTGGACACCTGCCTCAGCCTTCTGTGACATGTGGGGCCTGGCCCTGCTCTTGCTCTTGAGAGTGTGTTTTTTTTAAATGGGGATTGTGTGTTAGCCAAGAAAAAAGGTCATAAAAAAAGATTAAGGAAGCAGACACAGAAACTTGTAACCTCAGCTTTTCTGCCATATTACATTTTTTGTCCATCTTTAGGTATCTTATTGACAGCCGGTGGTTCAAACAGTGGAAGAAGTATGTGGGCTTCGACAGCTGGGATATGTACAATGTGGGTGAACACAACCTGTTTCCTGGTCCAATAGATAACTCCGGACTCTTTTCAGGTACAAAATCTTCTTCTTTTTCTAGCCAAAATGTTTACCTCAATAGTGATCTGAAGTCATGTTTATCCGTAACATGAACATTGTGAACCTGACTTCCTTAGATGAGGAGATAAAAGCAAGGTTTGGGACTATAGTATGTCTTTGTAGACCCTCAGGGAGAAGTTAAGCTACTTATTACCTAAATAAGCTGCTTCTAACAAGAGCATGCTTCAACTTAAAAAAATTCTCTCTCTCTCTCTCTCTCTCCCTCTCTCTTTCAAATTAGCTCTGTTAGAGATTTTAGGTTAGTATACAGAATGGAAAGAAATAGAATATCATTTTGAAATTTCATATGGAATACAAATTTGGTAACCAGACTTTTCTGCATTGCCTTTTGCAATGGAGCAAATTGTAGACCTGTTGACATTCATCAAACATTCCTGTGATGGCAGTGTTTTGTCATAGCAGTACTTTGAAGAGAGGTGGAAGGCCAGTAGGTCAGCCTCCAGAGGGAACTGTGGAAAAAGTGATTCATGATTCACCTGAGCATGGTTTGCACATGTAAATGCACAGAGATGACAGAGTTAGCCTGTGCTCTGCCAAGCTTTTAGACTCACGCACAGGTAGGACAGAGGTGATCTGTTGTGTGTAGCCTGAATCAGGGCACGTGGAAGGCAGGCAGTGCATGAGGCTTGATCGAAGTCCCTAACACGAACCAGGATATTTTTAAAAATATGAAACACTTCAGCCCAAACCTTGTTTTAAAGGAGGTCTAAATGACACAATGAACAAATGTCATTTGCTTTGTTTTCTGGCATAGGTTAGATGGTGGCACTATACTGTGAAGTTGTCTGGAGCAGTTAGAAAGCATTGTATTTTGTTTACACTTTGCTCTTTCCCTCCTTATTTTGTAAAGGAGAATTTTTAAGGTTTTTAATTGTAATAATGATGATAATCATAGAGCTGAGAGGGCTTGTATGAGGTCATTTTGCATGACATTTAGCTAAAGGCAAGTTTTCCCTTCTGCGGTCCCCCAATTCGATGTCACCCCTGGCTTTGGCTTGAAACAAATGCAGTGTGTTTACAGGTGAAAAGCATGTTCTGTTCAGACTCTGGAACACTGACCTGACTATGCAGGAATGACCTATCTGGCAAATGAGGTTCACCGCCTCAGTACCTAGGCTTTCGGTCACCTGCTAATCCCAGCTTGGCTGCCTTTTGCCCAGGGTCATGGAAGGGATTCTTGGAAGTATCTGTAGGAGGAGGAAGAACATATCCTTACAGATGTAGTCTGCAAAGCACCCCTTCTCTCATTTCTACCTGTGTCCCTACTGTGTATTACATGGAATCCCTGTGCTCAGACAAAAGCTATTCTCTCATCTTTTCCCTTTATTCCCCTCTGTTGGAGAAAATCAGTCCTGTGTGATTTTTAGCATGATGCACTGGGATTGATCCCAGTTTTGAGTAAAAATGATGAACTGCATTGGAAGTTCCAGTTAATTTTTCCTGCACTTGTACTATAAAAGTCATAAGGATGACATATTTGGGAAAATTGTCACAGAGGGGAAAGAGCTTGTAGAACTAATATGTTTGGAGTTGATGAGGCTGAAAGCTGCTGGTTCTTTCCCACAATTAAAGGTTTCTTACTAAGTGTTGACACTGTGGGTGGCCAGATCTGCATGATGCTTAGTATTAGAAGTGATTAAGTGTATCCATCCAAGCAAGACAACAATAAGTGAATGACTTTTATGAGTTTTGATTTGTAAGCCAGAGAAAATTTTTTAGTTTAGTTGCCAGTTTTTTTTGCAAGCTTTTGTCTCAGTAGGACTGATAAGTACTACCCCTGGACTGTCCTGTCCTGATCAGAAAAGGCCTGGTCTGTCTGTTAATAATCGTAACAGAGCTTGCTGTTGAAAATAATTGGCTCATTAATGGAGATGGTTCCCCAAGGCTGTTGACTTCCTTTCCTTTTTCTTTGGAAATGAGAAAGGTAGAAGTGGGTCAGGTTGGAAACCTGCCCCTTATTCAGTGTCAGAGTGTAACCTAGTGAATGTAACATGGTGGGAAGGGTGGTGGGAAACCCTGGTCACCTTGTGAATGCTGCTTATATATTTTTTAGTTCCAGGTGATTTATACTGCTGTACTTTTTTCCCCTCTCTCTTTTAATTTTGAAATACTTCCAAACATGTAAGTAATTTTGGAGTACTTCCAAAAATAATACAGACCCCATACAGAGTACTCCAGCATACCCCTACCCCTTCCCATACCCAGATCCACCAGTTTTAACATTTTGCCGTATTTGCTCTATCATTCTGATTGTCTGTTGTTTTTAGCAGTCTAGTTACTTGGATGTGGGTTTATACATCGTGATCCTTGAACACTTGATTCTGCCATGAGTATTTTCTAAGAACAAGGTTATTCACTCACGTAACTACCTTAAGTGCAGTTGTCAAGTTCAAGAAATTTAACGTTCTTATAAAGCTTACAGTCTATATTCCAGTTTTTTCATAGGTCCTAATAGTGTCCCTTTGAGCCCTTTCTCCTCCCTTGCTAGATCCCATCCAGGATCATGTATTGCATTTGATTGTCATTATCTCTTTAGTTGATGTTTGTTTGTTTTTCAATTGTGGGAGCATATATAAAATTTAAATGTTCCAATTTCAAGCACTCCCAATCATACCATTCACTGGGAGTAATCACATTCACAATATTGCGGTACCCTCACTACCTTCCATTACTCAGACTTTCCCATCTCCTCAAACAGAGGTCCTTCACCTATTATCCATTAACTCCCCATTCACCCTCGCCCTCTGCCCCTGACAACCTGTACTTCACTTTCTCTTTCTGTGAGCTTGCGTATTTTCTGCTGTTTTCCTTGTAGTTACCATGAGGCTTAAATTTAACATCCTACATCTATAACAATCTCATTTGCTTTGATAACAACTTAACATCCAAAGTATATGCAAATTATGTTCCTATACCCCTCTGTCTGCTTACCTTGTCACAGATTACGTGTTTCTACATGATGAGTCCAAACCACTGATTTATCATTATATTTTGTTAATTTGCCTTTTTGATCCTGTAAGAAGTAAAAAGTGAGGTTACAAACCAAAATTACAGTGGTACTGGCATTTATATTACCATGTTGTTACCCTTACCAAAGATCTTTTATTTCTTCATATGGCTTCAGTCTATTCTCTATTTTCCTCTCCTTTCAACCTGCAGAACTCTTTTTAGCATGTCTTATAGGGCTGGTCTAGTGGCGATGAACACTTTCAGCTTTTGTTTATCTGGGAATGTCTTAATCTCTCACTCATTTTTGAAAAAATGCTTGCTAGATATAGAATTCTTGTTTGACAGTTGTTTCCTTTCAGCACTTTACATACACCACCCCACTGCCTTCTTGTCTCCATGATTTCTAATGAGAAATCAGCATTTAGTCTTATTGAGGCCCCCTTGTATGTGATGTTGCTTCTGTCTAGTGGCTTTCAGAATTCTCTCTGCAGGCCAAAGATTGCAGCAGTTTGATTATAATATGCCGTGGTATGGATCTATTTGGGTTTTTCCTGTTCAGAGTTTGTTGAGCATATTGAATGTGTATATTATGTCTTTTGTTACATTTGGGAAGTTTTTACCCATTATTTCCCTGAATATTCTCTCTGCTCCTTTCTCTCGTCTCCTTCTGGGAGTCCACGATGCACATGTTGGTATGCTTGATGATGTCCCACAGGTTCCTCAGGCTCTGTTCATTTCAGTATTTCTTCTTCCTGTTCCTCAGACTGGATGATTTCAGTTGTCTTCTCTTCAGGTCATTGATTTTTCTTCTGCCGGCTCCAATCTGCTATTGAATCCCTTAGGGAATTTTAGATTTCTGTTATTGTGGTGTCAGCTCTGTTGGGTTCCTTTTTGTAATTTCCATCTCTCTTTTGATATTCTCTTTCTGATTATCGTTTTTGTGATTTCCTTTAGTTCTTTGTCCATGTTTTCCTTTAGCTCTTTGAGCATATTTAGGACCATTTATTTAAAAGTCTGGTATATGCCCTGTCTGGTTCTCCTCACTGATGATTTCTAATGCTTTAATTTTTTCCTTTGCCTGTGCCACCTCTTCCTGTTTCTTTGTATGTTTTTCCATCTTTTGTTGAAACCTGGACATTTTGATATTTTAATAGTTATTTGTGAAATTTAGAGTCTGAGGTATCTGTTCCTTGAGCTTGTATCCAGTTAGTGTTAATGATAGGGCTTTTCTTGAATGCTAGGCACTAACAAAAAAAAAAAAAAAGAAGAAAAAAATATTTTTCCCAGTTTTTGCAGATTGATTTGTGAGAGTCCTCTCCTTCAGGTCTTATCCATATAATGAGTTTAGAGAACAGTGCCCATAGAAGCATAGGGGCCTCCCTGGTTCTTTTTGCACATGTGTCATGTGTGAAAGTTTCCTTATGATCCTGGGCACTACAGTGTGTCTACTGCCAGCAGTCCCTTGTCCCAGGCAGCCACTTGACTGCTTTCCCATAGTGTTCCGTCGGAGAGCTTGGTGAGTCGCTTTCTACACACAAGGTAAGTTTTGGGCGAGTCCCTCAGCCCACCACCAGACAGAATGGGGCAGACATACATGCTCCCAGTATGTACATGAGGGTTACTCTGCTTCTTCCAGAACCAGGACCAGAGATTCACACTGGAAGTGTGGACTGGCCTTGCACCAAGCTGGTGAGGGGAATGGAAGAGGGGCCAGCCAGGTTGCCACAAAATCCTACTGATTTTAAGTAGTCTTTTTGTTGATTCAGTCCTCTCCGTTTCTACATTGCTTTAACTGTATTCTGGATCTTTGATGGAGATGTTTCTGCTAGTTCTTGCTGTCCGTGCAAAGCTTCTGTGAGGAGACAGAGCCCTGAGGCGTCTCACTCCACCAACATGATCAGGGTGGGGCCCTTCTGTAATTTTTGCTTTCCCAATTTCATGGCTTCACTGGTGTGTGTGTGTGGGGTGGGGGGGCAGTAGCTTCCACCGTTCTGGGAGTGGGTGTTGTTCGCCACAGGCATGGTAAGGAGGTTTCATTGGTGGGGTAATTGGTCTTCCCTTGTTCTTGTACCTTAGTCTTACCTTGAGAAAGTAAATTTCAGACCATAGATGTTCAATTCTGACTCCCAGTGCATGTTGCCTCTCTGTGAGAGGGAGAGGGGAGGGGTGTGCAGGGTGGGAGATGGATGGTTGGCATTTAAATACGTTCTTCCCCCACAGGGAAGTGTCCAGCTGGGCTTTGACTTGGAATGTTTAAAACTGAGAATGCTAAGTTACTCTTGGTAAAATAAACTTAAGTTAACTTCACTGCTTCATTTGTTTGCTTTCTTAATAAAACTTTCAAAGGAAGAGTGTAGCTGTAGCCAACTTTAATGCAGTATTACTAAGCATAATATTGTGGTAAATATTCATAATTAGCAGTCTTAATTGTGGAATCTGGAAGTTCTTTGGAAATGTAAATTGGAATTTTTCTTTCACACCTCCATCCCCAATTAGAGAAGAAATGAAAGAGCCTTATAAAATGTTCAGAAAACACAGTTGAGGACAAAGGAGCTATCAGGCCTCCTTTTTGTTTTGGCCAGTGACAGAATTTTGGAATTTTGTCTGTTCTTCTAAATACTTTTCTTGTTTTTGAAAAATACGTAAGAACCGTACGTAAGTAAGTACATAAGTTGTACAACAACTTCTGGGGAGAAGCTCAGTGAGTTATGTTCTATTTTCCTTTTTCAGATCCTGAGAATCAGACCTTGAAAGAACACTTAATTGATGAACTGGACTATGTGTTGGTCCCAACTGAGGCCTGGAATAAGTTACTAAACTGGTACGGCTGTGTAGAAGGCCAGCAGCCCATTGTCAGAAAAGTGAGTGCATGAATTGTCACACCTGCTGGTCAGTTTTGCAGGTGGTCCCTGGGGGACACAGACTGGTGTTGGTTTCCTGGGGAACTAATAGATCTAAGTGGCTGATGGAGAAGTTTGAGACCTTGTTTCTGGTTCTCCTTAGGGAATTGTGATTGTGAGTGGTGGTGAATGAGACTGCTTACCCACGATGTTACAATGAGTAGCCTCCAAACATTAGAGTTGCCCAGTGGCATGAGATGTATCTTGTGGTGCTTAGAGGGCTCTTTGAGAGAAAGTCTACTTGGGGCATATGGACATAAAGTAATATACTGCTTCTTGTTTCTCTTAAAACCTTTCTGATACTATTTTTTTCCCCTGTGCTTTAGAGTCTTTGGCCACACTGTTGAGTAACTCAAAAGGCAGGCATTTATAGCCCTGTAGGTTAGCCTCTTGAGGTAAGACAGGCCCTGGGACAGAAATCCAGATTGTAACTCCCCTGGCTACAGGACTCATGAGGAGACCACTGTCCTGGCTCTCCAGTTATTTGCTAGTCCCACCAGAGGAGAAATCACAGGAGCATGTGTCTGATGATAGTTAGGCATTAGGTACCTTCTGCTGTGTGTTGTACCCCTTCATAGAAAAGAGCTGCTGTTCTGAAGCTAGACTTTTAAGAGACTCCAGGGCCAGAACTACCTTTTTGTCCAGCCTGAAACCTGGGATGCTGAGAGGGATTAGAGATCAAAAGGTTAGGGCATGCCTGTCTCCTGCAGACATCCCCTTAGTGCCCATGGTAGTGCCATGTGGTGAGTGCTCTATGAAGGGCTTTACCTTATTTTCTAATTTGGCAAACCCCGTGAGGTTTGCCTCATGATCCTCACTTAGAGGTGAACGATGACTTCTGGGTTATGCAGTGCCTGTTGTAAGCTATGGCATTATGAGCAAGCGTTGTTCCTTTTTTTCTGGTAACTATTTCTCAATTAATGAATTAATTAGTTTTTGAACTTTGGGTAAGGACATCTGGTGGCTGTCCAAGTGCTGTGTTATAGATATGAAAAGTAATTCTATACAGTTAGGCATGTATTTTAAGGGGAAGGAGCAATTGATCAGAATTGACTTGGGCTGAGTCTGAGACAAGCCCTTTCTGTTCACAGTTGACTTCCCAGATGCCCTGGTGTGGCTGCCCTCCTTTCAAATCAGAGGAAATGGTCTTCTCTATGATTCCATCAAGGGAGCAGGGTGACCTTGGTTGGTCCTAATGAGTGGGAAAGACTTTTAAATTTTAAACTCCTAGGACAGACACCAGTGGCTTTTTTATTTTTTTATTCAGTTTTATTGAGATATATTCACATACCATATAATCATCCATGGTATACAATCAGCTGTTCACAGTACCATCATATAGTTGTGCATTCATCACCTCAATCTATTTTTGAACATTTTTCTTACACCAGAAAAAATCAGAATAAGAATAAAAAATAAAACTAAAAAAGAACACCCAAATCATCCCCCCGTCCCACCCTATTTTTCATTTAGTTTTGGTCCCCATTTTTCTACTCATCCTTCCACATGCTAGATAAAGGGAGTGCGATCTACAAGGTTTTCACAGTCACACTGTCACCCCTTGTAATCTACATTGTTATATAATCGTCTTCAAGAGTCAAGGCTACTGGGTTGGAATTTGGTAGTTTCAGGTATTTACTTCTAGCTATTCCAATACATTAAAACCTAAAAAGTGTTATGTATATAGTGCGTAAGAATGTCCACCAGAGTGACCTCTCAACTCCATTTGAAATTTCTCAGCCATCAGTGGCTTTTTAAATTTGTAGTCTGATCCCCAATCACTTAAGGAAACCGGTTATCATGTGGTTTTCTTCCTCTCACCGTTGATTTGGCATATTGTCTTCCAAGACTGCTCTGGCATGGAACCACTGCTCATTCACCCATGCCTCTTTTTGCAGGTTGTGGAGCATGGCCCTGTTTGTTAAGCACTGCAAGGTGGAGGTGTATTTGCTAGAACTGAAGCTCTGTGAGAACAGTGACCCGACCAATGTGCTGAGTTGCCATTTCAGCAAGGCAGACACCATTGGTGAGCTAAGGGGCTGGGGTCCTAGGTGTCTGGTGAGAGAGCGTGGGGGTTCGTGGTGGGAGGGAAGCTGGGACAACCTCTTCAAATCCATTACCTAGATAATCTTGGATTGTGGTTCCCAGACCTGACCTGAGAGCTTGTTAGGGAATTCTGGTAGAAAGCTAAGCCTGGGAATCATGTTTTTTAGTACACTGGGTGTGATCCCTGCCCATTTGATATATGATTCTAAATAGAAGATGAGAAATATAAAGTCAAAGAGGTTAAAGTAACTTATTAAACGTCTCAGTGAAAAAGTGGCAGAGCTGATATTTGAAATCACATCTGTCTTTAACTTCAGAGATACATTTTCTCACTTTCCCCTGTTGCTTCTGTGGTAAATGGGACCCACATCATCAGAGAAAGAGAAGCACAGAGAGAGTTTCCAGATGTGTGAGTACAAGAAGGTGCCCATGGAAGATGACTGGCCTTAGGAGTCCTTGAGGGGCTGAAGTCAGTCAGAACTCTTGGTTCAGAGTACCCTGTGAGCATCTGATAAAGAATGATGAGCATTGGCTCATCATGGCTGTCTGTACAAGTCCTGAGTGATGTTTCTGCCTATCCCCAGCAACCATTGAGAAGGAGATGCGGAAGCTGTTCAACATCCCTGCAGAGCGTGAGACAAGACTGTGGAACAAATATATGAGCAACACCTATGAGCAGTTGAGCAAACTGGACAACACTGTCCAGGATGCTGGACTATACCAGGGTCAGGTAGGAGGATCCAGGCCATGTCCCAGCAGGCAGCTCTTCCCAGGGTGTGTGGCTCCGTACTTTTTGTTTCTAAGCACGGCAGAGGTGTGGCAGCTTGTGTGGACTTTACTCATTTGGATTACTCTTTCCCTCAGGTGCTAGTAATTGAGCCCCAAAACGAGGATGGCACATGGCCCAGACAGACTGTACATTCAAAGTAAGTGAATTTTCTCCCGTATGGCTGGGCTCATGGGTGTAAAAGAGACACTCTTTCCCAAGGCAGTTACTTGTGCTGTGAAAAACCGTTTGGAATCAGATAATAGAAAAACAAAACGTACTCAGTCTCGTATCTAGAGTTCATAATTCTGGATGTAGGTCTTAGTCTTCAGTATGTAGGATACTGCTGGGTTGCCATCTAAGGGACAGTGAGCCTCTCCTTGTTGAAAATGAGAAAAGAGGGAAGAGAAGGGAATAGCATCTGGGAATGCTGCTCTGCCAAGGGGCAGCTTTGTTTTTCTGTATTAGAGTTAGAGGCTTGGATGGAAAAGAAGAGGGGCTCAGGCATGGGTTCTCAGAAGACTTAATGGTAGTAGTTTGAGCCCATGTCACTCAGTACCCAGCAACCTGTTACTTTATTTTTGCCCTTGGAGCTTGCTAAGGGAATAAACTCTTTTACTAAGAATAATAGTAAAAGACTATTCGTGGACTCTAGGCTGGAATTATGCATTATGTCCTCAGGAGAGAAAAGAAATAAGCAGTGAATTTTTCTTAATGTTGTAGAATGTAGAAATTGTGTCTCTGTTCTCATAGTTGTTGGGATAATGTTGGACTCTGCTCTCCTCCCTCAGTCAGGCCTTAGACAGAGACCATAATAAAATAGTGGGTTCACAGCTCTTTTGAGAACCATGGAAGCTATGCACCTTCTCTTGAGAAACATCTAAAAAGATGCAAAACATTTTGTATACAAGTTTGGAGGTTTCACAGACCCCTGTGAAGCCTGCCACGAACTTCAAGTTAAGAAACCTTGCTCCCAAGTTCTTGACAAGATGACAAACTACTTGTGGTAGATAGAATAATGCCCCTCTAAAGATGTCCATGTCCTCATCCCTGGAACCTGTGAATGTATCTTACATGGCAAAAGGGACTTTGTAGATGTGAATAAATTAAGGATCTTAAGATGGGGTGATTTTCCTGAATTATCCAGGAAGGCCCAGTATAATCACAAGGGTCCTTGTGAAAGAGAGAGGCAGGAGAGTCAGAGAAGTGAGGGCAGAAACAGAATGGTGCAGTGTGAGAAAGACTCAACCAGGCATGAGCTGGGGAATGCAGGCATCCTCCAGAATCCCCTGAAGCCTCCACAAAGGCACACAGCTTGCTAACACTTGGATTTTAGCCCAGGGAGGGCCATTTTGGACTTCCGACTTCCAGCACTGTAAGATGATAAATTTATGTTATTTTAAGTCACTAAGTTTGTGTCAGTGGAACTGTTGGCATAGATGTCCTTAAGATTTTTCACACAGAGCTCCTCTTTGAACACCTCTTCGAAGAAGTCGTCTAACAAGAAGATAAATCCAGGGGGCATGCAGTAAGATGCGTATGGTGTGAGGAGGGAGTGCACACAGCTAGTGAAGTGCTCTGTTGATCAGAAAAGTAAGGACCTCATGACTTGGAAGTAGGCAGTGATTTCTTACACGGGACACAGCACTGCTAACCATAGAAGAAGAAATAGATCGAGTGGATGACTGGCAAATTAAGAACTTCTGTTGCATCAAAGAGTAAAAGGAAGCCACAGGGTGGGAGAAGATGTTTGCAATACGTATATCTGACATATGACTTGTATCCAGAATTTCAAAGAAACTGCTAAAAGTCAGTAAGAAAGTGTAAGACAACCTCCAGTAGAAAATGGGGTATAAAACTTGGACACTTCACAGAAGAGGATCTCTAGATGCTTGCAAACATATGGAGACGTGCTCAACTTTAGTAGTCATCTGGAAACTGCAAATTAAAACCATGGTGTATTGCTACTACACACTCAGCAGAATGGCTAAATGAATAAGACAAAGTGTTTTGTAGAGGATGTGGAGCGGTCAGAATTGTTAGACCCTGCTGAATGGGGGGTGTTTTAAATTGGTACAACTATTTTATATACAACATAAATTTTCCCATCTCAGCCACTCCCAAGCATGCCATTCAGTGGAATTAATCACATTCACAATGTTGTGGTACCCTCACCGCCTTCCATTCCTAAAATTTCCCGTCTTCCCAAACAGAAACTCTACACTTACTATGCATAAACTCTCCATTCCCCCTACTCCCACCCCCCTAGCCCCCCCCCCCCACCTCTGGCACCCTGAACTCTAGTTTCTGTCTCTCTGAGCTTCCATGTTCTCTGATATTTTCATTGTAGTTAGCATGGGGCCAAAATTTAACATGCTAAATCTGTAACAATCTTGTGTGCTTTGATACCAACCTAACCTTCATAGTATACATAAACTAAGTTCCTGTGCCCTTCTACCCCCCCCCACACCTTTATGTAGTTCTTGTCACAAATTACATGTATCTACATTCTGAGTCCAAACCACTGATTCATCATTACATTTTATGCATTTGCCTTTTCGAACTTGTAAGGAGTAAAAAGTAGAGTTGTGAACAAAGAAATACAATTGTGCTGGCATTTTAATTTACCTCTGTCATTACCATTACCAGAGATCTTTATTTCTTCAGGCAGCTTTGATCTATTGTCTGTTGACCCTTTCTTTCCTTTCAACCTGCAGAACTCTATTTAATATATCTTGTAGTGTTGGTCTAGTGATTATAAACTCTCTCAGCTTTTATTGATCTGGGACCATCTTAAATCTCTCTGTCAATTTTTTTTTTCAAATTTATATGGCACTTCCTACTTTTTCAAAGCATTTTCATGTACATTATTTCAGTCACCCCACACAACAATAGTCTGGTTAACAACATTAAAGCAGAAACCAGAAGGAACAGGCTCAAGATCAAATAGCAGGTAGGGGGACAAGTGTGGTTAGAACCCAGATTGTATGATTGGTCCAACATTTGTTATTAAGTTACTAAAATACCTTTCCTAATCCTCTTGTCACCTTCTTTGATTTCTTAATCTCCATGTTCAGGGTGCTTGTCAGTTAACAAGTGTAGATATTGATTTCAAAAGAAAACAAACACAAATTCTTCTTTGATGAGTATATATAGTTACAAAAATAAATATGGCACTTGTTTATTGCTTCTTTATGGATGTCTTTCCCAGATGAAAAGGCTCTGTTGGGGAACAGTTCAACAACCTGTTGTTTCTAGAAACACATAATACTCCAAAGTTATAGCAGGGCCTTCATACCAGCAAATTATTTGATAAATATTTCCCACTATCTCACAGCTTGGTCTGTCAATTTTTCCCAGACATAATATATTTGAGCTGATACAATAAAATAGCAAATTCACAGAGATGGTATCCAGATGTGGAAGAGGACAGCTCTTTTCGGGAATCTGTAACAGGGCCAGTTATGGGCATTCTATAAGCCAAGACCCTTTTGCAGCAGTATTTCAGCATAGCTTTTGTATGAATGAGAGAGTTTCCAAGAGGTTGACCAGATTGCTGAACAAAATGCAAAGATGGCAGCATGAAGAAGCAGCAGTAAAGAACAACCTGCAGGGAGCCTTGTGTTATGTGAATTTGTGATGTTTCCAAGGCCCTGCTTGTGGAAGGTGGGGTGGAACCCACTTTCAGATGTTATTTGGGTAGAAGACTTCATAAAAAGAGTGCTGTCTTTGGTGCGCAGTTCATTCTTCCCTTGTCTAGAGTGAGACAGGCACACTAGTAGGCCCTCAGTTTTAGAAAAAACAACCTGCTGAAATCCTGCTCACACTAGTTCTTTCTTGTGAAGAAATGTTTATTGTAGGAGGTGACCAGAAGGAAAGCTCATTCTATGCTAGGTTTAGAAAAATCTGGAAAAATACTCCATAGTCATGCAAATTTACATGTGAAAATGATGAGTGTCAAGTAGAAAACCACCAGAGCCAACAGTAGTACAATTTCAGTTCTGTATTCCTTAAAATTTTCTTCTTTGCATTTCTTGGGACATCCTTGGCCCAATAGACTCTGCAGAAGCCCTCCAGGTCCCAGGGGACAGTTCAGGGCAAGTCTGTATCCTTCGAACAAGCTACCTCCATGTCCCACACCACTGCAGGTGCTCCGCAGGAGCCCCAGAGGCTGTGTGACATGTCTAGAGTGCTACATCGTTGCCTCCAGCCTGCAGCCTGTGCCATACCGCCGCCTTGTAATGGTGCGCAGGGCCCTCGCCACTCATCATTCTCCAGGACTCTGTCCTGGGAAATCCCATGGCAGACAGGGGAAGCAGGCAGGAACTCCCACTACCAGGGTCCCATGGCAGCCAGGATGTCAGGTCTCCCCACCCTCCCTCCACCCAGCCCGGCTCCTACCCCACCTCTCTCAATTTTGAAAGACAACTTGCCAGATACAGAATTCTTGGTTAGCAATTTTTTGCTTTCAGCGCTTTATATATGTCATCACATTGCCTTCTTGCCTCCATGGTTTCTGATGAGAAATCAGCATTTAGTCTTATTAAGGCTTCCTTGTGTGTGACATGTTGCTTCTGTACTGTGGGCTTTCAGAATTATCTCTTTATCCTTCACATTTGACAATTTGATTATAATTTGCTGTGGTGTGGGTGTATTTAGGTTTATCCTATTTGGAGTTCATTGAGCATACTGGGTGTGTATATTCATGTCTTTTGTTAAATTTGGGAAGATTTCAGCCATTATTTCATTCATACTTTCTTTGCCCCTTTTTGTCTTTTCCTTGTGGGATTCCCCACAGTGCACATATTGGTATGCTTGATGATGTCCCACAGGTTCCCCAGGCTTTATTCACTTTTCTTCATTCTTCTTCATTTTGCTCCTCAGACTGGATGATTTCAGTTGTCTTATCTTCAAGTTCACTGATTTTTTCTTCTCCCAGCTCTAATCTGCCGAACCTAGGGAATTTTAAACTTCTGTTATTGTGATCTTCAGCTCTGTTGGGCTTCTTTTCCAAATTCCCAAGATGTTTCTGCTAGCTCTTGCTAGTTATTCAAAGCTTCTGTGGGAGCACGGAGCCCTGAAGCATCTCACTCTTCTGTCATAGTTGGGGGTCTTGGTACAGCTATTTTGGATTTGGCAACAAGTGCCAGTGTGGAATTACGTGCGTATTCCGTAACTCAGCGATCCTTCTCCTAGACCTGCAATTGAAATGAATACTTGCCCACATTCATTTAAAAACATGTTCAGGGACATTTGTGACAGCATAGCTCGTTATAATCACAAACTTGAGGTAATCCAAATATCTATCAACAGTAGAATGGGTAGGTAAATCACATTGTATGCACACAATTGAATTTTGTATCGCAACACAACAATTGAGAAGTTATAAACAATGTTGAATGAGAAACTAGACCAGAACATGGAATACTCTGATTTCACTGATAAAAAGCTCAGTAACAGGCAAGACTAATCAATTGGGTGTTCTGGTTTGCCAAAACGTCCGAAACGCAATATACCAGAAATGGACTAGCTTTCAACAATGGGGATTTATTAGGTTGCAGATTTACAGTTCTAAAGCCATGAAAATGTCCAAATTAAGGCATCAAGAGGTAGATACCTTCTCTGAGGAAGGGCCAATGGCATCCGGGGTTCCTCTGTCACATGGTGATGTGTGCTAGTCCTTCTCCTGGGTTCTGGTTTCAAAATGGCTTTCTCCAAAATGTCTCTGGGCTTCTGTCTCTCTTAGCTTCTCTCCCTCAGCTCCTTTGCATTCTTGCTTGTTTCTCCCAGGGTATTTCTCTTTAAGCATCTGGGGTCCTCTCTTAGCTTCTCTGGGCAGACTCGGCATTTCATCTCTTAGGTTTCTCCTGGTTCTGTTTTCAACAGCTGTCTTCACAGTGTCTCTGGGCATTTTCTCTCTAAGCATCTCTGAACTCTCTTCAGAATGTCTCTGCCTTTTATCCTCTCATAGAGAATGCCAGTAAACTAATTAAGACCCACCTTGAATGGGCAGGGTCACACCTCCATGGAAATAATCTAATCAAAAGGTATGATCCACAATAGGTCTGCCTCCACAAGATTGGATAAAAGAACATAGTCTTTTATGGGGTGCATAACAGATTCAAACCAGCACAATGGAATTCAGGGTCAGGATACTGGTTAGCTTTGGGAATGATACGGGGGCATGGGGGGTACATCTCGAATTCTGGGTTGTCCTGTTTTCTTGGTCTGGCTAATTGTTACTTGGATTTATTCACTTTGCAAAACTTCCCGGAGCAAAATATGCTCATAATGTATGCAGTTTTCTATGTAAAACTTCAATAACAAGTTTAATAATAGTAATAATAAATGGCAAGGTTTATGAGCCTATCAAGTAAGTTCTGGGTAATCCCACCTTGACAGACAGGTAAGGAAATGGGAGTTGGTGAAGAACAGAGAGAGATGGAAATGAGCTGAACTACTTCTCTTGGGGGGAAATATGGATAGTTATAAGTTTAAGTAATTGATGGGGAAAAATAAGACTAGTAATAGTGCCTAATGAATTAATGGAATAACTGCCAGAAATATAAAAATAGAATTAAAAACGTTGAAATATGGTATGTCAATGAAGAGGTTCGTGGCAATTAAGAACTGCCTGAAAATTAGTGTGTTAAGCAGGATAGATGCTTATAACTTTCTAAAGAATTTCTGAGGTACCCTGCTGATTTAGCAGGTCCATGGCATTGTCAGAAACCCCGCTGCCCTGACTTGTTCTATTGTGTGTGGCTTCTACTTCAAAGGTGGTCACCTCACAGTCAGGATTACTGCTGGAGCTGCGTTCCAGTAGCTAGGAAAAAGAAGGACATGCCCCTTCCTTTAAAAGAAATTTCCCAGAAATCATACATAAAAACTCCCTCTGCATCTTTTTTGAGAATTATATGACCACATCTGGCTTTAGGGGAGGCTGGAAAATGCCTTTTATTAGTGAGGTTGCAGTGTGCCCAGCTAAAAATTGGAGATCTTAAAGTAAGGAATAATGAGAGAATAGATGTTGGGAGGCAATTAGCAAACTGCCACAGCTGTAAAAGGAAATTCAGTTGAAGACCAGAAAGAACAACACAAGAAATAATGAAGTATGGTAGTTAGAAAGCATGAATTAAGTCTGGCTATAGCAGTAATTAGAATTTTCTAAACCAGATGATGTTAAACTGTAATCAAAAGACATAAATTCTCACATCAGCTTAAAAAAAAACAAAATACACAACCCTGTTCCGTATTAGGCTGTCCATAAGAGAAGATCGAGAGGTTGAAAAATTTTTCTAATGCACCAGGAGTCACTTTTTCGTAGTACCTGGTGGGAGAACAGCATAGTAACATTGTTCCCATGGATGGATTCCTTTGTTTACACTTAACCCTTCTCTTTACTGGTCATTGTAAATTCCTGAGCATTTTCAGATTGTTTTCTCTTTCTTGTAGATTGTTTCAGCCTTTGTGTTAGGTTTTCTTTAACTTCACTCATTTGAGGTCCTTCTGTCAGCCTTAGTTAGCCCTGCACCCTGTTCCGCTTTCAAGGCTGTCTCCAAGAGTTGGAAGAGGGGCAGTGTGCCTGAAGTGAATAAGCGTCCTCCTCATGCAGGTCAGGGTTAACAGTGTTGGTATGAAGCAGTCACAACTTAGGATGTTGTAAAGGCTGGGTCAGAGTTCATTGTTATCTTAATGATAATGCCAGTTGCAGGACTCTGGGTACATGTCAGTCTTGAAGGATGGGCTCATTCTCAGAGCGGTGTTCAGCCTGGAGAACATCTGAGCAGCAAGCAGAACCCTTATCATCCATGCTAACCCCATCCTGGCAGTCTCCACTCATCACACTGTAGGAACAAGGAAAGAGAGGCGGAGGCTCTCTCTAGTTTGTCATGGGCCTGTCATATGGCTTCAACCGTGGGTTCAGGAGCATGTATGAGTTGTCATCAGTGGTGACCTGACACACCTAGGGAACAGGAAAACTCCAGCATAAAAATGCTGGGAGTCCAGAGGCTTGATCCAGAATGTCTTTCAGGAGTAGAGAGCCAATTTATTTGGAGGGATGTTCAGTGCTTTCGGAGTGTTTGCAGCATGAGTTCCAAGCACAATTCACAGTGAGGTTTTGTTATTTAATACGTGCACCCGAGATTCAGGGGTTTGGTCCCAATGCTTATTTTCCAGCCCGCAGTGGTCCAGAATGTACTTGGAAGCTGCCTGAAGGTCTAGTGACAAGCTCTCAGGCCCTGTGCCCAAGTGTTTCCCAGATATGAATCACTACTCTGCGCAGAGGTTGTGCTTTTATTGGTCTTGTCTGTCAGGGAAGGAGTTTTTAAAAACCGTGTGTTATGTAAATTTTCAAGCATAGAAAAAATATCCTGATGTACCCATCGTTTTGGTTTCTTTTTGATTGCATTTACTCTGAGAATTATTAACAGCATTTTCTAGAACTTTTTAAACAAATGTTGAATAGAAGTTTTCTTTGTCTTCTTTCAACCAGTAATGATTACTCTCTTTAAAGGATTGACAGGTCTTGGATATGTGTAATGGCTGTGGCTGGTTTGTATATTTTGGCCTTTTAAGTTCAAGGAAATAAATTATCAGTGAACAGTTTACTGAAAAGGGTAGCCTTGAGAAGGGTAATCAGACCATGTGCCTTGAGGTTCTATACGTCAGCAAACTTCACTGTCCTGTAGCACCTACCCCCAGTCCTGAGATAACTGAGTCTGCTGTCACCTATTGGACTGGCTGAGGGTGGTGGGCTTTCCTGCCTGCACAGGAGGCGGTAGAAGGTCTCTCGCATTGGACGGGTCTGAAAGGTGTGCTTAAGTCACCTTGGTGGTGGAAGAGAGTCCCCCAGCTATAGCAGCTCTCACTTAATTCATCTCCTACAATTCTTGGACTCCTTGGCACCGTGAGGATGAGCTGTGTGAAGCACATGCTTTTCATGATTAGAGAAGGTGCATTTCTCTCTGGGAAGATGAGAGGCTTTGGGGAGCCCTCCCTCCTTTTCATTCACTGTGACTTCAAGAATGTGGAGAAGCACTCCATTCCTGACCTCCACATAGGCCCCTGGACAGTTTCCTAATATTTACCCGCTGCTGGCATGGGTGCAGGATCACTGCTTATCTCTGCTGCATTTTGCTTTCTTCTCCCGAGAAACCTGGTTGAGATCAAACCTAGAGAATTTGGGTACTGCTTGGGACAACACGTCTTTTTAATCACTTTCTCTCTTCTAAAAATAACCCAGTATTCTAGATGGACACAGTTGAACATATTGAAACAATGTTGAAAGATTGATTTTCTTCTGTGTATTCTTACACAGATTTTAGAAGAAGACTGGTGACAAATTTATAGCAGTTTATGAGTTGGGGCAGTTAGCCCTTGAATTAATTCATCTGCAAGAATAAATCTAAGTTTCTGTGAAAAATGTTGAAACGTGAGTTTGAAACAGAAAGGTTTATATAATTCCCCTTTACTCGTATTTGGTAAGTTTGAGGAAATAAAGGCAATTCCCCTTGAATGGCATACTGAAACGAAATTTCCATTTTCTTATTTTGGTGTCCTGTGGGGCAGCTGTTTAATCTGGATCAGGCATTTTTGAGGAAATTCATCCCTTATTGTCATTTTTCAATTTCTTTCACTGGTAACTCTGTTAAAATCTGGGGAAGCTTGTGCTTTATAAATCAAGCCAGAATGTCCCGAAGCACTTGCGGTTTATCATACTGAAAGGTTCAGTGATGATCATGTGAACCAGTGAGAAAGGAAGGATGATTAATTTCTTGACTCTCACCGGAATGGAAATTTATCTTGAAGTAGCAGGAAAACAGGCCTATTTTAAGTAATTGAAAGCAGAGAATGTTTATTTCTTGAGAAGAGAAAAAGGCATTAAATAGGGCCTCCTCTTAGCAAAAAGTCAGTAGCATTGTTTCTGCTTTTCTCCCAGATCAAGCACTGCACCTAACAGAAATTTTACTACCTCTCCAAAGTCATCAGCAAGTCCCTATTCCTCAGTGTCTGCCTCTCCCATTGCAAATGGTGATAGCACTAACAACTCTGGGATGCACAGTTCCGGTGTCAGCAGGGGGTAAGAGCAGGCCCTTTTGCTTTGCTTCCCTTTCCTCTGAATCTTTTTCCCACGCTGTCCCTAGACAGCTTATCTGCTGCTACACTAAGCATGATGGGCTTGGAGTTCCCCATAAGAACGTGCTGCATGTGGTATCTCACTCCATTTAATACCTACAGTAAAGTGTGCCTCCTACTTATGACTTACATTGTTTGTCTTCCTGGGAACTGGTGTTTTCTCCATAGCCTGTGTTCACTTGGTGGTCTTGAGGGTGACTGCATTTGTTTGTGAAGGGATGGGCTGGCCATATGGCAGAATATCTGTGAGGGGTTGGTTCTCACCTGTTGGGGAGTCCTGCCTGTTTTTCTTCTGGATGGCTGCGACCTTTTCCTCCAAGTGTAGCATGAACCCTCAGGTCCAGTTGAGTCTGGGTATGGGCTGGTGGGTGGTAGCAGGTATAAGCTCTTGGTCTTGGTAACCAAAATGTTCTTCCCTATAGTCACCTGGCCTTCTATAAGGATACAAATTGAGCATTTGTGAAAGCCTGAGAGAGGAAAATTCAATTAGTATTTTCCCTTTAAAGGTAGGCTTACCACCTGCTACCACACAGTCTAGGCGGGGAATGGGGATGGAGGGAACTTGCATCATTATGTTACAACCAGACAAGAGTGCTGAAGGGCTCAGAGGAGCCCCAAAAGGCATCCTGAGGGCATGTGTGCAGTATTCACTTTTATTGCTGATGTGGGTTGTGTTTTCCAGCAGATCTGGCTTCTCTTCTTCATATAATTGTCATGAGTCCCCATCGCCTCACATACAGCCTGGGCTCTGCGGACTTGGAAACTTGGGAAACACCTGCTTCATGAACTCCGCTTTGCAGGTAGTGGGCAAGTTGTCTTCTAAACAGCTGTTATCTTTCATGGCACTTTGGGGTCCAGGAGAGAGTGGCTTGCTAAGATGCTAGATGTCCCAGGGTCCCCACCTAGCCCTCTCTGGTTGTTAGGTGCACCTTCCACCAATTTGTACAAAATGGTTTCATCAGTATTTGTGGCCCCATAGTGTCTTACAACTAGTTCTAGGTTTGGTTTTTGCAGTAAAATATTATGAATTTTGTTGACCATTAGGGTTTGATCTCCTCAGAAAGTATCGGGGTACTTGTCTGGTTGGTCTCTGATGGAATGAGAAAAACTTATAGCAACTGGTACCAAGCTAAATAATGCTTTGCCAAGCACCTCTTCATCACCTCATGCCCTTTAACTGGAGAAAATCCTAAAATCTACTTTTGAAAACTCATTTATTTATTCACCAAATATTCATTGGGCACCTACTTTGTGACAGCTCTGTGCTAGATGGGGATTCAGTGGTGAGCAATCAGACATGGTGTTTATCCTCAAAGAGCTTACATTCTAACTTTGATGTTTTTTAGAGTATAGGGAGAAGATAATAAAAAATATGGCAAAAGATTAGGTAACCCTTGGATTGGAAAATTGCTCCTTCCCCACTGTGGTGAGGTGGGAAGAAGCCTAGTACTGAAGGAAAGAGGCTTGACATTTGACCTTGCATGGGCAAGTTTTCTCAACTCTTTGTACTCTGAATTTTCCTTAACTGTTGAATGAGGATAATAATAATGAGAAGGTTTATAGCTCTAGATGCAAATATTAGGAAAAAAGGGGAAGGCTAAATTTCCGTGGTTTGAGCTTCCATTTCATGATGCTAGAAAAACAACAAAAGAAATCCAAAGGAAGTAGAAGGAGGGAAATAATAACTATAAGAACAGAAATGAATGAAATACAAAGCACATTAATAGTACAGCCAAATTTGTTGTATTGAAAAGACTAATAAAATTGAAAACCTCTTGGGAAGACCAATCAGAAAGAAAAAGAGAAAACGCAGATGACTTCTGCCAGGAATATAAAAAGGGTCATCAATATAGCTCCTACAGACATTCAAAAGATTATTGGAGAATAGTAGAACAACTTTATGCCAATAAATTGGACAATTTAGATGAAATGGACAAGCTTCCTTGAAAAGCACAACTTAGCAAACTTCCATGAGAAGAAATAGAAAATCTGAATTGTCATATATTTGTTAAAGAAATTGATTCGGTAATTAAAACCTTACAACAACAAAAATTCTTGTTCTGAATGACTTTACTGATGAATGTATTCAAAGATTTAAGGAATAAATGATTGTGATACGCAAAATCTTCCAGGGAGTAGAAAAAGAAGGACAGCTCCTCAAGTCATTTCACAAAATCTGACAAGTTGAAAAAAGAGAAATTATAGACTACTGTATCTCATGATTATGGGCACTAATAAACTAAATAAAATTTTAGCAAATCAAATTCAGAAATATCTAAAAATAGTAACATGACCTAGTATGGTTTGTGCCAAGAAAACAAGGTTGGTTTAACACTTGAAAAATCAATCATTGTCATTTAACAAGTGACAGAATGAAGGAAAAATCACATGATCATCTCAATAGATGCAGAAAAGCACTAGATAAAATCTGTTTTTAAATGTGAGGAATTAAAATCAATATGACATATGTATAACAGTATTATTTATTGGGTTCTGTATTGTCTAATTTTTACCACCCCCTACACCAATGTTTTGGCTCTAGTAAAACATTTGTCTTTAGCTTATTTATATTTTATCTTCTTGTAAAACACTGAAACATCCCAGTCACTTCTATTGAGAACAATTAATTATTATTCCTTGTGTGCACAGCTTTTGCCCTCAGGAATTTTGTTTGAGACAAAGTCTTAGGAGCAGGAGTTTCTCCAAGACCATGTCACTGGAAGGTTAGCTAGCTGGAAGGTGGCCCACCAGCTGGACTCCAGAACAGCATTTTCCTCGAGGTTAGGAGGTTCTGCACCTTACTCTTGCAAGCCTTTCGGAGGATCTGCTAAGTGCTTCACTTTGTTTGGGTTGTCCCTCAGTGGCCCTTGAGAACTTTGTCTATTTGTATCTCTTGTGTTCTCTAGAAGGGGTTAGAACTCTGGTCTTGTTCTGTTTCAGTGCCTAAGCAACACTGCACCACTGACTGACTACTTCCTCAAAGATGAATATGAGGCCGAAATCAACAGAGACAACCCTCTGGGGATGAAAGGGGAAATTGCAGAGGCCTATGCAGAGCTTATTAAGCAGATATGGTCTGGAAGGGATGCTCATGTGGCACCTCGCATGTTCAAAGTAGGTTCAGATATCTATACTTCCTTTTTACTGTTGGGGGAGGTTGGGTTAGTCTTGTAATGAGGCATTCCTTTACATGCATTTTGGGATTAAGATGTAATCTGAGGCTAAAAGCAGCACAGGGACAGACCCTTCTTTTCAGTCATTCAGCCACTTCATTCAGTATACACTCTTCTTAAGTCCTCAGACCCCACCTCTGGACCAGGAATGCTCCAGAACGCATTTGTGAGCAGATTGCTTAGAATGCCTTATTCTGTGGTGACAGTCTTTAACGGTCAGTGTCCTAAAGCAGGCCATGACAATTCAATTTAATGTCCCAGATCATCTGAAGGCTAGGAAGATACTCTTGGGTGGTCTGAGCCTGGGCCCTAAATTCCCTATGGTTGTACTTGGACCCCCCTCAGTTGGGAATTAGGTTGACATTCTAGGAAGAAGGTAGGGGGCAGTTCTCACTACAGTCCCTTAGCTGGAAGGATTTGGGGAGGAGATGGGTGGACTGCAATGGGCACTTAGAGCAACTGGAGCTTTCCATTGCTCTAAAGATTTTTCCCCAGCTGTGGAGGAAGTGCCTGATCTCAGGTACTGAAATCTGAGAGATCCTATTTAGCCTGCCCCTTTGGGGTTCAAGGAGCCTTCACATAGCTCATGGTAGAAAAGAGATGTGTATTTCTGATTCAAAGAGGAAAAAATTTTAGAGTAATTAATCTGGACAAGATTAATTTATGTGACTTTGAGCAGTTAAAAATTCATAAATTGCGGCAGTGGCCAAACCACACGTGGAAAGGAGCTCCCACAAGACAAAGAAGAGGGGTGAATGTGGAAATTTAATATTTGGTTACTGTAAAATTCCTTTATGCTTTTAGGAGTTTGGTGACCTTACAGTTAAGTATGACACCTATGGACCTAGGGCTTCCCTACATTCATTTTATTCTTATACAATCTGTTGGTTTCTGTTTGTTATATTTATCACACCTTTTGAAAATCTCAGATGATTTATTAAAATTGTAAACTAATTCTCTTTATCCCCTTAGTCACAACCCTGGGAAATAATATGTAAATTACTGTTCACATACCAGGTCGTAAAGAGGCTAGAACTGGGTGAAGACATGCCAGGCTGAAGCTAGTGAATGTTAGGGGTGGTGTGGAGTTTTCTGAGAGATGGACATCATTTATATCTGCACTGTCCAGAAGGGTAGCTATGAACCACATGTGACTGAGCACTTGAAATGTAGTTATTGTGACCAAGAAACTGAATTTTTAATTGTATTTTATGTTAATTAAATTTAAATAGCCACATGTAGTTCATGGCTACCATATAAGACAATAAAGATGTAAAGTAGTGGTTCTTAAACTTTAGGATGCGTCAGAATCCGTTGGAGGACTTATTGAAACACAGATTGTTGAACCCATTCCCAGGGTTCTGATTGAGTAGGTCTGGTTGGGGCATTTCTAGCAAGTTCCCATATGATACTGATGCTGCTGGTCTGGTGACCATACTCTAAGGGCCATTTGTGTAGAGTGATACAAGGCAGGCAGTTATTTAGGGACATGAGGGATGTCATGTGCTGACTGATGCAACTGTCATTTCTAAAGTTCTTACGGAGACTCTGAATCAACTAGGGAAGTTGTCTTTGCTTGTGTGTGGCTACTCAGGGTGCCATCCTTCCTCCCCTCTTCCTTTTGTTTGTGATGGTTCTGGCTTTCTGTTCTAAGCCCTCTTATGGGAACCACTAGCCTCCTTTAGGACCTTTAAGAGTTAATTGGAGTACTTGACCAGGTGTTACTTTCCCTCACTGCCCCAGCTGACTCTGCAAAGATATTTTTGATAATAATTTCCCATCTGACTTCATTGGCTCTTTATGTATTATGCCTTCTGATGCTATTGCTTTTATTGTAGACCCAGGTGGGACGTTTTGCCCCTCAGTTTTCTGGCTACCAGCAACAAGACTCTCAGGAGTTGTTGGCCTTTCTTTTGGATGGATTGCACGAAGATCTGAATCGAGTGAAAAAGAAGCCTTACCTAGAGTTGAAGGATGCCAATGGGCGGCCAGATGTGGTATGATGTTGACGATTTTTGAGCAATAATATTACAGAGAAGCTGCCTCCTGTTGAGATTGCAGGAGTGTACTTCTGGTCTTTGAGTGTTGGTACCAGGGCCCTTGTTACCTCTGGCTGTTCCTGGTGACGGGGATGTGAATTCTGGTAGAGATTCAGGTCAGAAAAGGGCTAACTCTAGCTACTCCATCCATACCCACTTGGGCTTTTTCAGATTAGAGTCACCTTGTTTGGTATGATTTTATTGGTGAACCAGAGACTGGAGCACTTAGAAACTACACATGGAATTCTTACTGTGCTCACTAAAATCCATGTGTGATTATTAAAATAATTTGTTATTAATATCATTAGGGCATTTACTCATTTTTGCCTTGTTTTTCTTATCTTTGAAATGGGAATTTGGTATTTCAGCTACCCTATCACGTAGGGACAATCAGTATGAATGCTTTAAAATAGCATTTAGATCTTGAAGGAAAAACCATGAGTTAGACAGTTTTAAAACGCTGTCCCATAGTTTATATTACAGCTTCACTGAAGGGACTTTGGATCGTCAGAAACCCCCAGAGTCAGATGCGTATAATCACTGGTTCCACAAAATTTTCGCATCAGAGGATACCAGACTGCTTGCTTCCCACAGACTTTATGTTGATACCTTCTTAAGTGTGGGTTTGTACGTAGGGCTGGCATGTTTTGTGAATGTTATGAAAGGAGTCCCAGCCTTGCCGGACCTGGACTGAGATTTGACTCCAAAGATTGCCTCACAGTCTCTCTTAGGTTTTGACTGTGAATTATTCTGGATGGTTAGGGTAATGGACCAAGGAGTTTTGAGAATGTCCTGTTTATCCCTTCTCGTTTCTTGCAGGTGGTAGCAAAGGAAGCCTGGGAGAATCACAGGTTGAGAAATGACTCTGTGATTGTGGACACTTTCCATGGCCTCTTCAAATCTACTTTGGTTTGCCCGGAATGTGCTAAGGTTTCTGTGACCTTTGACCCATTTTGCTATCTGACTCTCCCACTGCCTTTAAAGAAAGATCGAATTATGGAGGTCTTCTTGGTTCCTGCTGACCCTTGCTGCAGACCTACCCAGGTAACTGACTCAGCACCCTCGTGGCGTCTCTTGCTGTAAGTAGTCATCAGACCTGAGCTGGGGCTACTTCCATCTGCAGCATCAGAAGCTCCGTTGGATGCCTTTGTTGCTTGCCTGAATATTTGCCCTCGGCCTTGTCAGACCTCTGTGTAATGCCATATCATTCAAGGCCTATCATGAAAGTCCTCTGAGCTTCTCTGTCCCTTTTTTTCCCATGCTCAATTCATGTGACTGAGGTTCCCTATCTGATCTCGAAGTGGTCCTGGATTTTGAATTTTGGGCAACCAGAAGCAGGATAGTTACCTGGGTCCAGTTCACCCCTAGTCAGCAAGGAGAGCAATAGGCCAGGTGAGAGATGTGACCAACAGGTCTTAGTGTCCAGTCCTGCTGATGGATCATTGCATGACTGTATTGCTTAAGCTTCTTGGCTTTAGTTTATTCATTGCTAAAGATGATGTATAGGACTGGATGGCAATTTGAACTTGCCCTTCTCTCCCTTGCAGTATCGTGTGACTGTGCCACTGATGGGAGCTGTGTCTGACCTGTGCGAGGCGCTCTCCAGGCTGTCTGGCATTGCTGCAGAAAATGTAAGATGGGTTGGTCGGTGGCACTCAGCCTATTGGGGGATGCTTCTTAGTCCTTTGGAGTTGACACTCAACCTTGCAGCCACTTTTTGCAGTTAGTTGTTGCTGGCCAGCACACATGAGATTATGTCTGGATGTCTAAGACTTCCTGGCCCTCATTTATTGTGCACTTTGTGGTTGAGATTGGCCCTTCTGGCCCTGGAAAGTCTTTACTCCTGTGTTGTCACACTAGCTGTGGTCAGAAGGCTGGGGGTAGTGTTCAGTTCTGTTACTCCTTCCTATATAACCTCTTGGGTAAACTGAGAGACCTTAGGTTCCTTTCTGCTCTAGACTGTAAGTCTTTGGAGTAACATTGTGATGTTCTTGAGAAAAGTCTTCATTTAAAAACGGTTCTCCATGCTGGGCTTTCTGCTGAGCCTGGCGCCATGGAGAGGCAGGGCAAGTGAAAACCACTCCTTGTGCCAAGGGCCGTCTGCCTGGATGTTCCCAGCTCCAACCAGTAGGTAGCCTATGAAGCCTGTGAAATGCTGAGAGCACTAGCCCCAGACCCTGCCTCGTCCCAACACTGTTCAGTGCTCTTGCTCCTTCCCCCAGCCCTTTGCACCCTTGCTGCTTTCAGATGGTCATGGTAATTGGGGTTTGGACAGTACCAGTGTGTGCTGAGGGTGGCCTGGAGACCAGTCTCTGGGCGAATACCCATCTCTGGTTAGGATTCACTGCCACACTAGACTCCCCTTCATTCCTACATCCAAGAGCAGGTCCCATCGTAGGCCTCGGGGCAGATGTTACCAACAAGTTCACAGCTGGCGGCAGTCATGCTGCTCCTTTGAGCTCTGGGGCTGGTCACATAACAGCCTCTCTGCAGGGTTTTGTTTTTTGTTTTTGTTCTTGTTTTCCCTCTCACTTGTTCCTGGGTTTTAAGCAATTCTTAGGGACACTTTATCCATTCTATAATCTTTCTATTACTATTGACTCTTAGATGGTTGTCACAGAGGTATATAATCACCGGTTCCACAAAATTTTCCAAATGGATGAAGGTTTAAACCACATCATTCCTCGGGATGACATTTTCGTGTGAGTACCCAGCAGTTTCTCCTGGAGGGTCGGGAGGAAATATGCCAGAGGCTTTTACCTTGTTGGTGTCTCCAGAGCAGAGGTTCTGGCACTTGCTGCTTGTGTGGGTTTGGGCTTTCAGGGAATTGTTGTCATCACCTGCTGCCATTTCAGAGCCAGACATTCTGATAACTCCCCTTGGCATAGATGCAGTCTTCTGTCAATAGTTGCTGTTTTTTAAGAAGGCCTATTTGGTGGTCTTACAAATAGCCCTGCTCTCAGAAATGCCTTTTTCAGGAAGGGTCACAGCTGTATAAGGGGCCACATTCTCCGGGAAGATAGGAGAAGGCGTGTGGTACAGGGAGGATTTTGTCCTTTTTCTGCCAAGGCTGTGGCTCCTTAGGGAGATTCCATGATTCCACTGAGATCTATTTCAGAAATGACAGGAGGGTTGGTTTAAACAGACTTTTCCATCCCTGACATTTTGTGAGCTGAGAGCTTTCTTACATATGCGGGGACACTACGGTCCAACTATGTCTGGTTTCCTCGGCCCCTCCCAAGTACTCTTGCTTCACAGCTGCTATGTGTAATAGGTGTTTGTGTGTGTGTGTGTGTGTGTGTGTGCAAGTACTCTTGCTTCACGGCTGCTATGTGTAATAGGTGTTTGTGTGTGTGTGTGTGTGTGTGTGTGTGTGTGTGTGTCCCTCTCCCAGGTTGGGTGGGGTGGGACTGGGCAAGTGAGCTTGCTTGCAGCTTCCAACCAGCCACTTACTTGCTCAGCAAAGCTTGAGTCTGGACCACACTCATGTTATCCCTTACTTGTTAACTCTCACGCAGAAATTTGCCTCTGCCAAGAAAGGTTTTTAGGGCTTTGCTTTGGCTTTTGTTTTTGGCTGAGGCATGCAGTGCACAAAGAACATCTCCTCCTCTTTATGTTTTTTGGGCTTAATGATTTCTTTGTTATTCTGAAAGGAGTAGTTCTTGGCCACACAGAAGATCTTAGTTCTGTTAGAACTTGCTTACACTGCCTCCCACTTACAGCAGTCTTCTCTCACTTCAAAAATGGAGGGTGCTAAGGTACCTACTGAGCCACATGGCTAGGACTTGAGAAAATCAGCTGTGATAGCCATTTTTCACACACAGACACACACACACACAAGCACTTAACAGCCACCCTCAATTCTAGAAACTGCTGTTTGCACACAAGAGGAACTGAGGCGTAGTCACCCTATGGGGAGCAGACCACCACCAACAAAATATTTTCAGAGGGCTGGAGGGAGCCAACCAACTGGAAAACAAATTCTTTTCAAGATGAACTGATCGTTGGTTTATGAAAGCAATAGTATCTAATATCTTTTAAGTACGTTGTGTATTGTGCCACTGAGTTATCTAATACTTACCACCAACCTGTAACATGGATGATTCCATTGTCCATTGAGTAAACTGAGATTCAGAAGTTGAGGTGCTGGTCCTGGGTCACAGCAACCAGAAAATGACAATGATGGACCTGAAACCTGGGCCAGCCTGACTCCGAGTCCTGGCTTATGACCATTATGCTGGACCACGGGTCTATACCCCAGAGCACATCATGGACATGTTTGTGAGTTACTCTTAGAAGTTCCTCCTGCAAAAATTGCAGTCAGGTCTGTTTGCCAGCATATGGGGAGGGATGTGTACGTATGTGTGTTTATAGGTTTCAAAAATTGAATCAGTAAGTTTGTGTCTCCCCCTATAGGAAGAGGGAAAGACTACAGTCGGTTGTCAGCAATCTTGGTAACATCTGTTCCAGGATAAAACATCTATAAATCTCCTCAGTCCCCATGTATTCACTAAGTAAGATACATTTTTCAAAATCATTGATTTTTTTTTTTCGTTTAGCGATTTCTTTGGTTATATCTGGTTTTTTAAAAATTGGATGTGATTCTTTTACTTCATTGTTTTTGAACAAAGATGGCAAATTAGTTTTATAAATTTGCTTCCTCATTTGAAAAAGTCTTTGACTAATATTCTAGGTGTGCATCTTGTATTATTAGAGGCAAGACATTGAGAATGCATTTTTAGAAGTTGAGCTTCTAGGTGATGAGAGATTAATTTGGTTGCTAGGCCTCTCTGTGTGCTGTCCATCTGTTGTTGGCCTTTGTGTCCAGAGTGCTGGTCCAAATGATGTCTGTTATCTGTGTCGAGTCACAGTAAAAGGACCCCAGAGTTTGAGGCTGTGGTTGGAGAAACAAGGATCACAGCTAGCCCCAAGTCCAGGGTTGTGTATGTTCACATAGTGCCGACAGTGAGCCTCCTCAGGCTCACTGACCCAGCCTCTAGAATCATCTTGAAAATGGTATTTCCTCCTTTACTGCTGAAGTAACCATATGCCCAGTTCCCCTAGTCCTGGCACCTCATAGCTGCAGCTCAGATCTCTGTCATTCACAGGGACCTGCTTCTGAAGATGCCCTCTTTTGTGATTGACACAGGTATGAGGCCTGCAGCACCTCTGTGGATGGCTCGGAATGTGTCACGCTTCCAGTCTACTTCAGGGAGAGGAAGTCCAGGCCATCAAGCACATCTTCTGGGGCAGTGCTATATGGGCAGCCACTTCTGGTTTCTGTCCCTAAGCACAAGCTAACCCTTGAATCTTTGTACCAGGCTGTTTGTGAGCGTATCAGGTTGGTGGCTGTGATTTGGTTGCTATCCGAGATCAGGATAGGCCCAATGATAAGAGTGACTGTTTCTTGCAGAGGTGACACTCTTGCCTGTGTCATCCTATATGCTCCTTTCTGTAATAGATGCCATTGCACCAGCCCCTGGGAGAGTTGTGGCAGGTGCTTTTGGGGTGAGGTACCTGGCACACCTCAGGCACCATGACACCAGGCACCAAAGTTTCTGTCCCCAGAATCATGTCTTTCACACCATCAGACACCAGCTGGTATAGGGATTCTAGTGCTTTGATGGCATTTTGTGTTTGAATACTATTTCTGAAGTGTTCCAAAGTCATTCCAAAGCTGGTGCTTTGACAGTGCTGGGAAATACTTTAAAAACAATGGTGCCATGTGACATTCATAGAAGGCTTGAAACAGACTGGCTGGGTAGTCAGATTAGACATCTGATCTCTTAGATTCCTCTCAATTTCTTGAAAGTGTTGAGCCATTACATGATTTTAAAGCACTTCTACTTAAATAAATTGCTGTAAATGCCTAATATATAAATTGTAGACTATTTCTTAGCTGAGTAGTGGCAAAAAATAGGTAAAAGTTACAACTAACCAACAATTTTTGTTTTTGTTGTATTTTTTAAGCCGCTACATAAAACAGCCTTTGCCTGATGGGTTTGGCAGTTCACCCTTGGAGCTGGGGGCCTGCAATGGCTCCAGGGGCAGCTGTGAAGGTGAGCACTCGCCACACTGTGGGGCTGTGTGACTGACCAAATCCCTTCTGACCTCCTTCTTCTTCCAAAGGTGTTGTACACATGTGAGAGGGAGGCTCTGAGGCTGGGTTGGGGCTCTGCTTAGAGCAGCAGACTTGGAACCCCTGTCTGCACTGCTCTTCTGGTCCCCAGTACTTGACCAACTTCAGCACTTCGTGGAATCTTCTTAGACACCCAGTGATGTAGCTGGGTTTGGCCTCAGGCATACTGAGCCTTGTGGGATTGAGTGACTGGCCCAGAGTCATAAGGGAGGGTCAGTATTTGAATTTTGATCTGTTGGGACTGCAAAGTGGGTACTTACCTAGCATGTGGCTACCCCCAGGAACTGACCTCTATTAGAAGAGCTGTTACCTTGGCTATTACAGAGTACCATGATCCGTGATCGCCTAGCCAGTGCTGCCTCGTCCAGCCTGGCTGGTGAGCCTTCAGTCCCTGGAGAGAACAGGCATCCCAGCCAACCAATCAGAAGGCAGAAACAGGCCCTCTTGGGCATTTCCTCCTTACCATGGAGGAAGCCACAGGTGGTTGCTCACTCTTGGACTCGAGTCAACTTCTGCTGTGGGAAGGAAGGAAGCCACAGTCTGAAAAGTAGTGGGATAGGCTTGTTGCAGGGTCTGTGCCATCTTCCTGTGGCCAGGTGCTAACAAACCCATCCCTGTCCAAGGAGCCATTTCCAACCTGCGTTGTGGCTGTCTCCCTTCTTTTTGGCTTAGGAAACCTTAGTGATTTTGTTCCTATAAAACTGTAAGTGTCCTCCAAGTTAGTGCCAGAAATCTTAATTGCAAATCCAAATGCCTAGATTTCTTCAGGACACACATGCGGTCCTGGACAGTGAGAATTGAAGTTCAAAACATAAGGGCCACAACACTCTGTTGTCTGTAGAGATTCCAAATTGTTTTTGGTATTTTAGGGTTGAGTAGGTTTTATTATCGTTAGATTCTTATTCTTGCCCAGAATGGCATGTTCTCTTCCCACTAGGAATGAATAGGAGTGTATCTGGTGCACAGGTCCCATGGGCAGAGGTGATGGGTTGGTAATGGTGGTGTTGTCTGCGTGGTTCTCAGTGCCCTGGGAGTTAAGGCACTGTGATTCCTAGCTCAAGGTGTGGTGTGGACTTGGACACATCCCTGCATCCCGCTGAACCCTGGTTTACCCAGCTGCGTGATAGCATGGTGACACCTGCTTCACAGCACTGAGATGACGGCTTAATGAGATAATATGTTTAAAGTACCTGGCACATAATAGGTGCTCAATTAATAACATCTTGTAAGCATTTACTGTTGTTACAACTAACCCTGCATCTTAGACAATCCATCTGCCAGTTGCCTCTTCAGAAAGAATTTCTACCTTCTTTTGAATCCTGCAAGTAAGTCTTGGTGTATAGCCTTCAAACCCTATTTAACACTGAAGTTAATTAGAAAAATTGTAGGTGTACAGAAAAGTCATGCATAAAATACATAAAATACAGAGTTTCCATATACCACCCTATTATTAACACCTTGCATTAGTGTGGTATATTTGTTACAATTCATGAATGAACATTTTTATAATTGTACTATTAACTGTAATTGTTCTATTAACTTAAGTCCATCATTTACTCTAGGGTTCGCTGTTTGTGTTGTACAGTCCTGTTTGTTTTTTAATTTTTATTCTAGAAACATATATACAACCTAGAATTTCCCCCTTTAACTACATTCACATATATAATTCAGTATTGCTGATTACATTCACAATTTGCTACCACCATCCTTCACCATCAACCCAGATAGAAACTCTATACAACTCAAGCATTAAGTCCCCATTCCCTACCCCCAACCTGGCCCCCGGTAACCTGTACTCCAGTTTCTGACTCTATGAGTTTGCTTATTATAACTATTTCATATCAACACTGAAGTACCTTGCAGTGGCTCCTTGTTAGGCCTGTGACCGCTGACCTTTAGGTTTCCTGCTGATTCTCTCTGTCTTTGGGTAGCTGTTTCAGTAGACCCCGCCTTCCTTTCTCTTCCTGTGGTTTATACCTCATGGCATTTAATTCTGACTTCATTGGCAGAAGGTTCTCAAGATATCCAGGTAACTGGCAGCCAATGGCACAGACAGGGACAGAGTTTGTGTGTCAGGGTGCTGCTTGTTCTTTGGATGGGATTTAGGCAGCTTTTTGTCTCACCATCTCTGAGGGGCAGCAGGCAGAGCAGGGGTTTCCTTCATGGTCCGAGACAGGCTTACCTGTGTGTAAAGAGGTAGTGCCACTCTGTCTCAGGAGGTGGGTGAGCTGAGTTAGAAAAGGAACCTCTGTGATTGCTCTTGAGGTCTCATGCAAGCTGTTTCAGAATAATGCTGATGGGGCATGTCCAGGGCTGTGTCTTCCCGTGATCTTAGAGGAAGCTGAATTATCTTGGGCCCAATTTGTCCTTCCTTGTGAACATTCCCAAGGTAGACTGTCCTTTAAAGAGAGAGTTCTTACATGGACGATCTTCCTTTTCTCAAGTGTTTTCATTTTTGCTAATGTTTCCTTGAGTACATAAACTGTATTTTAAATCTCTTTCCCTGTTAGTTTACATCACCTTTTGGAGTTGTCCCTATCTTTTGTTGAAATTACTTACCTGATACTTAGCTTCCCCCTCAGACTGTGGGCTCCATGAGGGGATGCCCATACTGCTGTGTTCCCAGGTCCCAGCACAGTGCCTGAACCTAAGAAGTGTTCAGTAAATATTTGTTAAAGGAACATTAAGTATATGCTTCTTCTGGAGGAACTAATTATTTTTACTTAATGTTTGTGTTCATAATCAGTCAAATAATAATGTTCATTCATTATTTAAAAATTGACTTTTTAAGTGCATTTCTTACCAAACAGTATTCTTGAGTGTTGAGGATGTGTTTAATCTTAATCCATTTCTCTGTGTTGACTTAATGATGAAGTTGAAAGAGTGAGGCCTGGTAGTGCAAAGTCCAATAAACCACTAAGAGGTGAAGAGTCCCAAATTTAGGTTTGGCAGGACTTCCAACTCACTTTGTTCTTTTTGGGTGACTCTGGGCTTCCGCTTTCATCCTAGAATAGCAGTGCCCCCTCTGCTTGTCTTACAAGGTTGTGGTGAGGGTCACACACTAGTTAGGTGCCTTGTAAATACAAAAGGGGTAGATGTAATTTCACATACACAGAAAATCTGGATGGAAACACCACAGTTAGGCATTAAATATAATTTTTAATATTGAAATGGTGGTAAATTATATATACTTTTTTTTCCATTTGTGGGTCAGGAGAAGAGGAAATGGAGCATCAGGAAGAAGGCAAAGAGCAGCTTTCAGAAACAGAAGGCAGTGGGGACGACGAGCTGGGAAGTGACCCCCCTGAGACCATCCAAAAGAAGGTCAAAGGCCAGCCCTGTCCAACGAGGCTTTTCACCTTCAGCCTTGTGAACTGCTATGGAACAGCAGACATAAATTCATTTACGACTGATGGAAAACTACTTAAACTCAACTGTAAGCATTTTCCCTGACCTTTCGAACTGGGCTTTTTGGGGACTTGGAATCTATTTGAAAATACTTGCACCCAATACTCACTGCATTGTTAGGCTTTTGTAATCTCTGTGTGGCTCCAGGAACAGACACTTGTGTAATCCTTGGCTTAAGGTTCTTTAAGAACTCAGAGACAGCAGGAACCCCTTTTTTCTTAGCTGTTCTGAAGAATGCAGAGACATTATAGAACAGTGTGGAACTCAGTGTCCTCGGTCTTTGATGCCTTCAGAAGGAAGTAAATTACTTCTGCACTCCCACCACTCCTCAGGACCTTTGTTGTGGGTTGATAACACTTCTTGTGGCCCTCCTGTGTGTCAGCATTTCCCCAAACTCTGCCTTACTTTGAGAATAAATGTGTATTTCTTTTGTTCCAGAAGAATACTCATGAAATGTGGCCCTCCTAGCAGATGTTCCCAGATTTCGTAGACTATCCATTATCTAGTGCTTATAATGGACACTTTTGTACAGATGGGAAAAGGCATCCACACAGGGTCTACATAGAGTGTGAGAAGAGTGAACGGCCGCTGAGGACGGTGGATAGGGTCAGGAGGGGAGCTGCAAAAGTATCTCGGTGTCTTTCTTCATTGGAGAAGAAATTGACAAGCTGCCCTTTACTTTCTTTTTTTTTGTTATACTTTTTTGTTGGTTTTTTTTTTTAATAAAAGCTTTCATAATCCAGTAAAAGTCATCTTTTAAAGATGCACAATTTTGTGTTTTTTTAGCGTATTTACAAAGTTGTGCAGCCATCACCACCATCTAACTTTACAACATAATCATCACCCTAATATAATCAGAAAGATCATCTCCATTAGCAGTTACTCCTCATTCTTCCTTCCTCCATGCTCTGGCAACCACTAATCTACTTTCTGATTTTCTGGATTTGCCTTTTCTGGACATCTCATATAAGTAAAGTCATATAATAAGTTGTCTTTTATGACTAGTTTCTTTTGCTTTTATCCATTTTGTACCATGTATTAGTAGTTCATTTTTTTATAGCTGAATGATACTCTGTTGTATAGATACACCACATATTGATTATTCAGTCATCTGTTGACTGACACTGTCCAATATTTGGCTGTTGTGAATAGTGTTTGCTGCTATGAACATTGGTGTACAAGTAATCTCTATTAGACCTGTTTTCAGTTCTTTTGGAGACTAACTAGGAGTACAATTACTGGGTCACATAGTAACTCTGGGTTTAACCTTTGAGGAACTGCCATGCTATTTTCCAGAGCAGCTGCAGCTTTTTAATATACTTTTTCTGTTTTTGCCCTGGATTTTTAACTTGACACACTTTACCCAAACAATATTATACCACTTCAAAAATAGTGTAAGAACATTACAACAGTAAACTTGCATTTCCCCCTCTAGTCCTTTGTGTTATTGTTACCATTTTACTTCTATATATGCTGTAAAAATCAACCCATTATTACTTTTGCTTTAAACATGCAGCTGTCTTTTTAAAATTATTTATTTATTTTAAATTGGGGAAATATACATAACATAGAGTATAATTCTGTCTTCAACTTTCTGAGGAACCACCAAACTGTTTTCCACAGCAGCGTCACCATTTTACATTCTCACCAGTAATGTACAAGAGTTCCTATTTCTTCACATCCTTGCCAACACTTATTATTTTTAGTGTTTTTAATAACAGCCATCCTAGTGGGTGTGAGGTGGTATCTTGTAGTTTTAATTTCCAGTTCTTTAATGGCTAAGGATGTTTGGAATCTTTTCATATGCTTATTGGCCATTTGAGTATCTTCTTTGGAGAGATGTCTGTTCAAATCCTTAGCCTATTTTTTAATTGGATTGTTTGTCTTTTTGTTGAGATGTAGTTTTATATATATTCTGTTTATTAAACCCTTATCAGCTATGTGGATTTGAAATATTTTCTCCCTTTCTATAGGTTCTATTTTCACTTTCTTGATGTCCTTTGAAGCACAAAAGTTTTTAATTTTGATGAAGTCTACTTTATTTACTTTTTTGCTGTTGCTAATGCTTTTGGTGTATAACAAAAAAATTCATTGCCTACTCTAAGGTCAAAAAGATATTTCCCTTTGTTTTTTATAGTATTTGCTCTTATATTTAGGCTGTTCATCTATTTGGAATTAATTTTTGTGTATGATCAGAGATGGGTATACACATTCATTCTTTTGCATGTGGATTTCCCATTGTCCCAGCACCATTTGTTGAAGAAACTATTGTTTCCCCATTGAATGGACTTGACACCCTTGTTGAAAGTCATCTGTCCATAGATGTGTGGACTTAACTCTGGAGTCTCAATTCTTTTCCATTGGTCTGTATGTCTATCCTTATGTCAATTCCACAGCTTTAATTACTGTAGCTTTGTAGTAAGTTTTGGAATCAGGAAGTGGGAATCCTACAACTTTGCTCTTCTTTTTCAAGATGGCTTTGGCTATTTGGGACCCCTTGCTGTTCCATATGAATTTGAGGATCACCTTTTCCATTTCTGCAAAAAAGGCTACTAGAATTTAGATAGGGATTGCACTTAATTTGTACATTGCTTTACAAATCACTGTAACAATATTGTCTTTGAATCCATGAACACAGATGTCTTTTCATTTATTTAGGTCTTTTAAAATTTCTTTCAGCAGTATTTTATAGTTTTCAGTGTGGAAATCTTTCACCTTCCTGGTTAAATTTATTCTAGGCATTTTATTCTTTTTAACGTTTTTGAATATGGAATTGTTTTCTTGGTTTCCTTTCCTGATTGTTCATTGCTGTTGTATGGAAACTCATTGGCTTCTATGTGTTTATCCTGTACCCTGCAAATTTGCTGAATTCCTTTCTTAGCTCTAGTAGCTTTCTTGTGGATTCTTTTGGGATTTTCTGTATATAAGACCACATCATCTGTGAATAGGAATAATTTGACATCTTCCTTTCTGGTTCAGATGCCTTTTATTTCTTTCTCTTGCCTGATTACTCTAACTAGAACTTCGAGTACAATGTTGAGTAACAGTGATGACAGCGAGCATCCTTGTCTTCATCCTCATTTTAGGCGGAAAGCTTTCAGTCTTTCACCATTGAGAATAGTGTTAGCTGTGGGTTTTTCTTAAATGTCCTTTATCATGTTGGAAAGTTCCCTTCTATTCCTAGCTTCCTGAGTGTTTTTATCATGAGACAATAATGGATTTTGTTAAATGCCTTTTCTGCATCAGTTGAGATGATCATATATTTTTTTTTCCTTCATTCGATTAATGTGGTGTGTTACATTGGCTAATTTTCTTGTGTTGAACTATCCTTGCATTCCTGGAATAAGTCCCACTTGGTCATCATGTGTAATCCTTTTAATATACTTTTAGATTCAGTTTGCCATTTTTTTGCTGAGGATTTTTGCATCTATATTCATAAGGGATATTGATCTATAATTTTCTTTTCTTGTGCTGTCTTTATCTGGCTTGGAATCATGACAATGCTAGCCTCATAGAATGAGTTAGTAAGTAATCCATCCTTTTTTTTTTTTTTTTTTTTGGTGGAAAAGTTTGAGAAGGATTGGTATTAAATCCTCTTAAAATGTTTGGTAGAATTCAGTAGTGAAACCATCTGGTCCTGGACTTTTCTGTATTGGGGGTGGTGGTGGTGGTTAATTTACTGATTCAGTCTCTTTCCTTGTTATCTGTCTGTTGAGATTTTCAATTTCTCCTGGTGTCAGATTAGGTAACTTGTATGTTTGTAGGCATTTGTCCATTTTCTAATTTGTTGGCATATAATTGTTCACAATACCACCTCTCAAAATCCTTTTTATTTCTGTAAGGTTGGAATAAAATGTCCACACTTTCATTACTGGTTTTATTTACTTGTGTCTTTTTTTCTTTGTCAGCCTGGCTAAAGGTTTGCCAATTATATAAATCTTCTCAAAAAACCAACTTCTGGTTTTGTTGATTCTCTTAATTATCTGTTCTCTATTTCACGTATCTCTGCTTTAATCTTTTGTACTTCCTATTTCCTTCCTTTTACTGATCTTAGATTTAATTTTCTTAATCATGTTCTTTTTTTTTTTTTAATGGCCAATTTTTTTTTTTTTTTTTGTCCCTTAGTAATTTTTTTTTTATTGTGGAATATAACATATTTACATAGAAGTGATAACTTTCCAAGTACAATTTAACAAGTAGTTAGCAAATTTCAAAGAATGTTATGGGTTATAGTTCCACAGTTTCAATTATTTCCTTATTGTGAAATGTAACATATATGCAAAAAGGTGATAATTTGCAAGGTATGATTTAACAAGTAGTTATATAGGAAATTTCCAAGAATGTTATGGGTTACAATACCATACTTCCAGTTATTTCCTTATTGTGAATTATAACATGTATACAAAAAGGTGATAACTTTCAAATTACAATTTAACAAATAGCTATATAACAAATTTCACCCTATTTTGACTAGTACCAACCTAGTTTCAGTAGTATCCAAACAATCTACTCCATATATCTCTGTCCTTCCCCCTTTATATTCTTATTATCTCAGAATACATCTTTATACATTGTATGCCTATTAACATAGATTTATAATGTTATTTTATACATTTGCCTGTTAAGCCGTAAAGGGGGGAAAAAGCAATTACGATCCAAAAGTACAATAATAGAAGATTTTATATTTACCAATGTAGTCACCTTTACCAGTGTTCATTATTTCTTCTTATGACTTTGAGTTACTGTCTAGTGTCCTTTTGTTTCAGCCTGAAGGACTCCCTTTAGCATTAGCATTTCTTGTAGGGCAGGTCTTCTGGTAACCAGATATCAAATTCTTGGTTAGGAGTTTTTTTCTTTAAGGACCTTAAATATTCCATCTCACTGTCTCCTGGCCTTGATGATTTCTGATGAGAAATCCTCTGTTAATTTTATTGGGAATCCCTTGTATGTGACAAGTCCCTTCTCTCTTGCTTTCAGAATCCTTTCTTTGTCTTTGGATTTTGACAATTTTGCTATAATGTGTCTTGTTGATAATCTCTTAGAATCTATCCTGCCTGGAGTTTGTTGAGCCTCCTGAATGTGTATATTCATCTTTCATCACTTTGGGGAAATTTTGGGCCATTAGTTCTTTAAATACTTTTTTCATTGTTCAGTGTTGGAGAAGTTGGTTTCCAAATATTTTTACTCCCATTCTGGGAATGCAAAGAGAAAAAGGTGAAAATAGGTACTGCCTCTTTAAAGTCCTCTGCTGCTTTTGCCTGAAGGGGGTTGGAACAATGGCTGCCGTCAGAGCTGGCCCCCTTGCAATCTGATGTAGCTGATGAGAAGCAGTGATCAGCAATCAGAACACATAACCCTGGATTTTGAAAGGCTGGGTCTTATAACCCACCCTGGCATCAGCAAGCTGCACCAGAAGTCTGGACTGCACTCCCCACTACTGCTTGCCTTGTGGTTGGGGAATAGGGGATGGTAGCCACTAGATAGGGGGTGAAATTCACCAATATTACTATGCTTTACCAGCCTCTTCCTGCAGCTCTTTCCTGCATGCTGCCCAGAGTTCCACTGGACTCCAGAGTTTCAAACTAGTTGATTCAGACACTCCAGTTAAATAAGGGTTTTAGGGGGGCTTCCTGTTATCAATAATTTTCAGTGATTTGATGATGTTGTCCCTTGGCACAGGTTTATTTATGTTTATTCTGCTTTGGACTCATTGAGATTCTTACATCTGTGAATTTATAGATATAATCATTGGAAAATTTGGCCATTATTTCTTCTGACCTGTTTTCTCTTTCCTCTTTTTTCTGGGATTCCAATTACACAAATGTTAGACCACTGGATATTGTCCCATGGGTCACTGGTGATCTGTTTTATTTTTTGTTTTTTATTTCTCTGTGCTTTATTTTACGTTGTTTCTCTTGTTGTCTCTTCAAGTTCAATGTTCTTTTCTTTTGCAGTGCCTGTTTGCTGTTAATATCATCTAACATTTTTTATTTCAGATACTTTATTTTTCATCTCTAGAAGTTTCTTTTGGATCTTGTTTACGTCTTCCATTTCTCTCTTTATTATGATCATATTTTAATCTACCTTCCTGCACATGTGGAACAGATTTCTAAGATTGTTTTAATGTACTTTTTGCTGATTCCCTATTTCTGTTATTTCTCGGTCTGTTCCTATTGAATTGCAGGCCTAGCAAGTCTTTCTTGGATGCTGGTCTTTGACTTTTACAATGATGTTTACTGAGTTTTGTTTTATTCCTTTAAATAGTGTTGGGATTTTGTTCTGGCATGTAGATACATTATTTGGAATCAGTTGTTTCATTTTGAGGCTTGCTTTTTTAGGGCAGGTCACAAGATAGCCTTTAGTGTAGGACAGTTTGCCTTTAGGCCAAATCTGGCTCACCTCCTTTTTTTTTTTGGCTGGTGGGCTACCAGTGGTTTTTATCTTTTTACATGTTTGAAATAAAATAAAGAATATTATTTTGTGCCACATGAAAATTATATGAAATTCAGATTTGAATGTCCATAAAGAAATTTTTGCTGTAACAAAGCCATACTCAGTCATTCATGTATTGTCTGTGACTGCTTCCACACTACGACTGTAGAATTAAGTACTTGCAACAGAGACTGTATCACCCATGAAACCTAAAATATTTGTTATCTGGCCCCTTACAGAAGAAATTTGTTGACCCTTGGTCTGGGACCAATTAATCTCCATTCTGGCTGACAGCAACATGAACTATTCCCAGCCTCCTGTGAGTCCTGGGAATTGTTCTGCATATTCTTTTCCAGTAGTTCTTTCCCTGGCCTTGGTTAGTTTCGTCTCAGGCTTGTACATTCAGCAAAATACTTGGATTTATGGAGTGCACCGTCTCTTTCTCTGAAGCTCTGTCATCTTGCAGCTTCTTCTCTAGTACAGTGTCCTGCAAGTTCTAGCCAGCTCCTCGAAATCCAATCTTTGATTCAACTCAGTCATCTCTCTCCATCTCTCTCCCCACCACTCTGTGTCCTGAAAACTGCCTCCAGACAGCAAGCTGGGTAATCATAGAGGTCAGCTTATTTTTTCTCTCTCAGGGATCGTACTCCTGCTCTGCCTATTAACTAGTGTCAGAAAACAGTTGTTTCATCTGTTTTGTCAGGTGGAATAGTAAATCTGGTCCCCATTACTCCTTCTTGACCTATGCCCTTTCAGAATTCTGTGTAGACAGCATCTCTGGAGGTAATGGCAGCATTGTGGGAATCCTTGCCAAAGGATTTGGATGACTGGGAGTGCAGAGGGGGTGGCGCATGGCAGGTGTTGCTTTTGGCAGTGGTCAGTGATGGTGAGCAGTGTGGCGGCATGGCCTGAGCGTAGTCCTTCTCACTCCTGTCACCCGAAAGCCTCTCCTGTTGCAGGCCATCCGGTAAGGAATAACCCTTTGCTCCTCCACAGCTCGATCCACCCTGGCCACCGATTGGGACAGTGAGACCCGGAGTCTTTACTATGATGAACAGGAAGCTGAGGTAAGTTATATTTGAAACTGAGAATGAAAAGCACTTAAGAGTTTGTCTTTTTAAGTTCAGTGGCTCCAGAAAGTGCACTGTATTTCTGCATTCCTGGCATGAGAGCCTCTGCAGGTCTGCTGTGTCTCAACTTGCTAAGATCTTGTTTCCCAAACCAAACTCGGTGCTTTGTTCCTTACAGGCCTATGAGAAGCATGTAAGCATGTTGCAGCCTCAGAAGAAGAAGAAGGCCACAGTGGCCCTGAGAGATTGCATTGAACTCTTCACCACCATGGAGACCCTTGGGGAGCATGACCCCTGGTATACAGCTCCCCACCAAGTAGGCAGGAGTACCCATGTGCCCTGGGACTCAGATCTGCTGAGGCCATCTGTGCACACAAGAGTTCTCTATATTTGGGAGTGTCACTTCCTTATATGCCTGTATGTACAACAGAGATCCTTCGGTGTAAATCATATTTTCCAAGCTAAGAAAGCTCTCATTTTGGAAAGAGGTTCAAGGACCTCCCTGCCCTGAAACAGCCTGTTGAGCACTGCTTGGAAGGGTGTCACAGGGTTGCAGCTATGCCGCCATATATGCCTGCTGTGGTGGTACCAGCTCCATGCCTCCCTGCCTAGTGCATGTTTCTCTTTTCTCTTCAGGTATTGTCCCAACTGTAAGAAGCATCAACAGGCCACAAAGAAGTTTGATCTGTGGTCATTGCCCAAGATCCTGGTGGTCCACCTCAAACGTTTCTCTTACAATAGATACTGGAGGGATAAGCTCGACACAGTCGTGGAATTCCCAGTCAGGTGGGTTCCTGCAACTGCCGTGCCAGGAGAATTAGAAAACAGGCAGAAAACTGGATGCTGGTTGGCTGAGTTTTACCACCAAAGACTGTTTTGCCTTAGGATGTGTGTTGCTGGGCGCTGGGAAGTTAGACTTTAGCTCTGATTGTCCCTTGGTCTCCCCATCCCCCAGTTTTTGGGGAAAGACTCTCCAAAAGAAGCACTTCCCCAAGCTCAGGGTGATGCTGCTCCTCTGCTGCTGGCTCCCCTCTCCGGTCCCTCCTGCCACTGCACTGGCTTGTTTTACTCATTAGTCACTGGTCTTAGGGAGCCTGGGCTCAGCATGTGCAGCACAGAGCGAGCAAGACCCTCAGAGAGTAGTCTGCTCAGGAGAAATGGATTATTACTGGGTAGGCAGGTTGGAGTACAGATCTACCATGAGTGACCCTGGGCTGGGAACAGGAGCAGTCTACTCATATCTTCTCAGGCCCCAGGGTACAGAGTATAACTGCAACAGGAAATTAAATCAATAAGTTAGGAGTTTCTGAAAAGCAGACTTTAAATTGCTTTCTGGGAGTTTGGATAGATTTGTGAATTAGAGACATGTCATTGGGAGAATCTAGGAAGTAGGTATATGAGTACTTGTTGTAAAATTCTTTTATTTTTCCGTGCGTTTGAAATTTTCAAAATAAAATGTTGGGATAAAAAGCATTCTTAGGCCTGTTTTTGGTATTTAGCTTGAATTATTATAGCACCAGTTGTAAATCTGTTAGCAACAGCCATTTTTATATAGCTGTTAAAGGTCACAGCTGCTAAAGGTCAGTCCCCTGACTCCTTCCTCACCATTTGATCTGGTGGTCATGCTGTCCAGGCTTCTCCCATGTTCTGTTCTGAATGTGTCAGTGGTCAGGACACAGACCCCCAGAGCCCCTTCTTGTCTGTTTATGTATTCATTCTGTAACTGATTTTTGGGCCTCTCTGTGTTCTAGCCAGTTGCATAAAAGATGTTGCTGGGTTGCTTTGATCTCTGAGTTTAATATATTTAAGGGCTGTTTTTGCATTTTGTGCTTAGAGCTCTGAACATGTCCGAGTTTGTCTGTGACCCGTCAGCAAGGCCCTATGTGTATGACCTCATTGCCGTGTCCAATCATTATGGAGCCATGGGGGTTGGCCACTGTAAGTACTGGCACCTGCTTCCTTCTGAGATGTTGAAACACCCTCAGCCAATCAGCTCTCACCAGACTCTCCATGTTTCCCAGAATTCTCCCCTTTCGGAACTCTGTATAGATACTTGTACAGCTCCAAGGGCCTCAGACTCCTGGCTTCTTCAGTACTGCTGCCCCACCATTCTTACTATATCATCTTCTGGCTCAGGATGGCTGCTCAGTCTCCAGCCTTCCTGTCCACTTTCCAGGCCGTTGGAAAGAGAAAAGATCACAACTTTCACTTTTAAGCAGGCCTCCCAGAGACCCCTCAACTTCTCTACATACATCGCATTGGCTTTAATTTGGCCATGTGGCTGCATCTAGCTGCAGGGCTAGGAAATGAAAACTGTGCCTCCGCTGGAGTGGCCGTTAGCAGTCTCTGATCACATCATATCCTACAGCACTTGCTGTTTTGCAACTTGTATTTTTCTCCCAACATTGATTTTGTTATCTGTTTTCATACATACTGGTCAAGTGTATTCATTTTTAACTGCTATTTTAGCACATAACACTGAACAAGTTTTTTAGCCTCTGTGTGTCTTAGCCTTCTCATTTGACAGATTAGGGTAGTTGTGTAGAGGTCTGGTGCTCAGCACACATTGGGCCCACAGTTGGAACTCCAAGAAAGAGCCTCCATTGCTGCTGTTACACCAAGCCCAGACAATGAGGACGAGGCCCAGAGCACTTTTTCTGTTGCTGTTTCTGGGTTCCACGCCACATCTCATGCAGTAGGTGCTTTAGTGAAGAAACTGAGGCTAAAGGGTTAAAGAGCTTGCCCAGGGTCACAGAGCAAGTTCAGGCAGCTCTCCATTAGATTCTGCAGCTTCTTAGAGTCTGGGTGGAACAGGAATTGAGGATTGCTTCTGGGATTGCTGTTACAAATACATCGTGCCTGAAAATAGTGTAAAGCCAAGACAGGAAGTGTTGACCAAGCGGAAATGCTTGGGCCATTGTGAGGAATTATTGTCCAACCCACAAACTCTTGACTCATAGTTTTAGAGAAAGATTAATTTAAGGCTCCTTGTTTGCATCCTAGCTAGGTCGTTCTGTACCCTGCTCTGCAAAACCAAACACCCAATTTATCCCTAACCAGGATTATCCCACAGGCTTCAGAGGGAATAAGAGCCTCATGCTGATTGCAGTTGCCATATGCCTGGACATCATGGGGGAAGAGGGTCTGATTTGGCACATTCTTTTGAGAGCTATTGCTTGACAAATCTCAGAAGTGTGAGTTCCTCCTATGGAGCACCATCGTCTAGATCATTACAGCCAGCCTGAAGACTAACACTGGATTTCTCTATCTTTTGGATTAGTTCCCCAAAATTACAGTATAAAACCTTGGTCTCTGACAGCTTTATTCTTACCCTTTTTGGTTCTTTTTGAAAAGGAGATTAGAAACAAAAGGGTGAATTGTCTTTTGATTAAGACACAAAGTATAAATGTTAATTTCACCTTTTTTTGTTTGCTTTTATTCTTTTGGTTAAAAAGTACTATTTAGTAGGAGCTTATCTAATAAGCTAGCCAGTTTAACTCTTCGACAATTGCTACAGTATTTTTGTTGACTTGGCAGACACAGCATATGCAAAGAACAAGCTGAATGGGAAATGGTATTACTTTGATGATAGCAACGTGTCCCTGGCCTCTGAGGATCAGATAGTGGTGAGTAGGCCCCATTGCCTGGCTCCACCTCTTACCTTTATGGATGAAAGTTGGGAAGAGTCTTGGGTTAGTGTAGTATTTAGTCATCCTGATGTGGCAGTGGGAGCTGGGTACGGTAGAGAAAGAGTTGGCTGACATTCCTTCTGGGACCCTGCCTAACCGAGAAGCTAACTCCCCTAAGGGTTCTGTGTCATTCCCTGGCAGGGTCAGCATGAGGCAGCCTCAGGTAAAAGAGCCTCCACAGTCACCTCTGTGAAGATGCACAGATCCCCAAGAGTTGTGTGTTTTGAACGATGAGAGAGAAGCTGGGGTGGGTAGGTTCTCTAAACTTAAGTGTCTTTTCCAACCAACCAATGGACTTTTTCCTTCTTGTGTTTTAGACGAAAGCAGCTTACGTGCTATTTTACCAGCGTCGAGATGATGAGTTTTATAAGATGCCTTCGCCCATTGGTTTTCCTGGTTCCTCTGATGGAGGGACGATACCCAGCAGCTCACGGCAGAGCTCAGGGGATGATGAGGCTTGCAGCATGGACACCAACTGATGCTGCCTCTGTGACCCTGCCACCCCCCTGCACCAGTGTAATCACCTAAGAGAATGTCTCTTACACTCGGAAGACTGCTTAGTGTTCAGTCTAAAAACCAGATGAGGAAATTCCCTTCTTTTATGGGCAGAAGAGGAAAAAAAAAAAAAAAAAGACCCTGTTACTCAGAAGGGTTATGTTAAGAGGCTGAATTATTTTACTTCTTATATGGGTGGTGAGAAATTTCTGTACAACCTGTGGAGCTGTAGTGTGGGAGCAGGGGATAGGGGGCATAATGCAGTGTGTCTGATGGATTCCAGAGAATGGAGAGGAACACATTGAATTGAGCCTGGTGCAGCCAGGATGACCTGTTGCAGGGCCACCCTGAGTTCCTGGATTTCTGGTTCTGGTGACAATTGCTGATCTCCCCGTAGACTGTCCACAGTAAACCGAGCCTCAAGTAAACTCGGCGTTGGTGCCTCCTCCCTTGCTGTGCCCTGAGATGGGTTTATAATCCCAGGAAAGTTAGTCACTGAAGCCCATTTCTGTTTCTCCTCTGGGTCATCTTGGAACTTCCAGCTTCTCCCCTCTGAGGAAATGGAGATGTTTAGTGTGGGCGAGGGTAACCTGTCCCACAATCTCTTGTGGAACTTAGCAGTTCTGTTACATTCCTCACCATCCTTGATGAACCAAGACTTTTGGATCTTGTATGAAACCTATTAGGTATCACTTAAAAGGAGTCAATACACAAAACTGCTGGGTACTGTGTTCATCCAGGCGGTTCCATCTTCTCTACTTTCCTGGGAGTTTGTCAGTCCAGGAAAGGACTCCCGTTCTTGCCACCTTTTGGTAAGAAGTGCTCTCCCTGCCCTTCTAGCCGGGCTCCCCCCGCCCCGCCTCTGGGCCGCCTTCCCAGCCGCCGCCTCTGCATGTGCGGTGTTTGTGTCCCCTTCCGCCGGGTGGGTTCAAAGAACTCTGTCGTCCGGGCTTACGTGTGACCTTTAACCCGAGCCGTGGGGTTGGGGTCGCTCGGCCCAGGCACTCGCGAGCGGCGACCGTTGGCAGGATCGGGCGATGTCGCCGCGCTGCTGGGTGAGGGCGCGGCCGCGGGGCGCGGGGCGGGAGGCTGAGCCGGGATCGCGGCGGGCAGGGGCGGGGCTGGGAGTCGAGGCGGGGCGTCCTGGGGCTCCCGCTGTTGGATCGCGGGTTCCGCCCGGAGAAAGGTGGCCGACGTCCGCCTGCACGGGGAGAAAGGCGCCTGGGGTGTGGGGACCCCTACTGTCCGCCTGTAACCTGGGTCAGCTCGAGTGCTTTGTTCGGAGTGATTCTGACCACCTCGTTTGTAACGTGATCATTCTCGTGTTGCTTTGTGCATTTTCAATATATTACATAATAAAGACATGGTCGCTTTTAGGGAAAATGTCTGAAAAGCTAAGAAGATGCAGGAAGGAGCTGACTGCAGCCATTGAGCGGGCCTTTGAAGGAGTCAGTCATTCCCAGGAGTGCACAGGTCAGCAGAGGCAGGAACTGGATGCCACGCCACTTTCCTTCCCCTTCCCTGTGCATAAGCTCCTCTGCAGAAGACATCCGCTGGCCACCTGCTCCTCTGCTGCTCCATTTGCGCCGGTCCCATGTGCTCCTGAGAACGAGAGCCCTGCCCTTGCACCAAACCATGCCCCAATAAATGCAAAACCACATGCTTTATGCCCTCAAAGAAAACCTCTGACCAGCAAGGAAAACGTATTGATGCATTCCTCCGTTTTGGTACCTGAAAGGCAGTTTTGGAGAGCTGCAGGAGATGGGGAAAACTGGAGAAAAGAAAATTTAAGGTGATTCTAATTGAAGTTTTATATCTGTAAGTAAGGGATTTCTTGCTTCTGAAAACGTTGAAGATCCTAGACTGATTCAATGGGACACGCTGCTCTTGCCTTCTGTTTGGATGGTTCACAGACATTCTTCAGATTCAGGCCCAGAAAACAGTTATGGTGTGTGTGTGCTCGTGTGTATGTAGGGGAAGAGATCGAAACAGTCAAGGAAACTACTGTACCAAAAGGAATGTTAAATAATCTGATTTTTAAAGTAACCCTATTTTTTATGCTGCAGAAACAAAAATCTTAATTCTGGTTTCTGAGCCTGGACACAGGGCTTTGAAACCCTCCTCTGCCCACATTAGGGAGAGGCTGAATCAATGGCTGGCCCCTGCTTCCTTAGCTGCATTCTTGCCTCTGCCCACCCATCCACCCCACTTCTGAGCTTTATAGATTATCCCTTGTTTAGGTTTCCCCTAGACCTTCTCTTCTGCCAGATAGTTTCAAACTGCCTGGTCTCCAGTGTCTCAATTTGGAACAAGGTTGACCTTGTGGGATGAAACTTCAAGGTCCTGCCATGTTGGCAGGGTATGAAGAGGCCTTTTAACTGGTTCAACTCCACAAATATTTACCCTGGTTATCATAAACATTAAAGCAAGTCTGTGTTGCTCAGGAGTCATTATGATCTTGCTATTGGTCAATTTCTTCACTGATTTTTTTTGTCCTTAAGTTATCTAACAGTCACTGTGTTTCCTTCCGATATTTTTTGAATATTGGAGGATCTAATTCCCTACCTTCTTTTTTCACCCGGGGCTGCAGGAAAGATATGGAGAGAGATTTGAAGTTTGACTCAAATATGCCACTTAACAGTTCTAGCCGAGAGGTCACAAAGGATCTGCTTGATATGATCGGTGAGTACAGAGGGCCCAGCTGTCCTCTCCTTGAAAGGATAGGGCCCCACAGGCCCGAGTCAGTAAATGTCTTAGATTAAACATTTAAAAAAACCACCACTCTATCAGCCATTCATTGTGAAATTTATTTTGCTCACAGCATTCTCTGCGCATAGAGCAAAACGAAGTCACAGAGCTCACAGCTTAACGGGGTCACATGTCAATCAAGTCATTTCGTAAAAGTCTACTTAGAGTCCTCACGGATGTGGCATTTGAGCTTAGAGCTGAAGGAAACAGGAGATAGGCAAAGAGGAGGGGAGAGCAGTCCAGCTGTGGTGGGTAATGCAAAATTAGAACAAAAATTAGAGCAAAAAAGCTCCCCTATAATTCTATCACCCAGAGATAGCCACTGTTAACATAGTGGTATGTGTGTGTCCTGTCAGACATTTTTCTACTCACGTATCAGTGTATTCTGTATTTGAATTACGTTTAAATGCCCTATGTTTAAATGACTCATACTACACAGTGGTCAAACCTAGTAAAGGGAAGCATAGCCTTGGAAGCTGCCTAAAACCGTTGGCTCTGAAGGGCCTCCACGTCATCAGGGATGAAAAAGAGGCCTGGTAGGAGAGGCACCTGCCCCAGGCCATGAAGCCAGACCACTGCCAGCCCACTACTGCAGTGGACTAAGTCTCTCTGCCCACCATCTTCCACAGCCCCTTCCAGTGTCAGGCAATACTTTGGTTATCCCATTTTCTTCACCCTGGATCTTGTTGTCCCTGTAGGTCAGGGAGTCCTTGGGAGCCAGGTCAAGTGTCTGTATCCTCCCACTTAGATCATCCTTGGAGACTGGCAGATATTTGGGACTTGACAAACGCCAGGGCCTGAAAACAGGGCATCCTGAGCCCACCTTAATTTGCCAGTCACTCTGGAATGCCCAGCTTTGCATTATCCCAAAAGAGTGACCATCCATACACCTTCTTTTAATTTGTGCTTGAAATGTCTTTGAAACCTCTTGATGGAATTGTAAAACTGAGTGTTCTTATCTTTAAGACCATACAAGCATCCGAACTATTGAAGAATTGGCTGGAAAACTAGAATTTGAAAACGAGTTGAACCGAGTATGTGGTCGCTGTGAAGACTCACCCTTCAAGGAGGAAGCCTGGGCCCTCCTCGTGGATGAGAGCCCTCAAAAGCCCTCAGATGATCACCCTGGTGGCCTTAAGCAGGCTTTTGATGATCATAATATTGTTGAGACTGTCCTGGATCTAGAAGAGGACTACAATTTGATGACCTCTTTTAAATACCAAATTGAGTAAGGACAGTTGATTTTAGCTTTGATTCTTTAGAGCAAAAAACTGATATTAAGGAGCCATGGTGGTGATCAGGGGCTACAATTTTTTTTTCACATAGTTGGCAGAATCTGAATTACCACACCCCTTTAAACTTCCGGTTGTATCCACTTCTGAGCTGAGAACTCAGTTTTTATATTCTGTTGCTTTGGAATGCTTTTTACTGTTGGTGGGGTTTTTTGTTTTTGTTTTTTTTCAACTTTTCTTGCTATCTTAAGTATGTTTTTTTGATTGATGTTCAATATACCCAGCACCCGAAGTGGGTGCGGGTTGTGGGCCTCTGCTGTGTCTCTTGGTGTTCTTTTCCATGGGCCCCTGAAAAAGTGCAGGTCCATAGCCAGGGTGGGCTTTGTGCATCCGCTGGGACCAGCCTGTCCTGGACCAGCTCAGCCTGGACAGAGAAACTAGGGTAAGCTGGACTTTAGTTGTGGGCCCTCTGCCACCCACACACACTTCAATCTCTGGGGCTCCCTACTCCCTGTCCTCCTCATGCCCAGATTCTACCTCTCCTCAAACCACTGCCCACCCCCCATCTCTGTCTCTGCAGAGGCCTCCTGATTGAGTCAGAGGAGCTGGCAGAATGTCTGGTCAGAATCTCTGACAGGATGTTTCCATAAGGCTTCCTACCACATACCCACACACACCACCACACCATACAGGGGGCCCTCAGCTGAGGAGAATGGGGAGGGCAGGTAAGCACAAGTCCTGCCTGTTTACCTTCATACCTGAACCCCTTGCATCCCACTCTAGGCTTGGAGACCCTGGAGGTCACAGGTGGTTCCTACTAGGACTAGGCAGGGCAGGGAGTGGAGGAGGAGCCCAGCCGCTACCCTGGTGAGGTCAGCACAGCAGCAAAAGCTTAGAAGCCCTGGCTCCAGCCCCACTCCTGGGAAGGCTGGCTCTCTTCAGAAATTATTTGGATCAATCTCTCAGAACCATGATACTGTCTCAGGAAACCTAATAAGCTATTGGGCATGGCTTGATGCCTCCCAGAAACCAAGTCTCAGGGACATGCCCACCTCATGGGCTTGCACTGAGGCTGTTTGCAAGACCCAAAGTTGAACAAACCAAAGTTCCAAAGCACAGTTCCATCCCCAGGACCCAGCGGCCAACAGACCACCCCCTCCCAGGCTGTCTGTTAGGCAAGTGACCAGCCCTTCACCCCAGGCCTGGTAATTCCCCTGGTCTTGCCTGTTGAGGCCATGCACACCATTTTTTTTGGCAGAGAATGATGGTGCAGCCCAGTCATGTGGGCCTTTCCGCACATGTACTCACTTCTACCCAGGTGTGTCATTGCCACTGCCCTGTCTGGGGATAGGGCCCCCCAAGGCTGACCAGCAGCTCTTCTCCAGCCACCCCATCAGCCACTCAATCCTTGTGGGAGTCAGTGCTCTCCATAAGCCCTCACAGCAGTGGAGCTGGGGGTCAGGATTCTTATCCTTGAGCAGGAAGAAGAGAAGCAAATGTGAAGAAATGCTTCCAGCATCCTTCTACTGCTGCCCCCTCAGGTGGAGAATGGGCTGTCGGTATGGAGAGATGTTAGATTTCTTGATATTCAGAAAAGCAGGTCTCAAAACAGTACATTCCAAATAATGTTTGCAGATACTCTCCCATCCAGGTAGTGGAGCTTAATACCCATTTCCCTGCCGTCCCTGCCGTTCGACGGTGGGCTAGACTTAGTGACTCACTTCCAAAGACTAGAGTAGGGAAAGGAGAAAATAGTAATGTTACAGTGGAGAAACCTGGCAGACACCACGGGTGAAGTCCTGTGGAGAACATGTGCCCCGATATGAAATGATGATAAAGGCACATCCCCTCCTTCGTATTCTCACCCAAATCCCATAACCCCAGTCTAATCATGAGACAAACATCGGATTGGGGGACTTTCTACAGGAAGCCTGGCTGGTTCTCCAGGCTGTCAAGGTCAGGGAAATCATGGAAAGACTCAAAACATGTCACAGACCAGAAGAGACTGAGGAGACACAATGAGTAAATGCAATGTGGGACCCTGGACTGGATACTGGAACAGAAAGAGGGGGACATTAATTGAAAAACAGTGTAATCCAAATAAAGTCTGGAGTTTAGTTAATAGTAATATGCCAATGTTGGCATCTTAGTTTTGACAAAAGTACCAGTTATATAAGACGTTACCATTAGGGGAAGCTGGGTGGAGGGTGTATGAGAACTCTCTTACTATCTGCAATTTTTCTGTAAATCAAAATTATTCAAAAATTTAAAATATATCTAATAAAAAAGTGCAGTTGATCCCAAGTTTGTGAAAATGTGTGTATAAGCACACAAGTGCCTAAAACAGTAGTTATTTTCTAATTTATCTGTAGTGGACATGTATCACTTCAGTAAAAAGCAATTAAAGTTGTTTTAAAAACACTTATCTCCACCAACCAGCCATGGGAATCCCTATGGGCAGAGCATGGGGCAGGCATCTGACCTTCACAGTTTCCAGAAATTGGGGTAGAGTCCAGGGGCCACAACAGCTATTTCTCAGGAACTCAGTTCACTGGTCAAGGTCTGGTCCTAACCCAGGTGGAGAGTAGCTGCTGTGAACGGGCACCCAGCCCTAACCCTAAAACTTTGAAATCGGAGGATTTCTTCCACCTGGGGTGGAAATGAGTGCTGCGCACGCGGGGTGGGGGTGGGAGGAGGGGTTCAGGCTCTCCCTGGCCAGGCAGGTGTGTCTTTGTTTTAGCGAAGCCTTTATGTGAAAATTCAAATTTACCAAACAAGTAATTCACCCAGGAATCCTTGAATGAGGAACTTTACCTCACTGCAGAAATCGGTGTTCTGTAAAGCAGGCGTAGCCTGAACCTCTGGCATGCCAGTCCCAGATTAGCAGGGAGCTGGCACAGGGGCCTCCTCATTTCCCTGGCAACATCCATTCCTATCTGTGCATCTCTGGTCCCCTGTGGTGCCCCAGGGAGGCCTTGCCCGCCTTTGACATCTGTGTCAGTGCAGCAGGCAGATGTGTGCTCATCTTGGAGGAGGGGTTTGGGGAGCAGGTCTCCAGGTATTGAGTTGGAGGGAACAAGGAGTAGAAGTCACATATACCCCTGGAACATATATTTTAATAAAACTTCCTCAGGTTTGCAGGAAGCTGAGACCAAAAACCTTTTCAGGGAGACATTGATAATTAACCTTAGTCATGTCTGAGAAACTCTGTTTTACGTCATTCAGTTCTCTCCCCCGCAGTTCATCTTGGCAAGCCAAACAATCACTGAATTGTTTCCGTGGAAACACCCGACTGCAATTTGGATCCACAGAATCAAAATAGAAACAAGGCAGCTTCAAGAATAAATCGGAGTTTTGGAACCTGCTAGTTGCAAACTGCAAATTCAAGCCATGGCACAAGGCATGTGAGAAGCTGAGCCCATCCAGCCCTATAAGGAGACATTTCCAGGTCCTGTGGCTGCATTCCACCAGTGTTGATGCCAAAGCCACTAGGAACCAGCTCTGTGTGCAGTAGACTTTTTGAAACAATACTTAAGATAGGAGCTAACCTGTAGAATATCCTAGGAGAGGCTGGAGGAGAAAAGCCAGGGGCTGGAAGGGAAGGCTGAGGAGGAAGGAGAGGAATGAGAATGGCAGAATCAAAGTCCAGCAAGAAGCAGAAAGCTACATCTGAGGCTTAGGAGAGGATCAACAATTCTTTCAAAAGGATGATGCAAGAGGAATGGTTGTGGGCTGGAAAAAGTGACCCTGCCCTCAGTCCCGTCCACATTGAAGTGTGCCCCATCCCCCTGGGTCCAGTTACCTGACTAGCCATATGGGTCTAGTTCTAGACTCTGAGCTCTTGCCAGTTGAGCTGTGGGGGCACTTCAGGTGAGCATACCTCTGCATCTGTGAGGCTCGAACCAGCACAAGCAGGCACTGGGAACTGCCTTCTCATCTCTGGAACTCAGGGTGCCCCCACTCCTGCCCACCTGCCCTGACTCCTTGGGATTCTCCTGGACTCTCCATTTCCTTCTCCAGGGCAGACTTTAAGGGGACCAGGAGACCAGGAGGAAGCAAGCAGATAACCCAGGGGCCTATACCTCTCACCTTTGCACCCAGAAATGTGCTGATAGTGCAGCAAAAACAGGGCTGAGAGCTGTTAGTATTCAAAGAATATCAAAGAGGATTTGCAAAAGGGGCCTAATTCATGCCAATCTTTTTCCTTCTGAAAGGCCAGGCCAGTGGCTCACCTGGTACCGGAGTCACAGGACATTTAATAAGGCACAGACAAGTGAAAGAGGCATACAAACAAAGGGAGGCCTTGGGAAGCCATTGTGCCTAATTCTAGTAATTATTGAAAAGGCTTGGTAACAATCCCAAGACAATCTGAGGCTCTGGCAATTTGATTTCTCCCTGGAGTTGTGGGAGAACATTAATATTTTAGGTTATGCCAAATATTTATAGAGGGAACAAAGTTTTATTCAGGAAATCTACTTGACAATGAATCTTAGCCCCAGTAGGGAAGGACTCTTTCCTAGGCCTGTTGAAAAAATGCCTGATTTGATAAAGTGTTTTGGACCAAGGCCTGGCATAAAAAAATTTTCAAAACTGTCCAACACTTATAGGAAGCAACTATCTTTTATGGAGCCAGAGAGACAACTGGTCTATGGGACCTGTGGGTAGGAGAGGAGTGCTCAGGAGCTGCCCTTGGAGTGAGAAGTGGGCATTGCAGGAGACCCTCACCTGGAGCCCTTTGGAACTTCTGAGGCAAAACACAAAAAAAAAGTTGCAAAGGGATACAAGAAAAGCCTCACTTTCAGGACAGGCCTATAAGGAATTGGTTGAATAATAAGAGAGAAATCCTGGCCCTCAACAAATGTTTATCAAGTGTGTGCTAGTATTGGACATTTTCCTGGGTGCTGGGGATATAGCAAGGACAGGCAGATACTGCTCCTGCTTCTGGTTTTTATATTCCATTGGGCAAGGCAGGTGAAACAAAAGTATATAAATTAATAATTCCAGATGAAACAGTATGAGAAAGTTAAAACAGGGCAAGGGGGTGGGCTATGAGTAGGGTGAGCTCCTTCAGAAGAGGGGAGGGTCAGAAAAGACCTCTTAATAGAGGGGACATTTAAATTGATACTTAATGCCAAGACCATTAGGTGCTGAAGTCAGCTTCATTTCCATCCTCAGACAGTAGCTGGAGTAGGTTCAAAGGGAGGAGACCTGGGCAGCAATCTGAGCCCCAGACCCACAGACCTCCCACCACATCCGCCCCTGTGTAGCCACATACAGCTCCAGCAGCATCCCAAGGGCCAAAAATGTTGCGTGCTCCAGGGATGTGCCTGGCTGTGTCATGCTCACCAAATCTGGCAGGAACACAGTAGTTGGGGGGTGGGGGGAACCTTAGAAATAAAATAGAAACACAATATCTTTCCCTGATGATCACCAGAGACAGGCAGCGTAATTTTAATTAACTCAGCCTAGTTAGGAGATAAGTTTACAACTCTTTCTACAAAAATGCCCAACTCATGGAACAGTGAGTCACTCTGACCTTTGACTTCATTACACGAAATGAATTACTTCTGAAGAAATACAGGATTTTATAACTCACAGCAGAATAAAAGAATGAAGGATCCTGCTTTGGCACTTCAAAGTCAATGAGAAGGCCACAATCATAAATCCTGATGGAATTCTCTCAATTGGGTCTCAACTTTGAATTAAATGATGATTAAATATTAAACTTTTCAACTTAGAGTAATAAAAGATTTCAAGACACAGATCCCTCTGGCTCACAAATTTCATTCTAACATTTTGACTGGCACCTATGGTCAGCCCTTTTGGCAGGCTGGGAAGGGCTGGAAGGAACCCTTTGCAGGGCTGGGTTCCTTCCTCACATACCTTCCTTGCACAGTGAAAACCAGCAGGGGAAGCAGTGGAGGTTGGCAGATGGCAGGATGAGCAGACATCCAGTGAGTCCCCACAAGGAGGGGGACAGGCAAGGGCAACCTGAGGCAGATCCCAAGTCGGAACTTCAGTGGCCTAAGAGAAGGTTGTTGCAGTTGCCAGTGGTGCCTAGCTAAAGGCCACAGGAGCCCTTGATCTGGAAATGAGACTGAGAACAACTTAGGCTGGTGCCTCACATCCCTGCCAAAAGGTGTTACAAATTCAATCCCTCCAGACTTTTATGGGCTGCACATACCTCCTGAGAATAAAGAATGTAAAAATAAGAAGAAATCAAGAACTATCCCCTTCTGTAACGGTCCACTCAGAGGACTCCAATAGCATTAGCTGTACTGGCTTGGAAATGGGCAAATTCCGGAAGTCTTCTATCCTATGAGGATTTTCACTTTCATACAATAAACGAAAAAAAGAAAAAAAGAAAAAACCCAAAATAATTTGAGCAGGGTGTTGTTTGTTCAAATTAATCTTGTGAGAAGCCTAGGAAATAGAAAAGATGGTATGCATCTTATCTATTTGATTTCTTAAACTGATGGGAGATCAGTTCAATAAACTTAATGAAAGAAAAAAATAAATGCTTTTAAATGTTTTTTTTTAATCATTTTTTATTGTAGAATATAACATATATACATAAAAGTGATAACTTTCCAAGGGCAATTTAACAAGTAGTTAGCAAATTTCAAAGATAAATGTTTTATCTTTATTTTTGATTACAAAATAAATACATGTTGGCAAATATTCAAAAACTTCAGCAAGATATGAATGGAAAGCCAAAGTCTCCTGTTAAGTCCATTGCTCCTCAGAAATAACACAGGGCCTACAAATGCTACCATTAGCTTTAAAAGGGTGACTAAAAAACAAGATGGGGGAAAAAATAGCCAAGAAGATAAATGGAGTCACGTGGCCTCTGAACATTAGTGCTCTGGACATTTGTTTGGTGCCTGTTGCCTCTCTTTCACTGGCAGCTTTAACACTCTTGAATTCTCTGTTCACAAGAAAACTATCTTAGTGTGCTCTGTAATGTGCCCACTGACCCAAAAGTGCAAAAGTGTGGCAGCATAACTAGATAAAAGTAAGGAACAAAAAAATCTCAAAGCCTAGAAAGATGTTTAGTTATGTGTAGGGAATATCCTGAAGACCAAAAATGTCTTGTTTCAGGAGCTGTGCAGCCATACTGACATCTTTGTGAGAGCCCTTCTGCTGCACAATATTCCTTAAGAAAGTAAGCCCCCCTTTCACCAAGTATTACCGCCCTCCTCCCAATGCCTCACCACCAGGTGACTGCCCCAGCCTCTTCACCACCATCTTCACATGCTTCATTCTAATAAATAAAGATGCACTTATCCCACAGAGCCTTTGTTGTGGGTAGCACCTGACACCCAGATTGCCAGGTCCGTCCCCCACCAACCAACCCTACCCCAGTGGGGACTCTGACCCTGAGGGTCCCAAGCAGGCTATAGGAGCTTTCTGCTCTTGGCCAGCCCAAGTGTTTTGCAGTTTGTCCCTCTAGCTGAGATCAATGACATCACTGTAGGCTAATCAGAAGTCATCATCGCTGCTATCAAAAGCCAGGTCATACAGTAGATTCTTCCCTGGCTCCTTGCACAAAGGGGACTCTGAACTTCCGAGATTGAGGTCACTGAACCAGCTCATCTGGTGGTCCCAGTCCCCCCCGGAGCTGCTGGAAGGCAAGTTGTTGTCTTGGGAAGAGTGCTCATCAACCTGTAGGAGGCTCCTCTGCACTGCCCTTGCTGTCTTATTGGGTGTGATTGCCCCTCCCAGAGCAGGACAGCTTGGCTTTACAGAGCTCCTGGGACTCCTGGGGCCTCGAAGACACAAGGGATGCACAAGAAGTTCCCGCTGCCCCAAGAGGGGCCTTTGTAGGTCAGAAACTGGAGGTGGAGGACTCTGATTTTTAGAACTGAAAGTACAGGGCTTGTTTAGGGTTTGTTCTTGCTTCCTGGCTAGTAACCTGCCTCGGCGGCCTTTCCTGGGCTGCTGCCTCTTACCTTTTTTCCCTCTTTCTACAGTCCTGCCTTTCAGTTCAGTCAGCAACTTTTGTTCACATGAGTCACATGAAAATATACCTTTGGCTTGATATTCATGGTTAGGATTCTTAATGCTGGTTGCAAAGTTGTTTAAGTCCAGGGGCTTGAACTTTGAGGTTCTTTGGAAGACCAGGTCCCTGTCACCAGGAACCTGGTGGCCTGGGATGCTGAAGCCATGGTTCTCAGGTCCTGTTTTAGTCAGAAGCTGATGCTTGCAGTTAATCAGCACCTCCTTGTGCTTTACATGCCCATTTCCTTTACAAGGCTCAGCTGCTGGCAGTGTGGCCTCTTCTTGGACAGCATTACTCTTTGCTCCTTCACCCCAGACACCTAATTCTCTAGGCTTCAGGAAGCCTGCACTAGGATTCCAGGCAGCAGGGAAAGCCTGGGCCTGCCATATAACTGGTTCCTCAGAGGCAAATTTTTCCTGCCTGGTGAAATTGAGGCCCTGAGCCAGAGATGGTGAGGTCTGGGAGGTGCTATTTTTCACATGCCTGGGCATCTGAAGCACTGAGGTCAATCTCTCCAGACCTGCTAGAACACTGGGCTCATTGAGCTGGCCTAGGTGCTCACATAGCTGCTGTAAGTCCTTGCTCCGCTGGGCAACTAAGACTTCCAGGTGCTTCAGGTTAGATTTCATTTCTACAAACTCTGCTTGTCTCTGGGGAGAGGCAGTAAGAAAAGAGGAAATTGGTGGAGAGTGAAACTCAGAATGCACAATTGAATGTGACAACAAACCAAAGGATGTGCTAACAGAACCACGGCTCACCACCCTTGCTAGGTACCCCAAGGTAAAAGCACAGCGCAGTCTGGAGCAGGGACCCTGTGACCTACATTGTAGGGGGAGGAGGCTGGCCTCTACCCTGGACTGTCACCAAGGGGCCTGTGTTGGCCTCTGGTCTTGGCTGAAAATGCGCAACTTTAAAGGTGTCTCTCAGGGTCATAATGACAAAGTAAAAAACAAACTTGAGGAAAGGGGTCAGGGGCTACACTTACAGCTTCAAATGTCTTCTGCATCTCAAGGATGGCCTGCTCCATGCTGCCTTTGTCCCGCACTGCCTCAAATACCAGGTCACTCTGGGCACGTGCAGTCTCTTGCACTAAATACGGAAGAGTGACAATTCACCTCATGAAAACTATAGGATACCACCTCCCCAGCCCACAGCAATGGAGTGGGAGGAGCTGGAACCCAGTTTGGACCATCTGAGCCTGCTCTGATAGTGCCAGGACTCTGTCCTCCCAGACCAGCCCTGCAGGGAAGAGGAAGCCAGAGCAGTTTGGGTTCTTCCCTTCCTCCCTGCTGGGGACCCTGAGAATCTCTTGCCCAATGATAGCACCAACTCCTGCTTGGCCTTCCTTCTCAGCCTGTCATCAGATGGATCTTTCTAGAACGTGGATTTGATCATATCCCTTCTGAAACCTTCAATGGCATCCCAGTGGTCACTCTTAATTCCCACTGGAATTTAAAGTCCATATCTTTAAATTGGTTGACAAGACCCAGGATATCTGGCTTCCACATACTTCTCTAGGATCACTTCACCTCACCCACCATCTTTCTTGTCTCTGGGTTCCAGCCAGACTGTTTCCTGAGCAGTCCCTCTCTCTCACCTTTGGCCTTTGCACATGCAGTTCCCTCAGTCTGGAGTATCCTGCTTCCATCTCTGTCACCTCACCCTTCCCCATAACCACTGCCTTAGTCCAATTCCTATTCTTCCTTCTCTCAGCTTAGCAGTCACCTCTTCAGAAAATACCGTTTCCTGTCTAGTCTGGGTGTCTTCTCTCTGCTGATGACACCATAAGTGTGCTCTACCATTACTTATCATCCTCCATGGTAACTGCTGGGTCACTTATCTATGTCCTATTTACACTTGGGTCCTAATGGGCTTGGTGAGGTGTCAACCACATCAGGACTGATACTGATTTCCCTCTTTTGCATACATACAGTTACATTTTATTGCAATTAATTATTTTGGTTCTCTTGCTAGACTATGTGCTATGTGAAGACACTCTTACATTTGTTCAACAAATATTTAATGACTCTTAAATTTATGCAACAAATATTTATTGAGCTTCTCCTATGTGCCAGGCACTGGATCAGGTGCTGTCAGTATAATGGTGATAAAGACAAATAAAACCTTCTTGAAATTACAGTCTATCAGGGAAAACAGCTAATTAATGAGTGATTACACAACTACTCATAGATGTAATAAGTTCTCGGAAGGCAAGTATAGCAGCCATGAAACCTTTCCTACTAACAGGCAGACCTAGCCCAATCTTGGGAGATGAGTAATTGGGTTCCCTAAGGAACTAAATTAACATTAAGCCATGGGGGAAAGAATACTGCCAACAGAAGAAAGAGCATGTTCCCCAAAGAAGAAACATGAGGTTAGCGCGGCTGAAGTAAGGGGGAAAGGTGTCCTGAGTGGAGGCCACAAACAGAGGGTATGTCAACTATGTCAAGATCTGTGGACTTGATTCTAAGACTTTATACACTGACACAGTTAAGCAGAGGGCTGACATGATACATCTTTTTAAAAGGAGCACTCATCCTGCAATGTGAATGATAAACTGGAAGGGGAAAGACCAGACATAAGACCAGAACAGAGATCTTTTGAAATGACCCAAATAAAAACAGCAATTTCAAATCAGTGGAAAAAAGATAGATCATTCAATTATGGCTTCAGGACAAACTGGATATCCATTTACAAGATAATTAATCTGAAACTGTACCATAATCCTGTTAAAAATATCAGAAATCCACAATATGGCTTAGTTTAGAAACGATCAGAAGTTCTTCTACTTCTTATTCAGGCTTCTTTCAAACTCCTGCAGAAGAGGACAAAGAATTGTAATGGCCATCTCAAAATCCTTTTTATGGCCTTTTCTGCTTTGGAGAATAAAGCTGAATTCTAAGAGGGAAAGTACAGGGAAACTATCATAAGTTCAGATCATCTTAAATTCACAAGTAAAATTTACAAATAATCAGGAATAATAAATCAGATATACTTTTTGTATTTTTATAATTATCTGAAGCATGTTTCAAGATTCTTGACAAAAATTAAGTTTTTCATTTTAGATGGGTAAAAAACAATTTTACAACAAGAATGTGCTTAACTCTTCACTATAAATGGAAGGAAAACCAGATAACAAATCCAAATTTAGTCTTACTTAACAACTTGCCTCAATCTGATTAGCTAATGGGTGCTTTGATTAGTTCTCTAGGCTCTAACTATTCTCTTTTAACTTCTCTTATCAACAAAAAGAAGGGATTTGGAAAAACTAAGATGGTGGCTAGGTGAGACAGGGCAAAAAAACACCTCCATGAAAAACACTAGATAAAAACCAGAAAGTGACCCAGAATACCGGTTACAGCGATGGGCCAGCTGGATGAGTTCTGCGAGTATCACAGGGGCCGTATACTTGGTGAAACCGGAGTCGGCATTCTGAAACGAGTGAGTAAGCTGGCTGGAAGACCCGCAGCTGCACGGCATTGTGGGGAAGTCAGGGCTTGGCATTTGGAGACTGACTGGTTCTTTTAAAAAAAAAAAAAAGGGAAAAACCCAGGAGCAGCTGCAGTTGCGGGAGTGGGAACCACACAGTAAAACACAGCAAGAGGGGGCTGGGCTGGCCTCTTGGTATCTGGCCTGGAGGACAGTCCACTGCAGATACCCTTGGGGCTGGGGGAATGGAGGGGAGAGCCGGAAGCTGAAAGAAACCCCGTGGTTCGCAGCTGGCTCCCTGGAGGGCTCGATAAACTCCTGCCAGGGGCCGTGCCCACAGCCCAGAGCCCCGCCAGTTGTCCTGGAGCTGGGAAGGAGGAACTGTGCGAGGAGGGGGTGGTTGAGATGGCCCGTTCGGCCATCTTTGCTTCAGGCTGAGAGCGCTGCTGCACCGCCCGGCGGCCCGGGGCTTCCCTTGAGGGACGGCGCGCACTGGTGACATAGCATGGCATTCCCTCAGCTGAGCGCCTGGAGGATTGCAGCTGGGGGGGGGGACCCACTCGGAGAACCCAGGGACGCTACGCCAAGTCCGGTGGTTTATGGGACAGCGAGAGAGAGGGTCTGGGGCTGAACTGAAATGAAGGCTTAGCCTCTTGCAGCGGCCTTGAATCTCCAAGAACCTGGGGGATTTGAATGTTAAAGCTGCCCTTCCTCCCTGGCCACCTGTACACACGCCCCACATTCAGGGCGAACGGCTCCAGCAACACACCAAAACTGAGTTCTCCAACTGAACCCTACAAGAATCATTTCCCCACACACCATGGAAACAAGGTTGACAACTGACTTGAGGGGTATAGGTGACTCAAAGACGGCATCTGCTGGTTAGTTAGAGAAAGTGTATGTCACCAAACTGTGTTTCTGAAAAATTAGATCGATATCCCTTTTTTTTTTACAACTTGAAAGAACCCTATCAAACAAAACAAATGCCAAGAGGCCAAAAACTACAGAAAATCTTAATGCATATGATAAAACCAGACGATATGGAGAATCCAACTCCAAACACACAAATCAAGATATTGGAAGAGACTCATTACTTGGCAGAATTAATCAAAGAACTACAATCGAGGAACAAAAACATGGCAAAGGATTTAAAGGACATCAAGAAGACCATGGCCCAGGATATAAGCGACATAAAGAAGACCTTAGAAGAGCATAAAGAAGACATTGCAAGAGTAAATAAAAAAAATAGAAGATCTTATGGAAATAAAAGAAACTGTTGGCCAAGTTAAAAAGACTCTGGATATTCACAATACAAGATTAGAGGAAGTTGAACAATGTCTCAGTGTCCTAGAAGTCCACAGAACAGAAAATGAAAGAACAAAAGAAAGAATGGAGAAAAAAATCGAAAAAATCAAGATGGATCTCAGGGATATGATAGATAAAATAAAACATCCAAGCTTAAGATTCATTGGTGTCCCAGAAGGGGAAGAGAAGGGTAAAGGTCTAGAAAGAGTATTCAAAGCAATTGTTGGGGAAAACTTCCCCAACCTTCTACACAATATAAATACACAAAGCATAAATGCCCAGTGAACTCCAAATAGAATAAATCCAAATAAACCCACTCCAAGACGTATTCTGATCAGACTGTGAAATACTGACGAGAAGGAGCAAGTTCTGAAAGCAGCAAGAGAAAAGCAATTCACCACATACAAAGGAAACAACATAAGAATAAGTTGTGACTACTCAGCGGCCACCATGGAGGCGAGAAGGCAGTGGCATGACATATTTAAAATTCTGAGAGAGAAAAATTTCCAACCAAGAATACTTTATCCAGCAAAACTCTCCTTCAAATTTGAGGGAGAGCTTCAATTTTTCACAGACAAACAAATGCTGAGAGAGTTTGCCAATAAAAGACCTGCCCTACTTCAGATTCTAAAGGGAGCCCTACCAACAGAGAAACAAAGAAAGGAGAAAGAGATATAGAGAATTTTAACAGACATATATAGTACCTTATATCCCAAATCACCAGGACACTCATTTTTCTCTAGTGATCACGGATCTTTCTCCAGAAGGGACCATAAGCTGGGACATAAAACAAGCCTCAATAAGTTAAAAAAAAAAAATGAATATACTCAAAGCACATTCTCCAAACACAATGGAATACAAATAGAAGTCAGTAATTTTTGAACTGTAACTCCACTATTTACTTCCTACATGATATAAAATACACAAACTCTAATGACGAATCAGTGGTTTTGAACTCAATGTAAAATATGTAATTTTAGACAACTATATAAAGGTGGGGGAATGGAGGAGTATAGGAACATAGTTTATGTGTCCTATTGAAATGAAGGTGGTATCAAAGGAAAACAAGATTGTTATGGATTTAAGAGGTTAATTTTAAGCCCCACAGTAAACACAAAGAAATTATTAGAGAATATAACCATAGAGATGAAAAGTAGAGTATAGGTTAAGAGAAATGGGGGAACGGGCAACGGGGAGTTAAGAAATGAGTGTAGGGTTGCTGTTTGAGGTGAAGGGAAATTTCTAGTAATGGATGGTGGGAAAGAGCATTACAACATTCTAAATGTGATTAATCCCACTAATGGAAGGCTAGGGAGGGGGTGGAATGGGAAGATTTAGGCTGTATATATGTTTCCACAACTGAAAAAAAAAAAAAAAGACAGTCTAAATAGATGACAATTGAATGCCAAGGATGAACCTGGATGGGATTGGAGGATGGAGAACAGGAGGCTCAAAGGGTCACGGTTGAGACATAAGGAAAAGGAAATATGGAATGTAAGCTTTGTATCATTGTTGAATCTCTTGTACTTCTTAGCTGCGCTTAATGGGATTGCATAAAAGAATGTTCTTATTCATGGGAAGTGTATATGTGAATTATAGTGTTTGTTCAAGGGTGTGAGCAGCTAGCTCTCATGTTCAGAAGACAGAGCAATAGATGATGGATGATAGGGAGGGAGGGAGGGAAAGAAATAGCGATGTGACAGCATGTTAAAGTTGGTGGATTAGGCTTTCGGGGGAGGGGGTTCAGGGTATGATGGAATTCTGTGTATAGGGTTAGTATTGTTTTTGCAACTGTTCCTATAACTTTGAATTTATTTCAAAATAAAAAAATTAAAAAAATTAAAAAATAATAAAAAAATAAAAAAAAGAAGGGATTTACCACATGGCACCTAAATAAACAAAAGTTCTTTTTTTTACAAAATATTTTGCTCATCTTTATTAATTTTCATTAGAATTTGTAAAAAAAAAAATTTCCAGTCTGTTCTTTCTCTGCAGTTTTTCTAATATGGTAAAATATACATAACTTAAAATTTACCATTTTAACCATTTTTAAATGTACAAATCATTGGCATTAGTTATCCATTATTGTGCAGCCATCACCAATATCTATTTTTTTAAATTTTTTATAGCAGTTGTAGATTTACAGAAAAATCATGCAAAAAGTACAGAAATACATCTGGGTTTTGTAAATAAAGGTTATTTTTAAGTCCATCTGATTTAATTCAGAGTTTCACTTTAAAATAAATATAATTCCCTTCCTAAAAAGTCTCACATTTTAGATTTACTAATGTAAGTTCTACATTAACTATTTTAGTGTAATCAAGTAAATCATAAAATTACCAGATGGAAACATGGGTGAAATTGTTTGTAATCTTATAGTGGGGAAGGCCTTTCCAAGTAAGACATAAAACACAAAAGATATAAAGGATAGATGAGTTTTATGTCCTTGTTAAGTTTAGTCCTGGGTAGTCTAACTTCTGTGTTGGTTTTATAAATGGGGTATTTTCTTTCATCAAATCTTCTATTACTTCGTGCTACCTTACTGAATTATCTTATTGTTTGTGGTACTTTTCAGTTGATACTCAGAATACCAAGGAAAAAAAAAAGAGGACTCAACAAACATAAATGGAGGAAAAAAACATGCAAAAACCCAGACAACATATAAAGGATTAAAAATCAGATGGCATCTGACATCTCAACAGCCAAACTGGAACCAGAAGACAATGGAGTGATGCCTTAGAAATTCTGAGGGCAAATTATTTCCAACTTAGAATTCGATAACTATGTGGAGATAGACATTTTTCAACATGCAATGTATCACAAAAGTTACCTGCTGTATATCTTTTCTCAGAAAGCTACTGGAAAACATGTGCCACCAAAACACAAGTGTAAGCCAAGTCTTGAAAACAAAGGAATCCAAGATGATGGTGAAAAGAAGTTCTAAGACTAGGATACTGTCTGTGCCACAGAAACAAAGAATAATCTGCCCAAACTAGAAATGGAAGACCAAGCGCTCCAGGCAGCACATTTCTAATGAGAAAATGAGTCAGAATGAATTCCCAGTGTAGTTGAACATATTAGTTGGAGATTTACAGTTTTATCTGAAGATCTGTCAGACACAGTGCTATGAGCACGAGAAATAATTTTGAACAAAACAGTCTACCTACATGAATTTAGCAGTATCGAAGAGGAAAAAATAGCAATAAGCAAGTAAACACACATAAATAAATGTAAATTGTGGTAAGTGCTATGATAGGGATTATGATAAAAATAAGAGGGTGGGGGTGCACCTACTGTAGATAATGTCATCAGAGATGGAGACATTTAAGATGAAATCAGAAAGATAAAATGGAGTCAGCCCTGCAAAGATCGTAAAGGTCATTCCAGGTAGAGGAAACAGCAGGTGCAAAGGTTCTGAGGCAAGAAAGAGCCTATTATGATTAAAAATAAACAAGCCAGTATGGTTTTGCAAAAAAACAGTAAGAAATGTTGAATTTTACATTATATGTATCTTACTGCAATTTAAAAAAAGTAAGAATTTTTTTAGAAAGCAAATTTTCTTCTACTTCTCAATCCAAGTACACATTAAATTCCATGAGTTAATAAATTAGAATGAAGCTGTTATTTATGTTGCAGGTACTGGATTACTGCTCTAAACTCAAAAGGAATGTTCATTAGTCACATATTTTTCCAGGCATTCATGTAGATATGTGTAGTAGAGAGCAAATGTAATTATCTTTCCCTAGAAGAGTTTCTAAATAGCAATGTTTCTTAGCAACAGTGGACATTACTGACCCCCATGAAAGCAGAGGCTAAGAAAGGCAAACAAAGTGTTTTTCTGGATTCGAGCTCAGGAAGCAGCCTTCTGTGGTCCCACACATGCCATCTTTGTCCTTGGGGAGACATCTTTGGGGCTTTCTCCTTTATAGGAGCTTTTGTATTGAGCTCATTACTTCTAATGTCTATTCATATTTTCATTTAAAAATTTTATTTATGAATAAGCATATCCATAGTTAGAAACTATAATACAGGTTACCAGGGGCCCAGGAAGGAGTAGGGAATGGGGAGTTAATGCTTAAATTGTACAGTTTCTAGTTGGTTGATGGAAAAGTTTTGGTGATAGAAGGGGGTAATGGTAGTACAACTTGTGGATGTAATTAACAGCAACAAATTATAAATTAGAATGCAGTTTTAAGGGGAAATTTTGTTATATATGTTAACAGAATAAAAGTTTTATAAAAACGGAAAACAGGGAACCCTATGTAAACCATGAACTATATTTAATAGTATAATTATCATAATATTCTTTCGTCAATTGTAGCAAATGTACCACACTAATGCAAGGTATTAATGGAGGGGGGGGTGCGGTAAATGGGAACTCTGTATTTTCTGTAAGATTTTTCTGTAAGCCTACAACTTCTCCAAAAAAAATTTTATGAAAAGAACTAAAATCATAACAGTATAAAGTAGCATACAATGAAAAATCATTGAATCTTTTCCATGCAGACCCTGGACCCACTTCCTGGATTTTAATATTATCAGCATTTTCTGGAATCTTGCATTAATACATACAAATATCTATGTATAGATCCTTTGTGTATGTGTGTTCCCTAGAAGTGGGTTCATTCATTTTTGCTTTGGCTATAAACATCAGAAGGTTTAAGCTTTTTTTGTGTTTTTTGATGGGTGCATTTGTTTTTGGAAGTGTTGCCCCAAGGATGGAAGAAGAGGTGGGCATAGTTTGTTCCTCCTTTTGCCATTGTCTCTCTGCCTTCTTGTGCCCCTATTTCCCAACTGATTCAATATTATCAGTTTCTATAATCTTTTGATGAAAAAGGCATATAATGTTCATAAACTTTAAGTTATTAAGACTTTAAATTACCTAAGAATATCCTTGGGACAATTTTTTGTGTGTATTTCCACTCTCTAGTAAAGGTTATGGTGGCATGTGGGAATATTACCCCACTCTAAAATTATAAAAATGTTGCCTGCATTTTCTTTCAGTTCTTTTATGACTTAATCACCAGATTCAACATATTATTATATATATTGATATATAATTATTGACTATATTGATACATGAAATTTCTTGTGATGTAAGGAGTTCTCAATTTTCTAAAAGATATTTTTAAAATTTTGATAGCAGCTCCTCCATTTTATTTTCCTAATGATCATATTTTTCAATAGAACTGATACCTATCCAGTTACTTGGTCTATATCCAATAGGTGAAGTAGGGTGGGTGGCTTTGGCAATTCATTTTATTTCTCTGGCCCATGGTATCCTCAATTGAAGAATAGGAGGCATTAGATTAGATGGTTACAGTGACCCTTCTGGTTGTGCAGGCAGAGCATGAATGGAGGAAGATTCCTGACCTAACCCTATGAAGGTGCCAATTGCATAATATATGCCAGCATCTCCACTGGATGTCTTTCCTCTCCTTTCCCTGCTAAGCACAGTGAATGCACACTGAAAGCACTGAGTGTTCAGTGCTGTAGGCTGACTAAACTGCGCCTGGCCAGATTATAGATGATTTGTCTGGTTCCTTTCTCAATGACTAACTTTCTCTTCCTGATCATTCATTACCTACCAAGAAAGGGAATGATTCTGGATAGGCTAATAATGCCCATTTTCAATAATGCCCATGCCTTCCAATTGATATGATGCCACTCTGTTTGTCACGTTTCCCATCTTGGTGAAGCTCCCTCTTCTGAGTCTTATCTTCTTTAAAATCAGACAATATCACGGGAGAGGGATCAGGATCTCTGTGGCTACCAAGAGCCAGGTTCAGTGCTAGTCTTTGATTTTGTGTTGGGTCCTTGGGCAATTCCATTCCCTTCTCTGGGCCCTAAGTGTCATACCTTTACTATAATGCCTTTTGTGTTTCAACCAGTTTTAAATGTAGAAAACAAAACATAACAAAAGGATGCTTTCTTTGGGTGCCCCTGATTTGCCTCCACTTTTTGCCTTGCTACCTCTTGTGGGGGTGACAGTCCCAGACTTCCAGAACCAGTTTCCAAACAGATGCACAGCTGCCCTGTGTAGGGAATACCCAGGTTGGAAGCTGCAGATAGTAGAGTACTTCTTTGCAGACAGATGGGGATTGAGTTTTAAGCCACACAAAGGCATTAATTTTTGTAAATCATGAGCAATCCATCCCATGGCATTTGAATAAGTTGACTTCAATTTTTTTTAAATAAAAAATAGACAAATGCAAACAAGTTCAGATGCACATCCGCTTGCTGTTTAGCTGAGAACTGTTGGTTCTGGAAAGTTCACCCTCTATAGAGAGCCATTACATGGCTCTCTACTTATCAGTAAGGGCCACGAACATGATTTCATCTAAACATAAATCGCTAACTAGCAGAGCAGAGGAAAATTGTAACTGAAGTTGAGAGAGATGTTACAATTCACTACAAAACAGCTCTCACTGAAACCAAGGCAGCAAGAAGAACAGTAGGTGAATGGAATATTTCTAACTCCTTAGGGGCAATGTCTTTATAGACAGCACAGCCAGCAATTCATCTGAGACTCAGGGAAGCTGCTGATTCACCTCAGGCAATGAAAGGAGAAACCTGGCAGAACTACTTGCTGTGTGGCAGCAGGGTTACTGGGTCAAGGATGAGTGCTTTCCAAAAGGGGTTGTGGGACCAGAGTGTTCGCACACAGAGGTGGGTCCCACTACCTAGCTTAGCATGCTTTATTCTCTTCAGGGCTAACCTTATGTACCCACCCTCTCATCTGAAACTCCCTATGTATCTTCACCACTGGTGGTAACTGGGCTAGGGTCAGGAAGTTCATGTTCACTGCTTGCCAGTGCCCTCTGCTGATAACCTTAAGCATGAGGCACTCACATGTCTTGACCACAGTCTCCAAAGAATCCAAAATAGATTGATTTCTTGAACTGAGATGTTCCTCAGCCTTTTCCACAGATGTCTGCAACTAAGAAATTCAAAATTAAGATACAATTTACAGACTGTTGCTTTATTTTACTAACTTGGAGGATTGTCATTTAATGTCAAAAAAGGGTAGTTAGAATATTCCATATGAACAAAAAGCCAATACAATGTAATTGTTAAATTTCTTACAATGTAATATGTTCTAAATCCTTGAAATGTAGATATACTCACCATGTGAATGCTTTCTCTGAAATGGGAAATAAAGTTGTATACACTCTCACTAGAATAGGAGAGAAAAAAAGACAAATCTTTGTGAAATACTGAAACAATACATAATGGAACCGATTCCATGAACTTGGCAGGTCTTCACCTAGTATAGCATTGAAACAGTGATTGATCAGAGTTAGAGACACCCTGAGAAACCTCAGTGCTCAGAGAAGGAAAAAAAAAAGGAGAGCATAGTCTTTCATGACGATTTCCAAGGCGAACCACTCTTAAAATCCACTCTATAAGAATCTTAAATGAGGTTGAATTTTAGCAGCTGAAATGGTTAACACAGTAGAAAATACCAGCTTTCATTTTTACTGCAGCGCTGGCTTTGGAAGGATGAAAAATCTTTCTGGTAGTCCAAAATTCCAGGACACATCTTAGTCTTGCCATGATTTTGACTGTAAGAATAAGGTAGTATAGAGACAATTATGGGGAAAATATTAATTTCTAATAAAAAAATGATCTCAACTTTTCCTCAAATAAATATTTCATTCTTTTAAAGGATTCAAACATGGAATTTCATTAACAAAATTTGACAGATTTTGCTTCTTTAATCTACAAAATACAAATGTAAATATAAAATTTTGAATCCCAATAAGGCAACTCCATTCCATCTTTTTGATGGTCCACTAGACTGACTTTAAAATGATAATTTAATAGAACCATTCTGGAATCTACAAACCACATACTTTATATGAAAGAGATTGGGATGTTAATTGAAAACAATAAAAAGATTAAAAATGAAAAAGTTAATTAATTAATTAAGGATGTTAAGAACAGAATGTTATTAAATGATAAAAGCAGAAAACAAGAAAGAGTACCTAGAAATTTAAAATAGTGGAAATAAAAAAATTAAGTAGAAGAGTTAGAAGATACAAGTTAAGGAAATATGGTGGAAAGTAGAACAAAAAACAGAGATGGAAAATAGATGAAAGGTAAAAAAAAAAAAAAGAAAAAGGAAAAAGAAAAAATTAGAGGATCAATCCCAGGAGATCTAATCACATCCAAAAATAGGATATCCAGAAAGAGAGAAGAGTGAAAATAGAGAGATTTTCAAGCATACAATATATGAAAAATTCCTAGAATAGAAGGACGAAGGACACAAGTTTACAGATTGAAAAGAATACCAATACCCAGGCACTATGACATGCCACATCAAAGCATGTCACTGTAAAATTTCAGAATGCTATGGATATAGAGAATATCCTAAAAATTTGCAGAGAGAAAAAAGGAAGAGACATACAAAGGATCAGAAATCAGAATGGCATCAGGTCTCTTAAAATAACATAGAAAGCAATAAGAAAATGGAGCAATGCCTTAGAAATTTTGAGGAAAAATAATTTTCAATCTATAATTCTATATTCAGCCTAATTTGCATTCAGGTGTGAGGAGAAAATAAAGAATTTCAGATATGCAAAGTTTCAAAAATTGTTTAGATGCCATGCACTTGTTCTCAGGAAGTTTCTGCAGTATGTGCTCCACCAAATCCAAGGAGTAAACCAAGAAAGAAGACACAGGATCCAAGATACAGAAGAGCCAACACAGGAGAGATGAGGTAGGAATGCCAAGTATGATGGCAAAGGGAGGATTCAGGGTGATAGCTGTGCCACTAAGTGAACACAAGTTCCAACTGGAGCTAGAAGGGTTACCTCTGAGAATAAATTGACACAAAGAATTTCTGATGGGTTTGAATATATAACAAAGAGATTTTTAATTCTGCTGCAAAATTTGTGATGAATTGTGTTTGCTACATAGAAAACATAAAAAAAAACAATTTTTAACATTAGGAAAATATAATCATAGTATATATAACTTTCTAAGCTATCTATAATGGTTACAAAATGATAAAGATGTAAAGGAATATTGATTTAACTGAAAATGAAAATGTTCTTATAGTTTACTGGGATGATGAAAGATAAAAGGGTTATCGTGTTTGGGGTAAAGAGGAGGCAGAAAGGTAAAGAAGAAATAAATTCTCATCTTCTAGGACAGTAAGTCATTTACTTAAAGTTGAAAAAGTTAAGAAATGATAGTATAAGCCATCTAACATATGCAGGTACCAGCATAGCTAAAGGGTTTGCAAGTTGTTTTCAAAAACAAAAAGAGAATCATGAACGGGGAAAGTTAGGCCAGCTGTTTTTCACTATAAACCTACTTGTAATTTTTTAAAAACTATGTACATGTATTAACTTGATTGAAAGAATACATAAAATAAAAAGAGACAATTTTAAAGATGTCTAAAGTCTAACAATGCTACAACAAAAGCACTGCTCATGAAAACTTCTACTAAATTATACCAGCAGTTAGAGTGATTCTTTATTCTCATGACCCCCACTCCCTTATAAATGTATTTGGGAACCAACATTTCCAACATTAAATGATACAGTAAAAATTAAATATCATTTATATATAGCTTTATATTAAAATGTTTTATATATAAAATAGCTCCCTGGTCAAGTAATTGTTTATTAATCCTCAATTCTACCTTGACTGGATTGAAACATCAAGTTCTGATTTACTCAAAGGCCTTAAAAGGGGGCTCAAAGTCAGAGCAAAAATATTAAAAGCTTGATAATTGAAACTTTCACAAAAAGCTCCCATTCATTTGGAAGACATTTTTATTCTTCCTTACCAAAACAAAATTATACAAACATATTTAAAAAACACAATAAAATGCTTAGAAATAGGGATTTCTCATCCACTGAGATCTTATCTACAAGTCCAGAAAAAGTCAAGTACGACTTAATCACTTCTCTAGAGTCAATTAGAAATTCTGTACATCTATATAAAAAAGTTTATTTAAAAAAAAATAGAAGTTCTGTACTGTCCAATATTGGTGAATTCTTTTGTATTGAAAATTCATTCATTCATTCAACAAGTATCTATTGAGCCCTCTTGTGTGACAGGTCCTTAGTTACATACTTTGGTGATATGCAGTGAAAAAAATTCAATTCCCTACCTTCAGGGAACTTACATTCTAGTTGGTGTTTCTGAATGTGGTTCCAAAATCTACTCAAATTGAATGATCCTCTTTATAAAAAAAAAATGATCAAAGCTTATTGAATCCTATCTGCTTGTTGACAACAATAAAATTGTTTATGTAAATTATAGTATATGCACGGCTGACAGTAATGTTGCACCAAGACCCAGCTGTGCCAATTGCTTGTAGTCAGTGGTACTCTGAGCAGGCAGTACTTATGCTGTATTAAATATTTAAAATGTAACCCCCTGGTACATCCACATGATAGAGTACAACACAGACATAAGAAATGATTCTGTAGATGAAATAGAAAATCATCATTAAATACTACCAAATTTAAAAGTAAAGTCTAAAATAGTCCATGGAAAATTATCCCATTTTTATTTTTAAAAATACACAGAAAACAGACTAGAATTATATAAAACAGTGTTAATGGTGCTTCTCAGAGCATGCTGATTCAGAGTCCACGTGAGGTCTCTGCTTACAACTCCCAATCATTTAGGATAGGGCTTTTTCTGACACTCCCAGTCAGAGCTAGAGACCTGTCCTTAGGGTTCCCAAAGCACTTAGTTGGTCATCTATTCCAGCATTTACAATCTTTATTACTAAGTCTAGAGTCTGTTTTAGGCTGTTCTGCATTTGACCCTCCCTCCTGTTTGAGGAGTTCCCCAAGTAATGGATCTTGGAGGGTGAAACAGAGCCTCTTTCCTCCTCTAAGAGTGTGAGAGTTCCAGGAGCTTGCTTTCTCAGCCTCCCCTACATCCTGGGTTCTCTCCTCACACATGCCTTGCCAAGACCTAGAAGAAGGACGAAGAGACCCCAAGAACTCTCTCTGATAGCTACAACTACAGCAGCAGGAAGTATCAGCAAGGGAGCTGGTAGCAACATCCAGGGCTACACTGCAACTGTGCAAGGGAGGGTCTAGAACACCCTGGGATGTGGAAGGAGCTGCAGAATCTGCACTGGAGTAATTCTGAGACTTGGTTTGGAGAGCTATCTCTGATGGGCAGCCCCTGGCAATTGTATGAGTGTGGCAGAGAATATTTGTGGCCTCATTTTCTTCCTTGGAAATCAAAATCCTGATGTTTTTTCCTGGATACACTGCCACTCAGCTAGATGACATTCTCAGACTCCCTTGCAGATGGGTGTGGCTAGGTTAGTAAATTTTAAGCAGTGTAAAATATAAGCAGAAGTGTTGCATGTAACATCCAAGAAGTGTCTTAAAGGGAGGGAATAATATCCTTCTTCCTCCCTTCATCTATCTGCTGTCTGGAAGTCTGATGTAACTGTTGGAGTTTCAGCAGCCATTAAGCACCACAAGGACAGTGCCCACACATTAGGGATGACCAGAATGCTGGAAAGAGCCAAGTCCTTGAAGACCATGGAGTCACCCTTCCAGCTGCAGGCCACACACTTCAGGATGACTTCTGCATTAAAGAGGAACAAATACCTATCTTTTTAAAGCTTCTGTTATTATGAGTATGAGTTCATGTATATATATATACATGATATGCTACTGAACATAATCCTAACTAATAGAATTAATCAGCCAATATCCTTTAAAAATAATAATCTTAAAATTTTTAATTATGAAATTAACCTTTTTTGTGTGTACAGTTCTATGAGTTTTAGCACATATTTAGATTCATGGAACCACCACCCCAGCCAGGATACAGGATAGTTCTATCCTCCCTGCAAAATCCCTCATGCTTTCCCTTTATAGAACCCAGCCCACACCCCTAACCTCAGGTAACCACTAATCTAGTCTCTGTCCCTATAGTTTTCCCTCTCTCAGAATGTCATATAAATGGAATCATATAGTATGTAACCTTTTGAGATTGATTTCTTTCACTCGGCGTAACACCTTTGAGATTCATCCACGTTATGTGTATCAGGAGTTCATTCCTTTTTTTTATTAGAGAAGCTGTAGGTTTACAGAATAATCATGCATAAAATACAGGGTTCCCATACATCACCCCAATGACCAACACCTTGCATTTGTGTGAAACATTTGTTACAATTAATAATAGCACTTTTTTATAATTGTGCTTTTTTTAAATAGTAGTTATCTTAGATATAATTGATGAAGGATTATTAAAATAGTACTCTTAACCACCATCCATTGTTTACATCAGTTGTATTTTTTCCCTATATACCATCGCATTATTAATACCTTGTATTAATGCCGTACATTTGTTATATTGATGAAAGACCATTCTTATACTTGTACTATTAATTACAATACATCATCTGTAATAGGGTTCACAGTGTTATACAGTCCTATGTTTTATCTTTTAATTTTAATTCTAATAACATATATGACCTACGGTTTCTCCTTTTAATCACATTCACCTGTATAATTCAGTGCTGTTAATTACATTTACAATATTGCACTACCATCACCATGATCCATTTCCAAACCTTTACATTTAACCTAAATAGAAATTCTGTACAAATTAAACATCAACTCCCCATTCTCTAAACCCAGTCTATCCCCTGGTAAACTATAATCTAGATTCTAATTATGAATTTGCTTATTATATTTAATTCATATCAGTGAGGTCATACAATATTTGTCCTTTTAGTCTGACTTATTTCACTCAGCATGATGTCCTCAAGTCCATCCATGTTGTTGCATGCATCAGGACTTCATTCCTTTTTACAGCTGAATAATATTCCATTGTTGTATATACCACATTTTGTTTATCCATTCATCAGTTGACAGACACTTGGGTTGTTCCATCTTTTTGGCAATTGTGAATAATGCTTCTATGACCATCAGTGTGCAAACATCTGTTCAAGTCCCTGCTTTCAATTCTTCTGGGTATATATACCTAGGAGCAGGATTGCCAGGTCATATGGTAATTCTTCCCGACGAACTGCCAAACTGTTTTCCACAGTGGCTGTACCATTTTACATTCCCACCAGCAGTGAATGAGTGTTCCTATTTCTCCACATCCTCTCCAACACATGCAGTTTTCTCTTTTTTTAAATAATAGCCATTCTAGTGGGTGTGAAATGATATCTCATTGTGGTTATGATTTGCATTTTCTAATAGCTAGTGATGTTGAGCATCTTTTCATGTGCTTTTCAGCCATTTGTATATCCTCTTTGGAGAAATGTCTATTCAAGTCTTTTGCCCATTTTTAAATTGGGTTGTTTGTCTTTTTATTGTTTAGTTGTAGGATTTCTTCTGGATATTAAGTCCTTATCAGATATATGTGGTTTCCAAATATTTTCTCCCATTGAGTAGATTGTCTTTTCACCTTCATGACAAAGTCCTTTGAGATGCAATAGTTTTTAATTTTGAGGAAGTCCCATTTATCTGTTTTTGTTGTCATTGTTGCTTTTGCTTTGAGTGTAAAGTCTATGAAACAATTTGCCTAACAAAAGATCCTGAAGATGTTACCCTACATTTTCTTCTAGGAGTTTTAAGGTCCTGGTTCTAATATTTAGGTCTTTGACCCATTTTGAGTTAAATTTTGTATATGGTGTGAAATAGGGGTTTTCTATCATTCTTTTGCATAAGGATATCCAATTCTTCCAGCATCATTTGCTGAAGAGACTATTCTTTCTCAATTGTGTGGAGTCAGCAGTCTTGTCAAAAATCAATCTGGAGAGATAGGGTAAAAAAAACACCTCCATGAAAAATACTAGATAGAGGCCAGAAAGTGACCCAGAACATCAGTTCCAGCGATGCACCAGCTGGACAAGGTCTGCTAAATCCACAGGGACCGTGCACTTGGTGAAACAGGGAGTCTGCATTCTGAAACGAGTAAGTAAATCAGCTGAATGTCTGGCAGCCACGCTGCAGTGTGGGGAAACCATGGGTTGGCGTTTGGAGGCGGACTGGTTCTTTTTTAAAAAAACCCAAAGCGGCTGCAGATATGGCAGCGAGAACCACACAGTGAAGCGCAGCAGGAAAGGGCTGTGCGAACACCTCAATATCTGGCATGGAAGATACCCTTTCACGCACCCATTGCTAGTTGTCTCAGAGCAAGGAGAGCAGAGGAGAGCCGAAAGGGGAAAAAAACCACGCCTCTTGCAGCCATCTTCCCAGCGGGCTGGGAACACTCCTGCCTGGCACTAGAGCCACAGCCCAGAGCCGCGCCAAGAAACCCCGTGTGACGGGGGGTGTTTCCAGTGGCACACGCACATGCCACAATATCGGGCGTGGACAAATAGCCTTTCGTGCACCCACAGCTAATTGTCCCGGAGCTGGGAAGGTGGAGCTGTGTGAAAAGGGGGAAATTAACATGCCCCATTCAGCCATCTTTACAGCCCCTGGTGGCCCAGGGCTTCCCTTGAGGGACGGCGCGCACTTGTGACATAGCACAGCCTTCCCTCAGCAAAGGCCCTAGAAGGGCATGGCTGGGAAGAGGAACCCACCAGGAGAAACCCAGGGATTCTACACCAATACCAAGGACTTGTGGGTCAGAGGCAGAGACAATCTGTGGCGAGACTGAAATGAAGGTTTAGACTCTTGCAACAGCCTTAAATCTCCAGGAACACCTGGGAGGTTTGATTTTTAAAGCTACCCTGCCCCCCTAACCACTCAGACACATGCCCCACATTCAGGGCAGACAGCACCAACAACACACCCAAACTTGGTGCACAAATTGGACCCCACAAGAACCAGACCCACACATACCACAAAGACAAAGTTGGGTAGAACTGACTTGAGGGGAATAGGTGACTTGTGGATGCCATCTGCTGGTTAGTTAGAGAAAGTGTATGCCACCAAGCTGTAGATCTGACAAATTAGAGATTGGTGTTTTTCATATCCTGAAAGAATCCTATCGAGTAAAGCAAATGCCAAGAGGCCAAAAACAACAGAAAATTTTAAAGCATGTGATAAAACCAGACAATATGGAGAACCCAAACCCAAACACCCAAATCAAAAGATCAGAGGAGACACAGTACTTGGAGCAATTAATCAAAGAACTAAAGATAAACAATGCGAGCATGGCACAGGATATAAAGGACATGAAGAAGACCCTAGAAGAGCTTAAAGAAGAAGTTGCAAGAGTAAATAAAAAATAGATGATCTTATGGAAATAAAAGAAACTGTTGACCAAATTAAAAAGATTCTGGATACTCATAGTACAAGACTAGAGGAAGCTAAACAATGACTCAGCTTCCTCAAGGACCACAGAATGGGAAATGACAGAAAAGAAAGAATGGGGAAAAAGTCAAAAAAATCGAAATGGATCTCAGGGATACGATAGATAAAATAACATGTCCAAATTTAAGACTCATTGGTGTCCCAGAAAGGAAAGAGAAGGGTAAAGGTCTAGAAAGAGTATTCAAAGCAATTGTTGGGGAAAACTTCCCAAACCTTCTACACAATATAAATACACAAAGCATAAATGCCCAGTGAACTCCAAATAGAATAAATCCAAATAAACCCACTCCGAGACATATTCTGATCAGACTCTCAAATACTGAAGAGAAGGAGCAAGTTCTGAAAGCAGCAAGAGAAAAGCAATTCACCACATACAAAGGAAACAACATAAGACTAAGTAGTGACTACTCAGTGGCCACCATGGAGGCGAGAAGGCAGTGGCATGACATATTTAAAATTCTGAGAGAGAAAAATTTCCAACCAAGAATACTTTATCTAGCAAAACTCTCCTTCAAATTTGAGGGAGAGCTTAAATTTTTCACAAACAAATGCTGAGAGATTTTGCTAATAAAAGACCTGCCCTACTTCAGATACTAAAGGGATACTGTCAGATACTACTGACAGAGAAACAAAGAAAGGAGAGAGAGATATAGAGAAATTTAACAGACATATATAGAATATTACATCCCAAATCACTAGGATACACATTCTTCTCTAGTGATCATGGAACTTTCTCCAGAATAGACCATAGGCTGCAACATAAAACAAGCCTCAATAAATTTAAAAAAATTGAAATTATTCAAAGCACATTCTCTGACCACAATGGAATACAAATAGAAGTCAATAACCATCAGAGACTTAGAAAATTCACAAACACCTGGAGGGTAAAAATGAGGGGGAGATGAAAACATTCCCAGATAATCAAAAGCTGAGGGACTTCATCACCAGCAGATCAGTCCTGTAAGAAATGCTAAAGGGAATTGTGCAGGCTGAAAGGAACGGACACTAAACAACTGAATGAAACCACATGAAGAAATAAAGATTTCCAGTAAAGATCACATGGTAAATATAAATACCAATACTACTGTATTTTTGATTTGTAACTCCACTATTTACTTCCTACAGGATCTAAAATACATAAAGTGTAATGATAAATCAGTGGTTTTGGACTCACTGTAAAATACATAATTTTTGACAAGAACTACATAAAGGTAGAAGAATGGAGGAGTATAGGAACATAGTTTATGTATCCTATTGAAGTTAAGTTGGTATCAAAGAAAACAAGATTGTTATAGACTTAAGATGTTAAATTTAAGCCCCACGGTAAACACAAAGAAATTATCAGAGAATATGATCATAGAGATGAAAAGTAGAGTATGGGTTACGAGAAGTGGGGGAAGGGGCAACGGGGAGTTAATAAGAAATAAGTGTAGGGTTTCTGTTTGGGGTGAAGGGAAATTTCTAGTAATGGATGGTGGGAAGGTGATGGCATTGCAATATTGTGAATGTGATTAATCCCATTAAATGGGATGCTTGGGAGGGGCTGGAATGGGAAGATTTAGGCTATACATATGTTTCCACAATTGAAAAAAAAAGACAGTCTAAATAGATAATGACAATTAAATGCCATAGATGATCCTGGATGAAATCTAAGAATAGAGGAGAAAAGGCTCAAATAGACACAATTGGGACATAAAAAAATGAAATATAGAATGTAAGCTTTATATCGATGTTAAATTTCTTGAACTTCTTAACTACACTTAATGTGATTACATAAATGAATATTCTTGTTCACAGAAAATGTATATGTGAATTGTATTATTTGTTCAAGGTTGTATGCAACTTGCTCTCATATGTTCAGAAGACAGAGCAATAGATGATGGATGATAGGGAGGGAGGGAGGGAAAGAAAGAAATGGTAAAGTGACAAAATATTAAAGTTGGTAGACCTGGGTATCGGTGGATGGGGGTTGGGGTATGCTGGAGTTCTGTGTATGGGGTTTGTATTATTTTTGCAACTGTTACTGTAAGTTTGAATTTATTTCAAAATAAAAATTAAGAATTAAAAAAAAAAATCAATCCGTACTTTGGATGGATTGTATGGTGTGTGAATATATCTCAATAAAACTGCTAAAAAAAACAATTGACTCTAGATGTGAGGGACTATTCCTGAACTCTCAATTCTATTCCTTGTGCCAGCACCATGCTATTTTGACCACTTTAGCTTGTAATAAGTTTTAAAGTCAGAAAAAGCGAGTCCTCCAACTTTGTTCTTTTCCAAGATGTTTTTGGCTATTCAGGGCCCCTTACCCTTCCAAATAAATTTGATGATTGGATTTTCCATTTCTGCAAAGGAGGCTGTTGGAATTTTGATTGGAATTGTGTTGAATCTGTAAATAATTTTGGGTAGAATTGACAAATTAACGATAACAATGTTGAATAACAGTGGTGTCAGTGGACATCTTTGTCTTGTTCCCAAGCTTAGAGGGAAAGCTTTCAGTTTTCAGTCATTGAGTATGATGTTAGCTGTGGGTTTTTCATATATGTCCTTCATCATGTTGAGGAAGTTTCCTTCTGATCCTAACTTTCAAAGTGTTTTTAGTAAGAAAGGATGCTGGATTTTGTCAAATGCCTTTTTTGCATCAAGGGAGATAATCCTGTGGGTTTTTTTTCTAGTCTCTTCTTTATTTTTTTATCATTTTTTAAATTGTAGAATATAACATATATACAAAGAAGTGATAACTTTCCAAGTACAATTTAACAAGCAGTAAGAGAGCAAATTTCAAAGAATGTTACGGGTTTACAGTTCCACAGTTTCAGTTATTTCCTTATTGTGAAAGATAACATAGATGCAAAAAGGTAATACTTCCAAAGTGTGATTTAACAAGTAGTTATATATGAAATTTTCAAAAATGTTATGAGTTACAGTACCATAGTTTCAATTATTTCCTTATTGTGAAATATAACATATATACAAAAAGGTGATAACCTTCAAATTACAATTTAACAAGTAGCTATAGAACAAATTTCAAAGGATGCTATGGTTACAGTTCCACCATTTCGATTCTTTCCTAGCTATTCTAATACCCTAGCAACTAAGAAAAAGAAAATTATGTAGAGATTCAGTATTCATAATCCTTTGTTAAATTCCATCTTGTCTGTTGCAACCTCTTCCTCCAGGTTAATGACTTTCCTGATCTTCAGGAATGTCTAGGCAGTGACCAGCCTAACCTGTTTATGTTGAAAAGGGGTGTAGACTTTATGAGAAACGGGGACACATTTGGTTGATGTTCTTGAAGAGGCTATTGCCTCTGGTTGCGGGACTTAGCTGGCATAGGAGTTCTCCGGAGGATTTAAGTTTCTGAAGAATAAATTCAGTGAGTGAAAACTTTTATAGAGTCTCAGGAATACGGGCATTCTTTGGGGTTTTGGGGACTACTGTTGACTTGGGTTTATCATGTTGTCATCATTTGGCATATCTAGCTGAAGCTTGCATAGGAGTAACGTGCAGGACAGCCTCTCGGCTCTTTTTGAAATGTCTTAGCCACTGAAAACTTACATTGTTGCCTTTCTTTTCACCCTTTTGGTCAAAAAGGCATTCTCTACCCCTTGATGCCAGGGTCAGGCTCATTCCTGGAATCTGTGTCCCACGTTGCCAAAGAGACTCATTCATCTGGGGGTCCTGTCTCATGTTGGGGGGAGGGTGATGACTTTATTTGAAGTTAGGCATAGGGAAAGAAAGTCCACATTTGAGCAAAAGAGGTTCTCTGGAGGTGACTCCTAGGCATAATTATACATGGACTTAGCCTCCCCTTTACAAGTTTCACAAGAGCAAGCCTCAAGATTGAAGGCTTGTCTTATAAAGTAGGGAGTTCCTAAGTTCACAAAGTATATGTTATGTCCACAATAAGCCATCCATATCTTACATTATCATCACTTGGTTGTACAATCCTCATCACTCTCCATTTTAAACAATTCTCATGACCCAAAACACCTCATAACTCTTTTCAGTCCTTAATTATTTGTCCCTAGCAATTTTTTTTTATGCTCAGTTTTCTTTAATTATTTTGATTTCTAAATACTTGAGAAGGGTTCCAGCATTGGCTTCTGCTGTGGTTCTGATGCCAGCAAACACCCTTCGCACTCCAGCCCCCCCCCACCGTCCCTAGTATTTATATGGTACTAGAATGGTATTCCTATTAATTATAGTCCCTAGTATGTAATAGGTAGATTTTTCCCATATACTGTTCTGGTGCCACCTCTCTGTACTAGTGTCATACGTTAGAAGTAAAGGAGAGACTAGGCCCCCCTATAATTGTGCCTAAGAGCCTCCTCCCAAAGGCCTCTTTGTTGCTCAGATGTGGCCCTCTCTCTCTAGCTGAGTCAACTTGGCAAGTGAAATCACTGCCCTCCCCCCTACATGGGATCTGACACCCAGGGGAGTGAATCTCCCTGGCAACGTGGAATATGACTCCCGGGGAGAAATCTAGACCCGGCATCGTGGGACGGAGAACATCTTCTTGACCAAAAGGGGGATGTGAAAGGAAATGAAATAAGCTTCAGTGGCAGAGAGATTCCAAAAGGAGCCGAGAGGTCATTCTGGTGGGCACTCTTACGCACACTTTAGACAACCCTTTTTAGGTTCTAAAGAATTGGAATAGCTAGCAGTAAATACCTGAAACTATCAAACTACAGCCCAGAACCCATGAATCTTGAAGACAATTGTATAAAAATGTGCCTTATGAGGGGTGACAATGTGATTGGAAAAGCCATATGGACCATACTCCCCTTTGTTTAGTTTATGGTTGGATGAGTAGAAAAATGGGGGAAAGAAAAACGAAAAACAAAACAAAACAAAAGGCATCCAGTGTTTTTTACTTTAATTGTTCTTTTTCACTTTAATTTTTATTCTTATGATTTTTGTGTGTTTGGTAATGAAAATGTCAAAAATTAATTTTCATGATGAATGCACAACTATATAATGGTACTGTAAACAACTGAATGTACGCTTTGTTTTGTATGACTGCATGGTATGTGAATATATCTCAATAAAATGAATAAAAATTTTAAAAAAAAGAAGTATATTATGCAAGCACCTATCTATATTTGTGGTCCTGAAATCATGTGGGTTTTTCCCTTCACTTTGTTAATGTGGCGTAATAATACTGATTTTTTTTATGTTGAAACACCTTTGCATACCTGGAATAAAACCCACTTGATGATGGTGTATACTTCTTTTATTGCGCTGCTGGATTTGATTTGCAAGTATTTTGTTGAGGATTTTTGCACCTATATTCATAAGAGAAATTGCTCTGTAATTTTCTTTTCTTGTAGTGTCTTTATCTGTCTTTGTTTTTAGGGGGGTGTTGACCTCACAGAATGCATTAGGTAGTGTTCCCTTTTCTTCAATTTTTTGGAAGAGTTTGACCAGGATTGGTATTAACTCTTCTTGGAATGATTGATAGAATTTCCCTGTGAAGCCATCTAGTCCTGGGCTTTTCTTTTTTGGGAGGTTTTTGATGACTGATTCAATCTCTACTTGTCATTGTTCTGTTGAGGTGTTCTATTTCTTCTAGAGTCTGTATAGGTTGTTTGTGTGTTTCTAAGAATTTGTTCATTTCATCTAGGTTGTCTAATTTGTTGGCATATGGCTTCTCATAGTAGCCTCTTACAATCCTTTTTATTTCTGTGGGGTCAATAGCGATGTCCCCCCTCTCATTTCTGACTTATTTGCATCTTCTCTTTTTCTTTGTTGTCTAGCTAGGGTTTTGTGAATTTTACTAAACTTTTCAAAGAACCAACTTTTGGTTTTGTTAAAACTCTATTTTTTTTAAAATTCTCTATTTCATTTATTTCTTCTCCAATCTTTGTTATTTTTTTCCTTCTGCTTGCCTTGGGTTTAGTTTGCTGTTCCTTTACTAGTTCCTCCAGCAGTGCAATTAGGTCTTTCATTTTAGCTCTTTCTTTTTTTTTTTTAATGTAATATGCATTTAGGGCTATAAATTTCCCTCTCACCACTGCTTTTGCTGCATCCCAGAAGTTTTTATATGTTGTGTTCTTGTTTTCATTTGTCTCAAGATATTTACTAACTTCCCTTGTAATTTCTTCTTTGACCCACTGATTGCTTAAGAGTGTGTTTATTTAACTTCCATATACTTGTTGATTTTCCAGTTCTCTGCCTGTTATTGATTTCCAGCTTCATTCCATTGTTTCAGAGAAGATACTTTGTGTAATTTCAATCTTTTAAAATTTATTGAGACTTGTTTTGTGACCCAGCATGTGGTCTATCCTAGAGAATGATCCATGTACAGTTGAGAAGAATGTATATCTTGTTGTTTTGAGGTGCAATGTTCTGTATATGTTTGTTAGGTCAAGTTCATTTATCATATTATTCAAGTTCTCTGTGTCATTATTGATCTTCTGTTTATATGTTTGATCTATTAAAGAATGTGGTATACTGAAGTCTTGAACTATCATTGCAGAGGTTCCTATTTCTCTCTTCAGTTTTGCCAGTATTTGCCTCATATATTTTGGGACACCATGGTTAGGTGAAAAAATATTTCTGACTGTTATTTCTTCTTGGTGGATGGCCCCTTGTATTAATATATAGTATCATTCTTTGTCTCTTGTAACAGCTTTTGACTTCTAATTTGTCCAATATTAGCATAGGTACACAAGCTCTTTTTTTGGTTCTCTTTGCATGGATTATCTTTTTCCATCCTTTCACTTCCCATCCATTTGTGTCTTTCAGTCTAAGGTGTGTCTCCTGTAAACACCATATAGTTGGATCATGTCTTTTTATCCATTCTGCCAATCTATATCTTTTGATTGGGGAGTTTAATCCATTAACATTCAGTGTTATTACTGTAAAGGCAGTACTTACTTCAGCCATTTTGTCCTTTGGTCTTTATATCTTTTTGTCTCTCTTTTCCTTTATTGCAGCCTCATTTTCTGTATAGTTGATCTTTGTGATGTATCTGACTGACCCATTTCTCATTTCTGTTTCTATATATTTTTAAAATACTTTCTTTGTGGTTACCCTGGGGTTTGTACTACACAACCTGTCTATAACCTACTAATTTGAAAAGATACCAACTTATCTTCAATAGCATAAACGTTCTCTGCTCCCATATCTCTCCATTTCCCCTCTTTATGTTGTTTTTGTCCCACATTACCTCTTTATATTTTGACTTCAGAATTCCAAGCAAGTGGGATTTGTCCTTTTATTAGGTCATTCTGAAGGAGAATTTTCCAGGGGATGTCTTATGTTACCATGTTGATGACATTACCTCCAGCCAACTGATTTTTGACAAGGGTGCCAAGTCCACTCAATGGAGAAAGAATAGTCTTTTCAACAACTGGTGCTGGGAAAACTGATATTTATACACAAAAGAATGAAGGTTGATCCCTAACTCAGATATATACAAAAGTTAACTCAAAATGGATCAAGGACCTAAATATGAGAAACAGCACTATAACACCTGAAAGAAAGCATAGGGAAACATTTTCAGGACCTTGTGCTGGCAATGGTTTCTTAGTTGTTCAAAAGCATGAACAACAAAAGAAAAAATAAATGGGACTTCAACAAAAAGTTTTGTGCATCAAAGGACTTTATCATGAAATTAAAAATATAATCTACAAAATGGGATTCTGGAAACCACATATCTGGTAAGGGTTTACTATCTAGAATACATAAAGAACTCTTAAAACTCAACAACAAAAAGACAAACAACATAATTAAAAAATAGGCAAAAGACCTGAGTAGACATTTCTCCAAAGGAGATAAATAAATGGCCAATAAGCACATGAAAAGAAACTCAACATCATTATTCACTAGAGAAATGCAAATTTAAAACCACAATGAGATACCATTTTACCCTCACTAGAATGGCTACTATTAAAAAAAATGGAAAATAACAAGTGTTGGAGAGGATGTGGAGAAATAATGCTCACTGATTGTCGGTGCAAATATAAAATGGTGCAACCACTGTGGTGGTTCCTCAGAAGATAAATATAGAATTACCATATGATCCAGCAATCCCTCTTCTAGGTATATACCCAAAAGCAGGGAGTGGAACAGATATTTGCATACCAATGTTCATAGCAGAATTCTTCACAATTGCCAAAAGGTGGAAACAATTCAAGTGTCCATCAGCAGATAAATGGATAAACAAAATGTGATATATCCCTACAATGGAATATTATTTAGCCATAAAAAGGAATGGAGTTCTGATACCTACTACAACATGGATGAATCTTGAAGACATTACAGTGAGTGAAACAAGCCAGACACAAAAGGATAAATATTGTGTGATCTCACTTATATGAAATAATTAGAATACACAAATTCATAGAGTCAGAAACTAGAATACAGGTTACCAGGGTAAGGGTGTGGGTACGGAATTGGGCGTCAATGTTTAATTGATATACATCTTCTGTTTGGGGTGACGGAAGTGTTTTGGTAATACATGGTGGTGATGGTAGCACATCATTTTGAATAATTAACACCACTGAATTGTATATTTGAAAGTGTTAAAATGAGAAATTTTAGATTGTATACGGGTTACCAGAATAAAAATCTTTAAAAACCAAAGACTGGTCGAGGCGGGGCAAGATGGCGGACTGGTGAGCTGTATGTTTTAGTTACTCCTCCAGGAAAGTAGGTAGAAAGCCAGGAACTGCGTGCACTGGACACCACAGAGCAATCTGACTTTGGGCATACTTCATACAACACTCATGAACACGTCGAACTGCTGAGATCAGCGAAATCTGTAAGTTTTTGTGGCAAGGGGACCCGCAACCCTCCCTGCCAGGCTCAGTCCCGTGGGAGGAGGGGCTGTCAGCTCCGGGAAGGAGAAGGGAGAACTGCAGTGGCAGCCCTTATCAGAAACTCATTCTACTGATTCAAACTCCAACCATAGATAGACTGAGACCAGACACCAGAGAATCTGAGAGCAGCCAGCCCAGCAGAGAGGAGACAGGCATAGAAAAAAACAACACGAAAAACTCCAAAATAAAAGCGGAGGATTTTTGGAGTTCTGGTGAACATAGAAAGGGGAAGGGCAGAGCTCAGGCCCTGAGGCTCATATGCAAATCCCGAAGAAAAGCTGATCTCTCTGCCCTGTGGACCTTTCCTTAATGGCCCTAATTGCTTTGTCTCTTAGCATTTCAATAACCCATTAGATCTCTGAGGAGGGCCCTTTTTTTTTAATCCTTTTTTCTTTTTCTAAAACAATTACTCTAAGAAGCCCAATACAGAAAGCTTCAAAGACTTGCAATTTGGGCAGGTCAAGACAAGAGCAGCACTAAGAGAGCTCTGAGACAAAAGGCAATAATCCAGTGGCTGAGAAAATTCACTAAACACCACAACTTCCCAAGAAAAGGGGGGTGTCTGCTCACAGCCATCATCCTGGTGGACAGGAAACACTCCTGCCCATCACCAGCCCCATAGCCCAGAGCTGCCCCAGACAACCCAGTGTGACGGAAGCGCTTCAAATAACAGGCACACACCACAAAACTGGGTGTGGACATTAGCCTTCCCTGCAACCTCAGCTGATTGTCCCAGAGTTGGGAAGGTGGAGCAGTGGGAATTAACAAAACCCCATTCAGCCATCATTTCAGCAGACTGGGAGCCTCCCTACACAGCCCAGCAGCCCAGAACTGCCCTGGGGGGATGGCACTCACCTGTGACATAGCACAGTCATCCCTCAACAGAGGACCCGGGGTGCACAGCCTGGAAGAGGGGCCCACTTGCAAGTCTCAGGAGCCATACGCCAATACCAAGGACTTGTGGGTCAGTGGCAGAGACAAACTGGCAGGACTGAACTGAAGGATTAGACTATTGCAGCAGCTTTAAAACTCTAGGATCACCAGGGAGATTTGATTGTTAGAGCCACCCCCCCTCCCGGACTGCCCAGAAACACGCCCCATATACAGGGCAGGCAACACCAACTACACACGCAAGCCTGGTACACCAATTGGACCCCACAAGACTCACTCCCCCACTCACCAAAAAGGCTAAGCAGGGGAGAACTGGCTTGTGGAGAACAGGTGGCTCGTGGACGCCACCTGCTGGTTAGTTAGAGAAAGTGTACTCCACGAAGCTGTAGATCTGATAAATGAGAGATAAGGACTTCAATTGGTCTACAAATCCTAAAAGAACCCTATCAAGTTCAGCAAATGCCAAGAGGCCAAAAACAACAGAAAATTATAAAGCATGTGAAAACACCAGACGATATGGATAACCCAAGCCCAAGCACCCAAATCAAAAGTTCAGAAGAGACACAGCACCTAGAGCAGCTACTCAAAGAACTAAAGATGAACAATGAGACCATAGTACAGGATACAAAGGATATCAAGAAGACCCTAGAAGAGCATAAAGAAGGCATTGCAAGACTAAATAAAAAAATGGATGATCTTATGGAAATTAAAGAAACTGTTGACCAAATTAAAAAGATTCTGGACACTCATAGTACAAGACTACAGGAAGTTGAACAATGAGTCAGTGACCTGGAAGATGACAGAATGGAAAATGAAAGCATAAAAGAAAGAATGGGGAAAAAAATTGAAAAAATCGAAACGGACCTCAGGGATATGATAGATAATATGAAACATCCAAATATAAGACTCATTGGTGTTCCAGAAGGGGAAGAAAAGGGTAAAGGTCTAGGAAGAGTACTCAAAGAAATTGTTGGGGAAAACTTCCCAAATCTTCTAAACAACATAAATACACAAATCATAAATGCTCAGCGAACTCCAAATAGAATAAATCCAAATAAACCCACTCCGAGACATATTCTGATCACACTGTCAAACACAGAAGAGAAGGAACAAGTTCTGAAAGCAGCAAGAGAAAAGCAATTCACCACATACAAAGGAAACAGCATAAGACTAAGTAGTGACTACTCAGCAGCCACCATGGAGGTGAGAAGGCAGTGGCACGATATATTTAAAATTCTGACTGAGAAAAATTTCCAACCAAGAATACTTTATCCAGCAAAGCTCTCCTTCAAATTTGAGGGAGAGCTTAAATTTTTCACAGACAAACAAATGCTGAGAGAATTTGCTAACAAGAGACCTGCCCTACTGGAGATACTCAAGGGAGCCCTACAGACAGAGAAACAAAGAAAGGACAGAGAGACTTGGAGAAAGGTTCAGTACTAAAGAGATTCGGTATGGGTACAATAAAGGATATTAATACACAGAGGGGAAAAATATGACAAACATAAACCAAAGGATAAGATGGCTGATTCAAGAAATGCCTTCACGGTTACAACGTTGAATGTAAATGGATTACACTCCCCAATTAAAAGATATAGATTCGCAGAATGGATCAAAAAAAAATGAACCATCAATATGTTGCATACAAGAGACTCATCTTAGACACAGGGACACAAAGCAACTGAAAGTGAAAGGATGGAAAAAAATATTTCATGCAAGCTATAGCCAAAAGAAAGCAGGTGTAGCAATATTAATCTCAGATAAAATAGACTTCAAATGCAGGGATGTTTTGAGAGACAAAGAAGGCCACTACATACTAATAAAAGGGGCAATTCAACAGGAAGAAATAACAATCGTAAATGTCTATGCACCCAATCAAGGTGCCACAAAATACATGAGAGAAACACTGGCAAAACTAAAGGAAGCAATTGATGTTTCCACAGTAATTGTGGGAGACTTCAACACATCACTCTCACCTATAGATAGATCAACCAGACAGAAGACCAATAAGGAAATTGAAAACCTAAACAATCTGATAAATGAATTAGATTTAACAGACATATACAGGACATTACATCCCAAATCACCAGGATACACATACTTTTCTAGTGCTCATGGAACTTTCTCCAGAATAGATCATATGCTGGGACATAAAACAAGCCTCAATAAATTTAAAAAGATTGAAATTATTCAAAGCACATTCTCTGACCACAATGGAATACAATTAGAAGTCAATAACCATCAGAGACTTAGAAAATTCACAAATACCTGGAGGTTAAACAACACACTCCTAAACAATCAGTGGGTTAAAGAAGAAATAGCAAGACAAATTGCTAAATATATAGAGACGAATGAAAATGAGAACACAACATACCAAAACCTATGGGATGCAGCAAAAGCAGTGCTGAGGGGGAAATTTATAGCACTCAACGCATATATTAAAAAGGAAGAAAGAGCCAAAATCAAAGAACTAATGGATCAACTGAAGAAGCTAGAAAATGAACAGCAAACCAATCCTAAACCAAGTAGAAGAAAAGAAATAACAAGGATTAAAGTAGAAATAAATGACATAGAGAACAAAAAAACAATAGAGAGGATAAATATCACCAAAAGTTGGTTCTTTGAGAAGATCAACAAGATTGACAAGCCCCTAGCTAGACTGACAAAATCAAAAAGAGAGAAGACCCATATAAACAAAATAATGAATGAAAAAGGTGACATAACTGCAGATCCTGAAGAAATTTAAAAAATTATAAGAGGATACTATGAACAACTGTATGACAACAAACTGGATAATGCAGAGGAAATGGACAATTTCCTGGAAATATATGAACAACCTAGACTGACCAGAGAAGAAATAGAAGACCTCAACCAACCCATCACAAGCAAAGAGATCCAATCAGTCATCAAAAATCTTCCCACAAATAAATGCCCAGGGCCAGATGGCTTCACAGGGGAATTCTACCAAACTTTCCAGAAAGAACTGACACCAATCTTACTCAAACTCTTTCAAAACATTGAAGAAAATGGAACACTACCTAACTCATTTTATGAAGCTAACATCAATCTAATACCAAAACCAGGCAAAGATGCTACAAAAAAGGAAAACTACCGGCCAATCTCCCTAATGAATATAGATGCAAAAATCCTCAACAAAATACTTGCAAATTGAATCCAAAGACACATTAAAAAAATCATACACCATGACCAAGTGGGGTTCATTCCAGGCATGCAAGGATGGTTCAACATAAGAAAATCAATCAATGTATTACAACACATTAACAAGTCAAAGGGAAAAATCAATTGATCATCTCAATAGATGCGGAAAAAGCATTTGACAAAATCCAACATCCGTTTTTGATAAAAACACTTCAAAAGGTAGGAATTGAAGGAAACTTCCTCAACATGATAAAGAGCATATATGAAAAACCCACAGCCAGCATAGTACTCAATGGTGAGAGACTGAAAGCCTTCCCTCTAAGATCAGGAACAAGACAAGGATGCCCGCTGTCACCACTGTTATTCAACATTGTGCTGGAAGTGCTAGCCAGGGCAATCCGGCAAGACAAAGAAATAAAAGGCATCCAAATTGGAAAAGAAGAAGTAAAACTGTCATTGTTTGCAGATGATATGATCTTATATCTAGAAAACCCTGAGAAATCGATGATACAGCTACTAGAGCTAATAAACAAATTTAGCAAAGTAGCGGGATACAAGATTAATGCACATAAGTCAGTAATGTTTCTATATGTTAGAAATGAACAAACTGAAGAGACACTCAAGAAAAAGATACCATTTTCAATAGCAACTAAAAAAATCAAGTACCTAGGAATCAACTTAACCAAAGATGTAAAAGACCTATACAAAGAAAACTACATAACTCTACTAAAAGAAATAGAAGGGGACCTTAAAAGATGGAAAAATATTCCATGTTCATGGATAGGAAGACTAAATGTCATTAAGATGTCAATTCTACCCAAACTCATCTACAGATTCAATGCAATCCCAATCAAAATTCCAACAACCTACTTTGCAGACTTGGAAAAGCTAGTTATCAAATTTATTTGGAAAGGGAAGATGCCTCGAATTGCTAAAGATGCTCTAAAAAAGAAAAACGAAGTGGGAGGACTTACACTCCCTGACTTTGAAGCTTATTATAAAGCCACAGTTGCCAAAACAGCATGGTACTGGCACAAAGATAGACATATAGATCAATGGAATCGAATTGAGAATTCAGAGATAGACCCTCAGATCTATGGCCAACTGATCTTTGATAAGGCCCCCCAAAGTCACTGAACTGAGTCATAATGGTCTTTTCAACAAATGGGGCTGGGAGAGTTGGATATCCATATCCAAAAGAATGAAAGAGGACCCCTACCTCACCCCCTACACAAAAAATTAACTCAAAATGGACCAAAGATCTCAATATAAAAGAAAGTACCATAAAACTCCTAGAAGATAATGTAGGAAAACATCTTCAAGACCTTGTATTAGGCGGCCACTTCCTAGACTTTACACCCAAAGCACAAGCAACAAAAGAGAAAATAGATAAATGGGAACTCCTCAAGCTTAGAAGTTTCTGCACCTCAAAGGAATTTCTCAAAAAGGTAAAGAGGCAGCCAACTCAATGGGAAAAAATTTTTGGAAACCATGTATCTGACAAAAGACTGATATCTTGCATATATAAAGAAATCCTACAACTCAATGACAATAGTACAGACAGCCCAATTATAAAATGGGCAAAAGATATGAAAAGACAGTTCTCTGAAGAGGAAATACAAATGGCCAAGAAACACATGAAAAAATGTTCAGCTTCACTAGCTATTAGAGAGATGCAAATTAAGGCCACAATGACATACCATCTAACACCGATTAGAATGGCTGCCATTAAACAAGCAGGAAACTACAAACGCTGGAGGGGATGTGGAGAAATTGGAACTCTTATTCATTGTTGGTGGGACTGTATAATGGTTCAGCCACTCTGGAAGTCAGTCTGGCAGTTCCTTAGAAAACTAGATATAGAGTTACCATTCGATCCAGCGATTGCACTTCTCGGTATATACCCGGAAGGTCGGAAAGCAGTGATACAAACAGATATCTGCACGCCAATGTTCATAGCAGCATTATTCACAATTGCCAAGAGATGGAAACAACCCAAATGTCCTTAAACAGATGAGTGGATAAATAAAATGTGGTATATACACACGATGGAATACTACGCGGCAGTAAGAAGGAACAATCTCGTGAAACATATGACAACACGGATGAACCTTGAAGACATAATGCTGAGCGAAATAAGCCAGGCACAAAAAGAGAAATATTATATGCTACCACTAATGTGAACTTTGAAAAATGTAAAACAAATGGTTTATAATGTAGAATGTAGGGGAGCTGGCAATAGAGAGCAATTAAAGAAGGGGGAACAATGATCCAAGAAGAACAGATAAGCTATTTGGCGTTCTGGGGATGCCCAGGAATGACTGTGGTCTGTTGGTTTCTGGTGGATATGGTGGGAACAGGTTCACAGAGGTGTTGCTATATTGGGTAACTTTCTTGGGGTAGAGTAGGAACATGTTGGAAGTTGAGCAGTTATCTTAGGTTGGTTGTCTTTTTCTTACTCCCTTGTTATGGCCTCTTTGAAATGTTCTTTTATTGCATGTTTGTTTTCTTTTTAACTTTTTTTTCATACAGTTGATTTAAAAAAGAAGGGAAAGTTAAAAAAAAAAAAAGAAAAACAAGGAAAAAAAGATGTAGTGCCCCCTTGAGGAGCCTGTGGAGAATGCAGCGGTATTCGCCTACCCCACCTCCATGGTTGCTAACATGACCACAGACATAGGGGACTGGTGGTTTGATGGGCTGAGCCCTCTACCATAGGTTTTACCCTTGGGAAGACTGTTGCTGCAAAGGAGAGGCTAGGCCTCCCTATGGTTGTGCCTAAGAGCCTCCTCCCGAATGCCTCTTTGTTGCTCAGATGTGGCCCTCTCTCTCTGGCTAAGCCAACTTGAAAGGTGAAATCACTGCCCTCCCCCCTACGTGGGATCAGACACCCAGGGGAGTGAATCTCCCTGGCAACGTGGAATATGACTCCCGGGGAGGAATGTAGACCTGGCATCGTGGGACGGAGAACATCTTCTTGACCAAAAGGGGGATGTGAAATGAAATGAAATAAGCTTCAGTAGCAGACAGATTCCAAAAGGAGCCGAGAGGTCACTCTGGTGGGCACTCTTACGCACACTTTAGACAACCCTTTTTAGGTTCTAAAGAATTGGGGTAGCTGGTGGTGGATACTTGAAACTATCAAACTACAACCCAGAACCCATGAATCTTGAAGACAGTTGTATAAAAATGTAGCTTATGAGGGGTGACAATGGGATTGGGAAAGCCATAAGGACCACACTCCACTTTGTCTAGTTTATGGATGGATGAGTAGAAAAATAGCGGAAGGAAACAAACAGACAAAGGTACCCAGTGTTCTTTTTTACTTCAGTTGCTCTTTTTCACTCTAATTATTATTCTTGTTATTTTTGTGTGTGTGCTAATGAAGGTGTCAGGGATTGATTTAGGTGATGAATGTACAACTATGTAATGGTACTGTGAACAATCGAAAGTACGATTTGTTTTGTATGACTGCATGGTATGTGAATATATCTCAATAAAATGAAGATAAAAAAATTAACTTAACTATATAAACAAATTAAAAAAAAATAAAGCCTATTTAAAATAAAAACAAACAAACAAACAAACAAAAAACCAAAGACTGTTCAATACAAAGAGCAAACCCTAATGTATACTATGGATTACAGTTAATAATGCAATTATAATAATATTGTTTCATCAATTGTAACAAAAGTACTACACTAATGCAAATGTTTATAGTAGGGAAAACTGTGTGTATGAGGAAGGGTTTATGGGAATTCTGTACTTCCTGCATGATTTTTCTGTAAACATACAACTTCTGTAATAAAAAAAAATGAGAAAAAAAGAAGGAAGAAAGGAAGGAATGAATGAAGAAAAGGAAGGAGGGAGGAGGGAGGGAGGGGGAGGAAGGAAGATGGAAAGAAAGAAGGAAAGAAATTGTTCAGAGGGACTTACCTAAAGCAATGTCTAAAAAAAAATTTTTTTTAGCTGCAGAAATCTTGTTCAAACAAAACATAAATCAAAAGTCCAGTAAACAAAACAAAAAAAAACTTAAGACTGCTCTGTCTGAAGCAGGAAGGTGATGGGAACACCTGCTCATTTGTACACCCCCTGCTATATCCCAGAGGAGCCTCTGAGAAACCCTTAGGGTTCCAGAGCCTAGATTCCTAGAAGAAAGAAGTCTATCAATGTCTAGGGAATATTTATTAATCAACAGAATCAAAAACTTTAAACAGAGCATTTGCTTTTTTCACTAAAGGAAGAAATATTTGCAATAGAAAGGATACCTAATCCAGGAGATCTTTAGCAAATTCTGTTTGCCTCTCTGGACTGAAAATAATAGTGGTGATGTTAAATGATATATATTCACTGTCATAGAAATAATGAAGTGAAATAATTGTGCTTGGGTGTTATGATTTTGGTGCCTAAAAATGTAGCCTTGATAATAACTTACTACCAAGTAAAGAACAAATTAATTTCTCTTCAACTTCAGTTTTCATATTATAAATTAAGGCAGTCTTAATTTATCTCACATATTGCTAAAAAAAAAAAACATAAAACACAACAAATAAAAATATGCATAAAATTTGGGATATATCTTTTTTTAAAAAAATCAGCATTTCAAAATGGGAAAATCAGCCTGAAGTATGACTTAAAAATTCATGTACTATATTCTTAACCCTAAAACAAATAATATTATCTATTTTCCCAATTCTGATGACCTGAAAATGAAAACAAATTGAAGGTCAGAATTTTAGGAAGAACTGATATAACATTACTCGAATATTGCATTTCTATAGAAGTTCTCTAGCTTTTATTTTTCAGAAGGGTCAAAACTATGGCAGGCCATATTCAAATCTACCACAAGTCATATTGACAAAAAAGCTAATGAAGAATAATAAGAGTAATTATTAGAAGCACTGCAAAGGCAAGAGTGCTATCATGCTGAAATTGAATTATTATTGACATTCTATGTTCTGGTTCCCTCAGAAAAAATGAGCTGTCTCATCCACTGGGAAGGTTTGTATACCTGTCACATTTGTCTTTTGCCCTTTTCTTTTTCTCCTCAAACTGTTCCGAGAGGCCTTTTGGTTTTCCAGCTGACAAAGGAAGAGGAAATAGGCCTCCATTCCTTGAATTGCCTCCAAACAGCTGGGGTTTTGTCTGGTACTTTGTGAAAATACTAGGTTCTTCACTCTATAAAATGAAAAAAAAAAATCATTACAGCATGTTATACACAAAAATATTTATAGCATTCACTATATTCTGTACAATGTAATCACATTTAAATGCAAACCATAATGCTAAAAAACACAACAAAGTATGTGCATTTCCATTTTATTTTCTTCTACACAAGAAAATAATATTCAAATAAAATAACTCTTTATTAATATAGTTTCTGCCTTATCAAACCAGAGATGTTTAAACTGTTGGCTAAAATGGCTTAAAATCAGTTGCAGAGAATTATTTATGCTGTCTCTGAGATGACGTATTAAAGTTTCATAATAATAAGTTTAACTCATATTGCTCTTGCTCAGGTGTTGATAAGTTTGACGTGGTCTTAACCAGTGGCATCACTGGCACATGGTGAGCCATTTCCTGCATTCTTAGGCAAACAGTACTAATACTTCTCTCAGCACAAAACCTTCTAACTTAAAGCACAGACATAATCTTATTCACTAAGCCCCTATTTGATGCAGGTAAGCCTATATATAAAATTAAATCTAGTTGTATAAAAAAAAATTCTGACTCACTAGAAGAGACAGGCTGGTCTCAAAAAATCAAGGATTCAAGAGACTCTGTCCGTTAATATGGTTCTTATTCATCAACTTGGGCCTCAGAAGCCTCATCTCTTCTTTCTACACTGAGGTAATGTGATACAATTTACTAAAATCACAAAGTACCTGAAATTTCTCAAGAAAAAATGTCCATCTAAGATAAACTTTGTTACTTTATTCCTATTTCATGACAAGTTCTTTTTTCTCATTAAATTTTGACAAATACGAGTATGACTAGTTTTAGAAAATGTCATGCAATATTTGGCTCTGCCCAGGAGTGGTCAAAGGACTGGCAGTATTTTATGTTGCTCTGGCAATAGAAGAAACTGCAAATATAAATTTTTTTTTTCCATTTCAGACTACCAAGCCAAATGAGTCATTAATCAGGCACAAGTACATTTAGGAAAGCAATCCTTAGAGATGGATGTACAATTCTAAAATACATTCCAACAGAATAAGTCTTCTTTATAGTTAATCTCCATTATGACTATGAAAGGCATACAGAAAAATTCTGGAACTCAGACTCACATCTAGAGAATTCTGTTGTGACTGTTTTGGATGTTTCAAGTTGGTACCAAAGTCCAAAGGTGCTGAGAGGGTCTCCAAATTTTCTGGACAGAACTGAGATCCAAAGAGGAACTGGGAATCACTGAGGCTGGAGTAATCAGTCTGATTACTATTCCAGTTAGATGACCTAGTAGTCCTGAAATTAAGCAAGAAAAGAAAAGAAAGGTATATTCCATGGCCAACATCCTGAACAAATGAAATAAGAATTCACAACTATGCATTTCAGAATATCCTGGGGAGAGTACTAGCTTGTTCTGACCTCCTAGTCTCCTACACACTACACTAGGACTAGCTACAAAGAAACACAGGAAAGTTTGAATTTCAGACATTTTAATTTCAACAACCTGGGAGCAACCAGATGGAAATTCAAACAGAAAGAACTATATCACCATTGTTCCTTGTATAACAGCATTCATAAAATTTTTAGGGATTAAGAGAACATTGTCTTTTTTTAAAAATGTTTAAAAGTTAAAGTTTATTTGTATTCTTCATAGGAATATCAGTAAAAGATCTCAAATGTATCTGTTTCTGTACATGTACAAGAACCATCAAAAATTATTCACAGAATAAAAATAAATCTTCTTTAGAACAAACCCAGGTAATGAAATGCAGATATGGATCTCACGTATGGAACAATCTAAGTGCTATTAGAACAAAAATACGGCTTTAAAAATAAAATAAAATCTTGAGGGTTTTTTTTCTAAGGTGTATATCTCTTTCTTGAAATAAAAAATAAATTATTCAGAGCTATCATTGTAAAATAGTCATGTATATTAACATACTCTTATTAAGGCCCTGGAGATGAAAGAAATCAAATGTTAGAAGGTAAATTCCTCACGAGTGTGATTCAGGTTAATGTGTTGCTGTCTGCTTAATTAATCTTAATATAACCAGGAAATGTCTAAGCACCAATCAAAATGTAACCTTTATTATTTAGTTTAACTTTTCTGTAGGATAGTGGCCATTGAGTCAATTAGTATTTAATCTTTTGGTGAACTGGGAATTGAAAATTTTTCCTTGGGAATTTAGAAATGACATAAACTTTTGCAGATTCATACATAAACATTTGCACCCATACACAGACGATATAGAGAACTCTAAAATACAGGTTCTTAACTCTGAAAATAAATTCATCACCCTCCCCCTGACATGGGACAGGACCCCCCAGATGAATGAGCCTTCCTGGCGACGTGGGACATGGATTCCAGGAATGAGCCTGACCCTGGCATCAAGGGATTGAGTGCCTTTTTGACCAAAAAGGAATAAAGAAAGGCAACAAAATAAGGTTTTAGCGGCTAAGAGAGTTCAAATAGAGTCAAAAGGCTGCCCTGGAGGTTACTCCTATGCAAGCTTCACCTGGCTATGCCAAATGACCACAACATGATAAACCCAAGTCAATAGCAGTTCTGAAAACCTTAAAGAATACCTGGATCCCTATCTGGAACTCTATAAAAGTTTCACTCACTAAGTTTATTCTTCAGAGATTTAAATCCTTTAGAGTGCTCCTATGCCAGCTAAGTCCCAAAACCCAGAGGCAATAGCCTCTTCAAGAACATCAACTAGATGTGTCCCCTTTGCTCATAAAGTTGACGCCCCTTTTCAACGTGAACAGGTTAGGGTGGTCACTGCCTAGACATCCCTGAAGATCGGGAAAGTGATTAAACTAGAGGAAGGGGTGGCAATAGACAAGATGGAATTTAACAAAGGATTATGAATACTGAATCTCTATATAATTTGTTTTTTCTTAGTTGCTAGGGTATTAAAATAGCTAAAAGGAAAGAATTGAAAGAGTGGAGCTGTAACTCAGAGCATCCTTTGAAATTTGTTCTATAGCTACTTGTTAAATTGTAATTTGAAAACTATACCTCTTTGTATATATGTTCTATTTCACAATAAGGAAATAAGTGAAACTATGGTACTATAACTCATAACAACTTTGGAAATTTCCTACATATCTACATCATACTTTGAAAGATATTACCTTTTTGTATATATGTTTATATTTCATATAAGGAAATAACTGAAACTATGGAACTGTAACCTATGATATTTTTTGAAATTTGCTAACTACTTGTTAAATTGCACTTGGAAAGTTATCACTTCTATGTATGTATGTAATATTCGACAATAAAAAATATGAAAAAAAAAACCCTACAGGTTCTGTGGAAATCTGTCTACAACAACAACAGATAAATTTGGTTTAAAATCCCAAACTAAAAAATTCTTAGGCGAAAATGAAGGTATTTGAATGAAAAATAAGAACTGAGTAGGAAATTAAAATACATACTGAAATAAGAGCAAAACCTTCCACTTCTTTTCCTTAGTGGCTCACTGCATTTGCCAAGTCTCAGTGGGCTGGTTATTCAAATACCTGAGGATTAACTGATCAGTAAACAGGGCCAGTTCTTTCTGGATCCTACTCTCAGATCAGTGATGCTCAGCTTTCTTTCTATGACTCTCCATGGTATCAATAAGGATCTCTGGAGTTCTTGAGACAATGTCATATCAAATCAATTTCAAGTCACTTTAACATATACACATATAATACATATCATACTTTTTTTTATTTTGAAATAAATTCAAAGTTATAGGAACAGTTGCAAAAACAATACAAACCCCATACACAGAACTCCAGCATACCCTGACCCCCCTCCCCTGATACCCCAATCCACCATCTTTAACATGCTGTCACACTGCTATTTCTTTCCCTCCCTCCCTATCTATCATCCATCATGTATTGCTCTGTCTTCTGAACATATGAGAGCTAGCTGCACACATCCTTGAACAAACACTATAATTTACATGTATACTTCCCATGAACAAGAACATTCTTTTATGCAATCCCATTAAAAGCAGCTAAGAAGTACAAGAGATTCAACATTGATACAAAGAATACATTCTATATTTCCTTTTTTTTTTTTCCCTTATGTCTCAACTGTGTCCCTTTGAGCCTCCTGTCCTTTGTCCTCAGATCCCATTCAGGATCATCCTTGGCATTCAATTGTCATCTATTTAGACTTTTTTTTTTTCTCAATTGTGGAAACATACATACAGCCTAAATTTTCCCATTCCACCCCCTCCCTAGCCTTCCATTAGTGGGATTAATCACATTTAGAATGTTGTAATGCTATCTCTTTCCCACCATCAATTACTAGAAATTTCCCTTCACCTCAAACAGCAACTCTACACTCATTTCTTAGTTCCCCATTGCCCCTTCCCCCGTTTCTCTTAACCCATACTCTACTTTTCATCTCTATAGTCATATTCTCTGATAATTTCTTTGTGTTTAAAATTAACTTCTTAAATCCATAACAATCTCATTTTTCTTTGATACCAACTTAACTTCAATAGGACACATAAACTATGTTCCTATACTACTCCATTCCCCCACCTTTATATAGTTCATTTCAAAAATTGCATATATTGCATTGAGATCAAAACCACTGATTTGTCATTAGAGTTTGTGTATTTTATATCATGTAGGAAGTAAATAGTGGAATTACAATCCAAAAATTATTGACTTCTATTTGTATTCCATTGTGGTCGGAGAATGTGCTTTGAATATATTCATTTTTTTTTAATTTATTGAGGCTTCTTTTATGTCCCAGCATATGGTCCATTCTGGAGAAAGATCCGTGATCACTAGAGAAAAATGAGTGTCCTGTTGATTTGGGATGTCATGTTCTATATATGTCTGTTAAAATTCTCTATATCTCTTACTCCTTTCTTTGTTTCTCTGTTGGTAGGGCTCCCTTTAGAATCTGAAGTAGAGCAGGTCTTTTATTGGCAAAGTCTCTCAGCATTTGTTTGTCTGTGAAAAATTGAAGCTCTCCCTCAAATTTGAAGGAGAGTTTTGCTGGATAAAGTATTCTTGGTTGGAAATTTTTCTCTCTCAGAATTTTAAATATGTCATGCCATTGCCTTCTCGCCTCCATGGTGACCACTGAGTAGTCACAACTTAGTCTTATGTTGTTTCCTTTGTATGTGGTGAATTGCTTTTCTCTTGCTGCTTTCAGAACTTGCTCCTTCTCTTCAGTATTTGACAGTCTGATCAGAATACGTCTTGGAGTGGGTTTATTTGGATTTATTCTATTTGGAGTTTGCTGGACATTTATGCTTTGTGTATTTATATTGTGTAGAAGGTTTGGGAAGTTTTCCCCAACAATTGCTTTGAATACTCTTTCTAGACCTTTACCCTTCTCTTCCCCTTCTGGGACACCAATGAGTCTTAAGTTTGGATGTTTTATTTTATCTATCATATCCCTGAGATTCATTTCAATTTTTTAAATTTTTTTTCTCCATTCTGTCTTTTGTTCTTTCATTTTCTGTTCCGTGGACCTCTAGGACACTGAGTCATTGTTCAACTTCCTCTAATCTCGTGTTATGAGTATCCAGAGTCTTTTTAATTTGGCCAACAGTTTCTTTTATTTCCATAAGATCTTCTATTTTTTCATTTACTCTTGCAATGTCTTCTTTATGCTCTTCTAGGATCTTCTTTATGTCCTTTATATCCTGTGCCATGTCTTCTTCATGTCCTTTATATGCTTTGCCATGTTTTCATTCCTTGATTGTAGTTCTTTGATTAATTGTGCCAAGTACTGTGTCTCTTCTGATATTTTGATTTTGGTGTTTGGGATTGGGTTCTCCATATTGTCTGGTTTTATCATATGCTTTAAGATTTTCTGTTGTTCTTGACCTCTTGGCATTTGTTTTGCTTGATAGGGTTCTTTCAAGTTGTAAAAAAAATACCAATCTAATTTTTCAGAAATACAAGTTGGTGGCGTACACTTTCTCTAACTAACCAGCAGATGGCGTCTGCAAGTCACCTATACCCCTCAAGTCAGTTCTCCTCAACTTTGTCCTTGTGGTGTGTGGGGAAATGATTCTTGTGGGGTTCAGTTGGAGAACTCAGTTCGGGTGTGTTGCTGGAGCCGTCCACCCTGAATGTGGGGCGTGTGTCCGGGTGGCTAGGGAGGCGGGGCAGCTTTAATATTCAAACCCCCCAGGTGTTTCCAGACATTCAAGGCCACTGCAGAGTCTAAGCCTTTATTTCAGTTCTGCCTCAGACCCTCTCTGTCGCTGACCCACAAACCACCGGCATTGACGTAGCGTCCCTGGGTTTTCCGAGCAGGCCCCACTTCTCAGCTGTGATCTTCCAGGACCTCTGCTGAGGGAAGGCTGTGCTACGTCACAAGTGCACCCCATCCCTCAAGGGAAGTCCCAGGCCGCTAGGCTGTGCAGGGACGCTCCCAGCCTGATGCAAAGATGGCTGAATGGGGGTCTCAACCCCTCCTTCCTCGCACAGTTCCTCCTTCCCAGCTCCAGGACAAGTGGCGTGGCTCTGGGCTGTGGGCACGGCCCGAGGCAGGAATGTCTCCAGCCCACCAGGGAGCCAGCTGCAAGCAGCAGGGTTTCTTTCTCCTTCTGGCACTTCCCTCTGCTCCCCTGGCCTTGAGGGAATCTGCAGCAGGCTATCCTCCATGCCAGACACCGAGGGTGGCTCAACCCGCTCCTGCCGTGCTTCTGCACGGTTCCCACCGTCGCAACTGCAGCTGCTCCTGGGTTTTTCCTTTTTTTTTTTTAAAAGAACCAGTCTGTCTCCAAACGCCAACTCCAGGTTTCCCCACACCGCAGCGTGGCCGTGGGTCTTTCAGCCGGCATACTCACTCGTTTCAGAATGCAGACTCCCGGTTTCACCAAGTGTATGGCCCCTGTGGTTCTAGCAGACCTTGTCCAGCTGGTGCATCGCTGAAACCGGTATTCTGGGTCACCTTCTGGTTTTCATCTAGTATTTTTCATGGAGGTGTTTTTTTTGCCCTGTCTCACCTAGCTGCCGTCTTAGGTTCTCTCCCCCATATCATACATTTTTAAGAGGAAAGAGGGACTGTCATAAAATCTAACGAACTCAAGAAAGTTTGGGAATCACTGCTTTATAAAATGGATTAACATTCAGTAAAAGGAATCCCTAGGAATTGTGTTTTGTGTGGGCATACAGAACATTGTCTTTTAAAAAGTTTAATCTGTTCATCATTAATGGAAGAGATAAATAAAATGTTATAGGCTTATAACTGATGCAGCAGTCAGAAGAAATAAGCTAGATTTACGTAAACCACATGGATAAATCTCAAAAACATAATTTTGAGTGCACGTAAAAGTAAAAATACAATTTACGTCTTAAAGCTATGATCTAGAATTAATAAAGATAAATTTTCCCTACTGTGTCAACTGCAAACACTTTTTTTTCTTTTTGAGAAATAAGGAGAACAGTGTTCTAGATTTTTGCTGAATTAATAACTGTCTTCAAGAAGGTGCTAGGGAGGGGAAAAAAAAAACAACCATTGATAGAAGCATACCAAAAGCATATTGTTTATCTAATTTTTAACTCTACATCATATACACCAAACAAGTATATAACTGAGTGTCCAGAAAGTGAATTGGAGTGACACACATTAACTCTCCCTACACTGTGTGCCTACAGGGAAGGAAGGGAGCAGGAAAGGAAGGAGAGAGGGATCCTTAATAAAACGACACAAGATGGGCCTTTCCTAGACTAAAGAATACGATCAACTCAAGTCTATGCACAGGAGAATCCATTAAAAATTGTTTTAAAAGCAAGGTATTGTTCCCTTTCACCCATTTAGTGTCTTTCTGATGGATATAGTAGGAACAAGTTCACAGAAATGTTGCTATATAAGGTAACTTTCTTGGGGTGAAGTAGGAACATGTTGGAAGTAAAGCAGTTATCTTAGGTTAGTTGTCTTTTTCTTACTCCCTTGTTATGGTCTCTTTGAAATGTTATTTTATTGTATGTTGTTTTTTTTTTTAATTTTTTTTTTCATACAGTTGATTAAAAAAAAAGGGGGAGTTAAAAAAAAAAAACAAGGAAAAAAATATGTAGTGCCCCCTTGAGGAGCCTGTGGAGAATGCAGGGGTATTGGCCTACCCCACCTCGATGGTTGCTAACATGACCAGAGACATAGGGGACTGGTGGTTTGATGGGCTGAGCCCTCTACCACAGGTTTTACCCTTGGGAAGACGGTTGCTGTAAAGGAGAGGCTAGGCCTCCCTATGGTTGTGCCTAAGAGCCTCCTCCCGAATGCCTCTTTGTTGCTCAGATGTGGCCCTGTCTCTCTAGCTAAGCCAACTTGAAAAGTGAAATCACTGCCCTCCCCCCTACGTGGGATCTGACACCCAGGGGAGTGAATCTCCCTGGCAACGTGGAATATGACTCCCGGGGAGAAATCTAGACCCGGCATCGTGGGACGGAGAACATCTTCTTGACCAAAAGGGGGATGTGAAAGGAAATGAAATAAGCTTCAGTGGCAGAGAGATTCCAAAAGGAGCCGAGAGGTCACTCTGGTGGGCACTCTTATACTCACTTTAGACAACCCTTTTTAGGTTCTAAAGAATTGGGGTAGCTGGTGGTGGATACCTGAAACTATCAAACTACAACCCAGAACCCATGAATCTCGAAGACAGTTGTATAAAAATGTAGCTTATGAGGGGTGACAATGGGATTGGGAAAGCCATAAGGACCAAACACCACTTTGTCTAGTTTATGGATGGATGTGTAGAAAAGTAGGGGAAGGAAACAAACAGACAAAGGTACCCAGTGTTCTTTTTTACTTCAATTGCTCTTTTTCACTCTAATTATTATTCTTGTTATTTTTGTGTGTGTGCTAATGAAGGTGTCAGGGATTGATTTAGGTGATGAATGTACAACTATGTAATGGTACTGTAAACAATCGAAAGTACAATTTGTTTTGTATGACTGCGTGGTATGTGAATATATCTCAATAAAATGATGATTAAAAAAAAAAAAAAAAAAAAAAGAATTGCTTGTAATAATGAAATTTTGGAAATGAATCTAAATGCTCATCAACAGAAGAGGGGATTAAATAAACTGAGGTGAATCAATTTCTAGAATGCTATCATGTAGACACCAAAAAGAATGAGACAGATCTATATATATTGTCATGGAATTATTATGTTGGCAATATTAAGTGAAAAGAAGGAAGTTGCAGAATAAAATGTATGAGGTTAAAAAAAAAAAAAAAAAAAAAAAAAAAAACAAAAGGAGCCAAGAGGTCATTCTGGTGGGCACTCTTACGCACACTTTAGACAACCCTTTTTAGGTTCTAAAGAATTGGGGTAGCTGGTGGTGGATACCTGAAACTATCAAACTACAACCCAGAACCCATGAATCTCGAAGACAATTGTGTAAAAATGTAGCTTATGAGGGGTGACAATGGGATTGGGAAAGCCATAAGGACCACACTCCACTTTGTCTAGTTTATGGATGGATTAGTAGAAAAATAGGGGAAGGAAACAAACAAACAAACAGACAAAGGTACCCAGTGTTCTTTTTTACTTCAATTGCTCTTTTTCACTTTAATTATTATTCTTGTTATTTTTGTGTGTGTGCTAATGAAGGTGTCAGGGATTGATTTAGGTGATGAATGTACAACTATGTAATGGTACTGTGAACAATCGAATGTACGATTTGTTTTGTATGACTGCGTGGTATGTGAATATATCTCAATAAAATGAAGATTAAAAAAATTAAATAAAAAAAATAAAAGCAAGGTATTGTTCCCTTTCACCCATTTAGTGTCTTGGCCTTGCTTGTTTTAAATACTTCCTATTTGCTTCCAGTGGTTTTCTATGCCAGTCTTTAAACCTCACATATGAAGGGGCTAGTGATTTGATAACGATACAATCAAATTTGAGCACACGACACTGAGCTTACTACAGAGAAAATACATAAGTAGGCAAATAGGTAAAAAAAACAGTCTTTAAGACATCTCCATAACAATTCGTATTATATAATGCTGTTGTGTAACCTGAGAAAACATGCTATTCATTAAAACACATACACACACATATATCCTTTTCCAAATGCTAAATTTAAAGTAAGTAGATAGCATATAAGTACATATCCCAACCCAAGAAACCTTCATATTATTAATATAAAACAAAAGAAACTCTAGGTCAGCTCAGGGGAGGGCAATTATTTTGGTTCTCATTTCCTCAAATTAGCTAAGGTAATGGGCTACACATATATTGTAATATGGGTTGCATAATCATTGCTCAAAATAGCTCTCTGACTTCTGTCTTGGGCCAAAGAGAATAATTAGCTGGGCTGGGGGAAAAAAACAGCTCTGTAAGCCCACTGGAATCATGGAGAATTTACATCTTAAAGTTATGATATGGAATTAATAAAGATAGATTTTCCCTACCATGTCAATTGCAAACACTTTTTTTTTCTTTTTGAGAAATAAGAAGAACAGTGCCCTAGATTTTTGCTGAATTAACAACTGTCTTCAAGAAGGTGCTAGAGAGGGGAAAAAAAAAAAACCAACCATTGATAAAAACATACCAAAAGCAGTGAGAAATCTCTTATACACAACCCATATAAACTCCAGATCCAAGATGGGAGGCCTATTGCACAGTTGATGGATGCCAAGGTAAGCATTTTGGTGGAGTAGTGGGGGGAGTAATACCTCAATGAGCCTTGTCCACAACTGGAGTGGCTCTAAACTCCAAAGTGCCTACAAATTGCACTATACAATTGAACATGTATCTGAACATTGTTGTGATTTTTCTCTCTGATGTTTCAATAACAGTTCTTCCAAATAAGGTGAGAGATTCCAGATATTGGACCAAATGTGACTCTCACGGGCCTCATAGTCTCTAGCCCCTGTGCTGGATGCAGAATCACTGCTCAATTAACCCATATGGCTAGATTAACATTGCTTTTATAATCAGAGACTGTGCAAAAGGAAAAAGACAAGCACGGGAGGATGAAACAGTGACAAGGGAGGAGAAAAGCAGGGGAAGAGGTCATATGGGATACCTCTATTACTGTAATCTAATAGGAAGGGGACACTCTTTCTATGAAGTTAATGCAACCATGAGACTCTCTTAAGCACCAGAGAATATAATCATAAAACTTACCCAGAGCCTGAAGAAACACTAAGCATTTCATTGATACTCCAGACATTAAAATTCATTTTTTATGATTATCCCTATTAGAAAGAAGGGAGGAACATTAATTAAGGAGGTTAATGCAGTATATTTTTCTCAAAGATTATTGAAGACTATTCTATGTAGATGAGAACATTTCAGCAGTTACATTCCCATCGAATTGGTGAAAATTTCCATTACCTATGTACTAGAACCAGGTATTTTCTGCTGCTAAAAATTCCCATCCTTCTTAATTCCAGGGGCAGCCAAAAGTCACCGGTGAAACAGCAAATTTGCTTTCTATCCTCTGGCTCTCTTGCCCTTTTCTTTACGATCTTTTCTCTTGCCACCCTATTAATAATCAACTTTCAGAAAAAGACCAAGAAATCCTATCTTTCATTGACTTAACAGATTAAGATGACTTATCTATTACATCTCCCAAGAAGACCAGTCCTTCCAACACCATAGGATATTGGAATGCCAACAGAGTTGTGGAATTTAGGCAATAGAGAAGCTTGGTGAGGAGGGAGTGCTTTGGGCAAAAGTGCCTTCCCACACCTCTTATAAGCAGTTGCCTACTCTGGTTACTGCTAACCCAACACTGCAAACTGTATCCGTTATGATGACCATATAGCCTGGATTTTATGAAACAAGTCCAATTGCAAAATTTTTTCTCCCTATGATCACAAGACTATTCATATTTATCAGATTATACATTATGATTGTGGGCAGCAGAAAATATGATTCCCATACATTTAGTGAACTAAATAAAGACCATCAAACAACAAATACTGCCCCAAAACAAACCTAGATAAAATGAACAGAAGTGCTGAACAAATATAGACATCCTTATATACTTACATTTTATATAATTTAACCTTTAGAGAAATCTATTACATTGCAGTTTTCTAATATTCTAGAAAATAGATACAGTTGAGTGTTTATAACCACTGGTTTTGCAAGAATGTTAAGTGCAGACCACAGGATCAAGGGGCTAAGTATACCACCACTTACTCAGCCCATTCTATGTGCCAGGCCTAGTGCTAATTATATACATCCACTCATTTAATCTTCTCAACAATTTTGTGAAGCTGGTGTTATTATCCCCATTTATAAATTTGTGAGCCAAGGCTCAGATAGGTTAAATAACTAACTCAAATCCTCTCCCATAATTAGGAGTAAGTAAGCTCTAAGCCAGGTAAGCCCAGTAACAAAGCCCACACTATTTCAAACCCTATGCTCTTGTTTCTTGACATTGGTTCTGTTCTAGATACTTCCTAGAACCAAGCAGTTCTGAATTTCTCCTTTTATGAGAAGGAAAATGAATTGGTAGGGTATGACTTTAAAGACAACCAGACCAAGGTCCAGATACTGACTCTGGTACTTAAAAGCTGTGTGAACTTGGGCAAATCAGTTAACTTCTCTGAACCTCAGTTTTCACATCAGTTAAATGAGACTAACACCTACCTTAAAGGAATTCAAGAGCCTGACTATCCCCTGGATCCTGATACTTACTAGGTGCTCCTTGATTACTTTCTTAGAGGCTGTGGCTTCACCATTCTCAAATGAATCCATAGTCTCCTGGGACTTTCCACACTCACCCCTTTTTAGTTCAAAGGATTCTCATTCTCATAGTCACCCCAGCTGAGAATAAAGTTGCTGCAGGGTTGGGACTAAACACCACAGTTTATTTTGTCTCGACCCTCTTGAACACAGGATAGCAAATTTCTTCTTTATAGATGTTCTAGTTTGCTAATGCCACTGGAATGCAAAACACCAGAGATGGACTGGCTTTTATAAAAGGGGGTTTATTTGGTTACACAGTTACAGTCTTAAGGCCATAAAGTGTCCAAGGTAACACATCAGCAATCGGGTACCTTCACTGGAGGAAGGCCAATGGTGTCCGGAAAACCTCTGTTAGCTGGGAAGTCACGTGGCTGGCGTCTGCTCCAAAGTTCTGATTTCAAAATGGCTTTTTCCCAGGACGTTCCTCTCTAGGCTGCAGTTCCTCAAAAATGTCACTCTTAGTTGCACTTGGGGTATTTGTCCTCTCTTAGCTTCTCTGGAGCAAGAGTCTGCTTTCAACGGCCGTCTTCAAAATATCTCTCATCTGCAGCTCCTGTGCTTTCTTCAAAGTGTCCCTCTTGGCTGTGGCAAGCTCGCTCCTTCTGTCTGATCTTATATAGTGCTCCAGGAATTTAATTCAGACCCACCCAATGGGTGGGCCAACACCTCCATGGAAATTATCCAATCACAGTCATTACACACAGTTTGGTGGGGCACATCTCCATGGAAACACTCAAAGAATTACAATCTAATTAACACTGACAGGTCTGCCCACACAAGATTCATCAAATATAATTGTGTTTGGGGGACATAATAAATTCAAACTGGCACAATAGACTACCTTTCAAAGAAGTTCAATACAATACTACTTGCCCAAGAAGCAAATAAATAAAACAACTCATTCAGATGAAAACTGAAAAAAAAAAAAAACAAAAAACAAACAAAAAAACCTTGACTGTTGAAACTGGCAACAAATGGTCTTTAAAGTGAACCACATTCTAATAAATTGGGGTAGCTGGTGGTAGATACCTGAAACTATCAAACTACAACCCAGAACCCATGAATCTTGAAGACAGTTGTATAAAAATGTGGCTTATGAGGGGGGACAGTGGGATTGGGGGGGCCATGGGGATCACACTCCCCTTTGTCTAGTTTGTGTATGGATGAGTGGAAAGGTGGGGGAAGGAAACAAACAAACAGACAAGGGCACCCAGTGTTCTTTTTTACTTTAGTTGCTCTTTTTCACTTTAATTATTATTCTGGTTACTTTTGTGTGCGTGGTAAGAGGGTGTCAGGGATTGATTTTGGTGATGAATGTACAACTATGTAATGGTACTGTGAACAATTGAATGTACGATTTGTTTTGTATGACTGCGTGGTATGTGAATATTTCTCAATAAAATGAATATTAAAAATAAATAAATAAATAAATAAATAAATAAATAAACAAATAAATAAAGTTAACCACAGTCAGGGTTTAGTGCAGCCCTAAATGTTAAGAAAATATTCCAAGGGAACTGGCTATTCGCTAATATTATTACTATCTGAATCTTAGATGCTTAAATTTCTCCCACAATCTCAGCTCACTCTTTGAAAACAAGTGTGTAATATGCTTTTGAAATTCATATAAAACACAACGACCTTTATTCATGGAATTAGTAATATAAGCATTCAGAAGGCCCTTACAGTTCCAGATATGTGCCAGTGTGCCAGCACCAGAGGAGTGGAACTGAGAAGGCCCTGGATGACTGGAAGATGGCAAGGTTAGTCTCCTTTCCCAGACTAGAACAAACTCCCCCTTGGCTGTTGAAAATTAAACGAGCAACCTCTGTTAGCTGAAAAGATTCAATATGGTATTGATATGCATGGTGGAAGCTTAAATGACATTTCTTCTTTTTGGTCAGTTGTCCTACTCTTACTTGAGCACCTCTTTTCATACAATTTACTCAAGACTGAGCATGTCTGTCTTCCCAGGATTCAGCCAGAGGAAGGGGATCCTACAAAGGTTGGTAACTTGACTGTCAGTCAAAATCAAAAGAGGTCTTTGGACCATCGGTAAGTATGGAGTTTTTCAATGGCTCATTCACAGACTAAGGCTACTGCTCCTTGTTTCTGGCTGGGTTAGTCAAGCCCCGTGGTGCCCTCTCTGCTAATAGTGGAATTGAGATGGTGACATTTGCACTCACAGAGGCTGCAACACTGGGCAGCAGTGAAAGTCGGGGGAAAAGGATGGGAGCAATATAAGGAAGTTCTTTGTTAGCTGGACAAAAGACAGAAAAGCACATGAAGGTGACTATGGGTCAAAAGGGCAAAACATGGCTAGATGCTGATTTCTCAGGATACAGAGAAAACTCCTATCTCTTTCCAGGTAATGGGTATCTAACTTTGAGTCCTAAGGATTCACGAAGTTCCTTAGTGTCAGAGGTCTGCTTATTCCATAGGGGCAGAGAGGCAAATTATTGCATATCAAGGGGAAAGCACAGAGAAAGGCCAATTATCCTTGATTGATACAAGTTACTGCTAAACAGAAACTGATTTAGAAGTATAATATGTATGCATTAACAAATAAAAGAATCATGAAAAACATTTTTATTTAAGGAAAGAGGTTAGAAATTTTAAATTAGATTAGCTGTTGCCAGCAAATCACAGGGATTGAAAAACAGATATTTCTCTATTTTTTTATTAAAAAATTTCCACAACCTCCAGAAGGAATCAACCCTGCTGACACCTTGATTTCAGACTCCTGGTCTCCAGAACTGTAAGAGAATAAATTTCTGTTTTAAGAAAAAAAAATAAAAAATTTACAAACACAATACCCACCAAACAACAACTCTTCCTTCTCCATTTCCCAATCCCCAGGTAACCTCTAATCTACTTTGTCTCTATGAATTTACTATTTCTAGATTTTTCATATAAATGAAATCATATAGTATTTGTTTTTATGGGCCTTGCTTATCTCATTCAGCAGAATATTTTCAAAGTTCCTCTATGTTGCATATGTATCAGAACTTCATTCCTTTTTATGGATGAATAATTTTCCATTGAGTGTATGTACTGCATCGTGTTTATTTGTTTATCTACTGGTGGACACTGGGGTTGTTTCCACCTTTTGGCTATTGTAAATGTTGTTTCTATGAATTCTGGTGTACAATATCTGTTTGAGTCCCTGTTTTCAATTTCTCTGGTTACGTAACTAGGAATAGAATTGCTAGGTCATATGGTAATTCTGTATTTAACTTTTTTAGGAACCTCCATACTGCTTTCCACAGTGGTTACTACATTTTACATTCCTACCAACAATGCATAAGGATTCCAATTTCTCAACATCCTCTCTAACACTTGTTATTTTCCATTTTTTTTGGTAATTGCCATGTTAATGGGTGTGAGGTAGTATATTATTGTGATTTTGATTTGCATTTCCCTAGTCAATAATGATGTTGAGCATATTTTCTATGCTTACTGGCCATTTGTATATCTGTATTGAAGAAATGACTGTTCAAGTCATTTGTCCAAAAACAAAAGTTTTTAATTTTGATGAAGTCCCCATTTATCTAATTTTTCTTTTACTGCTTGTGCTTTTGGTGTCATACCTAAGAATCCATTGCTGAATCCAAGGTCATGGAGATTTGCCCTTGTTATCTTCTAAGAGTTTCATGGTGTTAGCTCTTATATTTAGGTTGTTGATCCATTTTGAGATAATTTTTGTATATGGTGTGAAGCAGGGGTCTGTTTTAGTTTCCTGCACTGCTCAACCAAATACCATGCAATGATTCAGCTTAAACAATGGGAATTTATTTGCTTATCTTTTTGAGGCTAAAAGAAAGTCCATATCAAGGCATCATTCAAGCAATGTTTCTCCCTGAAGACTATGACATTCTGGGGCTAGCTGCCAGCAATCCTTGATCCTTAGTTTGTCATATGGCAAGGCACCTGGTGGCATCTCCTGATATCTCCCTTCTCTTCCGCATGTGACTGACATTCAGTTTCTTGCTTCCTGTGGCTTTCTCTCTGTCTGAATTTCATTCTCTTGTAAAGGATTCAAGCGATAGGATTAAGACCCATCCTGACTGGATCTTAACTGAAGTAACCTCATCAAAAGGTCTTACTTACAAAGGGTTCACACTCACAGGAATGGATTAAGTTTAAGATGTTTTTCTGGGGTACATAAAGCTTCAAACCACCACAGGGTCCAACTTCATTCTTTTTTCCAGGTGGATATCCAGTTTTCCCAACCCATTTGTTGAAAAGATTATTCTTTCTCCCTTGGCATCCTTATCGAAAATCAAGTGACAGTAGATATATGGGTCTAATTCTGAACTTTCAGTTCTATTCCTTTGGTCTATATGTCTATCTTTATGATAATACCACACAATTTTTATAAATTTATTTTTCATTTTTATTGTGGTAACATATATACAACTCAAAATTTTCCATTTTAACCGCTTTTAAGTGTACAATTCAGTAGTATTTACATTCAGAGTGGTGTGCCAACTTCACCAACATCCATTACTCATTTTCATCAGCATAAAAATAAACTCTGCACCCATTAAGCAATAACTCCCCATTCCCCTATCTCTGTTAATTTGCTTACTCTAGGCATTTTATATAAATGAGATCCACAATATTTGTCTTTTTATGTCTGGCTTATTTCTCTTAACATGATGTCTTCAAAGTTCATCTGTGTTGTAGCATATATTAGAACTTTATTATTTTTTGCCTAATAATATTCCATTGTATGTATATAGCACATTTTGTTTATCCATTCGTTAATGGACACTTGGGTTGCTTCCACTTTTTGACTATTGTTAATATTACTGCCATGATCACTGGTATACAGATATGTTTTAGTCCCTGCTTTCAATTCTCTTGGGTATATACCAAGAAGTGGGAATGCCAGGTCATCGGTAATTCTATGTTGTCATTGGTAATTCTATGTTCAACTTTCTAAGGAACTACTGAACTGATTTCCACAGTAACTGTACCATTTTTACAATCCCAACAATGCATAAGAGCTCCAATTTCTCTCCATATTCATGAACTCATGTTGTTTTCTGTTTGGTGTTTTTTTAAATAATAGCCATCCTAGTGGGTGTGAAGTGGTACTTATTGTGCTTTTGATTTGCATTTCCCTAATGAATAATGATTTTGAACATCTTTTCACATACTTATTGGTCATTTGTTTATCTTCTTTGGAGAGATGCCTATTCAAATCCTTTGCCCATTTTTAATTAGGTTATTTGTCTGTCAGTGTTGAGTTGTAGGAGTTCTTTATATATTCTAGACATTAAACCCTGAACAGATATATGGTTATCAATTAATTTTCTCCCATTCTGCAGGTTGTTTTTTCACGTACTACACTGTCTTGATTACTGTATCTTTGTAGTAATTTTTGAAATTGGGGAGTGAGTCCTCTAATTTTAGAAATTGGGGAGTGTGAGTCCTCTTCCTTGTCAAAATTGTTTTGGCTATTTGGGGTCCCTTGTAATTCCATATGAATTTAAAGAATGACTTTTCCATTTTTGCAAAAAAGGCTGCTAGAATTTTGATAGGGATTGCATTGAATCTGTAGATCTCTTTAGGTGGTAATGACATCTTAATATTAAATCTTCCAACCCATAAACAGGGGAAGTCTTTCCATTTATATAGGTCTTCTTTAATTTCTTTCAGCAGTATTTTGTAGTTTTCAGGGTACAATTCTTTTACATCCTTAGTTAAATTTATCCCTAGATATTTGATTCTTTTAGATACTATTATAAATGGAATTGTTTCTTAATTTTCTCTTTGAATTGTTCATTGTTAATGCATTGAAATACAATTTTTTTGTATGTTGATCTTGTACCCTGCAACTTTGCTAAATTCATTTATTAGCTCTAGTAGCTTTCTCGTGGATTCTTTGAATTTTCTATATGTAGGATCACGTCATCTGCAAATAGTTTTAATTCTTCCTTTCCAATTTGGATACCTTTTATTTTCTTTTCTTGCCTAATTGCTCTGACTGGAACTTCTGGTACAATTTTATTATTATTATTATTATTATTATTATTATTATTATTATTATATTTTTAGTACAATTTTAAATAGCAGTAGTGAAAGTGGCCATCGTTGTCTCATTCATGATCTTAGGGGAAAAGCTTTCAGTCTTTAACCATTGAGTATGATATTAGTTGTGGGTTTTTCATAAATGGCCTTAATCATGTTGAAGAAGTTCCCGTCTGTTCCAGTTTGCTAATGCTGCTGTTTTGCAAAACACCAAAAATGGATTGGCTTCACTGAAGGATGGCCATTGGTGTCTGGAAAACCTCTGACAGCTCAGAAGGCATATGGCTGGCAAACCAAATCCAACAGCATATTAAAAGTATTATATACCAGGTTGCGTTTCAAAACGACATTCTCTAAAATGTTGCTCTTGAGGTGTTTTGTCCTCTCAGCTTCATCTCCTCTTCAAAATGTCACTCTCAGTTGCTCTGAGTTGATCTGTCTGTGAACTCCTTTACAGGACTCCAGTGATCCAATTAACACCCACCCTGAATGGGTGGGGTAACACCTCCATGGAAATGATTCAATCAAATGTTTCACTCACAGTTGATTGAGTCACATCTCCATGGAAACAGTCAAAGAATTCCAATCTAATCAATACTAATATGTCTTCCCCACAAGACTGCATCAAAGAACACGGCGTTTTGGGGGACACAATAAATCCTAACTGGCACACCATCTATTCCTAGTTTTTTGAGTGTTTTAATCCTAAAATGATATTGGATTTTGTCAAATGCCTTTTCTGTATCTATTGAGACAATCGTGTTTTTTCCCTTCCTTCAATTTACGTGGCATATTACATTGATTGATTTTCATATATTGAGCCATCCTTGCATTCCTGGGATTAATCCCACTTGGTCATGGTATGTAACACTTCTAATATGCTGTTGGATTTGGTTTGCTAGTATTTGGCTAAGGATTTTTTCATTCATATTTCTAAGGGAAATTGGTCTGTAATTTTCTTTCTTTGTGATGTCTTTATATGCTTTAGTATCAGGATAATGCTGACCCCACAGAATGAATTAGGAAGTGTTCCCTCCTTTTGAATTTTTTGAAAGAGTTTGAGAAGGATTGGTGCTTACTCTTCTTTAAATGTCTGGCATAATTCACCACCAGTGAAGCATTCTGGCCCCAGACTTTTCACTAGTGGAGATTTTTTCATTACTGAATCAGTATCTGTAGTTAAAGATCTATTGAGATTTTTTATTTCTTCCTGTGTCTGTTTAGGTAATTTGTATATATCTAGGAATTTTCCCATTTCATCTAGATTATCTAATTTGTTGACATATAATTCTTAGTATTCTCTTATCTTTTTTATTTCTGTAAAGTCAGTAGTGATATCACCATTTTAGTTTCTGATTTTAGTTATCTGCATCTTTTCTTTTCTAGCTAAAGCTTTGTCAACTGTATTGATCCTTTCAAAGAACCGATTTTTATTTTGTCTACTTGCTCAACTGCTTTTCTATTCTCTATTTCACTTACTTCTGCTCTAATCTTATTTTTATCATTCCTTATGTTAACTTTGGGTTTACATTGCTCTTCTTTTTCTAGTTCCTCAAGATGTGAAGTTAGGTTATTGATTTGAGATCTTTCTTCTTTTTTGATATAGGCATTCATAGCTTAAATTTCCCTTTGGGCACTTCCTTTTCTGCATCCCACAAGTTTTGGTATGTTGTAGTTTCATTTCAATTTGTCTCTATTTTCTAATTTCTCTTGTGATTTCTTTTTTAACCCATCTGCAGTTTAAGAGTGTGTTGTTTAATTTCTACGTACTTGTAAATTTTCCAGTTTTCATTCTGTTAGTGATTTCTAATTTCTTTCCACTGCAGTTAGAGAGGATACTTTGGATGATTTCAATATTTTAAAATTTATTGAGTCTTATCTTGTGCCCTAACACATGATCTATCCTAGAGTATGAGCCACATGCATTTGAGAAGAATGTGTATTCTCCTGTTGTTGGGTGAAGTGTTCTATTTACGTTTGCTAGATATATTTGGTTTATAGTATTGTTCAAGTCCTCTGTTTCCTTGTTGGTCTTCTATCTTGAAAGTGGTATATGGAAATCTCCAACTGTTATTGAGGAATTGTCTCTCTCTCTTCAGTTCTGTTGATGTTTGCTTTATGTATTTTGGGGACAGTGGTTAGGTGCACATGTGTTTAAAATTGTTATATCTTCTTGCTGGATTGACACTTTTTCAATATATAATGCCCTTTGTCACTTGTAACAGTTTTTAACTTAAAGTCTATTTTTCAGATATTTGAGTAGCCACTCCAGCACTCTTTTTAGCTATTTTCATGGACTATTTCTTTTCATTCTTTCGCTTTCAATCTATCAGTGTCTGTGGATCTAAGATTAGTTTCTTATAAACTGAATATAGCTGAATCATACTTAACTTATCCATTTTGCCAGTTTCTGCATTTTGGTTTAAGACTTTAATCCATTTACATTTAAGGAAAATACTGATAGGGCAAGACATGTTTTAGTTTTCTAGGCTGCTTAAAGCAAATACCATGAAATGGGTTCGCTTAACAATGGGAATTTATTAGCTTACAGTTTTGAGGCCAAGAAAATGTTCAAGTCAAGGCATCATCAAGGCAATGATTTATTCCTGAAGACCAGCTACTGGTGATCCTTGGCTACTCTGTCATACAGCAAAGCACATGGCAGCATCTGCTGGTCTCTCCCTTCTCTTCCAGGTTTCTCTGATTTCACCTTCTTGCTTCTGTGGCTTCTCTCTCTCTTTGTCTGAATTTCATTCTCTTATAAAGAACTCCAGTAATAGTATTAAGACCCATCCTGAATTAGGTGGGACACACCTTAACTGAAGAAGCCTCATCAAAAGGTCCTACTTACAATGGGTTTACACCCATGGGAATGGATTAGATTTAAGAACATGTTTTTTGGGGGTACATACAGCTTCAAACCACAACAACTTACTTCTGCCCTTTTGCTTTTTTTTAATTTTGTATGTTTTATACATTTTTGGGTCTCCCTTTCCTCCATTGCTGCCTTCTTTTTTGTAATGAACCATTTTGAATCATTTCTCATTTCCTTTTGTGCAAATTTTTTAGATATGTTCTTTGTGGTTACGATGGGGATTACATTTAACATTCTAAATATATTACAATTTAGTTTGATTTGGTACCAGTTTAACTTTAGGACCTTTAGGGACCTGATTAGCCCTCTCTATTTTTTATTATTGCACTTTTCAGATCCAGAATTTCTATTTAGCTCCTCTTTATAATTTCTATCTCATTATTGAAATTCTCATTTTGTTCATATATCATTTATCTGATTTCCTGTAGTTCTTTTTCCATGTTTTCATGTAATTCATTGATCCTATTTAAGAAAGTTGATCTAAAATCTTTGATTAGCAATTCCAGCAAATGGGCTTCCTCCAGGATAGCTTCTGTTGAATTCTTTTTTCACCCCTGTGGCTGGGCCATACTTTCCTGTCTCCTTGTATGTTTAAAATTTTTTTTGTCATTGTTGAGAACTTTACATTCTGAATATTATATTTTGGTTACTCTGGAAATCTAGTTCACCCACTCCTCAGCCCACCAGACAAAAAAAGAAAAAAAAAAGGGTGCCCTGCTTCCCCAAGTCTCCTGATAGATGCCTGTGAAGAAGCCACTAATGATGAGAGGGCCAAAAGTGAGGCCACCTGAATGCCTCTTTGTTGCTCAGATGTGGCCCTCTCTCTCTGGCTAAGCCAACTTGAAAGGTGAAATCACTGCCCTCCCCCCTACGTGGGATCAGACACCCAGGGGAGTGAATCTCCCTGGCAACGTGGAGTATGACTCCCGGGGAGGAATGTAGACCCGGCATCATGGGACAGAGAACATCTTCTTGACCAAAAGGGGGATGTGAAAGGAAATGAAATAAGCTTCAGTGGTAGAGAGATTCCAAAACGAGCTGAGAGGTCACTCTGGTGGGCACTCTTACGCACACTTTAGACAACCCTTTTTAGGTTCTAAAGAATTGGGGTAGCTGGTGGTGGACACTTGAAACTATCAAACTACAACCCAGAACCCATGAATCTCGAAGACAGATGTATAAAAATGTAGCTTATGAGGGGTGACAATGGGATTGGGAAAGCCATAAGGACCACACTCCACTTTGTCTAGTTTATGGATGGATGAGTAGAAAAATAGGGGAAGGAAACAAACAGACAAAGGTACCCAGTGTTCTTTTTTACTTCAATTGCTCTTTTTCACTCTAATTATTATTCTTGTTATTTTTGTGTGTGTGCTAATGAAGGTGTCAGGGATTGATTTAGGTGATGAATGTACAACTATGTAATGGTACTGTAAACAATCGAAAGTACGATTTGTTTTGTATGACTGCATGGTATGTGAATATATCTCAATAAAATGATTAAAAAAAATAAAAAAAATAAAAAAAAAACAAACTAAAGGACAAATGGGGTGGGATGGGGGATGATTTGGGTGTTCTTTTTTCACTTTTATTTTTTATTCTTGTTCTGGTTCTTTCTGATGTAAGGAAAATGTTCAGAGATTGATTGTGGTGATGAACGCATAACTATGTTATCATACTGTGGACAGTGGATTGTATATCATGGATGATTGTATGGTGTGTGAATGTATTTCAATAAAACTGAATTTAATAAAAAAATAAAATTAAAAAAAAAAAAAAAAAAAAAGTGAGGCCAGCATCCACACTGTTCCCACAGGGATTCCCCAGACTAAAAGGAAAAAAAAAGGGGAGGGGGAGGAAGGGAGGAGGGAATACTAGGAATACTAACAAGAAACAAACAATCAAACAAAAAAAAACAAAAAGGTGCACCGCCTTTCCAAGTCTCCTGTCTTTCCAGGTCTTTCTGCTTTCCCAAGCCAGAAGTCCCTGCTGCTGAGAGGGTTGAAAGTGAGGCAAGAATCTGTGCTGTCCCCTGAGGATCCAGCAGACCAAAAAACAAAAAGAAAGGAAACAGAACAAAAAGGTTCACAGCCTCTCCAAGTCTCCCTGTGGGTGCTGGTGGGAAGCTGGAAACCGTTGCTGCCGAAGAGTCCAAAACTGAGGCTAGTGTCTGCGCTGGTCTCTCAGACTTCTGGGAGACCAACCTCGACTTGCAACCCCACCCTTTAGAGTATGTTATTTCCTCTGCCTGCCCTGGTCTCAGCCTGCCACTCCCAAAATCCGAGCTGCTGTTGCCACAGCCACTGCCAGTTTCCACAGCATTGCTGTGGGCTGAAAAATGGGGGACGGTCACTGGATCCCACACGCCCTCACTTAGAAAAGCTTGACAGCCATTTCCCTCAACAAGCACTCCCCACGGTTGTTCTAAGCATCCAAATTGGTTCCAGGGTTACCACCTCTTTTACTAGCTCATTTCTTTTTCTGGAGGAAGGAGCAATGTGTAGAACTGCCTTACACTGTCATTTTGTGCTTGCCCTTTCAAAACAGGTATTTCTTAAGAAGCGATGGCTATTTTAACTGGTGGCAGACTAAGCTAAGCTACAAATTGTATTCCAGCATACATATATTGCAATATTAAATTAAGTATTATAGAATATCTCTATAATATGCAGCCCGAGTTAAAAGGACTAAAACTTGCCCAAAAGAATCCCCTGAAGACACAGGATGGATACATGCTGCAGTTGCAAAATAAACAAAGCAGTAACATAACCAGTCATCAAATAAAGCAAATGAACTTGGATTTTCCTATCCGTTTTCATCTATTAGTCTCCATCCAACACATTCTTCACTGATAAAGGGTCACTTTATCTGCCTTCTTTTCTTCCATAAGCTCTCAGGCAAAGTCCCTCTCGTAATCAGCTTTTCATCACCATAAGGGAAAAATAAAAATTCTTATAGAAGGAAACTAAAATTTTTCTGGGATCCTTTCACATCACCTGTAATCATTAACTTAAGGAAACTATTTATTGTTGCCACTATTTTAAATATAGTCTCTTGATGGAGATTAATGAGCTTTTATGACTAGATGTCTATATAAACTTGGCCCTCTCTTAACTTCACTTTCCCTCCAACTATTGTTCCATTTCTCTCCTCTCTTTATGGCAAATTTTATACAAAGGGTGGTCTAAACTTGTCTTTTCATCCTGGCCTTTTGAATCCACACAGCAAATAGGTTTTTGCCTCCACTATTCAACTGAAATTGCTCCTGTCAAAGTTACTGTGATGCTTAATTTTACAGGTCAACTTGGCTAATATATGGTGTCCAATTGTTTGGTCTAATATTGGCCCAGATGTTGCTGTGGAAGTATTTTGTAAATGGGATTAGCATCTCAATCAATTGATTTTAAGCAAAGAAAATTACGCTCAATGATGTAGGTGGGCCTCATCCAATCAATTGGAGGCCTTAAATGCAAAGAATTGAAAGTTGCAGTAAGAAAGAATTCTGCCTCAAGACTATATCCCCCACTCCTCCCTGAGTTTCCAGCCTGCCTGCTTCCCCTAAAAAAATTAGGCCAAGACTAAAAAATTTTTGGACTCAAGACATCAATATCACTCTTACCAAAGGTTGAAACTGACGGTTAAAACTTCGGCTTCCATGTAAGACCAAGGGAAGAAGTGTTTATTTGTTGTAGGATCTATATTTTCTAAACAATATAACTTCTACAGTCAGTTTGTTCAAACACCACAATTACATGGAACTTTGAATAGGAAGTGAGATATGGTAGGTCTGTATAGATTAGAGTGAAATAGCAACACATCCCAAAGTAATTTGGGTGGAGAATAAAAACATATATTCAGGCCCCCCCTGAAGAGCTGGGGGAGGATGTGGAGATGTTAGACTTCCTCACCTGGATTGTTGCTGATGTTCTCACAAACAATGGGGACTGACGACTTGACATGCTGAGCCCTCTGTCTTGGGGCTTGCCCCTAGGAAGCTTGTTACTGCAAAGGAGAGGCTGAACCTGCTGATAATTGTGCCTAAGAGTTTCCCCCTGAGTGCCTCTTTGTTGCTCAGATGTGGCCCTCTCTCTCTAATTAAGCCACCTTGGCTGGTGATCTCACTGCCCTCTCCTCTATGTGGGACCTGACTCCCAGGGGTATAAATCTCCCTGGCAATGCAGGATATGACTCCTGGGGATGAATCTGGACCCAGCATCATGGGATCAAGAACATCTTCTTGACCAAAAGGGTGATGCAAAATGAAACAAAATGGAGCTCAGTGGCTGAGAGATTTCAAACAGAGTTGAGAGGTCACTCTGGTGGACATTCTTACGCACTATATAGATAACACTTTTTAGGTTTTAATGTATTGGACTAGCTAGAAGTAAATACCTGAAACTACCAAACTCCAACCCAGTAGCCTTGACTCTTGAAGATGATTACATAACAATGTAGATTACAAGGGGTGACAGTATAATTGTGAAAACCTTGTGGATCGCACTCCCTTTATCCAGTACATGGATGGATGAGTAGAAAAATGGGGACCAAAACTAAGTGAAAAATAGGGTGGAATGAGGGGGGAGATTTGGGTGTTCTTTTTTATTTTTATTTTTTATTCTTATCCTGATTCTTTCTGGTATAAGGAAAATATTCAAAAATAGAATGGGTGATGACTGAACAACTATAGGATGGTACTGTGAACAGCTGATTGTATACCATGGATGATTGTATGGTATGTGAATAGATCTCAATGAAACTGAATCTAAAAAAAAAGAACCCCCCCAAAATTAATTAATTAATTAATTAGATTAAAAAATATATATATATCACTCTTACCACAATTTCCAGATTTCCAGCCTCCAGCCTCTACTACTGAATTTGGATTTGTCAATCCCAACAATCACATAAGCCAGATATTTAACATAAGACTCTAAACATATATATATTTTATATATATATACACACACACATAGACACACACACACACATAAGTATCCTGTTGGTTCTGTTTCTTGGAGAACCCTCATATGGTCATGAATAATTAATTCTCACTTATCATCTTCCTTAACCCATCAGCATCATTTTGACACAACTGTTATCCCCCTCCTCTTTGAAGCATGTATTAGGCAGGTGCCAGATCACTGCACTATCCTGGAATCCCTTCCCCAACTAGGACATGCCTGCTCAGGATCCTTTGCTGCTTTTATCCTCATCTCCAGGCCTCTAAACATTGTAGGTCCTGGGCTCAATTCAATCTCTTTTCCACCTATATTGGCTCCACTGGTGACCCCATTCAATCTCATTGTCTTAAAAGCCATCCATAACCAGTAGATGTAGAAAGTTAACTAGAACAATTTAAAAAAAAAAAAAAAAAAAAGAGAGAAAGATAATCTCAATGCTATTTAACTGTTCCACATCATAAAAGAAAAAATTCCAAATTATTTTTATGCAGCAACTAAAATATTCATTCTAAAACTTGACAAAAGATTGCACCAAAAATTAAAATTATAGATGAATGTCACTATTGAACATAGAAGCAAAAATCTTAAATAAAATATTAGCAAATAGTGAGTGACAAGAGAAATGATCAAAGGGTTTCCCCTACAAAAGTAAAAAGGCATTTGACAAAATTCAACATCCATTTATGTTAAGAAAAAAAACAAAAGAAAATTGACAGATACTTCTTTGATGTTATTATAAGTTTTTATATAATTTATATAATGCCCAAAAACCAACATCTTAATTAGGAAACAGTATCAGCCTTCCTGCTAAAGTCAAGGAAGACAAGGATGCTCACTATCTCCACTTTCATTTATCATTGTCTTGGAGGTATTCACTGGTGCAATTAAACAAGAAAAAAACAATCAGAGGTAAAAATTGGAGAGAACAAGGTAAAATTACCACCATTTACAGTTGATATGAGTATATGTCTAGAAAAACCAAAAGAATAGTTGGAAAATACTATAAACAATGAGAGAATTTAGTCAATTAGCAGATTATAAAATCAACATACAAAAACCAATATTTTCACATACACAAATAATGAGTTAGAAGATGTAATGGAAGACCAAATGTGTATCAAAAACCAAATCAAACCAAACAAAGAGATTTTTAAAACCTAGGCAAAAGCTTAACAAGAAATGTCTGAAAATTCTTTAAGGAAGACTATAAACCATTCCTTAACAGCAGAAAAGATAAATCGTGTTCTTTGATAGGAAGATTTGGCATCACAGAGACATCAAATCTCTCTAGGTCAACTTATAATTTTGAAATGATCCCAATAAAAATACCATTAGATTTTTTTCAGGAGGTAGAAAGTTGATTTTAAAGTTTTGAAACAACAACAAAACAAAACAAACAAAAAAACAAAACAGGAAAATCCTGGAAAAGAAGAGGGAGAGAAAAGAGAGGAGGATTTTTCTGGATAGTCCTACCAGGTATTAAAACATCTTATAAAAGTCGCTATGATTTTACAGTTTTATATTGGCAAATAATTAGATAGGCAAACCAGTAGAATATAATATAAATATAAAATCTAGAAAGAGATCTAACTGAAAATAGAAATCGAATTTGTATATGAAAAAAGTGACACCTTAAATCTATGGGGAAGAGATCAACATTTTAATAAGTAGCAATGGGATAAATGAATAGCTATATGAAAAGAGATTAAGTCCTCAAGTATATTCTAAATGGATTTGAGATTGTGTAAAAATTAAACCATATAAGCACTGAGAAAAAACAAGGATAAATTACTCTATAACCTGGAAGTGGGGAAATTTTTGACTCAAAATTCAGAAATAGTAAGGGAAAAGATCAGCAAATTTGACTACATAAAATTTTTAAAAAGAAAAATGATCAAGACATATGAACCAACAGTTCACAAAAATGAAATACAAAGGCCCCTATATATATAAGAAAATATAAGCAACCTCACTCACATTAAAATAGATGAAAATTAAAACCATACTCATCCAATTAAAAAATTAGCAAAGGCTTCGGATGATTTCTATTCTGTGTGAATATATCTCAATAAAATTGCATTTAAAAAAATAAGCATCCAGCTTGATATTCCAAATGGCCACAGTATGCCATGCCCTTACCAACAGTAGTTCCAAAATACCTAGGTCCCTATTTGAGATTCTATAAAAAATTCTCTCACTAAGTTTTATCTCTCAGAAACTTAAATCCACCAGAGCATTTTTACTGCAGACAGGTCCCCAAACCCAGAGGCAACAGCCTCTTTAAGAACAACAATCAGATGCAGCCCACTTCTCCATACTGTCAACACCCCTTTTCAATATGAACAAGTTAGGGTAGTCACTGCCTACACACTCCTAAAGATTGCGAAAGTGATTAAACGAGAGGAAGGGGTAGCAATAGACAAGAGAAAATTTAATAAAGGATTATGGGGAGCCGCGCGCCGCTGTTGCTGCTGCTGCTGCTTCTGCCGCCGTCGCCCGCCAGGCTGCGTTCGGTTCGTCAGTGTTCAGTTCCTTCGTACCCATCGCCGCTTCTAAACCTTGCTACGGGATCGGATCCTGCCGGGAAAATGTCTGAAGATTTTTCGTTGGCAGATGCACTACCCGAACACTCCCCTGCCAAAACCTCTGCTGTTAGCAATACAAAACCTGGTCAACCTCCTCAAGGCTGGCCAAGTTCCAACCCTTGGAATAACCCAAGTGCTCCACCTTCTGTGCCGTCTGGACTCCCACCAAGTGCAACACCTTCTGTGCCTTTTGGACCTGCACCAACCGGAATGTATCCCTCTGTGCCTCCCACCGGACCGCCTCCAGCACCTTTTCCTCCTTCTGGACCATCATGTCCCCCACCTGGTGGTCCTTACCCAGCCCCAAGTGTGCCAGGCCCTGGCCCCACTGGGCCATATCCTACACCAAATATGCCCTTTCCAGAGCTTCCTAGACCATATGGTGCACCCACAGATCCAGCTGCAGCTGGTCCTTTAGGTCCATGGGGTTCCATGTCTTCTGGACCATGGGCACCAGGAATGGGAGGGCAGTATCCTACCCCTAATATGCCATACCCATCTCCAGGGCCATATCCCATTCCTCCTCCTCCCCAAGCACCAGGGGGAGCACCACCTGTACCATGGGGCACTGTCCCACCAGGAGCGTGGGGACCACCAGCACCATATCCTGCCCCTGCAGGCTCATATCCCACACCAGGACTCTATCCTACCCCCAGTAATCCTTTTCAAGTGCCTTCGGGACCTTCTGGTGCTCCACCAATGCCTGGTGGCCCCCATGTGAGTGTTTAATTTGTTATTTAATGTGCAGTAATAGTCACATAAGTACAATTGAAAGAATGGTTCCCTCCAATTTTGAATGGAAGATTTAAAAGTTTTAAAACTTTCTAAAAGGGGGCGTTTATATGTAAAATAAGAGTAAATTTCAAAGATTCAGGTAGAGCATTTAAAAGGATGAAAGTACAAGCATTCCTGGTACTAAAAATGGAAAGAAAATTTTCCTGAAGACCAATCTCTGCCTGTCTGGATTGATAAGAAAATAGATTTTTAAAGAATTTCAGGCAGTGAGAGTATAACTGCCTATTTTTCAGGCAACTCTCCATGGTGTTTCTCAGCCAGGATTTTGTTAGATCATTAGCAGTATTGAGCTCAAGATTATACCCCTATTCACTATAATCAATTAAGTGTAATGCTCTATGCTTTACTGTCAGCTAAGCTGGAGTAGGGTTTTTGTATTAGTTGAGGAGCCTATTAAGGGCATATGAAAAAGTAAAAAGGCACCCCCCCTTGAGGTAAATTAAGCAAGTATCCAAAAGCAGTCAAGATTCCCCTTAGGAAAAAAGTTTGTTTATTCTTAACATACAAACTTAACAATTCAGATCCCCATCTAGATTAATCAAACATCCATTTCAGTTGTAAAAGAAGAAAATCTCAATAAAGTACCCCTGACACGTCTTCCTTTCATTAGTATAACTTCTTGCTATACATATATATATACATAAATTTTTTTTTTTAATTTTTGCAAAATGTATGCCAAGGTAACTAAATGAGATGACTTGTTCTTTGGATTTATTAAGCAATAAATTTATTTTAAGCCATAAAAAAAAAAAAAGGATTATGAATACTGAAACTTTATATAAACACATATATATATTAGATGCTAGGATATTAGAATAGCTAGAAGGAAATAACTGAAATGGTAGAACAGTAACCTACAACATTCTTTGAAATTTGCTCCATAGCTATTTGTTGCATTGTACTTTGAAAGTTAGCACCCTTCTGTATATATCCTATATTTCACAATAAGGAAAGAACTGAAATTGTGGAACTGTAACTCTTAACATTTTTTGAAATTACCTATACAACAGCTTGTTGAGCTGTATTTTGAAAGTTAATACCTTTCTGTATGTATGTTACATTATATGATAATGGAAATAACAGAAATTGTGGAACTGTAACCCATAATATTCTTTGAAATTTGCTCTCTAACTACTTGTTAAATCATACCTTGAAAGTTATCACTGTTATGTATATAGGCTGAAGTTCACAATAAAAAAATGCATTTAAAAACATTAATTGAGCACTTCCTAAGAAAAAAAATAAGTAAAGGCCTTGAATAGACATTCCTCCAGAAATACACAAATTGCCAGTAAGTACATGAAAAGATGCCCAACATCATTAGCCTTTATGGAAAAGTAAGTCAAAACCATAATAAGATACTAGTCTACACCCACTAGAATGGCTATTATCAACAAGTGTTGGTGAAGATATGGAGAAATTGGAACCCTTATATATTGCTGGTGAGAATGTTAAATTATGTAGCTGCTGTGGAAAAGTTTGACAGTTCTGCAAAAAGTTAAATACTGAATTACCATACAAACCAGCAATTCCACTCCTAGATATATATCCAAAGGAATTGAAAAGTCACTCAAACAGATACTTGTACACCAATGTTCACAGTAGCATTATCCATAATAGCCAAAAGGTGGAAACAACCCAAGCATCCAACAATAGATAAATGGATAAACAAAACATGGTAGAGCCATACAATGGAATATTATTTGGCCATAAAAAGAAATGGAGTTCTGATACATGCTAAAACATGGGTGAACCTTGAAAGCATTATGCCAACTGAAATAAGACACATGCAAAAGGACATACGTTCTATGATTCCACTTATGTGAGGTGTCTAGAATAGGCAAATTCATAGAGACAGAAAGCAGATTAGAGGTTGTCAGGAGATGGGGGGAGGAGGGAATGGGGAGTTATTGCTTTATTACTTAATGGGCATAGAATTTCTGTTTGGGGTGATGAAGAAGTTTGGTAAATAGTGCTGATAGTTGAACAATATTATGAATGTAATTAATGTTACTGAATTGTACATTAAAAATGGTTAAAATGGAAAACTTTACTACATATATTTTACCACAAAATAACACATTCTTACCTATCAAATTAACAAAAATCCAAGTTATGACAACATACTCTATTGCTAAGGCTGTGAGGAAAGAGGCACTCTCTCACTCTGCTGGTGGGAAGGTCAAATGTCATCACCTCTTCGAAGGAGAATTTGGCAGTATGTAACAAATTTACATTTGTATAGATCCATAAATCCAGCAATTCTTTTAGTAATCTGTCCATAAAATACATAGACAAAAAATGAAATGACAGATATCATGGCTCTTCAATGCAGCACCATATGTAATAGCAAGACCAGAAACAACCTAAATGTCCATCAGTTGGAGACTAGTTGAATAAACTGTGGAACATCCACACAATGGAGTTCTATGGAACTATTAAAAGGAGTAAAGAAGATCTCTAGAAGCTCTGAGAGTGACCTCCAGGATATATTGCTAATCAAAAAAAAAAAAGCAAGGTGAAGAACAGTGTGTGGTAGTGTGCAATAGTTCATCCAAGAATGGGCATGAATATGAATGTAATAAATACACAAACAAACAAATGTGCTTATGTTAAAAAAGAAAGAAAGTGAAAAAGAAGGAAAGGAAGGAAGAAAGGAAGAAAGATAACGTGAAAACCAAAAGAAATGGTAGGAATAGGGTGGAGAGGCTGGGGATGGAAATTAAGACTTCTCAAAATGTAGCAGTTTCTCAGTTTTAAATTTAGAATCATATAAATGTTGTTTAAATGCAATCACATAATTACAAAACATTAAATCAAAATGGGAAAAACAAAGTAATCCCTACAAAGAAGCAAAAAGAAACAAGTTGAGGATTAAGCCCCACAGAGAGGGATTATTTCCTGTGCCTCTAAACTTGGTGATCTGACTCCACATCCCTAGTGGAGGGTATCCTTAAAACAAAATAAACAATAAAGGAATCTGTTTATCTGTTTTCAGCAATCACAGAGTTAGTTTAATCACAGAGTTAGTTTAAACTACCGGCCAATCTCCCTAATGAATATAGATGCAAAAATCCTCAACAAAATACTTGCAAATCGAATCCAAAGACACATTAAAAAAATCATACACCATGACCAAGTGGGGTTTATTCCAGGCATGCAAGGATGGTTCAACATAAGAAAATCAATCAATGTATTACAACACATTAACAAGTCAAAAGGGAAAAATCAATTGATCATCTCAATAGATGCTGAAAAAGCATTTGACAAAATCCAACATCCCTTTTTGATAAAAACACTTCAAAAGGTAGGAATTGAAGGAAACTTCCTCAACATGATAAAGAGCATATATGAAAAACCCACAGCCAGTATAGTACTCAATGGAGAGAGACTGAAAGCCTTCCCTCTAAGATCAGGAACAAGACAAGGATGCCCGCTATCACCACTGTTATTCAACATTGTGCTGGAAGTGCTAGCCAGGGCAATCCGGCAAGACAAAGAAATAAAAGGCATCCAAATTGGAAAAGAAGAAGTAAAACTGTCATTGTTTGCAGATGATATGATCTTATATCTAGAAAACCCTGAGAAATCGACGATACAGCTACTAGAGCTAATAAACAAATTTAGCAAAGTAGCGGGATACAAGGTTAATGCACATAAGTCAGTAATGTTTCTATATGCTAGAAATGAACAAACTGAAGAGACACTCAAGAAAAAGATACCATTTTCAATAGCAACTTAAAAATCAAGTACCTAGGAATCAACTTAACCAAAGATGTAAAAGACCTATACAAAGAAAACTACATAACTCTACTAAAAGAAATAGAAGGGGACCTTAAAAGATGGAAAAATATTCCATGTTCATGGATAGGAAGACTAAATGTCATTAAGATGTCAATTCTACCCAAACTCATCTACAGATTCAATGCAATCCCAATCAAAATTCCAACAACCTACTTTGCAGACTTGGAAAAGCTAGTTATCAAATTTATTTGGAAAGGGAAGATGCCTCGAATTGCTAAAGACACTCTAAAAAAGAAAAACGAAGTGGGAGGACTTACACTCCCTGACTTTGAAGCTTATTATAAAGCCACAGTTGCCAAAACAGCATGGTACCGGCACAAAGATAGACATATAGATCAATGGAATTGAATTGAGAATTCAGAGATAGACCCTCAGATCTATGGCCGACCGATCTTTGATAAGGCCCCCAAAGTCACTGAACTGAGCCATAATGGTCTTTTCAACAAATGGGGCTGGGAGAGTTGGATATCCATATCCAAAAGAATGAAAGAGGACCCCTACCTCACCCCCTACACAAAAATTAACTCAAAATGGACCAAAGATCTCAATATAAAAGAAAGTACCATAAAACTCCTAGAAGATAATGTAGGAAAACATCTTCAAGACCTTGTATTAGGCGGCCACTTCCTAGACTGTACACCCAAAGCACAAGCAACAAAAGAGAAAATAGATAAATGGGAACTCCTCAAGCTTAGAAGTTTCTGCACCTCAAAGGAATTTCTCAAAAAGGTAAAGAGGCAGCCAACTCAATGGGAAAAAATTTTTGGAAACCATGTATCTGACAAAAGACTGATATCTTGCATATATAAAGAAATCCTACAACTCAATGACAATAGTACAGCCGGCCCAATTATAAAATGGGCAAAAGATATGAAAAGACAGTTCTCTGAAGAGGAAATACAAATGGCCAAGAAACACATGAAAAAATGTTCAGCTTCACTAGCTATTAGAGAGATGCAAATTAAGACCACAATGAGATACCATCTAACACCGGTTAGAATGGCTGCCATTAAACAAACAGGAAACTACAAATGCTGGAGGAGATGTGGAGAAATTGGAACTCTTATTCACTGTTGGTGGGACTGTATAATGGTTCAGCCACTCTGGAAGTCAGTCTGGCAGCTCCTTAGAAAACTAGATATAGAGTTACCATTCGACCCAGCGATTGCACTTCTCGGTATATACCCAGAAGATCGGAAAGCAGTGACACGAACAGATTTCTGCACGCCAATGTTCATAGCAGCATTATTCACAATTGCCAAAAGATGGAAACAACCCAAATGTCCTTCAACAGATGAGTGGATAAATAAAATGTGGTATATACACACGATGGAATACTACGCGGCAGTAAGAAGGAACGATCTCGTGAAACATATGACAACATGGATGAACCTTGAAGACATAATGCTAAGCGAAATAAGCCAGGCACAAAAAGAGAAATATTATATGCTACCACTAATGTGAACTTTGAAAAATATAAAACAAATGGCTTATAATGTAGAATGTAGGGGAACTAGCAATAGAGAGCAATTAAGGAAGGGGGAACAATAATCCAAGAAGAACAGATAAGCTATTTAATGTTCTGGGGATGCCCAGGAATGACTATGGTCTGTTAATTTCTGATGGATATAGTAGGAGCAAGTTCACAGAAATGTTGCTATACTAGGTAACTTTCTTGGGGTAAAGTAGGAACATGTTGGAAGTTAAGCAGTTATCTTAGGTTAGTTGTCTTTTTCTTACTCCCTTGTTATGGTCTCTTTAAAATGTTCTTTTATTGTATGTTTGTTTTCTTTTTAACTTTTTTTTCATACAGTTGATTTAAAAAAGAAGGGAAAGTTAAAAAAAAAAAAAAAAAAGGAAAAAAAAAAAGATGCAGTGCCCCTTTGAGGAACCTGTGGAGAATGCAGGGGTATTCGCCTACCCCACCTCCATGGTTGCTAACATGACCACAGACATAGGGGACTGGTGGTTTGATGGGTTGAGCCCTCTACCACAGGTTTTACCCTTGGGAAGACGGTTGCTGCAAAGGAGAGGCTAGGCCTCCCTATGGTTGTGCCTAAGAGCCTCCTCCCGAATGCCTCTTTGTTGCTCAGATGTGGCCCTGTCTCTCTAGCTAAGCCAACTTGAAAGGTGAAATCACTGCCCTCCCCCCTACGTGGGATCAGACACCCAGGGGAGTGAATCTCCCTGGCAACGTGGAATACGACTCCCGGGGAGGAATGTAGACCTGGCATTGTGGGACGGAGAACATCTTCTTGACCAAAAGGGGGATATGAAAGGAAATGAAATAAGCTTCAGTGGCAGAGAGAATCCAAAAGGATCCGAGAGGTCACTCTGGTGGGCACTCTTACGCACACTTTAGACAACCCTTTTTAGGTTCTAAAGAATTGGGGTAGCTGGTGGTGGATACCTGAAACTATCAAACTACAACCCAGAACCCATGAATCTCGAAGACAGTTGTATAAAAATGTAGCTTATGAGGGGTAACAAGGGGATTGGGAAAGCCATAAGGACCACACTCCACTTTGTCTAGTTTATGGATGGATGAGTAGAAAAATAGGGGAAGGAAACAAACAGACAAAGGTACCCAGTGTTCTTTTTTACTTCAATTGCTCTTTTTCACTGTAATTATTATTCTTGTTATTCTTGTGTGTGTGCTAATGAAGGTGTCAGGGATTGATTTGGGTGATGAATGTACAACTATGTAATGGTACTGTGAACAATCGAAAGTACGATTTGTTTTGTATGACTGCGTGGTATATGAATATATCTCAATAAAATGAAGATTAAAAAAAAAAAAAAAAAAAAAAAAAAAGACATAATGCTGAGCAAAATAAGCCAGGCACAAAAAGAGAGATATTGTATGTTACCACTAATGTGAATTCTGTGAAAAATGTACAATGTTTTATACTGTAGAATGTAGGGGACCTAGAGATACCAATTAGTGGAGGGGGAATGATAATCTAATAAGAACAGATAAACTATGGAGGGTAATCTCAATGTTATGGGAATGCTCAGGAATGATTATGGTTTGTAAACTTTCTTGGATATAGGAAGATCATGTTGGAAGCAATAGAGTTATTTTAGGTTTTTTTTTTCTCTTATTCCTTTGTTTTCTTAGGGGTTGTTAATTTTCTTGGGGTATGGTAGGAACATGTTGGAAGCAATGTAGTTATTTTAGATTATTTGTTTTTCTTACTCCTCTGTTTGGACATGGTTTATTAATTTTCTTGGGGTATGGTAGGAACATATTGGAAGCAAAGTAGTTATTTTAGGTTATTTGTTTTCCTTAATCCATTGCTTTGTTTGAAATGTTGTGGGGTTTTTTTGGTTGTTGTTTGCCTGTTTGTTTTTAATTTTTTGATAAACAAAAGTTAAAAAATTGAAAAAAAATCAGTAGAAAAATGGGAGTAAAAACTAAATGACAAATAGGGTGGGATGGGGGGATGGTTTGGGTATTCTCTTTTCACTTTTATTTTTTATTCTTATTCTGATTCTTTCTGATGTAAGGAAAATGTTCAGAAATAGATTGTGGTGATGAACGCATAACTATATGATCATACTGTGAACAGTTGATTGTATACCATGGACGACTGTATGGTTTGTGAATATATATCAATAAAACTGAATTAAAAAAAAAAACACATCTACCTGCTTCCTTTCGGCCAGTTCCTCCATCTTGCAGTAGTAACTCGCCAAAATGATGAACACAAAGGGAAAGAGGAGAGGCACCCACTATATGTTTCCTAGGCCTTTTAGAAAACATGGAGTTGTTCCTTTGGCCACATATATGCAAATCTACAAGAAAGGTGGTATTGTAGACATCAAGGGAATGGGCACTGTTCAAAAAGGAATGCCTCACAAATGTTACCACGGCAGAACTGGAAGAGTCTACGGTGTTACCCAGCATGCTGTTGGTATCGTTGTAAACAAACAAGTGAAGAGCAAGATTCTTGCCAAGAGAATTAATGTACGTATTGAGCATATTAAACACTCTAAGAGCTGAGATAGCTTCTTGAAGCGTGTGAAGGAAAATGCTAAGAATAAAAAGGAAGCCAAGGAGAAAGGTACCTGGGTACAACTGAAGCGCCAGCCTGCTCCACCCAGAGAAGCACACTTTGCGAGAAACAGTGGAAAGGAACGTGAGCTACTGGAGCCCATTCCCTATGAATTCATGGCACAAAAGGTGCAAAAAAGAAATAAAAGACTTGTGGATTGTAAAAACAAAACAAAACAAAACAAAAATACATGTACCTAACTCAGATTCCCAAAATACATGAAGCTAAAACTGACAGAATTTAAGGGAGAAATTTGTGGGCCTACATTAATGGTAGGAGACTTCAATACACCACTGTAATGTGGATAGAACACCCACACTGGGGGATAATGGATAGAACATCCAGACAGGAGTTGAATAAAGCAATACAAGACTTAAATAATACTCTAAACCAACTAGACCTAACAGACATGTATAGAACAACTCACTGAACAACATCAGAATATACATTCTTCTTTAGTTCACATAGATCATCCTCCAGGATAGGCCATATCTTAGTCCATAAAACAAGTCTCAATAAATTCAAAAATATTGAAATCATACAATGTATCTTCCCAACCACAAGGTAATGAAGCTAGAAATCAACAATAGAGGGAGAAATGGAAAATTCACAAACATGTGGAAATAAAACAACCCACTCTTAAACAGCCAACGGTTTAAAAAGGAAATCACGAGGGAAATTAGGAAATACCTTGAGGCAAATGAAATTGAACATACAACACACCAAAACTTATGTGACAATACAAAGGCAGTGCTGAGGGAAATTTATAGCTCTAAATGCTTACATGAAAAAAAGAGAAAGATTTCAAATCAGAGACCTGCTTCAAAACTGAAAGAACTAGAAAAAGAAGAGCAAATTAAATCAAATCAGCAGAAGGAAGGAAATAACAAAAATTAGAGAGGAAATAAATGAAATAGAGAATTAAAAAACTAATAGAATCAACAAAAACAAAAGTTTGACAAGATCAACAGTAAAATGACAAATCTTTAGCTAAATTGATGAAGAAAAGAGAGGACACAAATGACTAAAATCAGAAATGAAAAGGGAGACATTACTACTGACCCCACTGAAATAAAACGGACTATAAGAGGATACCGTCAACAACTCGACACCAACAATATTTGCAGACCAATGTTCATATCGGCATTATTCACAATTTCCTAAAAATGGAAGCAACCCATGTCCATCAACTGATGAATGGATAAACAAAATGTGTTATATAACACAATGGAATATTATTCAGACAGAAAAAGGAATGAAGTTCCGATACAGGCGACAACATGGATGAACCCTGAAGACATGTTGAGTGAAATAAGTCAAACACAAAAGGACAAATATTATATGATATCACAGATATGAAATAACTATAATAAGCAAACTCAGAGAGTCAGAATCTAGAATACAGGTAACCAGAGGATGGGGTGGGGATAGGGAACCAGGAGTTAAGGTTTAAAATCTATACGGTTTCTATTAGAGATGATGGAAAAGATTTGGTAACAGAAGGTGGTGATGGTAGCACAAGATTCTGAATGCAATTAACAGTATTGAAATATATTTGAATGTGGTTAAAAGGGAAATGTTGGGTTGTATATATGACTCTAGAACAAAATTTTTAAAAAAAATCCATGGAACTGTGCAAGACAAACAGTGAACCCTAATTTAAACCATGGACTATAATTAATAGTACAATTATAAAATTATGCTTACATCAATGGTAACAAATATATCACATTAATGCAAGGTATTTAAAATAGGGTGGAAAATAAGAATCTTGCATTTTATGCATAATTGTTCTATAAACCCATAACTTCTCTAATTAAAAAATATATATTTCATAGCTCTGTCCACTGAAAATATTTAGAAACAATGACTAACCGGTAGAAATGTGCCTTCCTCGTACCCCGTTTGCAGGCGTGCTGCACCACACCCCACTACGAGGAACCAGGGCTCCTGAAGAAATGCCAGTTCCAGGACTGGGACCAGAGACGCCTCAGGTCAGCCCAGGACATCTTGCTGCATGAGACAGCAGGGAAGTTATGAAAGACTACTAGGGCCAAAGACTACTAGTTAGCCACCTAAAGGAGCTCTCTGTTAAATTCATAATTATACCCAAAAACCTCACTGGTAACTGAAGGACAGGAAATTAACCCATTATTCTGAAAACTGGTAAATAAAGGGAAAGAATCATTTCTCTTACCTTTCTAGAACAAACTGTACCTCAGAGTAACCAACACACAGATGAAAGTTCTTCTTTATATAGAAGTATTCCAACTAATAAAAACAGAAGTAGAGGATCAGAATATTACCATTTTGCAGCCCTAATGAAAATAACGGATCTAAGCAATGATCATCCACGGCTACTAAAACCATGGGTGAAAGGCCGAAGGGGAACTTTAAAGTTAGAAGGGTCAGGCTGGCAATACCTAGACCACGTGATGGCTCTTCCGTCACAGGACAGACACCAGACTCAGCAGGTACCTCCTGATAAGGTGCAACCAGAGGCGCGTAGCATCACCAGTGAGGTATTTGTGCCAAAGAATATCGAGTCTTAATCTGATTAAGTTTCTGCTCTACCAGTTTACAGAAAACACAGGAGGAGTTAAACAGCACCACAGGAACAATCAGCACAATCCAGAGAGTGGGAAATCCTACAATTTAAATGACCCTATTCTTTCAAAATATAAAAGGCAAGAAAAACAGGAGGTGTGGGAATCTAGATTAAAAAAGATTTATGAGGCACATTAGCCAAATACAGTGTGTTCGGACACTGAGTTGTAAGAAAACAATCAAGGAAATGTATGGATTGGATATTTAGTGATATTAAGAAATTGTTATGTGTGATGATAATAGTGTGTTTATATTGAGTCATTTTTTCTCCATATCTCTTATTAAATACACACTTAAGTTTTAAATGGATAAAATAACTTAATGTCTGTGATTTGCTTAAAACAAATGTAGTTGGGCCGCTGGAATAGGGAAAGGGTCCAGGCTAGCGCTAGGTTGATAACTGTTGAAGCGAGACGACTTGGTACATTGGATTTCTTTTATCCATTCTCTACTTTTGTAATGTTTGAAATTTTCCACAATAGTTAATACCTTGTGTGAGCTGACAACTCCCAAATTTATTACTTCCAACCCAGAACCCTTCCCTGAACTCCTGACTCCTATACTCAGCTGCTGACCCGACATCTCTACTTGAATGACTGATATTCACCTCAAACCTCACATGTCCAAAGCCCAGATCCTCATCTTTCCCCCTAAACATTCTCCACCTATAGTTTTCCTATTTCAGTTAAGGGTAACTTCATCACTGCAATTGCTCAGGCCATAAACTGAAGAGTCCTCCTTGATTCCTTTTTCTCACACCCTCACATCAAATCTGTCGGCAAATACTGCAGTAACTCCTTCAAATTATACCCAGCATCTGACCATTTCTCACTCCCTTGTAAGGCTGCCAGAGAAAATAAAGGATGCCCAGTTTAAACCTGAATTTTTCAAATATTGCGTGGGACATACTTGTGCTAAAAAAAAAACTTGTTTACTTGAAATTCAAATTTAACTGGGTGTCCTGTATTCTTATTTGCTAAACCTGGCAACCTTAATCTACGCCATCAGCCTGGATTACTGCAACAGTCTCCTAACCGGTCTCCCCGAAACAGCCAGGGGGACTCTAACCCTAAGTCAAAACACTCATTTGCTCAAACCCTCTCCTGGCTCTTACCCTACTCAAAATACAAGCCAGAGTTCTTACAATTACCTACAGGGTCCTCCAAAATCTCCCCGCCTCTCTCCTCTCCATACCTACTTCCATGCCTCCTACGGGCTCCACAGTGCTGTTCCCTCAACCCGGTGCATTCCTCCCTCAAATACCAGCACGGCAGGTGCTCACTCAAACATCACTTATTCAAAATTGTAACCCCTAGACAATCACTATCACTCTTCCCTGTTTTGTTTTTCTCCACAGCACATAATTTTAATACATTTTATGTATTACATCTAACACCAATATATTTTAGCTTGTTTTGTCAGTCTCAGCACACACAGCAACACCCACTAGAATGTAATGTTAAGCTCTATGAGAGCAGGAATTTTTGTCTGTTTTGTTCACTGCTATATTCCCAGAACCTAGAATAGTGGTTGGCACATTAATAGATGCTCAGAAAATAGTTAAATGAGTTAACAACAACTTGGGAACTTAGAAGAATGGAGCAAAACATTATTAGCATTACAGTTACAAGTGGATTTCCACAAATTAAAAAATACGTATTTGTTTTCAATTATTACATGTCAAGTTCCTAGACCAGCACAGACATATCATATATTTTAATAAAGGAGATGTAGTGTAAATACAGGATTCCTGCCTTTTGTTTACTTATTTCTTTAATAGCCTAGTTTCTTTTTTCCCTCCAAAATCCCTCCTTCTAGAGTCTTGATTTAGAATCTAGATACTTTTATACACATTACTAGATCAAGATCATTATTTAAGGCCATTATCACCTTAAATCCTTTATCATTTTCTCTTTCTGTTTATGCTGACAGGGGAAAGCACAACTATATAGCCTGTGGCTTGGGTCTAGAATAACTGCACCAGGCTCCAGAACACAACTGATAATCGTCAGAGGTTTTTTAATGTGTTGAAAGAATTCCATGATTTTACCCTTATCTTGACCATGACTTGGGGGCACAATGTCCTCAGCCTCAGGTTTATCTGTTTTCATGTCACCTTCCCCAGAGGGCAGAAAACCCAGCTTCCTGAATCTGTCCTTGCAGATGCTAGTCCAACACAAGCAATGAAGAAAACATTTTCTAAGGCAAATGCAAACTGACATGCACACATTAAAAACCTTGAGAAGGGCAGGCTAAAGTTATTAAGGGAAGCATAAAAGGGGAGGAAAGGCTGAGTGCATGCAAGAAATAACATTTCCACAGAAACAGCTCTGGCAGGGTTGGTAGGAAAGGGAGGAACATGGAGTGGGGGGAGGGTCCCTGAGGGGTACAGACCCTCCCCCATCTGGCCCGTCTTCAACTCAGAGAATCCTGAGGCGCGGGGTGAGGCGCTCCAAGGGCGCCTGAGACTCCTCCACTCGGTCGCAAAGGAAGGTCTGCCCCTGTGTCTGCGCGCCCTTCCAGCCTCCGCCAAGCCCGCCCCAAACGCGAACAGCTGTTGTGTCGCATCTTCAGTCTCTCCTTGACAATCCTGAGATTCGCTTTGGGCTCCTAGACTAAATCATTCAGATATCCTTTCTAGAGTCCTCCAAGAGATTTTCCATATTACAAACAAAGACAAATGGCTTCTCTGGGTTCCCGCCCAGACCTCCCGGGCCAACCCTCTTCCTTCAGCCTCCCGGGCGGGACCCGGGATGGGAGGCCGTATCCCCCAGCGAATCCAACGAAGAAAACAGCTCTCCAAGGACAAGTGCAGAAGTAAAGACTCCTTCAGGAGCCAGAACTCCCACAGGGAAAGAAAGGGCGAAGAGGGACTCCAGCGCCAGGCTGAAATCGAGAAGCAGGCGTCCCAGGGGACGCCACGACGGCCCCGGGAATCCTGAACCCGTCCAGACGGCCCGGCCTGGCTCCCCAACCACCCCCGCCCACCCAGCCCAAACCCCTCTCGCCCCCACCTCTGGCGGCCAGCGCGGGCCAGACCTTGGGGCTGTCCGAACCCGGCCTCGAGGCCTCCTACTCTCGCCTGGGCCGCCTCAACATGCGCGGCCCCGCCCCCAGGGCCCGTTATAACCAATGGGGATCCCACCTCGCCTCGGAGCCCCGCCCCCGCCACGGCACGCGGCTGACAGTTCTAACGGTTTTAACCGTCTTAACGGTCCTAACGGTCCTAACCGTCCTAACCGTCCTAACCGTCTTAACCGTCACCGTTTTGGACCTCGGCCAGGCAGCCTACTTCACGCCACACGCCCCCATACCCAGCACACATACTCCCTGCTGCATGTACCCCCTCATATCACCTCACCCACAGCCCGCTGCCCATGCCTACTCCACCCGGCACCCCTTCACCAGCCTAGACTCTCTAATACAATGCTTCACCCACTCCCAACTGGATGCACCAAGAACAAGGCAGCCAGCGCCGGGGGGCCAGGACGCCGTGAACCCGCGAAACGGCGACATGCCGTCCGTTGAGGGCAGCATGTGGGCTGGGCCGGCTGGCTATGGGCCAGGGCATGACTGGGGCACAGGAGGTCAGAGCTAGCGCAGGACAGGGGAATTAGCTGGGGCGAGAGGCACTGCGGTCGGAAGGGAACACAGTAATGGGGGGTTGGGGTTGAGGGGAGGGTAAGAAGGCAAGAAATCGTTTGAGGTGCCGGCCAGCTGGATGCTGGAGTGGCCTGAGACCAAGAGACTCAGGATCAGGTTTTGAGGGGTAGGGAGGGGGCCGCCCAGGGTTATAGATGGCTTTCAAAGCCTGGACACAGAATGAGCTCAGCAACGGAGCCAGAGTAGATGGAAAAGAGATTGGATTGAGCCCGAAATGCCTGGAAGATGAGGAAAAAGCAGCAAATGATCCAGAGCAGGAGTGGTCAGGGACGGAGAAGGGACACCAGGAGAGTGCGGGGCTCTGGCAGTCACCTAGAACACCTTTCAAACAGGAGGAGGAGATCAGCTGTGTCAAATGCTGCTGAGGCTAGGAAATTGAAGATTGAGAATTAATTATCTGTGATCTTGTCAGGAGCAGTTTCAGTGGATGAGTGGGGCAAAAACTGGATTGGTGTGTGGATTCAGGAGAACAGGAGGAGAGAAGTGGTATATCCACACAAGGGAATACTACTCAGCAATCAAAAGTAATAAACGATTGATATGCACAACAACATGAATAAATCTTTACTTATCCTGAGTGAAAGAAGCCAGACACAAAAGAATACCATACTGTATGATTTCATTTATGTAAAATTCTAGAAAATGCAAATTAATCTGCAATGGCAGAAGGCAGGTTGGTGGTTGCCTGGGCCAGGTGAGTGCCCTAGGGAGGGATTACAAAGTGGCAGGAGAAAATGGGGGGCAGGGGGGTATTGGATATGTTTACTGTCTTGACTGTGGTGATGTTTCATGGGTGTATACATAGATCAAAGGGTGTCAAATGTACACTTTCAATATGTGCAGTTTACTTTGTGTTAATTATACCTAAATAAAGCTTTAAAAAAAAACATTACAGATAAAGTTGAAACTCCACTATGTCCTCCATGATCCCATTCTTCTTGTTCCCTTCCCCAGGTGACTTCTCTTCTGCATTTGGTAACTATCATTTCTATACATGCTTTATACTTTTAGTTTATATGTGTGTATCCATGGAGAAAATACAGTATTGTTTCACATGTTTGTATCTTTTTATAAACAGAACATTTTTGTGCATTCTTCAACAACTTTTTGACAACATCTTGTTTTTAACATTTCTATGTATTCAAGTATCTTAGTCCATTCACAGTAATTTCAGTGTTCTATTTCATTGTGTAACTATAGTCCAATTTCTTCATTGTCCTGTTTGGTAAACATCCAGACTACTACATTGCTCCCCCAGGTAGACACTGCAATGAACTTTCTTGAGTACAAGTGAGAGGAACACTCTAAGGTAACTACACTGGGTTGGATTTCTGGCTAGTAGGACATGTGCCAGTGACAAAAGCCGGGTCTGAGAGTTTCCTGTGGTTGAACTTTCTATTGACACATTTTTAGAAGCTGATCACCACCTTTCTTTGGTTTGTAAAGGGGACAACTTGTTCACACCACTGTGTTACAAATGAGAGAGGCAACAATCTACCCAAGGGTAGCTGGGAATGGAACCGTGATATCAATCTTCACATGCTCCTCAGTTATGGCCCCTGTTATACTCTCCTCCATTTGGAACTTGTAATGTTTTTCTGCCATGATTAGTGTTGCAAGTCACCCCAAACTCCTAAGAAAGAATTTGGCAAAGCCTTATTCTGAAGCAGCAATTTTATCCTAAGAGCCAACAACCCCTTTAAAATTTCTTGTCACTCCATGAAACACTTTCTAAATTTACAACCCCGGCAGTATGGCTGCACAGTTTTAAAAATTCACGATTTGCCTCTAAAGTGTTCTTTAATATTTTATTGGCTGCAAGTCCACCAGACTCCATCATGGAGCCCCATATGTTTCTATACATAAGGGCTCTCCTGAGCTGTTAATGCCAAGAGGAATATTTCTCTCTCCTGGAGAGGTAGAAACAGAGCAGCAAGCTGGGCACTGACTCAACAATCAGCAGCATTGTGCAGTCATAACCTCCGGTTGTTACTAAGCAACAAGAAGTTGACCTTCTGAAATTCTCCTTTCTCAGATGTAGCCTCAAAAAGACAAGAGGAAAGTTTGCTTTTTCCACTCTTTTCCTGGAAAGATGCAAAGTGCTTTAGCAGGCTCCTGGGTAAGAGTTTACCTTCCAATTAATCCTGGCTCCCGGCCCTAGGACCGTGACTGAAATTTGAGTGTGCCATGAGGGTGAAATGAGAAGGGTTTCATCCAGCTAGTGGAAGACCCTGGGACACCCACTCCCCCTTCACCACCCTGAGGTCACCACTGGAGACTGTCCAGTCTGCCTTACACCTCTCCCCCTCATCAGCTGACTGAACTCCTAATCCTTTCCTTTGTTTGATCCCCTCAAACTTACAGAGTTGAACTCTTTGGTCTGGGAACACCTTAAGGGCAAAGGAAGTGTTTTACTCCATCTGTGTTTTCCATACACACCCTGGGCCTGAAACACAGTAAAGGTTAAATGAACAGACAGTAAGCAGTGTTTGACAGATGGTAGAGGATGGCCAGACAAGTAGGGTGACCCGAACCTTCAGTGGGACGAACAGACATGGGGCTTCCCAATTCCGTTGAGCCCACTGTGATGGCTGGAGGCCAGGCTTGGAACAGGTTCCCTCTGCTCAGGGATATGACCAAGGAGGACCAGATTCACCTACCCTCTCCAGGGACACTAAGGAAAAAGTGGTTGAGACATAGGGGTCCCCTGGCCAGACAAGGTCATCCACGGGATGTCTGCCTAACAACATCAGCACAGTCCAGCACCTTCTTAGACCTCTGATAGTTGCTCATTTCTGTCTTCTGATAGTGCCTCTTTCTGAAATTTTCTTCAGAATGTCCCTGTTGGTAAAGTACTCCTTTGGAAAGTTCATCCTTTGCTTGTGTGTCCCAGTTTCAGAGGGTGCCCTCTTGTCCCAAAACAGCAGGATATGTATCAAATATGTTCACAACTTTGTCAGTGGACGCAGAAGACGGCTCCATTCAACCCTTGCTCTTCAGGGACCTCTGACCTGCTACTAGCCCTGGGGGAAGGAACAAAAGAAATTTCCTCTCAGACTCCTCAGGGAGGGACCATGCCACTGGGCACCTGCCCTGCCCTCAAAACTTGGATCCCTGCTCCCCAACTGAGAGCCTGTTTGACTCTCTCCTTTACCGAAAAGTATCCCCTTGTTTTTAGAAAGGAATCCATATTCCTGACCTGTTCTAGGCCCTTCTCCTCTCTGACCTCATCTCACATCTCTTCCCAGCTTGCTCATAATCATTTAGCCAAGGGGCTTCTTTCTTGTTCTTCTAACACAACTCTCTCTTTCTGGCCTCTGAGCCTTTGCCCTTTAGTTCCCACCACTTAGAATTTTCTTTTATTGCTCCTCACATGACTGACTCCTTCTTGCCTTCAGGTCCCACCCCCATCGTCAGGTCCAGAGGGGTGTCCCTGTTCTCTGTCTAGTCACCAGGTTATTTCTTCCCTGACCCTCTTCATTGCATCTAACTCCCTCACCAGAGGGAAGGTTCATAGGACCACAGCTCTCCTTTCTGTCTTTTCATTGCTCTCTCCCCAGCACACACTAAGCCTGCCCTTATTAAAGAATGAATGAATCAATGAATGTTATCCTTTCCCCCCACACAGGAACACAGTAGATTTCCCAGGTGGGTCTGGGAGGTCACAGCTAAAGCCAACTGGCCCAAACATGGATTTAGACAACTCTCTACCAACCCCTCGCTCAGTGTATCCCTCCTTAGATTTTTTCTATTCTGTCAGGACCTCCTTGGAGGGATTTTTAGCCTGGATTCTCTGGACAGCTCATTTAGGGACCCTGAGGTCTGGGATTCAAAATGGAGGTGTGGGTGGGCTCACCCTCATGCCTGTCCTGTTACAGCACAACAATGGCTTCTATGGACACTATCAAGGCCAATTCAAGGGTGAAAGTGCTCAAGAATACCGCCTTGCAGCCAAGCCCCAGCCTCCAGCAGTGTTCCTGCAGCGGTGTCAGGTAGGAGGTGGCCCAGGAGGCAGCTGGGGTGGCTGGACCAGCTCCTACTTTTCTCAGGCCCCAGAGCATCATCCCCAGCCCTTCCACAGTCTGACTGACAAATGGGGTCTGTCTACCCAGGCACAGGGGTGGAGCCTGGCCCAGCTTCCCTGAAATGTCAGAGCTTTCCCCCTGCAGATGGGGTGGGGAGGAGCTGGTGCCGGGGTGGGGAGGAGCTGGTGCCAGGCTGGGCAGTCTTGCCTCTATACCCCTTCCGGCTGGCAGAGGAAGAGTCAAGGTCTGGGTGGGGTGGGTTGCCATGGGGAGAGAGCCTCCAGACCCAGAAAGTAAGCCTTGAGCTTTGCCAGAAACTTCCCTCATCCTCAGATTCCTTGATGCCATGAAAGATCATGGTCCAGCCCATGGCCAGCCTTGCAGTCCGGGGGATTGGGAATGGGCAGGAAGCCTCCTTATGTCAGGGAAGTAGGTCAGAAGTTGGCTGGGTACCCACCTGCATGCCTGACCAGGTTGGACTGGAAAGGATTGATAGCAGAGAAGGCCCAGAGTGATTGGAAAAGGCTCCCAGAGGAAAGGAGGAGGGATACAGAGCCCCAGGCCCTCCACTACTTCCAGGCCTGGGGACAAGGAGACCTGGAATCACTATGCATCAGTCCAGGGCCCAAACAGTAAAAAGCACACTTAAAACAGGAGAACCTAGGAAAGTCCACAAGAGTGGATGTGAATGCCTCAGGGAAAGGTAGTCTCTTGAGTTTGGTAACAGCCAAGTAATCAGTACCCCTAGGCCTGAAGGGACAAGGGGCAGGTATGACTCCTAGAACCCAGAAGGAGAGAGAGTTGTGTGGTAAGGGTCAACCTAAGAGGACCAGTGACCCTGAGTGGGGGGGCTTAGGCAGGTGGGGGCTGGCCTGGGAGGGAACCGGGAAAAAGATTGCCTCCTCCCAACCTCTCCCCTCCCTCTGTCCCAGTGCTCCCCCATGGCCAGAGGGAAAGGTGCCTGGTGATAAGTGCACTCATCACCCAGGCAAGAGCAGGGTGGAGGAGGGCGGAAAAGGATCTTGAAGTGTGTCCAGAACACAACTTCAGCTTCATGTTTCCCAGTCTCTCCCCTTTTGGTCTAGCCTTGGTAAACATCAAGCTCATCACTGCCTTGGAACCTTTGCATTTGCTCTTCATCTGAACAGAATTCCTTTAGGGCATACATTCTCAAATTCAGCTGCACATTGGAATCAACTTAGGTAGCTCCAACTTGAGCTGCCATTTCCTCCCTCCAGGAATTGCTTTCCCAGGCCCAGAGCAGGTCCTAGAGGCTGCCATGCTTCAAGGTCTGAACTTCCTTAGCATTCCAGTTGGAAGGGCTGTCCTGCCATGGCCAGCCAAACTAGGCCCAAATGCAGTTCCAGACTGCCCTTCAAAGGTGATGGGGCCTGGATAGTGAAGGAGGTTTTCCTGCTTTGTAGTAGCCCTCAGTGGCAGCTCTCATTCCAGAGACCAGAACATCTCAATCTGTTAAACCTGTCCCCCAGGACCAGAGTAGGGGAAATGTTTGGTTGCCAAAGGAAGTGAGGACTTGCTGCAATTATCAGCAGCCCCAAGCAGCAGGAACTGTGTGGTCGGAGATCAGATTGCATAAATGTCAAGCCTCATGGCTCTTTCTAGGCCTAAAGCTGTTATAATTAATGGGACTGCTCAGGGAGGGTGCACATTTTATTTTCTTATTAGCTGAGAGGTACCAGGTTTCAGCTGGAAGATTCCAGCTATTGTTGTTGAAAATCTTTCCAAGATGTGGCATCCAATTTCCTTTAGTTTGGGGCAGGTAAAAATTTTGTTCATGACATTTAGTGGCAGGACAATGCTCAGGATTCTGGTGTGATTTTTGTTTGTTTGTTTGTTTCCTTCTAAACCAGATTCATCTGTTTCTAGCCTTTTTCTGCCTGACTCTTGGGAAATGTAATTCTGGTCCTGTTTGTTTCTAAGGTCAGGCAAGAGTTCCTAGGGTTCTTGGCTGGTGGCAGGTCCTTTATCAGTGGTGCCATGATGGCTGTGCCCCTGCTGCTGCTCCATGCCACAATCTGCCACAGAGGTTCTCTCTTGATACCCACTCACTATAGACCACCCAGCTTTCGGGGGTACTGTCAGCCCTCCCACACAAAGGTGTGGCACACTCCCAGGAAACCTAGGTCTCCTCCAAGGCCTCCAGCTGGAATCCCAGCCCTAGCCCCACCTGCCCAGGGACCATGAGTTTTGCTACCTCCAGGGAAAAGGAGACCTGGATGGTTAAGAAACAAAGATGCAAGTGATAATTCTCAGGGGCAAGAAAACCCAGCATTGCCTGGGTGGAAAGAAAATGACTGCACTTCTCATGAGGTTCCCACAGTTGTAAGAACAAAACTTGAGTCAGTGGGAGTCAATAGATTGTCCTGCCACTGTAAGAATAGTGAGTTTCCAAGTTTTGAGCCACCTCCTACAATGGAGGTCCTCGTTCTAGAACTGTGTACAATTCTGTAACTCAGGAAAGAGATGGGGGGGGGAATTTAGGGGTCAAGGGGAACTTGCCCCAGGCTGCAGATTTTTTGTCTTTTTTTTTTAATTGAAACTTTACTGGGATAATTGTAGATTTGTATGTAGTTGTAATAAATAATACAGAGAGATCTCATCTACACTTTGTCCAGTTTCCCCCAATGGTAACATTTTTCTAAACTCTAGTATAATATCACAACCAGGATAGTCTACTTATCTTACCGAGATATCCTCAGTTTTACTCATACTCACTTATGTATTAAGTTCAATACAATTTTATTGCCTGTGTAGATTTGTATTTTGTATCCACTACCACAGGCAAGATACTGACCAACATCCCAAGGATCCCTGGTGTTGCCCTTTTAAAACCACACCTTCTTCCCTCTCATCCTCCATCCCTAATCCTGGCAACCAGGCTGTCCTCCATTTCCAAAATTTTGTCATTTCAAAAATGTTATATAAATGGAATAATACAGTATGTAACCTTTGGGGATTGGCTTTTTTCGCTCAGCATAATTTCCTAGAGATTCACCAAGTTGCATGTATCAATAGTTTGTTCCTTTTTATTACTGAGTCATATGTCATGGTATATATGTACCAGTTTGTTTAACCATTCACCTACTGAAAGACATCTGGACTGATTCCAGTTTTGGGCTCTTACAAATGAAGTTGCTATGAACATTTGTGTATAGGTTTTTGCGTGAGCATAAGTTTTCATTTCTCTGGGATAAATCCTAGGTGTGAAATTGCTTGGTCATGTGGTAGTTGCGTGTTTAGTTTTTTAAAAAAAACCATCAAATTGTTTTCCAGAGGGGCTATACTATTTCACATTCTCATCAGCAATGTATGAATGATCCAATTTCTCTACATTCTCACCAATGTTTGGTATTGACATTACTTTTTATTTTAGATATTTTGATAGGCATGTAGTGCTATCTCATTGTGGTTTTAAATTTGCATTTCCCTAATGATTAATGATGTTGAATATCTTTTCTTGTGTTATTTGTCATGTGTATATCTTCTTTGGTGAAATATGTGTTCATGTTGTTTGCCTATTTTCTATTTGGATCATTTGTCATTTTATTGTTGAGTTTTGAGAGTACTTTATATATTCTAGATACTAATCCTTTGATGGATAGGTGGTTTACAAATATTTTCTCCTAGTCTGTAACTTGTCTTTTCATCTCTTCATGTGGACTTTCGTAGAATAAGAGTTTTTAATTTTGATGAGGTACAATTTATCAATTTTTTCTTTTATGGCTCTTGCTTTTGGTATCAAGTCTAAGAAGTCTTTGCCTAGCTCTAGATTCTGAAGATTTTCTCTTATGTTTTTTTCTAAAAGGGCCATGGGTTTTTAATCCCCATTGTGTCAGCTTACTTTATGAGGAATGAAAGGTAAGGCTGGCTGGCTTCCCACAGGCTCACACCTTTGTAGAGCTTTCAGTCTGATTAGAGGGTCTCTCTAAGGCAGGAGGTTCCATGAGGGGAGCTTGTTAAAGATGCATATCACAGGCCCCATCCTGAAGATTCTGGTTTGGGGTCTGGAATGGGGCCAGCCCCTGCATTTTATCTGGGAACCTGTTGTTGGCCAATGCTTATGCCCCCAACCCCAAGCCTGAAATCACCATATACAATGGGCTCTAGAATCAGACCACTGGGGTCTGCAGCAGTAAAGGCCAAGTTGGGGGAGGGAGTAGCTCTGGAGGCAGAGACCAGGCACAGAAGGAAGAAGGTCTTAGGAGAGATTTTTGTTTCGGTCTGGGAGCCTGAGGTGGCCTTTCTCTGCCTGAGGATGGGGCATAGCTCTCTGGCTCCAACTTCGCCAGAGAAAATGCCCCGAGACCACAGTCTTCTGTTCCTTTTCATTGACTTAATAGCAGACATTTATTGAGCCAGTACCAGGCACTGTTCTCAGTGCTGGAGTTAAGGATGTGACCAAGACTGACAATAACTTTTACCCACAAGGAGCTTATGTTCTAGTGGGGAGACATCAGATGGTAAGCAACATCATATATATAATCATACAGTATACAAGAAGGTGAAAAATTCTATGGGACAAAAATAAAGCAGAGTCGAGGTGATGGGACTATTGGTGTAGTGCTCAAGGAAGGCTTCCCAAGAGGGAGGTGAGAGGGGCTCATGGCCAGCTGAGGAAAGAGTCCCAGGAAAAAGGAAAAGGCAGTGCAAAGGTCTGAAATGGGAGTACTTTGTGTGTTTGAGGAGCAGTAAGACTAGCATGGCTGCTCAGAGGGACAGATATTACGTGGGTCTCAGGGGCAACTATAATGACTTTGGCTTTTAAAAACATGAACTGTTGTGAATTTTCAGCAAACACCATTTGGACTTCTGGACATGATCTGATTTCTGTATTAAAAGAATTATTCTTGCTGCCAAGAGGATAATAGACTGTAGGGGCACAAGCTTGGAAGCAGGGATACAAGTGGGAAGCTCTTGCAATAATTTAGGCAAGAGAGGAAGGTGGCTTGGACCAAGGGAAGCAGTAAGCATGGTGTGAGGAGCCTGATCTTGGGTACATTTTGAAGGAAGCATGAACAGAATTTCCTGGCACATTGGATGTGGGATGGGAAAGAAAACAGTCAAGGGGTACTATGAGGTGTTTGGCAGGATAGAGTGGCCATAGCCTGAGCTTGGAGAGACTATAGGTAGAGTGAGTTTGGGATATGATCCAGAGCTCAGTCACATGTTTGGAGATGCTCTTTAGACATCGACCTGGAGATGTGGAGTCAGCAGTTGACTATTAAGTCCAGAGTTCTGAAGACAGCTCCAGCTAGAGTCAGAAATTACAGTTTCCAGATGGCATTGTAGGGTCAAGAGCTTTGGGCATGCTATGAGGGAGTGAGTGTGGACAGAGGAGGAGAGGACTGAAGCATGAGTCCTGGGTGTTCTGCTTTAAGGGCAAGTTCCAGAACAAGGTATCCCAGAAGTGAGGTGTTGCTTTGTCTCTGCCCTTTCATGGTGTTAACATTTTAGCAGCTTAGGGGTAGTGGCTGCTGGCAGCTTCCCTGCACAACTAGGCCCTGAGGTAAAATCATGGGTGGGTGGGTGGGTGGATAGGTAAGCATCATGCTTCCCATTCACCTTTTTCTCACTGTGTTTCAAGGAGCCAGCGCAGCAACATTTCTTCTCCAAGCATGACAATCGTACATCCTACGACAAAGTAAGTGCTGGAAGGAGGAAGGGAAGAGGATAGGCCCCTATCCAAGGCTGATGTCAAGGACAGAACAGAGGGTAGAGCAGAGGGGATAAGACAATGGGGGGACTTCTTATATAGGCAGATGGGTAGTTGTCTTTCAGACAACCTCTATCCTCTGGTAACAGCCCATTCACCAAACTGAGGCACCTCTCTTTGGTTTCCCCTGCCACTTTGCCTGATAACATGTAAAGATTCCAGGGCCACTCACTTTCTGGGGGCCTTATTCTGGGATGGAAGGTAGGGTGGGGAGGCATGCCAGGATAAGGGAAACTGGGCCCCAGGCCAATGAGGCCAGGTGCAGGCTGGGCATCACCAGGCAGGCTTGGGATTGGGTAGGGCCCAAGGAGGTGCCTCATACCAGGACTGTGGGCCAAGGGCCCATACCGTTGAGGAGGGCCCCTACTGCCTGCTGCAGGGCATCGGGAGGCGGAAAGACCTGGAGCGTCTGGGGCAGCGGCACACCTTCCTGCGCTGGGCACCCTGTGAGCTGAAGTTACGCCAGCAGAGGCCCCTCGAATCCTCCTACCAGTCTGATTTCCGGTCAGTCTCAGAACTCAGTAGCCTCCCCCAGCGCCTTGTCCACTTCGTGCAGATCCAGCCTGCCCGTGCCAGCACCACCTACCAGCAGAACTTCTGCCAGCCATTCCGAGGTGGCCTCTATGGTAGTGACAAATTGGGGCTGGAGGCCTCAGTCACGGACACACTGCCTGACCTCCCAGGAACCCCAAGACCTAAGCTGCTGCAGCACTACCTTCATGCTGGGGTCTCTGAGTGTCTAAATTGGTCCAGAACATTAAACAAGGATAGCTGACACAGGTCTGAGAGGCCTGAGAGCAGTGGGGCACTGCCAAGCCCTGAGCCTAACTCCCATAACACCTATATTCTGGGCAAGGGAGGTGCTTTCCTGAGAGCCCTACTGCCGAGAAGAGGTGAGGCCTGCAGGATGAGGGCTCAGGAGGGTCACCATTACCACAGCAGGTGGGCACTGGGGCCCCAAATACTCCTCTGTTTCTATAGCAACCCCAGCTGTGAGTGCCTTATACCCAAAGAGCTGTAGGGAAATCTGCTCATGGGCAGCAAAGGCTGGAGGAGGTGGCAAGGGTTGGCAGCTTCCTCTGGGAGGTTGCTGCCGTAGAGGAATCTAGTGGATGGCCACAGCCCTACCCAAATAATGGTTCCTCCACAACTGGGACAGAGGGAGGTAGCCCTGGCCACAGCCTCCACTGGACTACCCCTCCCTATGGAAGCAACAGAGGCCTTAGGGAGACTCTACATAACTTGGATATGGAGGTCGTCCTGACCCTGGCTAGTGGCACTGCTTTTTGTCAGTTTTTTCTGCGCTTTGGTTGTCCTATGACCCAAAGCAGTGGAGGAGGGCCATCATCCCACATCACCAAAGGAGAAGGGGTCTAGACAGGGTTAGGCACCAGGTCACTTTGGGGACAGAGGCCAGATCCAAGAGGCTCCTTTTGGGCCCTCATCCCTGAGAGAACTGAGGCCCCTGAAGGAGGTCCAGAGGCTGGAGGGGCAACATGGGAGTACACACCAGGGGCCAAACGCCAGATTTTAGCAGCACGTTTACTTCCACATTCAAACTCCCTGGGTCCTCACAACAGCCCTGTGAGGTAGGTAGGGCAGGAAAGTTTCAGAGATCCCCATTTACAGATGAGGATGCTGAGGCACAGAGAGGTGAAATGAATAGCCCAGGGTCACACATCCAGCAGTGCAGAGAGCCCAAAGCAGCATTCCTCTGGCCCTCTGGAAGTTCCTGCATCCTCTCTTCCATTCTCTCTGTGTTCCCCATCCTCTCTGAACTTTTCTGGGTCAGTGCAGGCTGGCAGTTAGGATTTTTCAGGAATGGCCATTAGATTGGGCCTGGTCAACTCCAAGTGGGCATTGACCCTGTGGGATATGAGGCCCACTCTCCCCCCACCTCCCTGTGCTCCCGGGCTAGACAGAGGGCCCAGTAGGCTCCAGGACAAGAGTGGAGCTATGTGTGGTCTGTGAAGGAATGGTGGTAATAGTGAGTGTGAGCATATATGTGGCATGTGCTAAAGACGCAGGACCCCCCAAGCAGTGCCTCAAGTGCCCACCCCTGTGCCTCCGTCATCCTACAGAGCCACAGTGAGTTTTCCTCAGCAGCAAAAGGAGCCACAGACAACTGCCTCTGGCACTGAGCTGTCCAGTGCACTGGTCCCACTGGGCCTTCAGACCCCATCACGTAGGCACAGTGCCTCCACAGCTTGGCTGGGGCCCTGGGCCACACCCCCAATTACAAACAGCCGGGGCCCAGCCTGTAGGCTGGAGCATGAGCAGCGGGCTGTGGGCATGGTGGGCAGTGCCTCCCAGCGCCGTCGTGCAAGGCTGAAGCCCTCCACGGAGTCTAGAGGGCATGGCTGGTTTCCTGCAGGAAGGAGACAGCACATTGTAAAGGGCACAGACTGTAGGAACTCCAGGCTCTTTCATTCTCATAGCCCAAAGGATAACTCTAAAAGGCATCAGCCCAGGATGGGCTATCAGTGTCTTGTTCCTCATTGCCCCCATTCATTGCTGATTCATTCAATCATTTACTCATTCATGTTTCTATTTGTCTGCTAAGCCATACATTCAGCAGTCATTTGTCCTGGTCTTGTCTCGTAGGGCCCTCAGTCAAGCATCAGGGAACAATCTGAAAGCTGGGCCAGGCAGACCACACCCAACCTGCTTCATGGGTAGGGAACGGAAGCTCACAAAGTCCTGACCCTGGTAGAGCCTGGAGAAGGCAGGAGGTGATACTCAAGCTGCCTCCTTGTCCTGGGCCCCCCTTTTTCCCTAGCTGCACAGAGACTCACCAAGGCCCCCAATGGCCACGATGTGGCCCCCAAGGGAGCCAACCACAAAGTCAGCCCTCTTATCCCTCATGCGCAGACTGCGGGGCAGCTTCGTCCAGGACCCTGCAGGAGAGGGGAGGTCAGATCTAGTCCATACACATACAATGCACCTCGCCAACCCACAGAGAGTGGGAGGACAACCCAGGACAGCCGCTGCTCACCATGCTCGAGGTTGAACATCTCCACAGTGCTGACAAAATGCGGCCGGGAGTAGAAATTGTGGGGCCCTGGCTGCTGCAGGCCGCCCAGGCTAAAGATGCTGCCTTCGGCCATGGCACAGCCAGCAAAGGCCCGGCGGCTGGGCAGGCTGGGGTGTCGGGTCCAGGTACAGGCCTCCAGATCAAAGGCCTCAAAAGCAGTCACTGGGAGCTTGCCCTGGCGGCCCCCTGCCAATGGAATTGGGGGACCTGGGAGAGAGCCTGGGGGGCCTGGCAAGCTCCTCACTAGCCAGGTTGCTGAGCATTCACCACTGCCCACCCCAGCCTCCCACACACAGTTGTATGCACATGGTAACATGGATCATCCACCCTGCAAAACCTCAGGCAGTGGTGTTTGGTTTTCTAACCCCCAGCAGGGTCACTAAAGGTCAGGACCTCAGAGCAGGCCTGGTTTACCCCAACAAAGCTGCTCTTGTCTGGCCATCCCAGGCAGAGTCTGATCTCTACCCCACCCAACCTATAGTGATAGGGACTTCTGGGATCTAAGCCCCTTGCCCACAGCCCCCAGGCCCTTACCCAGGACATAGATCTTGTTCCCATGCAAGAAGGTGGAGGCCCCATAGCAGGGCGTGGGCATGGAGGGTAGCGAAAGCCAGCAGTCCCGGCGAGGTTCATACACCCGTACTTGGGCCTGGGGAGCCGTGTCAGGGCCCATTCCTCCCAGAGCATACACCATACCATCTGCATAGAAAAGAATGGTTCAGACTATACCCTAGGCCTGGCCAGGGCACTCCCACCTTGACAGCTACTCTGGTCAGGCCTAGGGGTGGCTAGGAACCCAGGTGTTTGTGGCACCCCTCTCTAGCAGCAAAAGCCTGCTGCTCACATAAAGTGGGGGATGGGAGAGCTGGGATTCCCGCTCTGGCCAGGGCCTCGCCGAGTGAGGAGCAGGAGGCAGACGATCTAATTATAATCTGGCTCGGTCTCCCTGGAGATGCTATGGCAACCGAGTCTGGCATCCAAACGGGGCTGGCCTGGACCAGTGGTCAGACTGAGAGGCCACAAGGTGGGAGGTCCCCTAGTGGGAGGAGGGCAATTTAAGTCAGGAGGGGGGAGCATACTGGGTTCTGCTCAATATGGAACATGGAGCTCAGTCTGGAGAGGAGGTTCTGGGGATCAGCCAGGGGCCTGGGAGAGGGGCTTGGGACTGGCTGGGCACCTGCAGGGTGGGGACTACAGGCTATATGCCTCCTGTCCCTCGATTCCTGCCAGTACCCCTGCACCATGCGCTTTCCCTAGAGTAGGTTCTTGCTCTGTGTTAGGCCCTCAGGGTCAGCTGGGCGTACTTCTAGGGGTCTTGGGAAAATGGGTCAGTTAGCCTGGGGTTTCCATGGCAATTATTCCCAGGCCAGCTTGGTTCAACTCAGGCTCCAGGTGTGTGCAGGGGTGGATGTGGGGTATGAGCCCTTGCTGGGCCTTGCTCCCCCTCTACTACTCAGGACTAGTTATAACAGTGGGAGTCACCAGGCCACTTTGACCCCTTGTCTTCTACAGACAAGGAAAAGGATGGGGAGGTGGCTGGGACCTTCCATAATCCTGGGGGCCACCCTGTCTCCACCCCTTACCTCACAGCCAGAAAAGGCATTTGAGAGAAGACTGCCATGGAGGGTACAGGAAGCAAGGCTATATCCAGGGCACTCAGGCAAAAATTACAGCTCTTGTCCAATCTCTCAGGATAAGGGACCAAGTCAGGAAAGAATGGAGGGTGTTGGGATACCCGAAGGACTTTCCTTGTAAGGCTGGCTGAGTTCACCCCAGGCCCCAAACCTGGGGCCACTCACCTCTCTCCACAGTTGCAACCCCCATGGCTGCTTGAGGGAGGGTGGCCCGACGCTCCCAGCGGCCCTCGTCAGTCAGGAAGGCCTCCACAGCAGCTACCGGGCTCTGGCCCTCATCCACGCCACCCACCACTAGCACTTGCTTGCCTAGCACTGCGGCAGCAGCCCCAGCCCGGGCAGTGGGCAGTGGTGTCAGTGCCAGCCATGTGTGTGAGGCCAGGTCCAGTATCTCGGCAGTGTCCAGAGGCAGTCCAGCCCGGCCACAGCCCCCCAATACCAGCAGGTGCCTGTCCTGGTAGGCCACTGTGCCATACACCCGGCAGGTGGGCATGGGGGGGAACACCTGCCAAGCAAAAGCCCGGCCACCTCCTGTAGCCATTGTGTTCACTGCCAGTGTTGGGTCATGCTATTTGCTAAGGCTGGAGGCCTCATTGGGGGGCATGATGGGGCCTCATCTTGACTCTGCCAGGCTGCAAGGGGACGTCTGGCCAGTCCAGGGACCTTCCCTTCACCTGGAGGAGAGGGAAAACAAAGGGTCAGGGCCACTGACCACTCCCTAGTAGAACAAATAGTAGCCTATAGCTGGAGATAGGGCAGGGCAAGGACCCACCCTCTCTGGCTACTGTATCATTTTTGAGGCCCTCCTAGAGCAGGAAGGAGGGCAGACTCCCAGATACCCAGCCATCCCCACACCCTGCCCTCACTGAGGAGTTCCTTGGCAAGGCCAAATTTGGGTCTAGATAGGAAGTTAGGTGATTGGGATTCCCTCAACAACCCTTACTTTGACCCTGCATGAATGGAGTCATCCTGTACCCTCCCCCTCACTGGCTTTCAGGGTCCTGGGCAGCCTGGGATCCAGTCATCAGGGTCTCCCACCTGCTTTCAGGAGCCAGTCTCCAAGGTAGCCTTACCAACCCCCTTGGGAGCCATTCTACACCGTTAACCCATTCCCACCACCAAAAGTCCAGGGTCCCAGAGGAGTATAGTACTGGGGGGCTGTATACCAGGGTCCCACACTCCCTCCTTGAGGTCTACGCTTGAGGGTTTGCCCATTTCCAGCCCCCAAAAGCCAGATTCCTTGGTCTATAGAACTGGGGGTAAGGGGAGTCTGGGATCCCATTATCATGTGACTCTAGGGTCCCAGGGTACAGGGTGCTTCCATCAGGAATGGGTAGCTGGACCAATGGGTCCCCCTAACCCCTGATGTCCGAGTTCCCAGCCTTCCCTTTCCCGCAGGGACCACACTCCTGGGATCCCTGACTCAAGGGCCTCCTGGCCCCAAACTTCGCATCCCGCTCGCCGGGGTGGGAGGGCGGGTCCGGACAAGAGCGCTCGGAGCTCTGCGCCCCGCGCCCCAAACTTACCCTGAGTGCGACTTCCGCAGTACTCACCCGACAGGGATCAGGCGCCGCCAAGGCGCGGGGTCCGCTCTTCCGGCTCTGCTGGCACCGGTTCCGGCTGGGGCTGCGGCCGGGCTCCCGCTGGGCTCCCGCTCCGCTCCGCTCCGGCGCGGGGCGGGGTTGGAGCGGATCCGCCCCTCGCCCCCACCCCCGACTCGAGGAAACCGCCTCCCGTCTTAACCCTGCACCTGCCGCGGCTGGAGCAGGGCGCGCCGACTCACGGTCACAAGCAAATGGGTGGACAGACAGACGGACATAGGGACACTGGGATTGCCCCGGATTTGGGGTCTGACTTCGGGCGGGGGCAGAAATGAGGCAGCGGGAAGCGGTGCAACACGTGTACTCAGGGGGTCTGTTCTACACTGCTGGATTCAGCTTGTGAGCGCGGGCAACAGAGCCCGCCCACCGAACTTGGGGGCAAGAGGGGCTGGAGCCAACCCACAACAGCTAAGCTCCGAACAGCCAAACGGCGGGCTTCGCGGCGACGCCCCTTGGAGGTCTCTTGGGGCGTGATCTGGTGGGGGCCGACCCTCCTCCCCCTCCTGGCACAGAGTAGAGCGGAGTCGGTCCCATGGTGCACATTGAGGCTAACAGGGGTGACGGTGTAGACTGCGTTAACCTCAGCGTCTGACAGGCCTTTCCACTTGCCTGAGGAGGAAGGGCGGTGGGGATAACAGTGGAGAAGGAGTAGCCCTGAGCAGGGGATAAGCTTAAGAGTCCCAGGCCAGAAGTCTAAAGTCCTTGGCTACTCTGGTGTCACAAAGTACTTTGTGACTGCCATCTTCAGGATCTTGGGTGGGCCTATAACCAACTCGGGTCAAGCAAGAGCAAGTTGGTGTAGCATGATCCTACCAGACTCAGTCCCGGTCACTAGCCCAGCTTATCCTCTAAGAATTCAGACTACTTGCTGAGTCTGCAATTTGGGGACACATTCTTACAGGTCAATGGTTACTTGTGAGAAGTAAGGTCCTTGTGGTTTTCTGTGTCTGCTCACTGCCTTGTCCCCCTTTCATGGACAGTCTTGGTTTCCCCAGAAGCAGACATGTAAACAAAAATACAAGTGCATGTAGTTAATGTGGGAGATGACAACAATAAGAACTAGCAGAGGAGTGGCAAGGAGACAGGGAAAGCAGCCAGTAAAGGGTATGTCGTCAAGCAAGTTACTTTTATGGGTAACTGGGGCCAAATCCTGCTGGGAACAATAGGAGCCAGTGTAGAACATGGGTTATTGCTTCTCCCAAAAGCAAGGGGAACTGAGTTACTCATTCTCAAATCCTCATCAGTCATGGGTTGAGAGCAGCTTCGGGACATTAATTCTCTGGCCTGCCTGACTTCTGGCCTATCCAAGGTATGTGCAAAACCTTCCCAGAGACCAGAGAGAGAGCCTTCAGGATGAGGCTCAGGGGCTGGTAGTTGGAGTCCAGGGCCTGTGCAGTAATGGTGGTGCCAAGGCTAGTTACATACTGCAGAGATCCTGGCTTGAAGGCTTCCCTTCCCCCATCCCATTCCAACCAATTTGATCCTTGCTTGGGACTTCCCTTCATGGGGTGCTCACACCGCCCAGCAGATTCCCTTACAATTCCAACTGTGGTCTTTCTGAGCCCTTTCTGAGTCTTGCTTATAAGCCTCCTGCCCTTAGATATCTCTGAGCACCCTAGGTCTCTCCATTCCCCCCCACTCCAATCTCTATCAAACTCTTGCCCTTAAAGGATCCACCCCTTTCTGTCCACCACATCATGTCTGCTGCCACCGCTCCCCCCAAATTTTCTTGCTAAAGTCACCATGGAACTTCATTTAGCTAAAACTAAGGGTCCCTGTGATCCCTGTCGCAATAGAAATCTTGCTGGCATCTTCAAAGTTTCACCCCTTGTGTCCTTGGCTTCCTCCTGCTGTTTGTCCTGCCTCTCCTTGGGATCTTTTTTTTTCAATCTGATTTAAACTTTTATTCATGTAGTTGTTTCATTCTCCCTGGGGTCCTTTGCAAGTCCTGCTTCTCCCTCTCCAGGAAGTAGCTCCTCAGGACTTGGCCCTAGCTTCTCCAAAGCACGTAGACCCACTCCAGAGGAGATCCCTCCCAGGCTTCTGCCTTCTCCACTCACATCTAGATCTCCACCAGATCTCTCTGCTCAGGTGGATGTGGGTCTAGGGTCCATTACTCAGGGTCATATAGGCTATGCTTGGGAAGTTGGGCTCCATCCTGAGGGCAAAGTGGAAGATTCCAACACCAGCATCAGCACCAGAGTCCCCAGGGTCCAGAGCAGGGAATGGATAGTTGGAGGGAATTCCATCTGGTTTTTGCCTCTCTCTGCCCTGATAAATAGTACTGAACTGCTTCAGGGACTAAGAGATCCCAGGCCAGGGGAAATGTCAAAGCCCCTTCCTCTCCCAGGGGACTGACCTGATACAGGGTTTCCCATTAGTACTCCCCCTGCAACATGCACACATACCCCAATCTGGGAAGCAAATTTTCTTTCTGTTACACTGTATATTCTATCTAGTTATTGTTGATGCATATGAAAGCTGTTGAATTTTTTTGTCTTGTGTTCAAACACTTATATTAGCTTCAGTTGATTTTCTAATTGCTTTTTAGATGGACACAGACCTAAAATATTTCTCCAATTTTTTCCCCAATGGTTATACTTTATTTATTTTTCTTTGCCACACTGACTAGTCCTTTCAGAAGGAGTCAGACATTCTGGTGAAAGAGAGGCATGTTGTTTCTGACTCTGGTGTATCTCCAATATACAGTGTTTCTGGTTACTCATTCACATTTTTAATTCAGAAAACACTTTTTAAGGCCCTACTGTATGCTGGGCACTGGGGAACAGCAGTGAATGAGACAGGCACAATGCCTGCTGCCATGGAGATGACATTCTAGAGGAGGTAGGAAACCAAGAAAAAAAATCCAAATACAATCACACTGGGTTTCTTCTTTTTCTTTAGTTCACCCCAAGTTTTTATTGAGTCCTTTTTTGACATCTATTGAGAAGGCCCTGTGCCTTTCTCCCCCTTACCCTATCAATATGCATTTTGGCTACGTGGGTGTCCAGTGAGTCCCTTTCCCTCCAGTACAGCCTCCAGAGGCTCATGTCCTCCTGGTCCTATTAGGGCCAGGACAGCTACAATAGGGCTTTGGGCCAAAGACTAAGGATGCTTTTCAGGGAATCACTCTCTCCCATCCTGGATACAGGGCCAGTAACTCAGAAACTAATCTTTGGACTCCAGCCATGGTATCCCCACCAGGTATCTCCCATATTAGAATGGGGGTTGGCAGCCAGGAGGGACAGTGTTTGTGTGGGGGCATGTGTCCTATGGAGCCCTTTCCAATACCAAAAGGGGAACAAGGTCTGGAGCCTGGAATGACCCTGTGATCTCTCCCGACCTCATCCCATCTGATCCCAGTATACGTGTAAGATTAGCACCCACCACAGTCTAAGTCAAGTCAGACTTTGCTTTGTGTTGGTCCCATGGAACAAGTAGGAAGAATGAGGTCTTGATGTCTTAGGCAAAAGGACAGGGATTCTAGGCAGTGTTCAGATCGGAGGCAGAACTTCCTGGCCCTGCCTCTGAGGGCCTAAGGCTGTGCCAGGCCCCCCACCCTACGCCACCCTTGCACACAGGCATGGACAACCCCACACACACCCACACAGGTGTGCTGGAACTCAGACTCCACTCTGCATGCTCAGCCATGTGTGACCACCAAATGCACACCAGCTTTTCATGCGAGGTGGGGCCCCATTCTCAGAAAGGGAGGAAGGCCTGCCAGTTACCAGAAGGCCTGCACACCCCAGGGTCGGGGTCGGGTGCTCCCCTTCTGTCTTCTGGGCAGGCTCCTGAAACAGGGGTAGGCCTTGTCAGTGGATGCAGGAGAACCAAAAGACGGAGATTGGCTAGGGCTTTGCCTGGCTGACCACCAAGGTGACTTTGCACCACCAGGTCCTCTCTAGGAGGGTGTCAGTCAGGGCCCCCAATTTAGTCTTAGTCGGGTTCCCGCCTGGTCCTGCTTGAGGCCGCGTCCGATTGCCTCTGCTTCGAGACTCTCACAGGCCCGGGTGGGTTTGTAACGGTCTCAGCGGCCACCACCTCCAAGGAGCCCTCCCTGGTGTCCAGCCTGCCCCACCCCCAGACTGTGGCGGGGGAACGGGGTCTCGGGGGTCAAGGGTCACTGGGGAGGGCCGGGTCCCGGAAACGGAAGCGCCGGGCATTTCCGGCGCGCAGCGGGCGGCCATGTTGGAGCAGCGGAGGCGGCGCAGAGGCGCGTCTTGGGTCTCCGCGGCGGCGCCGGTAGGTTGGGGCCGCGGGCCTAGCCGTGCCGCGGAGTGGCTGTCCGCGGGGCGGCGAGGCGGGCGGGCCGGGCGATCAAGACTTCCTCGACACGAGCCCTCTGCCGACCCGGCCGAGACCCCCACCCCCACCCTGCCCCCAGCGGCCCCACCCTGGGGTCGCGCGGCCCCCTCTGGGCCCGCCCCACGCCATTGCGTGGCCACCAGGAGCACCCCATTCCTCGACCGGTCGCTCTGCTCCAGGGTCGTGGGCCCCCACCCCGAGGGTCCCCGATTAACCTTAGCCAGCTCCTATCCCTAGTCCAAGGCTTAGATGGGGCTTCTTCTGCCCCCCATTCTCTGTCACTTTTCCCTGCCGGCCCGGAGGGCACGTGTGAAGGGAAGTCAGGGACCTGGCTGCAGGCTCTGTTCCCGGAGCCTCTTGGTAGGCCCGGAAGACCCTTCCCGATAGCCCAGACAACCTGGGAGGAGGAGTCCCTAATCCACCCCCAGTATCTGCGCCTGGGGGGTGTAACAGGTTTCTCCTTAATATACAGTTCACGGCCCTGGGAACTACGCCCCCTCAAAAAAAAATCAAACGAAGGAACGAAAGTCACGTGCAAAGATTGTGCTTCGAGAATGGCCTCTGGAGAGAGGAAGTACCCCAGACACCTGAGGATCCAAGAATGTTTCCAAACAAAGAGCCCCAAGGCACTTCCTCCAGGGGATTTTGAAGACTTCCTCTGCCCCATTAGGGCGGTGGAAAGGAGCTGTGTAAACGTGCCTCCTGGCCCCAGGGACCTGCTTGATCCCTGCTGATCTTTTAATGCTCCTGATGCAGCAGAGGAGGTGTCTCTTGCCTTTGGGAGCCCTCCTGGTGGATTGGGCTTAGATATTAGTCATGATTAATGGCTGCAGCTTCTTCAGAGAGGTGTAGCAGACTTGAGTGTTCCCAGAGAGCTCTATCCATCTGTATGGAGGTCCGAAGCCCTCCAAGCCCTAGTGTAGGACAGCTCAGATCTCTAGTGTCCACTTGACACCATTGTATTTGAAGCCTGTGGCTCCCACTGTCCTTAGACCCTTGATCTGGCTGCCTGGCCACTAGGCTATCTTATTACCTCAGTGGCAGCTGTGGTTCATCAGCTTTTTTGTTTGTCTTGAAGGAGAGTCTGGCTCTTTCCTTGGGGTTGGTCTCCATGACTCTAGGGCTAGGAATTGGACTGTTGAGTGGCTTGTCTCAGCAGAACCTCTGATGGGCAGGGAGATTCCCCCAGTGGCACCTGAACACTAGCAGCTGGAGGAACAGAAATATGCATGGACACATTTACCCCTGGGTGTAAGGGCCCTCTGTCCAGCATTCAAGGCTCTTTGGTATCCTCCTCTCACCTGTTTTTCCAGCTAGACCCCCAACCCTGACCTCAGATTGCAGCCACACTAGGTATGACTCTCACCTTGGAGTCATTACAGAGGCTATTCCCCTTTTTGTCCCATTTCCATCTGGCCCTCTCTTACTCACCATGTCCCAGATAGGTTTTGTCTCTTCTAGGACTCCTTCCCTGATACACTGGCAAACTGAACTGGGTGCTTTAGGTTACTCCCAGGAACCTGTAATGGTGGCTCTGTCTTGCCTTTAGGACTGGGCTCCTTGAGACAGCGATAATTGCTTGTGTTCCCAGGGCTGAGTGCAATACTAGGTTTTTGATCTCAGAAAATATAGACTTGAATTAAAACAGAATAGGCCCAAATCTTTCCCGGGTCCAACAGCAGTTTGGATGGCTCTGGGGAGCTTTTGCACTTCTGTGCCTGTATTCTGAAGGGAGCCGCCTCTGACCCAGGGAATTGCTTACTCCGGCCACACCCCTCAATGTTAATTGGTATTGTGGAAGTGTGGTCCCTGATTAACCTGTCTAGCTGTCCTGGCACTTTATCTCAGTGCCATTCTCATTGACTCTTTTCCTCTTGCCTTGGAGGTACCAAGCGCTGGTTTGTGGACACCCAGGCAGATCAGCAGTGCCTAATGCCATGAGTGTGGTGGTGCAGCATGTGGAGGAGAAAGCTGTGCACTCCTGGTCGCGTATCTCCACGGCAGGGAAGAAAGCCTTGGAGGAGGCGCTGCTTGTGTTTAATCCTATGAGTCAAGATCTCAGTGCTACAGAGGCCCAACTTGTGGCCTTCCTGCAGGGCCTACGGGATGATGGCTTCCAACCCACTGTCTTGCGCAGTGGCGATGTCTATGGCTATAGTTCTTGCACAGCCAGTCCTCCAAGCCAGACAAAGATGGAAGCTCGTGCCCCTACCCCAGCTGCCACATCACCTCCAGCTAGTGCTCCCCGAACTGCCATGCGGCTGCCTGCAGGCCGGGCCACACTCCTCCCCATGCCACTTTCTGGCAGGCTAGCCAAAGCATCCACACCAACCCTCCCCAAGCATGCTACCACCAACCTGCTGCTGAGCTCCCTGAAGCAGTCAAGTGCTAGCCAGGCCCGAGGTGCAGCAGTGGGCTTTCCAACCCACCTCTATCCAGGCGTTTACCCTGCCATGCGGCTCTCCGTTGTCCTCGAGGCTCTGGTTCCATTGAAGACCCCCATGCCCTGCTTGAGTGCCAAGCACAAGGCACAGTCACTGCAGCTGTCACTTGACTCTCCCCTGAAGCTGCAGAAGGGTCCAGGGAAAGGTTCAGGGAATCCCTGTCCCAAGGTTCCCAGAAAAGTCACAAACAAGAGCCCAAAGTGTCTGACTCGCAAAGTCCCCAGGGCTGGACCCCAGCGAGGCTCTGGGCCCCAGAGCAAGACCTTTAAAGCTGCTGGGTCCTTTAATGGCCCACAAGTGAAAGGGGGCTCTGCCCTGTGCACCAAAACCACCCAGGCCAAGACAGTGGCCAAAGCTGCCTCTACCCAGGTAAAAGCTAGAACAGTTGCCAAGACTGCCTCAGCCAAAATGGCCCAGACACAGGCCAAGGCTGCCCAAGCCAAGGTGGCCAAGGCCCGGTCCAAAGACAAGGTGGCACGGATTAAGGCCAAGATGGTGCAAATCAAGGCCAAGACCAAGACAGCACGGGCCAAGGCCAAATCCAAGATACCACAAATCAAGGCCAAGGTGACTCGGACCCAGCCCAGGAGCAGAGGTAGGCCCAAGGGGTCTATTCAGGTCAGGACTGTGAGGAGGGGCCAGAAGAGCCACCCTGAGACTGTGGGACAAAAACGGGAAAGAGCCGAGGAGGCAAAGGAGCTTTCTCCCCAGAAGAGAACACGGCTTGGGCTCCCATCCCCTAAGGTGCGACTAAGGCCTGCCACAGCAAAGCTGCCGAAGTTCCGGGCCATCAAGGTGGACAGAAGGTCCTCAGATGATGAGGTACGGCAGCAGGCTCAACAGATCCTTCGAGTGAACCTTTCACCAGTGATCCGGCTCCAGCCACTGCTGCCATACTCCACATCCTGATTCCCTTACACAGCAATGTTTGGGAGACTGAGCCTAGCCACTTGTGTGGCCAGCAGTGTGCAAGGCCCATGGACTCCACAAACCCAAGGACTCTGGGTGCCTCTTGAGAGCCCTTGTGGCTACCAGCCTCCTTTCAAAGACTAGAGGGTATTGGGTGGGGTGGTTGGGGTGGGTGGGCGGGAGGGGTTTTCTCATGGTGCGATGCGCTATGACTTGTTATTCTTCAAGTTGTATGTCCACTGTTGCATTGATCACGTTTTATACCTTTCCACCACCCAGTCTCCGTGCCCACCCTCCATGGTGGGTGGGTGTGGGGGGGGTTACGGCTCTGGGCAGTACAACTTGAGCAGATAAGGTAAGTGGCCTCAGGAACAGGCCTGGTAGATGGTCCTGGTAGCCTGGGGGCAGGTCATCAGTGTGAATGAAGGGATGATGGGTAGTGGTGTGGGAGTGGGCAACTCCTGGGCTCCTCTAGGAGAGATGGGGGGCAACTTAGATGCAGCAGCATCACCTTGACTGGCTCTGTGGGTGTGTATATCCCTTGAGGATGGGGTGCAGATCTTCTCTGAGGTTGGACACTTTCCGTTGAGACTGTGCTGGTTTGTATCCAGACAGTCCCCACACAGGCGAGTATTAGGTGGCCCTATGAGGAAACTCATGGCCAGCAGGTTTCTATGCCAGGGAAGGGGCTTTGTGGCATTTCTCCTCGGGGGCTGAACAGACAGCCTGGCCTTGTCTGGCTGAAACTTTGAGGCTTTGCCCATGCTTGTCTGAGGTGGGGCCAAGCCTAAATCAACTGAGCTGCCTCTTCCACCTGCTTTTCTTCTTTGAGAAAGTAACACCTCAACTTCCTAAAGTGGTGGTGAAATACTCGGGGTTAAGTTGGTCCAGGTCTCTGCCTCGTGGGTCCATGGAAGCTACTCCTACTAACCACAGAATTTTTTCTTTGGGTGGGCTGGGTACCTGCAGAAGCAGAGCCAGGAGAGTTCCATGATGGCCACCCACCATCAGCAGGGCTTTCCGCAAGGACTCCATGCTATCTACACCCAGGCTCTGCTGTCCAGCCTCAGGATCCCCCAACACATCAGTGAAAGGGCCTGTGTGTTGCAGGCAGAGTTGGCCCTTCCTGCTTTAGAGAGGGGGGCAGGGCCCTGGGCAAAAATAGCTGTCCTGCCCATCTGCCAATCAATCGCCAGCTGCCCAGGCTGAATAGTGACTGCTGGGGCAGGCTGGGTGGGGGACATTCCCCAGAGGTGCCTAGAGACAAGGAGCCTTTCAGGGCTGGGGGTGGGAGCATCATTTGAATGAGAATCAGATCCTTTCTGCCTCTTTGAGTTTGTCTGAACTAGGGCCCCACTAGCGCCAGCTGGCCTGGATGTTGGACCTGTGGAGAGGCTCTGCATGTTTTTTGGTATCTCCTTCCCGTCCTTTATTCTGCATCTGGTCGCTGCTATTAACATCCTTCCCCTGGATGCATCCCCTTTGTTCTCCAAGCCCTGGGAACCCCCTTGCTCCCAGTTGTGCTGTAGCTTCTCCCCTGCGTGTTCCTTGCCTCTAGCAGTTCTGCTTCCACCCACTATGTGAGTATGGGGGTGACTTGGGGTCTATACTCAGCTCCCCGCAGGTGGTTCAGCTTAGAGCCCACTGCATTCTCTCTCTCAGGCCTGATTCCAGTGCCCAAGACCCTCATCTGTGCTGGGCCTTGTCCTTCCCATTCTGCTGCTGCTGCCACTGTTGGGTAAGGATTTGACTTTTCCCAGAGAGCCAGCCAGAGCAGGGAGGAGGAATTTCTAGGCCTCTCTGTGGAGTGGGGTGAGGTGTGTACTACTATATCTACTCAGATCCTACCTCCTCAGTCCAGGCTCCCAGAACCGTTGGCCCAGAGGTGCCAGACATGCTTCCCTCAACCAGCTGGTCAAGTGGCAGCTACTATCTGCCCACTGGCAACCTGGTTGTTGGCTGTAGCCAGAACCTTAGACCTTCATCACCTTTGGCCTGTGGGGCCCTGAGCCCTACTGTACCATCAGTCACCTGCAGGTGGGGAGGTGAGTGGGGGCTTCAGTTGGTGGTGTTAGGTGTGGGGACAATGTCATTTGGGTTGTCTTGGGTTGGTTTCAGCCCAGTAGGTATCCAAGGCATTGCTGGGGTTGGAGAGACAGGTCTGCACTGTGCCCAGTCAGTCCCCTTGGGTCCCCCCCCCCCAGGACTCTGAGAATTGCTGCTTCTATGACTCTTGGGCCCAGGGAGGTCATGGCATTGAGAATGTGATCTCATGGAGTGGCCATGGTGGGAAGAAGACCTGGTGGCAGGCAAAGAGCAGTGTGGGTGTCAGCGGACCTATCTGTGTGGGTCTGGGGTCCAGGGTCAGGGCCTGGTCACTGACCACTCCTTGTGGAGAACACCACCGTCCAGCTGGACCTAGCAAGTACCTTCTACTTTACCTACCTCGTCATGACTTTCACGGTGACCCAGCACTCTAGCGTGATGGCTTGCTAGCTAAGCTCTGACCCAGTGGCCTCTCCACCTGATGGCCACCAGTGGTTATTCTCTCAGTGATCCAAGAACCACCCCTTATTTCCAGACATTCCACCCAGCAGCTATGCTCCTTGAGTGCTCAGAGGACCATGGCAGTTCTTGGCACGGGATCAATACTTTGCCCACAACTGCTCTGGCCTCTTTCCTGGGATCCCATCTATGGCCAGTTTTACTCAGAGCTCAATCCTTTCAGTGACGGCAAGGTCAGGCCCAGGGGACGTGGAAATTAGGTCCTGAAGTGAAGCCAGAGGCTCAGGTCTACTTCCCCTCCGATAATTTTCAAAGTTCTGGACCCGGCCATTCAGGTGGAGGACCCTAACAGTCCTGAGATTCAGGGTAACTGTCCCCCACAACCAATCCTTATATTCCTTATATGTCAGGATAGAGCCAGATATTGCAGCAGGAGTGAGGCCCTGTCTGGGGGCACATTCTGGTGTGACAGGGCAAGCAGGCCAGCCAGCTCTGTCCCCCATTATGGTCTCTTTTGTGGCTCCTGTTGTGATCCCCCTGTGGTGGATCCCTTCTCCCCCCACCCCCCTGCCATTCCCCATCCCTGTTCCCCTGTCTCTGTCCCTTACTCCTGTCCCATCAGTGAACCCTTTCATGGGTCACCATCATGGTTTCTCATTCCTGCCTCCATCACTGTCCCTCATTGTGGTCCCCATCACCGTTCCTGATCTATGTCCCTAACTGGGTAACTGTCATTGGTCCTGCTCTGCCTGTTTCATGGCCCCTGGCCATGGTTGGTGCCCTTTGTCCCTGTAGCTGTCTCTAGGTGGCACCACTGGTTGTTACCCTTTCCCTGAAAAGTAGATGTCTTGTTAAAGAACAAGAGAAAACCACGTAGCCATAACCCAGCAGGGCAGCCCATAACCAGGCCAGGAGAGTACCAGAGCAGTAGGACAAAACCCAAACCAGCTTTTTCTGTGTATCCGCTGGCTGCTATTGTCCACCTTGGCCCAGGCATTACCAAATGCTCACCCTGCGGTTCCACAGCAGATCCCCCAGCCCCTATTGCTCATGCATCCACTTAGAAGAGAGAGTAGGCCTGGCAGAGGCTTGGTAACTTGGTAACTGCCTTGAACTGTGGAGCAGAGAGAGGAGGCATGGACTCATCCCTCCAATCATGTGTTCATTTAACAAATGTCCATTAATTGTCTGGGTCATGCTTGATGGGGAGCAGACAGAAAGATATCAAGGAGAGAAATCACTTGGGCCCAGAGACAAAAAAGTTCAGTTAGTTTTATAAGTAGTAAGATTTTTTCCTCTTGACTGTCTTCTCAGCTGGTGTGAAAGTGAGAAAGATAATTGATGAAAAGGCTAATACTTCCTGCGGTTTGGCTGGATGAGCAGATTTCTAATTTGGATGAAGGGTTGGGGAGTGGGAACTTTTACTGTGTTGGTGAAGCAGGTTTGAGGTACCTGGAGACAACAGAACAGGGTGTTCAAGAAGTAGTGGGATGTGCAGAATTTAGCTCAGGAGCAGCATCAGGTCTGGGGATGGGATTCTCAGTGCAGAGGCAGAACCCTCACTGTGGGGAAGTTGTGATCATTCTTGGAGGGTGCAACAAAGGGACCAGGGATGGGGAACCCCACAGCATGGGTGCTAGAGGAAGTGGCTGCAGGGATGCAGAGAAGGGGGCGGGACCCCCCCCCCCAGTCCCAACTGTGGAGGATGAGGACCAAGGTGCTTGAGGTCTGACTGTGTCCCCAGAGCTCCTGTGTGTTATCATCCTCTGTGTGAACTTCTCCAAATTGTATGTGCTGGTGACAGGCACCTGGGAGACTTCAGAGGATGCTACTTCTACTATGCTCTCTGTGAACTTGTGGTCTAGGGCAGCTGCCTGTGCCATAGCCACTCCTCTGAGTGCGAGTCCGCACCTGGGGCCCCAGCCCATGTGGAAGGCATGGTGAGGGTCACACAGAAGGGTATTCTGTGACCGGTAGGGTGGGAAGACTGGGGGATGGAGGCAGACACATCCTGCCCTCCTCCCTACCAGATGCATGGCCTTTGTGTCTGCCACCACCACTCAGTCGGTGCCCACTGTGGGCACTTTCAGGACCTTCACTGGGACCACCCGTGGCATGCAGCAGAGCCTGGGCAACCCCATGCCTGCTGTGGTAGGTGCCACAACCTCCTCTGCCTGGCCATACCTGCCATGGGTCAGCCTATCCCATTTCCACCTCCACAGTTCTGCCCCAGAATGTGAGTGCCATGGGCACACCCACAGCTGCCACTTTGACATGGCCTTGTATCTGACATCTGGCAATGTGAGTGGAGATGTGTGTGACACCTGTCAGCACAACATGGCTGGGCATCACTGTGAGCTCTGCCAGCCCTTCTTCCACTGGGATTCCTGGGAGGATCCCTGTTCCCCTTGCTTCTGCATCCGTAAGTCTTCCAACCCCATTCCAGCTCTGACGCTGATCCTTCAGCTCCACAGTAACCTCTGACTTAACTCTATCCTCACCTTTGTCTCCTGATCCAGCCTGCAACTGTGACCCTGTGGGTGGCCTGGAAGGTGGTTTGTGTGATGCCCACACAGATGCCCTCCTCTCTGGGCAGTGTTGCTGCAAAGTCCACGTCTGGGGCCAGTGTTGCGACTCCTGCCAGCTGGTTACTATGGCCTGAGCCTTAGTCAGAGGGCTGCCAGTGTGAGTGACCCTTCCACAGGGCTCCCAGCCCTGCATCCTCCCTATTCTGCTCCCAATCACTGCTTTAATGATGTGTGTATTTCCCTGGCAGCACCATTAGCACCCTGAGAGCCCTGTGCCTTAGCCTGCAGGTATGATCCCTGGGGCCGGGTCCCTGGTGCTCATGCCTGTGATCCCTCCAGTGGTGCCTGCCACTGCAAACGCTTTGTCTGTGGATAGGACTGCAGCCATTGTCTGGTGAGCCTTAACCCACCCCATATTTGACCTTGACCTTAGCACTGATATTCTAGGAGCTGGTGATTGTAAAGCTGTGGTCAGTGTGGCTCTAGACAACCATGCACATGGGTAAGTGCCAAGGTTCTGACACTAGAGTCAGCACCGCCTCGGCTGGTTGTGCCAGCAAATGGCCTCAGGTGGGAGCTTTGGAAGCAAAAGCAATTAAACAGGTAACAAGTATTATGCACTGGGTTTAAAGGTGTTTCATGGCAAACATGTTTGGAGGAAGACTCCACCTAAAGAACATCTCAGTTCCCTCTCACCTCCCTTTGTTTAACTTCTGTTTAACCCTGGCAGCATCCTCAGTTCCTTCCTATCTCCCCTTCCTGAAGCAGGGTTGCACTAATGTCTCCTCTCTCCTCCTCAGCTGCATAGAGAGAGCATTCAGTCTCTGCCATTCATCACCCTGCCTCCTCCATCTCCCCACTCTGTCTGCCCTTACCAGACAGTCCCTGTATATGACCTTCCAGGCCCCTGATCCCCATCTCCATCCAGATCTCATTGTCTGCATTTCCCCTGCCCAACTGTTGTCTCTTGCAGCCCAAGTTCTCGGGTCTGAGCAGTGACCCCTCTCCCCCCAGGCTGCTGGCCCTGTGACTGTGACTTTGGGGGTACCTACAGCAACAGGTGCAGGGCAGGACCTGGGGGTTAGGGGCCAAGCTATGGGGATCAGGCTTTGACCCTGCCCTTCCCCACCCCCATGCTTGCTCAGGTGTTCAGTAGGGGACTGCCTCTGTCTGTGCTGCCTTCACCTCCGCGGCCGCCACTGCCATGAACTCCAATCTGGGCACTTTTGCACTGCCCTTGACCAGGCCACTACTGAGGCAGAGTTCGGCCAGGTCCTCCAGCCAGCTGATCCCCGGCTGCCTGTGAGAATCCAGAAAGGTCAGGGGCAGGAAGAAATCAAGGCTGAGACCTTAGGGCTCAGAGGAGGGAGTGAGTGTCCAGAGTGGTTTGAGACCAACAGGGAGGAGAGCTCTTTAGAGGAGGAGGCTGGGCAGGGTTGGAAGCATTAGGAAGTCCAGGTGGGAGGTCAACATAGAGGTTCAGTGTCACAGACAGAGCTCATATTCCCAAGGCAGTATGGGAGAGGACAAGGCCAGAATGTTGGAGGTCACTGACACCTGCTTTCCCCCAGAGACCCCTGGCTTGTCCCTCCCCATTGCACACAAGCCCCAGGGACCTCCCCAGGTCAGCTCTGGCCCTGGCTTCAGAGACAATGTGATCCTTGACATCCCCTCTATCCTGCCTGGCAAGTGTATCACAACCGCCAGCTGCCCAAGGTGAGGGGTCTGAGGAGTAGGGTGGGATCACAGGTCATTGGGTCTTAGGAGGGACAAGGACCCAGCGGTCTTGCAGGAATAGGAGCCCAAGTCCTGAGGATCCTTGGCCCTGAAGTGGCCTGAGCATCTCACACTCAGGCGCCAGTGGAACCCCTGCCTGGGCATCAGAGGGCTGGCCCTGCACTATGGGACTGGCTTGGATTTTGCACGTGTTGTCAGTGGGGTAGGTCTTTCTCTGCTGGTTCCCACATTCCCTTGTGCCCTGGAGTATAACATCATCCTGTGCTATAAGATCCAGGTTAGTGGTTGGTAGGGGTGGCAGGCAGGCAGATGGGTGGTGCTGGGTGGTGGGTAGGGGTGGCTGTGTGTCCACTGACCCCTGACCCCAGGTATCTGGAGACTGGCAGGCATTGGTCGGTGTCCGTACCCAATCCCTGCCCAGCATCACCTATGCCCATCTGTTGCCCTCAGAGCTGCTGTTCCAGGTAGGCAGTGCCCCATGACCCCCAACAGCAAGAATTCACTATGCTGTCAACACATTTGAAACAACAGTGAGACCAAATGAAAGAGCCCCAATATGGAATATTGTCATGTCATAGAATAGTCAAAACAGGGACTTAGTTTAAAACAAAGCGGGATTTAAGAAGTTGGTCTTCTTTCCATTGGTTGTATGCTGAACAACAATGACTGAGTCCAACAGAAATGGGCCATCCCTGGGACTACCACCTGTTCACCCCAACCTGTAGGGCTGTGGTTCTATCCAGACCTTTCTGCTTTGAGCTCAGAACACACTATTCCATGAACCTGGATCTAGGGCAGACCAAGGGGATGTGGGGGCCTAAGGGGAGCACCATTCTTCTGGATTCAGTGAGGTCTTGGAAGTTCCATTCCACATCTGGGAGAGACATGAATTACAACAGGACAGGATGGGGTCAGTGGGCTGGGGGTGGGGAATCACAGAGGCCTGGAGTTGCACCAAAAGAATTGAGATAGGCCGAGAGTGTAAGGGGTGGCATGGAGTCCAGGCCGGGGAATAGCACATGCAAAGCATAGAAGTTGAGAAAAGGCAGGAGCTAGGCCTCACAGGCCCTTGTCGGCCAGGAGAAGTGCTTAACCTTTATCCTTAGGGACAATGGGGAGCCATGGAAAGATTTTGAGCTGGAAAGAGACATAGGAAGAAAGGATTGTTGGGGGGTACAAATGGAGGCTGCTGTGAAAATTCCTGGTGAGAGATGGTGTTGCCTGAACTAGGCTGGGGTCATTGGAGAGAGAAGAGATAAAAGAGATTGGGAGACAAGGGGGACATGAGGGGGTGTTGAGGCCTGACACGAATAGGGCTGGCTTGTGTTGCCTGGGCTCAGTGTGCTGCCCTCCACCTTACTGCTAGGTTGTGCTCTTGCCTGGGTTTCAGTCTGTGAATTCTGAGACCACATAAAGCTTGGAAGAGCTCCGCCAGGCGGCTGCATGGAGGCAACAAGGATGGGGTGCTCAAGCACCATGCCCAAGGCCTGTACCCCTCTGGTCTGTAGTATCTCAGCCTTGCTCTACAGGGGTGGCCTTGGTGAGTGTGTGCTCCTGACCAGGGGGCTGCAGAATAGGGATTGCAGGCGGCACCACGAGGTTCATCTAATCTTGGCTTGCTTTCTGCCAGCATGTGAGTGCCACCTGCAAGGTTCACTGAACACCGAGTATGCCCTGCTGGGTGGGCAGCACCCCTGCCATCACCACATCTTTGGTCGTACCTGTGACCACTGCATGCCTGGGATCTATGGCTTTGGACCCACTGGCTGCAGTGGTGAACATTCAGGGTAGGTGGGCAGGGGATGGTAGGTTCGGTCCTGCCATCTCTTTTCCTTGTATGGCTCAGTTGCCCTGCCCCTCCCCCACAGAGTGTTGCTGCCATGCTGAGGGTGCCACTAGTGCCATCTGCAACCCTGTGAGTGAGCAGTGAGCATGCCAGGCAGGCCTTGCAGGTTGCCACTGTGACCACTGCCTCCCTGGATGGTGGGGCTTCCCACGCTGCCAGCCCTGTGCCTGCAGTGGACATGCTGAATTGTGCCACATGCTTACGGGTGTCTGCCAGGCTTGCCATGGGGCCACCATAGGCCAGCACTGTAAGAGGTGAGAACTGCCACTAGAAGGGTTGGGAAGGGGTTATGATGAGTGAGCCAGGCCCAAGCCCATGTGCTATCACCCCCAGATGTCTGGACGGCTACTATAGAGACCCTACCCTGGGCTCAGGCCAGCAGTGCCAGCACTACCGGTGTCCTGAGCACCCTGGCTCTGGCATCTATCATGGGAACTCCTGCCATGTGGACAGTATGAGTGGGCATGTCCTGTGCCTCTGTGCACCTGGCTATGCAGATGAGGCAGTGGCAAACTCATGGTCCTGGCCATTGGTTCACAATACCATCAGGTCCACATGGCACATCCTGCCAGTGCTGTCTGTGTGCTGAGCTGCAAGCACCTGTCCTCAAGGAGTTCTGTTCTGGGGAGGGAGGGTCAAATGGGGGAGAATTATAAGCATGGATGTTATAAGCCAGGAAGATGAACTGTAAGGTAGCTACTGTGTTCTCCACCCTCCTAGCAATATCTCAGACTTGCTGCCAGAGTTTATTGGACTACAGGCCTCAAAGGTACAGGATGACACCTGAGACAACCTCCTACCCCAATTCTCTTCAGGGCCCCACTGTGACCACTGTTCCTCTGGCTACTTTGGGTGCCCTTGGCCAGGAGGGGACCTCAGAAGGAGTCCATGCCGGCCCTGCCAGTGCAACAACAATATTGATCCCTTTGACCCTGCCACTTGTGATCCCCACAGTGGGCACTGCCTGCGCTATCTGCAGCACAGCCATGGCTCTGGTTGTGCCCACTGCAGGCCTGGCTTCCATGGCAGTGCCCTATGCCTGGGGGGCTGCCAGCATGAGTGTGTGGTAGGGGCATCTCAGGGTGGATGGGTGGCTTCTCCCCTCTGCAGACCCTGTCAAGCCTTCCCTTCCCTCAGGTTGCAGCTGTGACCCCTGGGGCACTGTCCCTGTGCACTGCCCATCTGGGGCTGAATCCTGCTTCTGCAACCAGGTCAGTGTGCAGTGCCCCTGCTGCCTCTATACACTGGGTAGGGACTGCAACCACTGTGCCCCCCTCTTCTGGAACCTGGGGTCCCTGGGGCTGTGAGTCCTACAGCTGCCATGCCCAGCACACTTTGCAGCCTCAGTGTCACCCAGTGAGTGAGTCCATGTGACACATGGCATGTGGCAGTGCCCAGGTATATGCAAATGTGTGCATGCCTAGACTTATACCAGACCTGTGGCTAGTATGAGTATCTGTGTGACCACCAGCCCTGGTGTGTGTAGCAGCAGTGGGCTCCTGTGTGACATTAACTGTGAGCCCATGGAAGAGTAGGCATGATACAGCATGTGCGTGACTCCATGTGCAGCTGTGCGTTAGTGTGTGGGTGAACCACTGTGAGTGCACCATGGCCAGAGGAGTGAACATGGTGGGGAATGAGGGAGGAGTGCCTGGGAAGGAGGGTGAGGAGGCACAGGCAGGGGGTAGGAATGAGAGCTGGTGCAGGCAGAGAGGTTTGGCCACAGGAAGCAAGTGTTTCCAGGAGGAGAGTGGTCAGCGACTGAGTGAGGTGAGGCCTGTATCCTATTTTTGCTTCCTTGGAAAGGAGAGGGCAGAGATCAGATGTAGAGGACAAGGGAGGCATGGGGGTTGAGGGCATGGTGATAGCAGGGGTGCACAGCTCAGGACATGGAGGAACACAGGGCAACAAGTAGGGAGATGAGAACCCAGTGTGTCCCTGGGAGGGGAGGGTTGGCTATGAGGGAAGTTGGGGATTGGCTGAGAGGGCCAGGCCAGAGAAGGCAGGAGGGGAGGGCCCTGGCCCTGGGGCAGGAGCAAGGCAAGGAGGGGAAGACTGTGCATGGGTGTGTGTGTGCCACCTCAACCACTCATTTACTTTTTTTCTCTCCTCAAGGAAGACCTTTGACCCTGCTGACTGGTCTGTGCTCTCATCCCCCAGGTCACAGTCACAGGTTAGTGCCCCTGCCAGTCAGGAATTGGGGGCCACACATGCTCTTGGTGACAGGATGGATATTGGGGTGACCCAGAGCAGGAGTGCAGAAGTGAGGGGGCCCTCATACACTCCACCCTAGGGGCAAGGCTGACCTGCAGGACCTACTCAATGTGAGTAGCAAAGGGAACAGTTGGGGTTTTCCTCAGGGAGAGCACAGCATGTTTATTGTTTCTCCCAAGACTTAAAGAAATATGCGTGAAAACAACTGTAGGGAAATAGTGTTGGCAAGGCCAGGCCAGAGATGCCTGCAGAGAGGATACCTTCCTGACTTCACTTTCTACCCTTGACCTTGGCTGACCCTTGCCCTGTGCTGTTTCCCTGCACAAAGGCTGTCGTGTAGTATGGCAGTATCCATGGCAGCTCTGACAGGTGGCTTAGATGAGGGCTGGTGTACACCTTCACATTCACACGAGGCACTCTCATCCTTCAGATCATGGGCTTCCTGGAAGCGAGGCTGGGGCAAGTGCCATCTGCTCCCTGCCCTGACCCTAGTTTTTCCCTGCAGACTGTGCCTGTGATCCACAGGGCTCCATCACACCTAGTTGTGACCCACATGGCACTTCCTGCCCTACTTGCTTCAACTCCTGGGACCAACACCTGGCTCTGCTCCTGCAACAGCTGGAAGCTGTGGCTCAGGAGGTGGCTGCCCTATGCCTGGGGATGCCTGGCTGGTGGGCAGCCCCTGGAGGAGGTATTGCAGCAGGCACAGGCACTCCTGGAGGCTCCCTCACCCACTGTGAGCACCCTACAGCAACTTACAGAACTTACAGAGTAGGCAGCTGGACTCAGGAAAGGGGTCTGGGATCAGTAGGGAGGGGCTTCCTTGGCCACTTTCCCTGAGTGAGGAATCCAGAGGGTTAAAGATTGACCTACCTGAACCCTGTGTCTGGGAATCAGGTAGGTTTCTCTGAGTGAGGAATCATGGAGCAGAGAGCATCTCTGGCCAGGCTGATACACCATTTCCCCATGGGAGAGAAGTGACTGCATTGGCCAGGACACTGCAGGCTTCAGGACAGGTTGTAGCTGAAAGGGGGCCATGGGTCAGGGGGCAGGGTGAATACCTGGAAGCATTATCATGAGAGCTAGACTGTGTAAAGGGCTTGGTCTGGCCAAGGTGAGGACAGGTGGGCTGGTGGATGGGCAGGAGGCGAGAGCAGGGGCTAGGCTGGGGAAGAAGGAAGAGGCCAGGTGCCCTTGCTTGAAAATCTAGGGGCACAGAAAGCTCATTCCCACCCACCCACCCACAGAAAGCTGATTCCCAGCCCTGAACTGTTCCTCTATTCACCCCTCTCAACCCTGCAGATGTTGGGGCCTAGGCTTCCTTGGCCCTGCTTTCCCAGGAGGCCATGCTCAGAGCCCAGCCCATGGTCACACTTGGAGGACTGGACAGCATCCTGGAACAGACCTGAGAGTTCCAGCATGGACACAGCAGTTGCTGTGGGGGCTGGTCTGGCCCACAGGGACAGCTATGTTGGGGAAGAAACTGAAGCAGCTGGTTGACAAGGTCTATAAGCTGCAGCTACAGTTGCTGGGGCTCCTGATCAGAACTAGAGTGGTGGGTGGATCACTAGGGGTGGGGAGGAGAAGGTGGAGGAGGGTGAAGACTCTCTAGTAGGTGTAGCCTGGTTGTAGGACAACAGGGGCTCTGTTATGTGCACTCCTCACTTGGTTACCCATCCCATTTACAGGAATGTTGGGCTTGGGGACCTGGGCTGGCCTGTATTCTTGCACCCTGTGGGGCTCCCCCCCTACCCTGGAACCTTGCTCATTGCCAGTGGGCTCTGGTTGCCTCCCACAACTCCTCCCACAGTCTGGACAGAGCAGTCACAGCCTTGAAGTGGCATCAGCAAGTGGTAGAGAGCCATGGGGGCCATGGGTGTGAACCATGGATGGAGTCACAGGGGACCATAGCTTGGCCACAGGGTGGCAGGAGTCACATTCCATATATCCACCCCCACTAGCTGCAGCAAATCCAGGCAACAGCAAGCTGCACAGGAACCCTGGCCCAGGAGATGTGGTGTCCTGCAAGGGGGCCCTAGGGTGTGGCTGTCATGGCCCATGTGTAATCAACTGTGCAGACTATCCAGTACTTCCTCACAGGTATGTCTGCTTGTCATGTGTCTGTCCACAGCTGAGGGCAGGGGAGGTGGGCATCCAGGATACTGCCATAATACTCCTTCCAGAAAGAAGAACACTCATAAGGGTTTACCAAAGGTCAGTTGGGAGCACTGGTGTGCTGGGGGTCTAGGGGAATTATTTGTCACATTTGCCAATTTCCATGGTGTAAATAGTCCCACTATGGCTGATTTCAATCTACCTGCCAATTAACAACTGATTTGAAAAATTAACAAATGGCTCTTGCAAGCCTCCAGCATACCACTGGGTAGGTGGGTCAGGAGCAGGGTTCAGGAAGAAGGACCCTAATCCCCTTTCCCACAGATGTAGGTACAGATGTTGTGAGTGTGGAGCTAGTGGCCTTGTGTGGGCTGGCAGTTCCCCTACCCCGAGGCAAGGTAGCAGGCATTGCCCTCCTGCTGGATCAGATCCAGGGTGTCCTTCCAACACCAGACACCATGGATTGGGAGCTGTCCAGAGCTGAAGGTGTCTCACATGAGGCTCAGCAGAGCAGGTGAGGAGCCAGGAGCCTGGAAGTGGAGGTCAGAGTGTGGGGACAGAAGGGATGCTGATTGAGTGTCTGTGCCCTTCAGGGAAGACACAGCCAAGGCTCAGGACCAAGTGCTGGATGTTTGGGGGTGTTCGCTGAGGTGGGAACTCACACAGAGACTGCAGAGCAAGGGCTGTGGATAGCAAAGCAGGCACTTCAAGGCCTGAAGGCCAGTATACAGGAGGTGATACTCCATCTGTACCCTCAGCTCCCTCATACCTCTTGTTCAATGGCTGCTGTGATCCCCTTTTCTCCCCTCAGATTCTTGATCCACTGTGATGCCATGGTACTTTGGAGTACTCTGACCATGCTAACACTCAACCTAGTTGCTACTGTGCTGTGTCCTCCTAGTGACCCCCTGTCCTTTGCCCTAGGTGGCAGGACACCTGGTTCGGATGGTACTGGCAGTGGATATCCCTCCAGGCCTGGGGGATTCCGGTCACTCTGGGAGTTACGTAGTATGTAGTATGTAGGCCTGGGGCATCTGTTCAGTGCAGCCTAGGCCCTCAGGATGCTTTGGCTTTGAGTCAGTGGCAGGTCCAGGAGGCAGAAGAATGGGCAGCATAGGCCATGGGTGTAGCTGGTGGCCTGAGTAAGATGAGGTGGGGACAATGAGCCTTGGGGTCTCAGGGACCCCTCCAGAGCAGTGGGAGGTAAGGCTTAGGTTGGGCCTGGGCTGGGCTGGGCTGAGGCAGGGTCTCAGTTCCAAAATCCCTTGCCCCCAGGAACCCTGGGCACAGACATGTTTGGGACAGAAGGGTGTGAATGGGGTGGGGTTTCAGGCCTAGCCTCTCTGCTCCAGGAGTTGCAGGTGGCCTGGTTGAGTGTGGCAGAGTTGCAGGAGAGCATATATGGCCTGGTGGCCACACTGCAGGACACAGACACTGCAGCACGTGCAGACCAAGGCCCAGAAACTACTAAATAAGATACAGAGCAGCTGGAACCACCTGGAAGGTGTGTGGCTGGACAGTAGTGGGGGGATATGGATGGGGCAGGCACAGGGATGTGGTCAGGGCCAGGGCCAGGGTCAGATGGGAGAGTCAAGGTCAGAATAGGGACAGTGTGGGAAGGTCATGACTGGTTCCACATTGAGTTCCAACTCATCTAGAGAGCAGATTTGAGGTCAAAGTTAAGAACAGGGATCAGATATTAATCAGGGTCAGGGGTGGTTTAAAGTTAAGGTGAGTGTCAGGGGTCAGGGCCAGGGTTCAGAGCCTGGCTCAAATGGCATGATCCCCAGGGTTTGAGCACTGCCTGGTGTAGTGAGAAGGCAGCCACCCTGCAGGCCCTGGAGCAGCAGGCAGCAGAGCTGCTTGAGCACATGGGGCTGGGTGCCAATGCCTATGCCATCTGCTGACTGCCATTTATGGATGCTAGCAAGCGGGACCTTAGGACCACCTAGATGATTCAAAGTGACCTGAGTGACCCAGAAACCCCCTGACTTTGAGAGACCAGAGACTCTACTGAGTGTCCACTGACCCTGAGTGATTCCTGTGGTGTGACCCTATGATTCCCACAGTGACCCCTTGACCTTGAGAAACCAGAGATTATGTAATTCCCTTTGTGACCCCATGAGGCCACCTAGTACTCCTGATCCTGATAGACCCTTTCTCTGAGTGACCTTCTAAAATCCTGAGTTTCCTCTAGTGTCTCTGAGCCCCCAGTGCTTACTACATAACTCCCAGAGTGACCGGAAACCCCCAAACCAGATGACTGGGGTAAGCCCCACCCCTACCTTCACCCACATGCGCTCCCCAATAAATCTCGATCACCCTGAGAAACTCCCAGCTTCCTCCCCTGGACCGGCAGCTTCGCGTGCCCCCAGCCCGGCCCCAGACAAAGCAGGCGCAGCCGCGGAGGTCATGAGTAACCCCGCCCAGCCCGAAACTGAGATGTAGACGCCGAAGTCCCCGCGTTCCCAGGGGCCTGGGTGGGGCACGCGCCCACTGGCCGCGCGCATTCCAGGCCCGGACTCGGGCCCTCCCGGCGAGCCGGAAGGTCCGGAGTGGAATCATAGCAACAAGATAGGGATTCGCTCGCTGCTGCTCTGTTCTGGAGACGTCTGCCCAGCACCCATTTTCATGGGGCGAAACTGAGGCAGCTCTTCTCCTGCCTGCCGGAGTGACTATGTGAGGCGTATATCCCCGGGGTAGGGCGTAGGCTTTCCTCATCTCTCCCTCTACCCCCGCCCTCTCTTGTTCCTCGGACCGTGCTAAAACTCCCCACAGCCCTGGAAAGGAGAGCTCGGCTCCCCTGTGCGCGCCCTCTCGCCTCCGCGGTGCTGGAGCCTTGGGACCGAACGCCGAGTTGACGATGACTTCCACGGTACCCATGACGTCGTAGACAAAGGCTAGGCTCCTTGGCCCGCAGTTAGAGTTCCCGAGGATCAGACCTTTCTCCTTTGGTCTTGCCATGCCCCTGACTTGGTGCATCCCTGTTGTGGTCTAATGTCCCGAACTCTCTACCTTCCCCCGGCCTCAGCACAGGCCTCGGGTCTGGGCATGAGGGCACAATAAAGATTTGCGTGTGGGCTGACCGACTCTGGTTCCTGAAATAAGGGTCGTTCCCAGAGGGTAGATGTAGGGTGGGAGGGTTTCTGCACGGCGTTTCTTTTGCCCGCGATCCACTCCGTTCCGTGCTTTCCTTCCCGCCGCACCTCCCAACTTTTCTGAAAGTCTCCGAACTCCAAGCTCCGGGACCGCTGGACAGACTGACAGACAGAAGGAGGGCCTGGAGGGGAACCGACCGAGGACCCATACGGGCAGGGTCAGCACGGAGTCAGTAAGGGAGGGCTTGGATATCCACGGCTCCTAGACTCCTTATCACCCCTCATCGTGTTTCCCCGCTGCCCCTTCAGGATGGAGTGGGCCTCCGGGGAACACAGGAGGGCCTGGGGGGGACAGCGTGTACACCAGAAGCCTGGACTGGACCTGCTGCTGAGTGGTGAGGGGGTCTGCTGAGGGTTGAGGGTTTTGAGATGTGGGGGATGGGTCCTGGGATGACCTCCCTTGTCTTGGGGCATGTGGGGTGGGACCACCCAGTAGGAGCACAGCAGAACTGGCTGCCCTGCTGCCCCCAGTGCTGGCTGCTAGCTTGGCGCAGGTCCTGGCCTTGACCCCAGATATGCCAGGCTGCTCAAGGGGAAGCTGCTACCCAGCCACTGGAGACCTGCTGGTGGGTCGCGCAGACAGACTGACTGCCTCATCCACCTGCGGCCTGCGCGGCCCCCAGCCCTACTGCATCGTCAGTCACCTGCAGGTGCGGCTGGGGGTTGGAATGTGGTGCCTGGTCAGAGAAAACTGGCACTTGGTAAGAAACTGACCCTGACCCTGAACCAACCCAGGACGAGAAGAAGTGCTTCCTATGTGACTCCCGGCACCCATTCTCTGCTCGTGACAACCCTCAGAGCCATCGTATCCAGAATGTTGTCACCAGCTTTGCACCACAGCGCCGGGCAGCCTGGTGGCAGTCAGAGAATGGTGAGGTTGTGGGTGGGGCATGAGGTAAGCAGGGCTGCCTGCCTATAGCCTCAAGTCCCTGACCTCTAGTTCCTAACCCAGGTGTCCCTGTGGTCACCATCCAGCTGGACCTGGAGGCTGAGTTCCATTTCACACACCTAATTATGACCTTCAAGGTGCTTGCATGTCTGGGAGCCTGCCTGAATCACCCTGCTTGGCTCCTCATTGCCCCTGGATAGAGCTCTTAACCCCTGAGCACAGCCTCCCTGAACTCCTCATGAGCTGTGCTCTTGCTGCATGGAAATCTCCTTCATCCTTTGACCTTCTGTGGCCCTACATCTTCAGGCCTTTGCACATGCTGTTTTTCTGCCCCAATCTGTGGGCCCCATGACCCCTGAGCCTTCCCACTAGAGGTGGCTCCCTTTCCTGGTCATTGCCTGTCTTCCAATGGTTACCCCCACCTGTCTGTGAGCTGCCTGAAGGCAAGGCCATGCTGGGTAGGGCTTAGGTCCTGGTATCCACTGATAAGCCATGCCCCCCACCCAGACATTTCGCCCTGCTGCCATGTTGGTGGAGCGTTCGGCAGACTTTGGCCGCACCTGGCATGTGTACCGATACTTCTCCTATGACTGTGGGGCTGACTTCCCAGGAGTCCCGCTGGCCCCTCCACGGCACTGGGATGATGTGGTCTGTGAGTCCCGTTATTCAGAGATTGAACCATCCACTGAAGGCGAGGTGAGAGCTGGGACCTGCGCTAGGGTGGGGGTGGGGATGATGGGCCTGAGACAGGGTAGAATGTCTTTGTGGACTTCCTGCCACTCTAGGTCATCTACCGTGTGCTGGATCCTGCCATCCCTATCCCAGACCCCTACAGCCCACGGATCCAGAGTGAGTGCTCCACCCTTTGAGCCTGGCATACTCCCAGCATTCAGCTGCTGGCTATTTGGGGCCTTAGTAGCTATTTTGGGTGCTTCCTTAGTGCAGGTGCCAAGCCCTGTTTAGCTTGTATGACAGTAGACAGGAGGTCTCCCAAGGTGACCTTGGCAACTGTGGCCCCTGGGAGGGGATGGGGCTGCAAGTCTGGCCAGCTGGTCACCAGCCACTCCTATCCCCTCAGATCTGCTGAAGATCACCAATCTACGGGTGAACCTGACTCGGCTGCATACACTGGGGGACAACCTGCTTGACCCACGGCGGGAGATCCGTGAGAAGTACTATTATGCCCTCTATGAGTTGGTCGTGCGTGGTAACTGCTTCTGCTATGGACATGCCTCACAGTGTGCACCCGCCCCAGGGGCACCAGCCCATGCTGAGGGCATGGTAAGGGGCTTCAGACAGCTTGGGTAGGGCTGGGGGCAGGGGCAGGCATGGTTGGACAGTGCTGATCACCTGCCTGCCCACCCTCCTAGGTGCATGGGGCATGCGTCTGCAAGCACAATACTCGTGGCCTCAATTGTGAGCAGTGCCAGGATTTCTATCATGACCTGCCCTGGTATCCAGCTGAGGACAGCCATAGTCATGCCTGCAGGAGTGAGTGAGACCCCAGCCCCCACAGCCCCAGAACTCTGTGGCTTGGCTGTACCCTGGGTAGAACCTAGAGCTGCTTGATTAAGCCCCTAAGGCCCAGGATATGTCTTCAGGGTGTCCAGGCCTCAAGGCTCCTGGGAACTCCTTCAGCCCCCTCCACAATCTGCCCTGGGTGATGCTGAGACCCTTAAGTCCCTAAGTTCCCACCCACAAATTCTGACCTGTGACAGGTACCTAAGAGAGCACTGAGGGCCATGATGCCTCTCCCTCTCGGGACCTGGACCTCAGTTGGCCTTTGCCCTTCCTTTCTTCCCTCCAGAGTGCGAGTGCCACGGGCACTCCCACAGCTGCCACTTCGACATGGCCATGTACCTAGCATCTGGCAATGTGAGTGGAGGCGTGTGTGATGCATGTCAGCACAACACAGCTGGACGCCACTGTGAATTCTGCCGGCCCTTCTTTTATCGTGACCCAACCAAGGACCTGCGGGACCCTGCCGTGTGCTGCTGTGAGGCCAGGACTGGGCATGGGGGAGGACAGCCTGAGCCTGGGTGGAAGCTAGAGAGCCAGACTGTGGTCCAGGTTACAAAGAATTAGGGTGGGAGGTTCAGGGTGAAGCCAGACTTGGGATGCAGGGTGAGGGTTTGGAGAGAAAGGGGGCTGGGCCAGTTGGGAAAGGGTGACCCTGCACTTCCCTTCTACCCCAGCCTGTGATTGTGATCCCATGGGTACCCAAGATGGCGGTCGCTGTGATCCCCATGATGACCCTGCACTGGGGCTGGTCTCAGGCCAGTGTCGCTGCAAAGAGCATGTGGTGGGTGCTCGCTGCCAGCAATGCCGTGATGGCTTCTTTGGACTCAGTGCCAGTGACCCTCGAGGCTGCCAGCGTATGTGCCTCCTGCCCTAACTCTTGTGCTGACCTTTAACCCCTGACCTCTTACTATTGACCAGCCTGCCATAGCTCACCAAAGTGCTGATGGTTCTCCCTGCAGGGTGTCAGTGTGATGCACGGGGCACAGTGCCTGGAGGCACTCTTTGCGACCCCGACAATGGAACCTGTTTCTGCAAGCGTCTAGTGATAGGACGTGGCTGTGACCGCTGCTTGGTGAGACTGGAGGGGGGTCTTCGGGTCCTGGACTTGTCCTCAGAACACAGGACTGAGGGGTAGTGTCCATGCCCCAATGAGATGGTGCTGAGAGCTTGGGGTAGAGTTCTCTCTGAGAGGCCTCAAGTCTGGGAGGCCAAGGGTAGGGGCTAGTAATTTGGGGCCATGTTTTCACCAAGGGGTGCTAGAGGCTGAAAATCTCTGTTGAGTTTCCTACTGGTTGGCGAAGAGGTCTGTTTCTGGGCCCCAGCAACTCCCTCTCTTGCAGCCTGGCCACTGGGGTCTGAGCCACGACCTGCTCGGCTGCCGCCCGTGTGACTGCGACGTGGGTGGTGCCCTGGATCCCCAGTGAGTGCTGTTTAGGACAGGGAAAGGGAGGGTGAAGAGCCTGGCGGTGGGGGGAGGTCGCCATTCTCGAGTAACCGCGGTGCCCCCCAGGTGCGACGAGGCCACGGGTCAGTGCCGCTGCCGCCAGCACATGGTCGGGCGACGCTGTGAGCAGGTGCAGCCGGGCTTCTTCCGGCCCTTCCTGGACTACCTTACTTGGGAGGCCGAGGACGCCGGAGGACAGGTGCGGCGAGACTGTGGCGGGGGCTATGGGCGGGGCCTTGTTGGGGTAGGATGGAGTGTCCGGCCTTAGGCGGGGCCTTGGCGGGAGTACTGGAGTTTGGGGTGCGGCCTTGGAGGGAGAGCGAGGACCTGGGCAGGGCTGTGGCAAAAGAGGCGGGCTTAAGCAGGAGGGGCAGGGACTGGGCGGGGTTTCGTGGAGACCGCTGGAGTTTGGAGGCGGGGCCAGGGTAGAAGATACGATGTTTCACCTGAGCTTCTTACGCCTGGGCTGTCTCGCCTCCCAGAGACCGCTTGACTTGGTGGAACGTGTGGCGACCCCAGGGGGATCTCCTTCCTGGACGGGCCCTGGGTTTGTGCGGCTGCGAGAAGGCCAGGCACTCGAATTCTTGGTGGCCTCTGTGCCGCGGGCCATGGACTATGATGTGTTGCTGCGCTTGGAGCCCCAGGTCAGACCCTGTAATACCTGACCCTGAGCTGAACTTCTGCGTGGGGTGTGTGTGTGTGTGCCTTCTTCATCGTCCCGTCCGGTCCCCCCTCTCCCCTTCAGGTACCTGAACAGTGGGCAGAGATAGAACTGACTGTGCAGCGCCCACAGCCTGTGTCACCCAGCAGCAGGTGTGGGCACGTGCTGCCTGAGGATGACCGCATCAGAGGAACTCTGCAACCAGACACCAGGTGAGGGCACTGATGGTAGCACCCACAATGGTGTGTGTGTGTGTGTGTGTGTGTGTGTGTGTGTGTGTGTGTGTGTGTGTGTGTGTGTGTGTGTGTGTGTGTGTGTGTGTGTGTGTGTGTGTGTGTGTGTGTGTGTGTGTGTGTGTGTGTGTAGAGGTGGGCCAATTCCTAAGCTTCCTACAGGGTGCCTGGAAGATCCCACTGCTAGCTTGGACATCCCACACTGAGCTCATTCATTCATCTGTTCCTTCTTTCATTCAAGGAATGCTTCCTCAGGAGTGCTGATTGCCAGGCACTGTTGGGCATGACACTGGGTCAGGAAGGAAGTAGACAGAATGAGGTCTCCTCTCTTGGGAGTCTAAGGGCCAGGCTCCAAGACAGGAATTAGTGGGAAACCATCCATTGTCACCATAGGGAGTGCCCATGTTGGAGGGATGGTAAGGGTTAGACAGCACAGAGCTCTGACAGCCAATCCTGGAGATGGGATTTTCTTTTTAGTAGGCCAGTCTTGGGGAGGGGAGGAGCATCAGAGCAGTTTGAGTAAGGATGTGACTATTCTGACTAATATCTTTACATTTTGGATACTGTTTACTTCAGGTATCATTTTTCATCACTTTACTTATTTTTTTGTCATGTAAATAAACATACACAGAAGCAGAGAGAATAGTATACTGAACCTGGCTGTCCCCATTATATACATTTTGCCAAATGTGACTTGTGATTAACAAAAACCCCTCTAGCTGCTAAGTGGAGAATAGACTTAAAGGGGTATAGAGGCTATTGAATTGGCCAGGTGACAGTGATTTGGATAGAGGTATAGGAGTGGAGGTGTTGAGAACGGAGAATTTTCCAGAGGGTTCTAGAGGCAGAGCTGATATACTTACATACATGGGGAAGGAAGAAGATGGAAAATTTTCCCCAAGCATGTGGATAGGGGTGGGTTCCTTTACTGAGATGGGGGCATGGGAAAGAGCAGTACTGAGATGTTTAGACATTCAGGGGGATAAGGCCAGTGAGTGGTTGGATTTCTATGTCTGGATCTCCTTGAGGGGTCAAATTAGAGATATAAATTTGGAACTTCTCACTAAAAAGGGAGGCCTGGAGGAAATAACCAGAGAAAGGAAGGAAGACCAGAACCAACCTCTGGAGCACTCTAGTTTGAGAGGCCAGTAGAGAAGGAGGAGCTAGGGGGATGGGTAGGGTCCCAGAAGCTAAGAGAAAAGAGTATATCTCAAGAAGGAAGGTGTACTGATCTCATTACATGCTGCTGAATGCACAGTGAGATAAGAATAGAACAGTGGCTGCTGGGTTTGGCCAGATCAAAGTCATTGATGACCTTGGCACAGGCTGTCTCTGTGGCATGTTGGTGTGATGAGGCAGAAGCTGTGCTGGAGTGGGAGGCTAGAGAGTGGAGTCAGTGGCAAAAATTGTCACTTTTTAGGAATTTCTTGGGCAGGAGAGCAAAGATGGGGTGGAAGCTAGAGGAAGACTCAAGGGATCATGGGAGGATTTGGCAGGGGGCAGAGAATAAAAGAACCCTAACATGGGTTTTCAGGCTAAAGGAATAACCCTGGGGAGAGGGAGAGAGAAGGGTGGTGGCCAAGACTCCTTGAAGAGGAGCCAAGGTTGTTGTTGAGGTCAGAGGAAACAGTGGTTGTTGAGAAGAAATGGCAAGTACCTGTGCCAAGGAAATGGTATGAAGTTGCCGGGCTGTATGGAGTATTTCCAGTGAGATGGGTCTGCACAGGTTTATAATTCCAGTAAGCCACGATTATGAGAGTCTCCTGTATAGATACATGTTTTGTAGGGCTGCACAGCTGTCTGTTGACCCAGCCCAGCTCAGCCCAGTGCTGCCCTAGTCTCTGCTGTGGCCGATGGATTGGGAGGTACACCTGGGGTGGGAGAAGACCCAGATGGTGGATCCAGGGACTCTGAGTTACCTTCCATATCTCCCCCCACTTCTCCCCAGGTACATGGTGCTTCCTAGTCCTGTCTGCCTTGAGCCTGGCATCTCCTACAAGCTAATTCTGGAGCTTGTGCGAGCAGGAGGAAGCACCCAGCCTGGGAACTCCTACTCTGGACCTGGCCTGCTCATTGACTCGGTGAACAATCTCCTCTTCCCCACACTAACCAAAGTAGCAGGGCCTGGGGAGTGGGGCTTGCGGTGATGGCTGGGTAGAAGGGTCCATGACAGAAGAGGCAAGCCCATGGTGGTGCCGGGATGGAACAGTCTGTGGCAGTGCTGAGGTAAGTGTTGTGGCATTGCCAGTGTAGTTCCTGGGTCTGCACTTCACTCTTCCTTGCTTATCCTTCCAGTTGGTGCTGCTGCCCCGTGTCCTGGTGCTGGAAATGTTTAGTGGGGGTGATGCTGCTGCCTTGGAGCGCCATGCTACCTTTGAACACTACCGCTGTCACGAGGAGGGTCTGGTGCCCAGCAAGACTCCCCCCTCTGAGACCTGTGCCCCCCTCCTCATCAGCCTATCTACCCTGCTCTATAACGGAGCCCTGCGTGAGTATCTGTGGTATGGGTGGGCAGGGCAGAGGTGAAGGCCTAGCCTGACCTGCTCCCTGCCTCCCCCCAGCCTGTCAGTGTGACCCCCAGGGCTCAGTGAGTTCTGAGTGCCATCCCCATGGTGGTCAGTGCCTGTGCAAACCTGGAGTGGCGGGGCGCCGCTGTGACCTCTGTGCCCCCGGCTACTATGGCTTTGGCCCCATGGGCTGTCGAGGTAACTGCCTGCCCCTTATTCCCCCCTACTGTTCTCACTCCTTCCCAATACTCTTCTTCCTCCCCACTCTGGTTGTGCTCCTTCCTCAATCTAACTCTGCCTTGGGCCCCCTACTCTCAGCCCTGCATCACTTGCAGTTCCCTTCCATTCCCTTACCTTCCTACCCTGACCCCACCTAGCCTGCCCACAAACCCCTTCTCCAGCTCAGCCTCTAACCTGTTCCCAGCCTGCCAGTGCAGCCCTGAGGGGGCACTTAGAGGCCTATGTGAAGGGACCAGTGGGCAATGCCCCTGCCGAACTGGTGCCTTTGGTCTTCGCTGTGACCGCTGCCGACGTGGCCAGTGGGGCTTCCCTAGCTGCCGACCCTGTGTCTGCAATGGGCATGCAGATGAATGTGACACCCACACAGGAACTTGCCTGGGATGCCGTGATCACACAGGGGGTGAGCACTGTGAAAGGTGAGCCTGGAACAGCTACAAGTGGGTTGATGGGTGGGGCAGGCCACCCAGGGATGATACATCTCTTTCTGTCCCTCCCTGCAGATGCATTGCTGGCTTCCATGGGGACCCGCGACTGCCGTATGGGGGCCAATGCCGGCCTTGCCCTTGCCCTGAAGGTCCTGGGAGCCTGCGGCACTTTGCCACTTCTTGCCACCGGGATGGGTACTCCCAGCAGGTTGTGTGCCACTGCAGGGCAGGCTACACAGGTGAGTAGGTAGAGTGGAGGTATGGGATCAGGGTGGCATGGCTGGGCAAGGTACTCACACTTTCCCCCTGACTGTGGGCAGGGCCACGGTGTGAAACTTGTGCCCCTGGGTACTTTGGGGATCCATCGAGGCCAGGTGGCCAGTGCCAACTGTGTGAGTGCAGTGGGAACATTGACCCTGTGGACCCTGATGCCTGTGACCCCCACACGGGGCAATGCCTGCGCTGCCTACACCACACAGAGGGGCCACACTGTGCCCATTGTAAGACTGGCTTCTATGGGCAGGCCGCCCGACAGAGCTGTCACCGTGAGTGTAGGCATGGGAAGGGCTGGCCAGGGTGGGGCTCCACTGTTCAAGCTTCCCTTGACTAGTGTGTTCATCTTTTTGACACAGGCTGCACCTGCAACCTGTTGGGCACAGATCCCCAGCAGTGCTCATCCACTGATCGGTGCCACTGTGACCCAAGCAGTGGACAGTGCCCATGCCTCCCCAATGTCCAGGGCCTAAGCTGTGACCGCTGTGCCCCCCAATTCTGGAACCTCACCAGTGGTCATGGGTGCCAGCCCTGTACCTGCCACCAAAGCCGGGCCATAGGCCCCACCTGCAATGAGGTATAGGACCTGCCCAGCAGGTTCGTGGGTGGGTGGGTCCAGCTGTCTGCCTCAGGTCTTGAGGGTTCATCCTCTGAAAAAGACTCTGACCCCCACCCTATTCCCATCCTAGTTCACAGGACAATGTCACTGCCGTGCTGGCTTTGGTGGGCAGACCTGTTCGGAGTGCCAGGAACTCCACTGGGGAGACCCTGCATTGCAGTGCCGTGGTAAGAGAGCCAGTGGGGGCCAGGGTGAATGGGGGACTTTCCAGGATGCCCCACTGGGGCCTTAACTCTGTGGTCTGCCCTTTCCTGCAGCCTGTGACTGTGACCTTCGTGGAATAGACACACTTCAGTGTCACCATTCCACAGGCCACTGCAGCTGTCGCACCGGTGTGTCTGGTGTGCGCTGTGACCAGTGTGCCCGGGGCTTCTCGGGTGTCTTTCCTGCCTGTCATCCCTGCCATGCATGCTTCGGGGACTGGGACCGAGTGGTACAGGACTTGGCTGTCCGTACACAGCGCCTGGAACAGTGGGCACAGGAGCTGCAGCAGACAGGTGTGCTGGGCGCCTTTGAGAGCAGCTTCAGGAACATGAAGGAGAAGGTGGACACTATACAGGGCATCGTGGGTGCCCGCAACACCTCAGCTGCTTCCATCGCACAGCTTGTAGAGGCCACAGAGGAGCTGCGGTGCGGATGGGCCTAAGGATATGTGGTAGGATGGGGCAGAAGCCCAAAGGAACAAGGCTGAAGTCTCTCTAAACACCTCTTACCCCCACAATTGGTGCAGGCGTGAAATTGGGGAGGCCACTGAGCACCTGACCCAGCTAGAGGCAGAGATGACAGATGTGCAGGATGAGAACTTCAATGCCAACCATGCACTAAGCAGGCTGGAACGGGATGGGCTTGCTCTTAATCTCACACTGCGGCAGCTCAGTCAACATCTGGACCTGCTCAAGCATTCAAACTTCCTGGGTGAGTTACTAGTCAACTAGTCATGTTGACCAGGGTTGAGCTTCACCTGATTTCCTACCTCTGCCCAACTTAGGTGCCTATGACAGCATCCGCCACGCCCACAGCCAGTCTGCAGAGGCAGAACGTCGTGCCAACAGCTCAGCCCTGGCAGTGCGCAGCCCTGTGAGCAGCTCAGCAGTTACCCGGCAACGGGCAGAAATGCTGATGGGTGCCCAGAGGGAGAACTTCAACCGCAAGCATGTGGCCAACCAGCAGGCACTGGATGAGCTTTCTGCCCGTACCCACACCCTTAGCCTGACAAGCACAAATGAACTGGTGAGGCACAAATCTGGGCTGAGGGAGGTGGGCGTAGCTGTTCCTTCCACAGGGCCCTGACTTGCTCTGTGCCTGGCAGGTGTGTGGGGCTCCGGGGGATGCACCCTGTGCTACAAGCCCTTGTGGAGGTGCAGGCTGTCGGGATGAAGATGGGCAGCCTCGCTGTGGGGGCCTCAGCTGCCATGGGGCAGCAGCCACGGCAGACCTGGCGCTGGGCCGGGCCAGGCACACTCAGGCAGAGCTGCAGCGGGCACTGGCAGAAGGTGGTGGCATCCTCAGCCAGGTGGCTGAGACACGTCGGCAGGCAGGCGAGGCACAGCAGCAGGCACGGGCAGCCCTGGACAAGGCTAATGCTACCAGGGGACAGGTGGAGCAGGCCAACCAGGAGCTGCGGGAACTTATCCAGAGCGTGAAGGATTTCCTAAGCCGTGAGCCCCCCATGTGCCCTATAGTTGTTTCCCCAATGTCTGTATCTCTTTCCTTGGATTCACACATGGGCCTGAGGGCCTTACTGGACTTGTGTTAATGACCCCCTGTCTGGCCCCTTAGCCCTTGCTCATATGTGGTCCCTAAGTCCATGTTCTTGAGTCTGTGATCCAAGTATAGTCCCTGTCCTCCTGGTTACACTCTCTGACTATTTGCAAACCCAAGTCCCATGTATGTTCCCTGAGTCCATGCTAGATAATCTGTCTCTCTAAGCCCTTGTTTTTGTCCCTATAGAGGAGGGAGCTGATCCTGATAGCATTGAGATGGTAGCCACCCGGGTGCTTGAGCTCTCCATCCCAGCCTCACCTGAGCAAATCCAGCACCTTGCAGGTGCAATTGCAGAGCGGGTTCGGAGCCTGGCAGATGTGGACACAATCCTGGCGCGTACTGTAGGAGATGTGCGTCGGGCTGAGCAGCTACTGAAGGATGCACAACGGGCACGGTCTGGTCCTGACCCTGGTCCCCCCATTCCTGACACCTGGTCCTGATACCTGCAGCCCCTGATTCCCCCTTTCCCCCAGGACCCAGGCTGAGGGTGAGAGACAGAAGGCGGAGACCGTGCAGGCAGCACTGGAGGAGGCCCGACGGGCACAGGGTGCTGCCCATGGTGCCATACAGGGGGCAGCAGTGAACACACAGAACGCAGAGCAGACATTGCACCAGGTGTGGCCTCCCTGGGACATTAGTGGGGCCAGGTTCTGGGCATGCCCTATGTATCTGTTTAACCCTGGGTGTCCCCCCCACCCTTGTGGCAGGTGCAAGAGAGGGTGGCAGGTACAGAACAGGCACTGAGCTCTGCAGGTGAGCGAGCTCGGCAACTAGATGCACTCCTGGAGGCTCTGAAACTGAAACGAGCAGGGAACAGTCTGGCAGCCTCTCAGGCTGAAGAAACAGCAGACAGTGCCCAGGGTCGCGCCCGAGAGGCTGAGCAGGTGAGTTGAGGGGGAGCCATCTGGTGGAGGTGGGGGAGGAGGCTGGGCCTCCATTGGGCCACTATGGTGACCCGCTCTCTACATCTGCAGCTCTTGCAGGGCCCACTGAGTGACCAGTACCAGACAGTGAGGGCGCTGGCTGAACGCAAGGCACAGGGTCTCCTGGCTGCGCAGGTGCGGGCAGAGCAACTGCGGGATGAAGCTCAGGTCCTGTTGCAGGCTGCTCAGGACAAGCTGCAGCGGCTGCAGGGTGAGAAGCAGGGTGGGTGGGCTTATGAGAGGGTGTGTGAGGGGTGGCGTAGGGAAGGTTCTGGGAGTGGACCTTGCAGCTGAGACCTGCCCCTACTAGAGCTGGAGGGTACCTATGAAGAGAATGAGCGTGCTCTGGAAGGCAAGGCAGCCCAGCTGGACGGGCTGGAGGCCAGGATGCGCAACGTGCTTCAAGCCATCAACCTGCAGGTCCAGATCTACAATACCTGCCAGTGACCCCTGCCCAGGGCCTACCCCAGCACCTAGCCCCATCCCTCACGCATACTGTGTCTGCATATGGAAGAGCTCCCAGCCCTGTAGGGCCCCCAATAAACCGGTTGAACTCCTACAGCGCTGTCTAGACTCTGATTTGGGGCAGGCAGGGTTTCTGGGCCAAATCCTGAGGTTAACACACGGCAGGGCAAAGGCGCCGGAGCCCCGCCCTCTCCGCTCATCCCGCCCCGGAGCTGCCTGTTGCTGCATGCCCCGCTCCCGCCGGAAGTGCGTCACCAGCTCGGGGCTCCGCCTCCCGCGGCTGTAACTAGAAGTCGAAACAAAACAATCTGCTGAGACGGAGGCGGCAGCGCCGGGACGGGGGAGGGGCGCGCCGGAACCGGAACCGACCTGAAGCCGGAACCGGAACCGAGAGCGGGTTGCCAGGGCCCGAATAGGGCTGGCGACGGCGGCCTAACTCGGTGAGTGGGGCTGGCTGCCACGCAGCCCCTGACCCGAGCGGGGAGGCCGTGGCGCGGGCTGGGGGCGGCCTCTCCAAGGTCACAGGCCTTGCCAGCCTGACCTCTCGGGCCCAGTGGCGCTTCGGGCCCACCGACACCAAGGGGCCGTTACGCTTCGCCCATGGCCGGCCTCCCGCCTCGGAGGGGGCTGACGGCTAGAGAGAGTGACTTCCTGGAGGAGGTGGTGGGGGCGGGCCCGGGGTTGGAAGGCCGAAGTTCGATCGCGGCCCGGCAGGGTCAGTACTCCGGCTTGGCCGTATTAGGCCGACTCTGGACCTCTGGCAGCTCTTTCCACGCCTCAGCGTCCCCCGAGGATGGGTGAGGATGCGCCCTTCGGCTGGGGCCTGGATAGGAGGATGCGGCAGGTGTCCACCCCTGTGCTCCGGACCTGCAGGCATGATCCAGCTCCTCCAGCACCACCTTTGACTCTTGAAAAAATCACACACACACACACACACACACACACACACACACACACACACACACTCTCTCTCTCTCTCTCTCTCTCTCTCTCTCTCTCTCTCTCTCTCTCTCTCTCTCTCTCTCTCTCCCTCCCTCCCTCCCTCCTCACACACACACACTTTCTCTTTTTCTTTTTTGGGAACCCAGACCCCCTGTTCTGCTACTGGCTCAGGCTAGGCTTGAGGTTGCCAGGGGTCCTGGAACCGTGGTTCAACCCCACTCCCATCTCAGTATCTCATTTTGACAAACTTCATTTTTGGATGGAGAAATGTTCCAGAATCCACTGGTTTCTATGGCTCAGAGCTAATGAGGGAGGGAACTGGGAAGGGAGGGGATGATGTTTGTTCCGGCCACAGACTACCTGTCTGGCCTAGGGAGGAGGGAGTGCTGCTGAAGGTGCAGTTTGGCATCTGGATACCTTTTTCATTCCAGCCTTTGCAGGCTCCTCTCTGCTTGGGACAGCAGCAGGGGAAAGGAATCTCTTGGAATAGAGGAAGGAAATGTAATCAGTGCACAGGAGCAGGTTCTGATGAGGGTGGGGGCACCTTCTTCACAGGACTTTGGCTGGGCCTCTTGTCAGCCACAGGGCCTGGTTCTTCTGCTACATGATTGTCTCCTCCTTTCCTGCCTTTCTCTTCTACCTCCTACTTCTTGGGTGGTGACTAAGCAGCCAGTGAGAGTGAAGGAGAAGTGAGCGCCCTGCCCAGAGCTCCAGCCCCGTGGGCCAGAGCCATGGCTCCTCTCCAGATTGGTGAGAGAGTCTGGTCTCAGGCCATGGCTGTTTTTACCTGGCACATCCTCAGCCGGGCTTCCAGCTTTGTGGGTCTGTTACGGCAGTCAGGGAGGCTTGGCCAGAAGTAGTTGCGGCTATTGCATTATTTATTCCTCTTTCAGAACAGTTTTGAAAGTATCCAGGGTCACAGTGAGATATTGTTCTGTAAGGTTAGGAGTGGGTTGTTGAGCCCTGGCTGCAGCCAAGGAGCAAGTTGTTGGGCATTGACAGTGATTACTGATCCCTCCTTGTTAGGCTGTTGGTTCTTTGTTGAAGAATTTGGCCACAAAGAGTTGCCAAGATAGCTGGGCCAGGAAGGAAGCGCCGCAGCCCTGACCCAGACGCCGTTGCCGACCCTGGGGCACTCTGGCTGTCGACCAAGCGGCTCAAGATGTCTGGCGGGGCCAGTGCCACAGGCCCGAGGAGAGGGCCCCCAGGACTGGAGGAGGCCACCAGTAAGAAGAAGCAGAAGGATCGAGCAAACCAGGAGAGCAAGAATGAAGATCCTAGGAGAGGTAGGAGTGGCATTCCCAGGGTGCTCGTGACCTTCTCTTCCACCCTTCTTATTGAAGAAACAGACTGGGGGTTGGGAGTTGGTAGCAAATAGTGCGTTCTTGAAGAGATGACATTTTTTGTGCTACCTCTGTCCTGGTCTGATGCTGAGAAGTACCCATGACAGGCTCGGTAGAGTCTCAGATATGAAGCCTGGGTATTTGGCCGAAGTCCTGAAGGTGGTACTTGGTGGGGTGGTGGGGACTTGGAGGCTGCCTCCCCATCCTGGTCTCCCTGTTGTTTCCTTTGTTGTCAGGGCCAGTGTCCACTCCTCGGGAAGAGCAGGCCAAAGAGGGTGAGAGATGAATGGGCCTTGGGGGTATAGCTTCCCATCTGGAACAGTCCCATTAGGGTTGAGTCTCTGATATTTGTTTATTCCTGTCAGGAACTTGTGAAGATTCTCATGACCTCTTTGCCACTTCCTTTACAGAATTGTTGCTTGATTGGAGGCAGAGTGCAGATGAGGTGGTTGTCAAGCTGCGCGTGGGAGTGGGTCCTTTGCGGCTGGAGGAAGTGGATGCTGCTTTCACTGACACAGACTGTGTGGTGCGGCTTCCAGGTATGTCCATATGCTCTTAGCCTAGTAGTACATTTGACTCATCTGATAACTCGCATCCCAACTCATTACCCCAACTCTCTCTAGGTGGTCGTCAGTGGGGTGGTATCTTCTATGCTGAGATTGAAAGTTCTTGCACCAAAGTGCAAGTCCGCAAGGGTGGCCTTCTGCAGTTGGCACTGCCCAAAAAGGTGCCTCTGCTTACTTGGCCCTCTCTCCTGGTAAGTTCCAGGGCAGGGTAGGATGGGAATGTCCAGAGTGAATTGACAGGGTCTGATTACTGTGTCTTTGGCAGAAGAAACCTCTAGGGACCCAGGAAGTGGTGCCAGGGCTGCAGTGCCAAGAGAATGGACAGGAGCTGTCTCCTGTTGCCCTGGAACCAGGTCCTGAGCCCCGCCGGGCCAAGCAAGAGGCCCGGAACCAGAAGCGGGCCCAGGGCCGTGGTGAGGTAGGCGTGGGGGCTAGCCCCGGGGCCCAGGTAGGGCCCAGTGCCAAAAGGGCTGTGCATCTCCGTAGAGGTCCTGAGGGTGAAACGTCCAGGGATGGCCCTGGACCCCAGGGTGATGCCCCACCCTTCCTGGCTGAGCAAGCCACCCAGGTAAGTGGGTGATATCTGGCTGGGAGTTGGGAGATAGGGAAAGGGCTATGGACTCTAGTGGGAGCCATCCACCAGACCCAGAGCTGATTCTGCCCATGATCTTGCCATGAATAGGCTGAGACTGAGGAACAGCTCCGGGTACCACCGCTGAACCCTCAGACCTGCCTCCTGGGCTCAGAGGAGAATCTAGCCCTTTTGGCAGCAGAGAAGGCAGTGTCCCCCAGGAATGATCCAGTCTCCCCAACCACGGTCCGGAGCAGAGACCCTGGGAAAGGTGATCACTCCAAGGAAGAGCTGGCAGTGGCAGCAGATGCTGCAACCTTGGTGGATGGTAAAGGTGGGACTGGGGGTGGGCAGGCAGAGCCTTAGGTTGGGTTGCAAGGTTGGTGGGTGAGTAGAGTAGAATAGCAACATGCTGGAACTTGTCCTGGTGGCACTAAACCATGGTTTTAACACAGAGCCTGAGTCTGTGGTGAGCTTGGCATTTGTCAAAAATGACTCGTATGAGAAAGGGCCAGACTCGGTGGTGGTGCATGTGTACGTGAAGGAGATCTGCAGGGACACCTCTCGAGTGCTTTTCCGTGAGCAGGACTTTACGCTCATTTTCCAGACCAGGTAGGTAGATGGGCAGGAGATGGGTCAGGCAGTGTGCCTCAGGTGGAACAGTATGTCTCATGTTCTTCTTCTTGCCTTTTCTCCTGCCCTGCCCCTGCTCTTCCTCTTCAGGGATGGAAACTTCCTGAGGCTGCATCCGGGCTGTGGGCCCCACACCATCTTCCGCTGGCAGGTGAAGCTCAGGTGGGTGGTGACTGGCCTGTGCCCATCTCATCTTGGGCTTCATCACCCTGGCTCATCTAGCCTGCTCCACCTAAGTCCCTGAGTTTAGCTTTTTCCCATAGGAACCTGATTGAGCCACAGCAGTGCACCTTCTGTTTCACGGCCTCTCGCATTGATATTTGCCTCCATAAGCGTCAGAGTCAGCGCTGGGGGGGCCTGGAGGCTCCAGCTGCACGAGGTCTGCACACGAGCTCCCTTCATTGCTCAGCCCCGCATGACTGGGATGTCCCCTCTAGCCCCCCACCACATGCTGCTAACCACCAGCCCCCCCATTCCCCCTTTTTAAGGTGCAGTGGGTGGTGCAAAGGTTGCCGTGCCGACAGGTCCAACCCCTTTGGATTCAACCCCACCGGGAGGTGCCCCCCACTCCTTGACAGGCCAGGAGGAAGCCCGAGCTGTGGAGAAGGATAAATCCAAGGCTCGATCTGAGGACACAGATCGAGGGCTGGATGGTGTGGTGGCCCGTACCCCCATGGAACATGTAGCCCCAAAGCCAGAGCCACACCTGGCCTCGGTGAGGATCCTGGGGTGGGGAGGACTAAAGATTGGAGGCTGGGGAGCCTCAGGGCTGCTCTCTCATGTTCCCCGTTCCCACAGCCCAAGCCCACATGCATGGTCCCCCCAATGCCACATAGCCCTGTGAGTGGAGACAGTGTGGAAGAGGAGGAGGAAGAAGAAAAGAAGGTATGTCTGCCTGGCTTTACTGGCCTCGTCAATCTAGGAAACACCTGCTTCATGAACAGCGTCATCCAGTCTCTGTCCAACACGCGGGAGCTGCGGGACTTCTTCCATGGTGAGGGCAAAGCTGGAGCCTGAGGGTATGGGCAGACAGGGTGTCTTCTCCACTCACATCTCTGCTTGGCTGCTGTTCCTAGATCGCTCCTTTGAGGCCGAGATCAACTACAACAACCCATTGGGGACTGGTGGGCGGCTGGCCATTGGCTTTGCTGTGCTGCTGCGGGCACTGTGGAAGGGTACCCACCATGCCTTTCAGCCATCCAAGTTGAAGGTGATCTGCCGCCACCCCCACCCTTGGCTGGAGGGTGCAGGGAGGACTGGCCAGCTGGGCGTGCAGTGGGTGCTCTATGCTCACACCTTGGTCCCTGCATCCAGGCCATTGTGGCGAGCAAGGCCAGCCAGTTCACGGGCTATGCGCAGCATGACGCTCAGGAATTCATGGCTTTCCTGCTGGATGGCCTGCATGAGGACCTGAACCGCATCCAGAACAAGCCATACACGGAGACTGTGGACTCGGATGGGCGGCCCGATGAGGTCAGGTGTGGGGCAGTGGGTGGGCATGCCACATGTGTACCCTAGCCCCCAGGTCTCCTTGGTCCTCACCATTTTTCTCCTCAGGTGGTAGCTGAGGAAGCATGGCAGCGGCACAAGATGAGGAACGACTCTTTTATTGTGGACCTATTTCAGGGCCAGTATAAGTCAAAGCTGGTGTGCCCTGTGTGTGCTAAGGTGTGATGGGCTCCCTGGGGTGAGGGGCCCCTGAAAGAGTTCCTCTGGCCTGGCCCCGCTAGCCTGGTCTGCCTGGGTTCAGAGGCATATATATCTTCAAGTGCTGCTGGATAAAATTTGGGCATGGAAGTTAGCTGGGAAGTCATAGGCTCCTATGTGGACTGAACAGGACAGACAGGGTAGGCTTCCTGACTGAGGTTTAAGTGATGTTTGGGCTCAAAGACAGGAGTGAGATGTGACAGGGGTGTGGGTAAGATGGGAAGGGCACATGTGGTGCATATGAGGGGCATATTGGTCAAGTGGTCAGGCTAAGCCTCAAATGCCAGAAAGAGGGATGGTTCTCTCCTGAAGGGCAGTGGCCACTCTGGTCCATCCAATGTTCTCAAGCCTAAGAGTTTGCTGGTTGGCCATGAGGGTCCTAGTAGCTATCAGAGGGTCTGGTTGAGCTCTGGCTAGGTACCAGCATCCTGCTCCCTGCTCCCTGTTTGTGCAGCTACCCAGTGCCACCACTCTATACCCACAGGTCTCCATCACTTTTGACCCATTCCTCTACCTGCCAGTTCCCTTGCCACAGAAGCAAAAGGTTCTCCCTGTTTTCTATTTTGCCCGGGAGCCCCATAGCAAGCCCGTCAAGGTGAGGAGTAAACCCCCATCCTCCAGGCTATCCCAGAGAACCTGGCCCACTTGTCCCACTGACTCTACCCTTGTTACCACAGTTCCTGGTGAGTGTCAGCAAGGAGAACTCCAGTGCAAGTGAAGTGTTGGACTCCCTCTCTCTGAGTGTCCACGTGAAGCCTGAGAACCTGCGTCTGGCTGAGGTGTGTCTGGCCTTCCTCAGGCTCTTACACGTGCGGACTTGTGGACTCACAGCACACAGACGTGTATATACAGTCATTGGCATCTGTACGCTTATACCTGAATGTGCATATAACTGCACAAAAACTGGTGGTGGTGCCCTTGCACTATGGTTGAAACCAGGCATTTGGGCTGTGCAGCAGAGGTACTCTCAGTTCCCAGCTGTTTTCAGGGTTTCCTCCCCTTTTTTTTGGTGGCCCCCAATTGCTTTGCCCTCTTCAGACAGGAACCTTGAGCTGCAGGATTGTCCCTCCATCTACCATGGTCCTCCTTCCATCTTGCTGGTCCCTGATATTTTTCCCAATTCCCGTGTTGGTTCTCCCCAGAGTTTCCTAGCCTCCGGCCTGGCAGTGCACTTTTTCTTAGGGGGATGTGGGTGGGGAAGAGGCTCCTCAAATGTGGTCTTTCCATGATAACCATGTTGCAGTTCCAGCAGGCCCCTGCTAGTTGATGGCAGGGTGGAGGCCCTTGGTGTGAAGAGCTGGTGTGGTTGATACCTGCCTCTGGCTTGGTCCTTCTAACTCTCTGATGCACCAGGCTCTTATGACACTGAGGCTGTTGGCAGCATAGGCATGTGCCTATTTTAGGCAACAAACCCCACCCCTGTTCCCAAAAACCTGAGCTCAGGACTAAGCTTTTGTATGCCTCTGGGGCAGGGCTAGGGAAAGGGCTCGTCCTCACATGAAATCTGTGTGCTTTCTGTCTCCAGGTAATAAAGAATCGCTTCCACCGGGTATTCTTGCCCTCCCACTCATTAGACACCGTGTCTCCATCTGACATGCTCCTCTGCTTTGAGCTGTTGTCCCCAGAGTTGGCTAAGGAGCGGGTGGTGGTGCTAGAGGTACAACAGGTAAGTGAGGGCCAACCTGATGGTGGTAGGGTCTTGGTGGGGGCATAGTCCTGCCTGGCCTTGCTGAGCCACTCTACCCACCCCTAGCGCCCCCAGGTGCCCAGCATCCCCATCTCTAAGTGCGCAGCCTGCCAGCGGAAGCAGCAGTCGGAGGATGAGAAGCTGAAGCGCTGTACTCGGTGCTACCGCGTGGGCTACTGCAACCAGTGAGGACCTTTGTGGTATCACCCCACCCCTCCTCTGTACCTTCCACTTGCTACCCTGACCTTCCCCACACACAAAGGCATACATGTTTTAAGCCCTCCACCTACCACCCCACTCTCTGGCCCTGGGGGAAGCAAGGCATGTATATCCAATGTGAAGTCATAGCACATGGGGCTCAGACCCTATCCTTCCTTCTCTCTTCCCTCTAGGCTCTGCCAGAAAACCCATTGGCCTGACCACAAGGGCCTGTGCCGCCCCGAGAATATTGGCTACCCCTTCCTGGTCAGTGTACCTGCTTCACGCCTCACTTATGCTCGTCTTGCTCAGTTGCTAGAGGGCTATGCCCGGTAAGTGCTCAGTGGCTGGACTAGGGTGGGATGGGTGGGGGCAGAGGTTCCCAGAGGTTCTGGGCAGGCTGATTGGATTCTTACTTGGCTTGCTACCTGTTGCCAGGTACTCGGTGAGTGTATTCCAGCCACCCTTCCAGCCTGGCCGCACAGCCTTGGAGTCCCAGGGCCCTGGCTGTACCATGCTGCCCTCCTCTAGCTCCCTGGAGGCTGGGGACAGTGAAAGGGACCCCATCCAGCCTCCTGAGCTCCAGCTGGTGACTCCTGTGGCTGAGGGGGACACAGGGGTCCCCAGGACATGGACAGTTCCTGAGCGGGGCCCTGTGCCCAGCACCAGCGGAGTTTCTTCTGAGATACTGGCCAGTGGGCCCATAGAAGTTGGCTCCTTGTGTGCTGCTGAGAGGGTATCCAGGCCTGAAGGTAAGATTCTGTTGAAAGGCTCTGGGAGCTGGGGTGGGGTCAAGGGAGAAGCTCGTTCAGGCCCTGGTGGGCAGGGGAGCTCTGATAACCATGTTCCTTCCCAGCTGCCATTCCAGGGTACCAACACCCAAGCGAAGCCATGAGTGCCCACGCACTCCAATTCTTCATCTATAAAATTGATGCGTCCAATCGAGAGCAGCGGCTAGAGGACAAAGGTGTCTGAGAACGTGGGTGGGAGCTATGGGATAGGTTGGGCTGGCTGCTCCCCACAGCTACATGACACCTACCCCTTCCTATCTATCTCTAGGAGAGGCCCCACTGGAGCTAGATGATGACTGCAGCCTGGCTCTGGTTTGGCGGAACAATGAGCGCCTGCAGGAATTCGTGTTGGTAGCCTCCAAGGAGTTGGAATATGCTGAGGACCCAGGCTCTGCCGGTGAGGCTGCCCGTGCTGGCCACTTCACCTTGGACCAGTGCCTGAACCTCTTCACACGGCCTGAGGTGCTGGCACCTGAGGAGGCCTGGTGAGGACAGGGAAGCCTGCAGGTAGTGGGGCAGGGTGGAGAAGAGACCAGCCAGTCATGACCCCCATACATGTTCCCATCAGGTACTGCCCACAGTGTAAACAGCACCGTGAAGCCTCCAAGCAGTTGCTGCTATGGCGCCTGCCAAATATTCTCATTGTGCAGCTCAAGCGCTTCTCCTTTCGCAGTTTCATCTGGCGTGACAAGATCAACGACCTGGTGGAGTTCCCTGTACGGTGAGTGGCAGGCCCTGATTACTATGAGTGGAACATGAGGCCAGTGTGGATCTGCTGGGCACCTGCTGACTATCTCACCCCTCCCTTGCTGGCACCGCAGGAACCTGGACCTGAGCAAGTTCTGCATTGGCCAGAAGGAGGAGCAGTTGCCCAGCTATGACTTGTATGCTGTCATCAACCACTATGGAGGCATGATTGGTGGCCACTACACTGCCTGTGCTCGCCTGCCCAATGACCGCAGCAGCCAGCGCAGTGACGTGGGTAAGAGCACACACAGCTGGCGGGATAGGCAGTCGGGGTAGTGGTGCAGGCTGTGTTCACACTCTTCCCACTCTGCTATAGGTTGGCGCTTGTTTGATGATAGCACAGTGACGACGGTGGACGAGAGCCAAGTAGTGACGCGTTATGCCTATGTACTCTTCTATCGCCGGCGGAACTCTCCTGTGGAGAGGCCTCCCCGGGCAGGCCACTCAGAGCACCACCCAGACCTAGGCCCTGTGGCTGAGGCAGCTGCCAGCCAGGTGAGGCGTGGTGGAGGCTTCTTAGGGCTGCAGGGGTGGGTGGTGGTGGCGGTAGTGGAGGAGTCAGTTTCTCTCCTCCAGCCACAGGTCCCTGGAGCCTTGGAGCTTGTGAGAGTCACAAACAGGGTTCCCTTACATCAGAGCTGTAGCCAGAGAAATCTCTGTGCCCTAGGTATACTCACAAAGGTGCACATACAGCAACATGCTGCCCCCTGTGTGCACATTGGCACGTGTTTGGTACAGGCCGAACAATTGCTCCAAACCTCACTGATCATGGTGCCATGAACAGACTGTACTTGTGTTCTCCCAGCTTCCCTTCACATGTTCCCCACATGCCAGCGCACAGTCCCTCCCTGTATTCTCCATGTACCCAGGGGCAGGGCTAATCTGGGCTGGCTCTCTGAAATGAGCCTTTGGGTCTTCTCTTTTATTGACATGGGTGCCATAGGCCTGCCTGGTCAGGGGCCACAGCCACATCTCTTTCTGAATTGGGCTGCTTCTTGCTGTCCCTTTCCTCTCTCAGGCCCTTTCTGGTCCAGGCGCAGAGAAATCCCTGCAAAGACAGTGGTCAGGATCTAGACATGGGTAGGAGGGACTAGTTTTCCTAGGGATTGGCAGCTAGGAGCCGGGCCCCTCTTTAGGAAGCCAGGACTGAAAAGTTAACCAGATAACCTCCTCTCCCCCCACCTCCATGGGAAGCTGCACGCAGATAGGCTGTTTTGAGGAGGTGATCAAGATTTGCCCACACTGGTGTTCTCAATCTGGACAACCCTGTGATTGGCCAACTCAGCTACTGCCTGCTGCTTGACTTGAATGCAGGTGGTCAGCACTGGTCACTCTGAGCAGAACTGTCATGGCAGGGGTCTCAGGGACACTGGGTACCCCCACTCCCTGGGTTCTAATGGACATTTCCACACATCATAGGCTTCCCGGATTTGGCAGGAGCTGGAGGCTGAGGAGGAGCCAGTGCCCGAGGGGCCTGGGCCCCTGGGTTCCTGGGGACCCCAAGACTGGGTGTGTCCCCCACCACGGGGCTCCACCACACCAGATGAGGGCTGCCTCCGGTATTTTGTTCTGGGCACCATGGCAGCTTTGGTGGCCCTCGTGCTCAACGTGTTCTATCCTCTGGTGTCCCAGAGTCACTGGAGATGAGCTCATCTGCAGGCAGCTACTGTGAGCTGACTGACCTGCCTGCCTGCCAGGCCAGGCTGCCTCTGTGGTGGAGACTGACTCTGGGCTTTGCGCCTCGCTGTGCGCATCTGTAGGGAAAGGGTGTGGACTGTGGCCCCTTCAGGGGCAGAGGGGCCCAGACCCTTCCAGCTGTCTTGTCTGTTCATCCTGCTCTGACCCTTGACCTGGGGCTTGCCCCTGCTCAAGCTGCTTCCTGTACTTAAAGTCTTAATAAAGTGAGACTGTTCAGGCCTGATCTTGTCTCTGTCTCAATGCTGCTGCTGTCTGCGCCTGCCCTGGGGCCCTCCCTTGGGTGCCAGGGCTCCAAGCCAGCACCCCCGGGATGCCAGGCAGCATGCTGGGCAGCCCCCAACCCCTGTCCTCATATTCTGTTGCAGGGACTAGGCCCTGGCCAGGCCCCCGAGGTGGCCCCCCCGCGGACAGCCCCTGAACGCTTCGTCCCCCCTGTGGACCGCCCAGCCCCCACCTACAGCAACATGGAGGAGGTCGATTAGCAGGTCCCTGGTTGGTGGGTGGGGGGTGGGGATTGGGGGATCCCCAAAAGAGGGCCAGCTCTTTGCCACTTCTCCTTTTCTAACCCAGAGGACACTGGCTCCGTCAGTGGGGAGTTGGGGGGTGTGATTTGGGGTAGGAGCCTCACAGGTGGGGCCCTCTTGTCAGCCTGGTCCTCAACCAGTGGGCCTTGGCTTTTCCAGGTGCCCCCAGTGCTGTGTGAATTTGATTCTCAGTTGTACTTTCAATTCTTTCTGACTTGCATTATAAACATTATTTTATTCTAAAAATTGTAATTTTTTTTTTTTTTTTTTTGCATTTTGGAAGTGATTGCTGCTGTTTAAATATATTTTAAAAATAAATAATAAATAAGCAGGCATAGTGATGTGATGCACCAGGTACTGTGGCCACCTCCCCTCCCCATTATCTGGCGTGTGTGTGTGTCTGTGTGTCTGTGTGTGTCTGTGTCTGTGTCTGTGTCTATGTGTTGGAGGTGCTCTGGTCTGAGGAGAGATGGTGGGTGTGGAGAGACAAGGGTGAAGTCCTGGCTCAGGTCCTGTGGGTCATGAAAGCCTCCAGTGTCTGTTGCCTTTTAGTCTGTTGGCCCTGGGTCCCACGTGGAGATGGCTGTGGTTGGCATCACTGTTAAGATCTCACTCTCAAGGGGCAGAGGAGTACACCATAATGTTCCAGAAGCTGACTGTGTGGAGTAAAAGATGTAGGCAGGTGCAGCTAGACAGCAGGTAAGAGGACTTGCTGGGGGACAGCAGGAGGTATTGCTTTCTGGAACCCTCAACCAATGTTAGAGCTGGAGCCTGCAGCCTGCAGAGGTCACTGAGCACCATCCTGGCTCCAGGTGATATTCCTGGGATCTGTGGGAGACGCTTATTTCTTAGTCTCGAGGCTCAGCCTGGGCAGGACTGATGTGGCCAGGGTGCCAACTACGCATGGAGGAGCATAGCTAGAATTTGGGCTCCAATCTTGGGGGAGGTACTCTTCTTTGCTTCTTGTTCTTAAGTCTTCCTTTGCTGTGGTTTGAGCACTATCTGGATCCCTCAGGGGAGAACAGAGCAGGACCAGAGCTAATTTTGGCAGACTTCCTGTGAGAGAGAGGATGCTGGGTCTTGCCAGCCCATCTTTTCCCCTGAGACCTCAGTCTTGAGAATGGCCCTAGGCTATTCACCCACAGAGGATATGCAGGCTTATCCTTCCTCAGAGCCTCTGTGACACAGATAGCAAGGGCAAATCTTGTGAAAAGCCCCCTTGCCTATCTTTGTGAATAATACTCCCTTTGTGACTAATCCTTCTCTCTCCCATTGCTTGGGGGCTGAGGTGGGAGTCTTCAGCTGGAGGAAAATGAAGAGTGAAGGTACTCAGGAGGCAAGTGTTCAGAGAAGCAAGAGAGGGAGTAGGACAGAGGCCCTGTAGGGTCCCTTCTCCCAAGCTTGTGGGGCCACAGTCTTAAACAGCATGGAAGCCCCCGCTAGTACCCCTCAGCCTCAGCTGGAGTTCTGGGTGGCAGTGAGTAGAGGGAGTCCCTGGATAAAGCTAACTCTGTGACCAGTGTCAGTTTTTCCTGTGGGGACAACAGTACTGGGCTGTGTGGGATTGCTGGCCATGGAGAGGATCCTAGAGGGCTGGGACTGCAACCCTGCGGGATTGGTGGAGTTGTCAGGCTGGGTGCTAGTGCTGGCAGCTGTGATAACTGCTGGAGGGCCTGCTGGGCATGGGCTGCAACATGATTGTGCTGGCCTTTTCTGCGTGCAGCCCCAATTTCCAGGGAGCCTGGCTATTGGCGGCCTGCATGTGCTGGACACACCGATCAAGGGACTCGGTCTGCCCCTGACTGCAGTCCTATTGCTGCTGAGCCTGACATACTGTATTTCTGTGGCATTTGCACAAGGCTGCCATGGGCACTAGCACTATGGCCTCTACTACTTCTGTGCTCATTGTTGACCTGTGCCACAGGGACCTGTTCCCTGCTTCTCCCCACACTACATCTGGACTTTGTTCATCACTGACCGGCCTTTCTTCCTTGTCACTTTCTCTTGCCTTTCCTGGAAGTAGTGCCACTGGTCCCTGCCAGCAGGCTGATCCTGGACCAGGCCCATGTAACCTCATGGTTCTCTGTGCAGATCACAGGGCTCCAGACAACTGGCTGGCCATCACTGGTACCTGCCACTGCCACTTGGGTCCACAGGGTAGGCACCAACCATGAGGAATCAGGGAAGATGGTGCAGGCCCTTTTCCCACTAAGAGGGCCACTACTAAATTTGCAGGCCTCAGTAATGGTGGTGATGGTGCTGTAATGGATCCTTAAGTTGTTATTAGGTGCAGAGGAGACAGTGGCAGTGGTGGGCACTCTGTGTGGCTCTGCTCATTTTGGGCATTTTTGTGGTGGGCAGGCCACCTGCAGCTGTGGGCAATGTGTTGCTCCTCTGCTACAGGCTCAGCACACAGCTGGTGTGGATACAGCTCTGCTTCCTTGTGCCTGTGTTTGGCACCACTGGGCTGCATCCTGTTTCATGCAGGCACCTGGCCTTCTGTGTGCAATGACTCCAGGGCTAGGCTGGGAATCAGACTGGGACCATGAGCAGGTAGGAAGCACCAGAACACAAGACAGGACCTGGTGAAGTGTGTGGACATGAGCAGAACCTGGCATGTGTCCATCATGTGGGACCCAGACATAGGCTCACACATGGAACTTGGTCATTAGTGGGTTGTTGTGGCCACAAAGCAGGACACAGAATTTAAACAGAGATTGCAGTCAGGATCCTGCCCATTCCTTGAAGGTCCAGGAGTCAGCCTTGGCAAGGCCTCCAAGAACCTAAACTCCAATCTCAGATTTGGGGATCTCATCATCATCCCCCCCCCTCCCCCAGCAGCTCTAGTTTCCCCAACCCCCATCCAAAGAAAAGAGTCTGGAGAGTCTCTCTTAGCCTGAAGACTCCCAGCAGGTCCTAGGAATCCAAGGAGAGACTGAGAAAGGGAGGGAACAAGGTGGAGTCCCCCAAGGACAATAGCCATAATCTTGAGGATTCCATCTCCTCTGCCCTATCCTATCTCAACCTCAATAAAATGTCCTCTCAAAGACCTTCAAATGGTTTCAAGATCTAATTTTCTGTGGTTTGTGTAATATTTGCGTGCTTTGGCGAAAGGGGAGTGGGTCAGGAGACTTTAAACTAAACCATCACAGAACGCTTATGATATCCCATCCGGCCCAAACCCGTGTCCGGAGGGTGCCGGGGTGGGCGCCAGAAAAGTATCGGATTTATGGAGCCCCTCAATCGGCCATTCGGCACATTTTCCGTCCTCCAGTCTTGATCAGGGATTTCCCTGGCTTCGCTTTGCTCCACTGTTTCCATGACAACCCCAAAGCTGTGACGTCAAAAATGCAGGGACCAGCTATCCCTTTTGCTCCCTGAGAACAGTATTGAGATCCCGCGGCTGGAGAAAAATCGAAGAGCAGAAGGCCAGACCTGCGTCTGCCTCCTGCCTCGGTGCTGAACATCCTCTCTCCGAGTAAATTTTCCCTGGAGTCCAGCTCTGCAGTTTCTTCCGCCCCAACGCACCAACTTCAGGGGGCCAGAGCCGCGGAAGCGGAAATGCAACTCCGGAAAGAGCCGCTTTGTTCGCGCTGGGTCCCTTTAATTGCCTCGACAGCCCTACTCCCTCCCAAGAAAGGACACCATTGGCTCTCGCCCGCGGCTTCGCTCTCTTATTGGCCAGTGGGCGAATGCCACAACACAGATTGGCTCCGTTTTTTTTTTTCCTTTTTCTTGTTTCCGGTGCTCCCGCCATGGCGGCTCCGAACACCCTGTCGCTCTTCACCAGCCTGGGCCTCAGCGAGCACAAAGCCCGCGAGACACTCAAGAACACCGCTTTGAGCGCGCAGCTGCGCGAGGCGGCGACCCAAGTACGCGCCCCTTTTTGGCCTGGCTGGGTCTGTTACCTCTTCCCCAACGCAGTGCCGGCCCTAGTTCCCTTCCGACTTCCCCACCTTGTTCCGCTCTTGCCTTTCTCACTGGGCCTGGGTCTCCTGATCCCTCTTACCCCAGGCTCAGCAGTTTCTGGGCTCCACCATCGACAAGGCTACCGGGACCCTGCTATATGGGTTGGCCTCCCGACTCAAGGACCCTCGGCGTCTCCCTTTCCTCGTGGGCTATGTCGCCAGTAAGAAGATCCACACCGAGGCCCAGCTGAGTGGTGAGACCCCTGCCTGTCCTGCTAGTTCCACCTTGAACTCCTCTCAGTCTCTCTGTCCCGAGTTCTGCACTCCCTTCTAAGGCAGGGTCCTGCCACTGAGGGATGGAGGTGGCCTTTGATGAGATTGAGAGGGGTACTGTCTAGGTCTGAGGAAGATGTCTTCTGAAGAGCGTATGTTTCTTCCCTGTGACCTCAGGGATTCTGGGTGGTGCCAGGGCCTTATCACCCAGGAGACCAAGCTGTAGTTGTGGTCTCATGGGATTGGGGACTTGTACCTACTTCTTGGAGCTAAAAGCCCACAAACTCATTAGTGCTTCTTTCTCAGCTGCCCTTGAGTACGTGCGGAGTCACCCCCTGGACCCAGTCGACACTGTGGACTTTGAGCAGAAATGTGGTGTGGGCATCATGGTGACCCCAGAGCAGATTGAGGAAGCTGTGAGTCTTTCCCTGGGCATTGGCCCCTCCCCAGGACTGGTGCTGGGAAGGAGTGGCTCAGCTTTTCTACCCTTTAGGACCCAGGTGAGGGTGTGGGCCCCTCGAGTGTCTCTGAAGGGGGCTTTTCTGAACCATGTGGGTTTTCTACAGGTGGAGGCCACCATAAATCGACACCGGCCCCAGCTCCTAGTAGAACGTTACCGTTTCAACATGGGGTTGCTGATGGGTGAGCAGGGCCTGGGGTGGGGGCTTTCTTGCTCTGGTCATGTCTTCGGGGCAGGAAAGGGAGGTGGGGGGAACAACTTAAAAATGGTCTGTTTGGGCCCAAGCCCAGGTTCCTACAGTAAGCCAGGATCTTCCTTTGAGGAATGGTAGGAAATGCCCTCCTTTGGTTTCCTGCAGTTCCTTGTGTCTATGCTTCTAGGAGAGGCTCGGGCTGTGCTCAAGTGGGCGGATGGCAAAATGATCAAGCATGAAGTGGACATGCAGGTGGGCACCTCCCTGAGCTGACACTGGCATGGACAGGGCCTAGAGTCTACTGAGGGATAAAAGTGGGGAGGAGACCCTGATCCTATTCTGGCAGTGGAGAGTAGAGCCTGATGTGGAGGGGGCATCACCTGGGTGGACAGTGAAGGCTTGGGCCCCTGGGCTGAGCCAAACTTATGGGGAGTTACTTTACTCTGAATCTCAGTTCCTCATCCTGTAAATAGGGGTGATGTGGTCTTATCTCAGGATGCTGGTGTAGAATCACAAGAGAGCTATGGCTGAGGTAGATTATGCATCTTGATGCTGGGCAGGCAGTTCCTCTCTCCAAACAGCAGTTCTTGTTTCCTGGGCCTAGTATGGACCCTCAGGAGGGAGCGTACATTTGAGGCCAGCAGAACCACCTGAGGTGGGATAGGCTAGGCAGGTTCTCCCAGGCAGGGCTGGTAGACCAGCCAGGAAGCCTTTGGATGGCCAGGTCCTTGAAAGAGGACACTCCTGTCCCAGGCTTGACTCTGGTCTCTGTTCAGGTCCTCCACCTTCTGGGTCCCAAGATGGAGGCTGATCTGGAGAAGAAGCTCAAGGTGGGTGGGGTTGGTTGTTGTTTTGGGTCCCCTGGGGGTGAAGTCGGGGTAGAGTGAGACTTCGGGTGGGGGAAGGGAATGGCTGGCTCCAGTGATCCCAAGACCCTGCCCAAGAGAGACCATGACCTAGCTCCTGGGCTTCTCTCAGGTGGTGAAGGCTCAACCAGAAGAAACTGACCAGAAGACAACTAAGGATGTGGTGGAGAATGGTGAGAGGCTTGAAGCTCCTGTTGTATTCAGCTCCCTGACTTCTGGGCCTTGCCCCTGATTAGTCCTCACAGCCCAGCCTTTCAGGCCCTTGGCTTGTTCAACACCCTACTTTCTTTCTGCCTCAGGGCCAGGATTCCTGGTGTTTCCTTTGTTCCCTTTGCCCAGAGGCTGGCCTGAGGAAGCCTTAGAAATCTTATCTCTGAGGCCGGGAGAAGAGGGGCCTGCTAAGTTCTGTTATTGTTGTATGATGTGGGTGGTACTCAAAGGCAGTTCTTTGAGTTGGATATACTAGCTATATCCAGAGAATAAATCTTTGGTATCTTCTCCACAGGTGAGGCTGCTGGCCAGGCCCTCTCCCTGATGGAACAGCTCCGGGGGGAGGCGCTCAAGTTCCACAAGCCTGGTGAGCAGGAAGGCAGAAACCTTGGGGAGGGCTGGGCCCTGGGCAGTGACTCCTGCAGCCAGGACCCTGGGGAGCAGGAGCTTTGCACTGCAGCCTGAGGGCTCCTTGTTTGGGTCCTGTCAGGTGAGAACTACAAGACCCCAGGCTATGTGACTACCTCACACACAATGGATCTCTTGAAGCAGCACCTGGAGATCACTGGAGGGCAGGTGTGTGGGAGTTTGGCCAGGCCAACTAGTGCCATCAGCACATGCCTTGGTGCCTGGTCTGCCTCCATACTGCCCCATCTCACCCACTATCTTGGCCTTCTAGGGAAGGAGTATCTGTTCCTTTAGGTTAATCTGAACTCCGACCTCTTCCTCTGTTTCCATCACCCTTATTTCAGGTGCGTACCCGGTTCCCACCAGAGCCCAATGGAATACTGCACATTGGACATGCCAAAGCCATCAATTTCAACTTTGGCTATGCCAAGGTGAGCATGTGTATGGGGACCTGGCAAGCAGGATATACCCTTGCTGCCCCCATGACTAGATACCCTGTCTTCCCTGCTGTTCCTGGTAATATGACCAGAGTAGGTAGAGACTGTGGAGGGGAACCACATATGTGATAAATGCCTAGGAATCCACTGGGTTCATTGGGAAAATGCTCTGAAATGAGGCAGTGAGCTCAAATTTGCGGGAATTCCCAGTATGTCTCCTTGGCTTAGGAAGATGCTATGCTGTCTGTCCCAAGACGGAAAAAGAGATACCTTATCTGGGGCATTTAGATGCAGAAAAATGAGAGAAGCTCTTGAAGGCATTTTGATTCTGACCTGGGAAAGCTCTGAGAAGGTCCCAGTTTGATGAGCTGAACTATGGGGCCAGTGATGTGAAAGCTCACAGAACTGCAACTTCCATAGGCCAACAATGGGATTTGCTTTCTGCGCTTTGATGACACCAACCCTGAGAAGGAGGAAGCAAAGTTCTTCACTGCCATCTGCGACATGGTGGCCTGGCTGGGTATGGGTTGGGCATGCCTGGGCAGGGCTGGTGGTCAGTGGTCCTCTCCTTGGGCTGTAGCCTGTCATTAAGTGTCCTTAGCTGGCTATTCATATTATATCTTGGTCTGCCCCAGGTTACACACCTTACAGGGTGACATATGCTTCTGACTACTTCGAGCAGTTGTACACCTGGGCTGTGGAGCTCATCCGCAGGTGAGGTCAGGGCCAAGACATGGAGCCAAGACAGACTAATCAGGTCATGACCATGTGGAAGCTCACTCCTCTTCCTCACAGGGGCCAGGCCTATGTGTGCCACCAGCGAGGAGAAGAGCTTAAAGGCCACAACCCATTGCCCTCACCCTGGAGGGACCGTCCGGTGAAGGAATCGCTGCTGCTGTTTGAGGTGGGGTCCTGAAGGGGCAGCTAGATATGGGTGGACCAGGATGCTGAGGATGGGGTGCTCTGTACTCAGAGGCAGCCTGAGTCCTCGCTCCCTTCAGGCAATGCACAAAGGCAAGTTTGCAGAGGGTGAGGCCACACTGCGCATGAAGCTGGTGATGGAGGATGGCAAGATGGACCCTGTGGCCTATCGAGTCAAGTATACACCGCACCACCGCACAGGGGACACCTGGTGGGTGTGGGCATGGGATGGGTTGGCAGGGATGTGGAGCAGGGTTGTGGGCCATGAGGTGGGGCAGAGTGGGACTGGACGGAGGGGCCCACTGCCCATGCCCTGCAGGTGCATCTACCCCACCTACGACTACACACACTGCCTCTGCGACTCCATCGAGCATATCACCCACTCACTCTGCACCAAAGAATTCCAAGCCCGGTGAGAGAGCCTGGCCCATGGGGTGGGTAGGGCCAGTGTGATTCCAGCAGCCCTTCTTGGAGTCTGTCCCTGGCCCTAGAGGTGGCCTTTCCTGACCTTACCCTCCCGCTCCAGACGATCCTCCTACTTTTGGCTGTGCAATGCACTGGATGTCTATTGCCCAGTGCAGTGGGAGTACGGCCGCCTCAATCTACACTATGCTGTTGTCTCTAAGAGAAAGATCCTACAGCTTGTGGCAGCTGGTGCTGTACGGTAGGTGTGGCTTTTGGCTCATTAGAGGTTGGTGGTCCTGATAGCATGTGCTACTGAAGGGAGGCCTTCTCACCCCCTCTTCACCCACAGGGACTGGGATGACCCACGGCTTTTCACACTCACAGCCCTGCGGCGGCGGGGCTTTCCACCTGAGGCCATCAACAACTTCTGTGCCCGGGTACAGCACAGTGGGCTGGGAGGGCAGGTGGAGACTCAGCTTAGGTGCCTGTGATTGTGGCTATGACTAATGCTGACCTTTCCTGTCAGGTGGGGGTGACAGTGGCACAGACCACAATGGAGCCACATCTGCTGGAAGCATGTGTGCGTGATGTGCTGAATGACACAGCCCCACGGGCCATGGCTGTGTTGGAGTCACTACGGGTTGTGATCACCAACTTTCCTGCTGCCAAGGTGGGCCTACCTCAACATGTATGTGTTGGGGAGGTATACCAATCCCTAGGCATGGGGGTTACAGTGCCTGGCATGAGTCATACAACCTGTCTTCTGTCACAGTCCTTAGACGTCCAGGTGCCCAATTTCCCAGCTGATGAGACTAAGGGCTTCCATCATGTTCCCTTTGCATCTGTCGTCTTCATCGAGCAAACAGACTTCAAGGAGGTGAATGAGAGATGGAGGGTCCTTTTTGCTGCTGAGCCTGGTCCTGGGGTCCCTCTTATCTCCTCATTCCCTCTGTCAGATATGGGGGTGGGGGAGGAGCCTCTCATACCTGTCCAACCTTTGCAGCCTCTTGTGTCACCCCATTTCCTACCTCCAGGAGCCAGAGCCAGGATATAAGCGCCTGGCATGGGGCCAGCCCGTGGGCCTGAGGCACACAGGCTATGTCATTGAGCTGCAGCACATTGTCAAGGTGAGAGCTGGCTGTGGCCTTCCTACTGTAGTAGTGCCTACTGGTGTCTGGGTGCAGTCTGCAGTTCTAGTGGTGGTCCTCAGGTCTGACCTGTCCCTCTCTACCCACCTCTGCTTCCAGGGCCCCAATGGGTGTGTGGAGAGCCTGGAGGTGACCTGCAGACGGGCAGATGCTGGAGAGAAGCCTAAAGCCTTTATTCACTGGGTGTCACAGCCTTTGACGTGCGAGATTCGCCTCTATGAGCGACTGTGAGGAACAGTGTTCGGGTGGGAGCAGGTGTGAGGGACATTGCCTGCTGTGGGTGCCCAGCTGGGGTCTGACCTTTTACTGTGGTTACAGATTCCTGCACAAGAACCCTGAGGATCCTGCTGAGGTACCTGGTGGATTCTTAAGTGACCTGAACCCGGTAGGCTCATGGGGTATGGGGTGAGGGTGGTGGGATTCCCTGGCTGGATGGTCATTTGAATTCCCTGCCCACAGGCATCGCTACAAGTGTTGGAGACAGCATTAGTGGACTCCTCTGTAGCCCTGGCAAAGCCCTTCGACAAGTTCCAGTTTGAGCGGCTTGGGTACTTCTCTGTGGATCCAGATAGCTGCCATGGACAGGTGCTTGGCTTCTCCTGCCTGCCCCTTCCAGCAACATCAAAAGTGGTGGCCTTCATTCATGTGCCAAGTGCTCTGCCCACATTCTCTCAGTTAATCCTCCACCAAATGAGGGTGGTTCATGTTCTGATGAGGAAATAAGCTCAGAGGTTAAGTCCTTGCACAAAATTGTGTATGGATCCTGCCTTTTTTATTCCTTAAGGGATGGCCCAGAATCATCTGGTCTCATCCAAAGTCACAAAGACACTGAGAACCCAGGCCTCCAGACTCAGGCCCTTCGCTTTTCTGGGATGGAGCGGGTATGTCTGTAGTGAGACCCCTGGACCTCCTGACCTGTTTCTAGTTTGGTGGTCATTCTTCTCTTTCTACCCTGTAGCTTGTCTTCAACCGGACTGTCACACTGAAGGAGGACCCAAGGAAAGTATGAACTGGAGATGCAGTAGACCCCTCCCTTGGTCCCAGAAGTTGAGAATACTTTCCCCACTGTAGACTCCATGTCAATAAAGAAAAGCTGAATCCCCCTGGAGTCTTGTGTTATTTACCCATCCGTCCAGCCAACATCTGAGGGCCCTGGAGACCTGGTGTGTGTGTATGTGGTATGTGTACTGTGTGCACATATTGTCCATGAAAATGGGTTTCCCCAGATGGAGCAGCACTGAAAGCTTTGAAACCACTGGTACACTTCTTGGTGGACAAGGGCAAGGGCCTGATTCTGTATCCTGTCCAGCTGGTCTGAGGGACTGGCAGGCCCTGGGGGGTACTGCCTTCCCTTTAGCAGCCCTTTGCCTGAACAGACCTGAAAAATTTGTGTCTGCCTGGAGGCCCAAGCAGATGAAGAGAGGCCTGGCACGTAGTCTGATCATTCAGCAAATAATTACCTAATTTCTATTGTCTACTGTGCACTGCCCACAATGAGATGAGCCGGAAATACTGCAGTGACCTTTCAAATTCACCAGCTTATGGGGGAGATCTCACTGGGGTCTACCTGGGGTCTACCCGGGGTTCCCAAGGTCCAGACCCAGCGTGGGTCTTAGAAAGACTTCTTCCAAGAAGTGACTTATGAGGATACACCAAAGGACTAGGGGGAGTGTGGCAGGGAAGGAAGAACAGCAAGTGCAGAGGCCGGAAAACAAAGCCACGCAGGCAGGTCGACCTCTGAGGGGGTGGGGAAGGGTGGGCTGCTGGTGAAGTCTGCATGTGTCTGCAGCTTTAACGCCCTCCACATTTTCCCTGTATACAAACACCCAGCCACCCGATGCCCCCTTTAAGGTGGACCAAACGGTGGCAGGCCGAACTCGGGACGGCGGCAAACGGCGGGGGCTTCAAACACCGGGACCTCCAGTCGGTGAGCGACGTGGGGATTCCTAGGTGGTGCGCGGCAAGGGACACCTGGCCCAGGATAGGGGCTTGCTGCAGGCCACCTTAAGCGAAAGGCCGGGCCCCGCCCCGCGTGGGGCTGTGCGGCCAAAGGAAGCCCTACGCGGGCGGTGGAAGGTGGGACCATATAATGAGCTTAGAATCCAGGCCGAGCCCGAAGCCTGCCAAAGGTCCTCGGCTAAGCTCTGGCTCCACCCCGCATGGAGGGGCGTCCAGGAGCTGGGCGGACCGCCCCACTCACTGAGTCCAGTTCGCCGTCCTTGGAGATAAAGGCGCAGCTTTCCTCACCCGTTGAAGCGTTCCCTTTAAGTCTAGCCAGGAGGCACTCCCAGTTCTCGCGGGATCGGACACTCTGATTCTCGCGAGAGGTGTATCCAGCACCCATTGGCTGTAGGGGTTGAATGTAAGATGGCGCCCAGGGAGCTGTGAGGGGAAAATCCTGTCGGTCTTGGAGCAGCGACGGCAGAACCGACGCCCCGGGCAGTGCGGCGGAGCCGGCGGGCAGACCAGCGGCGGCGGCGACGTCGCCGGGTGAGGGCTCTCGCAGGGGTGGGAGGCGGCGAGGCCGCGAGCCGGGGATTGCGGGCCCACCCCACACAACGGCGGGCGGGGGCGGGCGGGTCGTGGTCGCTGGGTCCAGGAGACGTCGGGGAGGCTCCGGAGCGGAGAAAATACTGGGCCCGCGTGCCTCCGCCCCGTGTGTAGGGGGAAGGGTGGGCCGGCGATTCGGGTGGGCGCGGCGAGCTCGCGCGCGCTGGTGTTCGCGCGTGGCCGGGCCTGTGTGTACGCGCGGGGGCGCGCGCGCTGTGCAGCCTTCCCGGTGCGCATGGTCGCTGACGTGCGCGTTCCCGTCCCGGATATATCTGCTCCCTGAGCTACGGCCCGTGGACCAGAGAGGCTTTCGGGGCGCGCGCCCGCCCGGGACCCTCGGCTTTGGGACGCGCGCCCTGTTGCTGGGTGGCGGCGCCACCGCGAGATCGCGCAGGGCCCCTCTACGGCGCTGAGGGGGCGGCGGGCCCGCGGCTCGCAGAGCGGGCAAGATAACCCTTTCCTGCTCCGGAGGGTGGTGACGTCCCCGGGCCTCCGTGGCTCGGTCCTAGGAAGAACCCAGCCTGCTTTGCCGTGTGGCTTGAGGCCCCGCTCCTCTGTGAGGCCGGTGTGATTGCTCGACCTCTCGAGGAATGCGGTTACCAGAGGCCCATGTGCCGGGTGGGTGCTTGGGGAGGGCGCTGCCGTGCGTCGGAAACCGAGCTTTGCTGGCCTGCGAGAGAAGCAAGGTTCCCCCCCCTCCCCGCCCCGTTTACTTATCTTGTTCTGGTGCTTTGTGCTGTAGAGGGAAGGTTAATTCTAGAAGGCCCTTCAGAAGTATGTCTTCTTGTTTTATGAATTAATTCTTCCATAAGCGCAACTCTCCTACACGTCACCTCTGTGCGCTCCGGAAGGGGATCCTGTTCTGTGGACAACGTGAACCCCTTCGGGCTCTAAAATGCCACTTTAAATCCTTAAATGCAGCCTTTTTTCCTGTGGTCTATTAGACTAAGATCCGGGTTGCCTCAGCCAAAAGTTGCCCCAAACCAAATTGAACAACCTGAGATTTAGTAGTGCTTTGCCTTTGTTTAATTCCAGAATTCCCCACCAAATATTACTAAAATCGGTTCGTGGATCACTGCCGACTTCACTTTTGATTTAGGGTTACAATCCTTTTCGGCTCTTTTTTTCAACCCCAGTGCTATGTTCTGGTGCCAGGGTAGTTATAGATTTGCCTTAGAGAAATATGCACCTTTTTTTCCTAAGACAAAACACCTATAATTTGTTTTACAGTCTTGCTTCTTTAAGTTTAAGGAAAGGGAAGCTAAGAGGAAGTAACATTACCATCAAATTTGATAATGATGGGGGAAGTTCTTTTTGATACATTGTATTTTAAGAACAAAATTAAAATTTAAAGACGCTGAAGATGGAAGGAACTTCTTTGTTCTATCTTCTTCAGAATGTTACAAGTCTTAAGAACTCAGGACAAGCAGCAGAAATACATGCAACATGGTGACTGGTGAGTTAAAATCGTTCATATGCTGGAGATATGTGTGCACAGTTGTGTGTGTGTGTGCGTGTGTGTGTGTGTGTGTGTGTGTGTTTGGTAATACTGAAATAAAACATTCTGTCAGTCATTCCTGGTGCTGTCTGCCAGAAACTACTGGATGCCGGAAAATTGAATATGTGGGAGAGCTGCATCTTTGAATCTAGCCACAGGTTGCTACTTGTACAGTTTTTGCAAGATAAGGTATTAGCTTTTCTAAGGACCCAAATAGTTTAAAGAAAAAGCAGTCAGATTTCCAGGATATATTTAGAATTTTAATATACCTTTTAGGACTTTGTTCTCGAACATTTTTGTTTTTAGCTGTTAAGTTTGAAACCTGCCCGTTAAATTGTGTATCTAGATAATGTTTTCATTACCTCACCAACTAAGATTTACCTATTGGGAAGTGACCTTTTTCAAGTCTTCTGATGAATAATTTGTGAACCTCTGCGTTCCACATCCCTTGTCCAGCTTATTTTGCCATTTCAAACAACAGATTAAATAATGGTTGAATTTTCTTGTGAATTTGGATTGTCTTTTCCAAAAGAGGTAACCAAGGTCTGGAGTTTTTGGTGTGTTTTTCCTCTTTTACGGCAGCTTCAAAATCACAGTTGTCTTCCTTCAGACTTGCATGGAAGTTGTGCTTTGTCCTTGATGTACAATACTTCTTGCTTGTCTACTTTTTAAAATGGATACCCTTTATCTGTGATGGTTTTTTTATTTCTCAGTTAACCTTAGAATGAGGTGTTACATGAACACCTGTGCTTTTCTGTTACTTTGTATTTAGTTACTCTACATTTTGTTCCAGATGTTTTACTTTACTTAAATGCTCCATTTGTTTTTCCTAATTCCCACATTGGATTGCAATTTCTGTTATTAAAACTGAAGTGGTTGTGTGAAGAAATAATAGGTAACCTCTTGCTTTGCTGAAACGGGCCAAGGATGGCCCTTGGGTCTCACTCTTTAGCCTAGGTTAGAACTGGTGGGCTTGTCAGAAAGTTTTTTTTTTTTTTTATCTTTTAAAAAAATTTGTGAAGTACTTATGTATATAAATTCAAACAATCTGTGTACATTTTAAAGAAAAAATATAATGTGAAACCTTGTGTAACTACCATCTATTCAAAAAATAGGGTAATGCCTGCACTCCTGAACCCTATACAGGTCCCTTACTGGTCATAGTTTCTAAACTCCTAGAGATAACTGCTATTTTGACTTATCTGATAATCATATTTGTTGTTTTTCTTTGTACTTTTACTATCTTTGTGTCTCTAAACAACATAGTTTAGTTTTGTTTGCTCTTACGTTTTGCATAAATTGATCATACCATGTATATCTTTTATTTTCCTTGTTTTAGCATTGTAGTTGTGAAATTCTTCCACATTGTGTAGCTATAGTTCATTCGTTCTCATTTCTTTTTTTCTGTATGAATATACCACAGTTTATCCTCTCCACTATTGATCTAGATTGCTTCTAGTTTCATTAGCATTGCTGCTATGAACGTTTATAGTACTCTCCTAGTTGTATATCTTGGTTATGCCCAGGGATAGAATTGCTGGGTCATATGGAATGGGTACTTTCAGCTTCATTAGATAATGCAAGTGGTTGTGCCAATTTATAGCCAGTCAATCCTCGGTAGGAATGTGAATTTTAAATTCTTGGTTGAAAGTGTGTTATCCAAAAGTAGAATCATGATGAAAATGCCCTGCAGTCAGGGACTCCCAGCAAAGCCATGGGGCAGATGAATGGCCCAGTGGGATAATTTCCATCACAAACCCTCTAATGGGCTAGTATTTTCAAGAACCGAAATGTTTCATTGTGCTGCTTAGGAATTACTCCTTTTGTTGATTGGGAAGATGTTTCTGTAACTCCTTAAAATGGAAATTGAATTTTTTTTTCCTTGTGAATGTGTTCTTTGAACCAGACATACTAAGCCATGAGGAGCCATTGCTAGATATGAACCTTGAGAGGGGCTCAAAAACATGACTGCTTAGTAAAGAGGATGATGCAACTCTGAGGCAAATCTTTTCTTGGTCCATCACATATTCAAGACCCAATCTTTGCAGAGCTCTATGGGGAACAAGGAAGAAGTATCAGATAAGAGAATCAGGGGTGATTCTCATGAATTCTTAGATCTTTCCTTAGTACCTAAATGGAAAAAAGAAAAATTAGCAAACAGACCTATAGAAATGTAATAGATTGTTGTTTTGGAGTAACCTTTATCTAGTGGTACCATCTTGTGTTCTAGGGATGAAATAGTAAAGATGTTAACTTTCGTGTATGAGGAACTGCTTAAGTGCCAGTAGAAGAACATACAGGGGATGCTAGTGATCAATGTGGGCATACCAATGAGAATCTCCTGGGTCTATTGATGGGGGGCGGGGTGGGGCAGGGGGGCTGACCTGTCTGTTTATTGTCTTGCAAAACAATTATACTAAAGCATTTAGAAGTAAATGTTTGTTTACTAATCCCTCTCCAATAAGTACCAGTGTTTCTTTCCATTATTAACCTCATGTGATTCCCAAAATTGGGAGTAATCAGCTATCCCTTCAACTTCATGTTTTTCAGAAGTATTTTAATTAATCACCTTCTTTACTCTCCTCACAGAGTCTTTGGAGTTAATTAAGAATATTTTGTTTGTTTTGAGATTATAGAAGGTAATTTCATCAAGTTTCTCCATTTCTGTTTCTTTGTTACCAAGGATCAGACTTGGCTGTCGTGTTAGCAGCATCTTGAAGAAGTTAACAAATGTCATTGTTATGCAAGTTTCTGGTGCTTAATGGTTTTGTTTGTCCTTGAGTTTTAGATTTTGAGAGAAAATCATACTACAAACCACCAGAATTGTTTATCCTAACTGAACCTTTCTGACTTGGTATAGAGCGTTTATTTTTCTCTTTTGTGAATTATGTGTATAATTCTCCTTTAACTTATAGGTTGAGATGGTGCCTGCTACTGTTACTACAGTGTAACTACTATGCAGAAAAAGATGACTTTTTTTGATATTAGTTTTTTTTTTTAATTTATTGTGGCAAAGTAGACATGATAAAATCTATCATTTTAACCATTTTTAAGTCTACAATTCAATGATGTTAAGGACATTCACAATGTTGTACAACCATTACCACTATGTATTTTCAAAAGATGACTTTTTAAATTATCTTTTTGGTTTATACCTGTTTTTTGGAAAATACAGGAGAGTATTAAATAGGAAGATGTTAATCCTCTGTGATTCCTAGGCCCCGACCACTGTTAGCATTTTGATGCATTTCTTGCCAGTCTCTTTTTTTCTTCTCTTACATATGTAATTAAACTGAACTGGGATATATAAACATAGTTATGTTGAATTCCTTTTTACAGATGGATAGATGTGTATCTATCGTTAAATATTTTTTTTTTTGTTGGGGGTGAGGCATGGAATCTTTCAAATGTTAACATGATTTTAAAGCTACTGTGTTGTAGAAAGATCATTGGAATCACACAATCATTGGAATTTGGCATATAATAACAATGGCCTTTCAAGTCAGTGGTCATAGAAATTTCAGTAGTTCAATAAACATTACAGGGACATGTTGTTTAGTCTAAATAAGATAAATTGTGAGTGGATCAAGCATTGTATAAAATATTATACTGTATAGTAAAAAACTGCATGAATACTGATGTGATCTTGTGGTAAAGAGGACTTTTTCTGAGCATGAAAGCAAAGAAAGAAACCCATCACCACAACTGAGAATTTCATTACTTCTTAATGTTTTTCTTTATTCACTGACTAGTCTAAAATAGTTAAGTGTTTTCCTGAAGCTTTTCCAACTTTGCTCTTGAAAAGGGGAGAGAATTGAAAGACAACCAGAGTGTGGATGTGGGGGTGTTTGCAACTTGAATGTAGATGCATCAAGCAAAGTTGTGATCATGGAATCAAGGATGCTTATGAGTTTCCATAACATCTGCTATCATTTTATAATTTTATAATTATAGTTTTATAATTGTCAAGGTTCTGCAGGACTGATGTTACTTTTGTGGTTAAATTCTTTGTAATTAGTTTATAGTTAACCTTCAGGAATCATTTTCTTTTGCCTTCATTTTCATTTTGAATACCTTAGAAATACATTGACAAATTCTTTGCCACTTGAAAAATCAGTAGAATTCAGTCTCTTTAACAGTCTTCTGTTCCTGTTTCTCTCTTATAATAAATTTACTTTCAGTTTTTACTTCTTCCCATAAAATATAATTATTCTCCATTTCTCCGGATGTTAGTCGTGTATTTTGCCCCAGCAGCCAAGAGGTATAGGATTTGATCAGGTTGCTTTGGACTGCGTGGATTGGTAGCAAAGCAGAGACTTTGGGAGTACAGTTCACACTGAAGTCTATTTCAGGAGGGCAAATGGCTGGAGCCAGATCTTTTAGGCTGAAACTCATCTTGGCCAAGGCGTTCCTGGGGGGTAGGCTGGGTCAGTCTAGCTATCCCTTAGCCTCAGCCACCCCTGGAAGGTCACTGTCCAGTGGGGATTGAGGCTTTTCTGGGAGTATCTTCTTATGTGGATCGTGGATGGTTCCAGAAATTCTGCACTAAATCTCTTTGGAGCCATCCATAGTTAAGCCCAGTCGTTGTAGCCTTAACCAGACAGCAGAACTTGAATTGGACACTTTGCCTTTAAGACTAAGACTGGAACAGAGCCAGGGGAAGGTCATCGAAAATTTAGGGCTTTTTTTGGGGATATGGGCAGACATTTGTGTCATTCTTTTCCATTAAGATTTCTGTTCTTCTAAACAGTAATCATGTCTGATTACTTTGTGTTTGTAGATTCATGTCTTTCATTTTAGGAATAAAACAAACAAAAAATCTTATGGTCACAGAAATTCATACATTGTCTAGAGATAATTTATTTTGAAGTTCTCATTTCAAATGAAATATTTGTCAAGTTAGTAAAGTGATTCCAGTTCTCATTATTTTGCTGTTGCCAGGTCCTTTTCCTTCCCTCCTTGAGGGCTTTCTCCTTAAGTCTTTCAGACTCTGGTCCTTGCTGTAGATTGCAGGGTGGCTGAGCTGTGCTGGGAGACTTGAATGCTGCTGTCTCTCAAGGAGTGCCTGCCAGTGATCAAGTACACCTTTAGATAGTCTTCCTTACATGGGGGGTGGGTAGGTCTATTTTTTGGTGAGGATGGTCTTCTAAACAGTGCTCATGTGTCAGGTCAAAAGCTGACTTCTTGTCATTATCGGGATGTTTCATTCTGGTGGGTACTGCCAAGTGGGCAGGTTAAAAGGACTAGAAGTGAAATTATCTGTGTTTTAGTCTGTATAAATGGCAGGTTAGAGCGTTTTCTTCAAATTGTTTTTTTCCATTAAAGTTTTTTTTTTTTTTTAAGTTTCCCATTGAATCCATTATTTGTTAATATTTCTTAGTTTCCTCTGACTCACTGGTTCTCAAATGATTCTGTGGACTTGTACAGAGTTAGTGAAGCTCCTCCCTGGGGGTTTATTGAAAGAAAACTGTTCTGGAAAGTAGTAGAGTATGGTGGCTTCTGCTTGAAACCCCCTGAGAAAGGGCTCCAAGCTTTGGAGCATGTGAAGAATCCTGAAAGGTTCTACATTGGAATCTAAACTAAACGCTTTTTAACTAACAAAATATTTTGTGATAAACAAAATATTTTTATTATAAAATATTTCAATATTTTCACTAGAACAGAGAAAAATAAACACCTATACACGAACTTTGAACAAAATTTTCTAAGTTTTATAGAATTTTTCCTACTTTAGTCTCATTGCTCTTCTCTTTTTTGATGAAAGCTTAAAAAATGAACTTTGATATTTTATAGGAGATATTTTTCCAAGCTTTTATTCCTTTCTCTCCAAGAACTGAATAGCTGCCTTATTTGTTCAGAAATAAATTTCTGGGAATAAATTCATAATTGGACTAGAGTTTCTTGTAGTAACTTTTTTTTTGAAGGTACTATTCTAGAAATACTGACAGGATTTGTTTGGAGATGACAGAGCAGCTAAATGGCTTTTATCGTCTTTGGAACCTTGATTTTTCCTTTAAAAGTTGTAGTGTTTGATTTGAGATGAAATACTGTATTCTAAAACTAAAAGATTATTAAACAGAACTTAGACTCACTTAGCTAAATACTTGTCAAAAATAAGAGGGTATGGAACTTTAATTTCCTTATCTTACATAGTGGAAAGTCCAGAGATACTCTGAAATTAATTAGTCTAGAAATAGACATTTAAGTGTATTTTTAAAAAGCTATGTAGGTGATCACAGCAAAAATAAAAATACAAGTGTGGCTATCAGGAATTGGTGGGAGGAGGGTGATTTAAATGCCCTAAAGTAACCTTTTCTAAAAGAAAGATAATCAATAAATGTTTAAAATAGATGGATCAAGAACCAGAGGTCAAAGCATACTTAGAGTTATGGAGTTAATCTCCAGTGAAAGTAAAGTGGGAATGGGGGGTTGGTGGATGTTTACTTTTAATTTTATACCTCCCTGTACTATTTGAATTTTTTTTTTTTTATCCCAATGGATGTTTCTTTTACATTCCCTCCCCACCCCCCCTCCACCACCCCCCCCCACTCCAAACAAAACAAAACTAGGTGGAATTCTACGTATAAACTGCAGAAAGCTTGTTTCTGGAGAGGAAAATTGGTGAACACTCTCCTTTGTGCTTAGTATCAGGCTTGAGAGAAGCTTAAGCTATTCCTCCTAAATTACTGAAACTTGAAAAAATGAAGGGAAATAAGGCCACGAGAAAAGGATCCTAAGGACTGGCTTTACCAGACAGTATTTTTACGAAGGTTTTCTGGTTCTGAAAACTTAGTTTGCAATGTTTCTTTGTATTTGTGTTTACTTACCAACGTGAGTTAAAGGATTGGTTAGTGGCTGCTCGTGTAAGTTCTCTGTCTCATTTTGAGCAGAAGGGTATTAGAGTTGCACATTGTGAACTTTGTAATATCATTGGGTTTTTATTATGAGAGATGCCTTCTTAAGAAATGAATTTCAGCAGTGACACTGTTACCAATGAAACGTTGTGTGCCCAAGTGGCAAGTGAGTGCTTGTGGATCACCTGCACCAGAGTAACCTGCTCTCAATCTGTTAACAGAAGGACATTGTGCTTAGCTTCATGCCCTCATCACTCATATGTGCCATAGATTTATCTGATAGCTTAATCTTGAAGTCTTACAGCAGAGCTTCTAAAATTTTTCTGCTCTGAGAGAAGGTAACTGAAAGCCTTTGTAGCAGGGAAGAGAGAGAGCTGGGCAAAAGGAGGTGTTCTCGAGAGATGGGAGAAGGGCGGACAAGAGATTTAAGTTTCAGAGACAAGAGGCCATTACTATGGCTTCATCTTGTGTCCCTCCGATCTGTAGTTGCTATTCTCTGTACTCTGTTGTGTTTGGGGTTTTTTTGAGAAGCTGAGGCTCTCCTGAGGTGTAGTGGCTTGGGAATTCTGATTTCAGACAGGATAAGATTACATGTATTGTTTATATATGGAGAAGTATATTCATAATATATTAAGATGGATCATTATAAAAAAATGATTGCTTAGCCTATTCTATTTGAAAGTGCCTTAATATAATCTGCATACTGTACGTAATTGCACACAGCTCCTCACAGAAATAATGACCAGTATTAGTAAATAATAGCAGAAAGGACCAAATTCTTTCTTTGCTTTCACTCATGCCCTGATATATAGGTTTTCCCCCCAACGTGTACACTAGCCATTTACTAAGGAAAAGCCTATTTCGTGGTTGTAGGTGATAGATGTTGCAGAAGCAAAGCAATAATAATTCTTCCTGTTGCACATTGAATTCAGATTTCAACAATGTATATTAAGCACCTACCATGTGTGAGCCCTTTAGAGAGGACGAGGACATAGTCCTATCTGCCAGTTTAGAACCAGGTGGAAGAGATAAGATGTTATCCATGTACCTTAAATCTTACAAGGCAGAGCATCTGGGTGGTGAAAGAGAGACTGGTATTTCTAGCTTGATGGTTCAAGGAAACAAATCACTTTTCCAGACACTTGAGGTTGACTGATGGTCCTCTTTGGCAAAAAGATTCTCTTGGTTTGTATTACTGTCTCATACTGTTGCTGCTTTTGTTCTGGAGGTGGTGCTCATCAGGAGAGGATGATACAAAGGCAGCAACAGCAGGTAACTCAACAGTCCGCAGATTGCCCATTTGTCTTCCCAGTAATGGAATATTGCTATCCACCCTTGCAGATCAATTCTTAAAATAAATACCCTGATGAAGAATCTGCAGAATTGATTTCTGAATTTTGGTAGTGATTTGTTCCTAGTTATTTAAGAAAGCATTCAACTACCTTCTCAGATATTTTTTAAATCATATTTTTATATTATGGAATATAACATGTATACATATAAGCGATAACTTTCCAAGTGCAATTTAACAAGTAGTTAGAGAGCAAATTTCAAAGAATGTTATGGGTTACAGTTCCACAGTTTCAGTTATTTCTTTATTGTGAAATACACGTATATGCAGAAAGGTAATATCTTTCAAAGTATGATTTAACAAGTAGTTGTATAGGAAATTTCCAAAAATGTTATGAGTTACAGTACCATAGTTTCAGTTATTTCCTTACTGTGAAATATAACTTATATACCAAAAGGTGATAACTGTCAAATTACAATTTAACAAGTAGCTATAGGGCAAATTTCAAAGAATGCTATGGGTTACAGTTCCACCATTTCATTTCTTTCCTTCTAGCTATTCTAGTACCCTAGCAACTAAGAAAAAGAAAATTATATAGAGATTCAATATTCATAATCCTTTGTTAAATTCCATCTTGTCTGTTGCTACTCCTTCCTCTAGTTTAATCACTTTCCCAGTCTTCAGGGATGTCTAGTCAGTGACCATCCTACCTTGTTCATGTTGAAAAGGGGTGTCGACATTATGGGAAAAGGGGACACATCTGGTTGATGTTCTTGAAGAGACTGTTGCCTCTGGGTTTTGGGACTTAGCTGGCATAAGAGTTCTCTGGAGGATTCAAGTTTCTGAAGAATAAACTTAGTGAGTGCAACTTTTATAGAGTCTCACGTAGAGATCCGGGTATTCTTTAGGGTTTTTGGGACTACTATTGACTTGAGGTTATCATACTGTGGACATTTGGCATGTCTGGCTGAAAGTTGCATAGGAGTAACCTCCATGACAGCCTCTTGACTCTATTTGAATTCTCTTAGCCACTGAAACCTTATTTTATTACCTTTCTTTTCCCCCTTTTGGTCAAAAAGGCATTCTCAACACCTTGAGACCAGGGTCAGGCTCATTCCTGGAATCCGTGTCCCACGTTGCCAGGAAGACTCATTACCTGGAGGGTCCTGTCCCACATCGGATGATGAATTTATTTGCAGAGTTGGGCTTAGATAGAGAAAGTCCACATATGAGCAACAAAAAAGGTTCTCTGGAGGTGACTTCTAGGCATAATTATAGGTGGGCTTAGCTAGCCTCCCCTTTACAACCATAAGTTTCAGAAGAGCAAGCCTCAAGATCGAGGGCCTGACTTGTGAAATGGGGCATTCCTAAGTTCACATAGCATATGTTCTGTCCATGATAATCCATCCATATCTTATGATATCATTGCTTACTTGTACAGTCCCCATCACTCTCCATTTTAAACAGTTCTCATGACCCAAAATACCTCATAGCTCTTTTCAGCCCTTAATTATATGTCCCTAGTATTTGTGTGGTACTGGTATGGTATTCCTATTAATTATAGTCCCTAATATGTAATAGGTAGATTTTTCCCATATACCGTTCTGTTGTCAACTCTCTGTACTAGTTTTATACCTTAGAAGTATATCATGCAAGCACCTGTCTTTCCTTGTAGTGCTGATCTGTGGGATACATACCGTTAAACAACCCCTTTCAATCCTATTCCCCTTCAGTACAACTCTGATACTTGTAATTCCATTAACAAACATTCATCACCCCTATCCATTCCCGTGCCTTTGAATTCACCATCAGTAACATATCTGAACATATTAGATTATCATTCCCCTCCCCAGATATTTTAATAGTACTAGGTAATACTTATATAGTGCCATGTCATGTATTTTTCTAAGTGCTTTAAGTGTTTAATCCTCATGTCAAATCTATGAGGTAAGCACTATTTTATCCCCAATTTATAGACAAGGTTAAACGACTTGTCCAGGGTTACACAGCTAGGGAGAAATAGAGCTGAGATTTGAACCAGGCCGTCTGGCTTCAGAGTCCATGTTTGTAACCAGTAAGCTATGCTACAAAAGGATGTGAACAACATGAGACAAAATGGACTTTTTGGTGTTTCTCATGGGAAACGAAGAACACGTGCCCCGTCTCTTGGGTCTTGCCACGGCTAGATGGCATAACTGCTCCTCCACTGTAGGACATATGTGCCAGGGAAAATAAAACATGTCAGTAGGAATCCCTGTTCCTGGCTTCTTCCTCCTTGCTTGTAGTCCTCTCTCTGATAGTGTGGTAGAGAGCTACCAAGCAACATGTGATGTTTACTATTTAGTGCCTTGCTTTGAAGAGAAGATGATGTTGGCTCAGTGCTGGGTGAGGAGTATATTTTCAGCCTGTTTCTTCTAGTACTGTGAAGTATGCTTTTGTTTTTCATTTTCAGTATGATATAGTTTAATTTAAGAAATAAAAATGGAACAAGTTTCAAATACCATTAACTAAAAGAATAAGGTTACTAATAAAGCTTTACTTTGGATTCCAGATGTATACAGCTTCCCTGAATATTCCACTCTGATGTGAGGGTGGTGGCTTCCATGCATTTCAAGATATAAAAGGAATGGCATACTTTTGATTTCTCTCCATTTATTATTTTATTTCTAGGAATCTTAAGGACTCTGCAATATGAATAATTCTCTGGAGAACACCATCTCTTTTGAAGAGTATATCCGAGTGAAGGCGCGGTCTGTCCCGCAACACAGGATGAAGGAATTTCTGGACTCATTGGCTTCCAAGGGGCCAGAAGCCCTTCAGGAGTTCCAGCAGACGGCTACCACTACCATGGTGTACCAGCAGGGTGGGAACTGCATTTACACAGATAGCACTGAAGTGGCTGGGTCATTGCTTGAACTTGCCTGTCCAGTCACCACCAGTGTTCAGCCACAGACTCAGCAGGAACAGCAGATCCAGGTTCAGCAGCCACAGCAGGTTCAGGTAAAAGGGAAATGTTGAGTTGCTGCTTGTTTAATATACTTTATTTGCCTTCATTGTTTTGGCAGCAGGAACATGTATACACGTCAGGGTTGTTTTTACTAAGGGGAATAGTCTGTATATATTTTTTTTAAGATTTTGTTTTAACGCCAAGACTTTTACAGTTAATGTGTCTAAAAATATTTGCAACAACTGCAACCTGAAAAGACCACAGATACTTGCTGTTTGCCTTGGAAAGATGAATAGTATAGAAATTGAGGTCTTCTGGGACTGGATTTGGATGTGACACAACTGTGTGTGACTGAGGCTTCCCTTCTGTCTTTATAATGCTAAACAGAGGGAGAACATAGGAGAGCTAGTCTTGGCTCATTACTGAAAGCATTGACATTTGGAACTTGCTTTACAATGGAAAGGCTAATATATTTTAGTGATCTCCATTTAACCATAGCTTGGATGACCTGTAGATTTCTAGTTCTGCATTTCCTAATTTATAAGCCTCAAGAAATAATATTAATAGATATTAAGCTTACTGAAAGGGGAGAGACTAATGCATTTTCTGAGAAGGTAAAACTTTTCCTCTTTTGGGGTCCTTATGTGAACAAATCTCTAGTTACAAATGCTACTTTCTTACCATTGGCTGTTAAGGTTGCATTTCATTTTACCCTTTTTTTCACCAAGAGGCCAGGAAAAGGAGTGAAACGTGGTGGTGAGTCAGAACTGTGGAGAGGTGTGTCTAATGGGTTAGAAGGTTCAGCTGGGCTCCTTTGCCTCTCAGGGATGCAGGAGGGTATATTGAAAGGACACGGGCTCTGGAATTGCAGCCCTGGGTTTCAGTTTGACTTGACCACTTTATTTGTGGCATGTTCCTAATCTTTCTGAGCCCTAGTTTCTTCATTTGTCATAAAGGGATGGTACAGTCTGTTGAGACTGAATGAGATAATAGACAAGAAAGTAACTGGCACATGGAGGGATGCAGTCATTATTTATTCCAGGTTTATTCTAAGTTCTTTCCAGGAAGGAAGGGTACAGGAAAGGCTTATAAATGACTAACTTCTTGGTTCAAGAAATTATTCTGTTATTTACAGTTTGGAGTTCATTCATAAGACTAAAGAGGTTTGGGATTTGGGTTTCAAGTGTTATTTGGGACTTTATGTTCAAGTTGATGCATCTCCATCACCTGTTAACATCATTTTCTTCCACAAACCCCATGAAAATGAAAGAAGTAAATGTAAATATAATATTCTATGAGATTAGTTTAATATCGTTAAATACAGTGGACTCAGAAAAACCTCACATTTCCCCCATTCTAAGTGATTGAAAAGGGACTTTTAAAAAAAAAGGGAGTTCCTAACAATGCTGGCAAAAATTAGTGCCATCAACAAACCACTAAATCTGAGCAGTTGCTTAAAAGAGAGAAAGCAGACAGATTCAAATGACAGAATTCATGTCGGAAAGAACTTTTGGGGAAAATGGAGTTGTTCTGCGGTTGCCCTAATCTCAGAAGTAGAGGGTACACAACAGAAGAGTCCTTGGGACAGCTTCTGAGCCATTAGTTGGGAGTTGATCAAGGACTTTAAAACACACACACACACACAATATGTAGTTATGAGGTACAGGATGAAGGTGGCATTACATATCTGTGGGGAAAGAATACACTCCATTAGTAGAGTTAAGATAGTCTGCTTCTCTTTTGGAAATAAAGTCAGATACCTCTTTTAATACAAAGAAGTTCCAATTGGATTAGAGAGATACAAACAAAACAATTAAAAGATTGTATTATAAAATATTTTTGTAGTTTTAGGTGGGTAAAGCCTTCCTAAGGAAGAAAGTAAACTCTGAGCTAACCTTTCTCAATCTTACCCTTCAGGAATCCTTGAAATAATTTTCAGGTTTCAGGGAGCCCCTGCATAAGAATTACATTTGCAGCTTTTGAATGTTAGCTTGATCAGCAAGTTATGGATAATAATTCGTTAATAATTGTCAGTACTCTTGAGTAAGAATTATATTTTTTTCTGTGGATTTGTTTATTTTGTTCAACTTCTTAGGCTATATTTATGTGTATGGGTCCCGTCCCCACAGAGAGTACCAATTCTAATGCAAGTCATTGGTGTATATAGAAGAAATTTCTTTTTTTTTTTTTTCCTTTAAAAAAAAATTCCTACTTGGTTTTTTTTTTTTTGCCTTATCCAAGTAGTCCTAAGTCTTATCACAAATTTCTACCATACAGGATGCTAATGAGATAATGGTTTGTGGTACTTGGTATGTGCAAAAGTAGGTTTTTCTTCCCCTCTATTTAAAACTAAGAATGACTTTCTAGCCAACTTTTCTTGGACAAAAGGAAAGTTAAGCATAACTTACTTTTCTTGAAATTCATCTTCTTTACATAAATTTTAAAAACTCTTAAGGCAAATAAATATATTTCTGTTAATAACTGCTTTAAACCAAATGAGATTTAATTCTTAAAAGTAGGCTTTGTAGATTTTATTTAAATGATTGTAAATTGATTTTTAACTAATGTTATTTGACGTATGAAAATTTACTGACGGTGTTAAATGCTAAAACTACCAAAACCATATGCCTGACAGTATGAATAAAAATATGGCTAAAAAAACATCTTTTTTTCTGAGTGACATTGATCAGACTTACATGTTATCCTAGTATTTACAGAATTGTTGTACACACATGTTGGGTTCTTGATCTCTTTTGTAGACCTGTATCTACTATAAAAAGATAATTTTTGAAACTAAAAATAGCAAATGAGGCATAGGGAGGTTAAGACATATTCTAAAAACTAAATTTGCACTAAGTTGTTTTGACTTGAATTTGTGCTTTTAAATGATATTTCTAATAGTGAAAGAACAACTACAAACTAGAAAGAAAACCTAGCAGAAAAATGGACAAAGTTCATGAAGATGAAATACAGGTGGTACTAATAAGCATATCAAAAGATGAATTCAAACCATTGGTGCTTAGGGAAATGTAACTTTTTAAAGTGAAATACTGTATTTCATTTATTAAATGGGAAAGTACTTATAAGGATTTCACCCAGGATGGTCAAGGTTATGAAAAGATAAATTTGTTTAGCTTTCTTGGAAGTGAATTTTCAATTCTTGTCAAATGTTTTAAGTATGCATATTTTTTTTACCTTGCATCTGTGTTCAGAGATATGTTTGTATATAAGGATATTCACTGCATTGTTTATAGTAGTAGCATTAGAGACAAACTACTCTTTAAATAAAGGAAATGACAAATAATGGTACAGTTGTAGTATACTGTCCTGTGCAGTCAGAAGAATGAAGTAGATCTTTGTGTATTGACAGAAGATGTTTATTAGATTAAGGGTCAAAACACTATTTATTATAACACACAGAATTAGGATTGGAAAGATACACAGCAGAACAGTAGTGACTCCTGGGGAGTGTGGATTGGGCTGGGTGGCAAAGTGCCAAGGAGGAGAGGACTCATTATTTTAAAAATTCTTTGAAATTTTTCACTAAACATGTACTACTTTTGTAATTTAAAAAAAAAAAAAGTGTTAGGAATATTTTGCTTTGAACCTGTAGGTATAGGATAATGATTCTTAACCTTTTTTCCCCTACAGTATCTATGTCTATGTATAAAGCCCTTTGCTAGATGCTTGGGTACAGCAGTGAACAAAACACAATTGTAGTGTATTATGTTGCCTTTTTGGAACATAATACATCCCAGCTGAGGGGGAGACCAGTGACACATAAGAAAAATCTTGTGGTATGTTGCAATAAATGTGGAGGAGAAAAGTAAAGTAATTGGGGTGGTCAAAGAAAGCCTCGTTTTACAGGTGACATTTGAGTTAAGACCAAAGAAAGCTGGCAAGTTAACCATATAGTTATCTGGGTTAAGAGCATTCTGAACAGGAAGACCTTGAGGTGGGAGCATGCCTGCTTATTTGAAAAATGGTAAAAAAGACTAGTTTAACTGGAGTGGACTGAAGGAATGGAGGAGACCAAAGAGGTGACATATGTGCTTACTGAAAGGGAGGAATGAACACATGTGCTTTCTCAAACAACTCAAATGTTAAAAGACTCTTTGTGTGTAGCCCAATGAATCAGGATGGACCTTAATCTTTATTACTGGAAACCTTTATAAGCAGAGGAAATATGAATGCAGACTTCAGAGAAAGCATAGGAGGAGATCAGGGATAGAGATGCTATCCAAGAAACCCCAAGGATTGCAGTAAGCTAGCACTAGAACTCTACACACTTCGGGGAGAAGCATGACCTTCCCGATGCCTTGGATTTTGGACTTCTAGCCTCCCAAACCCCGATGTTAAGCCCCAAAAAAGGGCTTTTGCTGCATAGTATTGCTTCTCAACCTAACCCTTTTGATAAGAATAAAAAATAATGCTTATATTAATGTTATTTGAAATTTCAAATCAATTTACTACCTTACAGTTGAGGCTGTTTGTAAATTGCTTTTTTTAGCCAGTTGTCATTACCCCAGAGAATTTGTATTGTCCTTTTTTGTAACTTCTTCATCTCTTCATCCTAGAAGCGGCATATAGATGGTTGGATTTGACAAAATAATTGGCATCCTTAAAACAGTTTCAGTGAATTGATGGGGACAAAGGTATACGTCAAAGACTAAGTAGAAGAGTAGCATATTTAATGTAAGGGACTTTTGAAGGCAAAAGGAAGAGCTCCAGTGTAAATGCCCTAATGGTGTATTTAATACTGGAAAAGGCCCAAGTGTGCCCTGTTGCTTGCCAGTCTGCCTGAGCTCCTCCTTCCGTATCATCCCTTCTCTTTCCTCCATCTTCCCTCCATCCCTCCTCTGCTCTCCTTTTCCTCTTTCTGCTCTTTTCTCCCTCTTCATACTCCTTAGTACCATTACTACCTAGGGCCCCAGTTGCTTTTCAAACATTTGAAGTGAATCCAGACTAACATTACAAATAAGTATTCCCAACCAAATTTAATGTGTTGGCAGTTTGCAACTTCAGTTCCTAGTTTTTAAGACATATAATGTTATAGATGCAGTTGAAATCTTGGTACACTTCCATGACACCTCCCCCCCAATACTATTTTTAAATTTTGAAGTTGGTGTGATCTTTTCTTTATCCATCTGAATTTTTAGTTATAAGTACCAGGCAACCCTGAGTTCCCAGTCCCCACCCCAGCCTGGTTTACTCAGAAAAAGAATTGACTATAGGATAATAGCTAGTGCAAGGAATTTATGAGCAGGCCATGGAATGGGCCTTGGAGGCTACACAGCCAGGAACAGGTTATGTTGCTAGTTTACTCTAGTGGAAAGACCTTCAGCCCCACCCCCTGGGTCCTCACCCCTCCACAGTATTTCACTGGGACTTCTATCATGCTCCATTTCTGCCACATCCCTTCATTCTCACTAGAAAATGGGACTGTGGTTCCTGCTGCCTCATCTTGCTCCCTTCCGAGTCCAGATTTTATGCAGTATATTTAATTTGGGAAGCCTTGGTCACATGCCTGCACTCCAGCTGGAGAGGCAGCACTCATAATATGGTGTATTTTCCAAATACAAATTTGCAGCCAAAAACAGGACTAAAATCAGCTACTTTGGGATCCTTACCATCACTTAGGATTTATGGACCATTTATTGCTGACTTCTAATCCTTCGTTTCTAGTCCTTTACTTGCATTTAAATCTCTTACCTGATCATGTTTCTAAATTCTAAATTCATTTGTGTAATAGGAGTTTGATAAATGTCTAACACTTAAAGACTACCATTTTCGAAAGTGCTTCATTTGAGTGTAAAATTCTACCAGGATACCTAAGGTTTTGCTGACTAGTTAAAAAGGTATACAGGTGGGTTTGGATTCTAGATTCTGTGACTCCCCACCTTCTGGGGAACTCTTCTGGCTCATTGTACACCGTCTTTAGCAGTCCCTCTTCAGTGGGCTCAGAACATGGAATTCAGTGTGAGCCACATGTTATTCTAAATTGTCATTTCTAAAAAAAAAATTTCTTTTTGAAAGAAGATAAAAGAAACTAATGAACTTGATTTTAGAAATATATTTTATCTCATCCAATGTTATTTCAACATGTAATAGATATAAATATTATTAATATATTTTACACTGTTTTTTGGTCTGAGTCTTTGAAATGTGGTGTGTATTTTACACTTCAGGCATATTGTCACTTGGACTAGCCACATTTCAAGTGTTTGCTGGCTATATGTAACTAATGGATATTGAACCAGTGCAACTGTAGAGAAATGTGGGAGAGGAGTTGTGTCTTCTCTTCTCTGTGTAAATAAAGTAATTTTTTAAAATGCTCTTTACAAGGTAGAATTTGGAAATTAGTCCAACACATTCGCTGACCCACCACACTTCTTTAAATAAAATACTGGTTTTACACTTTATAAGTAGGAAAAAAAAAGAAAAAAAAAAATCAAGAAAATGGTATTAGGTATGCAGTTTTCTTAGCTTCGGTGTTTATTTGGGTTAATATGCATGCTTTTTTATGCTGTCTCGTTGATCCATTGTTGGAGTATTTAGTCCTCATATTGTGTTAAGCTCTGGATTACTTAGGTTCTGAGTGGCACTGAGAGAAAAAAAATAGATTATTCATTTTCAAAGTAAAGAATCTAGAAGTACAGTACAATAGGATTTATAGACCAGTGCTCATCAAACTTCAGGATACATTAGACTCAGCTAGAGAGAGTTTATTAGATAGATGGCTAGTCCTCACCCCAGAATTCTGATTCATTGGGTTTAGGATGGGGTCTGAGAATTTGCGTTTTTAGCAAATTTCCAAGTCGATGATGGTCATGCTTTTTTGTGGCCCTCACTCAGATATTCTTTTTGAAAAACTTTATTTGATGTTATCCTCAACAAAATAGAGTCGAGGAAAGAAATCATGAGAATAAAAGAAAACACTAGACCTAGTTCAGAATTGAGGTCTAATCCCAGTTTGGTAGCTGTATGAAAGACCTAGATAGCAGTCAGTCTATCCAATTGAAATAGGAAGTCAGAATGTTTCAAGAAGAAGGTAATTAATACTGTACATACCACATGATCAGGAACCCAAAGCAGAATTACTTGTACCTATGTTTCTTCCAATCAGTAGAAAAAAAGAAAGGCAGTTAAGAACCGTGGAAAAGATTTAAAAAGCTCTATAAGAAAGTCATTCAGATGTGAAGGAAACTAAAATGAGAAGTCTATAGAGGATAAGAAAGTGCTTTTTGAAACTAACTTCATTTCCACAGGAATCCCTTCTCCCTCCAATTGACGTAAAACTTTTCTAGGATATTAGGCTTAGGGATCTTCTTTTTCCTTTTCATGTCTTTTGAGACTCAGCTTAAATCTAGGTTTACACTTTAAATAGTGCTTGTTAAATATATATATATATATATATTTGTGTATTTGTTTAGGTATCAGTGTGTTAGTTGGTTTTCTGAGACACTTGACCTAAGTATTATAATCTAGAAAATTACACTGACATTAAGAAACATAGAGTTAATAAAGAACAATATCAACCTCTAAATGCTTTTCTTAAATTTTTTTCTTTTCATTTAGGAACTCTTAACTTGAAGAAATATTTATCTGAAGTTTAGCAATTCTTTAAATAAAGTTAAATACTTTTTATTTAGAAGGTGTTAACAATTGTTATCTCTGAATGATGGAATTGCTGAGTTGTTTTTTTTTCCACTCAGTTTATTTTCCAAATTCTTACCATGACCATGTAGTAATTATCTAACCAGGAAAAAAGTTATGTGTTTTGTTTTTTTTTTTTTTACTTTTTTTAAAAATTGAGATTATTCACATCCCATACAATTATCCAAAGATCCAAAGCATGCAATCATGTGTCCATGGTACCATCATACAGCTGTGCATCCATCACCACAGTTAATTTTTTTTTCCAATTTTTAGAACATTTTCATTACTCCAGAAAAGAAATAAAGACAAAAACAGGAAACTCAAATCCTCCTATACCCCTAACCAGCCCCTCTCCATTATTGATTCATAGTATTGGTATAGTACATTTGTTACTGTTGATGAAATACTGTTAAAATACTAACTTTATTATTTAGTTTGCAATATGTATATTTTTTTCCTGTATGCCCCTCTATTATTAACTTCTAGTTGTAGTGTCATACATTTGTTCTAGTTCATGAGAGATATTTCTGATATTTGTACAGTTAGTCATGGACATTGTTCACCACAAGATTCACTGTTTTATACATTCCCATCTTTTAACCTCCAACTTTCCTTCTGGTGACATTCATGACTCTGAGCTTACCCTTTCCACCACATTCACAGACCATTGACCACTGTTGGTTATTCTCACAATGTGCTACCATCACCTCTGTCCATTTCCAAATGTTTAAGTTCACCCTAGTTGAACATTCTCATAATAAGCAACTGCTCCCCGTTCTTTAGCCTCGTTCTATATCCTGGTAACTTATATTTCATGTCTATGAGTTTACATATTATAATTAGTTCATATCAGTGAGACCCTGCAATATTTGTCCTTATGTGTCTGTCTTAGTTCAGTCAACATAGTGCCCTCAAGGTTTCTTCATCAACCCTTTTTTTTTTAAAGACGGTTTTGTTTACACACCATACATTCCATCCTGAGTAAACAATTGATGATTCCCTGTATAATCATGTATTTATGTATTCACCACCATTGCCACTATCTATATAAGGACATCTCCATTTCTTCCACAAAGGAGGAGGAAGAGTCAAAGAAGGTAGAGAAAAGAAAAGAAAAAAAAACATGACAGCTAGGAAGCAACAAAAGGAAAGACAGCATTAAACTAAAGTAGAATAAAGAGTCAGGCAACATCACCAATGTCGAGTCCCATACCCTTCCCTGTGTCCTGCCTCCCCTCCCCCCAGTATGCATTTAGCTTTGGTATATTGCCTTTGCTATATTAAAGGAGGCATAATACAATTTTTCTGTTAACTGTAGTCTCTAGTTTGCATTGATTGTATTTTTCCCCCAATCGCACCCAATTTTTAACACCTTGCAATGTTGACATTTATTTGTTCTACCTCACAACTGTTGAGCACCCTAGGTTTCACTGAGTTATATAGTCCCGGTCTTTATCTTTCCTCTTTCCTTCCGGTGTCTCACAGGCTCCTAACCTTCCTCTTTCAACCATACTCACAGTCATCTTTGTTCAGTGTACTTACATTGCTGTGCTACTATCTCCCCAAATTGTGTTCTAAACCTCTCACTCCTGTCTTTTCCTTTCTGTTTGTAGTGCTCCCTTCAGTGTTTCCTGTAGAGCAGGTATCTTGTTCACAAACTCTGTCATTGTCTGTTTGTCAGAGAATATTTTAAACTCTCCCTCGTATTTGAAGGACAGTTTTGCCAGATACAGGATTCTTGGTTGGTGGTTTTTCTCTTTCAGTGTCTTAAATATATCACCCCACTTCCTTCGTGCCTCCATGGCCGCACATAGTCTTATGCAGCTTCCTTTGTACATGATGGATCACTTTTCTCTTGTTGCTTTCAGGACCCTCTCTTTATCTTTGATGTTTGATAATCTGATTATTAAGTGTCTTGGCATAGGCCTATTCAGATCTATTCTGTTTGGGGTATGCTGCACTGCTTGGATCTGTAATTTTATGTCTTTCATAAGAGATGGGAAATTTTCATTGATTATTTCCGTTATTATTGCTTCTGCCCCTTTTCCCTTCTTCTGGGACACCCATGATACGTACATTTCTGTGTTTCATGTTTTCATTCAATTCCCGGAGTCGCTCATATTTTTCCATTCTTTTCTCTATCTGTTCTTTTGTATGTAGGCTTTCAGGTTTCTTGTTCTCCAGTTCCTTAGTGTTGTCTTCTGCCTCTTGAAATCTGCTGTTATATGTCTCCATTGTGTCTTTCATCTCTTTGTTGTGCCTTTCATTTCCATAGATTCTGCCAGTTTTTTCGAACTTTCGATTTCTACCTTATGTACACCCAGTGTTTTCATTATATGCTTCGTCTCTTTTGCCATATCTTCCCTAAACTTCTTAAGTTGATTTAGCATTAGTTGTTTCATTTCCTGTATCTCAGTTGAAGTGTAAGTTTGTTCCTTTGACTGGACCATAACTTCATTTTTCTTAATGTAGGTTGTAGTTTTCTGCTGTCTCGGCATCTGGTTTCCTTGGTTACCCCAATCAGGTTTTCACAGACCAGAATGGGCTCAGGTCTTGAAAGGAGGAAATAGTATCCTGTTTCCCTGAGTGTCTTAGAAGATTGATACACCCTGTGAGGCGTCAAGTCACTGTGCTTTTCTGCCCAGCAGGTGGTGGCTGTCAGCCTGTAGCTCCAGACTGGTGAAAGGAGGTGTGGCCTGTGGTTGTTTCCCCCAGGCTCTGGGGTCTGGTTCTGAATGGAAGGTGGAAAGTAGAGCTTGGCACCACCTTCTTCCTCTTAGGGAAGATATACCCCATAGGGAGAGGTCATTAACATTTGAATAGTCTTCCTGACTTTGCTATCTCCGCCCTTGTCTGGGTCAGAGCACTGGGAACTGAAAATGGGTGAGGCTTTCTCCACTGAGCTGAAAAAGGGACAGAAAGCCCCCTTTCAGCGCCAGTCTGCAGCCACCCTCAGTTTCACCTGTCGACCAGAGATAGCACCGGGACCTCTGGGCTTCCCTTCCTTCCCACAAAGGTCCTCTGGCTCTCCAAGGTCAGTCATCACCAAAAGCCTCTGTCCATGTTTGTTAATTAAAACCCCAGTTGGAGCTCAGCTGAGCTATATTTGCTTGCTCAGAGAGTGCTGCTCTCTAGCACGACCAGGCTTTGCAGTTCAGGCTGTGGGGGGAGGGGCTCCCGGCTCTGGTCTGCAGTTTTTCCTTACAGATTTTATGCTGTAATCTTGGCATTCCTCCCAACTCAGGTTGGATGATCACGTTTGTCCCCCTACAGTCATTCCAGATTATTTACTAATTGTTCTGGTTGTTTATTAGTTGTTCCAGGGGGGCTAACTAGTTCCACTCCTCTCTCGTCACCATCTTCTTTCTCTCCCAAAAGTTATGTTTTTATATAAATAATTTTAAAATGCAGGAAGGTGTATGAGTTTCCTAGAGCTGCTAACAAATCACTGCAAACTGGGTAGTTAGAAAAAACACAGAAATTTATTTTCTCACAATTCTGTAGGCCAGAAATCTGAAATCAAAGTGTCGGCATGGTTGATTCTTTCTGAAGGCTCTGAAATCCATTCCGTGCCTCTTTTTAACTTGTGGAAGGTGGTGGCAGTTCTTGGTGTTCCTTGGTTTGTAGATACAACACTCCACTCTCGGCCTCCATCTTCTCATGGCCTTCCCTTCTCTGTCTTTTTGTGTCAAGTCACCCTCTCCTTTTTCTTAAAAGGACACTAGTCATTGGATTTAGGGCTCACCCTAAGTCCAGGATGATCTCATCTCAGGATCCTTAATATAATTACCTCTGCAAAGGCCCTATTTCCAAGTAAGGTGACATTCACAGAACTGGAGGTTAGAACTTGGATATGTCTCTTTGGATGACACTGTTAAACCCCCTGTAGGAGGTAAAACAAATAATATCTTTAATTTCTTATTGATTTATGGTACTTGTTATGCATAAGATTGTGAACATATACTATTTGATTTCTTATTCAGTATGTTGACACGAAAGAAATGTCAGAAAGTTCCTTAACTCTTTTTTTTAATGCGAGTTGCTTAAGTCTTCCTTCCCTAATTTTACATTTAACGCTTTTCTGACTAATGTAAACAAAATAATGACATATAGTAGGTACTCAAAGCTAAAATGACATTTTACATTCCTACCAGCAGTTTTGTGAGGGTTCCTATTTCTCTATATTCTTTACAATACTTTTTTATTACCTGGATTTTTATTACAGCCATCTAGTGGGTATGAAGGGGTATCTCATTGTCATTTTGGTTTGCATTTCTCTGATGGTTATTAATGTTTAGCAGTTTTTCTTGTGCTTGTTGGCCATTTGTATATCATCTTTTGAGAAGTGTCTTTTCAGATCTTTTTACCTTTTTTAGTTAGGCTATTTGTTGTTTTGTTTTTTAATCATAAGAGTTCTTTATATATTCTAGAAACAAGTCCCTTATCAGATATATAATTTGCAAGTGTTTTCTCCAATTCTGTGGGTTGTCTTTTCACTTTCTGATGATGTCCATTGAAACATAAGAGCTTTTAATTTTGATGAAGTCCAGTGTGTCTTTTTTGTTACTTGTGCTTTTTGTGTCATATCTAAGAAACCATTGCCTAACCAAGGGTCATGAAGATTTACTCCTATATATTCCTCTAAGAGAGTTGTAATTTTGGCTCATTAGATCTAGGATCCATTTTGAGTTAATTTTTGTGTACAATATGAGAAAAGGGTCCAACTTCATTTTTTGGCATGTGGATACCCAGTTTTCCCAGCACCATCCTCGGTTTTCTTTTGTGATGTTATCTCCTTCTGTTATTAGATATTGTTTCTTGTCTGCCTTGTTTTTTACCTTCCTAATTCTTACCTGTGGTTAGGGTAATTTAGATATGTCTGTCTGAGAGGAAAAGGTTTTCTTTTTTTATTGCATGCTTTGTACAACATCTTTTCAGACAGCTTTGCATTCTGAAACAATGGCTGTAAGACATGAGCTACATTATCATCAGAAATGTGTGTTCCAGGATATAGTAATCTTCCTCAGATTAAATGATCAGCATTCTGTGCTTTTTATCCCTTCCCTATTAAAACAAAGTTATCTTAAATAAGCACTCTAAAAAATTATGCAGCAGTTTTGACATTTTAGTACTAAAGTTAGAAATGTCTCCAAAGAAGATTTTAAAAGTTTTGTCTTCATAGTGTTTTCCACTAGTTCGTAGTGGGAGGTAGTTTTGATCTGGATTTGGGCAATTTGCAGTTGAATGTCAGTAGGATGTACTTGTCTTTCTGCCTTCTACAACAGTAGTCCCAAGATGTTTATGGATATTTATGGATAAAAACTTTTTTGAGCACACACCTAGATATATATGTATAAATTATGTACTTGTGTTACAATATCAATGTGTAAAGCATAAAATGGGGCATTTTAAAAGGAGAGTTTAAAAAATGAACAAAAGTTCTGATATTTCCTTCTTGGTCCTCAATGTAATGTCTTGCTTGCTCTCTGGGGTGGATATATCATGCAGCATGTTGCAGGAGAATTCTGCATATAGTTTTGGGGGTTGTGGCTTTTTCAGAAGTCTTGGGTATGGCAGTCCTTCCTCCTCATTACCTGGGATTCCTGTCTGAGATCTCTTCGTCCCCTGGGGGGCTGGGTTCTCAGTGCTGCCTGGCTCACTCACTGATGAATCTTGTCACTGCAGGTGCAGGTGCAGGTGCAGCAGTCTCCGCAGCAGGTCTCGGCTCAGCAACTCTCCCCACAACTCACCGTTCACCAGCCTACTGAGCAGCCCATCCAGGTCCAGGTGCAGATCCAGGGCCAGGCGCCGCAGTCGGCTGCCCCTTCCATCCAGACCCCGTCTCTGCAGAGCCCCAGCCCTTCGCAGCTGCAGGCAGCCCAGATTCAGGTGCAGCATGTGCAGGCGGCCCAGCAGATCCAGGCTGCAGAGATCCCGGAGGAGCACATCCCACATCAGCAGATCCAGGCTCAGCTGGTGGCTGGCCAGTCTCTTGCTGGGGGTCAGCAGATCCAAATCCAGACCGTGGGTGCCCTTTCCCCACCACCGTCCCAGCAGGGCTCACCCCGGGAAGGGGAGCGGCGGGTTGGCACGGCCAGTGTTCTCCAGCCAGTGAAGAAGCGCAAAGTGGACATGCCAATCACTGTGTCCTACGCCATCTCAGGGCAGCCGGTGGCCACCGTGTTGGCCATTCCACAGGGCCAGCAGCAGAGTTATGTGTCTTTGAGGCCAGACTTACTGACAGTAGACAGTGCCCACCTGTACAGTGCCACTGGGACCATTACTAGCCCCACAGGAGAAACCTGGACCATCCCTGTTTACTCTGCCCAGCCCCGGGGGGACCCTCAGCAGCAAAGCATTACCCACATTGCCATTCCCCAGGAAGCCTACAACGCAGTTCACGTCAGTAGCTCGCCCACAGCCCTGGCAGCTGTAAAGCTGGAGGATGACAAGGAGAAGATGGTGGGCACCACGTCTGTAGTGAAAAACTCCCATGAAGAGGTAGTGCAGACCCTTGCAAACTCTCTCTTTCCAGCACAGTTCATGAATGGCAACATCCACATTCCAGTGGCTGTGCAGGCCGTGGCAGGCACATACCAGAATACAGCTCAGACTGTCCATATATGGGACCCTCAGCAGCAGCCGCAACAACAAACACCCCAGGAACAGACACCGCCGCCACCGCCACAGCAGCAGCTCCAGGTTACTTGCTCAGTAAGTGAGACTTATCTGTAGAGCATCCTGCTCCCTTAGAGCCCAGTGCAACACAGAACTTGCTTGACAACCTCTGGCACCTCTGGTTTGTTTATTACCATGGTATTGACCTTACAGTGATACAGTATTTAATATTTTTAAAAGGTGGTGGTGGGGGTTGGGCAGGTGTCTGGAAGCTGCTTTTCCTTCAGGTGAGGCTGTGTAGCAGACAGGAGGTCTGTCCTGGCGCCTGGAGGTTAATGAAATGACTAAAAACTGCTTTGGGGCCATAATTTTGGAAGGAGACTTTGGGGGTAATTGCTTCTTTAATCCTTTCTAGGAAGAGTAAAGTCCCAGCAATTGTTATCTGTGTCCTAGGAGCTCTGTATTGGGAGTGAACAGCTCCAGCAGAGCCCTTGTAGTTTGGGGTACAAACTGTACAATAAACTAGACTGTTCACCTCTGGTGAAGAGGCTGTTAAATTGTTCCTTTTCTAGCCATGATCTGTAGAGACAGTGTAGGTGAATTAAAAGACCTAGAATACTTAACTCCTGTTGGGCCTGTTAAAAATTACCTTTGGGCACCTTGAATAGGCCATCAAAGCATCAGTACCTCCCCAAAGTATTTTTGCGTTCCTTGAAAATAGTTGGGATAAGCCCTGGTTAATTGTTTTCTGTCATCGCCAACTGTTGATTTTTTTTTTTTTTAACTTTTAATTTTGAAATAAATATAGATTTAAGGAAAAGTGTCAAAGTAGAGCTGTGTTGACATTTTACCTTTAAAGTTACTTGGCTCTTTTGTCTTTTCTGAGTAGATTTTCTTAAGGCTTATCACAAAGGTATGTATACATTAATCTTTTAAGGCCCTTAGGAACTTTCCGGTCCCTTTTATGACAAACCTTTAGAGTGTACTGTAGAGCCTCTGCTTTCATAGGACTGCTGAAGAGAATGTGCCTCAGAGGGCAGGGTCTCCTGGGAATGTGTGTGAGAGAATTGGCAAACAAAGCACTGTTAGAGACTACACTCAGAAATTCCAGCCATAAATGATTAAAGACTGACCAAGTGGTTTCATAGAGGCAACAGCTAATTATCTTAGGTGACTGATTTGTTATGAACTACTACGTATCAGGTCAGACCTAGAGGTAGAACAAGACATAGACTTCTAGCCTCAGGTAGCTTAGAGTCTACTTGTGGGAGTACAGACTTACAATTTCTGTTCCTTTGAATTATAAGGCAGTTTAATCGTGTGGCATTGTGTGGCTACACACACACAAACACACACACACTGGAAATTCAGAAATCATTCTAGGTTAAAGAGTCAGTAGACCCGTCTTTGTGGGAAAAGTGGGGTTTGAACTCTAGTTTACCGTTTAGGTTGACCTAAGACTGTTCCAGGGAGATAGCGCAGCGTAAATATAGAGCCAGAGATAGATAGAAGGGACATGGCCTAGGACAGCATGAATGGGGGACTCTGAGAGTTATGCAAATATGGGTTGGGAAGGATGACGGTTGTCTTCTCAAAGGGAAGAACTGAGCTTGATCTGACCTGTGGGAGGAAATCTTCCCCAAATCCTAGAAGTCATGGTGAGTACAAATGATTGTGTATAGAAGAGACCAGCCAGGAGACTGGTAATGGGACCTTGTGCTCAGCTTCTGTTCTCAGGGAGCTCATCAGGCCTCCTCTCAGGTTTCTTGGGTCTGGTGGTCCAATCCCAAGTCATGTCACTTTGGGTGATTGTTGGTCTGTACGTATAATTTGCGTGTCTGGGCCATCCAGCTGGAGAAGATTCTTTCTGGAGTGCATTTCAGTGGGCCCGTGTTCCTCAGAGACTGTTTCCATTGGGAATTCCTTTTAGGGACACAGGTCAATTAATATTACAAGAATAAGACAAATTGGAAAGAGTACCTATCACAAGGTAAAGATAGATTTGTTCATTTACAACACAAACATTCCTCTGACCTTCTTTTCAGCTCTGTGCTAGATGCTGGGGAACATTAATGAATAAGACAGTCTCTGTCCTTGGAGCACTTACAGCCTGTGGGGAAGATAGTTGTGTGTGTCCCCTAGAGAGATCTATTGATAAAGTGGTGTGCTCGTTCACCTGACATGGATTGGGGAGAGCCATACCCTTTATAAAAGCTCTTGTATCTACTGTCTTTAAAACCAAATCTATGAGAAAACCTCCTTCCCTTGATTTTGCATCCAGCTCCAGCTGTTGCCCCATTTCTCTGCTCTGCTTTGTTACCAGAGCCCTCAAAAGCATTATCTGCACAAGCTGGCTATACTTGCTATCCAGTTTTCTCTTCAACTCATGACTGAGTCTTCAGTGACCTCCCTGTAGCCAGATCCAATAGACACATCAGCTTTCATCTCATTTAATAGCAACATGCAGTATAGCAGACCACACCTGCTTTCTTGAAACTCTTTTTTCTAAGTTTCCATATTAATACCCTCTCCTGGTTTTCTTCCTACTGCTCTAATTGTTCTTCCTTCTCAAGAGCCTTTGCTGGCATCTCCTGCTCCTTTATCTGAATGCCGGATATTGATGTTCCTCAGGGCTCAGTATTGGTCCTCTTTTCAAGGGATTTCTGTCTGTAGCCATAGTTTTCAGCATTCTCTTAGGTGGCTGATCCTGCTGCAGATGATAATCACTGATAGTGTCTGCCAGGCACTGTTCTCAATGTTTTACATTTATTAATGCATTTAATTCTCACACCAACCTTATGAGTCATGTATTAATATCTCCATTTTATAAATGATGAAATTGAGGCACTGGTTAAATGGTATGGCCAAAATTGCCATTAGTAAGTATCCTTTAGGATACCATTAGGATTCAACCCTGGAAAGGCTGTCTCTGGAGCAGAATGAGCTGAGAAACTGGCTATTGATTAGGGAGACTTGGGCCTGTGGGCACAGGGGGAGTAGAGGACTTCTGCATGACTCAACTCTGGGTCTTTAAGTGCTATTTTGGGCAACTGGTCCTGAGCCCACCTACCTTCCTGGCCTGCATTAGGAGTCTGAGAGGGATGGTTGGGAGCTAATGGAACCATTTTGAAGGAGTAGCTTTCTTTTGATGACTCTAGTGACGACAAGGACAAAAACTATCTCCAAGGTTTTCCAGCACTTAATTGAAAATTGAATCAGCTCTTTGCCCCAGACCGTGACTTAATGTATTTATGCATTCCTAGGACTTACACAGAGCTTTGCACACATTTGTTTGGTCAAGGAATAAGAGAAACTAGGCTTTTTGCATGATTTAAATTGATTTCTTGCTGTTTCTCAGCACTCTTGAGAGTCCAATCACATTCTTTGAAGACGTTTGGTAACTCAGTTGTCTCCCTTTAAAATTAGATCCTTAACTAAGGAAATGGAAAATCCTAACCTTGGGGTTTTAATATTTGGTAATAAAAAGTCCTTTTTAGAATCTTTAAAAAGATTAGGTGGTAAGTTACCTATTTATACAAGTACTCTTTGAAAGTTAGTATTGATTACATTCATCGCTAGCCTGAGTAACCATGATGTTTGGTGTGCTGGTTGTATATATTATGTCCCCAGAAAAAGCTGTGTTCTTTAATGCAGCCTTGTGGGGGCAGGTGTATTAGTGTTGATTAGGTTGGAATCTTTGGATTAGGCTGTTTCCATGGAGATGTGACCACCCAACTGTGAGTGACACCTCTGATTAGGGTGTGACCTCTTGATTGAATGTTTCCATGGAAATGTGGCTCCACCCATTCAGGGTGGGTCTTGATTAATTCACTGGAGTCCTGTAAAAAGAGTTCACAAGCAGAGGGGCCTCAGAACAACCGAGAGTGACATTTTGAAGAGGAGCTGCAGCTAAGGGAGGACAAAATGCCCCAAGAGCAACATTTTGGAGAACGCCATTTTGAAATGCAACCTGGGAGCAAGCAGACATCAGCCACATGCCTTCTCATCTAACAGGTTTTCCGGACACCAATGGCCATCCTTCAATAAAGGTACCCTATTGTTGATGTCTTACCTTGGACACTTATGGCCTTAAGACTGTAACTTTAACCAAATGAACCCCTTTTATAAAAGCCAATCCATCTGTGGTGTTTTGCAAAATGGAAGAATTAGCAAACCGGAATGGATTTTGGTGCTAGCAGTAGGGTGCTGCTGAGTTTGCAAATACCAAACATGTTGGAATGGATGAGGGAAGATTCTGGAAGAATTGTGTGGAGCTTGATAGAAAAGGCCTAGATTGCTTTGAAGAGACTGTTGGTAGAAATATGGACTCTAAAAATACTTCTGATAAAATCTTGAGCAAACATGTTGAATGGGTCATTGCAAATTGGAAGAAGGACGATCCTTGTTTTTAAGTGGCAGACAATTTAACAAAATTGAGCCCTGGCGTTGGATGGAAGGCAGAATTTGAAAACGATGAGCTGGGATACTTAGCTGAAGAGATTGCGACACTAAAAATTGAAAGTGTGACCTGGCTTCTCCTTGCAGCTTATAGTAAAATGCGATCAGAGAGATAAACTTAGAACTGAACTCTTGGGTACAAAGAAACCAGAAATTGATGGTCTGGAAAACTCTAGGTTTCCAAAAAGTGAGACCCCAGAAGCTACAGCCCCACATGAGGATTTAGCCAAACATGGAACCTGACTGCCATTTCAGTACAAGCCAGGATTGGAGATGTAGTTGTACAGAAAGGATTTGTGGAAACTCCTGTTGTCTGATAGCTTTGACCCCTGTGTGCTTCATGCCAAGCCAACCAGGTATTTGCGAGATCTGTATATATGGAGCCATTGCCAGTCTGGACTGGAGGGGACAAAGGAACAAATTGAAGGAAAAATTTCTTCAAGGACAGAATCATGGAAATTGAGGTCTAGAGTCGAGAAATCTCAGGCTAGAAGAGCAGAGCAACACAGGCACATGGAAAAAGGGTGAGTTTGCCCCAGAGGTCAAGGGTGGGCCTTCTGCCTGGATGCTCAGAAGAGTGCTGCTACCCCAGGCCCCAGAGAGGGTGGAGCACATTGCCCAGGGATTGGAGAGAGCCTGGCCGCCGCTCCACTGTTCAGAGAGGGGAGAGCCTTTGCCCCCGAGAGACAGAGTCCAGGTGGCTCCCCAGTGTTTGAGGAGGATGGGACTAAGAAGAAGGTGGTCTCCCCAATGTGTGGATATGTTGTGGCACTCACCCCAGCGTTTGGAGAGGAAAGGGCTGCCGCATAAGACTTTGGAAGGGGTTGGACTCCAGCTCTCTCAAGCTCCAAGGATAAAATGTCATTCTATATATGACTCTCAGACTTTGAAATCTAATGGAGTTTTCCCTGCGGGTTTTAGGAACTGTTTTGGTCCCTTAAACCCTGTTTTCCTTACTGTTTCTCCTAATGGCAATGGGAATGTTTATCCTGTGAATGTCCCTCCTTTGTATATTGGCAGCAGGTAACTTGTTTTAAGGTTCACATGTCCACAGCCAGAGGGGAATTTTGCTTAGGACAGACACATCTGTAACTGATTTTGATGGGATCATGTACTTACCTATTGTTACTGAAAGGATTTAAGTTTTTGTGATATAGTGATGGGAGGAATCTATTTTGTATTTGGAAAGAATATGTTTTTCTAGAGTCCAGGGGGTGGAATGTGCTGGTTTGTATTATTATGTCCCCCAGAAAAAGCCATATTCTTTAATGTGATCTTATGGTGGTAGGTGTATTAGTGTTGATTAGGTTGGAATCTTTGGATTAGGCTGTTTCCATGGAGATGTGACCCACCCAACTGGGTGACACCTCTGAATAGGATGTGACCTCTGATTAGGATGTGACCTCTTGATTGAATGTTTCCATGGAAATGTGGCCCCACCCATTCAGGGTGGGTCTTGATTAATTCACTGAAGTCCTGTAGAAAAGAGTTCACAGGCAGAGGGATTTCAGAACAACTGAGAGTGACATTTTGAAGAGGAGCTGCAGCTAAGAGAGGACAAAATGCCCCAAGAGCAACATTTTGGAGAAAGCCATTTTGAAACACAACCTGAGAGCAGTCGAATGCCAGCCACATGCCTTCCTAGCTAACAGAGGTTTTCTGGACACCAATGGCCATCCTTCAGTGAAGGTACCCTGTTGTTGATGCCTTACATTGGATACTTTATGGCCTTAAGACTAACTTTGTAACCAAATAAACCCCCTTTATAAAAGCCAATCCATCTCTGTGTTTTGCAAAACAGCGGCATTAGCAAACCAGAACGTTTTGGGTGGAGGGGTTTCACAAGGAGAAAGGGCTGCTTTTATCAGGTGCTGAGAATTAAAGCCGGTTTACTGAGCATCTAATGTAGACCTTGGTAAGAACCTCCCTGCACCCCCCCATTCCCCTTCCCCCATCCCACTCAATGTCAGAATAATAGTTGTGGGCCTTGGTTTATATAAAGGTGGGATTATTTCTTCCTGTTTCTGTCTACTAAAGGTTTTGTAACACCTTTCTTTACTGTCTGTTTATATAAAACTGTGCACCAGAGGTACAGGGATGTGTCAGAGATGTTGCAGGTCAGTTCCAGATGATTGCAATAAAGCAAGTCACAAAAACTATTTGCTTTCCCAGTGCAGATAAAAGTTATGTTATAGTATCCTGTACTCTGTTGTGTGCAATAGCATTATGTCCAAAAAAAACAACGTACATACTTTAATTAAAATGTGACACAGAGACACGAAAGGAGCACATGCTGTTAGAAAAATGGCGCCGATAGACTTGCTTGACTTGCTTGATCCAGGGTTGCCATAGCCTTCAATTTGTATAAAATTCTGTGAAGCACAGTAAAAATAAATAAGAATACAGAGGTATGTCTGTATTCTCATTGGAAGAAAAGGAGCATAAGGTCATTCATATGATCACCACTCTTTTATTATAGTTTGGTAGAGAGGAAATCTGGTTTATTTGTGTGGTTATACTTATTCTACATTTTTTTGTCTTATTTCTTTTTACTTCACCATATACATCCGTACATAGTTATATCATTTTGTAGTCTTGGTTAACATGTTTAAGGTTTACTTTGTAGTTCGTTTGGATAGTTGTATTATAATCTGCCTAACTATTCCCCTTTTATTGGACAGTCATATTACTTTAGATTTTTCTGTAATATAAACAACTCTGCAATGTATCTTTTTTTTTAAATGCAGCTTTATTGAAATATATTCATACACTATATAATCCATCCAAAGTATACAATCAGTGGCTCACAGTATTATCATATAGTTGTGCATTCATTGCCACAGTCAATTTTAGGACATTTTCATTACTCCAAAAGAAATAAAGAAGAACACCCAAAACATCCCTTACCCCTAATTTATATATTTTTTGTCTTCATTTTATTACTCATCTGCCCATTATACTCTGCAGTGTTATCTTAATGCATAAAATAGACACTGTTTTCAGAGGGTTTCCTTAGGATATCAAGTCCCAGATTTATTATGTCAAAGCATAAAAATATTTTCTTGAGTCTTGATACATAATGCCAAAACTACTGGTATTGCTTTATCTCCCTGTTTAATAATATATCATATAAAATCTAATAGGATTATTATTTGTTGAAGAGAAAATTTGTGCATCGTGTATAAATTATTTTGCCTTCAATCTGAATGATTTTGACATTCCTCAGCTCTTTGTCTAAGGAAGGAAGGTTTGGCCCTTGCATGGGGAATTATTGAAGGAGGTTTCTTCAGAGATCATAGATCTATGAGGCTCAAGAATCTGCACATCTGTTTTGGTGTCTCTTGAGCCCTTTGGAGATTGCAATTGAGGCTCAGGAGCATTCTCTGCCCTTTTGTATAGATGGCTTGGTTGTCAGCCTATCAAAGATGGGCTGCTCTTCCTTTGGAGGTAGGAAGCCGCAGCAGTGACTCTTGTCTTCAGAAAATGGGTTACATCCTTACGTGCCAAAGCGGTATTATTTCAGAAGGAACATGTTAAAAATAGAACCGTACAGTTGGAGGAGTCATAAAGATTCCTCAAGTCTTATTCTTTCATTTTATAAGGAAGGGGAGGAGGACAAGATTTGTTTGTTGTACTCTTCTTTCTCTAAACATGGTTTCAACCGTGGTGGAACATTAGAATCACCGGGGGAGCTGTTAAAAATACTGATACCAAGCTACCTCCCCTCCCTCCCCCACCAAAGAAATCTCCCGGGACAGGGCCCGGTCCAGGATATTTTTTTAAAAGCACCCCAGGTGATTTTAAGGAGCAGCCAAGTTTAAGAATCACTGCTTAAACACTTGCTACTCAAAGGGGTGGTCTGCAGACCAACAGCCTTAGCATCGCCTGGGAGCTTCTTAGAAATGAAGAATATCAGGTTCCACTCCAGCTTTTTGAATCAGAATCTGCATTTCAGTAAAATCCGCAAGTGATTTGTTTGCACATTCAAGTCTGAGAAGTAGTGCTTTGAACAAGTAATTATTTTGTTTTTTTTTCAGTGCAGTTTTATTGAGATGTGTCCATACACCATATAATCCATCCAAAGTATGCAATCGATGGCTCCCAGTATCAACGTATAGTTTTGCATTCATCACCACAATCAAGTTTAGAACACTTTCATTACCCCCAAAAAAGAAAATAAATAAATAAAACAATAAAATATAAAAGAACACCTAAAACATCCTATACCCCTTACACCCCCCTCCACCATTATTTTATTTTATTTTGTCTTTATTTCAATACTCATCTGTCCCTAACTGGATCCAGGGAGTGTCAGTTACAAGGTTTTCAGAATCACATGGTCACACGATAAAAGCTATATAGTCATCATCAAGAGTCAAGGCTGCAGCATTACAGTTTACCATTGCAGTTGTTTCCTTGTAGCTATTCTAATACACTAGAAACTTAAAGGAATATCTGTATAATGTGTAAGAATAACCTCCAGAATGACCTCTCAACTCTATTTGAAATCTCTTAGCCACTGAAACTTTATTTTGTTTCATTTCTCTTCCCCATTCTGGTCAAGAAGGCTTTCTCAAAACTACGATGCCAGGGCCAGGCTCATCCCTGGGAGTCATGTCCTATGTTGTCAGGGAGACTTACACCCCTTGGACCAGTAGTTCTCAATGATGATTAAAGATTAGAATTATCTTTTTACTTGGGGAGGTTTTAAAACGACTGTTACCTGGATTCCACCCCAGAAATTCTGGGGCAGGCCTGGCTATCTGTGTCTAAATCAGAGATTCTAAAGTGCATTCCAGGGCTGAGATGTACTCTACTAGCCCACTTGTAGTTCTGTCTTGCTGTCCCTGTGGGGGAAGCAGTAGAACCCCAGAGCTTCTTGGAAGTAGGGCAGCAAGGAGAAGAGAGATTTTCTTTAATTAATTTAATTGCAAGTTAACATTTTTGTGGCAGTTTTGCAAAGGGACCTCATGCAAAACAGTACTGACACATTTTGATGGTTTCTCTCTCATAGGCTCAAACCGTCCAAGTTGCTGAGGTTGAACCACAATCACAGCCACAGCCTTCCCCAGAACTTCTGCTCCCAAATTCACTGAAGCCAGAAGAAGGTCTTGAAGTATGGAAAAACTGGGCCCAGACCAAGAATGCTGAACTAGAGAAGGATGCTCAGAACAGACTGGCACCCATTGGGAGTGAGTATTTGGGAGAGAGAAGAGTGTGGGCTTTACCTTAAGTGCAGTAGCAGGAGGACAGAATGGCAGGGAAGTGGTGTCCCCTGGGTCAGGACTAGGTAGCATCATCTGAAATCAGATGCTGAATTCAGAACAGGCACACAGGCAGTCTTTGACTGTGCAGGTGAGCAGGATTTGAGGGGTTTGGCCAAGACCAGGCATTTTTGTAGAATTGACATGGCATACTTTGGCAGAGCAACTTCTAGGAGAAGATGGGAACCTAATGGGTGTGTTTAAGGCCATCGCTCTAATACCAGTCTCATACACATGCTCGCATTACAGAGTGTGGATTCTGTTTTTCTCTGTTTTCATTCCTTGGCCCTAATAATAATTTTTGGAATATGTGCGGTAGGATGAATATTGTGGGAAGGAAACTCTTGGGCGTGTGGGATTACTGCTGTACGTAGTAGGCTAGCTCTGATCATAGATTCAGTTGACCACTTCTGTCCCAGTACCCTGATGGACTGTGTTTGCTCTGAGCCTTCCTCCCTGACCATTGCCAGGACCCTTATTCACCTTTGGGGCTTGTGTTGCAGGGCGCCAGTTGCTGCGATTCCAGGAAGATCTCATCTCCTCTGCTGTGGCTGAGTTGAATTATGGGCTCTGTCTTATGACACGAGAAGCTCGAAATGGAGACGGTGAACCCTATGATCCAGATGTACTTTATTACATTTTCCTGTGTATTCAAAAGGTAGGAAACAGGTCTTCACATAAATGTATTTGAGCTGTGTTCCTGCTGTGGTTTGCTGGTTAGTCATATTAGTAAAATGACAAGTGTAAATGGTTATAATAAGGAAGGTGTCTTTCAGCTATTTAATGAGTTTTTAAATGCACATTTTTAAAAATCTCAGAAGACCATGTTCATCACTTTAGAAAATAAGAAAATATTCATCATCTATAATCCCACCACCTGAGAAATTTTTGTTCTTTTCAGCTTTTTTTAAAGATCATGAACCATTTATGATTTTTGTTAAGGTAATATATGGTTTTCATAAAATAATTCATCCAAAATAAATCCGATACTAACATGCAACTTTTCTTCTCATTGTTCCCTGCATTAACACAGAATAATTATTTGAAGCCCCCTAGTTTGTTCTCTCTCTTCCCTGCCCTAACCCCGGCATGGACAAAGGAAACCATGTGAATTACTTTACCTGTTGCTGTTCCCAGTCCTGGATACCAAGCACAGCCATTTCCATTTACAGACAAGGAAGCTGAGCCCGAGAAGTTAAAAGATTCACACATGTTATTTAACTTACACCATTGCTAATAAGAGGCTGACCCTCAGAGTCTGCACCATGCATTTTGCTACCACAAGACACTGCCTGGGTGAAATAGCAGCCACAAAATCTGTCTTATGGACCCAGGGTATTATGAGAATCGGGTCACATGATCTTGAGCACACTGTGGAAGTGTGACATGCTGAACCCTTTTACATGTTGGTTTGTTGAGTGGGGAGTGGATATGGAGAGGTGGCGGTAGTAGCCAAGGAATATGTCTTTTTCCCCTGAACATTTTACTTGAGAGACTATCAACAACTTTTATTGATTGTTTTTCTTTTAGTATCTTTTTGAAAATGGACGGGTAGATGACATTTTCTCTGATCTTTATTATGTTCGATTCACGGAATGGCTACATGAAGTTCTGAAGGATGTTCAGCCCCGGGTCACTCCACTTGGTAAGAGTCTCCCTCTGGATGTCTTTCCCAACTGAGTTTTAAAAAGATCAGCAGCTTCCGTGGCTGAGGGTAAGAGAGCTATAAATCCCAGGCAGCAGCATCAGCCCTTATGTTTTCTTGGCCTGATGAGGAAGGGGTGAGACTTATCAGGCAGAGAACCTGGCTGTCCTAGTGTGGCAAAGACAAGGGAATGTGCAAAACTAGAACAAAGAAGAACAAAATGAATCTTATATTCTAAGAGCGAGACAATATATAAATAATCAAAATAATGATTTATTTAAGTAAGTGCCTTGAAGGGCAAAGTACAAGTGAATAGGAAGTAACAAGATGTTAGCAAGGAGGCTCTCTAAGGTTCTGACATCAGGAAAGAGACCTGAATGAGTGAATACTGCTTTACATATTTTGCAAATTTTCAAGCCACTTATGGATATACACAGTGTGCTTTCTTTTTAAACCTTTTTTTATGGAAATTTCAACCATATATAAACTAGACAGAATAACCCCCATTTAACCATTGCCCATTGCAAATCTTGTTTCATCTGTACCATCCCTTGCTTCTCCCCTCTCCAGTATTATTTTGAGGCAAATATGACATTTTATCAAAAAATATTTCAATATGAATAATTGACATAACCATAATTCCATTTACATACTTGAAGAAAATGGTAATATCCTGATTTCCTCAAATGTCTAGTCTTTGTTTGAATTTCCAATTATTTCATAAATGTCATTTTTAAAAATCGGAATCAAGGTGCAAATAGGTCCACACATTCAAATTGACTGATGTGTCACCTAATGTTTAGTTTTATTCTTTAGTTTCTCCTTCCTTTTTTTTTTTTTAATTTATTTATGGAATAAATAGGCCCTTTAAATTGTTGCAGTGTAGCTTTTGCTGATTGTATCTGTCCCCACTGCATAGTTTAACACATTTTCTGTCCCCTATTTTTATAGTTAATTGTTAATTACATATAAAGGCTTGATTAATTCAGGGATGTTTTGAGGTGTTTTTGTGGGGCAAGGTTATTTCATAGACGAGTTGGTTTCCTCCAACAACATGCCCATAAATATCTGGATCCATTAATTTCTTAGTTGTTACAGATCGGTGGTTTTCTAATGTTATTACGTCTTCTTCATTTATTAGCTCGAATATGAAGAGAAACCCCCTCGTCAACTCTTTGGATTCCTAGCAGTACAGATTGTATAGAAGAGGCGAGATATAAGGGCTTGTTTCTTTTTCTTTACCCCTTTTTATAGTAACGAGTTGGTTAACTAACCTCTTCTAGCAATAACCAATTAGTTGTGTGTGTGTTTTTTTAAGATCTTTGTGAAAGCAAGAATTTAAATATTTGTATTTCAGTCCGTTTCAGTTGTTATCTTTACAGAGACACAAATTGTCCCATCTTTGACCATTTGGAGCTTCTTGAAATTAGCCCTTGAGTTCTTAGTAGTCTTTGATAATTTCTTTGATTTCTTAGTTTGACAAGGTGTTCTAGGCTTATCTTTGACATTTCCTGTCCTGAATGTGGAATTCCTTAGGCCTGGTTCCTTTTAGTGGGAAAATGGTATTTCATTACTACACTTTAGATGCTAAGAGTACTGTTTACTACTGGGTTGGTTATTGTTTCTAGGCCTCTCGTTGGGCAAACTAAAAAATGTTTTTAGAGATAAAATATATCCTTTTGATGCTTGCAGTTAAGATTCAGAACTATGGGCTTTTTTTTTTTAAGCAGTTTTATTGAGATAAATTCACATACCATACAGACCATCTAAAGGTACAGTCATTGTCTTGTAGTATATTCACAGAGTTGTGCATTTGTCATCACAAACAGTTCTAGAATATTTTCACCCTGAAGAGGGTTCACTGTGTTATACAGTCCCATGTTTCATCCTCTGGCTTTCCTTCTAGGAACATATATGACCTTAACTTTCCCTTCCAACCACAGTTGCACCCACATATCATCACTGTTAGTTACTGTCACTATAATGTGCTCCCATCACCTCCATCCATTTCCAAACATTTACATTCAACCTTATTACATATTCTGCACAAATTAAGCATCAGCTCCGCTTTCTCTGCCCTCATTCTATCTTCTGGTCTGTGTTCTAGATATTAACACCATGAGTTTTGCTAGTTATATTTCGTTCATATTGGTGAAGTCATACAATAATTGTCCTTTTGTGTCTGACTTATTTCACTCAACTTAATGTCCTCAAGGTTCATCCATGTAGTCACATGCATCATGACTTCATTTCTTCTTACAGTTATATAATATTCCATCATATGTATAAACCATATTTTGTTGATTGATCATTCATCAGTTGATGGACAGCTAGGTTGTTTCCGTCTTTTGATAATTGTAAATAATGCTGCTGTGGACATGAGTGTGCAGATGTCTTTGCTTTCAGCTCGTCTGAATATATATCTAGTTGCGGGATTGACAGATCATATGGCACTTTTATACTTAGCTTCCTGAGGAACTGCCAAACTGTCTTCCACAGTGGCTGCACCATTCTACATTCCCACCAATAGTGAATAAGTAGAACGATAAGGCTTTTATATAACATCATCTCTGTATCTTTTTTCCCACACCAGGAGTTCTGGTTCTCAGGCATTAAGAATCCCTTTTAAGTTGTGTTGTTGAGAGGAAAGTATGGCTAGGGAAGTGATTCCAGGGAGGACAGGTGGCAAAGTGACTCCAGAGAATGTGGAACATTCCAAACTGTGCCTGGAACTACTACTAGGGGCTGGCCTTTGCCAAGGAGGGCTGTCTTCTTTCATTCATCCTATGTCTAGGGAGCTTCAGATTAGTCTGAAAGTAGGGATACTTGTCCCGTTGCCACTGGCCCACAAAATAGCCAAAGGGTAGATAAGAGTAGAGCCAGAATTACCTAAACAGATGGAAGTGGACTCGTGGAGCCAGATGTCCAGCTTTGGCAAGAATAAAGAGGAGGAGCATATTGGACAGAGTGTTCATTTTCCTGCTTTCTCAAAGTGGCACTCCCACTACCTGTCTGGAGAACTCTGAACCCCTGCAGGAAATTGCTGGTCTATGCTGCTGTCTTACCATGCCCCCAGTGTCTGGCATAAACACTTGTACATTGACTACTGAATGAGCACATAAGAGGGCTTGGTGATCAGCCCAACTTCCATCTTCCTTTTAGAAAGACCTGGCTGCCCACTGCCCTTGTTCAAACTGCTGGCCTCTGTCCCTGAACAACTCTGAGCTTGCTTATGAACCAGGATTTTGTATAAAATCTGCCATGTGAGGGAAACTTAACAATAGTTCTAAATGTCAGTCTCTCCTTTATCCAGAGAGGGGAGATGGTAGACATGAGAGAAGATTTGGCAAGGGGAAACAGGAGCATGCATACCAATTCTATGGGTCCTGGACACCTTTGAGAATACGATGAAAGCTCTGTACCCTATCCTCAGAGAAGTGTGTAGATACAGAGTTTGGTTTACAATTTTAGGTGTTCCACTCTTCCTGTAGACCATGCTTTTGCCCCATATTAACTTGGGATTAAAGGAAGAATTAATGTCAGGTAAAAGCAATCCTTTAGGATGGTTGTTCTCAAAGTGTGGTCCGCAGAATATTATCAGCATCACTTGGGAACTTGTTAGAAATGCATATTCTTTGGTCTCACCCTGGAAACATGGGTTGGGACCCAGCACATTTGTGTTTAAACAAGCTTTCTAGGTGATTTTGCCATGCCCTGGAAAGAATTGCATCATTTGGCTTGGAGTCCTGTGTGGTCCTTGTACCTCATACCTCCTAGCCTGCCACCTTCTTGTAGCAATGCTCTCTTCCTCCTAGGCTATGTCCTGCCCAGCCATGTGACTGAGGAGATGCTGTGGGAGTGCAAGCAGCTCGGGGCTCACTCCCCTTCCACCTTGCTGACCACCCTCATGTTCTTTAACACCAAGTAAGTGTTCTGTAGGCTCCATGCTTAGCCATTGCTGGGTTCTGCCCAGTGAAGAGGGTAGAACCTATCCAGGAGGACTTCTGAATTCCTCTGATACATAAATTTGACAGCCTTTGGGTTACTGAAAGCCCCCGCTCCACTTGGTTGCATCTTGTGTGGAGACCAGCGAGGCAGATAGCCCTGCCAGACTCCTACCATCAATCCTGATGTTGCTCCCCATTGGACATGCTGGTCATGTGCTTGACTGTGGGCCTACCCAGATCCTGGGACTGTAGGTAGTGGCTCCTCTGAAGCACTGCTGGGTAGAGTGTGAGTCATGGTCTCCTCTTGGTACCCCCTCCCTCTGCTTTACTTTCACTTGTGGTCCAGGTACTTCCTGTTGAAGACAGTGGACCAGCACATGAAGCTAGCCTTCTCCAAAGTCTTGCGACAGACAAAGAAAAACCCCTCAAATCCCAAGGATAAAAGCACAAGTATCCGGTACTTGAAGGCGCTTGGGATACACCAGACTGGCCAGAAAGGTAGGGAAAGTGAACAAGAGTGGCAGAAACAGATGCCTCTTATCCTTCCCTGCCCTTATGATCAGTGTGAAGGTTAGGGCTTGCTAGATGGGAATATTCCATTCCCTTCATACCAGCCAAGAACTTCAAACTTTTCTTCTAGAAGCAGAGAAACCCCCTTTTCAAGTCACTGGATTCCCAGCAATATGTGCAAACATCTGTGCTGGCCTCCACTCACTCCTGCATGTGTGCATGCATGTGTGTAGGGCCCACCATTTCCTAGGTTGGGTGGCTGGGAGCCTAAGTTATCTGATCTGTGCTAAGGCAATCTGATGCCATGCCTATGGTGGGTGTGTTTTATAGTTACAGATGACATGTATGCAGAGCAGACGGAAAATCCGGAGAATCCCCTGAGGTGTCCCATCAAGCTCTACGATTTCTACCTCTTTAAATGGTGAGGTGGCTCCATCTTCCTAACCTTGACCTTTTGTTGCTTCCACCCTTGGTCTAAAGGGGTAGGATTCCTGCCCTTAGCTTTTGCTTCCTCTTGCCCCTGCAGGTTGTCCTGTTCCCTTCACAGCAATGTCAGAATGATCTTTCTAGGTTGCAGGTCTTACTGTGTCAGTTAAATTAAACCTTCAGTTGTTTCCCATTACTCTACAGAGAAAGAGAGTAACTCAAGATTCTTTGTGTGCCCCCTTTTGCTAACCTCGTGTCCATGTAGCTCCTTAGTTCTTTAGTCACACTGACTTCTCTCCACTTGAGGGAACCATGCTCTCCTTCCTCAAAGCTTTGGCTTAGAACTTTTCCCTGCTGGGCAAGTCCCTTCCAGCCCTTTGATTATTAGCTCCTATCCATCCCTCTACTCACCTCAAACACAACTTTATCAGGGGCACATACCCAGATTTACTACCTGTTCTCTTGGGCTGGATCAAGTTCCCTGATTATTTCTTCTGTAGCACTGTGTGTCATTTTGTGTGTATTTGTTAATTGCTTAATTGCTATCTGTTTTCCCCCTATCTGTAAGCTCTATGAGGCAGAGACTCTTCATTTTGCTCTTTGCAGTAACATCAGTACCTAGTGCAGGTCTAGCACACAGTAGCCCTTTGAAAAATCTTGGATGGATGGATAACTGTTAGAGGATGGAATATGCTAAGTATTTGAGAAAGGTACAGGATGAATAGGGGTGGGTGGGTGGGAGGGTTTGAGCTCTCCCAAAAAAGGGCACTAGTATCTTAATCAAGATAAGGCGGATAGGGTCCCTCAGAACTGAGGATTATCACTGGATTGGGTAAAGGAAACAGCATGAGCAAATACTTGGAGATGGGCTTCTGGACAGTGAGGTTGGCTATGAGGCTGGACAGGTAGATGAGATGGGCTTATCAGAGGGATCGATTACAGCTGGCAGTGTGAGAGAGGACAGAAAAGAGGCAGCCTGTCACTGGCGTTTGCAGTAGCCTCAAAGGAGCTCCTTGGTGGCTGCATGGAGTTCGATAACTGTGCTACACTCTTCAGAACCAGTGCCTTTCCAACTTTTGCAGACAGTGTATTGGTCCAGGAAGTTCAAGGTGGGTATGGTTGCAGTTGTGGTGGTATTGCCCAGCTTTTACTGATGTGTTTTTCAGCCCCCAGAGTGTGAAAGGCCGGAATGACACCTTTTACCTGACACCGGAACCGGTGGTGGCCCCCAACAGCCCAATCTGGTACTCGGTCCAGCCTATCAGCAGAGAGCAGATGGGACAGATGCTGACCCGAATCCTGGTGATACGAGAAATTCAGGAGGCCATTGCGGTGGCCAGTGCAAGTACTATGCACTGAGACACCTCAGCCATGGTGTAGGGGAGACCAACCAGGAAGAACTGGACAAACTTTCACACTAAAGAAGAGGCCTCCATTCTTTCTTTCTTTCTTTTTTTTAATTGGTGTAGTTACGAAGCCTTTCTGGCCACTCCTGTCTAAAATGTAAAAGGAAACTTTGCCCCTTGTGTATTTTCATAAACCTCCTGCGGCGGACTTAGCCCACTGGGCTCTGGGTTTCCTGATGGCCAGATGCCCTGGAGAGTTGCTGGCTGGCTTGTTTTTGTTTTCTTTTGTTTTGTTTTGGTCTGGGGTCTTGGGAAGGAGCTTAGACTGTTAGGAGAAATGTGGCCCGTTCCTGTCCTCCAGAAAGATGGAATTGATAAATGGACTCTCCAGGGAATCTCCCCACCTGTCCTCCACCCTGGACTGGCAGACCTCCCTGACCATAAGGGAGCCATGTTTTTTCCTTCATGTTCAGACATAAACTTAGCATCTTAATGGAAGGAAAATGAGAACTTAATTATGATTTATTAAAGACAATTTCTATTACACCCCCTTTGAGACAAGTGACATTTTAGATGTTAAAGTAAAAACTTTACCATGCCTTTTTTTTTTTTTTTTGGCCTGACATTGAGAGGCCTTAAACCTGAGGCTCCTGTGCCTAATGGAATTCTTGTAATATACACTTGTGTATCATATAAAGATACCACTCTGTTTCTCTTATGTATTCTTACTCTAGTTGTTTATTAAGAATGACAAGCACGTCTTTTCAACAAGCTAGTGAACAATGCCTCTTTATTTGGGGAGGAACTTTGCGGGAGAGTGACAGCAAGCCGCGCAATATAGAGCATGAAAAGGGGCCAAAGTCCTGCCTCGTGCTGGTCATGGCTGGAAGGTGGGACTGGAAGCCAAGCCTGCTCCCCGGATGCGCCCGACCATTGGGTAACCAACAGTTCTCAGGGCTAGCTTCACGCCAAGCTGTGCGCAGGCGCCCGCTCTCTGTAGTGGGCCCCGCCCCCGCCGCAAGAACGCTGCCAACCCCGCCTTCGCGCATTGCGTCCTGACGTCAGCAGTGCACGCTGCGGCGTGACGCCCTCAGCGGGTTTATATTGGCGCGGCTCAGTCGTGTGCGGCCTCTGCGACGGGGTGTTAGGAGATACGCGACGGCGTACTGCGCTGACCATGGCAGACTATCTAATAAGCGGGGGCACGTCCTACGTGCCGGACGACGGGCTCACGGCACAGCAACTCTTCAACTGCGGTGATGGCCTCACCTACAAGTGCGGACCTAGCGGGTTCACCTGAGCGGGGAGAGGGGTGTCACGCTGGGCGAAGAGGTCCTTTGAAGTCTAACTTAGAGCCGACTTTTTTGCGTGGATTTGAGAGAGAGATTCCGGGAATTTCTCCCGGGCATAGTTCGACAGACCTGGGACGGGACGGGGTGGGAGGTGGGTGGCAGTGCTTGGGGCTTTAGGCTAGAAACTGGCACATGGAGTTGTAAGGATGCCGGGAGTGCTGGTGACAGCTTGGTGGCCAGAGAAGGACCCCCGTTCTCATGTCCATCTTGTGCTCCGCCTTCCCTGTTATACTGGCTCAGTCAGTGCCACTGCCTGCCCAAATGCCTTTGGGATGAGCTATGGGGATGGAGTCTCAGGCTACCCTAAGTCTGAGCCTCCCCCAATTAGTACTCACACTCCTCCCCCACAGCGACTTTCTCATTCTTCCTGGGTACATCGACTTCACTGCAGACCAGGTGGTAAGTATGTCAGGGCATTGGGTCCTGGTTACCAAACTGGGGGAAGGTGCTGCTGTCCTCTGGGCTCCAGACTACCTCACCAGATTGGGCTTGGGGGTGGATTCTATGGGATCAGCTTACTAGCTTTTGTATAGGTCATACAAGGCACTTGTTTACATGGGGGGCCTGGTCCCATGAGGTAGAGGTGCTTTCCCATGCTAGCAGAACGTGTCTCCTCAGGACCTGACCTCCGCACTGACCAAGAAGATCACTCTAAAGACTCCACTGGTTTCCTCACCCATGGACACAGTCACTGAGGCAGGGATGGCCATAGCAATGGCGGTGAGCCCCACGGGGTGGCAGAAGCTGGGAGCCTGTTCTCCAAGAACTTACAGTCAAGTGCCTTCTCCTCATTGTTACTTCTCCTCTGTCCATCTTGCAGCTTACAGGAGGTATTGGCTTCATCCACCACAACTGTACACCTGAATTCCAGGCCAATGAAGTTCGGAAAGTAAAGGTAAGTATGGGGAGGATCCTGGCCAAGAGCTCATGGGAATTGCACTGAGGTGGAATGGTGTAAGGGTCGGGGAAGTATCTGCTCCTTATCTAGGACCCTTACTTCCCACTTGGGGATTCGATTCCTGGGAAGAACCTGAGGTCCAGGTAGACAGTGTTTACAGCCCATGTCTCCTGTCCCTGACCTCTGGGAAGGGTTTGGATGGTGGTGTGATTTGGGCCTGTGGCACTGCCAAAGAGGACACAGATCCCAGGCTCCAGAAGCAGGGCTTGAAGAAAGCAGTTCAAAGGTGTTCTTATCATCCCTTTTAGAAATATGAGCAGGGATTCATCACAGACCCTGTGGTCCTCAGCCCCAAAGATCGTGTACGGGATGTGTTTGAGGCCAAGGCCCGGCATGGTTTCTGTGGGATACCCATCACTGACACAGGCCGGATGGGGAGCCGCCTGGTGGGCATCATCTCCTCCCGGGATATTGATTTTCTCAAGGAAGAGGAACACAACCGATTGTTGGAAGAGGTAGGTGTCACTGGTAGTGCACAGCCAAGCTCTGGCAGCCCTGGCCAAAGATAAGGATGCTTGTGTTGACTGAATGATGTCTCTTAGTGCTTCTGCTGTCCCAGAATGATATAATGCCCAGCCAAGTTTCTGGCTCTTCATGGGCTTCCTGCATCCCTCCCCACTAGAGGCTCTCAAGCTGCCCAAATACTTGGCAGCACACGTTCTATGTTTGCCATCACCATTGTGGGAGTATCATTCAAGAACCGGCTTCAGTCTTCTGCTTCTAATTCTCATGATGTTGCTTCTCTGTTGCTCTTCTTTCTCCACAAGGTAACAGGCAGCTGCTCGCATCATGCTGTCCTTTCTATTTGGTTCTTGTTCTTGCAACTGGGCTCTGCTGCAGGGACCGTTAGATTCCCTTGAGGAGGGTGGTTTGGAGGTGTTGGGTGAATATAGTAGTCTTTGAGAATTAGGACAGGGTCTTTTTGTGTGTGGGGGGTTCCTCAAACTGGCTATTCATCACAGCTCCTTTCCCTCCCAGATCATGACTAAGCGAGAAGACTTGGTGGTGGCCCCTGCAGGCGTCACGTTGAAGGAAGCAAATGAAATTCTACAACGAAGCAAGAAGGGTGAGCAAGCCCTGGAGGTAAGAGGTGGGCACATGCCTGGATGTGGGAAAGAGTCCAGGACCCTGATTCTTGTCCTGCCTTGCCCCCAGGAAAATTACCCATTGTAAATGAAGATGACGAGTTGGTGGCCATTATTGCCCGGACAGACCTGAAGAAGAACCGGGATTACCCACTGGCCTCCAAAGATGCCAAGAAGCAGCTGCTGTGTGGGGCAGCCATCGGCACACACGAGGATGACAAGTACCGGCTTGACTTGCTGGCCCAGGCTGGTGTAGATGTGGTAGTCCTGGTGAGCTCCTGCATAGGCATGATCAGGATATGCACAGGGATAACTGCTGTGTTTAAGTCTTACTTGGACTTTTTCTCTGTCTCAGGACTCTTCCCAGGGCAACTCCATCTTCCAGATCAACATGATCAAGTACATCAAAGAAAAGAATCCCACTCTCCAGGTCATTGGTGGCAATGGTGAGGCAAGACTGGGCGCTGAAGTACATGGAATGTGAGTAGGGAGACTAGACTCCCATCTGGACTTTCTCCTGAACTTTCCCTCTTCCTTTCTTCAGTGGTGACAGCTGCTCAGGCCAAGAACCTCATTGATGCAGGTGTGGATGCCCTTCGGGTGGGCATGGGCAGTGGCTCCATCTGCATCACCCAAGAAGGTAAGAAGATGCTTTTTCAGTTTCCTGAGAGATCCTGGGTTTAGCAGGGCCCTTTACCCCATCTGCCCTGGAGATGAGTGCTCTTTGGAACTGCACTCTGAGTCCCCCAATAGGAGCAGCCTTGGGGGCCAAACAGGCGCCTTGGATTGGTGATGTATGCTGGAAGCAAGAGGAGCTCTCATCATCCCTTGCCTGCCAACCACCATCCCCTGCCTCGCCTGGCCTCCTCACTCCTGCTCTGTGCCCTCTCTAAACTCTGGTCTGTTTGTTTTATTTAGTGGCTCCCAAGATCCCTCCAGACATAAAGTCCCACAGCCCCAAATGCCCTTCTACTGTCACGGGCTGCTATAGTAAGTCAGGCCCGGCCCAGCTGCCCACTGCCCGGCTGCTTGGTTGACTGTAGTTGTAGCTCCGGGGTTTGTGGTGCTGATGGGTGGGCAGGATAGACTTATGGACAGACCATGGTTTCTGGGGCTGCTTGAGAACATACTCCTCTGAGGCAATCATAGGGCAGGACCTCCTTCCCCAGGCAAGTCCTGCTATGTCCGTATTTCCTCAAGTTGGCACAGCTGAAGGATCAACTCTGGAGCCCACTTTCCCTTCCACATGACCACTATCCTGACCTTGCCTGAGCTGCCCACTATGCAGGGAGGGGTTAGGCCTGACTCACTGCCTCTAGGTACTAACTGCACGGTGTCTCCGGCACCACCTGAAACAAGCTGGGTGGGGCTTTCCCAGCTGCTAAGACTGCATGTGCCTGATGCTGCCCTAGGCCTTGCACACATGCACGTGCACACAGGGGTGAGCAGAATCTGGCACAGCTGTATTATTCAAGGCAGATGGGGCAGCAGCCATTCCAGACACATCTCTTCCTCAGCCAGTCTGAGGTCCTGTTGCAGGTGTAGGTGAGGGCTCATGAGTGCAGAATGTGACTGCCAGGCCCCTCTCCTGTCCCCACTAATAACCTGTTTCCCCATCTGTTCCTCCATTTCTACAGTGCTGGCCTGTGGGCGGCCCCAGGCAACAGCTGTGTACAAGGTGTCAGAATATGCCCGGCGCTTTGGTGTTCCTGTCATTGCTGACGGAGGAATCCAAAATGTGGGCCATATTGCCAAAGCCTTGGCCCTTGGGGCCTCCACAGGTGAGACCCAGCACCCCTGGAGCCTGGTGAGACCTCTTCTGCACTGCTCTTCAGGCTCTGCCCAAACACTGTCTCTATCCACAGTCATGATGGGCTCCCTCCTGGCTGCTACAACTGAGGCCCCTGGCGAGTACTTCTTCTCTGATGGGATCCGGCTGAAGAAATACCGTGGTATGGGTTCTCTTGACGCCATGGACAAGCACCTCAGCAGCCAGAACCGTTACTTTAGGTGGGACAGGCAGGACTGTTACTTCACCCCATCTGTGCACTGCCAGTCTCATCCCCCCTGACCTTGCCCATGCCTCTCTTTGCAGTGAAGCTGACAAAATTAAGGTGGCCCAGGGAGTTTCTGGGGCTGTGCAAGACAAAGGTTCCATTCACAAGTTCATCCCCTACCTGATTGCTGGCATTCAGCACTCTTGCCAGGACATTGGTGCCAAGAGTTTGACCCAAGTCCGGTGAGCTAAGGGGTCTGGGACATAAGTAAAGAGGCTGGTCCAAGACCAGTAACCCATATCTGACATTGGCCCCTCTCTTCAGAGCCATGATGTACTCCGGGGAGCTCAAGTTTGAGAAGAGAACATCCTCAGCTCAGGTGGAAGGTGGTGTCCACAGCCTCCACTCGTAAGTCACCAATTCCCCCTTCCCTCCTGTCCTGGTGGGGACCTCTGCCAGTCTTCCTTCCTCCTGCCCTCACCTTACAATTGGTTTTTTGCCTGCAGGTATGAGAAACGGCTTTTCTGAAAAGGGATCCAGCACACCCCTCCTTGGTTTTTCAATAAAAGTTTGAAAACAGTCATGCCTGGTCTTTTGAGATCAGCACAGCAGGCAGAGTGGGGCCCTGCAGCTGCCATCACCACAGATGGACACAAACACACCTTCATTTCCAGGGAAAGCCTCAAATCCCAAAGTAAGGGAGCGCCATGCCGTGGCCCTGGAAGGCAGCAACTCTAGGTTCAATGAGTCTGATGTGGCCCACAAGGCATCTTTGATCAGCCATGTCTCCCTAGGAGGAAAATTCCATGTAGTCTTAGACTGGCATCCAGAGCCGCCTCCTGCTAGCCCAGAGCTTGTTCCCTTGGGACCAGCTCATGACTCATGTACATGTTCCCTAACTAGAGGACCTTGTGAAGAAAGGATTGCAGTTGCACAAATCAGCATGTGAGTAAGTGGGCAGATCTGGGGTTTGGAACAAGGACGCAACATTGCCTCACTGCCTCTGAAGGGCCAGGGAGTTCCAACGGAACTAAGTGAAAAAAGTGACCCTTTGCTTTTTCATAACCCCCACTGAGGCATTAGCGCCTCACCACAATACACCTAGTATAAAACAGGATTAGTTGATAAATTATTAATAGCATCGCAAGCAAGTGCAGAAAGGGAGAGGATGGTGAAAGGGTTGGGAACCCCTGCACCCTTGTGCAGACAGGCAGGTCAATTCCCAGTGGTTCATTCTACAGCTTGGGCCAGAGATGTGAATGCAGCCCCTCCAGGTGGGGGGATGAGAGCAGCTCCTGTTACACGGCCTTCATGACACAGGAAGTTGAAGGTGGCACAGGCATTGGGCTGCAAAAGAAAGCCAGAGTCAGCCTGGTTTTGGCTAAGCCTGAGCTTGCCACAGCATTCTCAAGCCCCTGGCCTCACCGTGTCCTGCACTTCCACAGCTATGCCCCGCTGCCTCATTGCTTGCAGTATCTCAGGCTGCAGTCGTTCTGTCCGGTCTCCAGTACCCACCACCACAATCTCTAAGGAAGGGTGGGCAAAGTCAACAGTTCTGTGGGGGGACTGGGGAGGGGTGGCACTCTGGGACTCGGGGTGCTCGGCCCTGCCCTCCCCACCCCATCCCCATACCTATCCGAGGCTCCAGCATCCAGAAGAGAGAGAAGCTCTCTTCGGTGATATCCTGGTGTGATCCTACCTGTGTGGAAGGAGACCGGCTCAACACGACAAACAAATCCTCACGTCCCTCCCCTGGTCCGCTACAGGGAAACGCGAAGTTTGCCAGGAACAGAAGCAGGGGATGGGGCTGTGACTGTGGGCCTCAGTTGCTCACTACGGGGCAGGGCTCACGTTCCACTGCACAACCGAATGCGGGAGCAGCGCGCAGGGCCCTATCACGCGGTCTCCGTTGACCGTAAAGCCGCGGTTGTTATAGCTGTCGATGTACATGGCGTGCAGAGATTCGCGTTGCAGCAGCGAGATGCGCGTCCGCTGATACAGCTCATCGTCTGCCGGCGTGAGTCGATGCCCACGCCGTGGCGCCCTGCGAAGAATTACGGTCAGGAACGCGGGAACCCGGCTCTCCGAACCTGATGAGGGGAAGGTCAAGGGCGCGGACCCGGACTCACCATTGCAGTTCCGAGGGAGGAAAGCGCAGGACGGGTCGCGCTCTGTACAGGCCGCGGAGGCCGAAGGCAGCGGCCATGACGGATCCGCACCAAGCGAGGCCGGCGCGGGTTCAGCGGGGTCGTGGCGGAGCCAGCCCAGCGCGGCCACAGCGTCCCCTGAGGGCCGGAGGGCGCCAAGCAATTTTGCCGGCACAAAAGTGTAGGGGGCAGGCCAGAGCCATCTGTTCCAGGACGGCGCGCCCCTCCCCCGGTGCAGCTCAGGTGTCAGCACCTGCCGTCCGCTCCGCCCTGGACCCCGCCGGTCGTCTCCGGGGAGCGGGGCAACAGGCGGTGTCGCCCGCCTCAGAGGACTGCCGGGGCCTCACTTCGTGGCTTGGCCCCCAGGGTCTCATCCATTACACCGGGCTCCGGAGGCCCGGGGCGGGGCCGCCGCACACCTGGTCATGTCTTGCACACCTGGCCAAGGCGTGATGACAGTTTGCGAGCCCCTAATCCCGGGCTTTGGGGAGTCAGGTTCCGGGGGCAGGCTAACAGGTCAGGTTTCCCTGCCTCACCACCAAATCACGCCCGTTCCCAACCGTCATCCGCGCGACCGTTGACGGCACCGACGCGCGCCGCCGGGGGCGTGGCTGCGAGTGGATTGGTTTCGCTGAAGCGCGAGGGGGCGTGGTCCGGCAGCATCACCTTAAAATGGCTCCAATTCTGCAGCCAGAGCAAGCGGAAGGGGACGCCGTGGTGGATTTGTTGTTGCTGATCGCGAGGTCTACCGGGCCGGGCTCCACCAGACACTGAAATACACAGCGGCTGGACCATCGCCCTGCTGTGCTTGCGTCTCGAGAGCCCCCCTCACCCGTCTTTAGCCGAGTCAGAGGACTTGCTGGCTAGAGAGTCGCTGGCGGTCGCGCGGGTTTCGGGCATCTCCGCGCGCCCGCTGTGCCCTGGCCTCGGGGAGATGTTGCGGTGTCTACTACCCGCTGAGCCGGGCTTGCAGGAGGCTCCACACATCCGGGGCCCGGCGGTGGGTTTGTCGAAACCGTTTCTCAAAGGGCTCCCCGGGGGTCCCGCCATCGCCACGCGGGCCCGTTCAGTCCTTGGCGCTGGCAGCGTCGCTGGACAAAGGGCCTCCGGCGCCTGGGTGCCCCCGAGGCGGGCGCGCGGACCTATTTCCTCCTTGGCCCCGCGGCGCGCTTCCCTCTTGGCCTTTCCCGATGCCCGCCCCGCCCTCTCCCCCCACACCAGTGGCCCGGGCTGCGTGGGACCGACAGAGGTAATCCTGCCGGGCGGTTCTAATCCGGATCAGGGCTCGTTCCCAGAGAAGGCTCCCATTTTCCCTCCCATTATTCTCGGGCCCAATTGAGCGCCTCGTTCCCACTAGACTCGGTTTCACCTGCTACTCCCAGGTCTGCCTCCTGGAACTGGGAAGGGGGGGATTCTTGCCTGGCCCAGAGCGAGGAACCTGGAGACAGGAGCCCCCCGCACGGCTGGACAGCGGGCAACGGAATCCCAAAAGCAGCTGTTGTCTCCAGAGCATTCCAGCTGCGCTTGGATTTCGTTCCCTGCTCTCCTGCCTGAGCAGCGCCCTGATACCCAGACGAACTTTACTGGGCCGCTCTGGTCTCCGCCTTTCCCTCAGGTACGCCATTAGGCTAGAGAGCCTGGCATAGACACCGAAGAACCGGGGCTGGTGGGCATCTCTGGAATTCCGGGGAGCACTGGAGAGGAGGGCGGGCCCAGGGTCTCCGTGTAGGTTTGCAATGGCGGTGAGTCCCACAGGGCTACCCCTGCCCGCAGCTCGCTAAAGATAGCGCTTCACTTCCTGGTGAAAAACCACCCCAACCGTCTTCGTGGACCGAGAGAAGCCAGCCCGGCCTGGGCCCCTAATCTTGCTAGCAGCTGCCTCTGCCCGGGCGCCTACGGCATGGAAAGCGCTTTGGAATGACACGATCACTCCCGTTGAGTGGGCACCCAAGAAGCCATCGGGATTATCGTGTCCGCCCAGTGCTCTTTCGGCGCTTCCTAGCAGGGCCTCACAGCCCAGAAAGAGGTCTTGGCAAGCTTTTCTTGCCCCTGCCCTTGGGGATATCCTCTGCCCCAAGCTCTGAGCTTGGAGGCTTGGAGGGATCATGGGTTTTCCCAGCGATCTGCAATCGGGTTCAATCTCTATTAAAACATACATACATACACACAAAACCACGAGAGATTTAAGTTACATAGAAATGAAAACATTTGGGAGTCTTCATCGGACAGAGGAAAGAGCGTTCCTAGTGGTTTAAAAGCGGGATGTTTCAGCTGAGAACTGTCGTTTAGTTGGGTCTTCTCTTGGTCACATTGGTTCCTAAAACAGGAAGCACAAGGATCGCTGTTGAAGTACACCAGGTTAGAGAAACCTTAAAAGCTGGTAATTCCGGAAACGTCCATCATGATGTTTTTAATTCCTCACGACTCAAGTAAGGAAATACTTGAAAATAATCTGAAACCGCAGAACACATTTTTTTAAAAAGAATTTTTTAGTAGGTCGTGAAAGTGACTTTAATGTTAGATGACCTATTTCTGTGACAATTAACTCATATGGAATGTTTGACCATTTAATCGCGTGTAAAATGGGAGGGATGAAACTTCGCACAAATAGCGATATAAGACTCTCTAGGATCCTTGTTTGAGCTTCTACCGGGTGGCGAGGATCCTTTCCCTCCTTGTTAAGAGGGAGGATTCCGAGATTTCGGACCCGGGGTCCGTCAGGGCAGGTGAGCCTCCCGAGGAAGTGCTGGGCTGCTAGCAGGTAGGAAGAGGTTTGCCCGGCCCTCCCGGGCACACTCTTCCCCTCAAAGACCGCCGCCCTATTCCCGCCCCTGTCAGTCACCTCTCCCGGAAGTTAGGCCTGCGGACATTTAGTTTCCGGTTCCGCTCGTTCCTTTCCGGTCGCCATGGCGACAGGGCACGTAGGGGTCGGGGAGACACTGGGGGCCCTGAATGCTGCTCTGGGACCTGGTGGTCCTGTGTGGTTCAAGGAGACGCGCGTACGACACCTGCGCGCCCGAGACTTCCTGGCTCCGCGGAGAGCGCTGCAGGCGCGCTTCGGGAAGGGGCAGGTGGGCGTGAGTCGGGCGGGGATGTGAGGCTGGAAGTTGCGGGAAACGCCGCGCCTTGCTCACCGATTTGTCCTCCCGCAGGTTCCCGAGGACGTGGTCCGTGCCATCGCCGGCCTGCAGGGCCCCGGCGTAGCCCCGGTGCTGCGCTGCGCTCCAACCCCCGCTGGCCTTGCGCTCCAGCTACGGCGGCCAGCTGTCTTTGAGCAAGTTCTAGGCGCTGTGGCCGCCTACGCTACGCCCCCTGCGGCGACCTCACCGGGTCTGCGAGTGGTCCTGCACTGCGCTGCGCTACGCGGTGCTCCTTGCGCTCTCCGCCTGAGCCAGCTGCGTGCGGTGCTCGTGGCTGATTACTTGGCACGAGTTCTGCGCGCTCGCGGGTGAGCGGGGACGCGGGACCGAAAAGGAAAAGGTGGGACCATCCCTGGGCCCAGAGCAGCGCCACCTTCGGGGACGCTCCTCTGCGGGTGCGAAGTCAGAGCGCGCTGGGTGGGGCTGGGCTCTCAGGCTGAGGCGGCTGCCCTCGTTTTGCAGGATTAATGTGTGCCTAGTGCCCGCTGTGCGAGATCCGTGCATGCAGACCTTCCTGCAACAACTCCGGGTAGACTGGCCGGCTGCCTCGGAGAGCGCGTCGGAAAGAGCAGCCACGGAAGCCCTGAGAAGCCGTGCACTTGCAGAGCTTCCTTTTATCCAAAACGTGGGGACTGTGACTCCTGGCATTCTGGGCAGAGTGTGTCTAAAGGACCTGGTGGAAGAGCAGGGGCGTGCAGCTGGCTATGACCCCAACCTGGACAACTGTTTGGGTAAGACCTGGAGCCTACCAGTGCCAGAAAGAAGGCGGGGATCCTTGCACTCCTGGCCAGCCTAAACACCAGTGTGTCCTCTTTGCAGTTACTGATGATCTGCTCTCGGTGCTGGTTGAGCTGCAGGAGGCTGTGCAGCATTGGCCTATGGACAGCACTCCAGGCCTGGTTAGTGACTCTGTCCCCTATAGACCTCTAGTAAATATAGGTTGTCCTGTGTCCCTGCAGTGACTGTCCTCCCCTGTAGGCTGGGGCCCCAGGTGCTGATGAAGACAGCTGCATGATTGTACACGTGGTGAGCTGCGAGGAGGAGTTCCAGCAACAAAAGTTGGACCTGCTTTGGTGGAAGTTGGATGAACGGGTTCCTCTCAGACAGGTAGCTCAGCCCCAAGACTCAGAGGGCCCTTGAAAACCCACCAAGGGGCCTGATAGCCATTGGGGCCAGAAAAGGACACTTGACTCTAGGAGAGATGTTGGACTTGATGAATGGGTGGGAGGAGGTGGGGTCTAGACTGGAGATACCTCCCAGAGTACACTTAGGAGCATGTAGAGGCTGAACTGTCTTCTGGGGCTGGGCTTGAGAAATATTTGAAGGCACTGAGCCTGGTGTAGTGATGAGTGGAAGAAATCTGGGTGGAATAGAGGCACCAGATTTGTGTTCCTCTTTGAGGGACTTATTGCTGGAGAGTAACACCATCTGGGCTAAGCCTCTGTCATCTTCCTGACAGAAACATCTGGTTTGTGGTCCAGTCAAAATAGCTGGTACACCCGGCACCCTGACTGCCCCCGAGTACTACAAGTGAGTGAAGTTGGAAGAAAGGCACTCTGAGCCAGGGTAGTTAAGGTCTGTGTGTGGGGGGAGGGGGGATCTTTATTGGGACCCTGCCCCCTGGCTCTCCCTCTTCATTTTTCAAAATGCAGACTCCGGTATGCTCAGGTATACAAGGCCTCAGCACTCAAGCATGGCGGGGATCTGGCACAAGGTGCATCTGGGAGTCCCTGGCTGTGTTCTGGAATAGGGGTAGGCCATTTGTACCTGTCCCTTTGTCCCCTACCTGCAGACTGACTGTTGACCTCTATACCCTCAGACCCGTCCTGGTCAGAGATCTTGGGGGTTCTTTCTGTAGCCACCATCAAATTTGAGATGCTCAGCACAGCCCCGCAGAGTCAGGTAAGCCTGGGTTCCCCACAGGCCAGGGCTGGCAGTATGGGGTGTGGTGGCTGCCCCCTGCTGTAGCTGTGACTGTCTCTCAGCTCCTCCTGGCCCTGGCCGATAGCAGCGTTTCCACGAAGGGCACCAAGAGTGGCACCTTTGTCATGTATAATTGTGCCCGCCTTGCCACACTCTTTGAGGGCTACAAGTGCAGCATGGAACAAGGTCTGTACCCCACCTTTCCACCAGTGAGCAGCCTTGACTTCTCACTGCTACATGATGAGGTGAGTTCTTCTCTTGGGTAGGTGGCACAAGCCAGAGGCCTGGCCCTTCCCTCCCATCCCCCTTCTCCCCTGCAGGGTGAGTGGCTGCTGCTCTTCAATAGTGTCCTCCCCTTCCCAGACCTGCTAAACCAGACAGCAGCCCTGGCCTGCACTGCCCCAGGGCTCCACATCACTGCACGCACAGAGATGGTAAGGCATTGAAGACATACATTATTTCCTCTATTCTTTATTCTGGGCTGGGGCACAAGAGCATTGAGGGATAGGCCAGTGACTCAATCTCTGTCTCCAGCTGTGCAAGTTCCTGGTGCAACTCAGCATGGATTTCAGCTCATACTATAACCGTGTACATGTTCTAGGGGTGAGTGCACAGCAAGAGAGGGGGGTGTGTGGGAGGTGCAGGGTGAAGGCAGGGAAAGCAGAGGTTGAGATCAGTGGGCCCGTTCTCCTCCAGGAGCCTCGACCACACCTCTTTGGTCAGATGTTTGCCCGCCTGCAGCTTCTACGGGCTGTGCGTGAGGTGCTCCATGCTGGCCTGGCCATGCTGGGCCTCCCTCCGCTGAGCTACCTCTGAGGCCACAGATGTCCAACATGGGGAATGTTCACAAGGTCATCAACTCAAAAAAAACATACAAGTTTTGTTAGGGGCCTGGTGCCAAAATAAATTGCTTCTGCTATAAAGCTGTGTCCTAGTGTGGGGAGTGGAGGTTGATATATTCTTGGTCACCCAAGCAGCACTACTCACTTCCAATTCCTGCTCTGAAGTCAAGAACCTGAGGCTGCCTCTTCTTCCCCTCAAGGTTCAGTGGGCATGGGCAGTCACTCCTGCTCCATTATGTTGGCATGCCAGCCACCGTGGAACGACTCAGTCGTACCAGTTGTAAACCTCAAGTCCCTGACCCCCAAGAGCACAACGGTGACCAAACTCAGGGCTCACAGGCCAGCAGTCCATGTCAGCCACGTCTGGCACATGGTACACAGCACTGTTCATGAAAGTGGGCTCACCATGCCCCAGACGCCAGAAGGTCAGCCGCTGGTCAATGGATGCTGAGACCATGAGGCTTGGGCTCAGGATCTTGAGGCCTGTCACATGGGCAGCATGTGCACAAGGGACAGAGTATTCCTCTAGGACATGCAGCTGGGGCCCCAGCTCAGCTTCCCCTGCAGCCTCTTCCAGCTCTGCCACCTCCACCGCAAGCACAAAGACATGGAGGGAGCCATCCTCACTGCCACTGGCCACGAGATGGGGGCCCTCATGAGTGGGCAAGGTGTGCAGGCTGTTGACACCACAGCTGTGGGCCTGGAGTGTCAGACAGGGGTTGCCCAGCCCTGGAGGAAGAGCATGGTTGTCAGAGCCCTGCCTGCCACATGATTGAGGACAAGTAGGGAGTGGGAAAGGGCAGCCCTGGCTGTGTGTGATACTCACGGTAGGGAAGGCCAGGGTCTGCTGACGCCTCCAGGGTACTGGAGCCATGGTCTAGCACAGTAGTGAGGTCCCAGAAGGCCAGGCTGCCATCGGTGGCTGCACTGCACAGGAGCAGCCTCCTGAGAGCCAGGAAAGGGCAGCCAGGTCAGTGGGGGTGGGGGTAGGGTGTAGAGTGCCACAAAAGCCCCCACCCAACCCACACAGGACCCTCATCCAGCCCCTCTCACCGCCGCTGGTTGGATGACTCGTGTGTAAAGGAGTGGACCCTGAGGACACAACGCTTGTGGTGGAAGGTTTCAGCAAAGAGTTGCATCCGCCGCCCAGAGTCCTGCAAGAGAAAAAGCCTGGGGGGGCGGGGTGGGGGGTGGCCCAGCTCAGAACCCATGCTGGCCAGCCTCATATTCTTTGTCTGCCAACCCCTGGGCACTAGGCTCTTACCTCACGGCCCCATCACTACAGGCTGCAGCCACAAGGGGGCCAAGACCAGGCTGGTCAAACTCGCAGACAGCAAGGGACATGTACCTGCAGCAAAAGCACACAGCTGCTTTCAGGTGCAGCCTGCAGGCCTGGGAGCAGCTGCATGGGGCTTACCCTGCATGACCCCACTCCATGCCTGGCAGTGCACGCCACCTGATTTCTGGGTCCACCTTGACCATCCGGTGCCGATTGCGCTGCCGGTCCCAGTACTCATCTAGCCGGTGTGAAGAAAGGTGCATGACATGGCAGGCAAGACGGCTCGGGGTGCTAGGGTCTGGGGTGACCATGATGCTGAAGCAGTGCATCTCAGCCCGGCCACCCGCAGACACCACATAGGCAGTCAGACCTGGCCAAGGATCCTCAGGGCCACCTGGGGTACCAACGCCCCAGACAGCCACAGCGCGTACCGAGGAGATATGGTTGCAGACAGCTGTGAGGGCATGGGCTGAGCCTGTGGCTGTAGGAAGTGCCAGGACACAAACAGTAGTGTCCTCACTACATGTGATGACAATGTCAGTCAGGCCGGGTCCCTTGCTGCCAGGCTCCAGGTTGTCAGGCTGTACCCCAAATTCAGGCCCCAGGGTGATGGTGCCCACACGCTTTACACAGGTTATCTCACGGCCATGCAGACCCTCCCGGAGAATCACATGTGGCCGGGTGCAGCCACCCAGGGCCCGGTACAGCATGACATCCCCATCTTTGAGGTAGGCGAAGGCCACAGCTGCCTCGGTATCAGAGAAGGCCCAGGAGCGGTGCCCTCCACCACAGTTGACAATGTGCAGCTTCTCATGTGACCGGGGGCTCCATACCACAAATTCATTGGCATGGAATCCTAGGATGACCAAGCTCCCATCGGCCACCATGCGGAGCCCAGCCAGCCAATTCATGCCTCGACAGGACTTCTGTCGTAGAATTGGCTGGAGCTGGCCGCCTCGCACAAAGAGCTGGTAGTAGGCCCCATCACGCCCTGTGGTATACACATAGCCACCGTGGCAGGTGACTGAGGTTACACCCTGCTTCCCATGCAGAGAAGGGAGGGTGGACACAGGACCCCACCCAGCTGATGCATTTCCACCCTCACCATTGCCACCACCAGCTCCAGATGCCCCAACCCCAGCCTTGCCTCCGACCACAGGGGCCTTGAGTAGACCTGGTCTGGAGGGGAACAGCAGCACAGAGCCTCGACGGTCCCCACACACCAGGAAGTCACCCGGGGGCAGGAAGGCGCTACATGTGTGCCACCTCTGCTTGCTCGGTGGTAGCAGGTAGCGGCAGCGTTCATTGACAAAGATGGCCTTGCCAGAGGCTGCAGCTGAGATCTCCAAGCAAGCCACCACTCCACCAGGACCTGATGCCAGCAACAGGAGCTCCTCATAGCCACGCAGGGCCCAGCTCAGGCTGTACACTTTTCCTTGGAACAGGGTCTGGTCCACGGCAGCAGCTGGAGTGTTGATGGGGACGACCTTGACACGACCCTCCCCATTGGCCATGGCACACAGACCGAAGCCCTCAGGACCAGGGGCTGCCTCCAGCAGGCAATAGGACTGGAAGCGTTTGTCTTCCAGCAGCTGTTCCCAGCACTTGACCTCGAGGTCATAGAGATACAGGGCCCCTTTGTCAGTCACTGCTAACAGTCGCCAAGAGCCAGCCAACGTCACAGCCTTGAGAGTACCTGCCCTGCTACGAGACTTGAAGCAGAGAGCTGAGACTCCCGAGCCTGGGTACCCACGTCCTACCAGATGCCACAGCCGGATGCCTGAGTCATCACCACCAGTGATCACCCAGGCCTGCTGCTCATGGGCAGCTATGGCCCGGATCCCACGGCCCTGGTGGCCTCGAAAGGCCTGGAGGATCTCACATTCATGGCTCCATACCAGGCAGACACAGTCCTCTCCTGCACTGATAAGGTAATTCTCTAGGAGCTTGACCTGCCATACACGGGCAGTGTGCCCAAAGCAGTGCCCAATATTCTGCACCCGACCCCCAGGTACCCGCAGGTCACCCACTTTCCAGATGTGGACACTTCTGTCTTCTGAAGCTGTGGCCAGCATGCCCTTGCTTTCTAGGTAAGACATGCTGAAGATGACACCCACATGCCCACTGACCTGCCGGTCGGGTGCCACAGGCTTGTCTGTTGAACCAGCTGCTGGATACCAGACTAGGAGCTGGTTGGAAACGGCACCTGCCACCATGGTCAGCTCTTTCCAGGTTTCTCCAATCAGGCAAGCTGAGGACAGGGTGCACCTGTCCATGCAAGGCACCTCCTGTAGAATGCTCCCTACCACGGGGTCATAAAGCACTACTGAATTGTGGCCAAGGGCCAAGGCCACATTCCCCTCCAGCCAGCGTACATCCCAGATCCAGTCAGACATGTTCCACAGGCCAGAGCGCCAAAGCTCCCGAAAACGGCCTTGCCCCCAGCTAACTTTAACGATTTGGAGCCCCTTGCTCCCAAATACAGCCACCATGGCCTCTGAGTCAAGGTCCCCACTGGGCTCTGGCCGCACCCGGAACCCATGGATAAGATAGTGGCCAAGCAGGTTCTGTACTCGCTTCATCATCCGCAGATGTCCACCAAAGTCCAAGCTGTACACCAGCATGTCTGGCCCTTCACCTAGACAGAGGCAAAGAGCCACATCAGAATCCTCCACGGAACTTTAAGTTAGGCAAGAAGACTTCTCGGCATTCAGCCTGTGACTATATAAGGACATGTGATCCTGCAGGCTTGAACCTTGGGAAATCTTTAGTCTCAGCTTCAACTGGACTCATAGTACTGGCTTTCTGCTCCCCTCGTCAATCATTCCCATTCAGTTCAACCAGGAATTCATCAAACTCATAACTCCTCCTTAGTGCCCATCACTCTCACACTTTAGATGGGAACCCCCTCAGCTTTAATCTCCATATCCTATGTCTCATCAACCTTTACGTGCATCCTCCCACTGCTCCCTCCCCAGGGGAGAGGTTGTCCTGCCAAGGCAACCCTAGAGCAACAGCCACAAACAGTTATTGGCTATTGATTATAACCAGACACTGGACTAGATGCTGGAGCAGTGAACTTGGTCAAGCACAGACCCTGCTCATATGGATTAGGAAGACACTAAACAATTTAATACACAAGTAAACTATATCGTTATAATTTTGGAAGTTCCAGGAAAGAACTATATAGGTTGCTGTAAGAATAAAAAATGCAATGGTCTAATCCAGTGGTTCTCAACAGGGGGCAATTTTGCCCCCAGGGGACATCTGGCAAAATCTGAAGACATTTTTGGTTGTCACAACTGGGAGCAGAATGCTACTGGCAGCTAGTGAGTAGAGACCAGGGATGCAGCTAAACATCCCACAATGCACAGGACAGCTTCCACAACAAAGAATTATCTAGTCCAAAATGTCAATAGTGAGAAACCCTGGTCTAATCTAACCAGACTAGTGTGTGTCAGGAGACGCTTTCTTGACGACACAACATTTAGGCTGAGGATTCAGGAATAAGTGGCAGTTAGTCAGAAAAAGCAGGAGGGGGAAGCATTCTTGGCAGAGGAAACAGTAAGTGTGACAGCCCTGAAGTGGACAAGAGCTTTAGGTAAGGTGGCTGCAACAGGAAATGAAGGACTCAAGACTGGGCTAGAGAGAATGCTACTGAGGGAGTGAGGGAGACATAGTGGCAAGGTCTCAAATGATAGCAATAAAGACAGACAAATAGATCGGCACCATATATATGAAATAAAAATCAACTAGACTTGGTACCTAACTGGTTGGAAAATGAGGGAGACTCTCTGGCTTGGCCAGCTGAGTGGCTGGTGATCCCCCTGATGAGCTGGGCTACCCAGCAGGACTACTGAGAGTGGAGGGAATATTTCAGTTTGAGTATTTTCAGTTTGCACTTGGACTTGGAACTCAGGCAAGAACAGATTGGGAATACAAATTACAGCAGACAGGATGGAATTCCAGAATTGTAGCTATATAAAAGTTACTTTGATATAAAACAGGCACTTGAACAGATAACTGTACACCACTTTTCATAACAGCATAATTTATGATAGCCAAGCGGAAGCAACCCACATGTCCATCAACAGATGAATGGATAAACAAAATATGGAATATACATACAATGGAATATTATTCCGCTGTAAAAATGAATGAAATTCTAATAATAAGTTACAACATGGATGAACTTTGAAGACATTGTGTAAAGAGAAATAAGTCAGACACAGAAGGTCAAATACATAAAACTTACTTTGGAAGTCACAGGAGTGGGTTAAATCACTTGATGGTAAGCCTTTTAACCTGCATTTCCCACCAAGTTATTCCCCTGCTTTACTTAAAAACCTTCATTGGGGTCTCCACACTGCCTTTACAGATAAACACAGATCAAGGCCTAAGACTATCTGGCTCCAGCTTCACAGGAATTCCTCCTTCTTCCCAAGTATCAAATTCTCCCAGCCTCAAGGCCTTTGGCATGCTTACCCCCTGCCCATTCTAGATCACTCTTGTGGTTCACTGGGTTTCTGCTTTAGCTGCCCCTCCTCCAGGAGCCTTGAACGTTTGGGCCACGGTAGTAACCAGGGGCTCCCACAGCCCCCACCCCAGGTCAAAACTGGACCATCTCTCCATACACACACCTCACACTCCTAGGACTGGAAGGAGGGTGAGATGTGTGTATGGAGAGATAGTCCTCCCTCATTCAAGGCCTGATAGCCCAGTGCTCAACCTCAGGACCCTTGTAAAACTAAGCAGCACCATCATCGCCATAGTCAATTAGGAGTGGCTTCGCGTCAGGCTTCACTACCTCCCAGGGCTCTGCTCCCTCCGGTCCCAGGACTTTGCTGCCCTCTTCAAGTGGTTTGACACCGAACTTTTCCGGCCCCGCCCACCTCAGAAGGGGCCTTATTCCCCACCGTGCTACTCAAAAAGGTCTCATCCCTAATTTCCTGCGACCCCACTCTCCTTAGGATCTTTATCTCCACCCTCCCCGAGAGACCACAACCCTCCTTCTCCGGGTCCCGGCCCCGCCCTCCTTGGGGGGCGGCCCTCAGGCCCGACTTCCCCGTCAGGCCACTACGACGACTGCACTCTATGAAAGGATTGTTTGCCATATCAGATTTTGTCTCCCGGGCCCCGCCCTCCTCCGGCCTGTCCTCGTTCCCGCCGTCCCCGGGAGACACCTTTTCCACCTCTGATCTGGCCTCATCCCGCGGCCCGCCCTCCTCCTCGCGGCACCCCTTTGTTCCTTGGCCCCGCCCCAGACCGGCGCTGGGTTTCTTTGCCCGCTAGCGCACGGTCCACGCCGAACCTCACCCGCCAACAGCCGGTCCCCCACGCACTCCAGACCCGTGACCGGGAGGAGTATGAGCTCCGAGGTTGCCCGTGGCCATACGTAGTCTTCGAGAGCATCCATGTCGAGCCTCGCGCCGCTGCGGCTGCCACGGCAGAGAAGGAGCCGAACTCTCGCGAGGGCCCGCCTTCCCCGCGCGCCGCGCTGCCGACCGACTGCGTTCTTGCTACAGGTAGCAGAGCCTAGGGACGCCGCGCGGCCCCGGCCCAATGACGACCCTTCGTCTCACGCAATCCCGCTCATGATTGGCGGGGCTCGCCGAGTGCCCGCCCCTCCTCCTCACGTAACGCTCCCAGAGCTTTCGCGCTGCTTGCCAGCTCGGCTTGGCTGGGCCTGCCCTCCCTCGCCTCCCTGGTGTTTGTGGCCCCGAGACTGGAAGCCGTGTGGGTTTTATTTGACGTTCTCGGGGCAACAGGGGTCTGTACACAATAAATAACACGAGTATAGAAACTGCGTCCTAATCGCGGCTGGAGGCAGGAGTGGGGCAAGACATTGGCCAGGCCTTTGGTTTGCAGCAGGGCAGGGGGATAGTCGGGCCCCCTCAGAGCTCCACACGCACGTCACGGTAGGCCCGGTCCAGGGCCCACTCGGGCTGCGTGTCGGCGCCACCCCCGCGGGCCAAGCGCGCCATCTCCTGCTGGAAGAGCGCCTGCCGCGCACGGCTGGGGTCCACGTTGATCCAGTTGTTGGCAATCCACTTGGTGCCGTGCGTGACTAGGCAGCCTCCATGCAGCGAGTAGTCGTCCACGTCACCCACCCAGCCTGCAAGAGGTGTGTGATGTGAGCAAGGGCCCGTCCGGAAGGGATTCTGGACAGGACTCGGCTTGGTAGGAACCAAGGGCAAGGGAGGCCTGGCTGTGCACACCTCAGTAGCAAGGACCCGGCTCCAAGGCCTTCTTGGGGAACTCAGTATCTTCCCCCCACCTAATGCCTTGTCAATGTCACTAGCTCTCTAAGACCAGCTTTCTTGCTCCGGGGCCTGTCCACAGCTCTTACAAGCCTGGGTTGGGGGCGTGGGGTGCAGAAACAGCCCCGCAGGGTGGCAAGCAGGAGGCTAAGTACAGAGTAGCTTCCCTCATGGCACCCTATCTGGCCACAGGCCCTCACCTTGCCCGTCAGGCAGGTAGTTGTACCAAAAGACTGCTGTGCCCTGCCGGGGCTTGACACGCAGGTTCCCCTTGTCACAGTGCCTCCGAGTGTCACGGAGGTCAACATCATCCTGAATCAGACTCTGTGGATAACACAGTGTTGGGGTTTGCAGGCTGCTCCCACTGCACAGCCAGGAACCAAGGCTAGGCATCCCAAAGTGGCCTGAGGCAAACCAGAAGTGTCCTGGGAACCGCTTGGGCCCTCGCCCCAGGCCTGGAGGGATGTACACTATGCTGGCCCACTGGAGAAACAGCCTGACTGGCACTTACCATTTCATCATAGGTCCTGTTGTCTGCTACAGGGAAGACAGTCTCACCCCCGCCAGTGACGTTGTTCAAATAAAACAGCACCGTCATGTAGCTGTAAGGCAGGGGGGCTGCTGAGCAGGGCTCCAGCTGTGGGATGGTCCCAGGGCCTCACCTGTGGGCATGATGGGCTGCCTGGGTTCCCAAAGGCCAGAGGAGCCATTCTCAGACTGGGATAGGTGACACAAGGGCAGACAGTGCCAAGATACCCCTGGTCCTCCCTCCTCTCCCCCAAACCCAGAATCTCTGTGTGTCACAATGTTTTCTGTGGCCAAGATCACAGATACGCTTAGCTACATTGCACGGTCCTGACTAAAGGCCCAGCTGGGAAGAGTAGGCCAGCAGAAGTGACAAGGTCATACAGAAGGACTGGTCAGGGACTGCAAGGGCCTGAGCCAGAACAGCCACATGGAGAGGAGAGAACTGCCTCCGTGCCTCTGCAGGGGAGGAGGAGAGAGAAGCAGGATCAACACCTGGGGGAAGGGGTGGCGAGAGCTGAGGTCTCAGCCTTGCTCCTAGCCTCAGAGCTCTGGGGGCAAGTTTCGGTGTCCATGATTACCTGAGTCTGTTGGCTGGAGTGGGCGTGATGGCCAGGGGCCACCCTTAACCTACCATTTGGTCAACAACTTGGAGGAGAGAAGCAGGAATATCGTCAACCAGAATGGCCTCAGTGCTCTCCTGGCCCCATGGGCAGGGTTGTGCCAGGGTCACAAAGCCTGGTATGGGAGTCAGAGGCAGCCCTCGGGTGAGAGGTACTTGCCGGCAGGAAGTCTCGAAGGGTACAGATTCATTGGCCACCAACTTGGTGTGGGAGCAGATGGTCTCCGGGTACACAGGCCCGCTGTCCACGTGAGCATGGTAGTGGCCTCCCTCGCCATAACGCACAACCTGCAGCGGTTCGCTGAGCTCCACGATCTCAGGTGACAGGTGGGTGAGGCGCAGCACCCTGGTGGGCAGTGGGCAGTTGGCTGGGCAGCCAGTGCCAGGCAGCGCCCTGATGGAGCCAGCCAAAGTGGACCCCAGGGCTCGCCCCAAGCTCTGCCTCTGCCTGCCTCCCCTGGAAGTCCCTGGAGTCACCCCACATTGGCCCTCTAGTAACGTGAAAGGGTCACTCTGGCTGAGCCCTTCTCCCTGGATGCAAAAGATGCCCACCGGGTGGGAAAGAAGAGATTTCCACTAAGTTTGGGGGGTTCAAACCCAGGCCTGCTGAGGCCCTCCCAGGAAAGCGGTGGTTTATCTAAAGCCCCTGGCGCTTTGTGGCAGGGGGTCATGTGGGCAGAGAAAACGGGTCATTGCTAATTAGTCAAAACAAATGCTCAATCTATTTCTAATCCCAAATGCATATTGTTTGCCCACAATTAGAACTAATTTGCCTTTGTTAATTGCCTGTCTTTCCATGGGTCCTAATCCTGGTCTGACAAATGGAACTTAATCCCAAATGGCTAGTCAGTTCTGCCCCTCAGCCCCAGCCAAGGGTTTCTTTAGGAGCCCTGCACAGTCTTCTTGCCCTGCACCAGGCCAGAGGTGTGGGGAGGACGGCCTCAGGGGCTCACCTCTGGCGGATGGTGCGCATGACGTGATGAGCACCCTCACCCTGGTAGAGCCACGTGTGGTGGCTGTTCCGCACCAGCTCGCTGGTCTCGGCCTTGTGGCTCCTCATGTACTTGTGGAAGTCCCGAAGGTCCATGGTGGAGAACTCCTGCAGGCTCAGCACTCCTGCCCGGGGGACCCGACATCAGTACCCGCAGCAGCAGGCTGTACTTCCCTGTCTCCCCGAAAGCAGCAGCAGCCCCTGGCTGCATGTGCACCGGTCCCCAACCCAGACTCTTGGGTCAAATGAACCTGGTTTCTGTCATGCCAGGCCCTAAGGGAATACCCAAAAAAATTCATAATTTCTTCAGTTAACTCCCCTGATTCAGCCCCAAAAGGGAAGAAGAACAATCCCTATTAGAGTGGCCTGAGCAGGGTCTCTAAGGAAGGAAGCTTGGGCCATTTGGCCACAGCCTTAGGCAAAGGACCGGCCCTGGCCCTCCGGCGTGGCTCTATGGTGTACGGTGGACACCCTCCAGTCCTGAAGAGGGTGAAGAGAGACAGAGCCAGGGCTGTGCCTCCTCCAGGGCCTTCTCCACTGAAGGATGCAAACTAGGGCTGGTCCCCAGGGGGCTCCCTCATGACCTCAGGTCCCATCCTGGGAGGAACACATCTGACCAGTCCTGCCTGCTGAGCCATCAACCCACATTGGCAAAAAAAAAAAATAGGCCACTCCCCCAAATGAGAACCCTCTTCCCCTGTCCCTGCACAACCCACAAAGAGAGGCTCCAACAACCTCCTGGGGTTCTAGAAGAGTAGCTGGCACCTTTGTTCCATGTTAACCTGGCTGACCCAATCTACCACCCCATGGCCCAAATTCCTGTGAGGGTTGGGGACACTCAAGGGCTGTGAGCCCATCACCATCTCTACATGGGAACAGTGGCAGCAAGACGCCCCTCTAGTCACAGGTCCAAACCAGATTCTTCAATCTGGGCTCACCAGCTATAAGGCCATTCTTCCAAGCTCTGTTGGGAATGACTAATATGAAGACTACACCTCAGAAACCTCTTGGGTTTATTACCAAAGGGGGAGCCCACTCAACATGATAGCTCCCCTGCCCATACTTGCTCCTAGCCATTAACAACACCACCATGATGTTGTTTTGGCATGGCTCCAGGTGGGCAAAGGGAAGACAAGGGATACCTCAGTTAGACCAGGGAGGCTGCCTGCTGGGGTGGACCCCATGCCTGGCTGGAAAGAGGTGGAGGATGGAGCAAGGTAAGTAGCTGGGCTCATGGCTGGCCTTGCTGTCCCCTTGCTTCTGCTCTACCCACATTGCCCTCTGCCCACCAGCAGCCCTGCCTCCTGCACCCCATACTCTGCCTGATGAAAGTCAAAAGGGTCTCCAAGATCTGCCCTCTAAACTGTCACCATGAGGAAAAGGAGGACCTGGCTCCCTGCCTAGTTCCCAAGGGTGAAGGGCAAGGCTGGGTTCTCACCTCCATATCCCTGGCCACTCTAGAAGCTGGGCATGGGGGTTGCCTAGCTTTGGAGGAAGGGCCCAAGTGTTCGGTATGGATGTGCTTGGGATTGGGCAGGAGGCTTACAGGGACAGAACTGTGGCAAGGCGTGAGCTCACCGTCACCATTGGGGTCAGCCTTGATCGCAGAGTACATTTCCTGAATGCTCTCTGGAGTCATCCACCATCCGTTTCCCAGGCGAGTCTGGGCTAGGACCTAAAGTACAAGGGGCACCTCAGTGGGTGCCTCAATGATGGAGAGCTACCAGTTCCTGCTGCAAGGCTGAAGGTCAGGCAAAAAGGCACAGAAGAGGACACAGGACAGAGCCTGAGGGTCCCTGGGTTGAAGTGGGGGTGAGTGGAGAGGTCCAGATGCATCTGGGGAGGAGGCCAGAAGGGTGGGCAAGCACTACTGGAACTGTGACCTCCATGGTCAGCTAGTAGGAGGCAGAGTGGAGGGACAGGCTGGTGTCTCTCTCAGATATTCCAAGTGGTGGAGGCCAAGGCCTGGGTGCAAAGAGGGTACAGACAAAAGGAAGAGGCCTGGCTGGGTCACAGCCACTGGGCCCCTCAGGAAGACCAGACTCAGGAGGGCTCTCTGGGCAATAGACCTCACATCTCTCTAAACCTCCTTCAGAAGCCCAGCAGGGAAGGGCATGAAGAGAGAGATGCAAGGGTGTTCCAACTGCTGGCCACCCCAGGGCTGCCATCCCAGCCACCATGAGGTCTGTGGGGGCCCTGGCCTCTGCAGCAAGGGCTTCAGACCACAGACGGCACACCATCTAGGAACTGTGGCAATAAACACCATCACCCCCAGCTCCCAGGTGGATTCCCCTGCCATCTTCTGGGGTTCCTGGGGCAGAATGGGCTCTCCAGGGAAGGAAGGGGAACCCTGGACCTGCCCAAGCTTGCCTGAAATGGCATCTGACTCTTGGGACCAGGGCTGAGCTGGACAAGCAATCTGGCTACCAGACAGGCAATTCTGGGCACCTCCTACTCCAGGCCCCAGGACACTGACCTCACGGAGCTGCAGGCGACCATCACGGTTCTGGTCCAGTAGCCGGAAGAGGTCTAGCTGGCTGACCTGCATTGTGCCCATTGCCTCCTCGTACTCCTCAGTGGGCAGGATCTGGCTGCGCTGCAACCCCTTCATCTGTGCCAGGTGGATGATGAGCCGACACTCCTCGTCACTCAGGAAGCCGGGGATTTCTGCCAGGAGAGAAGGTGGGTGGTGAGGCTGAGGACGGAGCCAGGGCATGGAGGCACCTGATACCTTCCTCCTCAGAGGGATCCTGGGCACTCCCTGTTCCTGGTGGCCACCAAGTCTTGAGGACTTCACACCATCCCTTATATCTGCTCTGGACTCTGGGCCCAAGGTCAATTTGTCCGGTATAGGTTGGCCAGGTTTGGGGCTTCTCTCTTTGATGGTGAGCAGATGTTTTCCAGGGAAGTCCTGGGAGGTAAGCCAAAGCTGAGCTGAACTTGGGTTGACTCTACTCCTTCTCCCCTTGGGGTGGGGCTTAAGGCCAGAGAGTGGCCTTCCACTTCTTATTGGGTATATATTTTTAAAGCAGGAGGATGGTATCTGGCTCTTGCTTTCATTTTTGCTTTTTTTGGCCTCATTTAAATAAAAACAAGGTGCAAGATATCCAGGGCTCCAGGCCAGTCCAAAGGCCTTGCCCTCCATTCTCCCACACAGGTGGTGCTGGCCATCTGACAGGGGCTGGGTTGTCCAGTGCTGGAAGGTCAGTGGGGGCGGGGGGGGGGGGGGGGGCGGAGTTTGGCAGATGCTGGTCTTTAAGAAGATGCCCCAGGTGCTCTCTGCTACTCCATTTCCTTCAGGTCTAAATGCCTCACATTGTGCCCCTAAGCCCCTTAGTAAACATCAGCCAGGCCTGGGCAAGGCACCAGTGGCTGGATGCCCCCACACTGGGCACCCCTGGCGGGCAGCAACAGCGGACCTGGGGCATGAGTTTCCCACCCGAACCCTGCTTTGTTCGCTTGCTCTGAGGGGAGAGGATTTTCTTAGATGGCGGACAAAAGGCCCATGAAGGGGCTGAAAGGATGGAATGCCGCCACTGTCCCTCAGAACTGCAGAGTGGCCTGCTGCTTCCCTCATATTATACTTCTGGCATGAAGTTCCAGACGTTGCCCAGAGGAAGGAAAATGGCCACTCAGGGCCAGGACAGAGCAGTTTTTAATAATCTCAGCGAATCACACTTTGGTAGCACAGACTGTGTACCAGGCACTGTCCTAAGCACTTCATACACATCAACTCCTTAATTCTTACACACATCCTACAAGGGCAGGCCCCATTAATTCACCCTTCTTCAGTGAGGACCTTGAATTAATCTAATGAGGACCTCCAAGCACACAGAGATCAGGGACTTGCCCAGGCCACCCAGGTGAATGCTCACAACTGGGATTCAGCTTCTGGGGGGTAGGTGACCCCAACGTAGACAGGACAAAGGCCCCCATCCTGGCCTGCATGACCCCGCCACCACCAGAAAACCCAGAAAGGGTGTGAGCCAGCCCCTGGAAGGCAGCCCTGCTGGACAACAGGTTAGGCCAAATGGCTAATAAACAGAGTCACCTTTTGAATGTTTAAAAAAAGAGAGAGAGAAAAGAAACGGTAACTTGGAAAAAGAAAAGAAAACACAGGCCCAGGTTTCTATGGGTTTATTCAGTGCCAGTAATCTGCAGGCCCAACAGAGATGCTGCCTTGCATTAATTAAATGCAAACAGCCCAGGTGGGCATGCTGGGGCCTTACCAGGTGGGTCCAAGCACCTGAGAGCTGGGCAAACATGGGTACACCCCCCATCTCTGTTGACTTCTGGGGTGCAGGCACAGCCATATAAAGCCCTTGACCTTGGCCCACTCAGGCCAGGGCAGAGAAGGCAGGTGATAGGAGCAAGGGCTGTGGCTGCTGGTGACACTGGTGGTGCTGTGGGGGGAGAGCAGGGCAGGGGCTTCCCGGGGCTCTTCACAGCGCCTGCCCATTCCCCGAGCCATGGTGCTGTGCCATGAATTGGTTACACAGAGATCCGGCTGCCCAACTTTCTGGACCATGACAGTGGCTGAAGTCACCCAGCGGTCAGTCAGCTGGTTGCCCCTGCTTGCCTGGGAGTGCCAGCCTGATGCCCGCCTCTTCCTCTGCTCCCTCTTTCACCCCTGTATGCCCCGACAGGTAGGGCAAGGGCTCCCAGGTACACTAATGGTTGCTGAGCACCTATTCAGTGCCAAGCACTGATGGGGACAAGGAGGAAGATGAACTGTATTGTCAGGGGCACCTGTGGTGTTCCCAGCAGAGGTGCTATGGAGCCAGAGAAGTAGGCAGGGGACCATCAACTGAGCACCATGGGTCAGACACTCAGTCTAGATTCCAAAAAACATCATGGGCTCTTGAATGCCAAGTAGGGCAGGTGGGCAAGCATCTACAGGTTGGGGGGTCAGGAGCCCTTCTCCAGTGAGGTGTGGGAGCTCCATCTGCCCCAGGAATCCTGGCAAGAGATGGAGCTGCAGCCTCTCCAGGACCTCAGGCATGCCTTGGCCAATCTGGTGGCCTTTTCTCCCAGAAAGTCCCAAGACTGCAAGGCTGACTTCTCTTCCCCAGCCTGACCTATCTTGTGAACAAGTTTCCTCAGCTTCCTCTTCGACCATGCCAGTGGGACCAAGAATGGGCCCCCAGTGCTCTTTGCCAACCCCAGCCCACCTGTGGGTCTTTCAGGACAAAAGGGAGGGCCCTGCCTTCTGCCTCCAATATCAGGAGTGAAGGCCCAGGGTGCCGGGCTCCTCCACACCCCTCTCCCAGATAGGCGATTGCCAACAGAGCTAGAAGGGGGAGGTGCACTGGAAAGCTCGAGAGAAGCCTGGGCTTATGGGAGGAGGGGGAAGGGAAAATGAGGGCTGCAGCGCTGGGGATGCAGGAAAGTCAGGCTGCAGGGCTGTTGCCAGGTGACTGGAGTGTTGTTGCCCAGTGACTGCAGGGAGTCACCAGCCTGGCTTCCCCCAAGCCTGGTTCTGAATGCCCTGCCACCCCTGATCTTGTCCCTTGTGGGGTCATCTACCCGTGCCACAGCCTGTGGGAAGCCGTGTGGACCAGCTGTGCCCCCATCATGGCCTGCTGTGGCTACCCCTGCCCAGCCATCCTGCACTGAAGATGCTTCCCCACAGGCCATGGCCTCTGCATCGTGGCCATCTCCAATGGCTCTCACCTGGGCCTCCCATGTGAGTCTCTGGTCTGGCTCTCATGCAGCCCCACAAGCAGTGCCCCATCACTCCCTTCAGGGATCAAGTAAATAGGTCCCCATGGTGGGAGAGAGGCCCCCCTATAGCAAGGGTCTGTCTCCCAGAGGAAGGTGGAGGGATGCATCTGGATACTTTCGGATCATGCCCTCCTTTGCTGCAGCCCAGAAGGACCTCACACAACCTTCCCCCCAGTGCCATGTGCCAGCTGCAGGGACTGTGAGTTGCAGGAGGTGTGCTCATCCAAGGAGGTCTTAGACATACTCTGTGCCAGCAACTTTGGTGAGCCCCGAGCATGCAGCACCCCCTATATACCCTTATAAGTGCCTCCACTCCAGCTCCCAGCTTGGTGCCAAGGCAAATGTAAGAGGGGACACCCAAATGCTATGCCTGGTTAGACCAAAAAAAAAAGAAAAAATTAATTCCTTTTACACATGGGACATCGCTAAAATGACAACAAAAACAAAGTTGTGCCAGTTTGAATGTATTATGTCCGCCTAAATGCCATTATCTTTGATGCACTCTTGTGTGGGCAGACAGACCTATTAATGTTGATTGTAATTCTTTGATTGAGTGTTTCCATGGAGATGTGACCCACCCAACTGTAGGTGATAACTCTGATTAGATAATTTCCATAGAGGTGTGGCCCCACCCATTCAGCGTGGGCCTTGATTAGTTCACTGGAGCAATATAAAAGCTCAGACAGAAGTAGCGAGCTTGCTACAGCCAAGAGGGACACTTTGAAGAAAGCACAGCAGCTGAGAGAAGCTGCAGCTTACAGAGACATTTTGGAGATGGCCTTTGAAAGCAGACTTTTGCTCCAGAGAATCTAAGAGAGGACAAACACTCCAAGAGTAACTAAGAGTGATATTTTTGAGGAACTGCAGCCTAGAGAGGAACGTCCTGGGAGAAAGCCATTTTAAAAACAGAACTTGGAGCAGATGCCAGCCATGTGCCTTCCCAGCTAACAGAGGTTTTCTGGACACCATTGGCCATCCTCCAGTGAAGGTTTCCGATTGTTGATGCATTACCTTGGACACTTTATGGTCTTAAGACCATAACTGTGTAACCAAATAAACCCCCTTTTATAAAAGCCAATCCATTTCTGGTGTTTTCCATTCTGGCAGCATTAGCAAACTAGAACAAAAGCAAAACAAAAAACCTCCTAAAGAGGGTGGTGGCCAGGAGGACAGCCCTTCCCTGGGACCCTGATTCCAAGAGCAGAGCATCAAAGCGGGTTTAGTTAGCCAGATGGAGGGGCTGAGAGTCCCTCAGGGGGCCCTCCTTGCCCACACCCCTCTGATCCCATTCAGCAGTGAAGTTCAGGCTCTCTTGGCACAACAGGATGTCCTTGGGATCCTTTGGACTGTGACCTGTACTCATGGCTGGAGGTGCTGAAAACAGGTCCACTGTCCCCCGTGGAGCTGGCACCTACCCTCCGATGCTGGCTGCAGCTGGATGCCACGTGTGTGCACAACCTTCTGCATGGTATGCACACCGGGGCCTATGTGCTAAGTGGGCAGGTGCAGGGCACCGGCTGCTTGTGACCACAGCCTATGCCTGGAGCCGGGGCAACCGCAATCTGTAGCTGGCCATGTGCAGGTGGCATCACCACCAGTGCCCAGTGTAAGGGCTGACCAGGATGGGACTTTGTATCTACGGCCTCTGCAGTGGCCACGCATAATGCTCATGCTCCCCTGGACGCATGTAAAACCCTCTTTCTGCTGCCCCCCAAAGAGATTTGCAAACCAGTGTCCAGATAGGTCCCAAGGCTCCCCCCAGGAATGGTTCATGCAGAGCTTGGGGGTGGAAGCCCACCTTCCATGGACACAGCTACGCAGTGCTCTGCCCAGCAAAGACAGCAGGCAGGCTCCCTGGCAGCTGGGCATATAGGTCAGGTTGAAACCACCTTTCTGGCTTTCCCAGGGCTGGGATGACAGCCCAACTAATGCCCTGTTACTGCCCACAAGCCCTAGCACCCCAAGACTGTTTGGGGACAGTCACATAGCTTTGAGCTGTGCTCACTCTGGACAGGATGCTGCTTGTCAAGTCCCAGACACTCAGTTACATGTGTCTGACCCTTACTGAGTTCACAGCTCCGCCAAGCAGCAAGTCCTTGGAAGAGCAGCAGTGTCGGGATCCATGCAGAAAACTGCATCAGGGTGCATAAAAGCCTGAACACTAAATGTATACTAAAATTCTTTCTTTACTTCTGGGCCTCCAGTGTTTGTCATTAACACAGTGGTCTTAAGTAGCTGCTTGTTTTCTTAAGCTGAAAAAAAAAATGCATTTGGAAATCCAACAACAAAACGGTCATGATTTTAAAATAAGTGGCAACTACTCACTTATCTTCAAGAGTTAAGGAAGCAGATTCAAGCTCTTGCTGGTCTACTGGAAGTACCCCTGCTGCCTATGGAAGAGGTTGCAGAGTGACGAGGCATCTGCCCACAGTGGTGGCAGAGGCCACTCTGGACAAGCCGGCAGGTGCTGGGCTGTGACAGGGCTGGGAGTGCACAGTAAACCCTTCCAGCCAACCAATTATTTTCAGCACTAGATACAGCTCTGGGCACTGGACACACAGTCAGAACAAGTCTGGCCTCCCACACATGCAGCTCACCTTTGGGGGCATGGTTCAAAAACAACACAAATAAATACAGAAGATAGTGCTAAGTGCTGAGAAGGAAACCAAGAAGGATCCAACAGGGTGTCTGGGAACCCCTTAAGACAGGTGGTCAAAGGAGGCCTCTGAAGAAGGGATGTCTGAAGGTATCATCTGTGGGAAGAGTCAAGCCTGCGCCTTCTGGTGGAGGGAACAGCACATACAAAAGCCCTGAGGCAGTAATGAGCTTGGGTCTCTGAATCAGCAGGGAGTGAGGGAGGGACCGGGAGAAGCAGGAGATGAGGTCTGAGAGGTGAGAGGGCCTTGGGGCAGCTACTGGATTTAGAAGTAAATGGGAAGCCTTGGGGACTTTTATGGAATGGAGCCATGAGATGAAATCTGCCCTCTACAGGCAGAATGAGTATGGGGTGGGGGAAGAAGTGAGCCACATGAAAGAAAGCAATATCTCTGGAGAGGTGACAAGGACCCAAAACTGAAGGGCCTCCCCTCTTAACTGAAGTCCTTAGCAGATTCCCAGTGGCCGAAACCCTTGAGAAGTGCCAACCTGGAGCAAGCGTGGGAAACAGGAAACATTCCCTGGAGAGAGAGAGAGACTGGTGGTTGCAAGGGGTCCTCCCTGTGAAGCGGTGGAGTTCCCTTCCATGAAGATGGTGGAACCTTGGGGTAGATCCCTGGCCCCTTGCCCCAGCTCACATCCTGAGCACCCATTCCTTGGGCCCTGGCATCTTGGGTCCCCGAGGCTGGAAGGTCATGGTCTAGAGCCAAGAGCAGAAGGGCAGATGGGACAGTGCCCACAGCAGGCCCACTCCCCTTGAGTCTAGTCAGTGGACAGCAGATGGATGGACAGACAGACAGGCAGGTACAGACACCAAATAGATCCTGCTCCTTCTTGGGGTGAAGTATCCTTATTCGGATTCATCCAACACCACAGCATTCAGGAAGTGCCCCAGCTTGGACACCCTCTCCTCTGTGGTTTCCCTCCCTCACAACTGGACTTCCTGGTTAGTTTTGGAATCAGTGACCTCTTTTTTATTTGCCCATTCCGGCACACAGCCCCACCTCATTTCATCAAGTGGTGAGCCCTGGGGCCACCAGCTGACCCGAGGGTAATGCAAGTGTTTTCGAGGAGATGATGTAATTTACTCTTTGTGACTTCAGGTATGGATTTCTTATTCTCTGTTTTGTAGGTCTTTGACGCAACAGACTGCGTGTGAGGGGACTTTGGCCTCATGGCTCACCTAAGCTAGCATGTGTGTGAATTAAACACATCCAGGCTTCAGGAAGGCTGAAGAGAGAAAACACACGCCCTCAGATGCATCTGTTCACAGCAGTGTAGTAGTTCGGGGAGAGCCTTGTTCCCACCACCTGGCTCCATCCTGGGCCTCCTACTTAGAATTTTAACCCCAGATGAAATTCTGCCTAATTGGTCTGCAATCACTTATTACCATCTAACACACCATGTATATTTATTTACTTGTTTATTTTTTGTTTGTCTGCTCCTCATTCAAATGTCTGCTCCACTTTTCTTTGCTTGTTTGTTAGTTTGTTTCCTATTTTGTTCAATGCTGTGTTACTAGCACATAAAACAATGCCTGGACAGACTGCAACATTCTTCAATAACAATAATAACAAATACCACCTTGTAGAGTTATTGACATCATAACCTATTTTCCAATGTGACACCATTCCCAACCAGGGCCTTCTTCCCCAAGGATAATGGCATGTGCTCAAATGCTCTGCTTCAGCCTCCAGTCCCTTCTAAAAGTCCCCTACCCTCTCCATGCCACATCAGCTGGTAACAGCCCCAGGTCGCAGAAATGTGTGTCACTGAGGCTGGGTACCCTGGGCTGGGCAAGGTTCATGGGTCTGGGGACTCCCACCTTGCTCAGCACCGACTGGTGATCTTTGAAGGACTTTGGAGTGCTCACAGGTAGCACTGTGGCTTTAGAGTATAGGCTCTGGGTTACAATCCTGGCTTCACCACTGATACAGCTGTATGAGCCTGGGCAGGCCACTGCAGCAACCTGGGTTTCACTTTCTCACCCACTAGCATGAGGGTGGGAACTACATCCACCTCACAGGCAGTTGGTAAGGATTAAATGAGACGATCACATAAAGCCTAGCACATAACAAGAGCTCAGAAAACATGAGCCAGGACATGGGCTCCAAATGGGGTAAACTGGGAAGGCACTGTCCATAGTAGCTAAACATAAGACTCCATCCTGTAAAGAACCCCCGAGTGCTGCCAGCAAAGACTGGGCCTCTGGCCGGTGCCCCAGTAGAACAGGCTTGGGGGTGCCAGCTTATCCACATCTAGACAGCCTGCTTCTCTTTAGATAACAGGGCCCACTTTGGGGGTAAGATTTCACCCCGCCCCACCCCCCAGCTGAGATGGGCTCCTGACAGATTATCAGTCTCTTGCCCTCCCTCCAATCTAGAATGTGACAGAATTAATGGTGGCAGGCAATGTCCAAAGACAGTTTTAATATGTTTAGACACTAGCCTCAGGGTCACATTACCCAGCCCTATGATGAAAAGATGAGCTTCAGTGAGTAGGGGTCAGAAAGGGGAGTATGCAAAAATCAGCCTGTTACCCCGTTAGTGGGGTGGAAACGCGAACTTTACTTTGTTAAACATAGGGGTGGAAAAAGAAAGGGCTCCTTTGAAGCAGCCATTTTCAAAACATGAATCACGTGGTCAAAATGAGCCTCCAGGCGGCCACCGAACTGCAGCCCCCACTGGCCCTTCGGAGGAGCGCACTGGGCAGACTTACCAAAAAGCAGCGGCTTGAGGCTGAGAGTTCGGATGAAGTGGTCCTTGTCGGCGACCAGCTGTACCTTGCGCTCGTGCCCCACCTGTGAGAGAGGGGCACAGCGGGCAGCCTGCGCCAACCTCGCGCTCCCAGAGAAGGAGAAGGTCGCCCGGGCTCAGAGCGCGGCGGTGAGCGAGTGAGTGGGTGCGCGCGGGGCCGGCACGAGCGGCGCCGGGGCCAGCGTGAGGGCTCTGGGCCGGGCGCCGCGAGGCCTCGGCCCTCTCGGGTTCAGGACCGCAGGACCTGGAAGGCAGAGGGGTGGGGGGTTCTCACCTTGATGCCCTCGAGCCTGGTGAGGGGGCCCAAGGTTGGCGCGGGCCCTGGATTCTGGGCGCGGCTCTGGGGCCCGGGGTCGGTGCTCTTGTCGCCGTTGCTGTAATGCACGAAGAGCAGGAGCGCCAGCACGTTGCCCAGGTACAGGTGCACGAACACCATCAGCACCAGAAAGTAGGCGCGGGAGCAGATGCCGCGGGGCTTGCATAGTGGCCGCACCGGCGAATCCTCGCCGCTGCCCAACCCAGCCACCGCTTGGACCCGGCCGCGCTCAGGCGGTGCCCACTGCGGACCCGCGGCCTCGCCCGCCGCCGCCATGGCGCCCAGGCCGCGCGCGCGCCCAGGGGAGGGGCCGCAGGGGTGCCCGCGCCGCGCCGTCGCCTGGACAACGGCCGCCGAGTCCGCGCGCTCCGCGGTCACTAAGAGGAGGCTCCCGGGGATGCTGCGTTTGTCGGGAGCCGCCGTGGCCAGGCTGTGCTCGGCCTCTCTGCGCCCCGGACCCGGATACACACTGGATTTTTTCTTCCCGAGCTGGGTTAGGGAGCGATGCAACCTCTTCAGGGCAGAAGCCGGTAACTCCCCTTTACCCCTCAATGTAGATGCAGATAAAAACAGCATCATTAAGGCAGAGCTTAAGGGTGCCTAAGATGGTTAAGGGGGTTTCTCCGTTTCCCGGTTCCGGTTTACATGCCCCCTTTCCTCCTCCCAGAAAGGTATGCTCGACATGTTCTCGCCCCCGAGTGTGGGGGAATGGGGGTGGCAGCGGGGAGGAGACAACTCCAAGAGATGACTCAATACTGCGGCAGTTTGGGGCCGCCACGGAGGCCGATGACTGCGCCCGTGGTGATGTAGGACCCACGACCTTCGCCACCAACATTGGCGAATGTAGGCAGCCAAGGACGCCTTGGAAGTCGGCTCCGCCACCCAGCCCTCTCGCGGAGGCCCACAGGAGGAAGGCTTCAGGACGAGGCCGCCAGGTGGGCAGGGTCACATGGGCTGTGGGACCAGGTCTGGGACAGTCAGGGGCGGCTTCCTGGAGGCACCCTGGCCCTGGAAGGCCAGACCCTAACAGTAACCCGCAGGAATGCAGCAGGTGCTCAGGCGTACCAGAACTTACATTGCTTCAAAGCAGGCACATGTAAAGACCGGGAAATGGACTATTCCACAATTGAGACACCATCAACTCAGAGGAAAAATAAACTCAGATTACTGCCAAAAATGGGGAAGGAAGGACAAAGCAGTGGCCAAGTGCCAAGGCCTGTGCATTTCCATGCTCCCTGCTGTTAGGACTTGTTATTTTCAGGCAGAAATTGCACCTATCCCAGGGCAGAAGGCAACCCTTCAAAGAGGATGGACAAACAAAAGCAGAACTATTAGGACAGGATCCACTCCACTGGTGGTTTCTCACTGCCCTGTTAAGACCCCTCCCCCTTTCCCACCTCCAGTAAAAGTATGGTCTGCATTTCCTGCTCTCCTCAGTCAAGGCAGGCCAAGGGCTCCAAGAGCAGGCCCACCCCATTCTTTCTGAGATTCTACATGCCAGCCTTTTAAAACACTATCATATGGAATTCTGTGTATGGGGTTAGTATTTGTTTTTGCAACTGTTCGTATAACTTTGAATTTATTTCACAAAAACAAAAACAAAAAAACACTATCATAAAAAAAAACAATGAAAAAAATATGCAGAACCCCCCTTGAGGAGCTGGTGGAGAATGTAGGGGTGTTGGGCTTCCCCACCTCAATGTTTGCTGTTGTGCTCACAGACACAGGGAATGGTGGTTTGATGGGCTGAGCCCTCTACCACAGGACTTGCCCTTGGGAAGACTGTTCTGCAAAGGAGAGGCTAGGCCTGTCTGTAATAGTGCCTAAGAGCCTACTCCCGAAGGCCTCTTTGTTGCTCAGATGTGGCCCTCTCTCTCTAGCTAAGCCAACTTGGCAGGTGAAATCACTGCCCTCCCCCCTACATGGGATCAGACACCCAGGGGAGTGAATCTCCCTGGCAACGTGGAATATGACTCCTGGGGAGGAATGTAGACCCAGCATCGTGGGATGGAGAACATCTTCTTGACCAAAAGAGGGATGTGAAAGGAAATGAAATAAGCTTCAATGGCAGAGAGATTCCAAAAAGAGCTGAGAGGTCACTCTGGTGGGCACTCATATGCACAATATAGACAACCCTTTTTAGGTGACAATGTGATTGGGAAAGCCATATGGACCACACTCCCCTTTGTCCTGTGTATGGACGGATGAGTAGAAAAATGGGGCAGGGGGGAAAAAAAAGGCACTCAGTGTTCTTTTTCTACTTCAATTATTCTTTTTCACTTTAATTTTTATTCTTATTTTTGTGCATGTGGTAATGAAAATGTTCAAAACTTAATTTTGGTGATGAATGCACAAATATATAATGGTACTGTAAACTGAATGTATGCTTTGTATGACTGCATGGTATGTGACTATATCTCAATAAAAATGAATTTAAAAAAACCGCTATCATTAGATCACCATAAATTGCCCACTCTGCTCAACCTATTTCCCTGACACTCTCCCACATTTCTTTCTTGTATCCAATTGATCTCAGCCTGAGGACACTCAAAGCACCTTCTCCACTCATATCATTACCAGATGTCAGATGGCAAGCCAGCTTCCAGGGCTCACCTCATCCCCATTTCCACTTCTGCTGTTGGCTGTGGGAATTTCACAACCAGAATTTCTCAGCCTCTTAAAATCTATGGCCCTTTTCAATATGTAATTCTGTCAGCACTTAGACTTCAAGGGGGTGACAGTCCCACCTCAATCACTGACGTAGATATGACAATCTGAGCTGTTCTAATTTGTATTAAAAAAAAAAAAAACTGGAATTGTCTTTTGTTGTTTCACCATTTACTAGCAGTGGTGACCTTGGGCTATCTGTTGTGGACTGTGATAGCACCTACCTTATAGGGCTGCTGTAAGGACTGAGTATGTGCTCAGCCAGTTAGTGATTGCCACACGGGGACAGAAACCTATCTGGCTTCTGAATGGCTGTGTACTTGGTGTCCAGAACAGAGCTCCACACACAGGAGATGCTCAGATGCTTGTTGTGTGAACCCCTGGGGGTTATATGGAAAGCCCCATCTCTAGACTCTGCTATCTTGTTGTAGTGCCAAGGCCATGGTATCCTGCCCACTGATCTGCAGGGGTGCCCCTGTGCATCTGTGGGCCAGTTGGGTAGTCCTTCAGCCCTGCTGCCACCATGGAAACACTCACCTGTGACCAATCCTGTGTCCCCAATTGTCTGAAAGCTCATGGAGGGTGCAGTTGTGAATCTTCTGCCTGCCACTACATGCCCAGATTGCAAGCATGGAGCCCAGCTAACCCGAGATCAAAGAGGAAGTTCAGACTAGCAGGGTCTGGGGTCTCTTTCGGCCTCAACTGCCCTGAGCATGCTGCCCATGGCTCTGGAGCCTTCACCCCTGAGCTACCACTGGCATTGTTGCCAGTCCCAACACCTTAACTGTGGCTCCCTCAATCAGCACTCAAATCCTGTTTCCTGCCCTAAACCCTTGGGATTGGACTCCAAACACCTCCAGTTTCTGTCCAGAGCCCTCTTTTTACCCCTCAGGGGCCCTGTGAAGCCATAATTCCCTGACGGCCCCACTATCCCCCATCTGCTTTCAATGGACCCAGGGGTCTTCTGAGTAAGGGTCTTATGACTTTAGCAAGTACTCTGGGGCAATCTTATCAGTGCCTTACCACAATCCTGGAATCTGCTTGTGGTGAGGAATGGTTCAGCCTGTCCCCAGGGAGGGAAGGGATAGCCGAGACTGCCAGGATATTCCACTTCCCTCCACAAGTACAACTTACAGGTGTCCTCTCCCCAGAGAGTCAGAAATGGAGCAGGGATGAGTCAGGCCAGTGGGGCCTTCACAGCCCTCTGGAGGGAGATAATCAACAAACACCCTTGCCTGGGGCTCACCAGCCCAGACCCACCCTGGGGTGCTGACTCATAAGGTTACCTAGTCCCTCTGAAGAAAGACTCCACATGAACTTTTATAATCAGAAACTTACAATTTATTTTGAATAAACCACTCGACTTTGAGCAGATGACACTGCCTCAATTAACTTTTTTTTTGAAGAAAGGCAAAAAGATATGGTAAATTCATGAAAACACTGTGCCTTCCTTTCTCTTCTATCCTTTGAAAGGCAGAAAAATTCTGCCTCACCTTTCCCATTTTCCTGACAATGTTAACAAAGGACAGCCACTGGGGGCACAGAAGGAAGCTCTCCAGAGGTCAAAGACTGCAGGCTATGTCTGGCACAGAACCTCCTGCAGTTCCAGTGGTCATGGCCACAGCAGGATGCAAGTGTGGAACATGGCAGCTGTGCAGTGCAAAAAATGCCCAGGGCATTATTTAGGTCCTTGTGCCATGGCAGTGCCACAAAAGGACTCAAGGAGAGGTAAAGGCTCCAGATCCAGAATCTTTCATGTGTGAACACAGCATTCACACCCCCCACCCTCAGCTCACAGAGCAGGTATTCTCCTTGTTCACAATTAGCTCCCCACTGCCCCATTCTGGGTTTATTTGCCACACTCCTAACTCCTCCCACGTCATCCCACAGTTCCTCCTTTGCTGGGCTGAGGACAACAGGAAGAGACAAAACCTGAGTGACTAGAAAGGAAGCCTACAGCCAGCCAAGTATCCCATGACGCCCCCCACCCACCCAGTAACAGCTGTCTCCTTCAGTTTCACAGCTTAAAAGTACCTGGGAAACTGCTGACTAGAGGTGAAAATGTATGAAGATCAAAGTATTTCCAACACCATATTCACAGATCTTCCTATCAGCTCTCCCGGGAGTTCAAAGAGGCCCTGTCTTCAGCATAGACAGCTCTGCTGGCCTCAGAGTGGAGGCACAGACATCCCAGGGATCACAGATCTATCTTTTCAAAGGCCTGCAGGATGAGGTTCGGGTCAGGTAGGGTACCAGGTGAACCACTTCCTTCTCTATGCTCAACTGTGCCCCAAAAGCTAGCCCTCTCCTCCTAAGAGCCCCTTCTAGGTAGGTACTGAAACCAGAAACTGAGAAGGTTCTTGGCTTCAGACTCAATTCCAGACCCTCGCAGGGGTGTCTTCCGACAGCTGGAACCAGGTGAGGGGAGTACGCCCCAACCCCAGGGCAGCTGCTAAGAGCACTCCAGGTAACACAAAAACAACCTGGGCAAATCTGGCCCCTGAGCCAGGAAGGCCAATGTCCTTGGAAGGGCCATGCTGAACGTGACTGTGATGCTCATCAGAGGAGAGAGCAGCTGGACAGTGCCAGGTATGACTGTGTGTGACCCTAGTCAGTTACTACCACTTGAACACTGGCATAAAAGAAGGGAACAGATAAAACAAATTTACTTTGAGTACCAATTCCTTTCAAAAGTGGATCTCTCTCTTTAGGAGACAAAAGGAAACATTGTGCTGAACCCATATCCCCTAATCAAGAGCCACGAGCACACCTGTGTTCTGCTGTGGTCTCTGCCCTCAGCAGCCAGGCTCAAGTAAGCCTCACTCTCAAGAATAAAGATAAGCCCATAGACACGCAGCACCACCAGGGACAATGACATCCATGGCAAGAAGACCCTGTCCTGTCTCCTCATTGCCAAGGTAAGGCAGGTGCCCCTGATCACAGAAGGGTCTATAAGGACCAGGGATTATATGACCTATGCTCCACACCCACTGCACAAGCCAATTCAACTCCCCACCATCTAACACTCATGCTCATCTCTTGGGACTCCAGCTGTGGCCAAACACGTGACTCTGGAAAGCAGAGGCCGGCCTGAGGTTCTCATTTAGTACAGACTTTCTGAGGCAGGGTGGGTGGGCAGCTTATGTTTTGTTCTAAGTAAAATAGCTAGAGGGTAAAACACTCCAATGCCAATGTATTTTAAAAAAGGGTTGTGTTATTCTATGGTTTGTTTGCCTCTTTTTGTATAATCATACAACCTTTGAATTACATAAGTTGTAATGATCTAATACTATTAATAGCCATTCAGAAAAAAAACTCTCCCTCCCTCCCAACAACCACCAGGGGGAATTAAAAGTCCTGAAAAGAGGCCAATTCAACATGGCCTCTAACCTGGTAGAAATGAAAAGCGAAAAGATGAGAAGAAAACAGAAATTGACTAAGAGGTGTGTTGCCAGTGTCTCTCAGGAGTGGGGCCCTGGCTGTCGCCTGGGGTCATGAAAGGCAGAGCCTGCAGCATGCAGTGTGGCAGCTGGGAGAACCTCTCGCCACATCTTCCTCACCCCGGCCTATCCATGTCCCGACCTAGGTGTCATGGAAATCCTTCAGCAATGTTCTCCTCCGCTGCTCCGCTATGTGCATCTGGTTCTCCAAGTCCTGCAGCAGAGAAGCAAGATGGGTGTTTGTTTGGCCCAGTGCCATGAGCAGGGGAGTAGCCAAAGCTACACCCACCATGTCAGGGGCTCTGGAGGGGTCAAAAGCACTGCCCTTCCCAGCCTTCTCAGCAGCAGCTTCTAGTCCACATGCCAATAACACTTTCACCTGCAACACAGGGCCCAAGAGGACAGCAGGCACTCACCCCTCTATCATAGCTGTCTGCACGCTCCACTTTCCATGACAGGTTTTCGATCTCTGCCTCCAGCTGAGCCTGCTGGTATTCAAACTGTATGGGCAGAGCAGGAGGGTCAAAAGGAGAGGGGCTGTAGCCAGCAGGGCCTGCAGATTGAGGGGCACATGAAGCACCTCAGGCTCACATAAGCTACGGACAATTCTGATACTGTCCTCAGAAGCAGAGAGCAGTGTTATTCCCTAAGCCTAGAGCCATTATTCAGACAAAAGATGACTATTTGACTTGTTACCTGTACATCTAGGAATCTCACATAAGATAAAGCTTTATGCACAAAGATGTTCTTCTGTCTTATTTATAATATTGAAAAGGAGGAAACAATAAATATTACAAATGATGAGACAACCATATAATGGAGCATTTATGCAGCCATTAAAAATGATATTTATCAGCCTAGTAAATGATGACGACTGTATATAAAATGCTATATATAACATAAACTCAATTATATAAATAATATTAATTTTGAAAGGCTAGAAAACGCTAACAATAAGCTTTTCTTTCTAGTGAGATTATGGACGATGAAAAAGCATATTGTGTTTTCCAACATTTAAACAATAAACATTCATTACTTCATAATCAGGAGGAGGGAGAATACAACCCATATATACGACGAAGAATTAAACAAAGACATAAAGAAGTCAACTATAGTTTAGGGACATGTGCCAAGAGTCCTTCCAAAGCACGGGCACTGGCCTTCAAATTGACCATACACCTTTTCAGGCCACAGCACTGACTCTACCCTCAGCCAATAGCACCTAAATATGGTTGTTCAGGGGCTTAGGTGCATCTGCCTTACTACTACACAAAATGCCAGCGTCCATTTTGGAGATGCCAAGTGTAGAAATGGAATTTTACAACTAGACAGTTTTGTTTTGACTTCCCCCTCCCAATGACCAGGGTCTGGTCCCCACCCTCCTGCAAAGCACGAGTAAACAAGAACAGAGTGGAGGGATTGTTTGGCCTTACCAGCTTCTTCCGGGGACCAGACTCCATGTAGTATGCATACGGGTAGGTGTATTGCAAAGTGTATCGACACTGCAATAGCAAAGAAGAGAGGGGACCTGGGACTGTGATTCTCAGGTGGCGTTGAACCCACCATGAAAATAAGCTTAGCTCTACAGGCACGGACCTGAAAAGAAATCAAACCAAGCCAAAAAGAAGATGGCCTGGAAGGAAGATACTGGGATAACTGAAACAAACATGGTCACAGAAAACGCATGGTTCCTTTTTTAAGCTGTGATTACCAGTAGCCGTCTCAATGGCTCTTCCCTCTCTAGTCAGACCTCAGAATCCACATGCCTATCTCAAACTTGTCCAAACACAATCTTTTACTTGGGTGGGGCATGAATGGGAACAAAAGGAGAACAAAAGGACTCTCCTTTTCCCTGTAGTAACTTCCATGGAGGTAGATGCAGTGGGGGCACTCTTCTTGGAAATCCCCTGGACATCCAGCAGAGAGCTGGATCCTCAGTGGGCATAGTACAGGTAAATGTGGACTCATACGAAGCAGCATGCAGGCTGCACAGGGTGATGAGTCCCTCCCACCCCCACTCTGAGTGCCTCCCACCTTCTGAGGTCTGGCCTGACAGGGCTAGGCATCAGACCAGGCATCGGAAGAGTGGGGTAATACATACCTTGGCCAAAAGCTTGGCAGCATTTTGTAGGTACTGCCAGTCAATCCACGTCCCCAGGTTGTTCATGACCCTCTCCTGAATCTTCTCATGAATCCGCTGGTATGTCTGTGCCTCCAACTGCAAACTCTTGTTGTGGTTTTCCCACTATGGGGCAAAGAAAGGAGAGAAAGCTGCAGGAGTCCTAGGAAGGTGCAGAGGGACACTCAGAAATTCAAGATAGACACCTTGGCTAGCAGGGCATGGCCACTGCCTCTTCTAAGTTATGAGGGCTGTGGATCCTTGAGAACCCAGGAAAGGCTTCTTTGGTACACACTTCTCACACGGTCCAAAGCAGCTGCCTGCCTACCTGCTCACTCCTCTCTGGGGCAATGAGGCTCTAGCCCTGAAGACTAAGAGCAAAGCCAGGCACCCACCATTCTATGGTGCTCAGAAACCAAATGTGCTATATTTTGTGGGCTTCTGAACCTCTAAACCTGACTATTAAGATGGCAGTGGATATTAACAGTCAGATTCTCTGTCAGTCTTTTATTGTCAATTCAATCCATCATTCAACAAGGTTAGCACATGTCCTCCTCACTCAGTGCTGGCTGTCCCACAGAGCCCAAAAGTAATCTGTGGGGGCAACACCCAGAGATGCTGCAGGATCTCCATTCACTCACTTCTGTATTCAAAGTCTGGGTCTGGTTACCACTTACCGGGAATCCCACCCCAGCAGGTCACCTAGAAGAAGCCTACCCTCGAGGGGCTGGTGCAGGAGAGGACACCTACCCTCTCAAAGTAGAACAAGTACTTCTTGAGGGCCTCCCTAGCCTGGGCCTGCTGGCTCTGGTTGACAATGTCAGGATTCTCCTTGTACCGACTGCACTCATAGTACTCACTGCCATGGGTCTTCCAGTCTCCTAGACACATCCAGCAGAAGTCTGCACAGAACAGAGAGTCATTTATACCACAAGGGAACCCCGCAATCCTCAAAAGGCACAGGCAAAGCAATGGGACAGACAGTGGTGCCGCCCAGAACAGAGACCCTGCTCTGGTATGTGTATATGTGTGTGTGTCACCTGACCAGGACTTCCCAAAGGTGCCTCTTTCCAGAAAGAACATGCATCTCTCATCCCTGTGACATCCCACCATCTCTGTAGCCTGTCCCTATGATATGAACAACAGCCTATGGAGCACACATGCTTTGTGCCTTTGTAATCTAACAGTGGCAATAATGCCTTCTCCTTAATCAACTTGGAGGTGCTTGCTAATCTTTTAAAAGAATAATAATTGCTTAGGGTTGCCTATATAGATGGTATGAGTATACAGCAAAGCAAGAGATGGTGGTTAACTCTGAGTGGTGAGGGATGAGGAAAGGCACACAGGGGGCCTTTTTAGGTACTGGGAATGTAGTGTTCAGGTTGTGTCATTCCTCTTTAAACTGTACGTGTGTCTCATGCATTGTTTTAAGTTTCTGATACACTTCCCTCTCACTCAAACATACATTGAGTGAGAGAGTGGAACCCCCACCAAGAAAGTATGCTGCTACCTTTGGCCTGCCTTCATTCTACACATGAATAACTACTCCCTTCTAAGACTTTGCCATGACCACTATGATTACAGAGGACTCCTGGGAAAACACAGGAATAGCACTAGCATAGGCCCTTACAACAAACTCTCAGGGCCTCCTGGTCAGCATCTAAGCAGCTGTGTAAGAGACCTATTTGAACACATTTTCTACTTGAAGGAATTCAAGTAGTGTTTCCTCACTCAATCTGGCAGGATGGAAAGCAAAATCAACAGGTTCTATCTTTGTAATCTGTTCCTGACAGAAGGAGGAGGCCTGAAAAGACAAATCAAAACTCCCTCTGGAAACTTTACAAAACTTCAAAGGACAACTATTATTTCACTACCTTTGGTAGTAAAAGCATGTAAAACCTTTGCTAGAAGGTATCTGTAAGGTAGCACAGATGAGCCCCATGCTACTTACCTGCCTTGGTAAATAGAATAAAAAGAACACACTAAAATCTTCTTGGATAAGTGAGGATCATGAAGGTCTAAGAGTCATCCCAAGCTTGACTTCTGACTACATGTGACAGCAAGACGGCAGGGGGATTATAAGAGGGACCAAAATAAAAAAACAATAAAAATAAAAAGCTGCTTTATGTTTGTTATTATGGCAAGAAGTGATTGAGACTCCCTTTGTTTTGTCATTTCACTACAAAAGTACTCATTAAACAAACACAAAAACAGACCTTGCCATTGGGCCCTGTGTGTCAAGCCAGGGACTCACCGTGTTTACACTTGGAGCATTGCTGTCAGAGGGAAACAGAAGAGAACATGTTAAGAGCTCATAGACGAAAATCTTCATGGAACAAATGCAAAGCATACACATTTCTGCTCACCATGTGATTGCAGCCTCCGTTCTTCTCAATGCAGATGTTGCACTTGGGACACTGAGGAGACAGAAGAGTTCCATTAGGCTCACACACAATCAGGCCAGTTCTAAGACAAATTACACAAAGCTCCTGGCACCTGTGCCCAGTACTCATCGTGCGAGCACATCTGGGGAGGAGCATTAAATGTGGCAAGTCGCTGAAGCTGGAACAGCAATTCAAGGAAATGAGGTCAGCATATTTGGCTTTAAAACACTCCAAGCACCAGGTGAATCCTGCTAAGTCTTCCACCATCTGTCTCTGCCATGAAGCCACTCAAATTAAGCTCAGGTTGAGACAGCAGAGAACCTGCCTCCTGACAAAAGAGACTGCCAAAGAAGCACAAGAGCTGCCACACTGGACTAAGTCCTCGTCAGCTTGCCTAGGCTTCTGCTTCCAGAAGAGGGCAAGAAAACAACCTTAAATAGTCCACTTTTTCATTTCTGAGATGACAGCAACCCCAGGTAGCAATGCTGAGGCCAGTCTGATGCTATGCTTTCCTACTGCCATGAAGAAGGATATGCATAATGATATTATGGCCACCATGGTGCGATTCAGGGCATGATTGGCACGGGGCACAGCTCTGAATGTCGAGTCACCCAGGGCTAAAAAGGGTCCACAGGCCATACTTCCCCGTGGGAAGCTTCAGAATAAGGATTGAGCAGGCCTGGGCTTCCGTTACAGTTTTGCTATTTATCAGATGTGGCTATTAACCACCACTTTCCCAGGGCTGTTAAACCTGTATATGTTCAACAAAGCCTAGTTTTCTTCTGATTAGATCCCCTTCAGGTCAAGCTTTTCCAGGCACTTCAGCATTTTATCAAATGCACACAAAGTGACCTACAATAAACCGCTACAGACTCTACCAATTCTGGGCAAGGGACTGTAGCCCCCACCAAGGGCGCTGGGGCCCTGGGTGTTCAGCTCTCAGGTGGCACATCCCATGGGCAAGGTCCTGGGCAGCACTAAGGAGGGCAGACCCATGACAGATAAAATACAGTCCTTACGTCTTTAGTGTGAGCACTAATGTAGTTGGCTGTTTCAGAGTCATCTGCACACTTTGTGAGCCATTTCCGGATCGTGGCGCAGTCTGTGGGGGCGTGATACATCTGACGACACTGGAAACTTAAAATCAGAAGATTAAAAAAACATTCAAATACGTGTCAGGTCAGGGCCTGTGTTTTCAATTTTCCTCTTGTCCAACCCATCAAGATCATGAATTACAGATTTGTTCAAAGAGATGTCATCACTCATGGCTTTTGGGGCCTTTACTTACCCAGAATTATACTCAACTACTGTATGAACTTCTCTTCAATCTGAGCCCTTCTAAGATATGCTCTCAATACCCCCAAATGAAATGTTTCTGTTTTAAATATCTTGTCAACTCTCCCTGACAGGATGCCTCAGCTCAGATCCAAGCCAGGCCCAAGATGCACTTCTGGGAGCCTCACTCACCTCCCAGCCACAAGTGTACACGAGGATGCACAAATGCCAAAATTTGAGCAATCTGTAGGGGCATGATGCATCTGATGACACTTGAAAAGCAAAATTAGAAAAGAAAAACAGGCAAATACTTGTCAGGTCAGGCTCCCATGTTTTCATTTTCCTTTTTGCCCAAGCCAAAGCAACTTTGTGCATCATAAGGGCTCTTAGACAGCTGAACACATGCCCCATAATGAGTATCACGAAGGATGCAAAGTAACTACATCAGTGGTTCTTAACCTGTGGACCACAGATCCCTCAAAAAGGTCTTGAAAGGCAGGCACACGTGCACACAAACACTATATTTTCCTTGTATATATTCTCTGAAGCCCCACCACGAATCCTCCATGGAGGCATGATTAGGAGGACAGACCTGAACATAAATTATGGCTCTGCCATTTACTAGCTGAGTAACCTTGCACTTTGATTTCCTTAATTATAAAATAAGGGTAACAACAGTGCCAATCATACACAGTTGTGTGATGATACAGGTAAAGTGATCAGGATAGTGCCCTGTGACCTGGTAAGCCTTCAGTAAACTTTAGCTGTTCTCATCATATTTAGTGAACAGAGGAATGAATCCTGAGGTAGATTCATACAACCTGTCCTCTCTGTAGAAAGAGCACCCTAAGCCCTCAATACTGAAAACGGAAGGAATTCTAAGACAAATGGAAATTGAATTTCAGCCAACAAATTCTCAACTGGTTGCCAGTCTCTCCTCATCTACCCCTATGGGTAGTAGCTCCAAGAAGCAAAGCTCTGCCCCTTCACAGGTATCATCTGTCACCACTTCCTAGTCACGCATTACATTTCAGTGATGTCAAAGGGCATTCACATTCCTGGCTTGGAGTCACCCCCACCACCCTGTTCACACACAGCTCAGCAGCTCCTCACACGTAAAAACCTAGACCTCACCTCCTCTGGACAGTCCTCATTGAGGATTCTCTCCCTATCCCCTCCAAGGGGTTGTCACACCTTCCTCTGTGCTTCCTCTCCACTCTGTATGTTGCCCTACCCACCCCACTCTGCAATTTATTTGCTTCCCAGTTTATGCTCCAAGATGTGGACCATTACCTTTCACCTAAGCAGGTACCTGACACATGTTGAAAGATGGTGGGCAGTTGACTCCCAAAGCTAAACCAATCACTTCCCCACCACCGAATTCAAAAGCACACCAATGACACTTTTTTTCTGAGAAGGGTAACTTACTGGTGAAAATGCCAAATACCTAATAAATACAAAAATTATTCAAGTGATATCATAATCGGTAAACCCAGCAACAGAAAATAGCTCCGTTTTTTAATTTTTCCACCCCAAACTTGATGCCAAAAGAATTTAGGGTAAACATGCAGCTCTAATCTGCTGTGCCTTCCTGCCAGGACACAGATCACCAGACAACAATCTACCTTCCCACACCCAGCCCCACCTCACATCCCCCCACCCAAGAAACAAACAAAGCTCAAGAGGAACATGGAAGCATGAAGAAAGAGCTCAAAGCTGTATTAACACCACATCATGCTTGCCTTTCATCACACTTTTATTTGGAAAAATGACTTTCCTATTTTTATACAGTTTTCAGACAATAATTATAATGCATATAATTTTGGATTCAAGCAGAAAATTCTTTCTGTGTTCCTATGTAATTTACCTTCTTTTCTTTTTGTTTTCTTTAACTCTAATGGCTAGAAGATATTTTTGGTAATTGATACAAAAAAATTAACTTATTGACATATGTTTATAAGTGAGTTCTAATTTTCTGATATTGCAGATAATGCCGAAATAAATACCAAGTGCCTACAGCTTGGTAAGTCTGTGTCCCTTTATAAAGGATATTACCAAGGAGCTGGGTACTTTTTGGCTCCTCTCCCAGTTTACCGTTCTTTATTAATATATCAACTATGGTGTACCCTTAAATTCTGCACTATGCAGAATACATTTATGAATTGCAGCCTTAAAAAAATTGACCAAGAAAGACAAGATAGATAAAGATCAAAACTTTGAAGGTTGTAACTTTTCAAATAAGTAATATGTGAATTATCTATGTAGATAAATACACCCCCCCACAGATCCATACAATTTCTGGGCCACGAGCCTTAGCAGCATAAATCACAACACATTCTCCAAGTATCTGTGCCACTTCCTTGTCTTCAGACTAAGCATTTACCAAACACCTCATGGAATATGAGATGCCAGGCACAAACCTGGCCCCCTGGAACAGAGCTGCTGCTCTTCTGGCTCAAAGACCATACCCCTCCCAGCTCTGCCCTCACACGGAGAAACAGCAGTGGGGCTGTGAGGGAGGAAGGGGCATGAGCCAGGGCTGCTCAGCAACTAACATACTCTTACCAGAAGACCTCATTGCATCGATTGCACTGCACTCGGCGAGCTCTGGGCTCCTGTACCTGGATAACCATGGGGCAGTCTGCACCGGGGCACAACTGGAGCTGGTAATGACTCTGTGAACACACCAAGGAGAAACAACAAAGACATCTAAATGAGATCACCCCTAAGGGCTCAAACATCTTCTGTTCTTCCAGCTGATGACAAGTATCAAGGGGTTATAGGGATTCAAGATAGATGTCATGAGGACCAGACATGGCTAGATACTGAAGAGGATCTGTGGACATTTAGCTTCAAACTAAGCAGCAACTCGCTAAAATGCTGATGATCTAGGGTTAGATTACAAAATGGAATACAGAATTCTATACAGGATAATAGTGCCTATGAACCAGGGCTGGAAAAGAACACAGCTCTGTCACAGTTATGCCTAAGACAACTCTGAGGGGCTCAGTGACCCTCAGGCATCTACCAAAGGCAGCAAAGGGCACAAGGAATGAGGTCTTCTGTTTAACCTACAGCACAAGCAAAGAAGACCCAGACCATCAATCAATCCTATAAGCTTAGGCATAAAAGACAAAGGTGAAAACTGCTGCACAGTGTCAGCGACCCTAGACAGGCAACCCAAAGGAGGGAAAGACTCCAAAGCGACCAAGCTGGAATCCTAGTCAAGTTTTCAAATGGCTCAAGAGGCAATACCCCTTCTCTGTGCTGAATCACACAGAGAACCAAATGGGACAGCCACACCCAAGACATGGCTGACTTGTTCATCCCCTGACATTCAATAGCCTGTAAAAGCAACTGTGATCAAGGTGGGGATGCTGTCCATTCTATCAAAGAGGAAACCAAGGCTCAGAAAGGTAAAATAACGAGTCCAAGGTCACATAGCGAGGAAGCAGCAGACCCAGAATTCACCCACTGGGCTAACTTTAGGACCTGTGCTCTTCACTACCACTCTAGTGGTTCCCAAGTTTTTCTTAAGCCATGGAGTTGCTTTCTTCAAACGACAGCTCCTAATGGCAGCCCAATCTATAAAGTAACTATGGTGAGCAGCTGATGAAAAGCAGGCTCAGGAATAAAGAGGGCAAAATGACAGGGGGCTGGGTGTACCTCCACATAGTCCCTGAAGAGGTAGCGCCTGTATTTGTCTCTCAGTTCTTCATGGGGCAGCAATGGAAACACAAAATCCTCTGGTGTTCGGAGTGGGCAGTCCTGAGCCATACAAGAGATCCCTATTGAACAAAGACAATCTGATGGACAACCATATTGTAGGAGATACAACACAATACACTTGCCCAGTAGAGTCAAGTCTTGAGGGTTCAATCAACAAGTAAATTTAAGATCCATTTAAGGAATGCTTTAAGTTACAGAATTTATTTGAAGAAGAGAGAAATTAACATATTTGCACAGTGATGCAACTAAAGTATTATCATAAATTACACAAACATCACCACTAAACAACAAAATCATTAAAAAAAAATCCTATAGAGTTCTTCACTAACATTTAGTTTTTTAATGTTCAATAACGTGATCATCACCAACATAATGAAATTTTGCAGATAGCAATTAATATTATATAAATTTTGTTTCAAAATCATAGTATAGCAAATACTAGTCATCAAATTTGATTAATGCTGTATTATCTAAATAGGAGCAAACTCTTTGTGCTTTTCCTAGCTCTAGCTCCCACCTGGGGGATGAATGGAGGGTAGGCAGCTTACAGGAAAGTTTTCCCAAAAAGTGAAAGAAGGTAGCTGTGTACTCACAGCCACATTTACTTATATGCCAAATAATATCCTTAATGTTCTCATTTTGCTGAGGACTGGGGAAAACTTTGCCATTGTTTAGACTGGTATATTTGGAAATCACTGGTTCTGATGATAAAAACCTCAACCAGGCTCAGAGGAAAACGCTCAGTTTACCTGAGCTGTTTACAAATTCTGTGACAGACTCACCCACGCCCACGCCGTCCTTGACAAGTACTGAGCAGTGCTGCTCCCAGCAGCTACGGCAAAACTGGTGCTGACAGGCTAGAGAAAGTAGGTTTTCCTTCCGCACAAACTGCATACACACTGCACAGTGGTGAGGAGAATGGGCTGCAGGGACCTGAGAAGAGGCATAGCCACATGAGCCAAAGAGGAGCCTCAAGGGTGCCTCATGCAGCTGGATGCACAGGAGGTGATGCTGAACCTGGCACAAATGTTAGAGCTCAACTGCACTGTATGGTCTCTGTGAATTCCAAGGGTGATGAGCAGAGTGCATATGCCAGGAAAGCTTCCTGGGGGTAACACCTGAGCTGGACTTGGAGAATTACTAGGATTCAGAGAAGCAGAGAGAAAGCAGAAAAGCTGAAATGAGCGTACACTGGTTTATAACATCAGATTGACAAGTGCAGGAATTTCAAAATTGCCAGTGTCCTTGGAGGTCATTCACCCCAACTTCTTTTATAGGCTATCTGGGTTTCTTTGTAAACTCTCCCAGTTCACTGCAGCATTGAGTTGCCCTCAACAAGTACTATAAACTGATCACAAAGGTTCTTAGAGGCTGTGTCTGTAAAGCCTTTAACAGCTCAGTTTTACTCATTGAGAACAGTGGTTTTTCCATATTGATATGCCCAAAATACTACAGCTTTTACCAAGTTACAACTCATTCTTAACACATCAAATAGGTATCACATGTAATTAATTTAGAGGGATGGGGAAGGCTCCTACTAGGGAGGAAATGCTCCTAGGATATGGACAACTATGAACTCCAGAATCCAAGTCATGCTATGCAGACAAAGACAATCTGGAAACCCTGCCCCAAACCACAAACCAATGGAAAAGTCCTCCACAAGTTTACATTAGGTTTTTGTTAGTTCCCTGGGAATACAAAAACAATTTGAGGATAAGGACCATATATTTTCATGTTTATCCAGTATGCTCCTGGAAACTCTTTTAAGAGGCTGCAGAAATGGTGTGGAAACCGCACACTCAACCCCCTCCTAAGAACTGTTTCATGATGGTTCTCATTCATTCAACAGTTTATTGAATTTCTAAGATGCACAGCAAAATGCTATGCATTGTAAAATATGGTTCCTACCCTTAAAGCACTTACAGTCTGATAGGGGAGAAAAAAGTGTTGAGTGAACCACTACAATATAGATGTAAATGTTAAAGATATAACTAGAGGAGTCTGGTGGGGAGTGATCACAGGAGACAGGCTTTATGAAGGAAGCAGCTTTGGATTTGGGTCTTAAGGTTGAGTTTTACTCCCACAGGCAAAGACTCCCACAGACCAGAGAAGGCAAATGCAGAGTTAAAGAGGCATTCAGTGAGCCTGAACACCAAAGCACCCAGCAGGAATGGAGTGCAGACTGTGTGTAAGTGCAGAGAGGAAGGTGAGGCTGGAGAGGACCCAAGGACAGGCAATGATTTACTCTCTGTTAGGAAACTTTTCAAACTATAACAGAAATGGGTGATTGAGGCCTCTATTGGAACAAACATTCTGAGTATGTCACACTATAAACAAAGCAAAGATAGTTCTCAGTGACACTGTAAGCCACAGCAAGAGCCATGTGTATCACGAGAGCCTCATGCAAGTAGGAGACACTCACATGTTTTGATGGGTTGGGCTGAACTCGAGCCTCAACGAGCAGCTGAGCAGAATTGGATTTGTGTCTATAAAACAAAAAGCAGAAATAAAGGGACTCAAGAACAAAAGAAAACATTTCTACCTCTGAACAAAAATGGACTAACGACAACAACAAACAAACAAAAACAGAACAACATCTATATCAGGGTCACAATAATGTTCTTTGTCTCTATTCTTTCATGAAACCCAGCTTCCTGTTACCTTAGTAACAAAGATTATTTCTCCTTCAAATTTTTAACTCTTAATTGGTATGAGAATAGTAACCCTAAAGACACTGAACTCTAAGAAAAATATTATGAAAACCAGATCTGCTTTAAATCCCTGTCTGGAAATACAGGCCAGTATCTCCAAGACTTCAGTATAGGAAAGGATTTCTTAAGACATACAAAATAAAGTATAAAGGATAAGTCTGATAAATTATGCCACATTTAAGAACTTCAGCTCATGAGAAGACACCATTAAGTGAAAACCCAAGACTTAAGTCAAGAATATAGATCAATATATATATATATATAACTGACAATAGGATTAGTATTCAGGATAAACAAAAACTCTTAGAAATCAATTTGAAAAGACAAAATAATGGGAAAAAAAGGGGGGGGAACAACAGATATAACAGGCATTTCATAGAAAAGGAAGCACAAATCACCATTAAACATGACAAGATGCTCAACCTCCTTAAAAATCAGGGACATTGAAATTAAAAACAATTAGATATTTTACACCGACCAGATTGCAAAACACTTATGCATCACTGGTAGGAGTATAAAGCAATGAAATCATTTTGGAAAACAATTTGGCATTATCTAATAAAGTTGAAGATGCAAATAACCTACAGCCTGAAAATTCAATTCTGGAAAAATTATACTAGGACTCACAAACAAGAGTTTTCAGAGCTGCATTGTTTCTAACAGCAAAAAAACTAAACACCATAAATGTCCTTTGAAGAACATGTTTACACAGCTTGATTCCATGTCCAAAAAGTTCCAAAAGCATATTCTTAAATGATAGATGATTTAAGAATATATGAAGAAAATGATCAATACTGAGTTCAAGATACTGGTCGCCTCAGAGAGAAAGAGGGTAAAGCCAGACAGGAGTCTCCATTAGGAGCCCCTGAGTACAGGTCACAGAGTTTCTTATACAAATCTTTAATAGATGATAAATTGACAAGCATGATATACACACATACACACCATTAAAATAAATATCTGTCATAATATAAATTTAATTCCTTTCTGGAATGAGGTACGGCATAAACACATTTAAAAATAAAGAGAATTATAATATGGCAATACAAATGCCACATGAAGCCTGGGTAAATGCATTACTAAGATATCAGGAATCACAACAGGGAAGAATTAGGTCTCATATATGATATTTCCTTACTCCACTTCATCAGAATGCTTCCTTCAACAGTCCTTTTCAAGGGACAGGTTTTACTCTTAGTTCCTTTGCTAGTATTCCTGATATCTTTAGTCATACTTATCTTCTCCATTACCAAGTTAGGCTAGCAAATTTGGATAGTGAGATACACCAATACCAGAACCTGTGTGGTTCTCTAGAGTTTTGGGTAGCAGTAACAATAAAGCAGACAATGGAGGCGCATCTGAAAATCTATCTAAATGTATTCAGCTCTCAAGAATAGAGAGTGAGAGTGTAGTTAGTAAATCAGGAATTCATTTGTTCCTTCCTGGGAGCGCTCAGCTGCTCCAGCTGGTCTGAACATTCCATATGTGTTTAGTCAGAAGGAAAGGTATGACCTCTTCTGATAAATGGAATCATGCCATGCAGAAAAAGGAGAAGGCTCACTGCAGCATGAAATGACAGGGGTGCTGTATCTAGATTAGGGTTCTGATTCTCACTAGGGATGATTTTGTTTTCCAGGGGTCATTTGGCAATACTGGAAACATTTCTGACTGTCAACGACTGGCTGCTGCTAGTAACATCTAGAGAGTAGAGGTCCAGGTTGCTGCTGAACATCCTACAATGCACAGGACAGTCCCTTACAACAAAGAATTATATAGCCCAAAATGTCAGTAGTGCTGAGGCTGAGAAACCCTAGGCTAGACAGTACAGGCCTCTGAAGGTAGGAGACAGAGAAATTCCTCAAAGATGCAGGAAGAGGAGATATCATGAGACTTCCAAGATCTGTGCCTGAAGAGCTCCAGCTCTGGAGGAAGTGAGAGGACACATTCAAATACCCTGCTGGCGGGGGTGATGGATGGTAAACTGGCAGACCCTTTTTCAGGGCAATATGCGATGCATTACAGTGTATTCCTCACTTGTGGTATCGAAAAGTAATTGGAGATGTTGACAAATGTTACCTAGAAGAACATTAACAATGGCATAAAAAATTGAAACTAATTTCACTGTCCTACAACAGGGGTTTAGAAAAAGTATGGGATATCTATATTATGAAACAATGGGCCAGCATTAAAACTAGGATAAAAGAATATGCTGAAGACATGGCAAAATGTTCACAATATATTGAGAGGAAAAAAAGGATGTACAATGTGATCCCGAGTTTTAAAAACATAATATGCACATTGTAAGGATATATTCAAAATGTAAACGATAATCACTACCGGGTGGGTGGACAGAAAGGGAAGGTATGGGTGATGCCATTTCTCCCCCACCCCCCCAAACACCTTACCTGTCCAATATCTCTGAGACTTGCCAGTGGAAATTAACTAATATAAGTTTAGCAACTGAATGAGATACCTAAAAAAGGAGAAAGAAAAAAAATCAAATTATAACTGTAGTATCTTTCAGAGTACTCCACATCTTGAGAAATGCATACATTTACATCTTGATTTCCAAATTCTTCCTCTTGGTTCTCTGTTTTGTCTTTTAAGTTCACTTTCATGGATCTCTTGATTTTCTACCTTTGTTTTCATTAATGACCCTTCCAAGAAAATTAGTTTTTATTTGAAAGTTAAACAAAACCACCTGGTTTATAGTAGATAACAAACTGACATCCAATTTAAGCATCAGAGTTAGGGGTTCCCTAATATGATTCATGTTTACTCAAGCTATGCCTGGGGAGGGCACCTCTAGTTACTTGCAGAAAATCTCTAGTCTTAGACTTCTCACACAATCCCTATAAAAGCAAACCAAACCAAATCAAACCAACCACTCTGTTTAAAATTCCCAAGTTCCTGGTAGCCAATTAGCATAACTGCAAGGACAATTTAAAAGTTTGTGGCAGTCTTTCTGGCCCCTACATTCTTTTAGGAACATTTAAAGCAAACTGGTTATGGGTATCCAAGAGCTTCATAAGGTGCTTTGAGTTAGCAATTCTATTTCTATAAATTCCTCCTAAGGAAATGGCAGAGGATATGTGCACTGCAGTATTATTCACAATAGTAAAAAATTAGAAATAGTATAAATGTCCAAATGAAAGGGAGCCAGTTAAATAATATATGACAAATCCATGCAATGGACTACTGTGCAGTCATTGAAAAGGATGTGGCACAAGTGAGTTTATTCATGTAGAAAGAAGTTCACATTTTAGTGTTGGTTAAGGAAGTTGTATAGCCATGATAATCTGTTAATTGGGGAAATAAAGTGGTTACAAAATAAAACACCCTGTGTGTCAAGGATAGGATAGGGCCATAGAAGATTAAGAAGTGTCTGGAAACTTCCATCAGACTTCCCAGAGAGAGAACTAAAAAGGATGAATCAAGGAGATACAGGAAAGCACTTCATGTTGGGGAGCCAAGAGAACATTCAGAACCTTGGTATTCTGCTTACTGGACCAAATCTTAAAGCAGGAGTTACTTAAAGATATGTAGGGCACTGCATGCCTGGTCCACAGACAAGAACTGCAAAGAGGAAAACAAACAGGTAGCAACACATAATTCTTGCTCCCCCCTTAGATCTCAAGTCACTCCAGAAAGGTGACAGGTTTTCCCTACTAAGCAAGGGCATATCCCAGTGCACTATCAAGTGTCAAACGCTGAGCCATCAGTGAGTGCCGTCTTGTCCCTACATTTCAGGTGTGTCTTGAGAAAACCAAGAACCCAAGACAGCTTACTTCTCTGGGTGAGGGAGGGAAGGTGCTCCCACTTCCCTTTCATGAAAGGTAAGAGGCAATATGAACCATGCATATTGCAGCAGTATTTCCTTGTTGAAACCTATGGAGGTTTTAGGCCATAACAAAACTATTCATCCACAACAGACCACTACAACACAATGAAAATAATGACAACACATTTGGTTTTAACTTGAGGGATTGCTTGAATAAAACTTTTGGCTACAAAAACATTTTAAAACTTGATAGTATACCAAAGGCTGGGGAAAGGGAATGCAGAGTCATTGCTTAATAGGTGTATGTTTAGGATGATGAAAATGTTCTGGATATAGACTGATGGCGATTACTCAACATTCAACATTGTCAATGTACTTAATGTCACAAAATTGTATATACAAATGGTTTAAATAATTTTTATGTTATATATTCTATAACAATTTTAAAAAATTTAAAAACCATAAAAATAAAAAAAGAAATCAACAAAAAAAGGCAAAGGAATGAATGATAATGATTGGAGTTAGTGTAGTGGTAACACCTGCACAGGAATAAGAAGTATGTGATAGGAGAGGAGAGCTGGGAAGCCTGCTGAGATACTGGCTATTTTTTACTTCATGGCCTGGATGATGGTTCCAAAGTGTTGGCTTTGTCTTTAAACTATACAAAGAAGTTTCATATATTCCTCTATGTGTATGATATATTTCACAATCAAAAAAACAAAAACAAACACAAAACAAATTTTAAAAAAAAGTCCAGAACAACAACAGCAAAAACATGATATTGATACTCTTTTGGATGAGCTCCTCTGAAATCTGTCACTGCTTCTTACCAAGTGGAACCCAGTCAGCCTTGCACCCAGTGCTTTCTGTTCTGGTTTCTAAATGTCTCACCAAGCAGAGGCCACCAAGTCCTTGAAAAGGCACTGAGCCACCCAGGAAACCCAGAGGACTCCTGGCCACATCCTGGTAGCCAACCCCCTACCCAATCCCTCTTATCATAACAGACAGCTTAGGTGGGACCTTTAAGCTAAGGATAGAGGTGAGGCTACCGCTCCCAGATCCACAGCATCCAGACCTGGACTGGACCCAGGGGGGTGACTCAATACATGCTGATTATTAAATGACATTATGTCTCTAATCTGTGGATTCTTGAAATTAAATTCCTCAGCATTTCTGAAAAAATAGCAGAACTTGAACACTAACACTGTACCTGCTCTGATCCTTTGAGCTCAACAGCACTAACAGCAGTAATGAAGCATCAAAACTAGCACACCAGGTGCAGCCCACCTATGAAAACATGGCCTTCTGCTGAGGCACAAGATTTTACTGATGATTCCAAGTGTGCTAATAACCAACTCAGAATATACCAGTGGAGCCGAGTTCTGGTGAGAAGAGATCACATAAAGAGAGGATACATCTAGCACTTCATAAAACTGACAGCAGAGTGATCTTTTAGGGCCAAGATCCAAGAATACAACAGTATATACAAGATAGTAGGTATGTAAGCGTCAGTTGTACACACCTCCTTGCCAGCCCTCTGCAAGTGGCACAACTCCAATCCCCACGTGAGACAGGGGTGCGAGAATTGCCCGTCGTATGTCCACAGTACATTATCAAAAGATCAGGACTCTTTCCTTCAATAATCCATGATAAACCTGATAGTAACCTGAGACCACTTATTTTAACAAAATGCAGTGTGACTATACCTGCCCAGTAATGGACACCAAGGAGGACCTACGGGAATGCCCAGTTTCAGAGCATTTTAACCAATGTACTGCCTCTAACCAAAGGCAGTACAGGAGTGGAGGAAAGTACTTAGAAGATTGACTGCACACACTCCTAAAAGTCTCCCAAAGGAGGCAATCTCAGGTTGATTTGAGGGTGGGACCTAATATTTGAGCCACCTTCAGCTTAGAAGGGCCAGGATAAGCCTTGGGAATGATATTATGTAAAGCCACATTAAAGACAGAAATCAGTCTCTCTTGGAGTGCAAACAGCTGAGTTCTCTCAGGAAAGAACTATCTGAGTATTCATACCTTAATGCTCGAAGAGCTCAGTAATCCATTCTGAATCTAATAAAGTCAACATTTCCATAAATGGAGAAAGTCCTCCACTACTTGTTACCCTTGTTCAGTTGTGGAGAAAAAACCTTTCAGCAGCATCAAGAGGAACTCTTGCCAAACTGTTTTGATCATGGATCTAACAACCTGTTGGTAGTCAGGATTAACCATTGTCAGGAAAACTTATAAAGAAAAGGACAAACAACGGAAAAAGGGGCCAAGGTATAGTAATCAATCAGTGAAAGCCAAAAAGACCCAGGAAGGAACATGACTATGTCACTTTCAGGATAACCTTTTGGTTCTATTAGATCAGCATATAACAGGAAGATTAAAAGTCATATTTATTTATGAGTCCTTTTCTATTTCTAGAAATACTAAATGAGGAAAAGACTATAACCTAAGAGCCAGGAAGTCTTCCGTCCAAGAACCAGGAGTCTTCACAAAGAGAATTGAAGTTCACCATTCTCTCCATCTCAGGGGCCAAAACGGGCCCCTCTCAATAAGAATGGGTCATTAGTTACAGCATGCCTAGGAATCTCTAAAGCTGGTAGACTGTCTTTGACAGACACTTGAGATATTCACAAGACCATGAGAAAGGAAGAAAAATGTAAAATTCAATGATTTTTAAAGATTTCTGAAAGACTAAAAGACGACTAAATTCAAATTAAATGGAAAGAAAATAATAAAGACAAAACAGAAATGAAATAAGAAACAAATAAAAGGGAAAATTAAAGTCCAAAGTTGACTCTCTATTCCTACAGATCTTGGAAGACATTAAAAGGAAAATATGGAAATACTGTCAACAAATTCTAATAAATTTGACATCTTAGATGAAATGGACAAATTCCTTGAAATATACTTTACCAAAAGACTCAAAATGAAATATAAAATCTGAATAGCTCTGTATCTATAAAGACACTGGGTTCGTGATCAAAACCACTCCCACAAAATACCAGGCCTACGGGTTTTCACTGGTGAATTCTATTAACATATTAATTAATCTTACCCAAACATTTTCAGAAACTAGAGGAAACAGGATTATTTCTTCCAACTCATTTTATGAGCCCAACATAATCCTGATACAGAAACCTGACAAAAAAAAAAAAAAAATTAAAAAAATTTACAGCCCAATATCCCCTTATGAATATCAACACAAAAATCCTTAACCCGAAAATTTTAGGAAATCAAATCCAGCAATATAGAAAAAGGATAATACATCATAATCAAGTGAGGCTTATCCCAGGAATGTAAGGCTGATTTAGTATTTGAAAAATATAAAGTAAGGCTAGAAAAAGAAAAAAAAGACATAGAATGGCGGCTCAAGGGGTGGAGGCGGGGCAAGATGGCGGACTGGTGAGCTGTATGTTTTAGTTACTCCTCCAGGAAAGTAGGTAGAAAGCCAGGAACTGCATGGACTGGACACCACAGAGCAATCTGACTTTGGGCATACTTCATACAACACTCACGAACACATCGAACTGCTGAGATCAGCGAAATCTGTAAGTTTTTGTGGCCAGGGGACCCGCACCCCTCCCTGCCAGGCTCAGTCCCGTGGGAGGAGGGGCTGTCAGCTCCGGGAAGGAGAAGGGAGAACTGCAGTGGCAGCCCTTATCGGAAACTCATTCTACTGATCCAAACTCCAACCACAGATAGACTGAGACCAGACACCAGAGAATCTGAGAGCAGCCAGCCCAGCAGAGAGGAGACAGGCATAGAAAAAAAATAACACGAAAAACTCCAAAATAAAAGCGGAGGATTTTTGGAGTTCTGGTGAACACAGAAAGGGGAAGGGCAGAGCTCAGGCCCTGAGGCTCACATGCAAATCCCAGACAAAAGCTGATCTCTCTGCCCTGTGGACCTTTCCTTAATGGCCCTAATTGCTTTGTCTCTTAGCATTTCAATAACCCATTACATCTGTGAGGAGGGCCCTTTTTTTTTTCTTCTTTTTTTTAATCCTTTTTTCTTTTTCTAAAAGAATTACTCTAACAAGCCCAATACAGAAAGCTTCAAAGACTTGCAATCTGGGCAGGTCAAGACAAGAGCAGAACTAAGAGAGCTCTGAGACAAAAGGCAATAATCCAGTGGCTGAGAAAATTCACTAAACATCACAACTTGCCAAGAAACGGGGGGTGTCCGCTCACAGCCATCATCCTGGTGGACAACAAACACTCCTGCCCATCGCCAGCCCCATAGCCCAGAGCTGCCCCAGACAACCCAGTGTGACGGAAGTGCTTCAAATAACAGGCACACACCACAAAACTGGGTGTGGACATTACCCTTTCCTGCAACCTCAGCTGACTGTCCCAGAGTTGGGAAGGTGGAGCAGTGTGAATTAACAAAGCCCCATTCAGCTATCACTTCAGCAGACTGGGAGCCTCCCTACACAGCCCAGCAGCCCAGAACCACCCTGGGGGGACAGCACTCACCTGTGACATAGCACAGTCATCCCTCAACAGAGGACCAGGGGGTGCACAGCCTGGAAGAGGGGCCCACTTGCAAGTCTCAGGAGCCATACGCCAGTACCAAGGACTTGTGGGTCAGTGGCAGAGACAAACTGTGGCAGGACTGAACTGAAGGATTAGATTATTGCAGCAGCTTTAACACTCCAGGATCACCAAGGAGATTTGATTGTTAGAGCCACCCCCCTTCCCTGACTGCCCAGAAACACGCCCCATATACAGGGCGGGCAACAGCAACTACACACGCAAGCTTGGTACACCAATTGGACCCCACAAGACTCACTCCCCCACTCACCACAAAGGCAAAGCAGGGGAGAACTGGCTTGTGGAGAACAGGTGGCTCGTGGACGCCACCTGCTGGTTAGTTAAGAGAACGTGTACTCCACAAAGCTGTAGATCTGATAAATTAGAGATAAGGACTTCAATTGGTCTACAAATCCTAAAAGAACCCTATCAAGTTCAGCAAATGCCAAGAGGCCAAAAACAACAGAAAATTATAAAGCATATGAAAAAACCAGACGATATGGATAACCCAAGCCCAAGCACCCAAATCAAAAGATCAGAAGAGACACAGCACCTAGAGCAGCTACTCAAAGAACTAAAGATGAACAATGAGACCATAGTACGGGATACAAAGGATATCAAGAAGACCCTAGAAGAGCATAAAGAAGACATTGCAAGACTAAATAAAAAAATAGATGATCTTACGGAAATTAAAGAAACTGTTGACCAAATTAAAAAGATTCTGGACACTCATAGTACACGACTAGAGGAAGTTGAACAACGAATCAGTGACCTGGAAGATGACAGAATGGAAAATGAAAGCACAAAAGAAAGAATGGGGAAAAAAATTGAAAAAATCGAAACGGACCTCAGGGATATGATAGATAATATGAAACGTCCAAATATAAGACTCATTGGTGTTCCAGAAGGGGAAGAAAAGGGTAAAGGTCTAGGAAGAGTATTCAAAGAAATTGTTGGGGAAAACTTCCCAAATCTTCTAAACAACATAAATACACAAATCATAAATGCTCAGCGAACTCCAAATAGAATAAATCCAAATAAACCCACTCCGAGACATATACTGATCACACTATCAAACACAGAAGAGAAGGAGCAAGTTCTGAAAGCAGCAAGAGAAAAGCAATTCACCACATACAAAGGAAACAGCATAAGACTAAGTAGTGACTACTCAGCAGCCACCATGGAGGCAAGAAGGCAGTGGCACGATATACTTAAAATTCTGAGTGAGAAAAATTTCCAACCAAGAATACTTTATCCAGCAAAGCTCTCCTTCAAATTTGAGGGAGAGCTTAAAATTTTCACAAACGAACAAATGCTGAGAGAATTTGCTAACAAGAGACCTGCCCTACTGGAGATACTAAAGGGAGCCCTACAGACAGAGAAACAAAGAAAGGACAGAGAGACTTGGAGAAAGGTTCAGTACTAAAGAGATTCGGTATGGGTACAATAAAGGATATTAATAGACAGAGGGGAAAATATATATGACAAACATAAACCAAAGGATAAGATGGCTGATTCAAGAAATGCCTTCACGGTTATAATGTTGAATGTAAATGGATTAAACTCCCCAATTAAAAGATATACATTTGCAGAATGGATCAAAAAAAATGAACCATCAATACGTTGCATACAAGAGACTCATCTTAGACACAGGGACACAAAGAAATTGAAAGTGAAAAGATGGAAAAAAATATTTCATGCAAGCTACAGCCAAAAGAAAGCAGGTGTAGCAATATTAATCTCAGATAAAATAGACTTTAAATGCAGGGATGTTTTGAGAGACAAAGAAGGCCACTACATACTAATAAAAGGGGCAATTCAACAAGAAGAAATAACAATCATAAATGTCTATGCACCCAATCAAGGTGCCACAAAATACATGAGAGAAACACTGGCAAAACTAAAGGAAGCAATTGATGTTTCCACAATAATTGTGGGAGACTTCAACACATCACTCTCTCCTATAGATAGAACAACCAGACAGAGGACCAATAAGGAAATTGAAAACCTAAACAATCTGATGAAGGAATTAGATTTAACAGACATATACAGGACATTACACCCCAAATCACCAGGATACACATTCTTCTCTAGTGCTCACGGAACTTTCTCCAGAATAGATCATATGCTGGGTCATAAAACAAGCCTCAATAAATTTAAAGAGATTGAAATTATTCAAAGCACATTCTCTGACCACAAATAACCTGGAGGTTAAACAACACACTCCTAAACAATCAGTGGGTTAAAGAAGAAATAGCAAGACAAATTGCTAAATATATAGAGACGAATGAAAATGAGAACACAACATACCAAAACCTATGGGATGCAGCAAAAGCAGTACTGAGGGGGAAATTTATAGTACTCAACGCATATATTAAAAAGAAAGAGCCAAAATCAAAGAACTACTGGCTCAACTGAAAAAGCTAGAAAATGAACAGCAAACCAATCCTAAACCAGGTAGAAGAAAAGAAATAACAAGGATTAAAGCAGAAATAACTCACATAGGGAACAAAACAACAACAGAGAGGATAAATAATACCAAAAGTTGGTTCTTTGAGAAGATCAACAAGATTGACAAGCCCCTAGCTAGAGTGACAAAATCAAAAAGAGAGAAGACCCATATAAACAAAATAATGAATGAGAAAGGTGACATTACTGCAGATCCCGAAGAAATTAAAAAACTTATAAGGGGATACTATGAACAGCTGTATGGCAAAAAACTGGATAATGTAGAGGAAATGCACCATTTCCTGGAAACATATGAACAACCTAGACTGACCAGAGAAGAAACAGAAGACCTCAACCAACCAATCACAAGCAAAGAGATCCAAGCAGTCATCAAAAAGCTTCCCACAAATAAATGCACAGAGCCAGAAGCCTTCACAGGGGAATTCTACAAAACTTACCAAAAAGAACTGACACCAGTCTTACTTAAACTCTTTCAAAACATCAAAGAAAATGGAACACTACCTAACTCATTTTATGAAGCTAACGTCAATCTAATACCAAAACAAGGCAAAGATGCTACAAAAAAGGAAAACTACTGGCCAATCTCCCTAATGAATATAGATGCAAAAATCCTCAACAAAATACTTGCAAATCGAATCCAAAGACACATTAAAAAAATCATACACCATGACCAAGTGGGGTTCATTCCAGGCATGCAAGGATGGTTCAACATTAGAAAATCAATGTATTACAACACATTAACAATTCGAAAGGGAAAAATCAAATGATCATCTCAATAGATGCTGAAAAAGCATTTGACAAAATCCAACATCCGTTTTTGATAAAAACACTTCAAAAGGTAGGAATTGAAGGAAACTTCCTCAATATGATAAAGAGCATATATGAAAAACCCACAGCCAGCATAGTACTCAATGGTGAGAGACTGAAAGCCTTCCCTCTAACATCAGGAACAAGAGAAGGATGCCCGCTGTCACCACTGTTATTCAACATTGTGCTGGAAGTCCAAGCCAGGGCAATCCGGCAAGACAAAGAAATAAAAGGCATCCAAATTGGAAAAGAAGAAGTAAAACTGTCATTGTTTGCAGATGATATGATCTTATATCTGGACAACCCTGAGAAATCGACGATACAGCTACTAGAGCTAATAAACAAATTAAGCAAAGTAGCGGGATACAAGGTTAATGCACATAAGTCAGTAATGTTTCTACATGCTAGAAATGAACAAACTGAAGAGACACTCAAGAAAAAGATACCATTTTCAATAGCAACTAAAAAAATCAAGTACCTAGGAATAAACTTAACCAAAGATGTAAAAGACCTATACAAAGAAAACTACATAACTCTACTAAAAGAAATAGAAGGGGACCTTAAAAGATGGAAAAATATTCCATGTTCACGGATAGGAAGGCTAAATGTCATTAAGATGTCAATTCTACCCAAACTCATCTACAGATTCAATGCAATCCCAATCAAAATTCCAACAACCTACTTTGCAGACTTGGAAAAGCTAGTTATCAAATTTATTTGGAAAGGGAAGATGCCTCGAATTGCTAAAGACACTCTAAAAAAGAAAAACCAAGTGGGAGGACTTACACTCCCTGACTTTGAAGCTTATTATAAAGCCACAGTTGTCAAAACAGCATGGTACTGGCACAAAGATAGACATATAGATCAATGGAATCGAATTGAGAATTCAGAGATAGACCCTCAGATCTATGGCCGACTGATCTTTGATAAGGCCCCCAAAGTCACTGAACTGAGTCATAATGGTCTTTTCAACAAATGGGGCTGGGAGAGTTGGATATGCATATCCAAAAGAATGAAAGAGGACCCCTACCTCACCCCCTACACAAAAATTAACTCAAAATGGACCAAAGATCTCAATATAAAAGAAAGCACCATAAAACTCCTAGAAGATAATGTAGGAAAACATCTTCAAGACCTTGTATTAGGCAGCCACTTCCTAGACTTTACACCCAAAGCACAAGCAACAAAAGAGAAAATAGATAAATGGGAACTCCTCAAGCTTAGAAGTTTCTGCACCTCAAAGGAATTTCTCAAAAAGGTAAAGAGGCAGCCAACTCAATGGGAAAAAATTTTTGGAAACCATGTATCTGACAAAAGACTGATATCTTGCATATATAAAGAAATCTTACAACTCAATGACAATAGTACAGACAGCCCAATTATAAAATGGGCAAAAGATATGAAAAGACAGTTCTCAGAAGAGGAAATACAAATGGCCAAGAAACACATGAAAAAACGTTCAGCTTCACTAGCTATTAGAGAGATGCAAATTAAGACCACAATGAGATACCATCTAACACTGATTAGAGTGGCTGCCATTAAACAAACAGGAAACTACAAATGCTGGAGGGGATGTGGAGAAACTGGAACTCTTATTCATTGCTGGTGGGACTGTATAATGGTTCAGCCACTCTGGAAGTCAGTCTGGCAGTTCCTTAGAAAACTAGATATAGAGTTACCATTCGATCCAGCGATTGCACTTCTCAGTACATACCCGGAAGATCGGAAAGCAGTGACACGAACAGATATCTGCACGCCAAAGTTCATAGCAGCATTATTCACAATTGCCAAGAGATGGAAACAACCCAAATGTCCTTCAACAGATGAGTGGATAAATAAAATGTGGTATATACACACGATGGAATACTAGACGGCAGTAAGAAGGAACGATCTCGTGAAACATATGACAACATGGATGAACCTTGATGACGTAATGCTGAGCAAAATAAGCCAGGCACAAAAAGAGAAATATTATATGCTACCACTAATGTGAACTTTGAAAAATGTCAAACAAATGGTTTATAATGTAGAATGTAGGGGAACTAGCAAAAGAGAACAATTAAGGAAGGGGGATCAATAATCCAAGAAGAACAGATAAGCTATTTAATGTTCTGGGGATGCCCAGGAATGACTATGGTCTGTTAATTTCTGATGGATATAGTAGGAACAAGTTCACAGAAATGTTGCTATATTAGGTAACTTTCTTGGGGTAAAGTAGGAACAGGTTGGAAGTAAAGCAGTTATCTTAGGTTAGTTGTCTTTTTCTTACTCCCTTGTTATGGTCTCTTTGAAATGTTCTTTTATTGTGTTTTATTTTTTTTATTTTATTTTTCATACAGTTGATTTAAAAAAAAAAAAAAAAAAAAACAAGGAAAAAATATGTAGAGCCCCCCTTGAGGAGCCTGTGGAGAATGCAGGGGTATTGGCCTACCCCACCTTGATGGTTGCTAACATGACCACAGACATAGGGGACTGGTGGTTTGATGGGTTGAGCCCTCTACCACAGGATTTACCGTTGGGAAGACGGTTGCTGTAAAGGAGAGGCTAGACCTCCCTATAATTGTGCCTAAGAGCCTACTCCCGAATGCCTCTTTGTTGCTCAGATGTGGCCCTCTCTCTCTAGCTAAGCCAACTTGAAAGGTGAAATCACTGCCCTCCCCCCTACGTGGGATCAGACACCCAGGGGAGTGAATCTCCCTGGCAACGTGGAATATGACTCCCGGGGAGGAATGTAGACCTGGCATCGTGGGACGGAGAACATCTTCTTGACCAAAAGGGGGATGTGAAAGGAAATGAAATAAGCTTCAGTGGCAGAGAGATTCCAAAAGGAGCCGAGAGGTCACTCTGGTGGGCACTCTTACGCACACTTTAGACAACCCTTTTTAGGTTCTAAAGAATTGGGGTAGCTGGTGGTGGATACCTGAAACTATCAAACTACAACCCAGCACCCATGAATCTCGAAGACAACTGTATAAAAATGTAGCTTATGAGGGGTGACAATGGGATTGGGAAAGCCGTAAGGACCACACTCCACTTTGTCTAGTTTATGGATGGATGAGTAGAAAAATAGGGGAAGGAAACAAACAAACAGACAAAGGTACCCAGTGTTCTTTTTTACTTCAATTGCTCTTTTTCACTTTAATTATTATTCTTGTTATTTTTGTGTGCGCGCTAATGAAGGTGTCAGGGATTGATTTAGGTGATGAATGTACAACTGTAATGGTACTGTGAACAATCGAATGTACGATTTGTTTTGTATGACTGCGTGGTATGTGAATATATCTCAATAAAATGAAGATTTAAAAAAAAAAAAAAAAAGACATAGAATGGAAAGGAGGAAGCAAATCTGTCTCTAAACCCAGGCAAAACAACTGTTTACACAGAAGATCTTAAAAGAAACCTACAAATTACTAGAATAAATAATAAGTAAACTTAACAAGGTTATAAAATACAATGTCAAGATGCAAATATCAAATGTCTTTCTATATAGCAGCAAACAATTAGAAAATAAAAAAATATTTTAATGATAAAATTAATTTTAGTATATTTTATTTGACCCAATAGATCCAAAATATTAACATTTCAACATGTAATCCATAAAAAATTATTAAAGTTATTTTACATCCTTTTTTCCATACAAAGTTTTCAAAAGCCAGAATGTATTTTACGCTTATTGCAAATCTCAAGTGCTCAATGGTCACTGGACAGCACAGCTATAGATTGAACACAATCCCAATCAAAATCCCAGCAGTCTTTTTTTGTAGATATAGATGATCCTAAAACCTGTGGCAATGTAAAGGATTCAGAATATCTGAAGCAATCTTGAAAGAGCAAAGTTGGAGGACTTATACCATTTGACTTGAAGATTTAATATAAAGCTACAATAATGAAGACATACAAACCAAAGAAACAGAATACAGCCCAGAAGTAAATCTGTACATTTATGGTCAATTTTCAATAAAGGCGCCAAGGTAATACAATGAAGGAAAGGATAGTATTTTCAACAAATGGTTCTGGAATAACTGAACATCATTATACCAACAGACAAACAAACAAAATCAAACAAAATTAGAAACTTACCTCATACACACAAAAATTAACTCAAAGTAGTTCACAATCTAAATATAAAATCTAAAACTATAAAACTTCTAGGAAAAAAAAAACAAGAAAATCTTGTGATTTTGGTTTAGGAAAAGATTTCTTAAATGTAAAATCAAAGCACAATCCTTAAAAGGAAAAAAAATGATGAACTGAACATTATCAAAATTAAACTTTTGCTCTTCAAAAGAGATCAAGAAAATGAAGAGAGTCACAGACTGGGAGAAAATATTTGCAAATCATATATTTGAAAAAGGATTTAATTCAGAATATATAAAGGACTCTTTACAACTCCATAATAACACAACACAATTTTCAAAAATAAGCAAAATATTTGAACAGACACTTCACCAAAAAAAAGATTTTTAAATGACAAAATAAGCACAAGAAAAGATCATCAACATCTTTAGTCATTAGGGAAATGTAAATTAAAACCACAATGAGATACCACTTAACACTCACTAAAATGATTATCATCCAAAAGACTGATAATACCAGTGAAGAAACTGGAACCCTTACATAATCCTGATGGGAATGTAAATGGTAGAGCCACTCTGGAAACAGTTTTAACAGTGTCCTGAGATATACACGTAGTATATGTATGCAGGTATTATAACACACACTTACTATATGACCCAGCAATCCCATTCCTAGGTATCTATCCAAGAGAAATGAAAACACATATCCACATAAAGCCCTTGATGTAAACGATCATGGCAGTATTATATAATACAGCCAAAAAGGTGAAACAACCCAACTGATGAATGGATAAACAAAATGTATATGTAAAAAATTTGCATCCATACAATGCAATATTACTCAGCAATAAAAAGGAACTACTGGCACATGATACGACATGGATGAACCTCAAAACATTACACTAAAGTGACAGCCAGGCACAAAAGACTACATATTGCATGATTCCATTTATATTAAATTTCCAGAAGAAGCAAACCCATAGAGACAGAAAGATCAGTCGTTTCTGGGGACTGGGAGTGGTGACTGACCACAAACAGGCACAAGGGAACTTTCCGGGTGAAGGAAACATTATAAAATTGGGATTGTACAACTGCATAAATGTACTAAAACTCATTTAATGGTAAACTTTAAAATGGAAAATTAACAGTATATAAATAATACTTCAATAAAGCTATTAAAAATAAAATGAATTAATGGATAGAAATGTGATGAAACAAATGTGGCCAAAGGTCGGCTATTATATAATCCAGATGGTAGATATATGGATGCCCACTGTACAGTTCCTTTAACTTCTCTGTATCTTATAAATTTTTTATAATAAAAGTTAGGAGGATAAAAATTTGCCAAATTTAATTCAATGGCAATCTTGTGCATAAACAAATGTAATATAAAAAGGTTGATATGTATTTAATAACTACAGCATCAAACAGTTCACTTTGATCTTTTCTTATACTCCTCAAATGGAAAATTCCCCTTCAGAGCTTTTACATAGTTTTGACCTAAGGTTAACTGATTATACAATGTGAATTTCAATATAGTCACATAATTTCCAGTCTCTATGACATAATGCTGATAAATGTCACAACACTCCACTTGGCTCTCTCCTGACCTCCCGTACCAAGCCTTCTCTATTGGATGCTGTTTTCCCAGTCTGCCAGCTCCTTAAATGCTGCTGTTCCACAAGGCACAACTCTCAGACAGGCCCTCTTCTCACCTCTCTGGCCTGTCTCTGAGCAATCACATTCATCCTGATCCCTCGGTCAGTCTGAACAAAAGCCCCAAGGACAAGGGGAAATAGGGAAACAAGTATGCCTGAGCAAGGTGGGAAAAGGAGACCAGTAGTGGTATCAAGTTCATCAAAGACTGGAGGGTGCCCTCAAGTCTCTGGGTGGTCCAGAGAAGGCTTTCACAGATTCAAAGACGGGTCCAAGCAGAGGTCAAGTGCAGCCCATCTTCCCTTTCTTCCCTCTTTCCCTGTCCTCTCCAAACTCTTCATCACAATGGGTCAGAAACTGCTGGGCAGCTCTCCCTCCAGCAAGCAAGGACTGTGGGTCACCTGTGTTGTCATTTACTCTGGACAAAGCCCCACAAGACCACAGGCCTCCATCAAATTTGGCTTTGTTTTGTCCTTGCATTTATAATCTCAACACCCTCGATCTGTTTCCAGATCTTTATTTTAGGAAGCACTTAGCTACATGCATGTCAAATAGGACTTTGCTGCTGCTCACCAGTATTTCCCAAAGGTCTTGGCAAACATCTGCCATGCCCTATAGTCTGGGTTTGCAACAGAAACTTAAAAGTATCTCCCTGACACAGGCCTTCAAAACATGTACAGCAGTTGCCACTTGGTTGTACTGTGCATAGATACCTCAAGGATTAGACAGTTACCGGGGAGTCACATTCTCCTGTTTTGTTTTTTTTGTTGTTGTTGTTGTTTTGTAAAGAACATAGCAAATGTGTCACACAATTCTATCTACTCCTGTCACAAGCAGGACTGGGGGGAGGTGGAGACCAGGGGAAACACAAGATGAAGGCCAAAGATGCTAGGATTTTCTCACAGAGACAGAATGAAGGCCAAGTATGTAGGAATGCTTCAACCCAGTTCCTAACATAGTTAACAGCACACAGACCCATGATCTCAGCATTTCACAAGATATTCTGAAGGCATTTTCTTCAATGATTTCAGGGCTTCAGAGACTATAGAAATGAAATAATGTAAACATCAATCTGTTGGCTTGAAATGGACACCACCTGAATCTGCGTGGCTTCTCTCACTCACTAAAAGGAAAGAACGCCTGCTAGGGTTTCAAGTGCTTAAATAAGGCACCACAAACAGCAATCTGGTTGTGGGCTTATTAATACTTGAGCAATTCTTTGACTTGCTGCCCCACTCTATATTTCAACTTTATTCCATGTGCATTTTCTCCATTAGGACCCTAAGCAGAAAGCCAGACTGTGGTGAAATAATTTTTCAAGTCAGAAGTCCCCAAGTCCATCTGAAGTTTAGTAGTAAATGAAAGCCACCCATTTCTTTTCCGGTTTCCACCAAAATCCAAAAAAATAAAAAAAATTCAAGTAAGTTCCTATTAGAATTTTAAATCAATTGATGAAGCAAATATTTCTTGATTTCCTTGTCCACACAGAGAACGTACACTACCAGAGGGAGATAAACTCTGCTACTTAAGGAATAAGCACACAGAACATTCAGGGCCCTTTCTAACACAGGCAATATCTATCCTCTGGAATAATTTTAAAGATTTTCAGGAAATTTAACAGTTATGACCTGATATCCCAGAGCACTTAAGATATTGATACATTCATTATTTAAAATAATGTACAGGACATGCTAATTTTATATAAAGATAAAGGTACATACTCAATAGCCTCTACTCCTGACAATTCCCCAAAGGAAGCCCCATGAGTGTGGGCAGTTGCTTCTTATTCATCTTTTTAGCCTATTATAGCTGGTTCAAGCTGCCTGGCCCTTAGGGACAAGCTAACAACACAGCTTGCAAACAGATTTTTCCCCCAGGAAAAAAAAATATCCAGCAGCCCACCAAAACTGTCACCAGCCCTTCCCCACACTTACCAGTGCCATAGGGAGGATGCAGCTGATGGCAGTGAGCATCAACGGCCTGAAAAAATACAGGTGGTAGTTTCAATTTTTATTTAGAATTCTTACTTGCCAACTGCCTGAAATCTTTTAAGACTACACAAAAGGGTCTCCATGCCTCAGTCTGTGTTAAGCCACTTGGTGGTCCAATCACACTTGTTAACAGTAGTGGTCACTCACAAAAAAGCCAAGATGAAGGAAGGGGGTGAACCGTGAGCCAGCTTCTGGGTCTGGGTTAGACAGGGACAAAGTACAGGAACACTACCTTGAAGAGATCAAGATGGACGGATTCAGGTCTTTGGGAGTTGGAAGTGTGTAAGAAAGTACTAAAGGGATAAGAGGAAGAAACAAGGTTAAAGCACAGATGAAAAGGAATAGGTGAATATCAGCCTAGAATGAGACAAAATTGGCACTGGTGGTGGTGGTGTCCGAGGGGGCCTCTGACCTTGGGCAAGGCTCACCCTAAAGTCTAATTTAAGAGGTGGACTTCACTTCTCTCATACTTCATACCCACATACTCTTAGCCTCTAAAAGTCAGCTCTTTGGTACCTGATCATAACTTTGCCCCCTTTCACTTTCTCTTTATAGATCCACGGAAGGAGGACTGACTTGGAATTGAGGCACCTACATATTATTTGTCCTTATAATTCTGATTATTAAATGCAAATTTGGAAATTCTCCACTAGCCTAATTTTAACTCAGCCCCAACTGCTACCGTCTCCAAGCATTAAAACCAATACCTAAAAACAAAGACTCCCACTAAATAATGTTATTTATTCAAAATACTATAAAATAAAAATATAAAAGTCATTCCTTGACCATGAGAGTACTCTTTAATAATGAGGTCTAAACATCTACAAAAGTGAAGAGTATAATGAATGCCATGTGTCCATCACCCAGCTCCAACATAAACTCACTGTTTCTCTACCTTTCCCAAACCCATTCACATTACTGTGAAGTAAATCCCCGCTAGCAAATCTCTTAGGGTACATTTCAGTGAAAACCCTCTGGGAGTACATGGCATAAAAGTCTGGTTATAGCTCCTTCAAGAATTCTAACAGATTTCTAGGGGATGCCATATAGATAGGATGACCACTTCACTAAATCAACGTCATATCCAGCAACCACAATCAAAAGAAATGCAGACGGGAACTGCTATCTTATGAACCACACACAAGACTAAAAGCCAAGTCTCCGACCATGTTCCTGAAGTTACAAACAATCTTGTTCAGAGATGATTTCAAACCAGGATTTTACCATTGCTGTTGTGAGGGGCCAAAGGGGAGGGAACACCAAATATCTGCTAGGCAGCACCATCCAGGACCCCCTCTTCTCCAGACGAGGGACACTTCAAAGGGCAGCCCATCTTACTTCTACCCCATTGCCTGCTGTCCTTACCTACTCCCTTAGCTATCCTTAAAATATATAACCTTATTTTTATGTAAAGATAATCTTTCTGTTTATGTACAACACCAGAATGGAAGCTCCTTGAGGGCAGAGATTTTTTTGTTTGTTTGTTTCCTTCTCTGCCATATTCAAGTACCTGGAACAATGTCTATAGCAGCACTAGATCCTCCTGTGTGTATACTAACACTACCTTCTGTTTGTCTCATGTGGCCCAGTCTCAAGTCACTACATGTCCACATCTTCCTCCAAGAGCACATGCTGGCGCCAAGGCCTTCCAAGCCCTTCCAAGCCCTCAGGGGATGCACAATCCACAGGAGAACCAGACATAGCTCCTCAGAGGAGAGTAAAAAAGGACGAAGGGCCCAGAAGTCTCCTGAGGACTGCAACAAGGACAGAGGCCCTGTCAGGCGGTTTGCAGAGGCAAAAATCGAGCATATGGGTTAGGGAGAGGAGTAATGAGAAGGAGTTCAGGCTGGAATCCAGTGAAGACACTTCAAGTTTTTAAGAGTGAGATAAGCAAAGTGGTACTTTTGGTTAATACATCAGAAAAATATTAATTGGAAGTAGGAAAAATTTATTATTTATTTATAACTCCTCTCTCACCACTCTAACAAAGGAAGCAGCAGAAACTAAAGGCAAGGAGACCTTTTAAATTCTCGTAAGGTAGGGGTCAAACTACTTTTTCCCATTTCTCCCAGCACCTATCTAAAAGTTAGAACAACAGAAGACAATCAGGAAACACTTGTTTATTGGGAATCAACAAATTCTTAATCTACCCCAATCACCAATGAACAAAGAAAATCAAATAATTCATTAAAAACACCGTGATAAAAAGGAACAATACTCCAATCCCATCCCCGTACTACCCCAGGAGACTTCCTATCCAGGAGAAATCTCTTCCAGTCATTTGTCTAGATTCTTCTGGTTGTTATCACTTTGCTGAGTATGCCCATAACACTCTCCATCAGATTTACCTTACTGATACCACTCCCCACCTCCCCCTTTCAAGCTCCAACTTTTTGATATTTGAATTCCTTAAATAGCTTTCTATGTAACTTTAGGATGCTGTTCACAGAACCAGAACTATATTTACATCCCTGTGGTTCCAAGGTAACTTTTGGGTCACTCAAAGGAGAATGTCCCTACATAAGGTACAAATACATGATCTCTACTCATTGTTAATTACTCATACTTGTGTTACAAATAGTTTGCTTTATGCCTTGATCATTCTCTTTTGTTGTTAAGGTTTCTGCTTCGCATGGAAATTTTTTCCCATCTCACAAAGGGTTCTATAGTTTTTTCACTATATCCGTACCATCTTCCAGCTTCTATCTATTGCTTGTAATCCATTCCATTCTTATTCTTGAAGAAATTTTTCTTGGATCCACCAAAATTCTGAACAAAATTTGGGATGAATGTGTTCCAGGCCTGTTGTACAGCTGGCATTATGAGATTTTTCACTGGATTACTAGATTAATTCAATCATTTCTTATATTCCTTATCTTTCTCTTTTTTTGATTTTCATCTTCACGTAACTACTTGAAAAAGGTACAAAGTAAATTTTTGTTCATGTCTGAAAATGAGTTTATTTTGTAGTAACAGTATTCTAGGTTCAAAATCATTTTCTGTCAGGACTTTCGAAGACCACTGCTCTGTTTCTTTCTGGTTGTCATTGTTGCCGATGAGATGCTGTTTCCCATCTCTTTCAGAAGACCAGGTATATCTTTATGGAAACTTTTAGGGTTTTCTCTATCCTCGTTTTTCTGATACCTCACAGTGATAATTCTAGCAGAAGGTCTTTATCTTTCTGGGCAATGATTAGGCTCTTTCAATATGAAAATGACCAATCTTTTTCACTCCTGAAAATTTTCTTCTTATTGTTTTTAATATTTTTATCCCTTCAATTTTCTCTGCTCTCACTTTCCAGAAAAACATTTTGGCTTTTCTGGGTTGCTCCTCTGCTTTGTTTTTATTGCTTGCACACATTTTTTTGCCTTTATTTTGGCTTTATTTATATTAAAAGATTTTCTCTTCTAATCTACCTATGGAATATTTTTTAACTTGGCAAAACTATAATTCACCTCCATGAGCTCTTTTTAATTTTGATTATTTCTTACTCACGGCATCTCTGATTGCTCTGTCGCCACATCTTGAATATCTCGGAGAATCCTAAATAGTACACTTAAAAAATAAAATTATCTTCTGGCCTCTGTTTCAGGTAAGGTCAAATTTTCCATCTCTCTTTCATTTTGCAGGTTTTCCTCTAATGTCTGGAGATTCTTGGTTAGCCACTCACATTAAAAAACAAAGGTTCGCCATAAAAAGGAATGTAGTTGTTATGGACTATACTTAACAGCAATACCATACTAGTATGACACCAGTACTAGGGGTAAATAATTGGGGGTGGGGGGTCGGCATAAGGGATATGGAGTGTTTTGGGTTTTATGTGTGGCTGTGTATATCTGTTATTTTTCTGTAATGGTGAAGATAAGCCTACTAATTTATAAACACACCTAAGAGTCACCCCCAGAGAACCTCTTCTATTGCTCAGATGTAGCCTCTCTCTAAGCCAAACTCTACAAATAAACTCATTACCCTCCCCTCCCCCTGTGTGGGACATGACTTTCAGGGATGTAAGTCTCCCTGGCAATGTGGGACATGTCTCCCAGGGAGGAGCCTGACCCTGGCATTGGAATGACAGTGCCTTCTTAACCAAAACAAGGAAAAGAAATGTAACAAAATAACATTTCAGTGGCTAAGAGAATTCAAATAGAGTCCAGAGGTCATTCTGGAAGTTACTCTTATGCAAGCTTCAGCCAGATACTATAAATTGCCATGGTTTATCAAGCTTCAACCAACAGTAATCCTGAAAACCCTAAAGAAAACCCAGGGCTCTCTCTAAGACTCTATGTTTTACTTATTAAATTTATTTTCCAGAAACTTAAAACCTCCAGATTGTTCCTATGCCAGAAAAGTCCTGAGATTTGTTCCTATGCCAGAAAAGTCCTGAGATTTAGAGGTACCAGCCTCTCCCAGAGCATCAACCAGTTGCATTCCCCTACCCCAAAATGTCAACATCTCTTTTTAACATGAAGTTAGAATGGCCATCGCCCAAATATCCCTGAAGACTGAGAAAAACGATCAAATGAGAGGGAGGAGCTATAACAGGGAAGTTAGGATTTAACAGATTATGACTACTGAATCATTACATAGATATTTCTTTTTAATTTCTAGTGTAACCCATACTATACGTGGAAATTTGCTCTATAACTACTGGTTAAACTGTATTTTGAAACTTATCACTTTCCTGTATATATATTTCACAATAAAAAATGTTAAAAAAAAACAAAAACAAAAAACAGGAATGAAGTACCAATAAATGCTATAGCTTGGATGAACCTCGAAAAGATTATGCTAAGTGAAAGAAGCCAGACACAAAAGGTCATATATTATAAATGATACATATGTCATTTATATGATATACTCAGAATAGGGGATAGGGAGAGACTGCTTAATGGGTACAGGTTTTCCCTCGGGGGTGCTGAAAATGTTTTGGAACTAGATGGGGACGATGGTTGCATAACACTGTGTATGTACTAAATGCCACTGAAGTGCACACTTTAAAATGGTTAATTTTATGTTATGTGAATACTACCTTAATTTTTTTTAAAACAAAAAAGGGCTGGAAAATGAATTCTAAGCTGTGTCAACATGGAAAGAACCTGTCAACCAACAGGCTTTTCTTCAGGCTCACAGGCAGCTGTTACTCAAGGGTCCCCAAAATGATAAATGAGGCTGTCAAATCTCACATTTTAAGGATCCTATTTCTCCCCAGCTTATTCATTTCTTTAAAATAAGCAGATTTTTTTGGCCTAGAGACTAAATGGGGGTGGGGTTGACTGTTCTACGTACAAACAGTTAATCCCCCCATTTGCAGCATGCTTTTCTCTCCCATCCTTTGTTGAATCAGAGCCTACAACTTATTTAAGGATCTGTGGGATAAACTGGCTCCTATGTGCAATGTCACCTCTATGTACTACCCCTCATCCCATTCTGTTTGTTATTATGAGTTTATAACATTTATATGCCTTTACTTTCATTTTTATGGTATTTAAAAATGAAAGGAGAACAAAAGTATGTTTCAACCATCTTTAAACAGAAGCATTAATAAGCTAGCAAAAAAAGATATGTTCTACTACTGTGCTGTAAAATCCAAAACTTCTAAAACATTCAGATCGTTTTTATGATTGCAGATACCATTAGTCATTTTCACACATCAAAATTAACATAAGAATCCACTTGATAATCAATGACATATGAAGTCACTTTTAGACAGCAAAAATACTACAGGAAGCCTATCCAACTTTGGGCAGTTTAAATCCTAATGACACCCTGGTTGTAAAACCAGTATACTCTGAATATTGGACACGTCCTTGCAGCAGCCAAAGAAAGGAAGCACCTCTCCCTCTGCACTTCAATAACCAAAAACACCTGAATTATTTCACTTTTTTTTTTTTGTACTTCCACCTGAAAATAATGTAAAATGCCCTGGCCTCACCCGTGAGGATTTCTGTTTGACTAAATCTGTAAGATGTTCAAGTTTGTTTCAGAACTACCGAAATTGATTCTACTATGCACCCCAAGCCAGGAACCATCCATCTGTGAGGTATACATCATCTCACCTTAGGAGTTGAGCTGGCTTCACGGAGCAAACAGAACCAAACTTTGGGCTTAAATTCTGAACTTTCGTATTTACTGACCTGGGCTTAGACAGTCAGATCAATAGCAAGCAACAGTTAACTGAGAACACAACATAACCAGGCATTTTTGCAAGGTACTGACATGCAAAAAGTGTTCATGTCCTGTCAAACAAATAATTTCCAATAAATGTAAGTATGTCCAAGAAACATGCACAAGTGGTACAGAGGCAAGAGTAACCAACTCTGCCGGGGGATCAGGGAGGGCACTTCATGGGGAGAAAGGAGTCAAGGGTAATTCCTCTGTTACTACCAAGGTGTTATTCAGGAAGCTGAATTTGATGGCATTGGTTTTATTTCTTGTAATAGGAGGCAAAGCTACTTACAGAGTTGGGGAAATGATGGTGAAAGTGTACAAATGACTGGTAAGGGCTTAAAATCAGGAAGAAGAGATGAGAGCAGGTGGAGCGTACACTGGTTAGGAAAGAAATGGCTAGTCAAAGAGAACAGCTTTCCTAGATAAGACCACTCTTTGTTCATGATTATAAGAACAGCTCTGTAATCCTGTTAAATCCCTAAACAAACCTCTTGCTCACCATGCCTTTATTTTCCTCTACTTATGGTTGATAAACTGCCATCATCACTGTGATCACTTCATGTTTATAAAGGTGTGTGATAGTTCAAAGAAAAGGGAACACAATATAAACCTCATGTTCTGACAGCTCATGTCAGTTAAGCAATAAAGTCACAGGGCAGGCACATTTCAGGCGGATTGAGCTGAGAAGTCTCCAGCTGTCTTACCAAACACCTTTCTCAAATCTTTCCTACAACTTGTCCCTCTTTGAGGCAGACAAATCTAATCCCTCAAATTTTTCCTAGAACAGCGATGGCAAAGTTGCAAACTAAAAAAAAAGAGGAGTTGATTGGGAACATAGCAGTTGCAAAAAAGTAAGGGATGCCTCAGTAATAATGAACCCAAAGTCAACTAAATACTCCAATAAATAGTGCTGTCAACACAGGCACAAGATCAAACACAGCAGTTGACCTAAAATGCAGAATCACAGGCTATTTTCCCCTATATCCCTTTCATAGCCTCAGTCCAAAATTTATTTTGTGTTATTTTTACTTTTCTTATCAGTGAGCCCACAGGAAAAGGGCACCAGAGGTTCTAGATGAAGGCAAAAGAGTCCAAAATACATGACCCAACAACTTTCATATGCATCTCAGAAGCATGAGTCAGCAATATATCGCCTAAAACTTTCCTTGATATGGCTCCTACCCTATGACTCAAGATGCACAATCCTGAGACTGTGCTTTAAGAAAGCACAACAAACATGTGAATGCAACATTGTCACTGCTTTTGCTCTGTCTCCTCCATGACCAAGCAAATTTGTCTGAACACAAGTGTGCCAGGTATTTTACATGCATTATCTCATTTAATGCTATGAAGAGGTATTATAATCATTATTTTAGAGACTAGGAAACTGAAGCTTAAGGATGTTTAATGACTTGCCCAAGGTCACATTATAATTAAGTGGCAGAGAAGGGACTGGAACGCAATCATCTGACTACTAACCCAAGTTCTTTATCCACTCTCCCCAACAGACACAAAGGTCACATTTACGAAGATGCTCAATACAATATGACTGGCCCCCACGTGTAACATAACTCATGAGAACTCACCTAAATGACCCAGGGGAGAGTTTCAGCAAATTATGGTTCAAGAACAAGAAGGTATACTGTATGGCTGTTTAAAGTAACTTATGAAGACAAAGTAAAAAATGGGAAATGTTTGAAATATATATGAAAACACACACACACACACACACACACACACACAAAACAGAATATATAAACACATATACATGGTTACTAGAATGCAATGTTCTCCAGGGCCGAGATATTTTGTCTGTTTTGTTCATGGCCATAGTTCCAGTGCCTGGCGCATAACAGGTGCTTAACAAATACTGGTTGGATGAATGGATGAACTGGAGCACAGTAAAGTTACATATGAATACTGACCAGATTCAAAGGATAACAGACAAGGAAGAAAACTCTTATTTCAGGTTAATGGGATTATGAGTGATATTCTTTTCTTTAATATTGTGGAAACATTATGTTAAAAGCAAAAATTTAAATAGAAATAAATTCAGGATTAGGACACGTGTAGGATTAGAATTACCCTTTGATTACACATGGTTCACATGGTTCCTAAAGTAGTGTAAATGCACAATAAGACTAGAATGAAAGCTGGCCTTGAATCTGATAAAGAGCTTCTTTTCTGGAAGGTAGTGAACAAGTTGTGTATGGTGCCAAATACACAATGCACACAAAGTCAGTGATGACAACAACCTTTCTAAACTGGCAAGACAGCAACAACTCTAGCACTAGTTGTACTCAGGCAATTCTCAATGTCACTCTGGACATTTCTCATCTCCCTTTTAAAAATAAATTTATACACCAGTAAGAAATACCTCAGACTTCCATACTAAAGGATCATGAAATATGTGAACACACCCACTAACAGCCAACTATTTGAAAGTCAGGAATTTAATCTGGATTCTACTTGGATACAGGCATGCAAAGAAACCTGACAGATCCAAAAATAGAAATCAGATGGCTGCTCAACACACAAACATTTGGTGTTACTAGGTCCAACTTGAAGATACATTCCCAAGAGTAGTGACAAGAAACAACCATTATTAGGTTAATTAATGACTATGTAAATAAATAAAAATAAAATGGTCTTAAAATTCAGCTATACCAGGATACAAGAAAGTTGGTTTAATAATTAAAATTAAAATCTTCATCAGATACTATACAAGAACTTGGTACGTCTTAGAGAAAGGCTAAATATAAGGTATTTTATATTAAGAATATCAATTTTCATGTTAGAAGTGACAAAAGCATAGAAACCAGGTTGTTTTGAACGTGAGACTACAAAGACTCCCACTGCACTCAGTCAGAAGCTCTGAAAACTCATTATGATTCATCCAAAAAGGGGAAAAATGATCCACAGAAGAATCTTAAAGAGATTTTCCAGCTACATTTTGCTGAACAGCAAAAACTAGATTTTAAAACAAATTCAAGCTAGAGGGTGGCAGAATAGAGTACTCTAGGGAACATTTTCCCAACTGTACTGCATACAGTTAGTACAGCAAATTCAGAGTGAGAACTATAATAAAAACTCTCATAATAATCGGCTTATTTCACTAATCCTACCTGGGGAACAACAGGCTTGAGAAATGAGCATTGCAATTAATTCACCATGCCACTCACATGTGTCAAAGAAGTTTAAAAAATCTGTTCCTTTCCTCCAAAAGTAAAGATACCTCAGGCTGCACTGATCCTCCAAATTTTACTCCCTTGGACCTATACATCTTAGTCTCTTGCTCCAGCCTAGAAGGTAACCTTCCTACCCCTATGCTCATCACTCCATGGGGCCTGGATTTCTCCTACCCACCCTTCTACCCCACCTTCAATGTTCTCCTGATTCAATTCAAAGTTCAGGTAGCTCACTGTAGCTCCATGAAATAGATCTAGCCCAAAGATCTCCCTCCTAAAGCAACAGGGCAGGACCCTGAACTGCCTCTCCTGCCCACACAGCTAATTTGTGGCTGAGAGAAGGAACACACAAAGTAAGAGACAAGTTTGGCTCGTCACCAACCTTCAAAAATGAAAGACGGTTCCCTGTATATAACCCTGTATGGGCTCTGAGGCTCTACTGTGGCTGAATCCCTTCCCAGGTAGCTTGTTAGCAAACAACTCGTGTGTTCCATGGCACAATATTAATGGGACTCACTGAATAAATGACCATATTCTTCCTGGCTAATTATAGCACATTTTGCAATAAAAAATGTTCTACTAGAAAGAATATCTCTCATCTGTGATAACAATACAATCATTTTTGCATAAAGATCATATAAAAATATATGGTATAAAAAAAGAAATTTGTTTCTTTAAAAACTCATACATGAACACTAAAAATACCTATTTGTCAGATATTCTTCCCCTTCTGTCTCACAACACCTCACTTTGCAATCATCTCATCTCCTATAACTATACCATTTGTGTAAAATGATAGCTCATTCTCAAACAATGGTTCCGTGGTGTTTTGCCACTACATCTGAATAGCAATAGTGCTTCCCCACCTCCCCACCCCCCACACACATACACAAGCATTTTTGCTGTGTTCTATGCCTTTGATTTTCTGGGCACCTTCCTCTCTCTGGATTAATGATCTTACCCAGGGACTGCCCCAAAGACACATACAGGGAGTTACCCTCTGACACAAAGGGCCCTCACTAAACCAGAAGTGTCCCAAACAATTGGGATTTTTCGACTTAACATACTTCAAATCCCAAAAGGCAACAGAAGACTCAACTTTAGGCTATACTGTGGCTCATCCATAGGCAACTGCTAGCACAAAACAAAACAAGTACACAGATATGAGAATCAGTGAAAAATTCAAGCTACTCTTCAGACTTAGACAGCTTTTGTTCCTGGACAACTGTTCATAAGGCCATAATTTAAAACTTTTTAAACTACAAACACATTTCCTACAAGCCAAAAAGCACCTACATCATACAAAAGAATATGTTAATATGCCACAGGGTTGTATAAACAGCACCATGACCCATGGGGGAAATGACTGGAGCCCTAAGGATTCTAAAACACGGAAGGCTTTCCATGGGGCTGACCATCCATCAGACTAGTAAGAAGAAAGGATAGGTACCTGGGCCCCTTAGCTGTCTCTGAAAGTTGGCACAGAGAGCTTCACAAACTGGGAATTCTTGTGCATAGACAGCAACATCCTGATGAACTTGGTCAACTGACACTACCCAGCACATATCCACACACCTGACAACTTCTCTAATTTTAAATACCAACACTATATATAACTTGGCAATATGCTTAAGGAAAAGAAACCAGTGGACAAGTGAGGGAGAGGTGTACATGGTGAGGAAGGAAGGGGTCTGGTGTCTCTTTTCTACCAGGAAAATGCGTTTTAGAGGTAGGTGTTTCAGCACCTGTGACGCAGGCACAGTGCAGAAATCCCAAACCCAGAGGTTTCTGCTGAGCACAAGAGAGGAAGCCTACATTCACTTCTAGGAGTCAGTCATATACAAAAAGCTTTAGCTTTCAACTTCTAGCCAGCTGCTAATAAAGCCTTGAAAAGGCACCCTGAGTATCTAAATCCAAGGTATTGGTTAGCCTTTGTTGACCACCTAGAAAAAAAAAATCCCTAAACTAGAAGATAAAGCAACTCTTTAGAAATGATACATGGTTTCTATTTAAATACCAACAAGAAAATTTATTTGGTTAAAATCATGCATATGTGCCCTTGACCAATAAGTTGAAGAGACAACAAAATCCCTAACAGTTCCTGAAAGAAGGTCCATGAACAGTGAAGTAAAAGACATGCCTCCACTTTCACAGAATGCCCAATGCCAGAAGGCAACAAAATGATCATAAACAATGTAAACAGTGAGGACAATGTTTGGCCCGAGGTGCAAGACACAGAAAGGTATGATAGTTTATGGGTTTAAAACAAGATTCTTGCTGGAATAATTAAGTTTGTTCATTGTTTAAAATTTCCCCATTAACATCCCCTCCAAATTCAATGAAACACAAGGGAGAATTTAGTTTTTCTTAAGAATTTTTGCTAAAATCTATTTCAACATTAGATAATAGTAATCAGTATATGAAACAAACGCGCTCATCAGATTATTCAGGGCAAACCAAGGAGATCTGGGTACTCTCAAGACATTTATTAGTCATTCAACATGGTTGTGTAGATGATGGCAATTCTGATGCTTAGCATATCTTACCTCATAAAATTTCATGACTCACTTTCTGACACAAATGCTAGTCAGTACAACTCTGTTAATGACTATGCACTTCTGGTCCGTCTTTCCTGGGTCCACCCCACCCCTCCTTTCCAATTCATAGTAACTTGGGAATATGAGGACCTTAAATGTTTATACACTAGAAAACAAAGTAAATATAACAAACTTGTTCCAAATGCTGCAATACAACATGTACTTTAATTTGGTTTCAAGCTACAGGGCCATTCAATCAGCCTGAAGGAATCACTGATCAGCAGCAGCTCATCATCCTTAGATTTCAATGGGGGATTTACGCTTGGAAGTGGCAACAATGCTCACCTTTAGCGCAGAGGCTAAGCTGGTCATGTGCTCATTGAGGGCACCCTCTGACTCCTTGTAGGTCAAGCAGGTGAACTGGTACTCCTCAGGATCAAAGGCATCGGCCCCCTGCTGCTCCACATCACTGGCGACTCCCACATAATAGTCCTCTATGTCCCCAGGGTCCTCATCCTCTTCTTCCTCTTCCTCCTCACAATTTGGGTCATAGTCCTCTTCATTGCTGTCAGATCCCTGGCTATTCATGTCCACAGACATCTTAGCATACAGCCGAGTTCCAGATTAGGAAAGATGTTGCTTCTTTCCCTTCCCCTCAGACTTCACCGCTTTCTCAAACGCATTAGTGTTTATGTCTTCTAAGGGAAGAAAAGAAGGAAAAAAACCCACAAAAGTTACTTTTTCCCCATAGGAAGTTGAACAGAAACCATTCAAGAATCAAAATGGCACAGTACTGGCCCTAACCCCACTATGTTCTATTCTTACTCTGGTCGCATACAGGGCACCTCACCTTCATTCCTCTGCCTAGGCTTATTAAGGGAAACCCTTCCTTTAGAGAAACAAAAGTGGCTGAACATGCACTGGTAACTTCTCATCACGGGCCTGGCATGAAAGGACAAAGCTGTCTGCTCCATGTCAGGGAAACAAATTCCCATGGGCTTGTCCTCCCCACAAGAGTCCTTAAGGGAGGAATCTCTGCAACTGGTTACACATAGGGGAGGCAACCTAAAGGTTTAACTACCACAGTTTAAAATCTCCTTGTTAATCATGGCCCACTGTGACCCAGCACATAAATGGGGATATAGTTTCTTCGCACTAAACTACATAGGAAAAAAAAAAAAAACAGTGCTTCACAGACATCACTCTCAGATATCTAGGGAATAAGCACACAGTAAAGAAAAATAAAAGCCACGTAACCCTTCTGAGTCGCAATTCAGTATCTTCCTTTAGTCTGCAAAGTTAATTAATTTCAGTTTTCAGTTTTAAAGGCTTCTACTGACTCTTTAAAAGGGGTATCTAGAGGCAAAGAAACTGACCCACTAGTGAAGGAAAAGTATAGATATTCTACCTCTGCAGGATCAAGGCTAGAGAAACTAGAATCTACTTAGGGTAAAGAAACAAACGAGTTCAAATTGAACTAGCTACTGAAAAATCCTCACAGATCAAAATGTTACTCAATTATTAAATAAAAAAGAACAGTTAAGAAAGCAAAGCAGTCGTAAGTTCTAACCTTGTCTCAGAGAAGATTTCAGCAAATACCCTTAATTTTTCTGTGTAAGTACTATTTCAAGTCATCATCTGCAGGAAACCATATCAACTAGTGACTTAAATCTAAAAATTAATAGGACCTTAAAATGCAAGAACAGTTCAATTCACTGTTATGTAAACAATTAACATAAATAAATCTGGATTAAATATATAAGTAAATGTAGTCTATCTGAGGTAGACAATCTCTTTTTAAAAAAACAACCACAACATAAAACAAAGTTTAAGAATAGGTACTAAAAATGTAACCAGCCTAGAGGATTTCAGAACCACTTTTTTATACTATTAAACTATCAGTGGTTCCAAGTTTGACATATAAATTATAAATGCTCAAATTAATAAAAAATCACATTAATGATAGGGCAGAATTATTACCATATGACCTGGCAATTCCACTCCTCGGTATATTTACATACCCAAAAGAACTGAAAACAGGAACTCAGACAGAAATTTGTATACCAATGTTCACTTCAGCATTATTCATTAATAGTCAAAAGGTAGAAGCAACTCAGAAGTCCATCAACAGATAAACGGATAAACAAAATGTGGTATATCCCTAAAAAAGAATATTTTTCAACTGTAAAAAGAAGATAAGTGCTGGTATATGCTACAACATGGGTGAACCTTGAAGATACCATGTTGAGCCAGACAAAAAAAGGACAAACACTGAATAGTCTCTTTTATATGAAATACTTAGAATAAGCAAATTCATAGAAACAGAAAGCAGAATAGTGGTTACCAGGGGTAGGGGGAGGGAGGAATGGGCAGTTATTGCTAAGTAAGTATGAGTTATGATTTGGAATGATGAAAATAGTCTAGAAACAGATAGTGGTGAAAGTTATACAGTACTGTCAATGTACTTAATGTCAAAGAATTGTTTATTTAAAATGGTTAAAATGATAATGTATATTTTACCACAGTTAAAAGTAAATTTTAATAAAATTTTAAGAACACGTACCAATATAATATTGACAGTTTATTTGACTTTTAAAATTATTCTGTATGGTAGGACCACTTAATCACAACTGAAGTTAACTATGATATTTTTCTATTAGGAGAAAAGTTAGTCTTTGAATTAAAAATACCTGCAATTCTTGAAGATCTGCTAGAAAGACTTCACCCAAATAATTAGTATCATATGATTTCCATCTAAAATGAAAAGAGAGAATAATATTTGTATATTTTTCATTGGTACTGTTTTTGCAAGTTTATTTTTAAAAAAACAAAGACATTTAAAAGTACAGTAACAAGGGGCCAAAGAGACTATTAAAACCATCATTTCTTAAGTCCCAACAGAAATCCATTTGTCATAATTATATTGACAAGAATTACATTGCCTCCTAAAAAAATGAAGTATTCCAAATAAACAACTGACAATAATTTAGCCTGGGATACCGCTGATAAAAATAGATACCTAATTTCTTCCCTTGGTTTGAAAGCCCACATCCTTACTCCTACATTCCTATCTTTCAGATTCTCTAAATTAACTACCATAATCTCAATCCCAAATGCTGGTAGTCAAGGCATTCAAATTTTTCAGGGGAAAATATAACAGACTTAAAATTGGACTTTCACTGTAAAGTCACCTCCACTGTGGTAATCCAACACAGGATACTGGTAATATTTCAGAATTCACTTTACTCATGAAAGTTAGTATAAAAAAAAAAAAAAAAAAAAAAAAAAAAAAGTCCCCAACAGGATGCCCACCAGGCAATATTAACACCGATTACCTACGTCTCTTCTGCAAGCTCCAGGGCCAGCCAACTACCCCAGAGTTATAGATCCCACTATCAAAGACTAAATAAATTATTCCTGTTGCTCACTCAAAAAAAATTACAAATTTTATTTCTACTGCTTTATCTCTTAGAATTTCTGAGAAACCCAAAGTTTATAACTTGCAAAGAAATACTTCAAAAGACAAGCAAATATAAATCAAATGAAAATCACAGTGCAAACGATGATTGCAAAGGATTATTTTTTTATCTGTTTATACAAAAACAGAGGAAGAGCAATTGATTTTTTTTTCAACCTCTTTTCTTTCTACATTTTTATCTAAGATACTACCTACAGGGCAAATAGAATCCATAAATACTGTCCCTGCCTACAAAAATCACTACCAATAATAGCTCTCATTTAATGAGAGCCAATTTCAACTCAGACTTATTCTGTCTCCCAAATCGACAAAGTGACTGTCATCCCTTTCTTACACATGAGAAAGCTACAGTTCAGAAAGGTTAAGTAACTTGCCGAGGATCCCACTGTCAGCAAGTGCCCAGTGTCCTCTACCAGACCATTGGCCTATGTGGATTCATAACTCTCCATCACCCTTCCAGAGAATCTGATAACATCCACAAAGGTACCAAAAGACCCTCAAGAATCACACCAACAAAAGTACATGCTTTTTACATTCTCTGGGCTTCTCCCCAGTATTTGGGCTTAGCGGTTACCCACAAGCTTCTCAGCAAACAGAGGAGGAAAAACTCCCCAGAAAAAAAAACACAAAACTTCATTTTATACTTACTGGGCATTCTAGATTCAGATTTAAATAAAAACTTATTTTATTTTCAAAGTTAAATATCCGTGTTCTACTTGAAAGAGTGCTGACCTTCCCACCCTACTCAAAGGAGCCAGAATGTATTGTACTATTGTCTTATTAACAGAACTGATGACAAAGCTTTGATTTCTTTGGAGACTTTAAATATTATTCCAACATCCCAGATAAAAAAGAAGTAATAGAAATTACTTTCCTCCAAAGCTAAAGTCAAGTGTTCAGAGGACCCACCCTAGGCTTTCTCAGCAGGCCTGACCACACCAAGGAAGGAAAGGATCCAAACCGAAGACTTCTCAGTTTCACGTGACAAATAAAAAAGCACAGACTTCTGGGTGAATCTGACAATACTTATTCCAGATATTTTATTTAGCACTTAGCCATCATTTAGTAAGTCTACATATCCAAAAAAAAATTAATTGGCACAAAAATATGAATCAATAACTCAATTTTCTAAACCCAACAGTCTACACTTGCACTGTGCAACACAGTAGCCACTAACTGAATTTATTTAGTTATTTAATAACTGTTTAAATTTAACTTAATTAAAAAACAAAACCTAAATGTAAATTTAATTCCTCAGTTGCACCAGCCATATGTCAAATACTCAGTGACTTTACGTGTGACGAGGGACTACCGTACTGGAAGCAAATAGAACATGTCCATCATCGCAGAAAGTTCTATGGGACAGAACAACCAGGAGAAGCGAAGACATCCGACAACACGGCTGCCTCTCCCGCGGCTCACCCGGCAGCGTCGATCGAGGCGGCGGCGCAGATCCCGTCCGCATGTCCCTCGGAGGTGCCGCGGTCTCCAACATATCCGCGCGGAGTTCTTGGTCTCGCGCTAGACGGGAACCCTTTACAGGGAGGCGTTAAAATTCCGCGCGGACAGCTCTGAGAGAGCTCCAATGAAGACTTGAATGAAGACCCCCGGAGGTGGCGCGTTTCCCCGGCGCGATCAGCGGGGAAGGCCCAGATGCGCCGGCGCAAGTTCGCAGAGCCGCTGGCCTCCGACCTCTTCGAGAAATGAGGCGACGGCGGGAGGAGGAAGGGCGGAGAGACGCCCGGTGCTTGCCCGCTCCGGCAGCAGCCACCTACCGCCCTTCCGCTCCGCTCTGGCCCCTCGACCAGCGGCGGGGGGATGTCCGGACCACGTACGAGGGGCGGGAGGCGCCAAGGCCTCGCAGGCGACGGCGAAGGCGGAGTCCCGGCCCAGCCCGGGAGGCGCGCGAAGAACCCCCCTTCCCGCCCGGGTAAACAAGGCCTCGACGCGTGCCGTGTACTTACCGGGAGCCGCAGCCCAGCGGACGCTGAGCCGGGGCGGGCCGGGCCAGGTCCCGCCGGACCAGAGTAGAAGGCCGGCAGCAGCGGAGGCGGCGGACCGTCGCCGGTCGGGGCCCGCGCTGCTTCCTCCGGCGGAGCTGTCCCCACAGCTCCGGAAGTGCTCGGCACGGCTGCGTCACTTCCGGCCCGGGATCGACCTGCGGTCGCCCGGGGTTACGGCAGGCGCTGAGTATGAAGGTTCCGCGGACTTTGCCTCCGCGTAGCAGGGCCCTCGGACCCAAAGTCTGAGTGCTGGAAGTAGCGGAGGGTTCGATTTACCGAGGGATGGTCAAAGTCATCTTTTCCCGCATGCGCCCACCAGCCCCGCTCCCGTGGGATATTTTTAACCAGTGTTTTTCTGACAGTGTGACTACTTGGGTGTCGGGCACCGCGATAGTACCCTGGCGTCTGTGGAGTGGATAAAGGACCGCTGTTTCCCGGCTGCTGTCCGAGGAGAGCTGAGCCTGGGAGTCTGCGTGACCGAGTTGGGATATTGACGCCTCCGCACCGAGGCTGTATCCTGGTGGCCAGGAATCGTTGGGCTTTTGCTTTCTCCGCCTTTCCCTTATTCGCCGCCAGGTTCGACTGCTTCTCACTCACCAGACAAGATGAATCGTAATTTCTTTGCCGCACAGTTTCTTCTAGCTGCCCAACCATCCTCATAGTACAGGAACTATCATTATGACTTCCCAAACCTTCTAGGACTTGTTGTCAAGTGTTATGAATAGGTAGAGACACGGAGGCTCACCCAAGTTGCTGCTGCACGACAGTGGAAACGCCTGTGTGAAGCTGGTGATGGTAGGGAAACTCCTCTTGGCTATGCAGATCTATAGACAACAAACCCAGCCATTTCCACCCATATACGAATGGTGCATATGCAAACATTCAGGATATGTATATGTAAAAGGCTCTTATTTTCTGCAAGAGCTACATGATTTTCAGTTTCCAGTCTAATTCAGAGCATGTATCTCAATAAGGTGCAAATACTAAAAAACACCAAATTAATTTGGAATGAAAATTAATAGTAATGAGTAATTTATTGTAGGGTTATGAGTTTTGTATATTAGCACCATAGAAGTCTCTACTATAATCCAGAGTACTTGTTTCCTTTGTTTTGACAAATTATATCCATTTAAATTGTTTATAATACTTGCAAAAGACCCAAGATATATTTTCTGCAAATGAAATTTCAAATTGAAGCTCTCACTTTGGGTTACTGGTAATAAGTCCTCTCCGGTTAATAGAAGGGAAATGATCTTTCTCTAGAATTATTGCATTTGTAAAATAGAGAATGAGATGTTCACATAGTCAAGCACATGCAAGCATATACAGTGTATTGGAATCCTTATGCTTTGTATTATTCTTATTTGTTCACCTGTCTTTCCTTGCTAAAGGGTGAGTTTCTTCGTGGCGTAGATCCAGCCTTGTTTTTGATACTACTCTTATTAAATAAACATTTATTGGGGTGCTGATGATAGTATTTTTCACTAGTGGTAATTTCTTCTCTGGAAATTATTTAAAAATTAAGCAAAAAATTTAAAGATATGCTAAAAAACAAATGCATGTATGTGTGCTTTGGAATGCTGATTCTAATAGGAAAAAGTTCAGCATCCCATATGTCCAAAAGTAGGAGCTTTGTTAATTCAATTATGATGAAATATACAATGACGAGCCATTAAAAATGATGCCGTATTAAGGCGTCTGTTGACAAGGAAAGGTATTTGAGATGTATTCTTAAGTGATAAGAATAGGATATAAGTATGTATGATACTCCATTTTCAAGATATGTAAACGTAGTAAAATACAAACATAAAACATCTCTTGCTTTTTGAGGGATGGGAATTGAGGCACAATAGGAACGGAGTATTTCTGTGCCATGATTTATGGGGCCTCAGTTGTAAGACTCAAAATCTTGGGGCTGGGATCATCCGAAATGTTGTCACTCATACATCTGGTGGTTGATGGTGGCTGTCAGCTGGGAGCCTAGATGGGGCTGTCAGGCCACACCCACACATGATCTCCATTTGGCCTGGGCATCATAACATGGAGACTGGATTCCAAAGGCAAATATCTTGAGAGCCAGCCAGGTAGAAGTTATGTCACCTTTTATGACCTAGCCTTGGAAGTCACACAGCATCATTTGTACCATGTTTTATTGGTCAAAGCAGTTATAAAGGACCTCCCAGGTTCAAGGGGAGGGAATATACCCTCCCCTCAATGGAGGAATATCAACATCATATTGTAAGAAAAGCATGTGAAATGGATATATGTTGATGCAGTCATCTTTGGAAAATATAATCTGTCATGTTAGCATCTATTGCTGTTGTATATATGTATGTTTTTCATCTTATTAATACTTGCCTTTATTGATTTTAATTACAAAACCAATGTAAAAAATTAAAATAGTACAAAAGTATTATAATAACAAAAGTAATGTGAACATTCCCATTAATTAATCCAGGATTGTTGCTGCTGTCCATAGTTTGATGCACATCCTTCCAGGGCTCTTTCTATGCATCAACATACATATCTGTATCTACAGCTATGTACATACATGCATCTTTTTCATTAACAGTAGGCTAACATAAATATTCTGCTCTTTTAGCCTAGTAGAAGGTGCTATTATTATCCCCATTTCACAAATGAGCAAACTACGACACAGAAAGGTGAGGTACCTTATCCAAAATCGTAAAGCTATAAAGTGAGTGGCTAAGCTAAGATTTTTACCCCGGCTCCAGGGCCTGCCATCTTTCAGAATGCTGGGCCCTTTCTCAGCATTTCATAGTATGGGTGTATCGTAAACTCCTATTTCAGATTGTTCTGGTTTGCTAATGCTGCTGTTATGCAAAATACCAGAAATGGATCGGCTTTTATAAAGGGGGTTTATTTGGTTACAAAGTTACAGTCTTAAGGCATCAACAATAGGGTACCTTCACTGAAGGATGGCCATTGGTGTCCAGAAAACTTCTGTTAGCTCGGAAGGAACGTGGCTGGCGTCCACTTGCTCCCAGGTTGCATCTCAAAATGGCATTCTCCAAAATGTTGTTCTTGGGGCGTTTTGTCCTCTCTTAGCTGCAGCTTCTCTTCAAAACGTAACTCAGTTGCTCTCCAAAACGTCACTCACAGCTGCACTGAGTTCCTTCTGTTAGCTCATTTATATGGCTCCAGTGATTTAATTCAGACCCACCCTGGATGGATGGGGTAACATCTCTATGGCAATTATCCAATCAAAGTCTTGCCCACAGTTGATTGAGTCACATCTCCATGAAAACACTCAATCAATACGTTCCAACCTAATCAACACTAATACATCTGCCCCCACAAGATTGCATCAAAGACAATGGTGTTATAGGGGACAAAATACATCCAAACTGGCACACAAGTCATCTGTTTTTAGTTTTTACAATTACAAATAGTGCTGCAATAAACACCTGTGGATGTTTACTCTTTTTCACATAGATGTGAAAATCTGGAGGGTTTATATTGCTAGAAATGGAATTGGTAAATCAATTCTTACTGCTTATTTCCCATCATAATAGATACCGCCAAATCACCTTTCAAAATGTCTCCAATTCCTTCATCCTGGCTAAAGGCCAGGCACTGTATTGTTAGATGTAATGGTAAGTAAAGGAGACCACAATCCCTGTGCTTAAGGAGCTGTGGCCTGGTGGTGGTTGCAGAAATTAGTGAAGTAGTTAGGTGTGAAATTGCTTCTGTGATGTGTGTTGCTCAGGAGAGCTGGGAGGGCTCCATCCTCCGCCTCTGCTCCATCTGTACTCACTTCCTGATGATCTCATCCAATCCTTTGTTTTTGTTCTTTCCCATTCACTGATGATTTCCCAGTCTTTATCTCCAGTTCTACCCAAATTGCTGAACTCCGCACTCAATATATTCAGTTGTTCATTTAACACCTCCATTTGAATGTTATATTGATTCTCAAATTTCACATGTCCCAAACAAAACTGGATTTTGTCCCCAAACTTGCCATTCCCCCAGTGTTTCTCAGTTTCTCAATCCCACCATCTTTCACCATTTACTCAGGCCAAAAATTCAGGATTCATCCATGACTTTTTTTTCCTTTCAGATTTCACATTCAATTCACACAGTTCCCACATGCTATCCCTTCAAGATATGCCCTGACTTCAACACTTCTCACTACCTGCTTCTATAGTCCAAGCCACTCTCGGTCCCTGGATGTGAACAGTAGTCCCTTAACTAGTCTCTCTGCTTCTACTCTTGCTCTGCCACAAATGTTCTCTGCACTTTGTCAAGAAGGATTTTTTAAAACCTAAAATATGTCATCCCCCTGTTCCAAACCCTCCAAAACATTTTACCATAGGCTTTGGCCTTGTAGGCCTACTGAATCTGGAGCCAGATGGGCAGAGTTAGAATCGGTTTGACCACTTCCTAGTTGTGTGAACTTGGGCAAGGAACCTCACCTCTCTATAACTTGTTTGCTCACTTCTGAAATGGGGGATGAATTAGCACCTTCTACTAAGTGAAAATAAAAAGCAGAATAATAGTCACAACAGTCTTTTATTAATGAAAAAAGCATGTATAAATTGTGTGTGTATGTAACTGTAGATACAGATATGCATGTAGATGCATAGAAAGAGTTTTGGAAGGATGCGTACCAGTGTTAATATTTTACATTCTTGTTTTTTTTTAGGATAAGCTCTTTAATCCATCCAGAATTTGTGTTTGGTAATAGGTATAGGGAGTCTAGTTTTATATTTCTCATTTGATAGTTAGATGTTCTACCACTATCTATTGAATAGATTATCCTCTATCCACTATTTAGAAAAGCACCTTTATCGAGAATTAAATATTCATGTATACGTGGGTCTGTTCTGTTTTGAGGGTCTTTTTGCCTATTCTAGCTCTAAAGCCTCAATATTTTGATTACAGCTTCAGGGTTTATTTTTGGTATCTGGTATAACAAGATGACCTTATTGCTCTTTTTCAAAAAGTTCTTAGCTAATCTCATACAATTTTTCTTTTGTATAAACTTTAGATTTAGCTTGACATGTTTTATTTTAAAAACCCAGGTGGGATTTTCACTGGGGAGCATTGATTTTATAAGATTAATTTAAGGGTAGTACGGATAGCCTCAACATTGAGTCTTTGTGTCCAAGGTGTATAACATAACTTCATGTTTATTTTGTTTTTCTTTTATGCATTTGAATTTTTATAGATTTATTCACATATCTTCTTTGTTCTAATCCTGGGTGTATTACCAGTTTTGTTATTATTTTGGATAGGATTCTTTTTTGCAATTTCCTAATTGGTTATTGTTAATGTACAGGAAAGTCATTGCTTTCTGAATATTGTTCCTGTGTCTATCCACCTTAGTTAACTTGCTGATTAGTTTTAATGGTTCTTCAATTCTCTTGAATTTTCTAAGTAAGCAATTGGATCACCTGACATGGTGATATTTTGAATTCTTAATTTTTATTATTTAAATATTTTATTCATTCTTTTATCTCCTTCCCTCCCTCCTTTCTCCCTGCTTTCTTTCCTCTCTCCCTACTTTTTTCCTTCCCGTCCTCCATTCCTTTGATCCTATTGCATTGGCTACCATGTCCAGTAAAACGTTAAGCACTAGTCATGATCAAAAGCATGCTTACTTTGGTTCCTGTCATTAATGTTTCAACATTAAATATTTTTGCTATAAGGTTCTGGTCATTACTATGTATTCATGGCAAGGGAATTTACTTCAAATCTTAAGATTACCGAGTTTTATGTTCTTTTCCTTTTTGTTTTATTTTGTTTTTAACAAGGAATGGTGTTGAATACTATTTCACATTGGGCTCTCTGGAAGCAAATGTGGAGATGGAGTTTGGGGCAAAAGATATTTATTAGGGATCAACATATGTAAAGGAAAAGGACAGGAAGCAGGATTGGGCAAAGTCAGGAATTAAACTGTGATGGAGACCTGACAAAGCCACTGCCAACCCAGCAGAGAGCACTAGAGTGAATAGTGCCCACACCAGGCCAGACTGGCCAGATCTTTAGACCCCCCACCTTGCTCAGTGTCTGGGTATTTTTGTTTCATTGGCTGCTCAAGCAAATACCATGCAATGGGTTGGCTTAAACAATGAAAATTTATCAGCTCATGGTTTTGAGGCTAGGAGAAGTCCAAATCAAGGCATCATCAAGGAGAAGCTTTCTTCCTGAAGACTGGCATTCTGGAGCTGGCTACCAGTGATCCTTGGTCCTTGACTCCTCTATCATATGGCAATACACATAGCAGCCTCTAGCTGGCCTCTCCCTTCTCTTATGGATTCTGTTGACCTTCAGCTTCTTGCTTCCTCTGGCTTTCTCTCTCTCTGGAAATGGACACTTAACCAAACTTGCCAGGTGATGCCCAACGTACCAGATACCACCCCCATCACCTCAGGGACCACATCCTATTATCCTATCAGCTGTGCCTTTTCTCTCCTTTATCTCTGCAATCTCTCACTTGCCCTCAGCCTCAGTCTCGTTTTAAACAAACAATGAATCTAAATCCTCCTCTAGTCCTTTCTTTCCCTTCCCTCCCACACTCCTTGAAACAGAAATTGACTAGCTGCTTCTATCTTCTTACAAGCTGTTCCACTACTGGGCTATTGGTTTTCAACCCACCACTGTCAACATTCCTGGCAAGCTTCTCCTAAATGTCACCAATTACTAATAGTTAAACCTAACTAGGGCTTAAAATTCTTTAGCTTAACCTCTGCAGCATTTGTGCCTTTCCTCCCTTGGACTTCAAGGCACCATTCTCTCTTTGTTGTCCTCCAAAATTATAGTAGCTCCTTCTGCTTTGGGGGCTCCTCCTTCCCTGCTGGCCCTCTTCCCATGCCACAGTCTTCCAGGGGTAGCATATACATCTTTATGCTGAAGACTTCCTGGCCTCTCACTCTAGCCTTCACCTCTCTCTTGTTTTTCCTGGTTCCCACGCTGTTCACCTGACAAGGACTGGCACATTCCTAGAGGGGCCATAGGCATTGCAAATGCAGTATATCATTGTCTCTCGCCTGGAATGCTGAAATCCTTTTTTAACCGGTCTCCCTGCTTCCAGTCTTTCCCCACACAAATTCATCCATCCAGAATAAGTTTTCTAAAATCTGATTATGCCACCATCATGCTTAAAATTCTCCCACAGTTCCCCATTACCTCCTAGAAAAAGCCCATAGCACAGAGTTAGATAGGTTTTGCCTTGCCCGGGTTCCTTGCACTTGACTCCACTACAGGCCTTCTGGACTAGCCAGGCCCAGTCACTTCCTGATCCCTATCCTGATCCTTGTCACCCATTTTTCTGCCCCCAGCATACATGGTCCATCTTTCCCCCTCTGTGCTTCCCTCTAGCTTGGGAGTGCCCACAGAGAAGGATGGTGTTCTAGTTTGCTGATGTTGCCAGAATGCAAAACACCAGAAATGGATTGGCTTTTATAAAGGAGATTTATTTGGTTACACAGTTACAGTCTTAAGGCCATAAAGTGTCCGAGGTAAGGCATCAACAATAAGGTACCTTCACTGGAGGATGGCCAATGGTGTCCAGGAAAACTCTGTTAGCTGGGAAGGCACGTGGCTGGCGTCTGCTCCAGAGTTCTGGTTTCAAAATGGCTTTCTCCCAGGACATTCCTCTCTAGGCTGCAGTTCCTCAAAAATGTCACTCTTAGTTGCTCTTGGGGCATTTTTCCTCTCACAGCTTCTCCAGAGCAAAAGTCTGCTTTCAACAGCTATCTTCAAACTGTCCCATCATCTGCAGCTCCTCTCTCAGTTCCTGTGCATTCTTCAAAGTGTCCCTCTTGGTTGTAGCTCCTCTTCAAAATGTCACTCACAGCTGCACTGAGTTCCCTCTGCCTGTCAGCTCATTTATATGGCTCCACTGATCAAGGCCCACCATGAATGGGTGGGGCCATGCCTCCATGGAAATATCTCATCAGAGTTATCACCTACAGTTGGGTGGGGCATATTTCTATGCAAATCTAATCAGCACCAAAACATCTGCCCCACAAGACTGCATCAAAGAATATGGCTTTTTCTGGGGGACATAATACATTCAAACCAGCATAGACGGTTATCAAGTTGGCTTGGCAGGGAGGAACCTGCTACAGAGTAGGGGTGTGTTTATCTTTCCCAAGTTTTTAATTTGAAAATTCTCAAACATAACGGAGATGAAAAAATAATACAGTGTATACGCAGATACCATCTACGTAGTGTCAACAGTTTTTAATTGTTTGTCATATGTGCTTAACACTCTCCTCGAAGTAGAGATTTAAATACAAAATGAACAGTGAGATCTGTTGTAAAACAGATATCAGCTATAACACAATTTCTCTCCTTTCCTTTATATCCTCACTCCTTAAAAGAGTTGTCTATACTCTTTCTCTCCAGCTTTCCTTTGCCTATTCACTCTTAAACCTGCTCTAGTCTTTCACCCCCACCACTCCACAGGAATGTTCTTATCAAGGTTGTCAGTGAACCCCTCCTTGCTATATCCAACAGCCATGTCCCAGTTATCATCTTACTTAACCTATTAGCCACACTGTTCTTTCAACAGTGGTGCAGTGACACATGCTCTTTGGGTATTTCCCCTATTCCCTGGATCTTTTCTCAACCATTCCATCTGGTCCCTTTTCATCTTCCTGATCTCCTAACCATGGAGGGCCACGAGGCTCCACAGCAGAATCTCTTCTTTTTCAATTTGCCATTCACTCCCTTGGTGATCTAATTCAGCTATTGACTACCAGATTTTATCTCTAGCCAGGCCTCTTCTCTGAATGCCAGACTCAAACATCTAGCTGCTTAGTAGGCATCTCAGATTTAACATGTCCATAACTGGGCTGCTGGTCTCCCCCCTCCCACCCCAGTCTGCTCCTTTCAGTCTTTCCTCATTTCTGTTCAAGGTGACTCCTCCAGTTGTGAAGACCAAAACTATTAGCTTTATCCTTAACTCCTCTCTCACACTTTATATCCTATTCACTAGCAAGCCCTTTGGGCTCTTCCTTCAGAATATATCCAGAGTCCGACCACATCTCCTCACTTCCTTTGCTATGCCCTGGTCCAAGCCATCATCTCTGGCCATGACCTTTATCTTCCTCAAGGCTCTTGGCTTCCTCCTTACACCCTATAGTGTATTCCCATTCTGCAGTCAGCCCCACTTGATATGCCCCCACTTCCTCTCTGTCTTCAACAGTTACTCCTTTCCCTCACTCTGCTCCAGTCACAAAGATAAAACACAGCCCATCCCAGGGTTTTGCATTTTTTTCTTCCACTGAAAGCTCTCCACCCCCACCCCATATCTATAGGTAGGACTCAGTCCCTCACCTTCTCAGGTCTTGGATCCAGACTCACCTTCTCAGTGAGATCTTCATTTACTCACCTAATTAAAAATTGCAAATTACTTGCCCCCTCCCCCAACCCTCTTCTCGGCTTTATTTTTCTCTATAGCAATTATCACCACTTGACACTACTCATTTTCACATATTTACCTTTGTTATGGCCTGTATGCTCCATGAGGACAGGGATCCATATACTGTGCTCCTGGCTGTGCCTCCAGGACTTGGAAGGGCATCTGGCACCTTGGGCGCAGCCGACCTCTGCTGAGTGAGTGGACGAATAGGATAACAGAAGAAACATTTAAGTCCGGGAAGACTTCCTGGAGGAGTAAGTCCACCGGCGTGGCGCACCCAAGCTCCGCCCAGAGCGCGTCACGTCTAACCCCGCCCTCTCAGGCCACGCCCACCGCGGCGCGTCCGCGGCCGGAAGCAGCTCCCGGGCGGAAGCCTCGTCGCGTCCCTGGGCCCTCCTCCCGACGTGCCCCGGGCCCGGCCCCGCCCACCAAAAAGTGGGTGAAAGGTCGGCGGCGCCGGCGCTGCGGCTAGTGCAGCGCAGCAGAGCAGAGCCGACTGGAGGCGGATAGACGGATTGACGGACTGGAGGACGATGGCGGACCAGGCGAAGCCCATCAGCCCGCTGAAGAACTTCCTGGCCGGTGGCTTCGGCGGCATGTGCCTGGTGTTCGTGGGACACCCGCTGGACACGGTCAAGGTGCGGGGCGGCGGGGGCGCGGGCACCGGGGAGGAGGCCCGGGCCGGCAACGTGGGGGCGGAGTGCGGAAAACAGGGTTCTTCTCGTGGCGCGGTCTGCGGACTGAAGGGGTCCCACGGGAGTTACCGTGAGAAGTGAAGGGAGCGTCCCTTTCGCTCTTTCGGAACAGGGGGCGAAGCTGTACCTCGTGTCCCAAAGAGATCGTGTGCATAGAGTAAGCAGCCTTTAACTGCCTATGAAGGACTCCGATTTAAAGTTCCCTGTCCGGCCTCCTCTCCTGACCTGGCACCACATCTTTGGGGTTGTTGAAGAAGAAAAAAGCATCTCCCCAAAGCTCTTCTTTCAGCCAACACTGTCATCAAAGTTTCAGCCTGCTCCAGGAAAAGGGCAAGAGAGAGAGGCACGATTATTCTGGAGATGTCCTTTGACACACTCTTTTTGGCACCATCTCCTTTACACTTTTCCAGCGCCAGGAGAGGCCTGTCCACCTTGGGCCTGTCACTACGTGGCAGCTTTAGTGGTCTCCTGAGCCTACACTTCCCTGTCAACAGAGATGTGTGTTCACAGTGCCTAAGTCCCTTTCAAGGAAAGAAGGTGCAGGACTTTGCCTCGGGGGCTGATCCTCACTACCAGCTGAGGAAGCCATGGTGAAACTGAGGCTCTGGGAGGGAGGAAACTCATCAGGGCTTGTTCCTTGGTCTTTCTCACATCCACTTGTGAACTCTTCCCTGTGCTGAAGTCCAAAGTCCAAAGTCCAAAGCCTGTGGCGTGGTGTTCAAGGGTTCATCCTAGTTTTCCAGCTTTATTTCTGGACACAGAATTGGAGGAAATTGACAGGTCATAGCCAGGTGGGCGTGTGGGGAGCAGACTTGAGTCTTTAGGGATGGAGGTGGATGTAGGGGGCTTGTTAGGATGTTGGATCAGGTTTCCTCCACAGGGAGGCGACTTTGGGGTACTTTCTCATGGCAAACTTGAGCAGCAGGTTCTTTGCTGCCTTTCACTCAGGAGTGGAACTGCCCTGAGGTGATTCTGTAGCAAGACCAGGATTAAAGCAGCTGGGCTGATTCGGACACCGTGCAACATAAAATCAGATATTTATTCAGCTTATGGTAAATGTTGTGTGTATTAGTGCTTTCCAGAGAGTAGTTGTTCCAAGTAGCACTAACCAATAAGGGAGGAAGTTGTCTGGCCTCTTCCTACTCTTGATCCATTAGGCAGAGATCTTGTTAGTTCTAGCATAGAGGTGGGAGGGGGAAAGGTTGTCTGAAGAAAAAACCCATATTTGCTGCCTTATACAAATGTTGCTCCTACCTCCATGTCCTTTTGCCTTTCTTCCCATGAGTTGTCCCTCCCAGGAAGGCCCTGATGTCCTTTTTTTTACTGAAGTATATAAATGACTGACATTGTTCACTGGCATATCAACAGCCAGAAAGCCTCTTTTAGCTTAAATCAAAAGCACGAATTGCTGACTGTGGTCCTTTTGGCCTCCAGTCGAAGCTGGACCTTGATTGAGACATTTTCAGAGGTCCAAGACAAATGTGCGGTGGCCTATGTGTCATGATAGGCAAAGAGCTGCAACACTTCAGTTTTGGGGCTCAGAAAGTCTCTATGGCAGGTGGTGTTAGGGCAGGCTTTGAAGGGGCCCTTTGTGCTCTAACTGGAGGATTAGGGAGACTCAGATACTCTGAGTAAGAGGGAGGGTGGGTATGGGCTTAGCAGAGGGCTTTCAGGCTGTAAAATAGCTATAGAGGACTTTAATATTCTTGTTGGTTTGGAGAGTTGGTATCATGATGAAATGGGGATAAGGTTTATATAAAGTCACAAACAAAGTATCAGCCAGAAGTTTTGATCTATTTCTCTCTCCCTACTAACACCCTACTACAGGTCATTGTATTGGTTTGCATATATTATGTCACCCAGAAAAAGCCATATTCTTTGATACAATCTTGTGGGAGCAGATGTATTAGTGTTGATTAGGTTGGAACCTTCTGATTGAGTGTTTCCATGGAAATGTGACCCACCCAACTATGAGTGACACCTTTGATTAGGGTGTGACCTCTTGATTGAATGTTTCCATGGAAATGTGGCTCCACCCATTCAGGGTGGGTCTTGATTAGTTCACTGGAGTCTTATAAAAAGAGCTCACGAGCAGAGGGACCTCAGAGCAACTGAGAGTGACATTTTGGAGAGGAGCTGCAGTTGAGAGACACTTTGAAGACGGCTGTTGAAAGCTGATGCCATTTTGAAATGCAGCGTGGGAGCAAGCAGATGCCAGCCTCATGCTTTCCCAGCTAACAGAGGTTTTCCCCATGACAATGGCCTTTCTCCAGTGAAGGTACTCTATTGTTGATGCCTTACCTTGGATACTTTATGGCCTTAAGACTATAACTTTGTAACCAAATAAACCCCCTTTATAAAAGCCAATCCGTTTCTGGTATTTTGCATGATGGCAGCATTAGCAAATTGGAACAGTTATGCTTGACATTAGAGGATCTGAAAGCCAGTATAAGGGATTTTGGATGCGAAGCATTGGGAGACTTTAGGACTTTTATACTGCCATGTCCCATAAACTCCTCAGATTTGTATGTCACCTCCATTGCTTAGAGAGTTACTTCTTTAGTGTGTTAGTGTGATATTCAACAAATACAAGATGAGAGATTCCAAAGAAATAGACATGGTGAAAATGGTGTTTTAGGAAGGTTAGTATGATGGCCGCCTGGAAAGGGTTTGGAAGCAGAAGAACAGTGAATGGGAAAAATGGACAGGAAGAAGACTGCAGAAGTAACTCGGATCTACTATTTATTATTTATTACAGTATAACAACTTACCCCAAATTTAGTGACTTAAAACAGCAATTAGCATAATTAACTCTTATAGCCTTTATCAGTCAGGATTTTGGGAACCACTTAGGTAGTCGTGAGGTTGCAGTCAAGATGATCCAGAATAAATAAGGAATTCTTACAACTCAGTAATAAAAAGACAGAGAATCCAAGTTACAATTGTGCAAAGGATTATAATAGACATTTCTCTAAAGAAAGTATACAAATGGCCAATAAACACATGAAAGTTGTTCAGTATCATTAGACATCAGGGAAATGCATGTCAAAGCTGCATGATACCTTAAAATGGGATATTTCCACAATAAAAAGTTAAAAAAAAAAAAAACAAAAAAACCCACAAGTTACCACTTCATACCCACTAGAAAGGCTATAATAAAAAAGAGAATAACAAATGTTGACAAGGATGTGGAGAAATTGGAACCCTCATTCATTGCTGGTGGGAATGTAAAATGTACAGCCGCTTTGGAAAACTGTTGGGCATTTCTCATAAGGTTAAACATAGAGTTAGTATATGATCCAGCAATTTCACTCCTAGGTATATAGCTAAGAAAACTGAAAACATATGTTCATATAAAAACTTGTACACAAATGTTTATAGCAGCATTATTCGTAGTAGCCAAAAAGTGGAAACAGCCCAAATGTCCATGAACTGATGAATGGATAAACAAAATGAGGTATATCCAAACAGTGAAATATTATTTGGCCATAAAAAGGAATGAAATATTGATACATGCTGCAGCATGGATGAACCTGGAAGATATGCTATGTAAAAGAAGTCAGTCACAAAAGACCACATATTGTATGATTCAGTTTTTGTGAAATGTCCAGAATAGGCAGATCCTATTCTGGACAGAAAGTAGATTAGTTGCCAGGCACTGAGAGGAATGGGAAGTAAGGAGTGAGTACTAAAGGGTGAGATTTTGTTTGTTTGTTTGTTTGTGTTGGTGGGGGTGATGAAAATCTTCTAAATTTGATTGTAGTAAATAATGGTTTCACAACTCTGTGATTATATCAAAAACACTTTAAATGGGTGAGTTGTATGGGATGTGAATTAAAACTCAGTAGAGCTGTTTAAAAAAAAAATCTGGACCAAAGAAAGCAAAAAAAATAAAAGATGTTTACTAGGGCTGTACTCATTGGAAATACTCACATTCACAAGCTGGCAAGTGGGTGCTGCTGGCTCTTGTCAGGAGGCCTCATTCCTTTCCATATGGACCTCTCCAGGCTGCTCAAATGTCCTCATGGCTCACTTCCCCCCAGAGCAAGTAAAAAGAGAAAAGGTAGAGCTCACCTTTTTATCATCTAGTCTTGAAAGTCATGTAGCAGCAATTCCACCACATTCTTCTCACAAGAAGTGTGTCACTGAGTCTGGCCTACAGTTGAGGGGAGCAGAATTAGGATCTGCCTTTTGAAGGGGGAGAGTGTCAAATAATTAGTAGACATAATTGAAAACCATCATATGGGGTAAGGATAGGTGAAGGCTTGGCTTAGGATGATGACTTGCACAGGGGAAAAAAATTATGATTCTGGGAGCATCTGAAGTACCACTCCAGTGGGCTTGGTGCCAGGGTGATAAAAGCTAGGAAGAGCAACTGAGACTAGTCAGAGGAGATGCCAGGGTTTCGAATCCCAGGAAGGAGAGAGTAGGAAGGTGACCCTGACAAAAGTGGGGCATTCATCTGGAGGATGAGAATCTGGAGACAACTTGAGATGAATGGGAAACTCTTGAGTAGGGAAATTTTCTCCAGGCAGTTGGAAACGTAGGCCTAAAGTTGAGACTGAGAGAAGGTCTTGCTACAGCCAAAAATCATCACTAAGCAGAAGCCCTGGAATCTGAGTTTTTGGAAAGGGAGAGTGGACCAGAGTAGGGTGCTAAACCTTGGAGAATGCCTGGGGTACAAAAGGAAACAAAAGAGGGAACAAGCACTAAGAAGCAAGAGACAGTTAGAAGCATTAGATACACCAAATATTGAGGAGGAGGAGGACCAAGAAAAGTAGGACTTGTATAATTTGATTAAATCCACCTAACTCCAAAATGCCTTTATTGGACAGTTGCCTAACCACAAACATGACACTATAAATGGACGTAGGTTTAGTGGCTGAGAGCTGGAGCTTTGTCAGCAGGCAGATCTGGCCTCAGCCAGCTTCTTAGGTTATTGGGAACATCAAGTAAACTCACTAAACCCAGTCTTCTCACCTGTAAATTGGGAATACCTAGCCCACAGGTCATTGTGGGATTTGCTGGATAATAAATAAATTGTGAAAGTAAGTGGAAGTGGAAATCAAAGGAAGTGTCATTCTATCTAAAAGCAGTCTAATAATGATTTGTGAGTACAGGGTTTAAATAAATTGCAGGAAAGAGAAGTCAAATCCAGCAGGTTAAATGGATGCTGAAGACATGGATGTCCCAGGTACAGATTTCCCTATTCAGATTTTGGCGGACAGTTGGGCCATTGCTACTGATAGGCAGTTCTGAAGTTGAGAGGTGACTGTATTTTAATTTCTGGTTTCAGGTCCGACTGCAGACACAGCCCCTGAGTTTGCCTGGGCAGCCTCCGATGTACTCTGGGACCTTCGACTGTTTCCGGAAGACTCTTTTTAGAGAGGTATGGTGTCTTGGTGCTGTTTGTTCTTCTTACTCAAAAGAACACATTCACAGGGTTGGTCTGTTACTCCCCCCAGGGTAATGGGGTGGTTTTGCACAGCTCTGCTGGAGGTCTAGCCCATAGCTGTGGCTCCTTCCCTGTGCCACCCCATTCCCTCCTTCTGTTCTGTTTGCTCTGGAGACTTTGATAGTTCCAGCTACTGTTTTATATGGATGACCAAAGCTAATAAAATGGTTCTCTCTTTTGGCGGGCGGAATTAAGACCCCAGCAATTAGTAAGGAATAACTGGAAATGTGAAATGGAAGGAAAATGCAGATCTAGATCAGTCAATTTTTCAGGAATTGGTGTCAGAAGTTCACATGAAGTCTGGAGGAAAAGTCAGCCAGTCTTAGAAACACTACGGATCAGCACATTTTCCAAATTGGTGTAGGGTTATTGGATTACATGTTAATTTTTCAGATGTATGTTTTCTAGTGAAAACATGGGATTTTATAAAAGCATTAGTGGTGCTTTTTACTCACTTTGTTACCACATATGTAAAAATACCTTGTTGAGAACTTTTCCGTTCCTTCTTAAACTATAACTCTTTAATGAAAATTTTCTAAAATTGATCATGCGGATGTATGCACAACTATGTGATGATACTGTGAGCCATTGATTGAATACTTGGATGGTTTGTACGGTGTGGGAATATATCACAATAAAATTGCAAAAAAAAGATTATGTAACAAAAAATATATAATTCTTAAATGTATAAACATTCTATTAAATATACACTTTGTTAAATATGTAGAAACTGAGAGGCAGGTGTCATCTGGATTAAAAGGAGTTGCTGGTAAGTGATGAATTCAGCCTTGGAAGAGAAGTTCCTGGGATTCCTGCAGGTCTCAGACGTGGGGGGAAGGTCTCAAGGTTGAGCCCACCTGAACACCCATGTGTTGCTGCTCTTGTCTCTGTAAAGCACTCCTCCTTACATCTGTGGTATCCAGGCAGAGTCTAATCAGTGCCCAAGAGAGTCTCTGGGCACCAGGTCTGCTTAGCATCCCCTGGCCTTATGGAAGAGAGGCAGGCTTGAATGCCTTTTGGTCTGCAAATTATCAAGCACCAACCCAGGGGCTGGGCAGTGTACTGGGTGCTGGGATCTAGGTAAGAATCATGTATTTATTTATTTGACATAATTGACAATTATTAAACAATATACCCACCCCCTGCAAGATGTATATGCATACAGAATATTGAGCAAGACACATATACACTGGATCATAAAACAATTCTCAACATGTTTAAGATGACTAAAATCGTAGAGAAGGTTCTCTGACCGCAGCATAAATTAATTACAAATCAATAGCAAAAAAAAGATATCTGGAAAATTGCCCATATATTTGGAAATTAAGCAACCCACGTAATCTAAGGGTAAAATAAAACACATGGGGAATTTTTTAAAATTTTGATATGAATATTTAAAACAGAACATATGAAAATATGTGTGGGATGCAATGGAAAGCAGTGTTTAAATGGAAGATTATAGGAGCTAATGCTTACATTAGAAAAGATAAAAAGGTTTAAAATCAATAAACTAAATTACCACATAAAATATCTAGAAAATAAAGGCAAATTAAATCCAAAGTAAGCAGAAAGAGGGATAGGAATATGATAGAAGTAGAAATCAATGAAATAGAATATGAACAAATAATAGAAGAAACAATAAAACCGAAAGTGACTCTTTGGAAAGATTTTTAAAACTTGATAATCCTTGTCTAAGTTACTCAAGAAAAAAGGGAGTGAACACGAATTACCAATATAAATAAGGAAAGAGGAGACATTACCATATCAATTAATTCAACTTCTCTGACAAAATGGACAAAGCTCTCTTTGTAAATGAAGCTTACCAAAACTGATACAAAATGAGATAGAAATTCCTTATTGTCCTATGGCAGTCAAAGGAATTGAATTTGTTATTTAAAAAAAAAAAAAAGCCATCTCGGCATAGAGGAACCTCCAGGCTCCCAAGTCTTCACTTGTGAGTGTGCGTGTGTGTGTGCTAATGCCTGTGCGAGAATCAAATATTTAAACCCAACTCACGCAGAGTTGAATAGATGTCCTCAGTCCATATTTGTGCCTGTTTTTTGCTGTGCCATACTGAACTCTTTGCTCTCTGGAGCTCCCAAGCAGAAGTCTCGGTTGTGCCACAAGGAGCTGGGTGGCCAGCATAGTGGAAGGAAGGCTGGACGTGTTTTCAGGAGGCATGAGCTTGGCCTCTGAGGACCTGAACGTCCTCCTCTGCCTAGGTGGGGAATTGGGTGGGGCAGAGGCTTTGGAAAGACTTTGTCACATGCTACTGTTACAGCTCCTCAGAACCTTTCCCTGTCCCATCTATCCTTTCCTGTTTATCACCTCTGCATTTTATCCTCTGTGAGTCTGCCTGCACCTTGTGGTAGTGTTAGGCCTTTGCAGGACCCAGGAGGGGTTCTGATAGTTACAGTTGTTGTTCCTTGGGTTCTGGGAAGAAGATCCACTGTGAATGCTCAGGGTCTGCAGCGAGGCAGGTTCTTGGGCCTAGATCTGTGGAACCCTCCCAGTGTGCCAGTGGCACTGTTTCTCCTGCCACTCCCTGTAAGGAACAACCTTATCATTTTTTATATTTGTTTTCAAAATTATGCCTTATTTTGTATTAAAGTGATACATGTACTTAGTTTGTTATTAAAAGTCTTACAACAAAGTAACAGACTGTTCCTCTCCCCTGGCAGTCTCTTGAGGCAACTACTTTCAGTTCTTTTGTGCTATTTCTACCTACCCATTTCTACAAAATACACATTTATTACTGTATTTGATAAATCTTTTATCTATTTTGGCTAACCATTTGTGATCAGTGATTTTCATTCTTAACAATCCCTCATACCTTCTCTGCTATACCCATATAATAATATAACACTTTGTTGTTTAATACAGTTTACTATTTTCATGGTTACCAGTTTGCAAGTTTTTTCCTATTAACCAAATAATGTACTATTATGTGCATTTCATTTCTTGTGCAACTTTTTGTTTTTCCTGGTTGGGTTAAAAATCATGTCAGTTTCTTTTGCTTGGTTTCTTTTGAATTTCTGTCTCTATCATCCTGTCCCCTAAATGCTATGTAGGCTACTCGCTGGTTTTCCACACTGCTCAGACAGCCTGTTGTTCTAGTGTGTGTTGTGTTGTTTTGTTTTTCTTGGAAACATCCCTTCTGGAGTCGTTCATCTTTCTGCTCCCATCTGGACTGGCTGTTCTCCAGGTCTGCTGTACCCAGCACCATCTTGGAAATCCGCTCAGTTTTGTTGGGTTGGACCCCTGGTCTCCTGCATCCCAGATCTTCCTCTCCCTTGATTTATTACCTTGTTTTGTTGGGATATCTATCTATCTGTCTGTCTTTGTGTCTGTCTGATTAATTGACCAGCACATAGTCACTTTCATTGTCACGTTATATTGGTGAAAATTGATGTGCAGTCCTAATACTGTTTTCTTTTTAATAAAAATAACATCTTAATATTTGGAAAATAGAAAAATTTCTTAATCACCTGTAATCTTACCCAGAGGAAGTCAAATCACGTCTGTACATTCTGTTTGTACTTGCTTTTTTCCACATAATGGTCTCTTCCCATGTTATTAAGTGATTTTAAAGCCACCTTTTAGTCCATTTATGGAATTTTCATAGTTGGGCTCATGTTTGTGGGGTTCTTAGGTTTGTTACAAAATTTTAGTATCTTATAAATGCCTGATGTCCTTTTTTTTTTTTTATTTAACATTTTTTAAACATTTTTTTATCATTTTTTAACATTTTTTTTTAACATTTTTTAACATCTCAGTATTTCCTTACAATAAATTTCTAGATGGAGACTCTCTGGGTGAAAAGGGTATGCTACATATTGCTAGATTGCTTTCCAGAATGGGAGCTGTTTTCACTTCTTCCACTAGTATGTGAGACAATTATTTCTGGTAAGTGTGGAGGTTTTCCTCCTTTTTAAAGCTCTCCTTGCTGTGAGGAGAGGTGAAGGAAGGGGGCCACAGGTTAGAGAATGCACTGCTTCCCGATTTCAGTTGCATGAAGATTGGTGGTGTCTAGAAAACAACTTCAGCTTCTGCAATTCCTTGCAGGGCATCACAGGTTTGTACCGGGGCATGGCTGCCCCCATCATTGGTGTCACCCCCATGTTTGCCGTGTGTTTCTTTGGGTTTGGTCTGGGAAAGAAACTGCAACAGAAACACCCAGAGGACGTGCTTAGGTGAGTACTTACTGGCCCAGAGCACTCAGTGCTCTTCTGCCTGGTGGTGTGCCATGGGTTAAGGGAAAAACTTTGGCAGCCAGGCAAGGACCATCCTCCTGGTTTTCCTTTGCCCTGTGAACCAAAAGGGAAAAAGAGAAAAACAAAGTCCCCCACCCCCCACCCCTGGTTGTCATAATTTCTTCTGTGAGGTAGTATCACTTACTGGGAATGTTTGTAATACAACCCCAAAGTGTTGTTAGGAGGTTGAATGGTAAAATATATGTAAAGTGCTGTGAACAGTACCTGATACTGCAACAGCATTGTTTTCAATCACCTGGTTGAGAGAAAGGAAAGTTTCAACTTTTGTTTTGCCTTATTCCCATAACATGATTATTATTTCAAATATAAGTTTCTCTGTTAAAGTGAAATAGGTTAGTGTGTCTCCTTTTAATAAACATTGAGAAGTTGGATTTGAGCATTGAGAGTCAGCTGAGTCAGAATTACAGCTCAGAATTTGTAAAGTATTTGACAAAAACAGACTGGCTTCTTGGGATGCAGCAAAAGTCTGAGCAGAAACATTGGAAAACGGGTGCCTCAGTCTGAGCCATGCAGGGTGATAGCTCCTGGGCAGGACTGCAGGCAGCACAGGCCCCACAAAGGCTCACCAGGCTTGGGATCCAGGAGATGGACAGAGGAAGCGCAGGGTGCCATGCAGTTGTCTTCTGTCACCACTGAAGACCACAGCAAGCTGAGTGAGGGTCTAGGACATAGAGGTGCTTGTAACATGGAACTCTCTTTCTGGAGTCCTTGGGACCCTCTTAATGTGCCCAGCTTTTATAAACAGCCATAGGTGGCCCCAAATGTGGGTGCTTTTGAAGCTGCGTTTTACTGCTAGCAAGCAGTCCAGGTGTTCCACAGACACGTGTCCTCTTTGACTATCTGGCCTTTCAGCACATATACTAGCTCACTGTACCAGGGCCACGCACAGGTCCCAAATTGGGGTCCTGCTGGTACTTTGGCCTGTGGGCTCTGTTCCTTTGCAGCCATATTAGCTCTCAAAGAAACACTCTTCCTGCCTGAGCAATGACTCAGGACCCCCACCCCCATAAGTCTGTCAACCTGCCTCTTATGCCTCCCTGCAGTGGCATTTGGAGATGGTGTGGAAATGAGCATTTTCAGGGCCTCCAGGTAGGTAAGGTGGAAGCTTAGGAAGGTCCTGCAGGAAGGTCCAGGGGTGGGGCTGAGGTGGCAGAATGGGCCAGGCAGAAATAGGGTGTCCATTAGTGCCTGGTGCACACACACAGACTGCATTCAAAGGGAAGTCCTCAGTCCCAAGAGAGGAAGATATGCTTGGCTTGGGGTCTGGGCATCCTGGGAAGAGTGTAACATGTTGGCTTCATGGGAGCAAGTTTAGTCGCTGAGAGGGTTCCTCCTGGGGTCAGCAGTGTGAGTAAGATTATGAAGGAGGCCATGCATAAAAGCAAGTCTCTTGGCTGTGCAGCAGTCAGCCCACATGCTGGGCTTGTATGCCTGAGATAGACAGACATGTGAGCCTTGCCTAGGGTGAGTGCATGAAAAAGCAGAGCTACTGAGATCAGTGCTCTTTCTGTAGGAAAGTATCCACAGTGAATGTTCCCCTAGTCCCATTTTGCATTTCTTCCCCAGGTCTTGGGCTGCTTGTTGGGTGGGACCAGCCTGAAGGCTTTGGGCAGGCAGCAGCTGCTTGACAGGTGGGCCCAACTGCGGGGGGGTTGGGGTCAGGAGGGGTCTGAGACTCAGGCCAGTGTGTGAAGTTTTTTCAGCAACATTTGCTAAGTTGTGGAGACTATTAAAATGCTGCTAATTGTAGCGTGCTCCATTGCCTCCATGCTATGCTGATATTGCTAATCCCAAAAAGAAAACGAAGTGCTAAAGGTGGCACGGACAGCTGTGGGTGATAGATGCTAGGAGCTCCAGATTCCTTAGAATGCTCAGTGTGGCTCATTCTATGGAGGCCAGAGGGAAGCCCCATATCTCTGGCCACTGGGGAACCATTCCTTGCAGAGGGAACAGATGCCTGGGTACCATTGTGGCTCCCAGAGCCAGTGAGGAGATCCTTGTTTGAGTCTTTCTGGCCTCACTGCCTCTTGTCCTGTGAAGGTGATCATAGCCATTCTCCCTGGCATTGAGGCTGCCCTGCTAGGGTCTTCTCTTAAAATATTATTAGGCTTTTGGTGAGATTGGAGGATAACTGGTATTGACTGAGGTCCAAATACTGTATTAGGGGCCTTTTGCCCAACAACCCTCCATTGTACAGCTGGGGAACCAAGGCTCGGAGACCTGGAAACTTGTCCGTAGTTATTGTGCATGGCACGCCCAGGGGTGGAATCCATGTCCCACTATGAAACCCCTCGCATGGAAGAGACCTTCTGAGTGTGCACCTCATACAGGTGGGCTTTGTGACTAAGATCCCATTGATCTGGGCATAGAGACCCCTGCCCTAGGAAACTTGACATCAGAATGTACCTAGAACATAGCTTTTGTGCAAAATCTGATTTATTTTTGACTGGGCTTCTGCCCTGTCAAGTACTTATTTTTTTTTACAAAGCCATTCCCTTCCCTAGGATTGTCTTTGTCCTGGATAGTTATTCATACATGCCTTACTTCTGGGTTTTGTTTTCCATACAGCTACCCCCAGCTGTTTGCAGCTGGGATGTTATCTGGTGTATTCACAACAGGAATCATGACCCCAGGAGAACGGATCAAGTGCTTATTACAGGTAAGGGTATGATCTGGATGGAGGTGGCTAGCTTTTTCCACCCAATGTACAGTACTGTGCAGATAGATGTTCATCCTTTATAAAAGCTTCAGGATAGGTGTGCTAAACAGTTTCAAGGTTTTCAGGAACATGCAAGCAGTGGTGGTAGAATCAAGGACCAGGACGGTATAACAGACCAACCAAAAAGTCACACCTGTGGCCTGGCAGCCCAGCCCCTCCTGCCTTTATTAGCAGCCACTTCAGGAACTCTGAAGGTGAATCATAGGTCATCTGTCATCAGGGGAACGAAGTCTTCTCCTACTCAAGATGTCTTGTGACTCTGCATTTTGCCTGAAGGTTCAGCTCCTTTAAAGGACCTGGCTTTGTTTCTTAGGCTGAGGGTAAGAACCGGCTGCCAGTCTTGGTTACCAGCAATTGCCCCACAGAGCTCCTTTTAAAAAAGGAAGGTTACTGCTTTTTTCGTCTGATGGCTGAAGTAATTTAGCACACAATTCTTTCTAGAAAATTTTGGTAATACAAAGAAGCACAAAGAAAAAATGTATGTCACCCATGATACCACCCCACTGAGGTAACCACTGTTAGGCTTTCTTGGTAAACATATATATTAAGAAATGTTATCTTTTAAAATAAAATTGGGATTACATACTGCAATAGTCTTTTTTTTTTAATTGTGGTAACATATATATGGCGTAAAATTTGCCCTTTCAACCATTTTAAAGTGTACAGTTCAATTAATTAATTGAATTACTTTTTTTAAGCTTCAATAATTCTTTATTAAATATTTGACAGTTTGCATCACTTTATTACAATGACTTCATTTTGTCACATTTCTCTTTTTTAAAATTAAATTCAGTTTTATTGAGATATATTCACATACCACGCAGTCATACAAAACAAATCGTACTTTCGATTGTTTACAGTACCATTACATGGTGGTACATTCATCACCCAAATCAATCCCTGACACCTTCATTAGCACACACACAAAAATAACAAGAATAATAATTAGAGTGAAAAAGAGCAATTGAAGTAAAAAAGAACACTGGGTACCTTTGTCTGTTTGTTTCCTTCCCCTACTTTTCTACACATCCATCCATAAAATAGACAAAGTGGAGTTTGGTCCTTATGGCTTTCCCAATCCCATTGTCACCCCTCATAAGCTACATTTTTATACAACTGTCTTCGAGATTCATGGGTTCTGGGTTGTAGTTTGATAGTTTCAGGTATCCACCACCGGCTACCCCAATTCTTTAGAACCTAAAAAGGGTTGTCTAAAGTGTGCGTAAGAGTGCCCACCAGAGTGACCTCTCGGCTCCTTTTGGAATCTCTCTGCCACTGAAGCTTATTTCATTTCCTTTCACATCCCCCTTTTGGTCAAGAAGATGTTCTCCGTCCCACGATGCCAGGTCTACATTCCTCTCCGGGAGTCATATTCCACGTTGCCAGGGAGATTCACTCCCCTGGGTGTCTGATCCCGCGTAGCGGGGAGGGCAGTGATTTCACCTTTCAAGTTGGCTTAGCTAGAGAGACAGGGCCACATCTGAGCAACAAAGAGGCATTCGGGAGGAGGCTCTTAGGCACAACCATAAGGAGGCCTAGCCTCTCCTTTGCAGCAACCGTCTCCTGAATTACTTTTTAACTTAATTAATGATTCTTACAATGTTGTGCTACCATCACAACCTTCCATTTCTAAAACTTTGTCATCACCCAAAACAGAAACTCTTTACCCTTTAAACAGTAACTCCCCATACCCCTGGTAACCGCAAATCTACTTTCTGTCTCTGTGAATTTGCTTTTTGTACGTATTTCAAATAAGTGGAATCATACAATATTTACCTTTTTGTTTCTGGTTTATTCCACTTAGCATAATGTTTTCAGGGTTCATCCATGTTGTCGCATGTATCAGAACTTCATTCCTTTTTGTGGCTGAATAGTATTCCATTGTATGGATATGACCCATTTTGTTTATGCATTTATTTGTCAATGGACATTTGGGTGTTTCCTTCTTCGGCTATTTTGAAGAGTGTTGCTGTGAACACTGGTTTATAAGTCTTGGTATGAGTCCTGCAATAGTTTTATAACCATCTTTTTTCACTTGCTGTATCATAATACATTTCTGTGTAATTATTTTTTCTAAGATAATTTTTAATGGTTACATATTATTTCATTACATGGTTATGTCATTTTTCCAATAATCCCTTATCAGAGGCCATGACAAATTATATGGCATAGTGAAGGTCTTGGTAAAAAAAGTTTTTAAAAATAATTGTGGTAAAATATACATAACATAAAAATAATTTTAACCACTTTTAAGTGTACATTCTATGATATTTACATTGCCAATATACTGTAACTTTCACTGCTATCTATTTCCAGAACATTTTCATCATCCCTAATAGAAACTTGTGCCCATTAAGCAATAACTTAACAGTCCCCTTTCCCCCCAGCTCCTGGTAACCACTATTCTGTTCTCTGTCTCTATGAATTTGCTTATTCTGGGTATTTCATATATGAGAAATCATACAGTATTTGTCCTTGCGTAGACACTTAATTGTATATTTAAAAATTGTTAAAATGATTTTTATGTTATGTGTGTATTACCACAATAAAAATAAATACATTTTAAAAACTCAGTTTGACATATTTGTGTGGGTCTATTTCTGGGTTCTCTATTCTATTCTCTTGATCTGTATGTCTCTTCTTTCACCGATACCACTCAGTCTTGATTTCTGTGGGTATTGTAGTAAGTCTTGAAACAGGGTAGACTTATTTCTCCTATTTTGTTATTTATTTAGATTTTTCAGCAATAACTTTTACTGCTTACATGTGTGCAAATACTAATCTATTGAGTTTAATCTCATTTCTTATTACTTATTACAAAATTCTGCATTCCATATTTCCAATTCACTTCACAATCCTAAGTCATTCTACATATTTTCAATAGTCTTTTTTCAACTTCTGAATTCTTTGCTGAATTATATGTTCAAGGTTTCTTATAGTTTTTTTTTTTCCATCAGTCTGAATTTTCTTATGTGAAATCCAGGTCAAGGTTTTTCCTCTTTGACTAAGATTGTTTCCTCCTCAGTGTAAAATTATTAATGCTAACTCAGGAACGAGTGATCACTGAAAATTTCCTTCCTTCCTGACACTGAAAGTGCTTTATACGGTGTAAATACTCACATATCCTACAAATGTTGCTGTGTGAGTAAATGACCTCTTATGATTTTTCATTGAATGACTTCTCAAGCAGGAATTATCTGTCTCTCCTCCAAGAGGTTTGTCCTCCAAGTAAAGGCATTTCTCTTATTCCTTGTTTTAGCAGATATTCCTATACTGAGTTTTCTTTTGCACACCAATGTGCCATGATAGTGAACAGTGATTACAGGCCTAGGATTTCTATCCCGTGGAATTCAGTCATTTTGTTTAAAGGATAAATTATAAATGAAGGCATTTCCACATTGACTACTGACATAGAATTTCTCTCATGTTAGTTTTCTTGTTTATTTATCAGAATTGTGTATGAAGACACTTTTCTACTTTCTGTACATTTATATTGTAACAAATTAATCATATATGTATATGATTAGGCCATCTATTAAAGGCTTAGCTGGGTACATGCCATTCATATGGATTCTTTTCAGTGTGAATTTGCTTAAGTTGACTGAAGCTGTAAAGATGATTAATGGATATTCCAGTTTGATTACACACACAGTGTCTTTTCAGTGTGTGTATCCTCTAGTGTGTTTAAAGATTAAAGCTATGGCTGAAGTCTTCTCTATAATCAAAACTTTTATAGGATGAGTTCTGTCATGTCATCTAAGGTGAGAACTTTACTAAGGGCCTTCCCATTGATGACATTTATAAGGCATCTCTCCAGTGTGAGTTCTCTCATGTCATCTAAAGGCAAAACAACTATTGGAGGGTTTTCCACATAGATGACATTCATAGGGTTTCTCTTCAGTGTGAGTTCTCTTATGTTGTCCAAGAACAGAACCTTTATTGAAAGATTTCTTATATAGATGACATTCATATGATCTACTTCTAGTGTCAGTTTGCCTGTGTTGATTAAAAGGTGACTGCTCACTGAAGGCTTTTTGAAATTATTTGCTGACATAGGGTTCCTTTCTCATATGTGTTAACACATGGTTCATCATTGGAAATGTCAGTGAAATCTTCTCGCAAATCATTACATCCAAAGGGATTCTCTTGAGTGTGAGATCTCTGCAGTGACATGATGGTAGATGTGTCCTTCTTGCAGATATGTTCCATGAATACCATTTCTTGTTTTTAAGGCTACTTTTCCTACCTGGATTCCGGTTTGGGAGAAACCCTTTCCTCCTCCCCACAGTTCCTCTCCTTGCTCCAACTAGGAAAGCAAATCTGATTTGCAACCCTGATATCCAGTGGATGCATTGTCAATAGCTCAGCTGACAAATGTGTTTGGGTTTTCACTCACAACCCGATAAACACTAGGTAGGCAAAGAGTTCCCTGAGCGGGGCAAGCATGCCTACACAGAGCCACAGGGACCAGAACCTGGAATGGCCACCAGGTAGAGCCCACTTTATTCTTTTTTAAAACATGTTTTATTTATTCCAATTCCTTTGTCTTTCCATATAAATTTTAGAATAATTTAGAAAATTTAGAAAAATCTTGCTGAGATTTTGATAGGAATTATGTTAAAACTATCAGTTTGGGGAGAATTGACACCTTTATTATTTTGAGTTTTCCAATCCATGGACACATATTTAGATTTGATTTCTTTCATCAGCATTGGTTGTTTTTAGCATGTAAACCCTGTACCTGTTGTCTTAGATTTTCACCCATTTTTTGTGTGTGTGTGTGTGTGTTTTTTAGCTTGAGAAATAATATTGTAAATTACATTGTAATTTTAATTTCAGTGCTTCATAGCATTGACTGTTGTATTCTTTGACCTTACTGAAATCCCTTATTAATTCTAGGTGGTTTTCTTGTAGATTCCTTGAAATTTTTTACATTGACAATCATGTCATTTGCAAATAGGGACAATTTTATTTCTTCCTCTCTGATCTGTATGCCATTTATTTCCTTGTCCTGTCTTATTTCACTGGCTAGAATTTCCAGCACTGTGCTGGTTTGGATATATTATGTCCCCCACAAAGCCATGATCTTTTTTTTTTTTTTTTGTAAATGTAATTTTACTGAAATATATTTACATACCATACAGTCATCCAAAGTGTACAACCATTGTTCAGTTTCATCATAAATTTGTGCATTCAACACCACAATCAATTTTTGAACATTTTCATTACTCATAAAAATGGAAATAAGAATAAAAATAAAAGTAAAAGAGAAGACTCAAAACATCCCATACCCTTCCTCCCCCAATTTTTTTCAAATTTTTAGATTGAAATATATTCACATACCATACAATCATCCAAAGTATAAAACAGTTGTTCATGGTATCATCATATAGTTGTGCATTCATCACCACAATTTTTGAACATTTTCATTACTCCAAAAAATAAAAATGAGAATAAAAATGAAAGTAAAAAGAACACTCAAAATGTCCCATACCCCCCCCCCCCATGTTATTAATTTACTTTTTGTCCCCGTTTTTCTACTCATTTGTCCATACACTGGGTAAAGGGAGTGTGAGCCATAGCGTTTTCACAATCATGCAGTCACACTGTATAAGCTATACAGTTATACAGTTGCCTTCAGGAATCAAGGATACTGGATTGCAGTTCGACTGTTTCAGATATTTCCTTCTAATTATTCTAATAAACTAAAAACTAAAAAAGGATATCTATATAATGCATAAGAGTCACCTCCAGAATGGTCTCTCGACTCCTTTTGAAATGTCTCAGCCACTGAAACTTTATTTTGTTTCAATTCTCTTCCCTCTTTGGTCCTGAAGACTTTCTTAATCACACAATGCAGGGTCCAGGCTCATCCCCGGGAGTCACGATCCACATTGCCAGGGAGATTTACACACCTGGAAGTCATGTCCCACATAGTGGGGAGGGCAGTGAGTTTACTTGCTGAGTGGGCTTAGAGAGAGAGGCCACATTTGAGCAACAATAGAGGCCCTCTGGGGGAGACTCTTAGGCACAATTATGAGTAGGCTTAGCCTCTCCTTTGCAATAACAAGCTTCATAAGGGCAAGCCCCAAGATTGAGGGCTCAACCTACTAAGCTGATGGGGAAGTTTAATATTTCCACATTTTCCCACAGTCCCTCTAGGGGGCTTTGCAAAAGCTTTTTATTCTCTGCCCAAATTATTCTGGGTTGTATCGGGACTTCATGCTAGCCTGTACAAACCAACAAGGTCTCACTCCCTAGTCAAGATTTCATGTAATTATGGCATTTGAGTAAACTGACCATACAAGTTAAATTATATAGTGTGCTACAGAAAATATAGATTTTGCACTATATAGCCATCTCTTCCTTTGGTCCCACACAGAAGCCAAAAGCTTTAAAACACAGTTAATATCATCCTCTACCCTTTAGTCTGATCTACCCCAATCTCAACTAAGTCCATTTTGTTCATATCTCCAATCGAAGTTTGTTCTCCTTTTCAGTCTCTTTAACAGTTGATTCATGGGGCGATGCTGACACTCACATCTTCCGAACTCTGGCTCTGAGTCCCAGGTGCCGTATGGACACCCAAAACTCCAGGGACTGACCATGTCACTCACAAACAGCTCATAATCTCAAAATTTAGAAATAACTGTTACAACTCATGAATAGATGGGACTGCTTTAAGGGCTTACAATCCAGGAACCCGTATATAAGCCTTCCCCTTATAACCCATGCTCCCAGATTCAATTCTGAGAGTTCACACATTATTATTAGTCCATATTAGTGAGGCATCATAATGTTTGTCTTTTCATTTCTGGCTTATTTCACTCAAATTCTGTCCTTACGGTCCATTTACTTCATTGCATACCTCACAACTTCATTCCTTCTTGCTGCTCCCTCATGCAAAAACATTCTTACATTTGTACATTTAATCACACTCATTGACTACTCTAGGTTTCACTAAGTTATGCAGTCCCAGTCTTTATCTACTGTCTTTCCTTTTGGTGTCATACAGACCCCTAACATTCCTCTTTCAGTCATGTTCACAGTCATCTTTTTTCAGCATACTTACAATATTGTGCTACCATCACACAGTGTTGTGCTATCTGTTTCTAGATCTACACAGTCAATCCTCTACAACATTTTATACTCCTTCAACATCAAATGCCCGATCTCTACCCTCTTTCTATCTGCTGATGTCTTCATTTCTACACTCTTCTCCAAACCTCTCTCTCCTGTCTTTTCCTATCTGTCTGTAGCACTCCCTTTATTTTTTTTTTTTTTTTTTTTTTTTTTTTTTTTTTTAAATCATCATTTTATTGAGATATATTCACATACCACGCAGTCATACAAAACAAATTGTACTTTCGATTGTTTACAGTACCATTACATAGTTGTACATTCATCACCTAAATCAATCCCTGACACCTTCATTAGCACACACACAAAAATAACAAGAATAATAATTAGAGTGAAAAAGAGCGATTGAAGTAAAAAAGAACACTGGGTACCTTTGTCTGTCTGTTTCCCTCCCCTACTTTTCTACACATCCATCCATAAACTAGACAAAGTGGTGTTTGGTCCTTACGGCTTTCCCAATCCCATTGTCACCCCTCATAAGCTACATTTTTATACAACTGTCTTCGAGATTCATGGGTTCTGGGTTGTAGTTTGATAGTTTCAGGTATCCACCACCAGCTACCCCAATTCTTTAGAACCTAAAAAGGGTTGTCTAAAGTGTGCATAAGAGTGCCCACCAGAGTGACCTCTCGGCTCCTTTTGGAATCTCTCTGCCACTGAAGCTTATTTCATTTCCTTTCACATCCCCCTTTTGGTCAAGAAGATGTTCTCCGTCCCACGGTGCCAGGTCTACATTCCTCCCTGGGAGTCATATTCCACGTTGCCAGGGAGATTCACTTCCCTGGGTGTCTGATCCCACGTAGGGGGGAGGGCAGTGTAGCACTCCCTTTAGTATTTCCTGTAGAGGAGGTCTCCTGTTCACAAACTCTCTCGGTATCTGCTTATCTGTAAATATTTTAAACTCTCCCTCATTTTTAAAGGACAGGTTTGCCGAATGTAGGATTCTTGGTTGGCAGTTTTTCTCTTTCGGTATCTTGAATATGTCATACCACTGCCTTCTTGCCTCCATGGTTTCTGCTGAGAGATCCACACTTAGTCTTATCTAGCTTCCCTTGTGTGTGATGGATCACTTTTCTCTTGCTGCTTTCAGAATTCTCTCTTTGTCTTTGACATTTGAAAATCTGATTAGTAACTGTCTTGGAGTAGGTCTATTTGGATCAGTTCTGTTTGGGGTACACTGTGCCTCTTGGACCTGTAATTTTATGTCTTTCATAAGAGTTTGGAAATTTTCCTTGATTATTTTCCTCTATTATTCCTTCTGCTGCTTTTCCCTTCTGTTTTCCTTCTGGGACACCTATAATGCATCTATTCGCACGCTTCACATTGTCATTCTGTTCCCTGAGACCCTGCTCATATTTTTCCATTCTTTTCCCTATCTGTTCCTTTGTGTGCAGGATTTCAGATGTCCTGTCCTGCATCTCTCTGAACCTTTCTTCTGCTGTCATATATCTCCATTGTGTTTTTCATCTGTTCTGTTGTGCCTTTCATTCCCATAAGTTCTGCCATTTGTTTTTCAAGCTTACAAATTCTTCCTTATAATCCCCTACTATCTTCTTTATGTCCTTCATCTCTTTTGTCACATTCCCTCTCACCTCATTGATTTGATTTAAAAGATTTGTTTGAACATCTGTAATTAGTTGTTTCAACTCCTGAATCTCAGTTGAAATGTTAGTTTCTTCCTTTTACTGGGCCATATATTCCTGTTTCCTAATGTGGCTCATGATTTTTTGCTGTTCTCTAGCCATCTGATTTCTCTCTTTTGCCTAAGATTTTCTTGTTGGTTGACTTTGATCTCTTATCTTTTCTTTTTTCTCTCCCTGGCCAGTAATCAGATTGGCTCTGCTCCCTAGTATTCCCCCCAAAATCAGGTGTCCACCATGGCCTGCCACAGGGATAGGAGGTAGGCATTGGGCACCCCAGCAAGTTCACTGTGTGTGGTAATACAAATCTGCTGGCTTCCAGTGGTGCTCTATTTTCCACCTGCTAGCAAGACCTGGGTTTATTTTGGGGCCCTTCTTTAACAGTTGGATCTTCCCTATTTCTCAGCCAAAACAGGGCTGGGTTTCCATACAGGGTATGTAGACTGTAGAGCAGACGGCGCTGTTTGATAACTTAATCATCCTCAGAGGCTGCCTTGCCTCCAAGCACAGGCTTTGTTTGATACAGCCCGGTGAAACTGCGGGATTCCTATGCCTTCACTTTGCTGGCCAGAATCTGGCTCAATGAGGGGCTCCCTCAGCTGACCCAGCACTACAGCTGTCTCCAAGGCAAGGAAACGACGGCTGGCTGCTGCTTCCCTCAAGGGTGGGGGAAGGGCTTTCAGACCCATGGCTGGAAACGTGTCTCTGTCCACGTTTTCTCAGTCTCTCTGTTTCTCACTGATCTGGGCCTTGAGATGTCCTCTCCTGTCCACCAGGTCTTCAGACAGTGAGGAATTTTTCACTGCTTTGAGATTTTAAAATCTGTGTCCCTGGTGGGAGGGTTCCATATGCAGTTTCTGTGCCTTCCCATACAGAGACTGAGTGTGGGGGAGGGGAAACAACTGGCTGGTCTGGGATGGAAAACTCCTACCTCATATTTCTTCTCTTTCTTCAATTTGGCATTTGCAGGGTCTTTCTCCAGTCTATATCCTCCTCCAGAGTTTCAGACAATTCAGAATTGTCCTTTTTTTCATTGAATCTCCAAAGAGAAGTTGTCAGTAGTTGTTTATATTGCCATGTTGATGATGTCCAGCAATGATCTTTTAATCCAGTATTGTGGGATATTTGGATTAGGTTGTTTCCATGGAGATATGACACACCCAACTCTAGATGATAATTTTGATTAGATTATTTCCATGGAGATGTGGCCCCTCACATTCAGTATGGGTCTTGTTAGTTTATTGGAGTCCTTTAAAAAGAGCCACACAGGCCCAGATGCTTGCTGACACTTTGGATATGCTAGCCCAAAATTTGCTCTAGGGAAGCTAAGAGAGACAAGCCTAGAGACATTCTGGAGAAAGCCATTTTGAAACCAGAATCCTGGAGCAGACCCTAGCCATGTGCCTTCCTAGTTAACAGGTTTTCTGGATGCCAACAGCCTTTCTTCAGTAAAGGTACCCTATTGTTGATTCCTTACTTTGGACACTTTTATGGCCTTAGGACTGTAACTTTGTAACCAAATAAACCCCCTTTATAAGAGCCAATCATTTCTGGTATTTTGCATAATGGCAGCATTAGCAAACTGGAGCAAGGACTATATTGACTAGTTAGAAGGAAATAACTGACATGGTGGAACTATAACATATAAAATGCTTTTAAAATTGCTGTATAGCTACTTGTTAAATTGTACTTTGGAAGTTATTACTTTTCTGGATATAAATTTTGCAATAAGGAAATAACTGAAATTGAGGAACTGTAACCCATAACATTCTTTTTAAATTTGCTCTCTACCCACTTATTAAATCGTACTTTGAAAGTTATCACTTTTCTGTATATGTGTTGTATTTCACAATAAAAAAGAAAGATCAAGATGATAATGGTGAATCAGCAAAGGAGACAGAGAAGGAGCAGCCAGGAGGAAAATCAGCAGAAAGGTTTTCTATTGATTCTAGAAGCCAAGTGAAGACAGTGCTTCAAGGCAGAGAGGGGATCAGCTGAGTCAAACTCAGCTGATGGATCAAGGAAGATGAGGATTGAGAATGACCACTGGCCATCTAAAGGCCACTAATGACCTTGGCAAAAGCACTTTTGTTGGAGTTTTAAGGCAAAAAACAGACTGGGATGGTGTGCCAGTTTGAATGTATTATGTCCCCCCAAACGCCATTATCTTTGATGTAATCTTGTGTGGGCAGACATTATCAGTGTTGATTAGATTGTAATTCTTTGAGTGTTTCTTTGGACTGTGCCCCACCCAGCTGTGGGTGATGACGCTGATTGGATAATTTCCATGGAGGTGTTGCTCTGCCCATTCGGGGTGGGTCTAAGTTGAGTCACTGGAGCCATATAAATGAGCTGACGGACAGAGGGAACTCAGTTCAGCTGAGAGTGAACTTTTGAAGTGGAGCTACAGCCAAGAGGGACACTTTGAAGAAAGCACAGGAGCTGCAGAGAGACAGTTTGAAGATGGCCGTTGAAAGCAGACTCTTGCTCTGGAGAAGTTGAGAGAGAACAAATATCCCAAGTGCAACTAAGAGTGACATTTTTGAGGAACTGCAGCCTAGAGAGGAACCTCCTGGAAGAAAGCCATTTTGAAACCAGAACTTTGGAACAGACGCCAGCCATGTGCCTTCCCAGCTAACAGAGGTTTTCTGGACACCATTGGCTATCCTCCAGTGAAGGTACCCCATTGCTGATGTGTTACCTTGGACACTTTATGGCCTTAAGACTGTAATTGTGTAACCAAATAAACCCCCTTTTATAAAAGCCAATCCTTCTCTGGTGTTTTGCATTCTGGCAGCATTAGCAAACTAGAACAGAGAAGAGAAACTGGGGATAGCGAGTGTAAAAACAACATTTTCAAAGAGTTGTGATGCAGTGTGAAGCAACAACATGAAGCACAGAAAGTGATGTGGAAAATAGGACAGAGTGAAGTTTGTGTTTTTAAGATGGGATAAATATAAGCATGTTTCTGCTTTTATTGCTTGTGAGAATGATCTGGTAGAAAGCAAAAAAAAAAAAAAAAAGGATGCTGTGGGACAGAAAAGGAAGACTTGTTGAAGCAGTCTGTGGATGAGCAAGAGATGATGGGTTTCAATACATAAGTGGGGGGATTGGGGTCAAGCAGAAGTGAGGGCATCCTTGGTGGAAACAAGCGGGGTGGCCACAGATACAGCCTATTCCACTATTCCTCCCTCTAAGTACAATAAAAAATCCTGAACATTTTATATACATATATAACGTAAGAAGACTGAAAGTTTGGAGAGAAGGCAGACTGGCTAGAGAGTTCCCTGGGTTTTCTTTTTGCCTCAAATATCTCAGACTTGGAGCTGAAGAAGCTGGCAACCCCAAAATACCAAATTTCAGAGCATGTTGTATGTTACAGTTCTACCACATCATTTCCTTCTAGCTATTCTAATACCCTAGAAACTAAGAAAAAATATTTATATAAAGATTCAGTGTTCATAATCCTTTGTTAAATCCTGTCTTGTCTGTGGCTACCCCTCCCTCTCATTTCATCACTTTTTCAAGCTTCAGAGATACCTAGGCAATGACCACTGTAAGTTATTCATATTGAAAGGGGTGTTGACATTATGGGGAAGGAGGATGCATCTGGTTAATGTTCTTGAAGAGGCTGTTGTCTCTGGGTTTGGGGACTTATCTGGCATAGGAACGCTGTGGAGGATTTAAGTTTCTGAATAATAAACTTAGTGAGTGAAACTTTTATAGAGTCTCACATAGGGACCTAGGTATTCTATAGTATTTTCAGAACTACTATGGATTAGGGCTTGGATTACTGTGGCCATTTGGAGTATCTAGCTGGGACATGCATAAGAGTAACCTCCAGGATAGCCTCTCAACTCCATTTGAAATCTATTAGCCACTGAAACTTTATTTTGTTACCCTTCTTTTCCCCTTTTTGTTTAAGAAGGCATTCTCAATCCCTCGATGCCAGGGCCAGGCTCATTCCTAGGAGCCGTGTCCTATGTTGCCAGGGAAATCCACTCCCCTGGGAGTCATGTCCCACATAGCAGGGAGGGTAATGAATTTATATATCAGTTTGAGTTTAGAGAGAGGAAAACCACAACTGAGCAAAAAAAGAGGTTCTCTGGAGGTGACTCTTAGGCATAATTATAGGTAGGCTTAGCCTACCCTTCAGGGCCATAAGTTTCACATGAGCAAGCCTCAAGATCGAGGGCTTGACTTATTAAGTAGGAGGTTCCTAATTTCACAGAGAATACATTCTGTCCAAGATAAAGTCATTGTCTCACAGTATCTTCACTTAGTTGTACAATCATCCTTACTCTCAATTTTAAACAATTATCATAACTTTAAACACCCCAAAGCTCTTATCACCCTCCAATTATTTATCCCTAGTATTAGTGTGGTACTGGTAAGGTATTCCTAATAAATATATTCTATAATATGCAATAGGTAGTTTTTCCCATATACCACTCTGTTGTTAACTCTTTGTACCAGTGTCATACCTTAAAAGTAGATCCTGCAAGCACTTAATTATATTTGTAGTGTTAATCTGTGGGATACATGCTTTTAAATAACCCCTTTCAATCATATTCGCTTTCAGTGCTGCACTGATACTTAATAATCCCATTAACAAATTATCATCACCCCTGTCCATTCCCATACCTTTAAGTTCACCCTCATTAACATGTCTGTACATGTTAGGTAATAATTCCCCCTTCACTGTCTTCTGTCTCTAGTTCTCCCATATTCTACATTATAAGACTGATTTTACATTGTTTAGGGAGTTCATATGAGTGATAACATACAATAGCTTTCTTTTTGTATCTGTCTTATTTCACTCAGCATATGTCTTTAGGGTTCATCCATGTTGTTATATGTTTCAGGACCTCATTCCTTCTTACTGCTGCCTAGTATTCCATTGTATATATATATACCACATTTTGTTTATCCACTCATCTGTGGAAGCACACTGGATTGTTTCCATCTCTTGGAAACCATGAACAAGGCCTGTGCCAGTTTGAATGTGTTGTGTCCCCCAAACGCCATTATCTTTGATGTAGTCTTGTGGGGCAGACATTTTGGTGCTGATTAGATTTGCTTGTAATGTGCCCCACCCAGCTGTGGGTGATGACTCTGATGAGATATCCCATGGAGGCATGGCCCCACCCATTCAGGTTGGGCCTTGATCAGTGGAGCCATATAAATGAGCTGACTCAAAGAGAAGGAACTCAGTGCAGCTGTGAGTGATGTTTTGAAGAGGAGCAAGCTTGCTAGAGAGGAACATCCTGGGAGAAAGCCATTTTGAAACCAGAACTTTGGAGCAGACGCCAGCCACGTGCCTTCCCAGCCAACAGAGGTTTTCCGGACGCCGTTGGCCATCCTCCAGTGAAGGTACCCGATTACTGATGTGTTACCTTGGACACTTTATGGCCTTAAGACTGTAACTGTGTAGCCAAATAAAACCCCCTTTTTATAAAATCCAGTCTATCTCTGGTGTTTTGCATTCTGCAGCATTAGGAAACTAGAACAAGGCTGCTATGAACATCAGTGTGCAAATGTCTGTTTGTGTCACTGCTTTCAGATCTTCTGGATATATACTGAGAAGTAGATTGCTGGATTGTATGGTAACTCGATATCTGGTTTTCTGAGGAACTGCCAAACTGTCTTCCACAGTGGCTGTACCATTATACATTCCCACCGGCAATGAATAAGAGTCCCAATTTCTCCATGTCCTCTCCAGCATATGTAGTTTCCTGTTTGTTTCATGGCAGCTGTTCTAATTGGTGTGAGATATCTCATTGTGGTTTTGATTGGCATTTTCCTGATAGCTAGTGAAGATGAACATTTTTTCATGTGTTTTTTTAGTCATTTGTATCCTCTTTGGAGAAGTGTCTTTTTCATGTTTTGCCCATTTTATAATTGGGCTGTTTGTACTATTGTCATTGAGTTGTAGGATTTCTTTATATATGCAGGATATCAGTTTCTTATCAGATACATGGTTTCCAAATATTTTCTCCCATTGCATTGGTTGCCTCTTCATCTTTTTAACAAAGTCCTTTGAGTCACAGAAGCTTTTGATTTTGAGGAGTTCCCATTTCTCTGTTTTTTTTTCATTGCTTGTGCTTTGGTTGTAAGGTCTTAAGAAGCTATCTCCTATTACTAGGTATTGAAGATGTTTCCCCACATTATATTCTAGGAGTTTTATGGTACTGTCTCTTATATTGAGGTCTTTGATCCACTTTGAGTTAATTTTTGTATAGGGTGTGAAATAGGGGTCCTCTCTCATTCCTTTGGATATGGATATCCACTTCTCCCAGCCTCATTTGTTGAAGATACTGTTCTGTCCCAGTGCAGTAGATTTAGGGGTCTTATCAAATCATTTGACCATACATCTGGGGGTCTATTTCTGAACTCTCGATTCCATTCCATTGATCAATATGTCTGTCTTTGTGCCAGTACCATTCTGTTTTGACCACTGTGGCTTTATAGTAGGCTTTAAAGTCAGGAAGTGCAAGTCCTCTCACTTTGTTCTTCTTTTAAAATGTTTTTGGCAAATCAAGGCCCCTTTCCCTTACAAATAAATTTGATAACTCACATTCCCAAATCTGCAGTGTAGGTTGTTGGAATTTTGATTGGAATTGCGATGAATCTGTAGATCAGTTTGGGTAGGATTGACATCTTGATGTTTAGCCTTCCTATCCATGAACATGGAATATCTTTCCACCTATTTAGGTCCTCTTTAATTTCTTTTAGTAATGTTTTGTAATTTTCTGTGTAGAGGTCTTTTATGTCCTTGGTTAAGTTTATTCCTAGGTGATTGATTTTTTTAGTTGCTATTGTTAATGGAATTTTTTTCTTGAGTGCCTCTTTAGTTAGGTCATTACTAGCGTATGGAACATTACTCACTTTGGCGCATTAATCTCGTATCCCACCACTTTGCTGAATTTGTCTGTTAGCTCAAGTAGCTTTGTCGTTGATTTCTAAGGATTTTCCAAATATCTTATCATCTGCAAATAATGACAGTTTTACTTCTTCCTTTCCAATTTGGGTGCCTTTTATTTCTTTTGTCTTGCCTAATTGCTCTAGGTAGAACTTCTAGCATGATGTTGAATAATAGTGGTGACAGCAGGCATCCTTGTCCCATTCCTGATCTTAGGGGGGAGGCTTTCAGTACTCCGTTGAGTACTCTGCTGGCTGTGGATTTTTCCCTTTTGATTTATTAATGTGTTGTATTATATTGATTGATTTTCTTATGTTGAACCACGCTTGCATGCCTGGAATGAACCCCAGTTGTTTGTGTTGTGTGATTCTTTTAATGTGTCTTTAGATTCAGTTTGGAAGTGTTTTTTTTGAGAATGTTTGCATCTATATTCATTAGGGAGGTTGGTCTGTAGTTTTCCTTTCTTGTATTTTTGTCTGGTTTTGGTATTAGAGTGATATTTGCTTCATAAAATGAATTAGGTAGTGTTTCTTTTTCTTCAATTTTTTTGAAAAAGTTTGAGCAGGAATGGTGTCAGTTCTTTTTGGAAACTTTGGTAAAAGTCCTTTGTGAAGCCATCTTGCCCTGGGCTTTTATTTGAAGCAAGGTTTTTCATGACTGCTTGGATCTTTTTGTTTGTAATTGGTTTGTTGAGGTCTTTTGTTTCGTCTCAGGTCAGTCTAGGTTGTTCATGTTTTTCCAGGAAATTGTCCATTTCCTTAAATTGGCATCTAGTTGTCCATAGTATCTTCTTGTGATTTTTTAAATTTCTTCAGTATCCACAGTAATGACCCCCCTCTCATTTCTGATTTTATTTGGGTCTTGTCTCTTTTTGACTTTGTCAGTCTAGCTAAGGGTTTGTCAATCTTGTTGATCTTCTCAAGGAACAAACTTTTGGTTTTATTGATTCTCTCTCTATTTTTTTAAATACAGTTTTATTGAGATATATTCACATACCCAACAATCATCCACAGTGTACAATTATTCACAGTACCATCATATAGTTGTGCATTTATCACCAGAATCAGTTTTTGAACATTTTCCTTATTCAAAAAGAAATAAAAATAAAGTAAAAAAGAACACCTAAAACATTCCATCTCTCCCCCATCCCACTCCATTTTTCATTTAGTTTTTGTCCCCATTTTTCTATTCATCTGTCCATACACTGGATAAAGGGAGTGTGAGCCACCAGACTTTCACAATCACACAGTCACACCATGTAAGCTACATAGTTATGCAGTCACCTTCAAGAATCAAAGCTACTGGGTTGCAGTTCGACAGTTTCAGGTATTTCCTTCTAGCTATTCCCATACACTAAAAATTAAAGAGGGATATCTATATAATGCATAAGAATGCCCTCCAGAGTGATTGCTCGACTCCATTTGAAATCTCTCAGTCACTGAAACTTTTATTTTGTTTCATTTCACTTCCCCCTTTTGATCAAGAGGATTTTCTCAGTCTCACAGTGCCAAGTCCAGGCTCACCCCTGGGAGTCATGTCCCATGTTGCCGGGGAGATTTCCACCCCTGGGAGTCAGGTCCCATGTAGGGGGGAGGGCAGTGAGTTCACTGCTTCGAGAGAGAGAGAGAGAGGGCCATATCTGAGCAACAGAGAGGTTCTCTATTGTTTTTGCATTCTGCAAATCATTCATTTCTGCTTTAATCTTTCTGTATTTTTAATCTTTGTTTTTCTTTTCTTCTACTTGCTTTAGGATTAGTTTGCTGTTCATTCTCTAGCTTCTTCGGTCGTTCAGTTAGGTCTTTGGTTTTAACTCTTTCTTCCTTTTTTTTAAAAAAAAAATTAGTTTTATTGAGGTATATTCACATACCATACAATTTTCTTCCTTTTTAATGTATGCATTTAGAGCTATAAATTTCCCTCTCAGCACTGCCTTCGCTGCATCCTATAGGTTTTGGTATGTTGTGTTCTTGTTTTCATTCATCTCTAGATATTTGCCGATTTCTCTTGCAATTTCTTCTTTGACCCACTGATTGTTTAGGAGTGTGTTTAACCTCCATGTATTTGTGAAAGTTCTGGTTCTTTGGTGATTATTGATTTCTAGTTGCATTCCATTATGGTCACAGAGTGTGCTTTGAATAATTTCAATCTTTTAAAATTTATTGAGAGTTGTTTTATGCCCTAGCTTATGATCTATCCTGAAGAACGTTCCATGAGTGCTAGAAAAGAATGTATATCCTGGTAATTTGCAGTATAACAATCTATAGATATGTCTGTTAAGTCTAATACATTTTTCACATTGTTTAGATTCTCAATTTCCGTACTGGTCCTCTGTCTGGTTGGTTGTTCTATCTATTGAAGATAGTCGTGAATTGATATCTCTCACTATTAATGTAGAAATGGCTATTGCTTCCTTCAGTTTTGCCAATGTTTGTCTCATGTATTTTGGAGCTCCTTCATTGGGTGCACAAACATTTATGACTGTTATTTCTTCTTGGTGAATTGTCCCTTTTATTAATATATAATGTTCTTCTTTGTCTCTTATGACATCCTTGCATTTAAAGTCTATTTTGTCCAATATTAGTATAGCTACTCCTGCTTTCTTTTGGTTGCAGCTTGCTCAGTGAAATAAGCCAGACACAGAAGGAGAGATATTGTATGTTATCACTAATGTTAACTCCCTGAAAATGTAAAATCAGTTGGCTTATAATATAAAATATAGGGGACCTAGAGATAGACAGAAGCTAGTGAAGGGGGAATGATAACCTAATATGTACAGACATGATAATGAGGGTAAACTTAAAGGTATGGGAATAGGCAGGGGTGATTATGTTTCGTTAATGGGATTATAAGTATCAGTGCCCCATTGAAGGAGAACATGATCAAAAATGGTTGTTAAAGGCATGTAACCCACAGAGTAGCACTACAGATATAAATCAGTGCATGATATACTTCTAGGGTATGACACTGGTACAAAGACTTAGCAACAGAGTGGTATATGGAAAAACTACCCATTACATATTATAGACTATATTTAATGGGAATATCATACCAGTACTACACTAATACTAGGGATGAATAATCAACGGCTGATAAGAGCTCTGGGATGTTTTGTATTATGATTATTGTTAGAGTGATAATGATGGTACAACTAAGTGAAGGTAATGTGAGATAGTGATTGTTTATCTTGGGCGGAATATATGCTATGAAATTAGGAACCCCATACGTAATAAGTCAAGCCCTCAATCTTGAGGCTTGCTCATGTGAAATTTATTGTGTAAAAGGAAGGCTAAGCCTGCCTGTAATTGTGCTAAGAGGCACCTTCAGGGAACCTCTTTTGTTTGTTCAAATGTGGCTTTTGTCTCTCTAAGCCCAAATCAATAAATAAATTCATTACCCTTCCCCCTATGTGGGCCATGACTCCCAAGGGGTGAATCTCCCTGGCAACGTGGGACACAACTCCCAGGAATGAGCCTGGCCCTGGCATTGAGGTATTGAAAATGCCTTCTTAACCAAAAAGGTCTAGGCATCTAATTTTCCTGATTGGTTTTTTTGGAGGTTGTTTTCTCTCTTTTGCCTTGGGTTTTCTTGTTGGGTTTTTTTGAGCTCTGTATTTCTTTCTCTCACTTGCCAGTTGTCAGATTGGCTCTGCCCCCCAGTATTCCCCCCAAATCAGGCAGCCACCATGACCTGCCACAGTGATGGGAGGTAGGCACTGGACACCCCAGCAGGTTCACTGTGTGTGGTAATATAGATCTGCTTGCTTCCAGGGGTGCTCTGTTTTCCGCAGGTCAGCAAGACCTACGTTTGTTTTAGATCCCTGCTTTGACAGTTGGGTTGTCTTATTTCTCAGCCAAAACAGAGCTGGCTTTCTGTGCAAGGTGTGTAGACCATCTCCTGTGGTCCTAATAAAGAGTCTGGATTCCAGCATCTTTTTAAAAGTGTTTCTATTCCTTTGCACTTTTCAGACTGTCCAGCAGATGGAGCTGTTTGGTAACTTAATTGTCCTCAGAGTCAGCTTTGCCTCTGAGCATAGGCTTTGCCTGCACAAGTGAGCTGAAACTGGGATTCCTATGTCCTCCCTTTGCCAGCCAAAATCTGGCTTAATGTGGGACTCCACCTGTTGCAAAGTACTAGCTCAGCTGACCCAGCACTCCAGCTGTCTTCAAGGCAAAGAAACTGCCCCCGGCTGTTGCTTCCCTCAAGGCTGGGGGAAGGGTTTTCAGACCCAGGGCTGGAAACATGTCTCTGTCCACATTCTCAGTCTCTTTGTCACTCACTGACCTGGGCCTTGAAATGTCCTCCTCTGTCCTCCAGGTCTTCAAACAGTGGGGGTATGTCCCACTGCTGTGAGAGATTTAAAAATCTGTGTCCCTGGTGGGAGGGGTCCCATCTGCTGATTCTGTGCCTTTCTCACACTGAGCCCAAGTGAGGGGGAGGGGAGAGGACCAGCTCTTCTGGGATGAAAGATTCCTGCCTGATATTTCTTTTCTTTCTTCAATTTGGCATCTGCAGGGTCCTTCTCTAGTCTATAGCCTCCTCCAGAGTTTCAAACATTTCATAATTGTCCTTTTTTCATTGAATCTCTGGAGAGGAGTTTTCATTAGCTGTTTATGTTGCCATTTTAATGGCGTCACTCAGTAATGGGGAGAATTTAGCCCTGAATCAAAGGCTGCTCCAGTCTTTAGAAATCCAGGAAGGTCTACAGATCTAAAGTCATCCACATCATTTATGTATTTATGGTAACTGCAAGGAGTAAAACAGGAGACGATTTTTCCCAATGGCGGCAGATCAGGACAGTGAAGTCAGCATTCTACCATTCTGCAGAGAGAGAGAACCTATTCATCTTTTCTTAACCTAACTTCATGACCAGCTATGGCTTGGAATGGAGTTGTGCTCAATGAATATTTGTTGAAGGAAATGAGTGAATGACAAAAGTATTTGTTTCCTTCTTTCTGGACTTTCCAAATAGCTTTATTGTGAATGCTTTTGTATTTAGAGATTTCCTCAATTCATTTTCCAACTCTTCTGTTAATATTTTTTTCTAGTCAGTATGTATATATATATATTTTTTTATATTTTTGCCTAGCCTTATTTCATATTGATTTCCCTAATATTGCACATTTCAAATACTGTTGATTTGGCAGTGAAATCTTTTATTGGTCTGATGAATAATAACCACTTCTGTACTAATCTTCTGTAACCTGTTGGGTCTATTGACTTTGATGTAGTCATTTCTTACTTTATGACTCTTTCCTCCCTCTCAGATTCAGGCATCTTCAGGGAAAACCAAGTATACTGGTGCCTTGGACTGTGCAAAGAAGGTGTACCAGGAGTCTGGGATCCGAGGCATCTACAAGGGGACTGTGCTCACCCTCATGCGGGGTAACATTTGAAACCCTCCATCTGGGAAGTCACCTGAGGAGGGCCTGCCACAGAGAGTCTTGCTGGATCTCCAGCTTGACCTTGGCACCATGCATGCCGCAGCTCTGGCAAGGCCAGCAGCGTGTGTCCTGGTATTCGACAGCCTTGCCATTGGCTGGCATGGACACGGATGAGGACAATGGGGGAGGGGAGGAGCATTCACCCTTCGGGGAGTGCTGGCCTGCAGATCTTCAGGGATGGAAGCTATGACATTGGCAGTTGGAGAGGAGTGGCTAGCAGGTAGAAATCGTGGCTGGAAATAAGGGGGAGGAAGGAGTGGCTTAGGAACAGTGGAGCTCTCCCTGGTTTGGGGAGGTGTGTCCCACTGAGGGGGTGGTGGGAGAGGTGGAGATGTTGGCACACAGACCCACCTTTGTCCTAAGATGGCAGCTTGGAGGCAGACTACATGTGGTAGCTGTGGTTATAACCACTTGGAGTGGGCATGGTGGCAGGGCCTACTCAGAGGGGATTTTAAAGATGAAATGATGCCCTGTGGGCATTCACTCACTCATACCAGTCGTCAGCCCAGAGCAACAACTGATAGCTGCAAATGATTATTGCAAACTGGATGGGCTGCTGAGGAACGTCTTCTCAGGAAACCTTGAAGGGTCCAGTGCCAAGCTTTGTTCTTCTAAGTTCAAGAAATGTCTGGGGATTTTATATCCTTTAATTCACCTCCTTCTTGCCACTAACAGATGTTCCAGCCAGTGGTATGTATTTCATGACCTATGAGTGGCTGAAAAACATCTTTACTCCAGAGGGAAAGAGGTGAGTAGAACAGAAAAATTTAGAGGCCGTCTCCCCTGTCATGGCTGGGTTGTCCTCTTCTGTGGGTGGGTCTGAAGGCCAACATGGTACAAGCTTGTGGCTCCAGGTCTACTTTCTTCTTGTGGCTGCTGAGGTCCAGATAACAACTTTAACTCTATGCCTCACCCAATAGATGAGTATGTGAAACAGGCACATGAAACCTCTTCCAGGGAGTGGCAGCTAGAGACTTCCTCCCTTCAGCCAGTTTCTGGCTGGATGGTCTGAATGCCACTCCCACACCTTTGACCAGGGATGTGGTTGTTGTTCTGCAGTGTCAGTGAGCTCAGTGCACCTCGGATCCTGGTGGCTGGGGGCATCGCAGGGATCTTCAACTGGGTTGTGGCGATCCCCCCAGATGTGCTCAAGTCTCGCTTCCAGACTGGTGAGTGGCAGGTAGGGGGGTGAATGGGGCCAGAGTGGGTCCCAGCACTGGTGCCCCTGGAGTAGAGCACCCCAAGGCCCTGAGGGATGCTTATTCTCCACGGCACCCAGCACTTGTCTGTCCCATGTTCTCTTCATAGTCATTTGGGTTCTAGCAACCCTAGGCTCATTTTCACATTGGCATAAACACAAAATAAGCTAGATAAGAAGTCACATCCACTCTCCATCCCCTGCAGGAGCAGAATGGCAGTTTCATTCTTCATCCCTCTTCTCTACTCCTTCAGCACCAGTAATCCAGGCATTTGTGCCTCTTTGTCCCAAGGTGAACTGTGTTCTCTGTAGGCTGGCCTGGAATGCCCTGCACGCAAGGTGCCCTCTCTGTGGCCTGGCAGGAAGACTTGACTTCAAGCTTGTCCCCACACGGGTTGACAGAGTCGGGTCAGGAAATTTCCTGAAGTCTTAACATTTGGATTCTACCCCCACAGCCCCTCCTGGGAAGTATCCTAATGGTTTCAGAGATGTGTTAAGGGAGCTGATCCGGGATGAAGGAATTACATCCTTGTATAAAGGGTTCAATGCGGTGATGATCCGAGCCTTCCCAGCCAATGCGGTGAGTGGTTGGCAGGGGCTGTTTTTTCTTTTGGGGTCCAGAGCAGAGAGCAGGTGGCTTGCTTTTGTTCATCCCTGGAATTGGATAAGGGACTCCCTCAGGTTTCCCCCAAATCCTACCCTCAACCAGTCTCCTTATCTGCTTCCTTTCCTGGAGCTATCCAGGGGATTTGCCTTTGAGGTTCTCTTAGGTGAGGGATTTGATTTTCTGACCTGGTCATTAGGATATGCATTTTCTTCCCCCTCTTAGGAATGAGAGCTTGCTTCCCTAACCTAAGGTGGGAATGGAGTAGGGAGGGGTTCTGGTCATGACAGGGCCAACAAAGCAGGGATATCTGTGTATAGTAACATTCTTGCTGGTTTTTCTCTTCCAACTCCTTCTCAGGCTTGTTTCCTTGGCTTTGAAGTTGCCATGAAGTTCCTTAATTGGGTCACTTCCAACTTGTGAGGCTGAAGGCTGCTCGAAGCTTCTGGATGCTGAAAGCTGATGCTGAGGAGGAGCAGTGGACAGGACTGGGAGGTCCCCAAGGGTGAGGGGAGGGGGAATGGTGAAATTAGAGCTGTATATGTGGACTCGGTGAGACTGTTGCCTTAATGATGTTTTCTACCTTGGATAACTTGGTGTGCCATTTTGAAACTCGAATTCATTCTTGTCCATTTAAGGGATCTGAAGAGGATTTGGAGATGGAAGTAAAGCTTCTAGACCAGACACCACCTGTGGCCAGAAAACTGCCCACTGGTTGACTGCTGACCCAATAGTACCCAAAATATTGCTTGCTAGAGAGGGAATCTTATCCTCTCACTGGAGGTACTGTGCATGTTTTCAACCAGGAAAACTGGTCCTTCTTGGAGTCCTCACCAAGAGCCACTCATCTGATTCCCAGGATACCACTGAATCCTGGGCTGCACATAGGGATCTGGACTTGAGGTCCACGTCTGTCTGTCTGTGTGGACTAGGCAGATGTGCTGAGGGGCAGTTAGCCTGTTAACATTTGGGTTTTTATTTTTTTATGCATGCAAATAATCAAGAAATAAAACTTGAGCAGACTTAATTTCCCAGGAGTAGGTGGAGAATTTTCCCTCCTGTACATTGAGGACAGTTTTGAACAGAAAGTCCCGGGTGTAGGAAGGCTCCTTCTGCATACTCTCCTCTCATGAGAGCGCCCTATTTTAACAGGAAACAATAAATATTGTTCCTGATTTTTGCATTGTGTGATTATTTTTTCTTTCAAGTCTCGGCCATTTCTGCAGGTAGCCTGTGGCTTTGGTGGAGGCTGTCAGAGATCCAGGTTCCTTTCTTAGTTATTTTCTTAGGCAGGGGCTTTACCAGGTGTTCTAGTTTGCTAATGCTGCCTGAATATAAAACGCCAGAGATGGATTGGCTTTTATAAAAGGGGGTTTATTTGGTTACACAATTACAGTCTCAAGGCCATAAAGTGTCCAAGGTAACACATCAGCAGTCGGGTACCTTCACTGGAGGATGGCCAGTGGTGTCCGGGAAACCTCTGTTAGCTGGGAAGGCACGTGGCTGGTGTCTGCCCCAAGTTCTGGTTTCAAAATGGCTTTCTCCCAGGATGTTCCTCTGTAGGCTGCAGTTCCTCAAAAATGTGACTCTTAGTTGCACTTGGGATATTTGTCCTCTCTCAGCTTCTCTGGAGGAAGAGTCTGCTTTCAATGGCCGTCTTCAAACTGTCTCTCATCTGCAGCTCCTGTGCTTTCTTCAAAGTGTCCCTCTTGGCTGTAGCTCCTCTTCAAAATGTCACTCACAGCTGCACTGAGTTCCCTCTGCCCGTCAGCTCATTTATATGGCTCCATTGATCAAGGCCCACCCTAAATGGGTGGGGCCATGCCTCTATGGAAATTATTTCATTAGAGTTATCACCTGCAGTTGGGTGGGGTGCTTTTCCATGCAAACAACCTAGTCCAAATGTTCCAACTTAATCCCCACTAATATGTCTGCCCCACAAGATTGCATCAAAGAATATGGCTTTTTCTGGGGGACATAATACGTTCAAACCAGTACACCAGGAGAAAGAGGAGGAAGTGCTATATTGTCCTTCCTTCACTGGCTGCCCCAGTCCCTGCTGCTGGAGGGAGGGTGGGTGAGATGGTACAACCTGATTGTTAGCTTTTTCCACAGTCTGAGTATAGGCCTGGCATGTGGGCCCCCACAAGACCCAGCCTGCCTCCCATCCCTTTATTCATTCCCCTTTCTGCTCAGCAACATGGGTGTCTGAGCCAACAGATGGAGAGTAAGTTGTTTTAAAAAGAGCAAAAGCAATACTGGGTTGTCCGTGTGGGCTTTGGGGTCACCATGTGATCTGACGTGTCTAGCCTGGCTTTACTAATCTGGCCAAAGTTGATGTCCAGGTACAGCCAGAGGTGAGGAAGTTGAGGTGGAAAGTCACAAGCCCGACTATCTTCATTTGTTGGAGGGGAGAGCATGCTGAGGCTGTGTAAGCTGGGCCTCTCTGGCATTGTCCCCTGTCTGGCTGTCACAGTTATAGCTCTGCTGGCACATCCTGCCTTACTGCAACTACACAGAGACCCTTGGACTTTGGTTTTACAACCATCACTCTGTGTGAATGGGTGAGAGGGGCAGGGACTCACCACCATCTGGGAGTTGGGGGTGTGACCAACCTGGCAGGACACTGGCAATTTAAGGGTTTAAGGAAGGAGGCTTTATTCCTGGGAGGATATTTTTTGATGACCAGATAGGAAACAAGGCCAAGTAGAAAATAACGTTTTTTAAAGTTGAAAATTATTGCCTTCTGCTGGGGAAGGTTAATTCGGTATTAAATATGCCCCCTTTCATGCCAGGGGGTGTCTTTGTTTAATCTCTCATTGATTGGAGATGGCCACATACGCGTCTCCTGAAGCTCTTCTTGGCACCTTTCAGTCCTTTAGACTGTCCTGAAACCTCAACTTTTGCCCTGTAAGTGCATTTGCATTCCAGCCTTTTCTCATGGCTCAGTATCACTTTTATTTTTTAATTTTTATTTTGAAATTCTTTCAAACTTACAGGACAATTACAAAAATAATAGGACATACAGAGAGCTCCAACATACCCCTACCTTCCCCAGATGTCCATTCCATCAACTAACATTTTGCCTCATTTGCGGTGTCATTCTATCCACCTATCTTTTTATCTATCTATCTAATTTCTGAATACTTGAGTGTAGGTTGTATACATCAGCTCCTTGAACACTTAACTACTGCCATGTACATTTCCTAAGAACAAGGATATTCCCTTATAATCTTAAGTGCAGTTATCAATTTCAAGAAATCTAACATTGACAGTATATATCCCAATTTTTTCATGCATTCCAATAACATCCTTTCGAGGCTTTTCTTCTCCCTTGTTAGAGCCCATGCTATATCCCATCCAGGATCATCTATTGCATTTAATTGTCATTCTTGTTATTCTTTCTTTTTTCTTTTTTTTTAATTGTGGGAACATACATACAACATAAACTTTCCCATCTCAACCACTCCCAAGCATACAATTCAGTGGGATTAATCACATTCAAATATCGCAGTACCTTCACTACCTTTTATTACTAAAGTTGTCCTATCTCCCCAAACAGATACTTGACACGTTTTGCATTAATTCCACATCCCCCCTATTTCCTGCCCCTGGCAACCTGTACTCTTAAGTTTCTTGTCTATGAGTTTGCATATTCTCCAATATTTTATTTGTAGTTACCATGGGGCTTAAATTTAACATTCTAAATCTATAACCATCTTGTTTGCTTTGATACTAACCTAACTTCAATAGTATGTAGAAATTATGTCCCCCTCATCCTTCCACCTTTATGTAGTTCTTGTCACGAATTACATGTTTATAAATTGAGTCCCAAACCAGTGATTTATCATTATATTTCATGCATTTCCCTTTTAGATACTGTAGGAAGTAAAAAGTGGCATTACAAACCAAAAACACAATAGTATTGGCATTTATATTTACCCAGGTTGTTACCTTCACCGGAGATTTTTATTCCTTGATGCAGCTTTGATCTACTGTCTATTATCCCTTCCTTTTAACCTGCAGAACTCTTTTTAGCATCTCTTGTAGGACCACTCTAGCGATGACGAACTCCCTCAGCTTTTAGCTGGGAATGCCTTAATCTTTTCCTCATGCCCCTCCCCCCCCACAATTGTTGGTAAGCAGTTTATTAGAAAAAAACAATTAAAGTTTCTCTTCTCTCTCCCAAGATCTTAACCAAGCATTTATGTAGAAATACAGTAATACATGAAAACAGAAGTCAGTGTTATATGCACACTGACAGCAAGTACACTAGTATACCCTCTACCAAATGACACTGCAGAGTTTGCAAACTCTGTAAACTGGTGATGGAGGACCGTAGCTTCCAAGTAACATACTTAATCAGACCCTCAAAGTGCCCTAGAAACCTGTATTTTTGACAAAAGACCCAGTGATTCAGGTTTGGATTAAAAGTATGGTTTAGGAAAAGCAATTCCAACCTTACCACGTGTCAGATTAAATATACAATAAAATTAAATTGTAATTGAACCAAAAAAACACAATTTCTCTACATAAAATATTAATAGTTATCTAAATAGAATATGGTTTTTAAAATGAGATAAAATGAAATTGTGTATATGTAGTTGTATTCATCATAACCAAAAGCTATACAATGTGAAACATTAATGGCAAATTCAACTACAAGTGAAGATGTTACTCTGAATTCACATTTCACTGAGCGTCAAAAAATCACCAATCTTTTAGTCCTTTTCTTGTACATTATTCTGTATCCACATTCTCTGCATCTGATTGGATCCCTGGATTTTATTTCATTTTCTGTGTGACATTCTCCACAGATAAAGATCATTGGCTGTTGCTTTGGGGGTTGATGTCCTTCTGGGTGTCCATTGCTGGTCTGTAACACAAAGAAACCTCCTCGCTCAGGGATTGCAAACAGTACACAGCTTGTGGCTCTCCTCCTCATGTTTTAAAAAACTTTTTATTTTGAAATACTTTCAAATTACAAGACAGTTACAAAAATAATACAAACCCCATACAGAGAACTCTGTACCACCACCACCACCATCCCCAATACCCAAATCCACCGATTTAACATTTTGCCACATTTGCTATATCATTCTATCTATCCTATCCATCTATCCATCTGTCTCATTTTTGAAAGACAGTTTTACCAGGTATAGAATTCTTGGTTGGCAATTTTTTGCTTTCAGTACTTAAAATATATCATCCCACTGCCTTCTTCCCTCCATGGTTTCCGATGCAAAGTTTAAACTTAATCTTATCAAGCTCCCTTGTATGTGACACATTACTTCTCTCTTGCAGTTTTCAGAATTCTCTTTATCTTTGGCATTTGACAGTTTATTATAGTATGCTGTGCTCTGGCTCTATTTGGTTTTATACTGTTTGGAGTTCATTGAGCATCTTGAATGTGTATATTCATGTCTTTTGTTAAATGTGGGAAGTTTTAAGCCATTATATCTTTCAGTTTTCTCTTTGCCCCTTTCTTTCTTCTCCTTCTGGCACTCCCACAATGCATGTATTGGTATACTTGATGGTGTCCTACAGGTTCCTTGGGCTCTGTTCACTTTTCTTCATTCTCTCTGCTTTCTTCTCCTCAGACTGGATAATTTCAGTTGTCTTATCTTCAAGTTCTCTGAGTTTTTTTTGTGTCAGCTCCAATTGTTGAACCTCTCTAGGGAATTTTTAATTTACTGTGATCTTCAACTCTGGTTCCTTTTCATAATTTCCACCTCTCTACTGATATTCTGTGTTAATCTGTCATTTTATTGATTTCCTTTAGTTCTTTGTCTATGTTTTCCTTTAGCTCTTTGAGCATATTTAGGATGACTTTAAAAAAGTCTTTGGTATGTCCCAGGTGTGATCCTCCTCAGTGATGGTTTCTAGTGCTTTAATCTTCTTCTTTACCTAGGCCATCACTTGATGTTTTGTGACCTTTTACTGAAACCAGGACATTTTGATATTTTGAAACCTGGAATTTAGACTCTAAGGCATCTGTTCCTCAAACTTGTATCCAGATAGAACTATGACAGAGCTTTCCTTGAATAGCCAGGAGGTAACAACAACAAAAAAAGAAAAAACACCTTTCCCAGTCTTTACAGATTGAACTTTGCTCTGTATCAGGGCTTATCTTTACTATCTGTTTAGAGAATAACTCCAGACCAAAGCATAGGGGCCTCCCTGACCCTTTCTGTGCATGCATCTTGCCTTAGGCATGAGCATGTAGCCCCAGAAATTCTGTTTATGTGGTCTCCCTTCCCTAGGAAATAGTTTCTTCATAGTACCCAGCACCGCACTGGGTGTCCTACAGCCAGCATTCCCTTGCCCCAGGCAGCACGACTTGATTGCCCTCTCCACAGCTGTCTGTAGGAAAGCTCTATGAGCTGCCTTCTACATGCAGGGCAAGTTCTAGGACAGGAAGTTCCTCTGGCCACCACCAGACAGACTGAGCTAGACATACATGTTCCCAATATGTGCCCAAGTGTTCCTCTTCTCCCTCTGGAACCAGGACTAGGGATCTGCACTGGGAGAGTGTGCCGGCTCAACAGGGGGGTAGGGCCAGCTGTGGCGCCCAGAGATCCGACCTTTAAGTTGCCTTTTTCTTGATTCAGTGCTTGCCCTGTGTCCGCAGTCCATTAACTGTTTTCTGGAGCTTTGAGAAAGATGTTTCTGCCAGTTCTTGGTAGTTGTTCAAAGCTTATGTTGGGGGATGGAGCCCTGAAGCATCTCACTTTGCCGTCTTGATCAGGGAGAGGGCCTCAGAATCACTTTTACAGCGTGTGCTTCTGGCTAATTTGCTCTTGGAAACATCTTCCATTTTAAAGTGGACTGTTTTGGTTCCTTGGTGTTAGTGGTGATAGATTCTTTTTTTCCTTTGATGTTCAATAGATGTTAAGTCAAACAAGGAAGCCCCTGGAGGCACCTTCGTGAAGAGAGCAGAGAAGATGGTGACTAACTCCCTCCTGGGTTGCACTTTCTTTTTATGGTGCACTTTGAAATGCCACCTGTTCTTGATATAGCTCTTCTTTTCCCTTTGGGAGCAAGAGGGGTTGTAGTGGAAGTTGGGGGTTTTCCCAGCAATTTCTCTGTCACGGAGCATCTTGAGTCAAAGCCAAATGGTGATTGTTAAAACACCCAACCAGTGAAAACAGCTTCACCCAGGCACAAGGAAGGGTAAAACTGGGGTGAGGGACAGGGCAGTTGTTGCAACAGCAGCCTGTTAGGAGCAGAGTAGCACCAGTTTTCCTATAAGTTTGTACCATCTCTATCTCGCAGTTCTTTCCCTATAGCCTTGAAGGTCAGAACTCCGTACAGACCACCTTTTCTAACCTCCTTATGGGTTCCTTATCCCTCCTAATTATCCTCATGTACCTCAACATTTAATGGATGGGGATTTTTAACCTCATTTTACAGAAGTGGGAGCAAGGACAGACAGGCAAGTTCATTGGCAAGTTTGTAATAGAGTGGGGATTGGTTTCTGGGTGTTCATAGGCCTGAAAAAGGCCCAAGATGTTATCAGAGTCTGTCTTGGGCTGCTTGACCAAGGCTCTAGGAGGCCTGTCCATATTGCAGGGTCAAAGCGCAGGCACTTGGCCTGTGGGTCAATCAGGCTAGGGATGGGACATAGAGTCCAGACAGGCACTGGGAAGGCCCCAGGGCCAGGTGCTCCCTGGGGGCTCTCTTTTCTCCTTTCTCTGCTGTGGTAGCATGCAGGCCTGTAGCTCTCCAACTGGGATCCCCTGTGCTTTCTAGAGTCTGTCCTTATCCTGAGGTGTTCCAGAGGCAGACCCAGGGTCCACTGTAGAGACTTTGACACTTTCTCAGGACAGTGTCTGGGAGAGGAGGGACTCACAGGTACAGAAGGAGATTGCCTGGGAATTAATTGCTCCCTGGAGCATGGATGCTTATTAAAATAGCCAGACCTCCTGGAACAAAGGCAGTGGCTTCATGAGGAAGGGCTGGTAGAGACTGAAGGATAGTTTGGGTGAGGGCAGAGGAAAGACAGCCCTCTTACCAATCCTTTCAGTCCATGGAGGCTCATGAACACTTCTAAGGAGAAATAGAAACTGATAGTGTTAGGTATCAAGACTGAACCAGGATTTGTGGGGGTGGGGTGGGGGAAGAGGGGGGTTGAGTGGCTGAGAGGAAGGGCCCTATTGGGCAAAGAAGAGAGAGCAGTTCTTTCTGGGGCTGAGTCCCCTCAGCAGGGATGGGGCAACAGAGAGGGCATAGCGTGAAGCTGGGGGGATCTGGGCCCAGAGGAGGCTTCCAGAGAAGTCTGGGAGGAATTTGGGCCTCTTCCTTCTTCCTGCAGAGAGAGAAAATAAAACATTTTAAAAATAATCCTATCAAGAATACATAAAATCCATTGTTTCATTGGAAAGAGCAGTTGGTACCCTACCCATGTTCCTTTTCACTGAGACCCACTGCTGTTGGGCTAAACAGTATGTGCCTCCATTGTGTAACTCTGCATCCATGGTTATAAACATCTCTGAGAATTGTCCCCATTGTGACCACATCTGTGCCTGTGGCTGGTGATGTGGCAGTCTCTGCAAGATGTTAATTGTCTGCTGGGTAGTGAGTAGGACTGGGTTGGGTAGAGCACCCCTCAGGGCTCTGGGACCTCCTCCTTTGCACCCCAGGCTCTGTATTTCCTTTGCTCTTGAGGGTCTGTGCTGCTGGCCTTTTTCACCCACTGTCACTTGCTGTTGGAAGCTGTTTCACAGCTATTGAATACACAAGGGTTTGGTTTCCTTGGTAACCCTCAGTACAGCTGGACAGGCTTTAATGTAGGCTGTTAGGCTGTCCTAGGAAGGTAAGGGTTGAAGGATGTGGAGCTCAGACCCCAGGGTTCTATCCTGCTCCAGAGTCCTGTTCTTTGGGGAGCTCAACTGGGCTTATATGAAGTCCCTTGGGGCTCTACTTGCTACTGAAGTGTTGCCTAGAAGGGTGAAGACTTCCTGGGGACCAGATGCTGGGGAAAGGGAGTCAGGCTGGGGCTGGAGGCTGGCTGTTCATCCTTCCTTTGAGTCTAAGGCTTGTCTATGGAGACAGATAGGGTTCCCCACTCACTCCGGAACCAGTGATGCCTTTTGAATACCATGTTTGCTGGATGAACGGACAGGAGAGATGGATGGCCAAGCTGTGGAGAATCTTGAGAACAAACCCTGCAGATGGTCCTGCTTCAAGTAGAGGTCAGTGGGACCCGCTGGCACTCAGCTCTGCCATTAGCCCTGGTGTAACCTCTCTCCAGCTCTCTTTCCCCTATTTTGAGATTAGTGTCCTAACTGTACAGGTACCTGTCCACTTTTAAAACATATAAAAACTGACAATATAGGCAAATAGAGAGCGGAGTTGTGAATTTGCCTTTCCAAAGGGTTGGTTGTAGGACTGCTTGAAGAGGAGCAGATTCCCAGGTTTGGTGGTGCAGGGGGGGGGGGGGTCATATCCTGGTTTCCTGGGTATCTTTGGCAAGGGCTGACCCCCAAAGTTACCGTGTCTCCCTAGAAAACTCTCAGATGGGTCAGTCTACCCAAGAACAGAGAAGAGTTGAGGGACCCTGTCCTGTCTCTCCAGCCCCTCATTGCCTCTCCTTAGTAAGGTCTTCACAGTCTGAGATAAGAAGCATAGCTTTAAAGCATAGGATCCCAGTTCTGAGACTGAGAGGTCAACACAGCAGTTTCAGTGGCTCTTTTTGCTGCATGGAAATTTATCATTCAGTTTATTCAGGAAAGTTCCAAGAATGTGCAATGAGGACCCAGCAAGGAACAAATCAGACATTGCCCCTTCCCTCACAAAGTTGATGGTCCAAGACTCCTCTCAGAGGTCAAGGGAACTTATCCAGGAAGACACTGTTGTCGGAATCGCCAGCCTGCCTGGCCCAGAGCCTAGGCTGGCCTCTGTACCAGCTGGGATCTTGTGCTCCTGCTGCCAAAACCTCAGTTCCCAGAAGTATTCTCAGCTCCTGGGTGTGTGCCAAGCCAGTAAGGGAGGTGCTACTGTGTGCGTTAATTAATACAGGGTAATTAGCAGGTGGAGCTTAACCATCCCGAATGCCCTTCAGGTTCCCAAGCCTATAGCTACTCACTTCCTGGCTAGGCCCATCAAGGAGAGGGAGGTTTTCATCCTATGCCCACTGAGCCTTTGGTCAGCGTCTAGTCTTTGACATGGACATCCCAGGAAGGTCTCCATCTTTTTCTGTTCCTTTCCAATTTGGCTGGGGTGGGGGTGTGCAATTTGGGAAACAGCCTGGCCTCTCCTGTCTACCTATACCCACTCCCTGGGGGCAAAGGATAGCAGTGCCTTACATTCTGCTCTACTCCATCAAGCAGTGCTGGCCCAGGGCCCAGGGTGGAAAGGGGAGGTGTGTGCAGATTTAGACCTGGAGAACTTGGTGGGAGTACTCAAGATGAGGAAGAGGCACAGTGGCACAAAGTCCCTCTTGCCCTGGCCTTATTCCCTTTTTTGTCCATACATGTTTGGTCACATAAACTCTTCCCAGGTTTATTTCTCTGCCTGTGGCTCCAAAATTACTATCTCACTCTAATACAATACTACTACTACTTTGACTACTACAACTACACACACACACACACACACACACACACACACACACACACACACGGCCTTCCCCATTTGACATCTCTCAGATCTCCTGCCAGCCTCCTAAGTGTCCTATGATCATTTCACCATTCCTCTCTGTGACCAGGGTGGCTCTGACTAAGCCAGGCCTTTTTCTGGCTGTCCTCTGTACGCAGATAACTTTCCTCCAGATCTTCCCCTGGCCAGATTCTACCAGGCCTCGGGGTCAGCTTGACTGTCACCACCTAACATGGGCCTTCTTAATCTCCACCAAAGCCAGAATCACACTGAGGTGGTTGTGCGTGTCCTAGCATTTGGTTCTTGGCGATACCCCTGGGTCCAAGTAAGTGCCAGAAAACAGAAGGCACTCAGAGTGTTCGGAAAGAATAAATGAAAGGTTTTATGAGCAGGTGAGAGGCGTTAACCAGAACCCTGCCTCACCGGTCGACCATTCATTTCTTCCTTCGAGGGTCGCGCGCCTGAAGGGAGAGGAGTCAGCCTGAGCCCTATCCCCGCAGCGATCCCCGACGGCCCAAGACGGGTGGGCGGCGCACGCGCACTGCGGGCTGGCGCTCGGCGGGGGCGCGCACGCCCGCGGCCAGGCTGCGTCACAAGGCGGGCGCCTGCCCCGCCCGTCCCGCCCGCCCGTCTGTCCCCGCGGCAGCCGCGGCGGTCCAGTGACAGCGGCGGCGGCGCTAGCTGGCCGAAGTAACGCAGGGTCGCGCGGCCCGGAAACGCAGACCCGGCCTAAGCGCCGCGCAAGTAAGGCCGGATTGGGGCCGCGCTTCAGATTACCGCGCGGCCGCCGGGTTAGGGGCCGGCGGGAAGAAGTGCGGGAGACACTGGCCGCTGGCGGCCCGTATCCGCCAGTCTCCGCGCCGCCGTCGGCATGAGCCACATTCAGATCCCGCCCGGGCTCACTGAGCTACTGCAGGGCTACACGGTGGCGGTGCTGCGGCAGCAGCCGCCTGACCTCGTCGACTTCGCGGTAGACTACTTCACCCGCCTGCGCGAGGCCCGCGCCTTGATCTCTGTCCCGCCCGCCGCCGCCCCTCCTTTCGGCCGCCACGAGCCAGAGCCTTATCCCGTCGCCGACGCCAACGCGGACGCCGACACTGAGGAGGACGAGGACGAGGACTTGGACGGTAGGCGGAGGGTGGGGCCGAGGTTCGCTGGGGACCCGGGGTTCGCGGTGGAGGGGCCGAGGGACTGCTTAGCGGTCGCTAGAGCTCTAGGGGCCGCTGTGGCCGGGTGTCGCACCGGGTCCGAGCCGACAGCCCTGGACCGGTATCTGGGCGCTCTCGAGCGGAGTTTCTTGGATTTCCCGGAGCCTCCGGCGTGATCCCCGCGTGCGCCACTTCCAAACCAGCGGTTCTCCTATTCGAGGAGTGTATGGAATGATTTGCCAGATCAACCGGGAACGAAACGTGCGCGCTTTTGGACTGGGTGGTCGCGTGGCGCTGGGGGGCGTGTGTGTGGGGGGGGTGAGTAGGAGCCCACGTCGGCCTCGTCTGAGGATCCTCACCTTTTTTTGGGGGGATCGTTCGCTTCGTTTCGTTCCGAAGACAAGAGTATTAACACTCAGTGACTCATGCTTCATTTTCAGGACAGTAACTTTGGAATTAATTCATTTTTTTAAAAAGTTACGAAAAACGTTCAGCACAGAGAGAAAAGGTGACATGAACCCTGCACCCAGATTCAACAGTTGTCAGTATTTGTCACAAATGTTTCAGCTATACCTTTTTCTTTTTTACCTTTGCTGACATATTTTTAAAAATTCCCAGGCAGGTCATTTCACCCCTGCATAATTGAGTGTGTATTTTCTTAAAATATGGACGCTGAGAATCTCCTTTATTATTATATTTTTAATTTGGCTAAAATAATTGAATCCAGTTTGGTGAAGGTGAACAGTACAAATCTTGTTTAGTGTGTGGGTTGAATGAAAAGAAGAAAAGTAATATTTTCTACAAATGGTTTAAGCAAGAATGTTAAGAAGCAATTCCACTTTCCTTGGTTGTTTCAGTATAGGCTTTATCAATATAACAATAGAACCATTCTGCTTTTACACAGCCAAAATTTAACAAAACTGTTAAAACATTTGAGAGACAAAGTTAGAGCCTTAGAGTTATTAGATCACACTGAAAAGCTACTACTTAGTTGACTCTGTCCTGGTCCTACATTGCAGCTACTGTTAGCAAGGAGTTAATTAACGGTCATTTCTGTGGGAAATTGTAACTTCTGTGTGCTGGACAACAGTCCGTAAGTTTATTCATGCTAAAAGAGTGGAAATTATTCTTCTGTGTTTCCCTTGACTTATTGCGTAAGACATTATGGGTTTTTAATCATAAACCTGGAAATCGGAAATTGTTTTTTTTCCAAATTTTTGCCACAGGTTTGCTTTTATGGTCTTAGACGAGTTGTTAAACCTGTTTCATGTCAGATTTACTGGTCTTTAAAAGGGGAACTGGGACAGCAATCTCCCAGGGATAAATGTTTTTCAAAAGCTTTATCTCAGGATGACTTCTGGGTTTTTGTGTTTTTCCCCACAGTTATTCTCTATAAATCACAAAGCTGTGCCCATTTTGCCATGGCTTTTATTTGCACAACACAGTAGTTCATAGGAATATTTTAGAAATTGGCCTCTGATGAATAAAAGTTTCAAAGTTTTTGTATCATGTCTTCATTCTTTCTCATCTTTGATATCTTTTTCAAAATTGAGTTGACTTAAAATCTTTGTAACACTGTGCTCTGTTTTATTGGTATTTATTTTTGGTTATTCCTCTTAGGTGGTTGTGCTGCTATAATTATAGAAATCAACACAAGGTGCACTATTAAAAATACATTGCACATCCAGTGACAACATTAGAATAATAAAACCACACTTCCAAAAGTTAGAAATAGGATATGTGGTGTTAGAACTGAATATAGTAAGGAGGTTTTGCTTAGTAAAGTCCTATATACTGGCATGACTAACCACCATTTCAGTTTATAAACTCTATGCTAAATAGGAAAGAAATAATTTATTAGCTGTTACTAATTTGTTTTAATAAAAACTTTGATGTCAAACTGTCTACCAAGGTATGAAGTATTATAATGGATATTTAACTCGTGGGAAAGCCTGAAGAGTTCAGACTTATAAGTTATTTGAACTGCATCCTCATAAGAGCAAGAAATTCTTATGTTTTTATTGAAACATAATAAATGTTTCATATTTGATGAATTAATTTCAGTAATTACCATAAAGTCATGATTCACTTTGGTAATTACCCTAAGATATTTTATACTTGTGGTTCTCCCCATCATTTTTTTGGTAACATCTTTGATGAGATAGAATTCACATACCATACAGTTTACCCATTGAAAGGGAATAAGTCAGTGGTTTTTAGTGTATTCACAGAGTTGTGCAACCATTACCGTAGTCATTTTAGAACATTTTCATCATGCCAAAAAGAAACCCTATACTCTCTAGCCATCACCTCCAACCTTCTCTCACACTACCCCCAACCCTAGGCAACCGTTTATCTACTTTCTGGTCTCTATAATTTTGCTCTTCTGACATTTAATATAAATGAAATCATATAACATGTGATCCTTTGCACCTGGCTTCTTTCACTTTGCTAATGTTTTCAAGGTTTATCCATGTTGTAATACGCATCAGTTCACTCCTTTTTTTTTTTTTTTTTCAGTTGCCATGTCTCTTTATTGAGGTATAATCTGCATACCATAAAATTTACCCACTCTTAGTGTATGGTTTGGTAAGTTTTAGTAAATTAACACAATTGTGTAGCCATTATCACAATCCAGTATCAGAATTTTTCTACCTCCCCCAAAGTTAAAAGTTCCTTCTTGCCCATTTGCCATCAGTCCCTCCTTCCATCTCCAGTCCCAAGCCACCACCATTTTGCTTTCTGAGTCTGTGATTTTGCCTTTTCTAGAAATTTTGTATGATTGGAATCATACATTATGCAGTCTCTTCTGTCTGGCTTTTGCAACGTCTCCTAATGTTTGTAAGTTTCATGCATGGTATCGCATGTGTCAGTAGCTTGCTCCTTTTCGTGGCTGAGCAGCGTTCCAATGGATGGCCAGATCACTTCTTGTTTATCTAGTTTCCAGTTTGGGGCCATCGTGAATAATGCTGCCATGGATATGACACACAAATCTCTGTGGGGACACGTGTTTCCGTTTCTCTTGCAGTTCACTCCTTTTTAAAAAGAAATTATTTTTAATTGTGATACAATATATGTTACATAAAAATCAATTTAACCATTTTTAAATGGACAGTGTACATTAAGTACATTGACTGTACTGTGTAACTTTCCCACCACTGTCTATTTCCAGTGTGTTTTCCTTATCTGAACCGAAACTCATGTCCATTAAGCAGTATCTCCCCAATCTTCCTTCCCCCACCCCTTGAAACCACTCTTCTCCTTTCAGTCTCTATGAATTTGCTCATTTTAACTATTTAATATAAGAGGAGAAATATAATATTTTTCTTTTTTTGTCTGGCTTATTTCACTCAACAAGATGTCTTCAAGGTTCATCCGTATAGTAGCATGTACCAGCACTTCACTTCTTTTTACGTCTGGATAATAGTCCATTGTATAGGTATACCACATTTCATTTATCCATTCATCTGTTGATGTATACTTTGGTTGCTTCTATTTGGGCTGTTGTGAATAATATTGTGATGAACATTACTGTGCAAACTCAGACTCTGTCTGAGTCCCTGCTTTCAATTCTTTGGGGGTATATACCTCGGAGTAGAATTGCCAGACCATATGGTAACTCTATGTTTAACCATTTGTGGAACTGCCAGACTGTTTTCCATAGCAGCAGGAATCACCCTTAGTGTGTTTGCGTGCAGAAAAAAAGGAGCCAGAGGAGGGGTAGCAAGTGATAGAGCAAGGTCTTAGAATGGGTGGGTGAGCCAGAACAGAGGGAAAAAAGTAGGGGCATCTCATATGCAGATACTGGAGATTAAGTGTTACTTGTCTTAGCTTGTTATTTAACCTAAATGCATAAATCAAGGTTTTACTTCTCTGTGCAATGGATTCAAGACCTTGTCTTTCACTTGAATCTCAAATAAGTGAATGTTTAAGCTAAGGGAGAATTATCTCTTTGAAACAGATTTATTGATTTTTCTAGCTTATCTGTCTGTTTTGAATGCCATGAATATGTGAAAGGGAAACAAATGCATTCATTTAAAGGTTTCTATAATATAAACTTTGTGTGGTTCTTTCTTTTTATTCATTGTTTTAATTGTGAACTTTAACATACATGCATAGCAGTGATAACTTTCGAAGTATGATTCCATAAGTAGTTAGAGAGCAAATCTCAAAGAATTTCATGGTTCACAGTTCCACAACTTCAGCCATTTCCATTATTGTAAAATATACATGTAGAAGGGTGTTACTTTTGATGTACAGCTCAACAAGCAGTTTATATAGGTAATTTCAAAAATTGTTAGGTTTACAGTTCCACAGTTTCAGTTCTTTCTTTATTATGCAATACAAGGTATAGACAGAAAGGTGAAGACCTTCTAGGCACAATTCAATGAGCAGCTATAGAGCAAATCCCAAAGGATGCTATAGGCTACAGTTCCACCATGTCATTTACCTCCTTCCAACCATTCCAACACCCCAGCACTCAAAAAAATATATAATTATATAATGTTTCAGTATTCATAGACCTTTGTTAAATCTTATCTTGTTTATTACTACCCCTTCCTCACTTAATTTCTTTCTCCATATTCAGGGTGTCTAGGCAGTGAGCACCCTAACTTGTTCGTATTGAAAGGGGGTGTCAACAGTATGGGGAAGGGGGCCGCATCTGATAGTTGATCTTAAAGAAGCTGTAGCCTCTGGGTTTTAGGACTTGTCTGGTATAGGAACACTCTGGTGGATTTAAGTTTCTGAGAGATAAAACTTAGTGAGTGCATCTTTTATAGAATCACAGGGACCTAGGTATTTGGGGACTACTTTTGGTAAGGGCATGGCATACTATGGCCATTTGGAATGTCTAGCTGGAGCTTGCATAAGAGAAACCTTCAGGATAGCCTCTCAACTCTGTTGGGATCTCTCAGCTACTGTGACCTCAGCTTGTTACTTTTCTTTTTTTCCGCCTTTTGGTCATGTAGGCATTTTCAATCCCTTTCTGCCAGGACAGGCTCATTCCTGGGAATCATGTCCCACGTCACCAGCGAGATTCATTCCCCTGGGAGTCATGTCTCTCGGGGGGAGGTTAATGAATTCATTTGCTGAGTTGGGCTAAGAGAGAGAAAGGCCACCTCTGAGCAACAAAAGAGGTTCCCTGGATGTGCTGGTTTGGATGTATTATGCCCCCCAAAACCCATGTTCTTTGATATAATTTTGTGGGGGCAGACATTATTAGTGTTGATTAGATTGTAAGTCTTTGAGTGTTCCCATGGAGATGCGACCCACCCAACTGTAGGTGATAACTCTGACTAGATAATTTCATTGGAGGTGTGGCCCTGCCCATTCAGCTTGGGCCTTGATTAGTTTACTAGAGCACAATATAAGCTCAGACAGAAGGAGTGAGCTTGCTACAGCCAAGAAAGATACTTTAAAGAATTCCCAGGAGCCGAGAGAGGAGCTGCAACTTCAGAGACATTTTGGAGACGGCCTTTAAGAGCAGTCTTTTGCTCCTGAGAGGACAGACATCACAAGAGCAACTAAGAGTGACATTTTTGAGGAGCTGAAGCCTAGAGAGGAACATCCTGAGAGGAAGCCATTTTGAAACCAGAACTCTGGAGCAGATGCCAGCCACATGCCTTCACAGCTAATAGGTTTTCCAGATGCCATTGGCCATCCTCCAGTGAACGTACCTGTGCCAGTTTGAATGTATTATGTTCCCCAAAACCCATGTTATTTGATATAATTTTGTGGGGGCAGACATTATTAGTGTTGATTAGACTGTACTTCTTTGAGTGTTTCCGTGGAGATGTGCCCCACCCAACTATGGGTGATGACTCTGATTGGATAATTTCCATGGTGGTATTACCCCACCCATTCAGGGTGGATCTAAATTAAATCGCTGGAGCCACATAAATGAGATGACAAACAGAAGGAACTCAGTGCAGCTGAGAGTGACATTTTGAAGAGGAGCTACAGTCAAAAGGGACAATTTGAAGAATGCACAGAAGCTGAGAGAGTAGCTGCAGATGAGAGACTGTTTGAAGACGACCGTTGAAAGCAGACTCTTCTTCCGGAGAAGCTAAGAGAGGACAAACACCCCAAGAACAACTAAGAGTGACATTTTTGAGGAACTGCAGCCTAGAGAGGAATGTCCTGGGAGAAAGCCATTTTGAAACCAGAACTTTGGAACAGATACAAGCCACGTGCCTTCCCAGCTACCAGAGGTTTTCCATACACCATTGGCCATCCTTCAGTAAAGGTACCCAATTGTTGATGACTTATCTTGGACACTTTATGGCCTTAGGACTGTAACTTTGTAACCAAATAAACCTCCTTTATAAAACCAATCCATTTCTGGTGTTTTGCAAAAAGGCAGCATTAGAAAACGGAACAGATTTTGGTACCAGGAGTGGGGTGCTGCTGAGATTGCAAATACCAAACATTTTGGAACTTTTTAAATGGATAAGAGGAAAATTCTGGAAGAATTGTGAGGAGCTTGATAGAAAAGACCTAAACTGCTTTGAAGAGACTGTTTGTGGAAATATAGACTCTAAAGATACTTCTGATGAGGCCTTAAACAGAAGTATTGAAAGTGTCATTGCAAACTGGAATCAGTTGACTGATGTTTAATAAACCAGCCTTCTGGTTTATTAAGCAGCCACAAATATCCTTGCAGTAAGGGTTAGGCCAGTGCTTGCTTGACAAAAAACCTGGCCACATTACCTGGCCAAGTTGACATATGAATCTAACCATCATAACAGGTATACTTGCCCATGTGAGAATCAATGAATTGATACAAAATGGCCTTAGTTTACACCTCTCTTGAAGGGTGAGAAATCATTTCAAGATTAGATATTACTCAGTAAAAATGGATCAGGGCCTCAAATAAAGCAACTTGAAGGAACATAATAGGGGAAATATTTTGCTCATTAAAAGAGTTTTTTTTTTACATTTTTATTGTGAAATATAACATATATACAGAGCAGTGATAACTTTCAAAGTAGGATTTAGCAAGTAGTTAGCAAATTTCAAAGAATGTTATGGGTTACAGTTCCACAATTTTGTTTATTTCCTTATTGTGAAATATATATACAGAAAGGTGAAACTTTCAAAGTATAATTTAGCAAGTAGTCATATAGGTAATTTCAAGAGATGTTGTGGGTTACAGTTTCAGTTATTTCCTTATTGTAAAATATAACATGTACACAGAATGGTGATAACTTTCAAAGTACAACCCAATGAGTAGCTATATAGTAGATCTCAAAGAATGTTATGGGTTACAGTTCCACCATTTCCATTCTTTCCTTCTAGCTATTCTAATACCCTAGCAATTAAGAAAAATAAAATTATCTAGAGATTCATTATTCATAATACTTTGTTAAATTCTATGTTGTTTGTTGCTACCCCTTCCTTTAGTTTAATTGTTTTCCTAATATTCAGGAATGTCTAGGCAGTGACCACCCTAACTTGTTTGTGTTGTTGGGGGAACATCTAGTCAATGTTCTTGAAGACGCTATTGCGTCTTATCTGGCATAGGACTTATCTATGGCATATTGGGACTTATCTGGCATAGGAACACTCTGGAGAATTTAAGTTTCTGAAAAATAAACTTAGTGAAACTTTTATAGGGTCTCAGATAGGGACCTAGGTATTTCAGGACTACTGTTGGTTAGGGCTTGGCATACTGTGGCCATTTGGGATATCTAGCTGGAACTTGCATAAGAGTAACCTCCATGATAGCCCCTCTGTTTGAAATATCTTAGCCACTGTAACCTTATTTTGTTATCTTTCTTTTCCCCCTTTTGGTCAAGAAGGCATTTTCAATCCTTCGATGCCAGGACCAGGTTCATTCCTGGGAGTTGTGTCCCATGTCACCAGGGAGGTTTACTCTCCTGGGAGACATGTCCCATGAAGGGGGGAGGTTAATGAATTTATTTGCAGAGTTGGGTTTAGAGAGAAACAGGCCACATCTGAGCAGCTAAAGAGGTTCTCTGGAGGTGACACTTAGGCATAAGTATAGATAGGCTTAACCTCCGTTTTACAGCCATACGTTTCACAAGAGCAAGCCTCAAGATCAAAGGCTTGTCCTATTAAGCAGGGGGTTCCTAATTCTAACATATATTCTGTCCAAGATGAACAATGACTGTCTCACATTAACTTCACTTAGTTGTACAATCATCACCACTATCAATTTTAAACAATTATAACACGGAACACCCAAAAATTTCATTAAGAATTCTTTTATAATGATTTTAGGTTATGTGGTTATAGGAATGAAAATAGCTATTGGAATAGTGTTTTTATGCAAACTTTATTGAGATACATTCACACACCATTTAGTCCATACAATCAGTGGTGCACAGTATCATCCCATAGTTGTGCAGTCATCACCACAATCAGTTTTAAATGTTTTCATTACTCAAAAAGAAAAATAACAGATAGAAATAAAAAAGAAAACCCAAAACACCCCAAACCCCGTATTCCCTCCCCTCATAGTTGACCCCTGTTTTTGGTGTGGTACATTTATCAATGAAAGAGTATTATGATACTACTGTTAACAATAGTCTGTAGTTTGCAATAGGTACATTTTTTCCCATATACCATTCAATTATTAACTCTTTGTAAAAGTGTCATACATGTGTTCTGGTTCATGAAGGAACTTGTTTATATTTGTAGTGTTAATCACAGATGTCATCCACCACAAGGTTCACTGTGTTATACATTCCCATATTTTAACCTCTTGCTTTCCTCTGGTGACATACGTGACTCTAAACAACCCCTTTCAACCACATTCACAGGCAGGTCAGCACTGTTATATTTCCAGTAATGTGTTGTTGTCATCTCTATCCATTTCCAAATGTTTAAGTTCAACCTAGTTAAAAATTCTGTATATACTGGGCAACCACTCCCCATTCTCTAGCCTCATTCTATCTCTTGGTAACTTGTATTCTAAATTTTATGGCTGTTTACATATTCTGATTATTTCATATTAGTGAAATAAAACAATATTTGTCCTTTTGTGTCTGAATTATTTCACTCAGCATTATGTCCTCAAGGTTCTTCCATGTTGTCGCATGCTTCGGTACTTCATTCCTTCTTACTGCTGAGCAATATTCCATCGTATGTATATACCACATTTGGAATAGCTGTTTTTTGGTCTTTTAAACATGTAGCCTGCTGGGATTGCTCTTGTATATCATACATTCACAATAAGTTTTTCTAATATAATTTTTTCCCATCTAGTATAAAATTGTGTGTATGGCTCTTTAAAATTAAAAAAAATGGTCAGAGTATTCATGGAGCTGTCTTCTGAGTTTTAGAGGACTAAGGGGGTAGGGTGGAAATGGGTCTTTGGAGGGAACTTCAGGAACAGAGAGATGTCAAACCTACTAGTGTGTATGTGGGGGAAGGAGAGGTGGCAAATGACAGTGGTTTCAGAATAAGTGGCTTTGTTTGCTGGATGTATCTGCTACGGCATTGCTTTGCAGGATGGGTTGTATCAGAATCATCCTGTCTGATAGTCCCCCACTCCCAGGCATGCTGGTTTTTTCCCTACTTGTTTTTAAAATGGAAAATGTCAAACATTGACAATAATAAAAAGAGTAGTATAATTAACTTCCTTCTACCAATCGTCCATCTTCAATTATTAACTCCTTGCTCGTGATATGATAGTAAATGTTTAACAAAATGGCTCCGATTTATAGCATTTTCTGATTCCGATTTATAGCATTTTCTGATTTCCCTGGGGTAAATGCTCTCACTATGGCTGGTTTCACATTACCAACATGATGTCACTAAACACAGATTTGGGGAAGGATTCTCAGAAGCAGTTCTCTCCAGCTGGTGTGAGCTGGCTCTAGCACATTAGTCATTCCTACTCAGACTACACCCCTCCCCATTACTTAAAAAGTCCCAGAAATAATTTTACCCCTAAGTATTTCTGCTTATTTATCTAAAGACTTTTTAAAATTATATGCAAAACTTTTAGTACTTGTAAAATAATTAAAAATAATTCCTTAGTATCAAATATCCAATCTGTGTTCACATTTCTCCACACATCTCCAAATAAGGTTGCTGTATCTCTTAAGTCTCTTTCAATCTATAGGATCTCTACCCATCTCTCTCTTTTACCTTTGAAGCTCATTTGTAGAAGAAAGCCAGTTTATTTTGTAGAATTTTCCACATTCTAGAGCTTGCTTTTTGCATCCCCATGATGCTTGCATCAAAGTTCTCCTGTCCCGTTTTTCCTCTAACTTGATAACTCTATAGCAGTGGCTCTCAAATAAGGTTTCGGGATCAGCAGCAATGGAATCACCTGGGGAAACTTGATAGAAAAACAAATTCTTGGCCCCACCCCAGACTTATTCAATCAAACTCTGAGGGTGAGACCCTGCAATCTCTGTTTTAGCTAGCCCTCCAGGTGATTCTGGATGCACTCTGAAGTTTGAGAACAGTGCTCTCCAGGCTTGATCAGATTCAGGTTTTTTTTTTTTTCCCTCTAAATTTATTTCAAAGCTGTTGATGTGTTTTCCATTCGGAGGCTCATAGGGCTAATCTTTTCGTTTATGATGCTTACAGTCAGGTTGATCATTGCCTGAACTAGATCCATTAATTCACTCCGGATTGCAAATGGCAATGTTCTAATTCTATCATTCCTTCCTTATGCATAAGCTGGAATACTTTAAAGAAAAACTTCCGCTCTCAGGTTATCCTACTGTATAGTTTGTTCAGGAAAGACAGGATAAATGCTTGAGATTTTCTTTTTATTTACTTATTTTCGGATTAATAAGTTGATTCCTTAGTATCTTTCAAAGGTGACCAATTTTTTTTTTTTTAAATATCAGTATGAACCCAAGAATTTAGCCATATTTCATGTTTCACCCCATTGCTATTTTGTTCTTTGAACAAATCCTTTGTCCAGTGGGAATCTCTTAAAGTTGCTTCTTGATTCCTTTTGACATGACCCTAGTAGTCTTCTATAGCTTCCTTGATTTCTGGTAGGAGATTTTCCAGTCATGTTCTAGACCTGGAATCAGCAGTTTCTTCCAGGAGCCCTATTTTCTTTTAGGCAGAAATGGTAGAGACCATAGACTGGATGCTAGATGTGCTGATTGCTTCTGGGGCTAGTTGTTTTTCCAATTCAAATTCAGGGCTACAGTGCTTTTACTTAACTTAACGTATATGCTTTCTTCAGTGCCAAAAAATCCCAGTGCTTGTTAACACTAACATAATTACCCTTTTACTTTATCCATAATGCACACATAACAATCTCTGAATTGTAATACTAGCAGTGTGATTTCTAAAAGCAGTTTAACATTTTCTTGAATTCTTTTTATCTTTAGGGTATACCTTACTAGGATGTCAAGTTAAATTCACATAAAATAGTTCTTCTCTGTGTGGTTCTCCTCCCAATTTAATATACAGTTAGGTTTATTTGCTTAATTTTCTTTGTTTTAGGGATTGCTTTTTAAAAATTTTATAATTGTATAAAATATTTACATAGTTCTGAAGTCAAATCTACAAAACAAGGTATATTCGAGAAGTCTGGCTTCTACTCCCCTTCACCCAGTTCCCTGTCACCCCTGTAGCAATGGTTTTCAGCCTTGACTACCCAGAAAATTCATTTGGGAACTTTTAAAAAATGCTGATACTCAAACCCAATATCCAAGCCATTGATTCTGAATTTGGGAGATAGTGAGAGTGAGACCCAAGCCTCAGTAATTATTTTCTTTTGCAAGTTTCTAGGTGATTCTTATGGGCAGTCAAAATTAAGAAACAGTGCCATTTAACTATCTTTTTTAAATAATAAACTTCCCAAATAAATAAATACACACACTCAGTGTTCTCCATTTCAATCCTGTCCCCCCTTTCTTAAATAACAGGGAGTGTACTATTGCACTTTTCATTGAACAACCTGACCTGGAGAGCATTTGTGAGACACTGTGCATTTAACAAGTTCCTAGGTTATCCTGCACTGGGCTGTAGCTAGAGAATGTCAACGTGTGATAGATAAAGGATTTTTTTTTTTTAAAGCCACAGTTGAGTAATTTTTCTTGTAAAATGTATTTTACAAATAGATAAAAGACATCCTAGACACGTTTATATAATTCTAAAAGTTAAGAATCCCTGGGTGGCATGGACACAAGTGTGACTTTCAGTCTGCATATTGATAAATGCATTTAAACACAGCATGATATATGAGTTCCTTTTTTTAAAATGCAATTTTATTGAGGTATATTCACACACCATATAATCCATCAAAGGTATACAATTAATGCTTCACAGTATCATCATATAGTTGTATATTCATTACCACAATCAATTTTAGAACATTTTCATTACTCCAAAAAAATAATTAACTTAAAAAAGAAATAAAAAAGAACACCCAAAATATCCCTTACACCTTATCCCCCCTGTTCTGGTTTGCTAATGCTGCCATTATGCAAAATACCAGAAATGGATTGGCTTTTGTGGAGTATCTACTTCTCCATTCATTGTTGTCAGTGTTTGACTCATATATTTTGGGGCACTCTGGCTCGGTGCCTAAATATTTATGATTGTTATGTTGTCTTGATGAATTGTCCCTTTTATTAATATACAGTGTCCTTGTTTCTGTTAATTGTTTTATAATTGAAGTCTAATTTGTCTCATATTAATATAGCTACTCCTGATTTTTTTTCTAGTTGTTGTTTGCATGAAATATCTTTTTCCAACCCTTCACTTTCAGCCTATTTTTGTCCTTGTGGTTAAAATGAGTTTCTTGTAGATAGCATATAGATGGGTCCTGTTTTTTAATCCATTCTGTCAGTCTATGTTTTTTTATTGGGGAGTTTAATCCATTAGCATTTAGTGTTATTACTGTAAGGGCAGTAGTTTCTTCTACCATTTTGTCTTTAGGATTTTATATGTCATATCTTATTTTTTTCTCTCCCTCCTTTTACCCTTCCTGATAGTCTTCATTTCTCTTATTCACAAACTCTCTCAGTGTCTGTCTGACTGAAAATATTTTAGTCTCTCCCTCATTTTTGAAAGACAGTTTTGCCAGATACAGAATTCTTGGTTGGCAGTTTTTCTCTTTCAGTATCTTAAATATATCGTACTACTGCCTTCTCGCCTCCATGGTTTCTGCAGAGAAATCTGTACATAGTCTTATTGAGCTTCCCTTGTATGTGATGGATCGCTTTTCTCTTGCTGCTTTCAGAATTCTCTCTTTGTCTTTGACACTGGACAGTCTGATCAGTAAGTTTCTTCGAGTAGGTCTTTTGGGATCTGTTCAGTTTGGGGTTCAGTGTACTTCTTGAATCTGTAATTTTATGTCTTAAAATTAAGATATAATTAAGAGTTGGGAAATTTTCATAAGATTTGGGAGATTTTCAGTGATTATTTCTTCTGTTATTCTGTCTGCCCCTTTCCCCTTCTCTTCTTCTGGGACACCCATAACGTGTATATTCGTGTGCTTCATGTTGTCATTCATTTCCCTAAGGCCCTGCTCATATTTTTCCATTCTTTTCCCTATCTGTTCCTTTGTGTATAGGATTTCAGATGTCCTGTCTTCTAGTTCACTTATCCTTTCTTCTTCCTCTTCAAATCTGGTGTTGTAAGCCTCCATTGTATTTTTCATCTCTTCTATTTTGCCTCTCTTTCCCATAAGTTCTGCCATTTGTTTTGGGTTTTTTTTTTTTTTTTTTTTTTTTTTTTGAACTTCCAAGCTCCTCCTTATGTTTGCCCAATGGCTTCTTCTTTTTTTTTTTTTTTACATTTTATTTTGAAATAAATTCAAAATTATAGGAACAGTTGCAAAAACAATACAAACCCCATACACAGAACTCCAGCATTCCCTGACACCCCCCCCTGATACCCCGATCCACTGACTTTCACATGTTGTCACACCACTATTTCTTTCCCTCCCTCCCTCCCTCTCTCTCTCTCCCTATCTATCATCCGTCATCTATTGCTCTGTCTTCTGAACATATGAGAGCTAGCTGCACATATCCTTGAACAAACACTATAATTCACATATACACTTCCCATGAACAAAAACATTCTTTTATGTAATCCCATTAAGCACAACTAAGAAGTACAAGAGAGTCAACAATGATACAAAGCTTACATTCTATATTTCCTTATGTCTCAACTGTGTCCCTTTGAGCCTCCTGTCATCCATCCTCAGATCCCATCCAGGGTCATCCTTGGCATTCAATTGTCATCTATTTAGACTGTTTTTTTTTTTTTTTCCCTCAATTGTGGAAACATATATGCAACCTAAATCTTCCCATTCCACCCCCTCCCTAGCCTTCCATTAGTGGGATTAATCACATTTAGAATGTTGTAATGCTATCACCTTCCCACCATCCATTACTAGAAATTTCCCTTCACCTCAAACAGCAACCCTACACTCATTTCTTAACTCCCCATTGCCCCTTCCCCCATTTCTCTTAACCCATACTCTACTTTTCATCTCTATCATCATATTATCTGATAATTTCTTTGTGTTTACCATGGGTCTTAAAATTATACTCTTAAATCCATAACAATCTTGTTTTTCTTTGATACCAACTTAACTTCAATAGGACACATAAACTATGTGCCTATACTCCTCCATTCCCCCACCTTTATATAGTTCTTGTCAAAAATTACATATTTTACATTGAGTTCAAAACCACTGATTTGTCATTAGAGTTTGTGTATTTTATATCATGTAGGAAGTAAATAGTGGAGTTACAATTCAAGAATTATTGACTTCTATTTGTATTCCATTGTTGTCAGAGATTGTGCTTTGAATATGTTCAATTGTTGTTGTTTTTTTTAATTTATTGAGGCTTGTTTTATGTCCCAGCATATGGTCCATCTTGGAGAAAGATCCGTGATCACTAGAGAAAAATGAGTGTCCTGGTGATTTGGGATGTGAGATTCTATATATGTCTGTTAAAATTCTCTGTGTCTCTGTCTCCTTTCTTTGTTTCTTTGTCGGTAGGGCTCCTTTTAGTATCTGAAGTAGGGCAGGTCTTTTACTGGCAAACTCTCTCAGCATTTGTTTGTGAAAAATTTAAGCTCTCCCTCAAATTTGAAGGAGACTTTTTCTGGATAAAGTATTCTTGGTTGGAAATTTTTCTCTCTCTGAGTTTTAAATATGTCATGCCACTGCCTTCTCGCCTCCATGATGGCTGCTGAGTAGTCACAACTTAGTCTCATGTTGTTTCCTTTGTATGTGGTGAATTGCTTTTCTCTTGCTGCTTTCAGAACTTGCTCCTTCTCTTCAGTATTTGAGAGTCTGATCAGAATATGTCTCGGAGTGGGTTTATTTGGATTTATTCTATTAGGAGTTCACTGGGCATTTATGCTTTGTGTATTTATATTGTATAGAAGGTTCGGGAAGTTTTCCCCAACAATTTCTTTGAATACTCTTTCTAGACCTTTACCCTTCTCTTCCCCTTCTGGGACACCAATAATATTTTATTTTATCTGTTGTATCCCTGAGATCCTTTTCAATTTTTTCGATTTTTTTCTCCATTCTTTCTTTTGTTCTTTCATTTTCTGTTCTGTGAACCTCTAGGACACTGAGTCGTTGTTCAACTTCCTCTAATTTTGTATTATGAGTATCCAGAGTCTTTTTAATTTGGCCTACAATTTCTTTTATTTCCATAAGATCTTCTACTTTTTATTTACTCTTGCAATGTCTTCTTTATGCTCTTCTAGGGTCTTCTTTATGTCCCTTTTATCCTGTTCCATTGTCTTCTTCATGTCTTTTATATCCTTTGCCATGTTTTCGTTTCTTGATTGTGATTGTTTGATTAATTGTGCCAAGTACTGTGTCTCTTCTGATATTTTGAATTGGATGTTTGGGATCGGGTTCTCCATATCGTCTGGTTTCATCATATACATTAAGATTTTCTGTTGTTTTGGCCTCTTGGCATTTGCTTTGCTTGATAGGGTTCTTTCAAGTTGTAAAAAAAAAAAAATACCAATCTAATTTTTCAGAAATACAAGTTGGTGGCTTACACTTTCTCCAGTTAACCAGCAGATGGCATCTGCGAGTCACCTATACCCCTCAAGTCAGTTCTCCCCAACTCTGTCTCTGTGTTGTGTGGGGAAATGATTTTTGTGGGGTTCGGTTGGTGAACTCAGTTTGGATTTGTTGTTGGAGCTGTCCGCCCTGAACATGGTGCATGTGTCTGGGTGGTTACAGAGGCAGGGCCACTTTAATAGTCAAACTTCCCAGGTGTTCCCAGAGATTCAAGGCTGTTGCAAGAGTCTAAGCCTTTGTTTCAGTTTTGCCCCAGCTTTTCTCTATCACTGACCCACAAACCACCGGCATTGATGTAGCATCCCTGGATTTTCCAAGCAGTCCCCCCTTCTCAGCTGTGATCTTCCAGGACCTCTGCTGAGGGAAGGCTGTGCTACGTCACTAGTGCGCGTCGTCCCTCAAGGGAAGCCCTGGGCTGCCGGGCCCTGCAGGGGCGCTCTCTGCCTGATGCAAAGATTAGCCTATAATTCTTGACTGGTGTAAGTTCTGAATGAAAGGCAGGTAGTAGAACTGGACCCCACCCCTTTCCTCTTAGAGAAGATAGATGCCCTAGGGGGAGGTCATTAGCATTTCAATGGTCTCTCTCTGCCTGTGCCACACCCCTGTCTGGGTCACAGAACTGGGAACTGAAAATGGCTGAGGCTTTCTCCACTGAGTCAGAAAAGGAACAGAGCTAGTCCGAGGCTACCCTCTGGTTCTCCAAGGTCAGTCATCACCCAAAGCCTCTGTCTACTTGTTGGGGATGCGTACCTCATAGTGAGCAGTTCCCACTCGCTAATTAAAACCCCAGTTGGAGCTCAGCTGAGCTATATTCGCTCACTGAGAGAAAGCTTCTCTCTGGCACCATGAGGCTTTGTAGCTCTGGCTGTGGAGGAGGGGTCTCCCGATTTGGATCTGCAGTTCTTACTTACAGATTTTATGCTGTGATCTCGGGCATTCCTCCCAATTCAGGTTGGTGTATGATGAGTGGACGGTCACATCTGTCCCCCTGCAGTTATTCTGGATTATTTACTAGTTGCTTCTGTTTTTTTTTAAGTTGTTCCAGGGTGACTACTTAGCTTCCACTCCTCTCTGTGCCGCTATCTTAGATCCTTCCATGCACCCCAGTGTCTTCTTTATATTCTTCATTTCTTATGCTGTGTCTTTCCTCAGCTCGTTGATTTGATTTTTTATTTGATTGAGATTTGTTTGATTATTAATTAGTTGTTTCAAGTTGTGTATCTCAGTTGAAGTGTTAGTTTGTTCCTTTGGCTAGTCCGTATTTTTGTTGTTTCCTAGTATGGTTCATTATTTTTAGCTGTCTAGGCATTTGATTTTCTTGTTCAGTTTATTCTGGAGCTCATTTTCACTCTTTTACCTAGGGTTTTTTTGTTGATCGGCTTTGTTCTCTATCCTTTGGCATTCAGTTCCATTTATTCTAGACCACTAACATAGCTTCTGTATAGTTGATCAGAATTTTTTCACCTCTTGTTTTTCTGGTTCTTGCTCTGCCTCTGTGTAACCTTTTTCTGAGAGGGTCTCCTCAGATATGATTGACCCCAATCAGATTTTCCCAGTCCAGATAGGCCCAGGTCTCAGGAGGAGGGTATGGAGTTTCCCTGAAAATGAGACCCCACAGGTTGTGAGACCCTCCTGTGAAACCTCTAGACTATGTGGTTTTCCTATCCTGTCCAGGAGAGGTGGTGCTTGTATGCCTGTGGCTCCCCACCAGTGTAAAGAGTTGTCACTTTAATTCTTTACTGACCCTGTCCCTGCCAGGGGCATGGCTGACTCAAGCTGGTTTCTGTTTTCCAGCCCCTGGGGCCTGAGTTCTCTGAAGGGGGGCCACCAATTGAGCTGGGCCCTGCTGCCTCTTTTCCTGGGGACATTATGCCCTTTAGGGAGTTGTCTCCCCCACTAGACTCATTGCTTTGCCTCTCAGACCTATTTTAGCTCTGCCCTTGCCTGGTCAGGTCCAGTGGCCACTTGCAAATATCTGAGGCTTTCTGTAATGAGCTACTTGGAATAGTTATTTCAAAAGAAAAGAAAAGAAAAAAAAAATCCCTTTTCAAGGCCTTTTCCCAGCCCCCAAGTTTTGTCAGTCCCAGTATGGGCTACTTTAAGATAAGCCCTTTAGGCTATTATCTCTCTCACCTGAACAGTGACTCTCAGACAGCTTTAATTCTTAAATCCACCCTTTCCCAAGGCAGTGCTGAAGCAGGAGCACTGATGGGCTATTGAAAAGTAAAAAGATAAAGAGTTGGAAAGCAAGAAAGGAAAAGAGGGAAAAAAAGAAAAAAAAGAAAAAAACCCTTTTCAGAGCCGGACCCCAGCTCCCCAGATTTGGAAGCCAGAGCCCTAATTGGTACCTGTTTCCATGTGCCCCTCCCCTTTTATTGGAGCCCAGCCCTTTTCCAGTATTCTGAACACCTCCAAATCCAAAAGTCTCTGTTTTTTCTGTTGTGGATGTCAGCCCCGCCTTCTCTCTGCCTGACAGATTCCTCTAGGATTCCTTTTGTGCTTGCTCCTGGTTTATCTGTGCTTGGAGTTTTTATTCAGCTGTCTGAATTTGTTAATTCTGAAGTTAGGGCTGGGTTGAGCCCCCCTCCTTGCTCCCATCACAGATTGTTTCTTTTTCCCTTGGGAAACCACCTCCAAGACAGTCTGCAGTGCCTTGTGGGGAGGGGTGCGAGCCCCCTGGCCAGGGAAACTTTTACAGTTTTTCATTGTGATCTCAGCCATTCCATCTGTTCCACATTGGTGTGCAATGAATGACCGGCACAGAAGTCCCCCAAAACACGGCTGTTCCAGACAATTCTTGGCTATTTACTAGCTGCCCTAGAGAAGTAACTAGATTCCACACCTCACCACTCTGCCCTCTTGTCCCGCTTCTTCACTGGCTTTTATAAGGGGGACTTATTAGGTTTCAAAGTTATAGTTCTAAGGCCATGTAAGTGTCCAGACTAAGGCATCAACAAGAGGATTCCTTTACTAGAGAATGGCCAGTGGCGTCTGGATTGCCTCTGTCAGCTGGGAAGGCATGTGACTGGCATCTTCTTGTCTTTTGCTCCTGGGCTGTGTTTCAAAATGGCTTTCTCCGAAATGTCTCTGGGCTTCTGTCTTCACTCCCCCCTCTCTCAGCTCCTGTGCATCCTTGCTTCTTTTTCCCAGGGCGTTTCTCTCTAAGCATCTTAAGGTTCACTCTTAGCTTCTCTGGGGCAAACTCTGGGCTTCATCTCTTAACTTGGCATCTCCGAATATCCTTCTGTCTGCATTCCAAGGGTCTCCAAATGTCAGCAAGCATCTATTTTGACTCTTGAGTTCTCTTAATAATCCAGGGAACCAGTCAAGACCCAACCTGAATAGTCATGGTCCATACCTCCATGAAAATAATTTAATCAAAGATATTACCCACAGTTGGGTGAGTCATATCTCCGTCGAAGCACTCAATCAAGAGGTTCCGCCCAACAAGGTTGGGTTAAATAATCATGGCTTTTCTGGGGTCCATAACAGTTTCAAACTGGCGCACCCCCCCATTATTTATTTATTTGTCCTTATTTTATTACCCCTCTGCCCATACACTGGATAAAAGGAGTGTCAGTCACAAGGTTTTCACAATCACACGGTCACATGATAAAAGCTATATAGTTATACAGTCATCATCAAGAATCAAGGTTACTACAGTTTCAGGTATTTCTTCTAGCTATTCTAATACACTAGAAACTTAAAAGAATATCTATATATGCATAAGAATAACCTCCAGAATGACCTCTCAAGTCTATTTGAAATCTCTTAGCCACTGAAACTTTTATTTTGTTTCATTTCTTTTCCCCCTTTCATTCAAGAAGGCATTCTCAATCCCATGATGCAAGGGCCAGGCTCATCCCTGGGAGTCATGTCCTACATAGAGGGGAGGTTGGTGAGTTTATTTGCAGAGTTGGCTTAGAGATAACAGGCCCCATCTGTACAACCAAAGAGGTTCTCTGGGGGTGACTCTTGGGCATAGTTTTAAGTAGGCTTAGCTTCACCATTGGAGAGATAAGTTTCATAAGGGCAAGCCTCTAGATCGAGGGCTTGGCTTTTTAAATTGGGAGCTCCTATTGCTTAACAGAATAGCAGGAATTCCCCAGGTGAGGAAGTTTAATAGTTCCACATTTTTCGCCATTCCCTCAAGGGGACTTTGCACATACTTTATTTTCTGCCCACGATATTCTGGAGTATATTGCGGCATTACATTAGCCTGTAGAGAATAACAAGATCTATTCCCTATTCTAGGTTCCATGTAATTATACATTGTTTAAATAAACTGACCAGACAGGTTAATTAGTGTGCTACAGAAAACGTAAATATTTTACCAAATAAACCTCTCTTCCTTTGGTCTTTCACAGAAGTTTAAGTTTTAAAAAACAGTCAGTATCATCCTTTACCCTGTATTCTAATTTTCCTTAGTCCTAACAAAGTCAGTTTCATTCATATCTCTAATTGTAGTCTGATCTCTTTTCCAGCTTCTTTAACGGTTGCTGTATGGAGTAATGCTGACTTCCATTGCTGCAGAACTCTAACTCTGAGTCTCGGATACACAAATTTCGAGGGAACTACCAGGTTATACACAAAGAACTCAGCATCTCAGAATTTAGAAATAAAAGTTAACACTCAGGAATAGATGTGACTGCTGTAAGAGCTTACAGTCTGGGCATCTTTACAATAAGTCTTATTGAGCATTCTGTACTCCTTAACCATCAATTGCCTAATCTCTGTCCCCATTCTATCCCAAGATAGCCTATGCTCTCGAATTCAGTTCTCAGCATTTGCTTATTATAGTTTGTATTAGTGAGGCTTACAATTTTTGTCCCTTCGTTTTGGGATTGTTTCATTCAACATAATGTCCTCAGGATTCATTCACCTAGTCACCTGCCTCACAATTTCAGTCCTTCTTGCAGCCACTCGATATTCTGTTGTATGTTCTGGTGTATGACCACCACAGTTTGCCCCTCCATTCATCCATCAGTGTACCCTTAGCCCACCTCCATCTGTTGTAAATCGTGAATAATGCCACCATCAACATCAGTGTGCAAATATCTATTTGTGACTCTGCTTGTGATTTCCTTTTGATTACTGGTCTGTAACTTGTACTTTGTGTTTTAATTGCAACATACGTGGAAATGTGTTAAGAAAATGAAAATGGCTTAATTTCTGTGATTGTTTTTTATTTTATTTTACTTTGGTAACATATATATATGTCAAAATTTCCCATTTTAACCATTTTAAGTATACAATTCAGTGTATTAATTATATTAACAACAATTGTGCTATCTATTTTATTTGATTTTATAGTTTTACTATATTTTTTGGCATCAATTACTGAGGGTGTTTTTTTTTTTCCTCCATTGTAATCCAAGTGCTCAATAGGTATTGTGAGTGCCAACTTGTGTTCCATGAACTTCATACGGTTCTGTGGCCACATGAGTTTGGTAAATGCTTCTCTGGGCTGGGGAGGGGCATCATCATGTTTGTATCCTAGGTAAGCACTGTGGAGAACTGGTCTAAGGCAGAACCAGGCTGGATGTGGGAAGACCCCTTTGGTCTCCATTGTAAATCATTGTAACAGTATAAGTGAATGATGATTGTGGCTTGAATTGTGCTGATCTAGAGTTAGGTTTGTTTTTCTGTTTTTCAGGTCCAGAAACTAGACACTTTAAATATACCCATATATGATCAGTCCCTTGATGACTGATTCATAGATTAAATTCACTAGAAACTGACTTATACAGGGTATCAGGTATATACTGGTACAGCCACTGACCTTTGGTATTTTTATTCTTAAAAGGAAAATTCTTGACTACCTTTCAAAGGTGTTGTGCCAGTTTGAATGTATTATGTCCCCCAGAAAAAGCCATATTCTTTGATGCAGTCTTGTGGGGCAGATGTTTTTGGTGCTGATTAGATTTGCATGGAAATGTGCCCCACCCAACTGTAGGTGATAACTCTGATGAGATATTTCCATGGAGGCATGGTCTCACCTATTCAGGGTGGGCCTTGATCAGTGGAGCCATATAAATGAGCTGACAGGCAGAGGGAACTCAGTGCAGCTGTGAGTCACATTTTGAAGAGGCGCTACAGCCAAGAGGGACACTTTGAAGAGTGCTCTAACACTGAGAGAGGAGTTTCAGCTTACAGAGACATTTTGGAGATGGCCTTGGAAAGCAGACTTTTGCTCCGGAGAGGCTGAGAGAGGACAAATGCCCCAAGAGCAACTAAGAATGACATTTTTGAGGAGCTGAAGCCTAGAGAGGAATGTCCTGGGAGAAAGTCATTTGAAACCAGAACTCTGGAGTAGGCACCAGCCACATGCCTTCCCAGCTAACAGAGGTTTTCCGGACACCATTTGCCATCCTCCAGTGAAGGTGCCCAATTGTTGATGACTTTCCTTGGACACCTTATGGCTTTAAGACTGTAACTTTGTAGCCAAATAAACCCCCTTTATAAAAGCCAATCCATTTCTGGTGTTTTGCGAAAAGGCAGCATTAGCAAACCGGAACACCAGTCTATGTTTTTGAGAGGACATAGGGAGTAATTAAAGCTATCTGGTGGGAGAGGGTGGTGGCACTGCCCCTGAGGTAGGGAGCTGGGAGGAGCAGGTCTGTGGAGGTGACTGTTGAATATCATTTGATTTTGTTGAGGATTTTTTATTTCAATTTATAAGGGATATTATTCTGTGAATAATAGTGATTCTTCACTATTAACATGTTTAGTAACACTTAACCCTTTTATTTTTTCTGGCTTCACTTAGCACCTTTAACATGGCTCCTAGCAGCTATATAACTTTCTGGTGATTGGAGTTAATTGAGGACAGTCTTTGTGGTCTCAAGGAAGATTTGAGACTCTCTTGCCAAAATCTCTGCTCAAATGGACTTCTCTCTTCTCTGTCCAGAAGCTAGAAAAGATACTTCCTGTTCTTTTCCAATCGGAATTATACCCTTAATTCCTTGTAATTTAATATGATGGAGTGTTGTGTCTAATTTACTACGACTAAGACAAGATTAGATAAACTTTTGCTGTCTGCAGAAGATAGTTGTGTTTACAGTTCTCGGAGTTACAAAAAATACCAGCATGTTTCAGAACTAAGTTTTATAAGTTTAAATAGAACACATGACTTCAAATAGAGTGGTAAAATCTTCTGTTCATGATTGCTATAACCCTAATTGAATAAAGGATGTGGACAATTACTTTCTTCTTATTATATTGCTACTGAGTTTTGCCTCTTTATATTTTGTTTGTTTGTCTGGCACCACGATTAAGCTCCATGGGGACAAATGGTTTGTTATGCTCTCCGGTTTAATTTCAGTGACTAGTATGTAGTAGGTGTTTAATAAATATTTGTTGAATGACTGGGGGAAAAGTTATATATTTTCCTCTTCTCTTTACTCTGTTTCATTTCCTTCCCATTTTACATTTACTTAATATTGATGTGAATCATGGCTAAGGACTTTCAATACTTTTTAAAAAGCTTTATTGTGGTATAGTTTACATGCTGTATAATTCAAACCCTTTTTAAATGTACAATTCACTTATTTTTAGAAAATTTTCAGAGTTGTGCAGCCATCACTACAATCAACTTGAGAACATTTTCATCATCCCAAAAGACCCCCTTGTGCCCATTTGCAGTCATTCCTTGTTCCCACCAACAGTTTTTGCCTTTTCTGGACATTTTGTATAAATGGAATCATATACTATGTCATCTTTTGTGCTGGGCTTCTATCACTTAACATGATGTTTTTGGTTTTCATCCATGTTGTAGCATGTCTTAATACTTCATTCCTTTTTATTGCTGAGTAATATTCCAATGTATGGGTGAACTACATGCTTTTTTTTTTTTTTTTTTTTTACAGAGGAGCAAAGTTAGGCGCTGTTTAATTTATCAGGGAAAGTTTTTTAAAGAAAGTGGCATTAGAGAACATTGAGGAAAAAGCTTGCTGCATTTCTGGGAGCCATCCAATTACTTTTCTACTCACCAAAGCCTGCCGGAGCAGAGGCAGAGAATGCTGCTCTGTGGGTGCAATTGTAGTGAATTTGTTTGTGATTACCTTCTATCAGGTTTTTAAGAGCTCACTTCATGGAGTATGGGAAGAATGAACCCCCAGTGCTGCTCAGAAGCATAAAGATTATTGGTTCACATGGGTCTCCTTGCTGTGAGTCTAGGCTACCACTTGGAATGAGCCTTGATGATCCTGTATTTCATTTCTCACTCCATATAGTACTGTGATTTGATACTCTAACCATCTCCCTACCCTGTCCTCTCCATTCTCTCTCCAAACTCCTTCCTTTCATGTTTAATTTTTTTTTTAATTAGAGCAGTTGAAGATTACAGAAAAATCATACAGAAAGTATAGAGTTCCTGCATACTCTCCCATCTCACACACAATTTTTCCTATTATTGACATTTTGCATTAGTGTGGTATCTTTATTAAAATAGAAACTATTAATTATAGTCCAAAATTTACATTAGGGTTCTATGGGTTGTACAGTTCTAGGAGTTTTTAAATTTTTTATTCTGGTAAAATATATATACCTAAATTTTCCCATTTTAACTCCTTTTAAGCATACAATCCAGTTAATGTTAATTACATTCACAATGTTGTGGTACCATTAACAAACAGTCTTTTACCAAAACTTTCTCATCATCCCAAACAGAAACTCTGTAGCAAGTAAGCATTAAGTCCCCATTCCTCGCTCCTACACCTACCCCTGGTAACCTGTATTATAATTTCTGATTCTGTGAATTTGCATATTCTAATTACCTCATATAAGTGAGCTCATACAATATTTGTCTTTTTATGTCTGGCTTATTTCACTCAACATGGTGTCTTCAGGTTTATCCATGTTGTTGCGTGTATCAGAACTTCATTCCTTTTTATGGCTGAAAAGTACTCCATTTTATGTATTTTGTTTATCCATTCATCTGTGGATCAGCACTTGGGTTGCAACCATCTTTTGGCAACTGAGTAATGCCACTATAAACATCAGTGTGAAAATATCTGTTCAAGTCTTGCTTTCACTTCTTTCAGGTATGTGCCTAGAAGTGGGATTGCCAAGTCATGTCGTAATTCTATACTTGTTTCTGAGGAACTGTCAAACTGTTTTCCACAGCGGCTATACTTTTTATATACCTACCAACAATGTAAGAGGGTTCCAGTTTCTCCACATCATTATAGACACTTGTTATTTTCTGTTTTTTTTTAGTAGTAGCCATGCTGGTGGGTGTGAAATGTTATCTCATTCTGGTTTTGAGTTTTATTTCCTTGATGGCTAATGATGTTGAGTGTCTTCAGTTTCTTCTCAGCTATTAGGATGTTTTCTTTGTAGAAATGTCTGATCAAGTCCTTTGCATATTTTTTAATCAGGTTGGTTGTCTTTTGTTTTACAGTTGTAAGAGTTTTTTTGTATAATCTAGATACCATACCCTTATCAGATATATGGTTTCCAAATATTTCTCTCATTCTGTAGGTTGTCTTTTCACTTTCTTGCGTGCTTTGATGCACAAAATCTTTCAGTTTTGATGCAGCCTCATTTATCTGTTTTATCTTTTGTTGGTTGTGCTTTTGGTGTAAGGCCTAAGAAATCATTGCCTAATACCAAGTCCTGAAGATGTTCCCCTGTATTTTCCTCTAGTTTTCTAATTTTAGTTGTTTCAGTTCTTTTATTTAGGTGTTTAATCCATTTTGAGTTAATTTCTGTACATTGTGTGAGGCAGGGGTCTACTTTGAGTCTTTTGTATGTGGATATCCAGTTTTCCCTAACCATTCTTTCCCCATTGATTGGAATCTTTTGCATGTGGATATCTAGTTTTCCCTGACCATTCTTTTCCCATTGATTGGACTAGGTTGGCACCCTTATCAAAAATCAATTTGCCTTGGATGTGAGGGTTTATTTCTGACCTCTCTTTTTGATACTGCTGGTTTATGTGTCTGTCCTAGTGCCCATACCATGCTGTTTTGATTACTGTAGCTTGGTAATAAGTTTTAAAAAAAGGAAAATGTGAGTCTTCCAAAGTCATTCTTCTTTTTCAAGATGTTTTTGGCTATTCTTATTCAAGATGTTTTAGCTTTTACATTTCTGCAAAGAAGGCTGTTGGAATTTTGATTATGCCTTATATCACTTTGGTCTGTGGGTTTGGGGGATTGAATTGTGTCCCCCACAAAAGCCATGTTCAGGCCCCAACCCCTGTTCCTGTGAAGATGAACCTATTTGTAAATTGGACCTTTGAAGATGTTATTGGTTGAGGTGTGCCCAAACTGAATGTAGGTGGGACTTAATCCAATATGGCTGAAGACCTTAAAGGCAAAGGAAGTTGAACACAGGGAGCAGCCAGAAGCTGGAAGAGAAAAGAGAAGACACTGCCATCTGCATTGCCATGTGACAGAAAAGCCAAAGACCAAAGATCACTGGCTTCCAGCCCCAGAAATGCCACAGTCTTTGGGAGAAAGCATTGCTTTGCTGTTGCCTTTGATGCTTTTCATGCTTTGCAGCCAGGAAACTAAAACAACATCCATTGTATGTAAGAATTAACTTCTCTCCTATGCATCTGGAATGATACTAGTCATATACATACACACACCATCCTTGGGAAAATTGAGGAAGTAGTAATTCAAATCATTTTTTAAGGGCTTAATTTTCTCAGGAAACCCTGACTGAGAAAACCTTCTCTGGAGCCTCAGAATCTCATGCTGGATCCTCTGCATCTAGTTGAAACAGGAGGGAAGAGATTGTAGAGGATCCTATGGGAGGATTTTTGGGGCCAGGCTGGAGTTGATACATCACTTCCACCTATATTCCATTGGCTTAAACTCAGTCACATGGTCCCTTAACTGCAAAGGAAGCAGGGAAATGCAATCTAGCTGTGTGTCCAGGAAGAAAAGGAAATAGGATTTGATGAACATTAGCAGTCTTCCATAAAACCCTTTCACTCTGCTCCCTTTCTGTGCTCTCCTTCTTCCTATTATTTATATCACATCTATTTTTTGTTTTATTTTCCCCATTAGAATGTAAGTCCCATCAAGTAGGGAATTTGTTTTATCAACCTCCTAGTACAATGTCTGGCACATAATAGGTCAAATCTTTAATTAATTTAAGCACTACTATAAAATGTTCCAGTATTAGAGGATTCTTGCCATTACTTGCCATCCTCCATCCAATAAGACAAGAGGAAAGGATATCTTGAAAAAGCTCATAAAATAGCAGAGGCAGTGAGGTATTGCTCCTCTTTTGTCAGTGTGAGAAAGGTTGCAGTGCATTCCAGATAAGCAGTTTTTGGCCTATAAGTTGGAATTTATTACGGAGTTTTGAAATCAACTTAGAGTATACTGACCAACATCATTAAAAAAAAAAAAATAGAATAGGAAATATCAGAGTTCATTGCATATAGTAAGGATAAATATTATTCCCTGAAACTTTTTTTCAGTTATAATTATATATAAATTCATATACTAGGTTGTAATATAAAATGTGATTTTTACTGTCAAAAAAATGTTTGAGAAATACTGTTCTAGGACAGCACCAAAACATTGCCTGCTCTAACTCAAACATCTGTGTGCTTACTGTGTGTCAGGCCACTGTGCTAGTTGTTAGAAGATTCCCAGATGAGAAAGATATGGTCCCTGCTTTTGAAAAGTTCCCATTCTACTTGGGGACAAGGACCAATAAAGCAAGTGCTGTTTGCCAGGCAGAGAAAGACAGGAAGACTTGGCAGACCAGGTTAAAGTAGAAGCAAAGGCACAGAAACCTCAGAGAAAAAGATCTCTGGCTTGGTGAGGCAAGAAGTGGCAGGCATTAAGACTAGGAAATTAAAATAAAAATCAGATTCTGAAAAGTCCTTGAAAGACAAGAGTTTGGACCTTGTCCAGAGATAATGACAAACTATCAGAGATTTTATTCATTGGGGGAATGATGTAGTTAGTGGTCTGTATTTGGAAGATTGTTCTGAGGTTGCATGGAAGGTACCTGATGGGGGTGTTTAAATTGAAGTTGAAGTTAGAGATGAGGAAGGCCAACCCTAAGGCAGAGACATAGAGTAAACACAGATTTCAGGGACAGATTCAACAAGCCTTGATGCTCAGTTGAGTGTGTGTGTGCGCGCATGCGCGCACTCACATGTATGTGTAATGTGAGGGAGAGAGAGTAGGTACAAATGTGTAGACGTTGAGTTTGGTGACTGAGAGGATGGTGAAGGTGAGGGGGGACTGAGTATAGACCTGGCCTTGGCCATTCAAGTGCAGAACTCTAGAAGCTACCAGAAATAGAAATCTGAAACTCGGGAACAAGTTAAGAATGTAGAAATAGATATAAGATTTTTTAGTGGATAGTAGCAGAATGAGATTGCCTTGAAGGATGTGCAGAAAAGATGGCTCAAGAGGGAAATGTGGAGCTTTTCAAAACTAAGGGCAGCAGTGGGAAAGAAAGCCAGTGAAGGAAAACAAGAAGCATCGAGAAAGATAGGAAGAGAAATGGACAAAGTTGGGGTTAAGCCAGTGGAATGGAGAATTTCAAGAAAGTAGGGCTATTCAATGATGGCAGATGCTGTAGGGAGCTCAAATAGAATGAGGAAGGACCAGAGGGCACTGGTGAGCTGCCAGCCTTTTAGGGAGCCAGAAGCAGGGCCCAGCTGCCTCCTGTGCTGAGTTCCACTCAGTAGAAACTTTATTTTCTAATGGAGGGTTCCACATGCTTTACCAAACTGCCTGGGCCATTGAGAAAATTTTATTTCTGAATTTGCTAAACTCACAAGCTTGGAAACATCTCTGTTAAGTTTATATCTCACATAAAGTTAAAGCCTCAATGTGAAAAAGTTACCAACTTTTGGGTATTGTTTAGTTTCTGCAGGTAGTCAGCATTGATACCTTTTAGACCTCTCTGCTAGCACACAAGATACGAAAGGCAAGTCAATTTCAGATGAAAGGATTTATCTGAAATTATTCAATGTGTTGATTTGATTTAGAAATTTTTGATTTAGAAATCTATGTACTTTCATAGATCACACAATGGAGAAAATAAAGATATTCCAAATTTTCCTTCTTTGGATTCTCAGTTTCCTTCCTTTTAGTGTCATTAAATGTATTATCGTTTCCTCCCGCAGAAGATGAAATCAACCACAAAAGTAGAGGAATAAAATAGTTAACACTTAAAAAAAATCTGGTTCTATCTAAATATTTTCTAATGGCAATTCCTTAGAAAATTGAAAATAGAATTAACATTATGAGCTGGCAGTCCCACTTCTTAGTACACACCCCAAAGAATTGAAAGCAGAAACTGGAACAGATATTTGTACACCAATGTTTATAACATTCACAATAGCCAAAAAGTGGAAGCAACCCAAGTGCCCATTAACAAATGAATGGAAAATACAATGTGGTATATCCACACAATGGAATATTATTCAGCTGTAAAAGGAATGAAGTTCTGATGTATACTACAAAATGGATGACCCTTGAAAACATCATGTGATCTGGTTAATACTAGGGCAAATTGGGCCAAAGGGTAAAGGCTGAAACTGACTGTGTGTTAAAACTTCAACTTTCATGTGAGACCAAGGGAAGAAATGTTTATTTGGCATAGGATCTATATTTTCTAAACAATATAACTGCTACAGTCCGTTTGTTCAAACACCACAGTTACATGGAGCTTTGAATAGGAAGTGAGATACGGTAGGTTAGTATAGGTTAGAGTGAAATAGCGACACATCCCAAAGTTATTTGGGTGGAGAATAAAAATATATATTCGGGGGCCCCCTGAGGAGCTGGGGGAGGATGCGGAGGTGTTGGACTTCCTCACCTGGATTGTTGCTGATGTCCTCATAAACACTGGGGACTGACAGCTTGACATGCTGAGCCCTCTGTCTTGGGGCTTGCCCCCGTGATGCTTGTTACTGCAAAGGAGAGGCTAAACTGTAGTTCACTCCTTAAAATATCATATAAGCCCAGTAAGCCACTTTTATAAAACAAAAATAATTCAATTATAAAGCATGGCAAGCTCAAGTTTCAAATAAGTATGTGAATACAAATATAAATACCAGACATCAGTTTGCCACAGGTTAAGAAACTACATTCCCAGTTTTATTTTCTTTCTTTCAAAAATATTTATTAAGTATTTATTGAATGCCAGGCGCTAAGCTAGGTATTGGGCATACAACAGTAATAGAGAAAGACAGGACCCTTTACCCTCCTGGAGCTTTCTGTCCTAGTTCAAGTTTGATCAATCCTTTGACCACTGAATCAACTAGATCTTTTGTACTGGAATTTTCCAATGCATTTTTTTAATAATTCAATTTTATTGAGATATATTCACATACCATGCAGTCATACAAAGCATACAATCAGTTGTTCACAGTACCATTACCAAAATTAATTTTGAACATTTTCATTACCACACACAGAAAAGTAACAAGAATAAAAATTAAAGTGAAAAAGAACAATTAAAGTAAAAAAGAACACTGGATGCTTTTTTTTTTTTTTTTTGCCCCCGTTTTTCTACTCATCCATCCATTCACTGGACAAAGGGGAGTATGATCCACATCACTTTCCCAATCACATTGTCATCCCTCTTAAGCTACATTTTTATACAATTGTCTTCAAGATTCAAAGGTTCTGAGTTGCAGTTTGATAGTTTCAGGTATTTACTGCCAGCTACTCCAATTCACTAGAACCTAAAAAGGGTTGTCTATATTGTGCGTAAGAGTGCCCACCAGAGTGACCTCTCGGCTCCTTTTGGAATCTCTCAGTCACTGAAACTTACTTCATTTCATTTCACATCCCCTTTTTGGTCAAGAAGATATTCTCCATCCCACGATGCCAGGTCCAGATTCCTCCCCGGGAGTCATATTCCACATTGCCAGGGGTACTTACACCCCTGGCTGTCAGATCCCATGTAGAGGGGAGGGCATTGATTTCATCTGCCAAGTTGGCTTAGCTAGAGAGAGAGGGCCACATCTGAGCAACACAGAGGCATTCAGGAGACACTTAGGCACAATTATAAGCTGGCCTAGCCTCTCCTTTGCAGTATAGTAAGTTTTGAAATCAGGAAGTGCGAGTTCTCCAACTTCCTTCTTTTTCAAAATTGTTTTGGCTGTTTAGGGACTCTTGCAATCCCATATGAATTTGAGGATCAGCTTTTCCCTTTCTTCAAAAAAAGACTGCTGGAATTTTCATAGAGATTGCGTTGAATTTGTAGATCACTTCAGGGCAAATTGACTTCTTAATATTAAGCCTTCCAGTCCATGAACACAGATGTCTTTCCATTTATTTATGTCTTTTTCTTTCCTAGGTTCACTTAATTCCTAGGTATTTTATTCTTTTAGATGCTGGTGTAAATGGAATGTTTTCTTGATTTCCTTTTCATATCTTGTTTATTTTTAACCCCACAAATCAGACTTCTATGTTTTGTATAGTCAAAATTTATTTGGATTCACCAAATATTTACCATTTTCTTTACTCATTATTATTTTTTTGCATCTTAGACAATATTTCCAGACTTATTTTTCTTCTGCCCTTCTGAATATCATTTAGGAATTCCCTTAGTTATGGTCTGTTAGTGGTAAGCTCTATCAGTTTTTTAAAAAATGTTTTTCTCCTTATTCTTTTTTTTATTTATTTTATTGAGATATATTCACATACCATGCAGTCATACAAAACAAAGCATACATTCAATTGTTCACAGTACCACCACTTAATTGTGCATTCATCACCAAAATCAATCCCTGACACCTTCATTACCACACACACAAATAACAAGAATAAAAATTAAAGTGAAGAAGAGCAATTAAAGTAAAAAAGAACACTGTGTGCCTTTGTTTGTTTGTTTGTTTGTTTCCTTCCCCCATTTTTCTACTCATCCATCCGTAAACTAGACAAAGGGGAGTGTGGTCCATATGGCTTTCCCAGTAACATTGTCACCCCTCATAAGCTACATTTTTATACAGTCGTCTTCAGGATTCAAAGGTTCTGGGTTGTAGTTTGATAGTTTCAGGTATTTACTGCTAGCTACTCCAATTCACTAGAACCTAAAAAGGGTTGTCTATATTGTGCATAAGAGTGCCCAGCAGAGTGACCTCTCGGCTCCTTTTGGAATCTCTCTGCCACTGAAGCTTATTTCATTTCCTTTCACATCCCCCTTTTGGTCAAGATGATGTTCTCCATCCCACGATGCTGGGTCTAGATTCTTCCCTGAGAGTCATATTCCACGTTGCCAGGGAGATTTACTCCCCTGGGTGTCTGATCCCACGTAGGAGGGAGGGCAGTGGTTTCACCTTTCAAGTTGGCTTAGGTAGAGAGAGAGGGCCACATCTGAGCAACAAAGAGGCATTCAGGAGGAGGTTCTTAGGCACAATTATAGGGAGGCCTAGCCTCGCCTTTGCAGCAACAGTCTTCCCAAGGGCAAGTCCTGTGGTAGAGGGCTCAACCCATCAAACCACCAGTCCCCTATGTCTGTGAGCACAGCAGCAACCATTGAGGTGGGGAAGCCCAATACCCCTGCATTCTCCACCAGCTCCTCAAGGGGGCTCTGCATAGAGTCTCCCTATTCTTAAAAAATAATTTTATTGGGTATATAAATTACAGATTGACATTAATTAATATTTTTTCTTATCATTTAAAAAGTGTCATTCCATGGTCTTCTGGTGTCCATTGTTGTTGAGACGTTACCTGTCAAGTCTGTCTTTTTGTAAATAGAAAAATTGCTTTTTGTATGATTTTTTTTCTCTTGCTACTTTTGAATTCTTCCCTTTGTCTTTGGGGTTCTGCAGTTTCACACTATATCCCTAGGTTTATCCTACGTGGGATTTGTTGGGCTTCATGAATTTGAGCATTCTGTGTTTCATCCAGTTCTGTAAAGTCTCTTGAAATAGTTTCTCCCCCTTTCTCTCTTTTGTCTCCTTCTGATACTCTATGTTACTTATGGTAACATAGATGTATGTTAGACCTTCTCACTTTATTCGTCATGATTTGTGATATCTCTTTCAAGCTTTTTATCAATGTACCTCTGTGCTGTAATTCTTTTAATTATATCTTCTGGTTTACCAGTTCTCTCTTTAGCTGTGTTTATTTGGCTATTTAACCCATCCTTTGCATTTCTAATGTTTTTGTTACAGTTTTCACTTTTGGTTCCTCTTTAAATCTTTCCCATTATTTTGTATGGTTTATTTTTCTTTGATATTTTCAATTCTTTTATTTCTCTAAATATTGTGTGTGTGTGTGTGTGTGTGTGTATTTTGATACAGTGATTCTGCTTTCTGCCATTTTTGAAGATCTTATTCTGGTTGTTCTTGCTGACTCTCATGAGTTATTTATTTTGTTTTCTTATTTATTTGTTATGTATGGTGAGGAGGATCTAAGATGGCGGCATAGAGAGGAGTGGAAGCTAAGCAGTCCCCCTGGAACAACTTAAAAAAAAAAACAGAAACAACTAGTAAGTAATCCAGAATAACTGCAGGGGGACAGACATGACCGTCCACTCATCATACACCAACTTGAATTGGGAGGAATGCCCAAGATCACAGCATAAAATCTGTAAGAACGAACTGCGGATGCAAATCAGGAGACCCCTCCCCCACAGCCCGAGTTACAAAGCCTCGTGGTGCCAGAGAGAAGCTTTCTCCCAGTGAGCGAATATAGCTCAGCTGAGCTCCAACTGGGGTTTTAATTAGCGAGTGGGAACTGCTCACTATGAGGTACGCATCCCCAACAAGTAGACAGAGGCTTTGGGTGATGACTGACGTTGGAGAGCCGGAGGGTCGCCTCGGACTAGCTCTTTTCCTTTTTCAACTCAGTGGAGAAAGCCTCGGCCATTTTCAGTTTCCAGTTCTGTGACCCAGACAGGGGTGTGGCACAAACAGAGAGAGACCATTGAAATGCTAATGACCTCCGCCTAGGGCATCTATCTTCTCTAAGACGAAAGGGGTGGGGTCCAGTTCTACTACCTGCCTTTCATTCAGAACTTACACCAGTCAAGAATTATAGGCTAATCTTTGCATCAGGCAGAGAGCACCCCTGCAGGGCCCAGCAGCCCAGGGCTTCCCTTGAGGGACGACGTGCACTAGTGACGTAGCACAGCCTTCCCTCAGCAGAGGTCCTGGAAGATCACAGCTGCTTGGAAAACCCAGGGACGCTATGTCAAAGCTGGTGGTTTGTGGGTCAGCAACAGAGAAAATCTGGGGCAAAGCTGAAATGAAGGCTTAGACTCTTGCAACAGCCTTGAATCTCCGGGGACACCTGTTAGGTTTGAATATTAAAGTGGCCCTGCTTTCCTGACCATCCAGGCACACGCACCACGGGCAGACAGTTCCAACAACAAACCCAAACTGAGTTCACCAACTGAACCCCCACAAAAATCATTTCCCCACACACCACAGAGACAGAGTTGGGGAGAAGTGACATGAGGGGTATAGGTGACCCGCAGGCGCCATCTGCTGGTTATTTGGAGAAAGTGTATGCCACCAACTTGTATTTCTGAAAAATTAGATTTTTTTTTTTTTTTTTTTACAACTTGAAAGAACCGTGTCAAGCAAAACAAATGCCAAGAGTCCAAAAACAACAGAAAATCTTAATGCATATAATAAAACCAGACAATATGGAGAACCCAATCCCAAGCACCCAAATCAAAATATCAGAAGAGACACAGTACTTGGCACAATTAATCAAACAATCACAATCGAGGAACGAAAACATGGCAAAGGATATAAAAGACATGAAGAAGACCAGGGAACAGGATAAAAGGGACATAAAGAAGACCCTAGAATAGCATAAAGAAGAAATTGCAAGATTAAATTAAAAAAAATAGAAGATCTTATGGAAATAAAAGAAACTGTTGGCCAAATTTGAAAGACTGGATACTCATAATACATGATTAGAGGAAGCTGAATAATGACTCAGTGTCCTAGAGGTCCACAGAACAGAAAATGAAAGAACAAAAGAAAGGATGGAGAAAAAAAGTGAAAAAATCAAAAAGGATCTCAGGGATACGATAAAACGTCCAAATTTAAGACTCATTGGTGTCCCAGAAGGGGAAGAGAAGGGTAAAGGTCTAGAAAGAGTATTCAAAGAAATTGTTGGGGAAAACTAACCTTCTACACAATGTAAATACACAAAGCATAAATGCCCAGCGAACTTCTAATAGAATGAATCCAAATAAACCCACTCCGAGACATATTCTGATCAGACTCAAATACTGAAGAGAAGGAGCAAGTTCTGAAAGCAGCAAGAGAAAAGCAATTCACCACGTACAAAGGAAACAACATAAGACTAAGTTGTGACTACTCAACAGCCACCATGGAGGCGGGAAAGCAGTGGTATGACATATTTAAAACTCTGAGAGAGGAAAATTTCCAACCAAGAATACTTTATCCAGGAAAAGTCTCCTTCAAATTTGAGGGAGAGCTTAAATTTTTCACAGACAAATGCTGAGAGAGTTTGCCAATAAAAGAGCTGCCCTACTTCACATACTAAAGGGAGTCCTACCAACAGAGAAACAAAGAAAGGAGAAAGAGGTATAGAAAATGTTATGTATGTATTTATTTTTATAAACTCATTGTGCTGGTTTGAATGTATTATGTCCCCCCAGAAAAGGCCGTATTCTTTGATGCAATCTTGTGGGGCAGACATGTTGGTGGGGATTAAGTTGGAACATTTGGATTAAGTTGTTTGCATGGAAATGCGCCCTACCCAACTGTAGGTGATATCTCTGATGAGATATTTCCATGGAGGCGTGGCCCCACCCATTCAGGGTGGGCCTTGATCAGTGGAGCCATGTAAATGAGCTAACAAACAGAAGGAACTCAGTGCAGCTGAGAGTGACATTTTGAAGAGGAGCTGTAGCCAAATGGGACACTTAGAAGAATGCACAGAAGCTGAGAGAGTAGCTGCAGATGAGAGACAGTTTGAAGAAGGCTGTTGAAAGCAGAGTCTTGCTCCGGAGAAGCTAAGAGAGGACAAACACCCCAAGAGCAACTAAGAGTGACATTTTTGAGGAACTGCAGCCTAGAGAGGAACATCCTGGGAGAAAGCCATTTTGAAACCAGAACTTTGGAGCAGGCGCCAGCCACATGCCTTCCCAGCTAGCAGATTTTCCAGACACCATTGGACATCCTCCAGTGAAGGTACCCTTTGTTGATGGACACTTTTATGGCCTTAAGACTGTAACTTTGTAACCAAATAAACCCTCTTCTGTAAAAGCCAATCCATTTCTGGTGTTTTGCTTTCCAGCAGCATTAGCAAACTAGAACACTTATGGTAGCTGGACTTTATCTCTGGTAAATCTCTTGAGACCCCAGGGCAGCTGAGGGACATGTGGGGGCACTGGCAACCAAGTTTCCCTTTACATTGGTTCTCTCCCTGGGGGTTTTCAGGCTTCACAGCAAGAGTGAATTCCAGTTCTAAACCTACCTTAGAGTGTGTTTGTCAATTTCCTTTCACCTCCAGTATGAAACGTAAACAAGGGAGTTTCTTTGCACTCTGTTATGAAGCAGGTTTTCAGAATGTCTACCATTAGTTAACCCTTTCACTAAATTTGTTGCCATTAGAGTTCTGAATTTATGGGCAGGTCTCGATCTGACCTACATCACACAGACCCTAGGCTTTGTCTCTTATTCTGCACTTTAGGATGCATTAAAACTGGCACCTCTCGGGTCCTAGGACTTGATTGGCAGTGTCCTCAGGCCTGCATCATCTTTCCACACTCTCCAGATGTATGTACTTCAGTCATTCTAAGCCTGTAACCCTTTCTCTATTCTTTGCCATGATAGCTAGACATTTAAATCAAGATTGTTGTGGTGGTTGTTGGTAGTGAGGTTTTCGAGATAATTTTCCCAGCATTTTCAGATGTTCTGTACTGAAAGAGAGTCTCTTGGGTTATAGTTTTTCATTTCAGTGACCATGTTTTGCTTTTTGTCCTAGAAATTCAATTTGTTTTTTTGGTCATAACTTATTCTCTTTATGCTTATGTCTTTGTTTTAAATATATTGTTCTTACATTATTACAATAATTCTGTAATCTTGATAACTAACCTTTGTTTGAGGTATCACCTGATATCACCTGTGCTAAATTATTTCATTGCATGTTTTTTTATTTTGTTTTATAATTATAATTTATAAAGGTGGGACTTTATGGAAATCCCATGAGGTCTGGGTTGAAGCCTTAAGCTGGGGTACACCTCAGCTTCCAACCTGAGTTAGAATAGGCACATGTGTTTCAGATGATCAAAGGAAACTCTTCCCCAACCCCGCAAGCTAGAATGCAAGCCCCAGGAAATCATGGGTCTTTGTTTTGTTCAGTATCTCTCAAATTGTCTAAAACTGTGCATGGCACATACTAGGCCCTCAAAATCTATTTGTGGAACTAAATTGTTGTCTTGCTATGCCTTGGTGAGTGGCTTAATTTTGATTAATCTGCCCTTTCATTGAGAAATAGTGAGAAATTGCTATAGGAATTTTTTTTTATTAAATTCAGTTTTATTGAAATACATTCACACACCATACAATCATCCATAATATACAATCCACTGTCCACAGTATGATAACATAGTTATGCATTCATCACCACAATCTATCTCTGAACATTTTCCTTACATCAGAAAGAACCAGAACAAGAATAAAAAATAAAAGTGAAAAAAGAACACCCAAATCATCCCCCCATCCCACCCCATTTGTCCTTTAGTTTTTTTTTGTTTTTTTATCTTCATTTTATTGAGATATATTCACATACCACGCAGTCATACAAAACAAATCGTACTTTCGATTGTTCACAGTACCATTACATAGTTGTACATTCATCCCCAAAATCAATCCCTGACACCTTCATTAGCACACACACAAAAATAACAAGAATAATAATTAGAGTGAAAAAGAGCAATTGAAGTAAAAAAAGAACACTGGGTACCTTTGTCTGTTTGTTTGTTTCCTTCCCCTATTTTTCTACTCATCCATCCATAAACTAGACAAAGTGGAGTGTGGTCCTTATGGCTTTCCCAATCCCATTGTCACCCCTCATAAGCTACATTTTTATACAACTGTCTTCGAGATTCATGGGTTCTGGGTTGTAGTTTGATAGTTACAGGTATCCACCACCAGCTACCCCAATTCTTTAGAACCTAAAAAGGGTTGTCTAAATTGTGCGTAAGAGTGCCCACCAGAGTGACCTCTTGGCTCCTTTTGGAATCTCTCTGCTACTGAAGCTTATTTCATTTCCTTTCACATCCCCCTTTTGGTCAAGAAGATGTTCTCCGTCCCACGATGCCGGGTCTACATTCCTCCCCGGGAGTCATATTCCACGTTGCCAGGGAGATTCACTCCCCTGGGTGTCTGATCCCACGTAGCGGGGAGGGCAGTGATTTCACCTTTCAAGTTGGCTTAGCCAGAGAGAGAGGGCCACATCTGAGCAACAAAGAGGCATTCGGGAGGAGGCTCTTAGGCACAACCATAGGGAGGCCTAGCCTCTCCTTTGCAGCAACCGTCTTCCCAAGGGTAAAACCTATGGTAGAGGGCTCAGCCCATCAAACCACCAGTCCCCTATGTCTGTGGTCATGTTAGCAACTATCGAGGTGTGGTAGGCCAATACCCCTGCATTCTCCACAGGCTCCTCAAGGGGGCACTACATCTTTTTTTCCTTGTTTTTCTTCTTTATTTTTTTTTTATTAACTTTCCCTTCTTTTTTTTTTTTTTTAAATCTTCATTTTATTGATATATATTCACATACCACGCAGTCATACAAAACAAATCGTACTTTCGATTGTTTACCGTACCATTACATAGTGGTACATTCATCACCCAAATCAATCCCTGACACCTTCATTAGCACACACACAAAAATAACAAGAATAATAATTAGAGTGGAAAAGAGCAATTGAAGTAACAAGGGAGTAAGAAAAAGACAACTAACCTAAGATAACTGCTTAACTTCCAACATGTTCCTACTTTACCCCAAGAAAGTTACCTAATATAGCAACATTTCTGTGAACTTGTTCCTACTATATCCATCAGAAATTAACAGACCATAGTCATTCCTGGGCATCCACAGAACGTTAAATAGCTTATCTGTTCTTCTTGGATTATTGTTCCCCCTTCCTTAATTGCTCTCTATTGCTAGTTCCCCTACATTCTACATTATAAGCCATTTGTTTTACATTTTTCAAAGTTCACATTAGTGGTAGCATATAATATTTCTCTTTTTGTGCCTGGCTTATTTCGCTCAGCGTTATGTCTTCAAGGTTCATCCATGTTGTCATATGTTTCACGAGATCGTTCCTTCTTACTGCCGCGTAGTATTCCATCGTGTGTATATACCACATTTTATTTATCCACTCATCTGTTGAAGGACATTTGGGTTGTTTCCATCTCTTGGCAATTGTGAATAATGCTGCTATGAACATTGGCTTGCAGATATCTGCTCGTGTCACTGCTTTCCGATCTTCCGGGTATATACCGAGAAGTGCAATCGCTAGATCGAATGGTAACTCTATATCTAGTTTTCTAAGGAACTGCCAGACTGACTTCCAGAGTGGCTGAACCATTATACATTCCCACCAACAATGAATAAGAGTTCCAATTTCTCCACATCCCCTCCAGCATTTGTAGTTTCCTGTTTGTTTAATGGCAGCCATTCTAATCGGTGTTAGATGGTATCTCATTGTGGTCTTAATTTGCATCTCTCTAATAGCTAGTGAAGCTGAACATTTTTTCATGTGTTTCTTGGCCATTTGTATTTCCTCTTCAGAGAACTGTCTTTTCATATCTTTTGCCCATTTTATAATTGGGCCGACTGTACTATTGTCATTGAGTTGTAGGATTTCTTTATATATGCAAGATATCAGTCTTTTGTCAGATACATGGTTTCCAAAAATTTTTTCCCATTGAGTTGGCTGCCTCTTTACCTTTTTGAGAAATTCCTTTGAGGTGCAGAAACTTCGAAGCTTGAGGAGTTCCCATTTATCTATTTTCTCTTTTGTTGCTTGTGCTTTGGGTGTACAGTCTAGGAAGTGGCCGCCTAATACAAGGTCTTGAAGATGTTTTCCTACATTATCTTCTAGGAGTTTTATGGTATTTTCTTTTATATTGAGATCTTTGGTCCATTTTGAGTTAATTTTTGTGTAGGGGGTGAGGTAGGGGTCCTCTTTCATTCTTTTGGATATGGATATCCAACTCTCCCAGCCCCATTTGTTGAAAAGACCATTATGACTCAGTTCAGTGACTTTGGGGGCCTTATCAAAGATCAGTCGGCCATAGATCTGAGGGTCTATCTCCGAATTCTCAACTCGATTCCATTGATCTATATGTCTATCTTTGTGCCAGTACCATGCTGTTTTGGCAACTGTGGCTTTATAATAAGCTTCAAAGTCAGGGAGTGTAAGTCCTCCCACTTCGTTTTTCTTTTTTAGAGTGTCTTTAGCAATTCGAGGCATCTTCCGTTTCCAAATAAATTTGATAACTAGCTTTTCCAAGTCTGCAAAGTAGGTTGTTGGAATTTTGATTGGGATCGCATTGAATCTGTAGATGAGTTTGGGTAGAATTGACATCTTAATGACATTTAGTCTTCCTATCCATGAACATGGAATATTTTTCCATCTTTTAAGGTCCCCTTCTATTTCTTTTAGTAGAGTTATGTAGTTTTCTTTGTATAGGTCTTTTACATCTTTGGTTAAGTTTATTCCTAGGTACTTGATTTTTTTAGTTGCTATTGAAAATGGTATCTTTTTTTTGAGTGTCTCTTCAGTTTGTTCCTTTCTAGCATATAGAAACATTACTGACTTATGTGAATTAATCTTGTATCCCGCTACTTTGCTAAATTTGTTTATTAGCTCTAGTAGCTGTATCGTCGATTTCTCAGGGTTTTCTAGATATAAGATCATATCATCTGCAAACAATGACAGTTTTACTTCTTCTTTTCCAATTTGGATGCCTTTTATTTCTTTGTCTTGCCGGATTGCCCTGGCTAGCACTTCCAGCACAATGTTGAATAACAGTGGTGACAGCGGGCATCCTTGTCTTGTTCCTGATCTTAGGGGGAAGGCTTTCAGTCTCTCACCATTGAGTACTATGCTGGCTGTGGGTTTTTCATATATGCTCTTTATCATGTTGAGGAAGTTTCCTTCAATTCCTACCTTTTGAAGTGTTTTTATCAAAAAGGGATGTTGGATTTTGTCAAATGCTTTTTTAGCATCTATTGAGATGATCAATTGGTTTTTCCCTTTTGACTTGTTAATGTGTTGTAATACATTGATTGATTTTCTTATGTTGAACCATCCTTGCATGCCTGGAATGAACCCCACTTGGTCATGGTGTATGATTTTTTTAATGTGTCTTTGGATTCGATTTGCAAGTATTTTGTTGAGGATTTTTGCATCTATATTCATTAGGGAGATTGGCCAGTAGTTTTCCTTTTTTGTAGCATCTTTGCCTGGTTTTGGTATTAGATTGATGTTAGCTTCATAAAATGAGTTAGGTAGTGTTCCATTTTCTTCAATGCTTTGAAAGAGTTTGAGTAAGATTGGTGTCAGTTCTTTCTGAAAAGTTTGGTAGAATTCCCCTGTGAAGCCATCTGGCCCTGGGCATTTATTTGTGGGAAGCTTTTTGATGACTGATTGGATCTCTTTGCTTGTGATGGGTTGGTTGAGGTCTTCTATTTCTTCTCTGGTCAGTCTAGGTTGTTCATATGTTTCCAGGAAATTGTCCATTTCCTCTACATTATCCAGTTTGTTGCCATACAGTTGTTCATAGTATCCTCTTATAATTTTTTTAATTTCTTCAGGATCTGCAATTATGTCACCTTTTTCATTCATTATTTTGTTTATATGGGTCTTCTCTCTTTTTGATTTTGTCAGTCTAGCTAGGGGCTTGTCAATCTTGTCGATCTTCTCAAAGAACCAACTTTTGGTGATATTTATCCTCTCTATTGTTTTTTTGTTCTCTATGTCATTTATTTCTGCTTTAATCCTTGTTATTTCTTTTCTTGTACTCGGTTTAGGATTGGTTTGCTGTTCATTTTCTAGCTTCTTCAGTTGATCCATTAGTTCTTTGATTTTGGCTCTTTCTTCCTTTTTAATATATGCGTTTAGTGCTTTAAATTTCCCCCTTAGCACTGCTTTTGCTGCATCCCATAGGTTTTGGTATGTTGTGTTCTCATTTTCATTCGTCTCTATATATTTAGCAATTTCTCTTGCTATTTCTTCTGTAACCCACTGATTGTTTAGGAGTGTGTTGTTTAACCTCCAGGTATTTGTGAATTTTCTAAGTCTCTGATGGTTACTGACTTCTAATTGTATTCCATTGTGGTCAGAGAATGTGCTTTGAATAATTTCAATCTTTTTAAATTTATTGAGGCTTGTTTTATGTCCCAGCATATGATCTATTCTGGAGAAAGTTCCATGAGCACTAGGAAAGTATGTGTATCCTGGTGATTTGGGATGTAATGTCCTGTATATGTCTGTTAAATCTAATTCATTTATCAGATTGTTTAGGTTTTCAATTTCCTTATTGGTCTTCTGTCTGGTTGATCTATCTATAGGAGAGAGTGATGTGTTGAAGTCTCCCACAATTATTGTGGAAACATCAATTGCTTCCTTTAGTTTTGCCAGTGTTTCTCTCACGAATTTTGTGGCACCTTGATTGGGTGCATAGACATTTACGATTGTTATTTCTTCTTGCTGAATTGCCCCTTTTATTAGTATGTAGTGGCCTTCTTTGTCTCTCAAAACATCCCTGCATTTGAAGTCTATTTTATCTGAGATTAATATTGCTACACCTGCTTTCTTTTGGCTGTAGCTTGCATGAAATATTTTTTTCCATCCTTTCACTTTCAGTTTCTTTGTGTCCCTGTGTCTAAGATGAGTCTCTTGTATGCAACATATTGATGGTTCATTTTTTTTGATCCATTCTGCGAATCTATATCTTTTAATTGGGGAGTTTAATCCATTTACATTCAACGTTATAACCGTGAAGGCATTTCTTGAATCAGCCATCTTATCCTTTGGTTTATGTTTGTCATATTTTTTCCCTCTGTCTATTAATATCCTTTATTGTACCCATATCGAATCTCTTTAGTACTGAACCTTTCTCCAAGTCTCTCTGTCCTTTCTTTGTTTCTCTGTCTGTAGGGCTCCCTTGAGTATCTCCAGTAGGGCAGGTCTCTTGTTAGCAAATTCTCTCAGCATTTGTTTGTCTGTGAAAAATTTAAGCTCTCCCTCAAGTTTGAAGGAGAGCTTTGCTGGATAAAGTATTCTTGGCTGGAAATTTTTATCACTCAGAATTTTAAGTATATCGTGCCACTGCCTTCTCGCCTCCATGGTGGCTGCTGAGTAGTCACTACTTAGTCTTATGCTGTTTCATTTGTATGTGGTGAATTGCTTTTCTCTTGCTGCTTTCAGAACTTGCTCCTTCTCTTCTGTGTTTGACAGTGTGATCAGTATATGTCTCAGAGTGGGTTTATTTGGATTTATTCTATTTGGGGTTCGCTGAGCATTTATGATTTGTGTATTTATGTTGTTTAGAAGATTTGGGAAGTTTTCCCCAACAATTTCTTTGAATACTCTTCCTAGACCTTTACCCTTTTCTTCCCCTTCTGGGACACCAGTGAGCCTTATATTTGGACGTTTCATATTATCTATCATATCCCTGAGGTCCATTTCGATTTTTTCAATTTTTTTCCCCATTCTTTGTTTTATGCTTTCATTTTCCATTCTGTCATCTTCCAGGTCACTGAGTCGTTGTTCAGCCTCCTCTAGTCTTGTACTATGAGTGTCCAGAATCTTTTTAATTTGGTCAACAGTTTCTTTAATTTCCATAAGATCATCCATTTTTTTATTTAGTCTTGCAATGTCTTCTTTATGCTCTTCTAGGGTCTTCTTGATTTCCTTTGTCTCCCATATTATGGTCTCAGTGTTCATCTTTAGTTCTTTGAGTAGCTGCTCTATGTGCTGTGTCTCTTCTGATCTTTTGATTTGGGTGCTTGGGCTTGGGTTATCCATATCGTCTGTTTTTTTTCATATGCTTTATAATTTTCTGTTGTTTTTGGCCTCGTGGCATTTGCTGAACTTGATAGGGTTCTTTTAGTATTTGTAGACCAATTGAAGTCCTTATCTCTAATTTATCAGATCTACAGCTTCGTGGAGTACACTTTCTCTAACTAACCAGCAGGTGTCGTCCACGAGCCACCTGTTCTCCACAAGCCAGTTCTCCCCTGCTTAGCCTTTTTGGTGAGTGGGGGAGTGAGTCTTGTGGGGTCCAATTGGTGTACCAAGCCTGCGTGTGTAGTTGGTGTTGCCTGCCCTGTATATGGGGCGTGTTTCTGGGCAGTCAGGGAGGGGGGGTGGCTCTAACAATCAAATCTCCCTGGTGATCCTAGAGTTTTAAAGCTGCTGCAATAGTCTAATCCTTCAGTTCAGTCCTGCCACAGTTTGTCTCTGCCACTGACCCACAAGTCCTTGGTATTGACGTATGGCTCCTGAGAATTGCAAGTGGGCCCCTCTTCCAGGCCGTGCACCCCGGGTCCTCTGTTGAGGGATGACTGTGCTATGTCACAGGTGAGTACCGTCCCCCCAGGGCAGTTCTGGGCTGCTGGGCTGTGTAGGGAGGCTCCCAGTCTGCTGAAATGATGGCTGAATGGGGCTTTGTTAATTCACACGGCTCTACCTTCCCAACTCTGGGACAATCAGCTGAGGTTGCAGGGAAGGCTAATGTCCACGCCCAGTTTTGTGGTGTGTGCCTGTTATTTGAAGCACTTCCGTCACACTGGGTTGTCTGGGGCAATTCTGGGCTATGGGGCTGGCGATGGGCAGGAGTGTTTCCTGTCCACCAGGATGATGGCTGTGAGCGGACACCCCCCTTTTCTTGGGAAGTTGTGTTTAGTGAATTTTCTCAGCCACTGGATTATTGCGTTTTGTCTCAGAGCTCTCCTAGTTCTGCTCTTGACTTGACCTGCCCAAATTGCAAGTCTTTGAAGCTTTCTGTATTGGGCTTCTTAGAGTAATTGTTTTAGAAAAAGAAAAAAGGATTTAAAAAAAAAAAAAAAAAAAGGGCCCTCCTCAGAGATCTAATGGGTTATTGAAATGCTAAGAGACAAAGCAACCAGGGCCATTAAGGAAAGGTCCACAGGGCAGAGAGATCAGCTTTTCTTCGGGATTTGCATATGCGCGTCAGGGCCCTTCCCCTTTCTATGTTCACCAGAACTCCAAAAATCCTCCGCTTTTATTTTGTAGTTTTTCGTGTTGTTTTTTTTCTCTGTGCCTGTCTCCTCTCTGCTGGGCTGGCTGTTCTCAGATTCTCTGGTGTCTGGTCTCAGTCTGTCTATGGTTGGAGTTTGGATCAGTAGAATGAGTTTCCGATAAGGGCTGCCACTGCAGTTCTCCCTTCTCCTTCCCGGAGCTGACAGCCCCTCCTCCCCCGGGACTGAGCCTGGCAGGGAGGGGCACGGGTCCCCTGGCCGCAAAAACTTGCAGATTTCGCTGATCTCAGCAGTTCCACGTTTTCATGAGTGTTGTATGAAGTATGCCCAAAGTCAGATTGCTCTGTGGTGTCCAGTCCACGCAGTTCCTGGCTTTCTACCTACTTTCCTGGAGGAGTAACTAAAACATAACAGCTCACCAGTCTGCCATCTTCAGAAGAAGAACGCTATAGGAACTTTTTATCCGTAATGGCTATGGTTTCCTTTTGAATTAATACCTATTTATTCCAGTAACCTGACTTTGACCCCACACTATGCAAAAAGATAATTCTAGTGTTATTATGATAAATGAGCATTTACCTCCTTCCTAGGCCTGTTTCTGTTTTGGAGGCCTCATTTTAGTTGAGTTTGATTCTCTGAGTCATCTTCAATTTGTTTGTCACTAATCCTCAAATTTCTCTTTTTGAGAGTGGGAAGGCATATTTTATGTATTGTTTTTAATAGAAGTAGAATAAGCTTGGAAGATAAAACCTTTTTCTAATGATATAGTTTAGTAGTAGGAATTTATATAACTATCAAATGTAAGGAATGGAAAAAATTAGAAAAGAGTAAAAAGACTTTAAGACAAGTAGCTTCTTTTTCTGATTAGCATGCTGATCATGGGCAAGAGAAAACCCATCCATATGGGGAAGTATATCTTAATGGTTAATTTATTCTCCATTTTAGTGTAATACTCATTAAATTATTAAAAATGAAATGAAATGTAAATGATATCTAGCAGGTCTGGGGATTGTTTTTAAGAGTACTAAAGAAGAAAATTTAACTACTTTGTGTATCATATTATTATCAATGAATTCCATAGATTTCTTATTTATTTGGTATGAAACAAATTAGATGGAACATGGATGCAAGCAGAAATAAAATTGCCACCTTCATTATCTTGAAGTTAAAGCTTGATTTCAAAGAGATATCATATATTCCATATTGTCTTGGCTGAGTATGGAAGAGTATGAACTGACCCACTACCTGGTATCAAGGTGCATGGTTCTAGTGTCAAAGTTCTTTGCAAAACGGGAGGGGGAAATGGGGTCATGTGGCATAATGATGTAAATGTTGCCTTCTTTGTTTTGCAGTTCCAACTCCTAGCAGATTCAGTAGGCGAGTATCAGGTATGTGTTGTCTTCTATTACATACCATTTAAAAGCTATTTTAAGATAGGATTATCTTAAAATAAAAATCAACTGATCTTTTTAAAATGTAAGATAAATTAACAGCATTATAGAATATTATGCTAAAAGTAAAATTTCCTGTAGTTCTTCTATTTTTATTTTAATATGAAATGAGTATATATGTACCTGTTTTTATATTGCTATATTTGGTGTGGTTTGTCTGTTTGCATTTATGACATTAATGTTTTTCCATGTACATAATTAAGATTTCTAAGAACAGTATATATCACATTACACTTTCTCTGATACTACATATTTAACTCTACCCCTTCCCCCACCCACATTTTTTGTATTCTAGATTATGCTGCCATTAACTTCTCACATACAGTTTTTGAGCCTTTTGAATTATTTCCACAGAGTCCTTGTAGTGGCATTCTCTGGTCAGAGACTGAGCATTGCCTTGCCTTTTTCTATGGATTGCTCTCTGGAGACAGTCAACAGAATAGGCCTCAGGGAGAAAGGCACCCTTCACAGGCCTCTCATCCACCATCATCTCACCAATATGGAAGGCAGACACCCCTTTAATTTTGATGCAAAATAGTTACTAAGATTTTTTTTTTTTGGCTTTTCTTTATTAGTAAAACTGAATGTTTTCCAATTGTGGGAAATTTATTTATACTTTCTTCTGTAGGACTAATTTTGTAATGTTTTGCCCATTTATCTGTCATGGTCCAGGTTTTAAAAAATTATAAATTTGTGTAAACTTTTCTATCATGATTTAAAAAAATTTTTTTAATTTTTTAAATGTAAAATTTGCCTAGTTGTTTATACTACTTATTTTAATTTTGGTATTTTTTTTAATTGACTTAAAGTTTTTAATATGTGACTTGTATTTCAAACACTGCCTGGCACGTAACAAGCCCTCAGTAAATATTTATTGAATAAATACTACTTCTCCCTCCCCCTCCCTCCTTCCCCTCATTCTTCTCTTCCCCCTCCTCCCCTTCCTTCACTACCCTTCTTTTATAGAGCTGATAAATATATTTTCTGAAAATGTTTCTGGTATCAAAAAGTCAAACATTTTAATTATATCTAGAGCCTGTTTAGGAATACATTTGGGATGATAAGGTGTTTCAAAATTGCTGTGCAAGCTACATGAATTATATCATCCTTTAATATCCCTGTGTATTGGGAAAGTTTCATGATTTTGAGTTGTAATACGATCTAATATCCAATAAGGCTAGGGATCCCATTTATATCTCTCAATCTTTGAGAAAATCAATTCTGTATGTTTTCATACAGAAAGACTTTAGTAAGATTCTACAGCAAAATTTATTGAAAGACGATTTAAGAAGGTGTATCTTATCTGTAGAGAGTCTGTTTACAGGCAGGAAACAGAGTAGCAATTAAAGTTGGTTTGCGACCCATGAGCTGTTCTCTCTTATTTCTGTGCACCCCCTTTTCCCCAAAAAGTTTAGTAATAGCCCTTGACATCTATAGGGCAGAGAGTATGGTGACACTCATCCAGAGGTCACAGACAGTACATGAACTGCCTGGGCCCTTTGTCAGTGTTGTTCAGTCCTTGAACCCTTGTGGAGGATATAGATAAGTACATGGTATTACCCTTCCTCCTTAGATTTTACAGTCTTATTAAAGATTTTCATGTCATTCAAATGTTGCAAAAACAAAGATTCTTTTGAGTGCAGTCTGTGTGCCATGTGCACCATTTTAAAGTCTGTCAGAATGTTTTTGTTTTGGTGAATATAATCCTCACAATAGCACTGTGAGGTACATACTTCGGTTATACAGATGAGAAAACTGGACACAGAGAGAAGATAAGTAACTGATAACATTTGAGGTGATAAAATGCCCAAAGGCAGCATGGGTCCGAAGTACTACCCTTCCCATCTATAAGACTCCTTCCTTGTACCCTGTAAACTCTTGGTCAGTCTTCAGCTAAATCCCCTGAATTCTCAGCCCCTTCTGTGAGTGTAGCCTTCATCTTTTTGCTTTGCTGGATCTTGGTTTGCCCTGCAACCTTCCCTGGTGTCTTCCACCTGCCCTATAGCAACGAAAGGAGATAGCTGAATATCTCTGTTGCCTCACTGCTGCTTCCAGTCTATTTGTTCTCCTTTCTTCCTAAAACCCTCAGTTTCAAATCCCACATTATATTCTACCGGCTGCTGCTCTTCCCTGTTTTAGTCATCTAACAATCCCTGATCATTCCGTCTTTTTTCCACATAGATAATCCTTCCAATGTTTGGCCCTTCCATTCCTTGACCTCCTCTCCTCCAAGGATCTTTACCTCCCCCCAGACTTTAGCCACTCACTCTCATGGGCCTACTCTAGTATGACAAGCATTGCAACTCTTCATACTCTAAATCAGGTATCCCATTTTCCAACCAGCTCCTGCTGTCTTCCCAGCTCATTCCCCACCCTTCTCAAACCCTGACAATCAGTTGATTCTGCCTTCTTTTCACTATCCTTCATTTCCTCCTTACTCACCTAAATTCCTTGATCAGTGATTAGAATTCCTCCCTCGCATATGTCCTCAATTTACTTTACCCCTTTTACGTGCTTGACTATACCATATCTTGGTTAAGCCCAACTCTGCTCACTCAGTGCCTAGACAAACACAGCTGAATTTGACTGGGAGGAAAATACATAGCCCTGCTCTTACTTTCAATTTATGATCATTAACCTCAAGTGGGCTCTTGATGCCAGCATTCACACTGTTTCCCTACTTCTTTCACTCTCCTGTTCTCTTAGATAACTCATACCTTCTCTTTCCCGAAGCCTCCAATACCTCCTCCCCCCATACTTATTCCTAGCAGATAATCTTGTTCTCTATTTCACCAAGGAAATAAAAGTCACAGAAGGGAATTTTCATAGACTCCTACTACATCTATCTTTCCTTACCTGTCTGAGTCATATTTTCTACCTGTGCACTGCCATTCTATTATCCTATCCCTTCATCCTGTCATCATGCACCTCTGTCCTGTATAATCTTTATCCTTCCTTTAGATTATTATTTTCAGCAAGTAAATGTATCATTAGCTCTCTCTTCTTCAAAAATAAAATTTCTTTGAACCACTCCTTCCTTTTCTAGCCACCACGCTATTTCTCTCTATGCCTTTACAACAACCTCACTTGAAGGGATTGTCTGTATTTCTTGTTTCCAGTGTCACTTCTATTCTCTCTTGAACCCATTCTTATCACACTTTTGCCCCCACATCTCACCAAAACTGTCTTTAAGGCTTGCTCACTCATGTTCTTCAGGCCTTCATTTGAAAGATACCTTGTCAGTAATACCTGTTTAAAATTACCCCCCTTCCCCACCCCACCCCCAACACACTTACCTATCTCCCTTCCTTACTTTATTTTCTCCTTAGCACTTTACCTATTTTAACTTATTTATCCCATTTTTTGTCTAGTTTCCTCTAGTAGAGTGTAGGTTCCATGAAGGCAGGGAATTGTTTTGTTCATGGTATATAGCTAACACTAAAAACAATGTCAGTAAATACTAAAAACAGTAAACAGTAAACACTAAAAACAATGTCAGTAAATATAGAAGGAAGGAAGGAATATAGATGGAAGGAAGGAAGGAAGGAAAGAAAGAAGGATAGATTACTGTGTAGGCAGGAGAAATCAAGAATCAGAAATTGCACTGGAGGTTGGAAACTATGGTTATTATTTCGCTAGTACAAGGAAGGACGCGTTCCAGGTGGAAGAATGCCTTAAAGACTTGAGAGGAGATGAACTGAACTAGGCTGCTCTAGCTGTAGGGGAGGAGGTAAAATAAGGCTAGAAAGAGAGGTAGGGGGTGGGGGCCCTAATGTGACCCAAGGACTTGAGGAAGAAGTAAATGTGTGAGGGAATGGTTTGTGTCAGACTGCAGAGAGACTTCATCCTATCAGCCTATCCCTTCATCCTGGATAAAGAATAATCTGGAACATAAAGGAACATAGGAGAATTAGCAGTCGTCGAGCTCCTCCTTTGAGCCTGGCCCTGTGTTTTACTTGTCACCTCCTATTATTAACTCTCTGTGTGGTTCTGATACTGTTATCCCCTCTTACCATTGAAGAGACCAAGGATTGAGAAATGTCAGGTGAGGGGTGGATGGATCCAAGTTCAGACTTCAGTCTGTGTGGCTTCAAAGGCGGGTTCTTCACCTCCTTGATTCTCCCTTTCCCCTGCAAAGCTGTCAGTTAGAAAAGCTGTGTCTTCCAAGTTCTAGCAGGAAGTCCCTCTACATCAAGTGATAAATATATCAAATGAAGAGAGTTCATGAGTTCTATAAATGCAGTTTTCTTGAAATAGTCCTAAATTAGTGTTTACTGCCTGAGTTTGAAATTTTAGTATGATATTATTAATTGAAAAACCTCATTCATTAAAAAAAGACTTTCACTTATTAAACTCATGTTGAAGCTTCAGAGCACATTAATGAGAAATGTATGTCGTCATCGTGCCACATTTAAGCAGGGAGTATCTGTCTAGTGATGAATGAGTTCACTGAGAATCTGGTGCCATGTCAGTTACTCATTTTTGCTTTGTAGGTGCTCTTCACCAAACACCCCTGGCCTCTTAAGGCTTATGTGCTTACAATGTATTTAAATCCTGATTTTTGTCTTGACTTCCTTTCTGAGTATGCATCCATAGCTATCTTCAGCAGAAATATTATTAAGCATTACTTAAAATAATTTAGAAACTCAAGCTGTCAGTTCTTCGTAGTTTGACAGTTACACTGTAAGGAGTTGCCCTCGAGCCTGTGACCAGGACCTGTGCTCATTTCTTTGTAGAAATAGGGTTTTTTTTTCTCACAGGTACATTTTAATGATTTACATTTCTAGGTGAAAAAAGCACGAGTTAAATTTTGGAAGGAGAATTTGTGCTTGATAATCTCTTGGTTGTCACTTTGTACAGTTTCATGTTACTGACTAGTGACATCTGCTGGTTAATTGGAACAAAGTAAATTCTCTAAAACAAGGGGCTGTGTTGCTCTTTTAGACTTCATTTTCAGTGGGTCTCGAGGATCACATGAGACACTGTCATTCTTGAGATTGTATAGATGATAACACAGATCCTGGACCAACTCCATGTAACTTATGTGCTTAGACAGGATCCCTGATGTGCAGAACCATAAGGGACACCAGACAAGTAAGCACTTAAAAATGAGTTTTTGTGTAGAAAATTAGGGAAGTAATTTTGGACCAAGACTGGAAGGAAGCAGAGAGGTAGGGTGGGAATAGAGCAAGAGGACAACAGGAGGTGAGTCAGAGTTAAAAAAAAAAAAAAAAAAAGAAAAGAAAAGAAAAAAAGGAATAGTCAAAACCTTTTGAATAATATTTAAAAAAAAAACAGCTTTGAAAAATTAAGGCGTAATGTTTTTCCACAAATAGAAAACATACTAATAATTTTAATGAAAATGACTACTTTTTAAATCATAGAAATGTGTCTTTATTCATGGAAGCTATAATTAACATTTGCTGCCTGAGTTTCATTAATGTCTAAAAATATAAAAATTATCTAATTTGCTAAAGTACTTTCCTCCAAAATCAGAGGAAAAGTAAGTCTGGCAGTAGGCTAGGCCAGGACTGTCATTATCAGTAAAATTCTGTCAGTCATCATTGAAGACTATTTTTTAAACTTTTTAAATGAAAATTTTTATACATCCATAAAAGTAGAGAAAGTTAGTATAACACCCAGGTACCCATGTATCTGCCAAGTGAAGTCTTATTTATTTATTTTTTTTACTTTATTTATCAAAAAATTTTTAAAATTCAAACAAAACAAAGGAATAAGAAAAACAAATAACCTAAAATAACTGCATTGCTTCCAACATGTCCCTACCCTACCCGAAGAAAATTTACAAACCATAATCATTCCTGAGCATTCCTATAGCATTAAGATTACCCTCAGTAGCTTATCTGATCTTACTAGATTATCATTCCCCTTTCACCAGTTGCTGTCTATCTCTAGGTCCCCTATATTCTACAATATAAAACATTTATTTTCCATTTTTCAAAGAGTTCACTTTAGTGGTATCATACAATATCTCTCTTCTTGTGTCTGACTTATTTCACTCAGCATTATGTCTTCAGGGTTCATCCTTGTTGTCATGTTTCACGACCTCGTTACTTCTTACTGCCGCATAGAATTCTGTCGTGTATATATATCACGTTTTGTTTACCCGGTGAAGTCTTTTTAAATACATTATTCTAAGCAGACAATTTGAAGTCCTAATCCAAGGAGTATCAGTTGAAATAGACTGAATAAAGGTAAAATATAAGGATATTTCTGAAGCAAAATTTGAAGTATTCATTGCATAGGAGGTGAAAGAAGAAAGTCTGTGATGAATTCTAGATGAAATATCTATTTTAGAAAACTGAGTTGATAATAAAAAATTAATTAAGGTAAAGAGTGCAGAGGACCAAGAGGCTTGCAGTTTAACATGGTGACAGGATAAGCACCTCTCAATGTAGCTTCCCCAATCTCCTACCAAGATGCTTACAAAGATGCAGACATGGCTAGAAATTCAGAAAGGTGTCTGCCTGAATCCTAAGGGCAAAATGGAGATAAACTTACCTTTGTTTCATATCATGGAAATAGGAATGGCTTGAAGTAAGGTAATGAGTCATTACCTATGACCCATTATTACTTCTCTGGCTTGGCAACTCAAGGCCTGCACCAGCCAGAGGGTAGGCAGCCTCTCTGTAGAGCATCCCCTGATGCTATTTCAGGGGCTGGAATGGAGTCTGCCCTTTTATTTCCCCTGCCGCCTAATTTTTCTCTATTTCTTTAAGGATTCTGGGTCCATATTGGGCAGGCAGGGTTTGATGGCCTGCACATGTAGGGTGGGCTCCACACAAGTAGAATAGTATAGTCTGGGCAGAGGAGAGTCCTGTTTCTAGGACATATGGAAGTCACCATTTCTCAGAGAGTCCAGAGAGCCAGGGAGGATGGGGAAGCTAGGAGCAGCTGACCAGGGATACACTAGGTAAATGCTCTAAGAAACTGGGAGTTAACGTGGGAGCAGTAGGTATCAACTTGTCCCCTGGTTGTAGATATATGGGGTTTTATGGGCATCACACAAATGAATTGAGAGTAAGTTCAAGAGCCATTAATATTCCTTGTCTGCTAATAAATACTGGATCTGGACATATTATTCCTTAAATCATAGGATGAGAGAGAAATAGACCCTAACAAACAGTGCTGAGCCTATGAGTGAACTTGGCAGATTAAGGACATAAGAGGTGTACAGTAGAATGGAAGGAGTCATTGCTTTTATGAATTGTGAGTAAAAAGCCAAAGGAAAGAATAGGCTGAGATGAAAAGGGAAATGGGTATGATAAGGAAAGATTTTAAGGAAACTAAGAACAATAAGCAGGAATTAAATACAGAGAGAAGATGATAAGTAAAATTGTTAAGGGCAAACTCTTTGGTGGGGGGCAGCCTTGAAGAAAGGATAATTGTTGGAAGAGCTGAGAGAACAAAACAAAGATAATATTCCTGAAAAGCAGAACAAATGGAACACAAGTAATTTTAGTAATAGCCAAGAATTTGGAATTTATTGCATCCTTACTGTGTGCCGGGTGCATTGTCTACTTGAATCCTTAGGAGAGTCCTCAGAGGGAGAACCACTACTGTTAGCCTCATCATATAGAAGAGAAGGTAGAGATTTGTAATAAGTCTAATTAGATACAGCTAATGCAGGCAATTGATGATTTATTAGAAGAAAACTCCCGAATGGAAATGACCTGTATTGTGAAGAAGAAACAGGTTTGCTGGCTCCAGGCAACACTGGTGATATCTAGATCATTCCTGGCAAAACAGTTTTGTTAGTGGTTACAAAACCTTTTTCATTCACTAGATGACTCATTGTCTCTTTAATACTAACAGCTAGGGTAAAATTTAAAAATCATGACTTGTACTGACACCTCCTGTTTTAATCCTTGCTCCAATCCATATTTGTATCCCTTCTCTCCTGTTAGAAGCCTGGTTCCCCAAAACAACCTGTGTGTTTACTTATTTATTTACCACTCTAATACATAAGCGTTTTGGAATCAAACTATCAGTACCACTTTCAACAGCAGTTATTTTCTGTCCTTGGAACATATCCCACTAAGGGTGAATAGTCAGATTACTATGTTCAGAAGCTCCTTGGAATAATGTTTCCTTTTATTCCTGTGGTTATGTAATCAGCCTTATATGTGGTTATGTAATCAGCCTGGTACATGGTTACGTGATTCTCTTTGTAGTCCATTTTAGGTCCCCCCCCCATCGTTATCAATTGGATTTTATTTTTTAAATATGTAAAACATTAACATGGCGTAAATGTCAAAATTTTGTGAAATTTTCTCAGAGATGTTTCATTCTCTTCCCTATCCTTTCTTGTTTCTACTTACCCCCTAGGAAAATAATTTTATTACTTTCTGTTTTTTTTTTTCCCTTGTTTCCTTTTGGAAAAATAAGCATATTTATTTATTTATTTCCCCCCCATTTTTAGCTCTCCTTTATCATGGGAATCCTTCAACACTTTTTTTTTTTCTTTTTAAACTTTTTCCTTTAAAACTTACTCTCTATTAGTCCATGGAGATGTTCCTCATTTTTCTTATAGCTATGCTACTCAAATAGTTACCTATGTCACTTAAATTCATTCTTAATTTTAAGTTATATATGTACATAATGACTTTGAACTATTTTAATTGATTGTTTTGGTAATTGCCTTCATATCACTATACTTACATGTTATATGTTACACTTCATGGTTTATCACCTCTGCACTCGTAACTCAGCAGAGGCAACACCTTGACACTACCAGAGATTTAACAGGTGATATATTTTATTATCTGTCTCCTATTTGGGACTATCAATTCCTAGAGAACTAGGTTTTCAGCACCTGACACTGCCTTGTACTAGTAGGTGCTTAATATTCTTATTAATTGAAAGAAGGAATAAAAAAAGATTAATAAAACTTTAGAAAACAGTGCATAGAAGGAAATTGTGTTCACTTCCTGTTTTCCCAGTAGAAGCACACATCTGTTTAATACATTTTTCTCTTTATCGTTTCTCTCTCAATTTAGTCTGTGCTGAAACCTACAATCCTGATGAGGAAGAGGAAGATACTGATCCAAGGGTAAGAACTATACTGAAGGTGTTAGGTAGAATTGTTTTATTTACTACAGATTCCCTTCTTCCATAAACACCAAAATCTAATCATGCTGGTAATCAAATGACTATAATTTAAAACCTCAAAGAGATTCCATTTTTAATCTAATAGACTGGCGGATATTAAGAAGAATAAAGAGCATTGGTTGAGGGCTTGGTGGGAAGGGGTGCCTAGGTGTAGCTGTCAGAAGCCTTAAACATAGTCAAGCCAATTGACTCAGCAGTTACCTGAACGAGAATTCATCCCTAACAAACAATTTTGGGTCATTCCCAAGGAATGACAAACAGGGATCATTGCAGTATTGTAATAGTGAAAAATGGAAACAGCCTATATAACCCCAAATAGGAGATTAGCAGGTGTTAAACTATGGTTGGTACATTCAAATCAAGAGACTCTGCGACCAGAACTCAGATACTCGTGACACTGAGTGATCTTTGTGTGAGGTGCACTTTATAGAGCATTTTGTAAAATAAATTTAAAATAACTTATTTATTTACTTATTTATTTGTACATATGTATGTACATGCAGGTAATTATTTCTGAAAGGATATATCCCAGATATTCACAATGGTTGTGACAGGACTGTGGTTGATTTAGTGGTGCTTTTTATAAAAACTCAGTTTTTTTAACTTTTGTAATAATTAACATAAATTACTTTTATAAAAGCAAATATAAGTCATCATTTTTTAAAAATTGATATCGAAAAAGAAACTGGAATCCATTTTGTATACTTTAAAATAAGCAGCCTAGGAAAGATTTCTGAAGTATTCTAATAAAATGCTTCCATTGTGTTAATATAATAGACATGTAGATTAAAAGATTTTTTCATTCTGAATATTATTTCATTCTGAAATTATTGATGACTTTTAATATTTAAAATTCAGTTTTTGCTAATTTTTTATATCAAATTTAAAACACTTGACATTTTTTATTTCTGTTATTTCTTGTCAGATTACATGATGTGCCTTTTTTTTAGGGTAAAAGCAGTATTTAGGAAGGAGCTTGGTATGCCTTTCAATTATGGCAGCAATATTTGCAATAATTATTTCTTTTGATTAATCAAATGCCTATGGCTGTAATAATTATAATAGTTTTTGAGCACCTGCTAAAATGCTGGAAACTGTTCTAAACACTCTGCATGTATTAACTCATTGCATCCTCATGACAACTCTAATTTGTAGGTACCACTACCACTCCTACTTCTGCTAATAATAATTTGTTGATGTTTGAACTCTAGGCTTATACATCACCCATTTACTATCTCCACTTAGATGTCAATAGGAAATTCAAACTTAACAATAGCTCCTGTTATTTCCCTTTAAATGTTCTTCTCCACCCAGTCTTCCCCAGCTTATTTCATGCCAGTTCCATCCTTCTAGTTGCTCAGGCCCAAAACTTTGGGATTACCTTCAACTCCTCTCATTCTTTCAAACCCATATTCAATCTTTCAGCAAATCTAATAGGCTCTATCTTCAAAACATCAGAATTCCACTACTTCTCAACACCTCCATGACTACCACTGTTAGTTTGCTAATGCTGCCGGAATGCAAAACACCAGAAATGAATTGGCTTTTATAAAAGGGGGTTTATTTGGTTTCACAGTTACAGTCTTAAGGCCATAAAAATTGATATCAGAAAAGAAACTAGAATCTATTTTGTATACTTTAAAATAAGCAGCCTATGAAAGATTTCTGAAGTATTCTAATAAAATGCTTCCATTGTGTTAATATAATGGACATGTAGATTAAAAAAATTTTTTATTCTGAATATTTTCAAATTATTGATGACTTTTAAAAGTTAAAATTCAGTTTTTGCTAATTTTTTATATCACAAATTCAACAAAGGGTACCTTCACTGGAGAAAGGCCATTGGCATCCGGAAAACCTCTGTTAGCCGGGAAGGCACATGGCTGGTGTCTGCTTGCTCCCAGGTGGCTTTTCAAAATGGCGTTCTCCAAAACGTCTGCATCAGCTTCCAACGGCTGCCTTCAAAATGTCTGTCTAAGCTCCAGCTAGCTATGAGCTCCTTCTGTCTGAGCTTATATAGTGCTCCAGTAAACTAAACAAGGTCCACACTGAATGGGCCAGGCCATGCCTCTATGGAAATTATCCAATCAGAGTTATCACCTACAGTTGGGTGGGTCACATCTCCATGAACACTGAACCAATAGGTTACAACCCAATCCACACTAATACATCTGCCCGCACAAGAATGCAATAAAGAATATGGCTTTTTCTGGGGGACATAATGTATACAAACCGGCACAACCACCCTGATCTAAACCACTATCATCTGTCACTGGAATAATTGTATTAGTCACCTGAATTCCACTCTTGCCTCCCTCCAGGTTTTTCTTCACTCAGCAGCCAATAAGATTCTTTTAAAACATCAATCAGGTCCCTTTCCATCCTTCTTCAGAACCCTCAAATGACCCCTGTGTCACTGGAGAAAAGTCCCACTCCTTCTGTGACCTATAGTGTTGTCTGTGATTTGGCCGCCACCCCTACCCCACCCCTGACCTAATCACCTCCTGATTTTTCCTCCTTATTCTGCATTATCCCCACCTGCCTCCTGGCTATTTCTCAAACATTCTATCCAGGCTTTGACCAATAAGGCCTTGTTTTCACCTGCTGGTCCCTCTGTTGGCATGGTGTTTCCATAGAGATACCCACATGACTTGCTCCCTCGGGTTGCTCTCACTCCCTTCAGATCTTTAAACAAATGTCACCTCAGTGAAACCTCATCTGGCCACACTTAAACTTCTTAACTCCCCTACCTTATTTTTCTCCTTAGCCTTATCACTCTAAAATATTTTATGTATTTATTGAATGTGAGGGTAAGTGGTTTTTTGTCTGTGTTGACTCCTGTGTCCCCAGATTTAGGATTGTGTTTGGCACCTAGTAGATGCTCAGATTTGTTGAATGACTCTATCGCTACCTCTTTATGGATAAGAACCCTGCGACTCCTAGGGGTTTTCTGACTTGCTGCCAGCCACACAGCCAGAGGGCAGCCCTCTTTACCCCCCTAACACATTGCCCTTCCACATTCAGGGCACTGCTTGGGATTTGTATAGAATTATAATTATAGTAAAAATCCTCTTATGTTTCACACTTTTTAGGAGAAAGAAATACACCAAATTGTAAGTGGGTGATTTTAAAATGGAACAAAAAAAAATTTCTCTGGTTTTATTTGGATTGGCAGGTGATTCATCCCAAAACTGACGAACAGAGATGCAGACTTCAGGAAGCTTGCAAAGATATTCTCCTTTTCAAAAATCTTGATCAGGTAACATTGATTTTTTTTTAATTTAATAAATTTTATTTTGAAATAAATTCAATCTTACAGGAACAGTTGCAAAAACAGTTCAAACCCTATACATAGAACTACAGCATACCCCGACCCCCCTCCCCCGATACCCCGATCCACCACCTTTAACATCCTGTCACACCACCGTTTCTTTCTTTCCCTCCCTCCCTCCCTATCTATCATCCATCATCTATTGCTCTGTCCTCTGAACATATGAAAGCAAACTGCACATATCTTTGAACAAACAATATAATTCACATATACCTTTCCCATGGACAAGAACATTCTTTTATGCAATCTCATTAAGTGCAGCTAAGAAGTTCAAGAAATTCAACATTGATATAAAGCTTACATTCTGTATTTCCTTTTTTTTTTTTCCTTGTGTCCCATCTGTGTCCCTTTGAGCCTCCTCTCCTCCATCCTCAGATCCCATCCAGGATCATCCTTGGCATTTAATTGTCATCTATTTAGACTTTTTTTTTTTTTTTTTCAATTGTGGAAACATATATATAGCCTAAATCTTCCCATTCCACACCCTCCCTATCATTCCATTAGTGGGATTAATCACATTTAGAATGTTGCAATGTTATCACCTCCCCACCATCCATTTCTAGAAGTTTCCCTTCACCCCAAACAGAAACCCTACTCTCATTTCTTAACTCCCCATTGCCCCTTCCCCCACTTCTCGGAACCCCTACTCTACTTTTCGTCTCTATGGTCATATTCTCTGATACTTTCTTTGTGTTTACCATAGGGCTTAAATTTGACATCTTAACTCTATAACAATCTTGTTTTTCTTTGATACCAACTTAACTTCAATATAACACATAAACTATGTTCCTATACTCCATCATTCCCCCACTTCTATGTGTTTCTTGTCAAAAATTACTTATTTTACATTGAGTCCAAAACCACTGATTTATCATTACAGTTTATGTATTTTAGATCCTGTAGGAAGTAAATAGTGGAGTTGTAAGTCAGAAATACAGTAGTATTGGTATTTATATTTACCATGTGATCTTTACTGGAAATCTTTATTTGTTCATGTAGTTTCAGTCAATTGTTTATTGTCCCTTCCTTTCAGCCTGCTCAACTCCCTTTAGCTTATCTTACAGGACTGATTACTGGTGATGAAGTCCCTCAGCTTTTGGTTATCTGTGAATCTTTTCATCTCCCCCTCATTTTTATCTTCTAGGTGTTTGTGGATTCTCCAAGTCTCTGATGGTTATTGACTTCTATTTGTATTCCATGTGGTCAGAGAATGTGCTTTGAACAAATTCATTTTTGTTGTTGTTGTTGTTGTTGTTGAGGCTTGTTTTTATGTCCCAGTATACGGTCCATTCTGGAGAAAGATCTGTGATCACTAGAGAAGAATGTGTGTCCCGGTGACCTGGGATGTAATATTCTATGTATGTCTGTTAAAATTCTCTATATCTCTCTCCTTTCTTTGTTTCTCTGTCAGTAGGGCTCCCTTCAGTATCTGAAGTAGGGCAGGTCTTTTATTAGCAAAATCTCTCAGCATTTGTTTGTCTGTGAAAAATTTAAGCTCTCCCTCAAATTTGAAGGAGAGTTTTGCTGGATAAAGTATTGGTTGGAAATTTTTCTCTCTGAGAATTTTAAATATGTCATGCCACTGCCTTCTCACCTCCATGGTGGCCGCTGAGCAGTCACTACTTAGTCTTATGTTGTTTCCTTTGTATGTGGTGAATTGCTTTTCTCTTGCTGCTTTCAGCACTTGCTCTTTCTCTTCAGTATTTGAGAGTCTGATCAGAATATGTCTTGGAGTGGGTTTATTTGGATTTATTCTATTAGGAGTTCGCTGGGCATTTATGCTTTGTGTATTTATATTGTGTATAAGGTTTGGGAAGTTTTCCCCAACAATTTCTTTGAATACTCTTTTTAGACCTTTACCCTTCTCTTCCCCTTCTGGGACACCAATGAGTCTTGAATTTAGATGTTTTATTTTATCTATCATATCGCTGAGATCCATTTCGATTTTTTCGATTTTTTTCCCTATTCTTTCTTTTGTTCTTTCATTTTCCGTTCTGGGGTCCTCAAGGAGGCTGAGTTGTTGTTCAAATTCCTCTAATCTTGTATTATGAGTATCCAGAGTGTTTTTAATTTGGCCTACAGTTTCTTTAATTTCCGTAAGATCTTCTATTTTTTTATTTACTCTTGCAATATCTTCTTCTTTATGCTCTTCTAGGATCTTCTTTATGTCTTTTATATCCTGTGCCATGCTCTTCTTCATGTCCTTTATATCCTGTGCCGTGCTCTCATTGCCTGTTCTTTGATTAATTGCGCCAAGTACTGTGTGTCTTCTGATCTTTTGATTTGGGTGTTTGGCTTTGGGTTCTCCGTATCGTCTGGTTTTATCATATGCTCTAAGATTTTCTGTTGTTTTTGGCCTCTTGGCATTTGCTTCACTTGATCTTTAATTTGTCAGAATTGCAGCTTGGTGGCGTACACTTTCTCTAACTAACTAGCAGAAGGCATCCATGAGTCAGTTCTCCCCACCTTTGTCTTTGTGGTGTGTGGGGATCTGATTCTTGTGGGGTCCAATTGGTGCACTTAATTTGGGTGTGTTGTTGGTGCTGTCTGCCCTGAATGAGGGGCATGTGTCTGAGTGGTTAGGGAGGAAGGGCAGTTATAATAATCAAACCTCCCAGGTGTTCCCGGAGATTTAAGGCTGTTCTCTGCCGCTGACCCAAAAGTCCTTGGTATTGGCGTAGGTTCCCTGGGATTTTCAAGTGGTTTCCCCTTCCCTGCTGTGCTCTTCCAGGACCTCTGCTGAGGGAGGGAGGGCCATGCCACGTCACAAGTGCGCACCGGCCTCCAGGGAAGCCCTGAGACACTGGGCTCTGCAGGGGCGTTCCCAGCCCACTTCAAACATGGTTGAATAGGATGCGTTAACTTCCCCCTTTCCGCACAGCTCCGCCCTCCCAGCTCCGGGACAATCAGCCGTGGGTGTATTAAAGGCCACTGTCCACAGCAGATATTGTGGTGTGCGCTGTGCTGTGGGAAAGACTCCCTGTCACACTGGGTTTCTTGGTGCGGCTCTGTGCTGTGGGTTCAGCCCCAGGCAGGAGTGCCCCCGCCCGCCGGGGAGATGGCTGCAAGTCGTGCGTTTTTTCCTCTTTTTGTCTCCCCTTTGCTCCCCTGGGCCCGAGACAATCAACAGTGGGTGTGTGAAGGGGTATCCTCCACACCAGACACTGAGGCATTAGCCCAGCCTGCTCCCGTCGTATCTGCAGCTGCTCCCAGGTTTTTTTTGTTTGTTTTGTTTTTTCTTTTTTAAAGAACTAGTCCATCTCCAAACGCCAGCCCACCATTTCCCCACACCGCAGCATGGCCGAGGGACTTTCAGCCTACTCACTCACTCGTTTCAGAATGCAGACTCCTGGTTTCACCAAATGCACGGTCCCTGTAGATTTAGCAGACCTTGTCTGGCTGGTGCTACTCTGGAAGTGGTGTTCTGGGTCACTTTCTGGTTTTTATCCAGTATTTTTCACGGAGGTGTTATTTTGCCCTGTCTTACCTAGCCACCATCTTAGGTTCCATCAACATTGATTTTTAAAATATTTTTTGCTATAATGGTCTCATAACTTTTCCCCCATTTGCCATTTAAACAATTTTTAGCATCTTAGCCACAGTCAGATGTGATAAAAAACTTGAGATACTTCTTACTTACAAATGTTTTCATTGTGTTGACCACCGTAACTCAGACAAAGCTTTTCATGTGACTTTAACTAATTTTCTCAGCTGCTTTGGTATTTGCTCCAGACAAATGAAAATAAATAACATTTGAGGACCATGCGATTTGGTCATATTGCAAGGAAATGATCAGGTTTGCATGACCCTGGCTTAGTTCAGAGAGTCTGGATTTATGCTACAAAAAGATTGATTTCTCTGAGGATGCCAGTTCTCTTCACTGGTAGTAGTTAACTTAACCAAAGTATGTGAATGCTTCTCAGCTAAGACCTCAGGCATGAGGCACCTCTTGCAAGTGATGTGTGTCTGCAGGGCCCCAGTGCAGGATCTGTGGCCTGGACCTGTCCTCCCTCCATTGGTAGTGGAGATAGGGAGGAGGGGCTAACTCCTGGGAACAGCAAATCTTTAGATTTCCTGTTTTCCCTCTATTTTGAGGGCCATACACTAAAGCCATGTGAGTGGCTAAGCAGCTAGGCCTGTGGGGGAATTCTAGAATGGCAAGGACTGGAAGGATGGGACTAGAACTCCCCTACTACCCAGCTTCTGGAAAAAAGACTCTTGAGAAAAGGACTGTGGGAAGATGGCAGAGTAGGAAGCCTCCAGAATCAGTCCCTCTACCAAAACAACTATTGAACAGGCAGGAACTGTGTGAATCAACTATTTTGGAATTTTGGATTCTAGTGGAACACTGCAACATCCAGGAAAGAGTTGGAAGAAGAGGCTGGTGAATTACCATTTATATCAGTGAATTTCACCCTCCTTGCATGGGCTACCATCTCCCATCCCCCAGCCAAATAGCAGGCAGCAGTGGGGACTGCAGCCCAGGCTCCTGGTGCAGTTTGCTGGTGCCAGGGTAAACTATAAGGACCTAGTACTCCAGAATCCAGGGGTGTGTGTGGTTTGATCACTGCTTACTATTTTTGATCAGCTGCTTCAGATCTCTGGAGAGACTGCTCTGTGGGTGGCTGTTTTTCCAAACCCTCTCAGGCAAAAGCAGCAGAGGACTCTTAAAGAGGCAGTACCTTTTTTTTCCTTCTCTTTTTTTCTTTCCATTCCCTGCTCGGGAGCAAAAGTAATTTGGAAAAGTCACAGGCACTTCCAGCCCTCAACAAGTACAAACACTTGGCAATCCCAGAGGAGTGGGAGAACTAGATTTCCAGAGTTATAACAATATAATATTCAGAATGTCCAGTTCTCAACAAAATACTACAAAACACAACAAGAAACAGGAAAGTATGGCCCATTCACAGGAAAAAGAATTTTCCAGAAAACATCCTGAATAATCTCATATGTTGGAATTATTAGCCAAAGACTTTAAATCACTATCTTATATGTGTTCAGTGAGCTAAAGGAATCCATATATAAAGGACTAAAGGAAATTAGCAAAATGTTGTCTGAACAAAATAAAGAGATAGAAATTATAAAAAGAAACCAAACAGAAATTTTGGAGCTGCAAAGCATAGTAACTAAAGTGAAAAACTCATTAAGCAGTATTTTAGTTTTCTTCGCTGCTCGAGCAAATACTGTGCAATGGGTTGGCTTAAACAATGAGAGTTCATTGGATCATGGTTTTGAGGCTAAGAGAAGTCCAAATCAAGGTACCATTAAGGCAATGCTTTCTTCCTAAAGACTGGCTTTCTAGGGCTGGTTGCCAGTGATCTTTGGTCCTGGGCTTCTCTGTCATATGGCAATGCATGTGGCAGCCATTCCTGGCCTCTCCTTTCTCTTCTGTGTTTTATTGACGTTCAGGTTCCTGCTTCCCATGGCTTTCTCTCTTTGTCTGAATTTCGTTCTGCTTATACAGGACTCCAGTAATAGGATTAAGGCCTATCTTGATTGAGTTGAGCCACACCTTAACTGAAGTAACATCTCAAAGAGGATCTATTTACAGTGGGTTCATACAGGAATGAATTAAATATAAGAATATGTTTTTCTGGGGTACTTAGCTTCAAGCCAGCAGTGGATCACCAGCAGATTTAAAGAAAGTATGAGTAAACTTAAAGACAAGACAATTGAAATTATCCAGGGTGAAGAACAGAAGGAAAAAATAATGAAGAAAAATGAACAGAGCCTGAGGGACCCGTGGGACACAATCAAACATAACAACATTTGCGTCATTGGAATCCCAGAAAGACAAGGGAGAGAGAAAGGGGCAGAAAAAGTATTTGAAGAAACAATGGCCAGAACTTCCCAAATCCATTGAAATACGTGAATACACACATTCAGGAAGCTCAATGAACTCCAAGCAGAATAGACTCCAAGAGCTGTAAACCAAGACATATTCTAGCAAAATTGTCAAGATCCGAAGACAAAGGATTTTGAAAGCAGTGAGAGAAGCAACTCATCACATACAAGGAGTCCCCTATCACATTAAAACTGGATTTCTCATCAGAAATCATGGAGGCCAGAAAAGAGTAGGATGGCATATTTAAAGTCCTTAAAGAAAAAAAACACCAAACACCTCTCATTTAAGATTTCTGTAGCTGGCAGAATTATCTTTCAAAAATGAAGAGAGTAACTACTCAGAAAGTTGAGTATAGAATTACCATAGGACCCAGCAATACCACTTCTAGATATATACCCAAAAGGTATTTACATACCAGTGTTCATAGTGGCATTATTTGAAATTGTCAAAAGATGGAAGCAACCCAAGTGTCCATCAACCAATGAATCGATAAACAAAATGTGGTATATGTACACAATGAATATTATTCAGCCATAAAAAGCAATAAAGTTCTGATACATGGCAACAGCATGGATGAACCTCGAAGATACCACATGGAGTAAAATAAGCGAGACACAAAAAGACAAATGTAGTATGATCTCATTGATATGAAATAATTAGAATAAGCACACTCATAGAGTCAGAATCCAGAATATAGGTTACTCAGGGGTCAGGGTGGGGGTAGGGAATAGAGAGTTAAAGCTTAAAATGTACAGAGATTCTATTTGGGACAATGGAAAAGTTTGGTAATGGATGGTGGTGATGGTAGCACAACATTGTGAATGTGATTAAAAGCACTGAAATATATATTTGAATGTGGTTAAAAGGAGAAGTTTTAAGTTGTATATATGATACTAGAATTAAAATTAAAAAAAATAATTCCATAGAACTGCACAAGACAGTGAACCCTAAGTTATAGACTATAGTTAATAGTACAGTTATTAAAATGTGCTTTCATCAGTTGTAAGAAATGTACCACACCAATGCGAGGTGTTAACATTAGGGTGATATATAAGAACCCTGTATTTGATGCATGATTTTTCTGTAAAGCCACGACTTCTCTAATAAAAAAGAAATGAAGGAAAAATGAAGACTTTTACAGATAAACAAAAGCTGAAAGACTTCATTACCAGAAGACATGCCCTACAAGAAATGTTAAAGGAAGTCCTTCAGGCTGTAATAAAAGGATACTAGACTAACTCAAAAACGTAAGAAGAAATAAAGAACATTGGTAAAGGTAACTACATAGGTAAATATAAAACCCTGTATTATTGTCCTTTTTGTTTGTGACTGCTTTTTACCCCCTATATGCCTTAACAGTCAAATGTTTAAAAAAAATTTTAAATCTGTGTTAATGGGCATACAATGTATAAAGAGTAATCTGAGACAATTAACTATATGAAGGCAGAGGGATGGAGATATATAGGAGTAGAGAGTTTAACACAATACCATGGTTAAACGAAACACATTTAACAATTATGTAATAATATCACTAACATACAATCCATATTCATATTTTCCCAGTGTTCCCAATAAAATTCTCTATAGCTTTTGTTTTGTTTTGTTCTTCAATCCTGAACCACATATTGCATAGGGTTGTCATGATGTCATCTTTAGTCCCCTCTAACTGGGACTCCCCCACCCCACCCCCCGTACGTTATTCTATATCTTAAAAACTCTGGTGTTTTTGAAGAATTCAGGCCAGAAGAAGAAAAGTTACTCAGAATAAGAGGCTACCAACTGACAGCCCACAGGCCAGGGACAGCCAGATACAGATGTGTTGTTTGGTCTATATTGTATATTGAATTTGTTGCCAGTATTTTAAAAGTCAGGAGATTTCTGGTGCCAACATTCTACATGAATGTGCATGGTATATGAGTAGTAAGCCATCCCTTTTAGTTTTTCTTGGCTTGTACAGTATTAAACACGTGGAATTATGGGACAAAAAAGATGCTTGCTGGTGGTACTCAATTATTTTAGGTAGCATAGTCAGACTAAATTAAATCACATGGGATTATGCTGCAGTAAAAGTACCTTGTCAGGTATTCCATCCACATTGCTCTGAAGAGAAAGCCTCTCTCTGAGTTGAAGCTGGTATTCTTTAGCACCACCTCTCTTACAGTCATTGATCTCCCTGCCTGACAGAGGAACCGTGTTCCATTAGAATTTAATTGCATTGTTTTGTTTGTTTTCATTATACTTAACGGTATATACTTTCTGGTCATGGCAGATAATATTGGTAAGTAAATAATTGTATGTATTATGTATAAATGATTGAAGCAGTATTAGCTATCTGATAATAGATCTCATTTATTGAGTACAATTGTGTGGTAAATATTTTACTTAGATTATTCTCCTTTAGTCATAAAAATTCATGCAGCATAAATTATTTTACCATTTTTACATATGAAGAGATTGAGGCTCTGAGAGATTAGATGGTATGCTGGGCTCGTCAGAGGCAGTTGTTTTTTATTTGGGACGAATGCTGCTTCATGGGATAATCTCCAAGGTCTTTAAATTTGGTGATTCTTTTAAGGTCAACACTTATAGCAAAGTGGCATCATGGCATTACATGTGACAGTGGAGCCATCAAGGCAGAAGATAGTCATGTGAGTGCAATCATGGGAGAATGGGAACCACGATTTAGGGTGCCTATTTTTGTGTAAATTACGGTATGATTTTTCAAAACAATGCTGCCTTAGAAGACTTGCCGGTTGTGTTGTGTATTGAGATACATGGAGAGCACAAAGCCGAATGGTCCCAGGAAAGCATATGTTTCAAATAGCCCTTAGGGTCCTGTTTGAATGAGGGGAACAGTTTGGTATGGGAACTCCTGTCACTTGATCACAAGCTGGAATAAGCCTGGTCACTGCTTTATTTTAGCAAATGTAAAAGCCATCTTTGCTTTTTGTGTGTACCCTGCAGGAACAGCTTTCTCAAGTCCTCGATGCCATGTTTGAAAGGATAGTGAAAGTTGATGAGCATGTCATTGACCAAGGAGATGACGGAGACAACTTTTATGTCATAGAACGGTAGGAAATGGAGCTTTGCAATTGTGTGGCCACACTCAGTCATATTCAGAATTCAGGGCAGATGCTTTGCCCCATGTTGTGTTCAAACCAGAGAGGACTTAAAGCCCGGTGCTCAAGTTGCTCAAATCCTTGTGAGAGTCCACAGCCTGCCCTTCTGTCTGCTGCTATCCTGAATCCTCAATACATCCTGTACTTGGGGAACCACCATCTATAATATAAAGTCTCTGCAGTCTGGCGAGATGTGCAGGGTGTGCTTTATAAAAACATAGATTATTTGCTGGTATTGAAGTTAAATGATTAACTTTATTATCCTATATTGTCTGGAACTTTCAATCCCAGCCTTTGTGTATATATATATGTATAATTATTAAATGTAACATAAATTTTATTGTATGTGCTTTTCTTTTTTTAAATGCATTTTTTGTGAACTTTAACATATATATGTAACAGTGATAACTTACCAAGTACGATTTAACGAGTAGTAGAGAACAAATTTCAAAGAATGTCATGGGTCACAGTTCCACAACTTCAGCTATTTCCATAATTGGAAAATACAACATACATATAGAAAGGTGTTAACTTTTGATGTACAGCTCAACAAGCAGTTTATATAGGTAATTTCAAAAATTGTTGTGGGTTACAGTTCCACAGTTTCAGTTCTTTCTTTGTTATGCAATATAAGGAGTATGCAGAAAGGTGAAGACTTTCAAAGCACAATTCAACAAGTAGCTATAGAGCAAATTTCAAAGGATGTTATAGGGTAGAGTTCCACCATGTCATTTGCCTCCCTCTGGCTATTCCAACACCCTAACATCTAAAAAATATATATATTTCTATAAAGTTTCAGTATTCATAGACCTTTGTTAAATCTTATCTTGTTTGTTACTACCCCTTCCTCTCACTTAATCTCTTTCTCCATCTTCAGGAGTGTCTAGGCAGTGAGCACCCTAACTTGTTCATATTGAAAGGGGGTGACAACACTATGGGGAAGGGGGCTGCATCTGATTGTTGTTCTTAAAGAGGCTGTTGCCTCTGGGTTTTAGGACTTGTCTGGCATAGGAACAGTCTGGTGGATTTAAGTTTCTGAGAGAGAAAACTTAGTGAGTGCATCATCTTTTATAGAATCTCAGGTAGGGACCTGTGTATTTGGGAACTACTTTTGTTAAGGGCATGGCATACTGTGGCCATTTGGGATGTCTACCTGGAGCTTTCGTAAGAGTAACCTCCAGGATAGCCTCTCCACTCAATTTGGGATCTCTCAGCCACTGTGACCTCAGCTTATTACCTTTCTTCCCTCCCCCCCCCCCCCCTTTTAGTCAAGTAGGCATTTTCAGTCCCTCACTGCCAGGGCCAGGCTCATTCCTGGGAGTCAAGTCCCATGTCGCCAGGGAGATTCATTCCCCTGGGAGTCATGTTCCTGGAATCCCAGCCTATTTTTACCCATGAATACATTGCCCTGACCTTCATTCTCCTAGCCCCTTCTGGCTCTGTTCCAGGTCTAAGCCATGTTGGGAGACATGAAATGTGTGAGTTTGACCTGCTTATCTTACTGTGTCCTGATTGCTTGAGCTGTTCATATACTCTGGAAGGTTCCTGTGACCCCTTCTCAATCCTGAAAGGAACACCCTCACCAGAGTTTAGGATCAATAAGATGCTATTTCACCCAATATCTTCTGTTAATTTAATTTTTTTTCTTTTGAGATAATTTCAGACTTAGAGAAAAAATTGCACAAATAGTACAGAGAATTCTTGTACACTTAGGTGCTCCATGTGTTGATGTTTCACATTTGTTTTATCAAACCATTTGAGAATAAATAGCAGATATAATGGCCCTTTATCTCTGAATTCTTCAGTGTGAATTTCCTAAATTAAGGACATTCTCTTACATAAACACAGAATTCTAAAAATCAGAAATTAACATTGATACGGTACTATTTTCTAATGTACAGACCTTATTCAAATTTTGCCAGTTGTTTCCCTTGTTTTGAGGTTCTTTTGAACTCCATCAAGTAGCTGCCCTAAATTCAGTTGGTCCCCTTTGCTTGTTCAGGTTCTTGAACAGGGTATGTTCTCACTCCCAGGGTAACCTTTAGGCCCTTGATACCTGTGACAAATTATTACAAATAGAAGAAATGTTTTATTTAAAAAATAAAGATGATACAAATATGTTCTCAAAGAAAACACTATTTTTTATGCTAATGTTATGCTATTGCATCCTACATAGAAATTCTGTGTATTATTTTGTGAATAATTTTTTGTTGTTATGTTACTGCCTCCAGCAGCCCCTTGGCAGTATACTTCCCCACCAAGGCAGAGGTCCCAATGCACACCTGCTATCTAGGAAATAAGCATCCATCTGCATATATCCACAGTTTACAGAATGAAATGGCCACAGTATGCCATGCCCTTACCAAAAGTAGTCCCCAAATACCTAGGTCCCTACCTGAGATTCTAGAAAAGATTCACTCACTAAGTTTTATCTCTCATGTTAAACATGTAACAACTGAGGAGGCTATCCTTTGTATGCAACCAAAATGATGATTAATAAGTAACAACGGCTATCAGTCAAATAAAAAGATCCAGTTCTTGACCTTAAAAAGCTCCTAGTCTAGTGGAAGAGATCAACTTCTACGTAAATAATTAATATAGTTGTAACAACAGTAATAAAAATGTGTCCCATTATTTGAAGGAGGACCTGAGTGGGAGAGGTCAGGAAAGGCTTTCTGTAGTGCTGCTGCCTAAAATGGTTCGAGTTATTCCCAAAGTTAAATAACTAGTGTCTTCTGGAGGAGAATCTAAAAACATATTTCTTTACTCTGAATTCCATGTTTCCAGTTCATGGCCTTATTACTTTTGCCTTGTCCACCAGGCCTAGTAGAAGTCCAGCAGGCCCTACTGAGTTGTGAGCTCCCTTGAGAGCAAGGTTGGTGCCACAAACTGCTACTTGAGTGGTTGATGTGATTCTCTGCTTTTTGTGTAACATGAGACTTGGTGATTTTATCAGAGAAGTGGAGTGCCTTTGTAATCAATTTAGAAAATACAAAAAGAATAGGAAAGAAAATAATTTAATCATATTTAATTACCAGAGTATATCCTTCTGTTGTGTTTTCCATGCTTTATTTTTGGTGGTCACCCAGCAGAGACGGGATGGACTCCCCACCCAAAATTTGTTTTGGACTTTGAGACTGATGGTGACAAACACACACTAAGGGGGTATGAAAAGGTGTATTACTCACATAATGAGTCTTTCTGGGGAGAGTAGAATGGCTCCCAAGCAGGTCCAAAAATGACTTGAGAGAGCAGGAAGGTGTGACTGACTTGGGGGTTTTATGGTGGTTATGAGGTGGAGCTGGTATGAGGGTTGCCTTACACATGGGCTAGGGCCTATACTGTTTGCAGTTGCCACCAGCACCAAAGGAGGGAGCATCTGAGCTTTCTTTTCAGCTCGCCCCAATGTAGGGCAACAAGAGGAATGGGGAGTGGAATGGTGGGAGTTGAAAGCTAGTGGCAATCAAACATCAAAATGGACTGAGACTATTAACATTTACATAGATATGTATTTTTACATTAAATATTTTTCATATATTGTTGTGTGACCTAACTTTTAAAATCTATTTTAAGCATTTTGCCACAGCCTGCATTATTTTATGTCATCACTTTTAGTGACTATATCATGTGACCACATCAGTTTAATGACTACATGTTTACTATGAGCAGATTAAATTCTAATTTTTTTACAGTCATAAATACTATCTGGTGAGCATCCCTGCAGTTAAAGCGTTTTAAATAGCTTTATCTCCCATGGAATGCCTTGAAACGGAATTGCTTGTCAAAGGGTCTCTTTAAGGTATTTGCTGTATTTTGCTAATTATCCTGCAGAAACTGAAGTTTATGTTTGCCCCAGTAGTGTGTTGAGAGTGCCTGTTTTCTCCAAATGGTTGCCAGTTCTGAATATTATTTAGCATTCATTACCAATGAATAAATAGAAAATTGTTTCTTTTGGTGTTTTCATTTTAAAAGAAAAACCATATGAATATTTTAATAGATGCAGAAAAAAACATCTGACAAAATTCAACAGCCTTTCATGATAAAAATTCTTAGCAAACTAGAATATAAGGGATCTTCCCAACTGGATTAAGGGCATTTGTAAAAACCCTACAGCTAAATCATACTTAATGGTGAAAGACTGACTCCCCCCCCACCCCCGCCCCACCAAGAGGGAGAACAACACAAAGATATCTGCTGTTATCACTTGTATTCCACATTGTACTAGAGGTCCTAGCCAATGCAATAAGGAAAAAAAATTTTTTTAATAAATAAAAGGCATACTAATTATAAAGGAAGAAGTAAAATTGACTTTGTTTGCAGTCCTCTATATAGGAACTCCTGAGTGCTGCAAAAAAGCAACTAGAACTAACAAGTGAGTTAAGCAAGGTCACAGAATATAAAGTCAAAATATAAAAATCGATTGTATTTCTGTATACTAGCAAAAATCAGTTAGAAATTGCCTATAACAATATTTTATATTATATTTGTCTTCTATTCCTGTACCACCACCAGAAGTAATTTATGTAATTGTTTCTTGTCGTTCTTCCAGGGGAACCTATGACATTTTAGTAACGAAAGATAATCAAACCCGCTCTGTTGGTCAGTATGACAATCGTGGCAGTTTTGGAGAACTAGCTCTGATGTACAACACCCCAAGAGCTGCTACCATTGTTGCCACCTCAGAAGGCTCCCTTTGGGGACTGGTGAGTGAGGGAAATGGTTCCCCTTGTTTGACAGAGTATTATTCTCCTTACTCTGTGGTTTCTGTCCTTGGATCTTGGTTGACACCATATTTTATAGCCAGTTGTCTGAAAGAAGGTTTTGTGCAAATGTATTTTTCCATTTCTCTGAGATGATTTGTCAACAAACTATTATCTCTAAGTTACAAGGACAGGACTGGGTCTTATGACATTGTGGTAGTGTACAGCTCTTGTTATTTTTACTGTTTATGTTTTTATCAGACAAGTGGAGAGAAAGAGGGGATAATGTTCATATGAAAAGAGGCCTAGAAAGTATCTTGAAAGTTCTACCAACAGTGTTTTCCATCTCTAGGTCTCCCAGGACTAACTCTTCTCTATGTTCAGCCAACCAGTTGTTCATTGACCCATGTCAGTAGTCAATAGATTTAGATTTTCCCAGAATGTCCTATGCGTAGCATTGCTGTGGTCCCTCATCCTCTGGTATACATGACCTACCTTGCTTCCTTCAGCATCACACCTTCAAAATATATAATTATCTTTCTTGATAAACAAAATAATTGTCTTCTTGTTCAAATTCCAAAGCTTGCTTTTAAAATGTTGACATCTGTAGTAGTTTGTTACCCTTTACCTTACAAGCAGAATTAAATGTTATAGCATAGAATATCCATATATTTCCTCAAATGAAATCACACATTAATGTCATGAAAATCACATTCCATAGACATGAAAGAGCATTTTACTATTATATACTGATGAAGAATTATGAATGCTCCTGGGAAATAGGAGATATAATGGCTTAAGAATAGATCACACTTGGGGACCCAATGATTGAAAAACTCAAGGACAGATCAATAAATAATGGAGGAAAATAAACTCAGTTTTAAAATGTGTTGATTCCAACTACTGGCTCATACCAAGATAGAATAATCCTATTCTTCTGTAGTTTTCCCTCTTACAACTAAAAATTCATGGACATAATACAACAACCAAGGAAGACTCTGAAAGGTGGAAAGAAGGTAGACTAGCTAAAGTTCTCAGGACTTGAGGAAGGACGTGGCAGTGAGTTCCCTGGGTCTCTTTATTGCTTCCCACATAACCCAGATGGGTGCTGGAAAAGCCTGCAAACCAAGAAAATCCTGCTCCCTCTAGCCAAAGGACCAGGAAAACGGCAGCCTAGCAGATAATACCAGCTCTACTCCAGCCAGATGCTAAAGGAAAAACTGGCCCTACCTCCCTGTGGTATCAGTGGGGCCAAGTAGGAAGCTGGACATGCACCTCTACTTGGACATGCACACTACACCTAAATAGGGTGACTGACTAAAAAAAAGAATCTTAAATAGGACCCAGAGTTTTGCAATGTAATACTCAAAATGACTAGGATGCAATTGAAAATAATTTGTTGTACTAATGAGGAAATTCTCAACTTGAATGAGAAAAGACAACCAATAGACACCAAGACCAATATGACACAGATGTTAGAATTAACTGACAAGAATCTTAAAGTAGCCATCATAAAAATGCTTAAATAAGCAGTTATGAACACATTGGAAACAAATGAAAAAATAGGTCTCAGCAGAGAAATACAAGATTAAAAAAAAGAACAGCTAAGTGAAATTTTTAGAACTGAAAAATTCAATAACCAAAATAAAAACTCACTAGATGGGCTCAAGAGTAGAATGACTATGGCAATGGAAAATATCATTGAACTTGAAGATAGAGCAATAGAAATTACCCAGGCTGAATAAGAAAGAGAAAAATAGACTGAAATGAAACAGAGTCTGTGGGAAAAGAAGATATAGCATTCATATCACTAGAGTCCCAGAGAGAGAGGAAAAAAGAGTATGGGGCTGAAAACTTTCCATATTTGGTGAAAGACATAAACCTACAGACTTAAGAAGCTGAATGAACCCCAAATAGGATAAACCCAGAGAAATCCATGCCAAGGCATACCCTCATCAAACTGCAGAAAACTAAAGACAAAGAAAAAATACTGAAAGCAGCTAGAGAGAAATGATATCCTTGCCCATGGAGAACAAAGTATCATATGACAGAGGATTTCTCATTTGTGGAGGCCAGACGGAAGTGGCACAGCATTTTTCAAGTCTGAAAAAAAAGAATTATCAACCCAGAATTCTATACCCAGTGAGAATACATCCTTCAGGAATGAAGGTGAAATCAAGATATTCTCAGATGAAGAAAAACTAAGAGATTTGTTACCAGCAGACCTATCCTAAAAGAATGGCTAAAAGAAGTTCTTCAAACAAAGGAAGTGATAAAAGAAGGATGTTTGGAACATCAATAATGAAGAAATTATAGAAAGAGTAAACATATGGGAAAATATAAAAGGTTATTCTCTTGAGTTTGCTAAATTATGTTAAGACTGTTGAAGCAAGAATTATAACATCTGATATGGTTCTCAGTGTCGGTAGAGGAAATAATTTAAGACAGTTATACTATAAAGGAAAGTAAATTTTAAGCTAAGTGAGGTTTCTACTCTTTACTCAAACTAGTAAAATGTTGACACTAGTAAATTGTGATAAGTAACATGTAGTTTAATACCTAGGGCAACCAATAAAAAAATCTTTACAAAGAGATACACTCAAGAGCTCTATAAATCAAAATGGAATTCTAAAACATGTTCATCCAACCCACAGGAAGACAGGAGAAATAAAACAGGAACAAAAAAAAAACAGAAGGAAACAACCAATAAAATGACAGATTTAAGCCCTAATATATCAGTAATTACTATAAATAAAGTAAATGGTCTAAATATATCAATTAAAATGCAGAGATTGATGGAATGGATTTTTTTAAATGACCCAATTGTATATTTGTCTACAAGAAACTCACTCAAATACATGATATAGGCAGGTTGAAAGTAAAAAGATGAAAATAGGTATACCACGCAAGCATCAATCAAAAGAAAGCAACAGTGGTTATATTAACATCAGATAAGTTAGAGTTCAGAGCAAAGAAAACTACCAGGGACAAAGAGGAACATTACATAATAATGAAAGGGTTAATCTGCCAAGAAGACATAGTTCCCTAAGTATGTATACTCCAAACAGAACTTCAAAATATGTAACGAAAAAACTGATAGAACTGAAAGGAAAAATAGGCAAATCCACAATTGTACTTGGAGACTCAACACCCTCTCTCAACAATTGATAGAACTGCTAGGAAAAAAAATATATAGAGAGAGAGAGAGAAAGAGAGAGAACTTAACACCATCAACCAACAAGATCTCATTGAAATTTATAGAACATTACATACAACAACAGTATAATACACATTCTTTTCAAGCCCACAGAACATTCACCAAGATAGACCATACCCTGGATCATAAAATAAAATTTAACAAATTTAAAAGAATTGAAACCAGACAAGTATATTCCCTGACCATAATGGAGTCAAAACTAGCAATCAATAACGGAAAGATATCAGGAAAATCTCCAAATACTTAGAAATTAAGTAACAGACTCTTAAATAATCCCTAAGTCAAAGAGGAAGTCTTAATAGAAATAATTAAAAAAGAAAATACACTCAACATGAGGGTGAAATGGTTGGGAATAAAAGAAGTGGCTTTCCCTGTGCCTGACACAAGGTGGGTGCTCAGAATGGTGGCACCTGCTTTCTGTGGCTAGCTGCTGCTTACTACCCATCTCTTTCTAAAGTTTTACCCTCTCCTGGGATCTCTGCCCTGCCTGTCTATGTCTTAGCTTTGTCCTTTGCAGTCTTTTCTTCCTCTCCCCTGCTGTCTTAACCAAGAGATACCCTTTTGACCTCTGCTTTTCTCCTGCTTTGTTCTCTTGGCTTTGCAAGCCCAACCCCTCCCAAAACTTGAGTTCCTTCTCCAGGAAGCTGACTCCCAGAAGGTCTTCTCCAGCCTGACTTCTTGTCTGAAGCCTTCCAGGGCCCAAGCAAGGAGGACTTGGCATTGTCACTGAGTTTCTCAGGTTGAATCCTACCTTCTGCCCTTACAGGGGACAGCTGTCACTATGGCCACTATATTAATCTCTGTTTCTGCTCCCTCTTGCCTGGGAAAGGAAAGTCAACAGAAACTTCCCTGGAAAATCCTGAGCTGCTGGATAAGATAGCACTCCTTTCTCCTTTAAACTTAAGGGCTATTTCTTGAATTTGAATATACTGCCTCAGGGAGCTACCATTTCACGGGTGGGAGTTTCCTCTTCACTGCTCCGTTGGAAGCTCTCTGAAGACTGGGTTAGTGTCTGGTGCTTTTTTATACCTTCCACAGCCACAGGAACTGACCTTGCACGAAATGAAAGGGAAGTTCTGAGAAGTGTGAAAGCATACATAGAAGGGGTTGGAACCTAAATAGAGAAGTCACTGTAAGACATATCAGTTGTTTTCTCTTCAGCTAGAAATGCAGTTTGCAACTGCAATTGTAATACTCATTGTAACATTATAGCTGGTGTATTAGTCAGGGTTCTCTAGGGAAACAGAACCAACAGGAGGTATCTGCAAATACTAGATTTTTTATAAGAATTGTTTCCTGTGACTGGGGATGGGCAAGTCCAAATTCTGTAGGGCAGGCCACAACTGGGGACTTTGAAGAAGGTTTTTGGTGAATTTCCCAGGAGAAGCTTGCTGGCTGAAGTAGAGATGGAAATCCTCTCTTCTGACTGCTAAAATTATCAAAGCCTTCAACTTTATAAAGTCCTCAAATTGATTATAGATGTAGTCAGCCGTCGGTGTAATCAACTTACTGATGATTTAAGTCCACGAAATGACCTTACAATAACAGTCAGGCCAGTGCTTGCTTAACCAAACAACTGAACACCAAAACCAGACCAGGGTGACACATAAACTTAACCACCACAGCTGGATTTACAAAATACTGCTTTTTTTGACAATGCCTATTCAAGCACAAGAAAGGGAACTTCATAATTCTCATTTTCTCAGTCTTTCTTGTCCTCCTTATATACAGCACTCCTAGCCTAGCTTGAGCCTATAGAAACTGAATTGTAAAGAGAATAGAGTAATATTCCTGGGTATGGAAATAACCTTTTAAATGATGCATCCTTAACCAGGGACTTCTTCAAAAAAGCAATGGCAAATGATGCAGCCCTTTAGGACAATCAGAGATCAAATTGCTCTTTTTAAAGCAGATGGATGGAGAACAAAATGAGCAGAATCTAGAGGAGATGACTGGCTGAATGCTGGAGAGCAGACATTTGTGCAACAGTTCAGGGGCGGGGGTAGGGGTGGTAGGAATCCACCACTGCTCATTCTGGGAGTGTAGGGTGCGATAAGTGACTTCTCTTGTTAGGTAGATGAAACATGGCATGGGATAGGGCCTGGGAATTCTGCAACTAATGGAACATGAGCTGGCGAAACCTATTTATACATCTCAGCTCAGTTGTCTTCTATATGATTTATCCACCTATTCCATCATCAAGAATGCTAAAATAGCTAACCCATAGCTAAACCATTCCCTTGATGTTTTTCATTCTTCAGCCTTTGGGGTTTTAATACTGTTCTCTCAAAAAAATCTTTCTACTCCTGACAGTCTTAAATAGAAGGAAGATACAATTAACTAAGGACAAATAACCACTTCCCTTAGGAACCTAATACTAAGCATTTAAAATTCTCCTGCCTGTCTTGCCCATACACAGACATACACATATCTGAGAGGTACTTGGCTGTAGCTCCTATTAACTGTCTCCTGAGTCAGAATCTGTGACTTGCCAGGATCAAGGTACTTTTCACTTCATCTTGAATATCTTCCTTCATCTCTCCATTAATTTAAATCCTACCTCTCCTTCACATCCCAAATTTCTGTTTTTGCTCCAAAATTATCCCTGATCACTCCAGCCTACTGTGATCTCTCTCTCTCTCCTCAGAATTCCTGAGGCCCTTAGTGTCTCTACAGGTCATCTAGCACATTTTATGTGCTGTCGAACAGTCTTCCTGTATATTTTGTTTTGTCTTCCCCTTGAGATTGTCAGTTCCTTGGAGAAACCATGTGATTGTTTTAGCTCTTCCCTTTTTTGAAGGTGTATCTTTTGACATTGAACACACAAATTTTTGATTAGGAATTTTTTTAGTTTTTATTCTATTATGACCCTTAGGTGGCAACCTTTAAGCACTAAACAGCATGTGACTGCATGTGGGGCATCTTCCTGTCTCAGGTTACAGATCTTCTTCTAGTGATGACTCAGGGATTGAAATATCGTTATTTCAAGCACTCAGTTGTCAGAGTACCTTCCATAATCCCCTAATATCTGCTGTGACCCAGTTAATTAAACCGTAGATGTTCTCTTACAGGCATTTACCAGATATTTCATATTCTTTCTTGTAGGATCGGGTGACTTTTAGAAGAATCATAGTGAAAAACAATGCAAAAAAGAGGAGGATGTTTGAATCATTTATTGAATCTGTGCCCCTCCTTACATCACTAGAGGTAAAGTCTGTTTGAATAAGAGTCTGTTTACCAGGATTTAGGAAAAGCTGTTAAAATTATTCTCTTTAGGTTTTCAAATCATACTATTCTAACCCATTTCTGTGTTGAATAGATAATAATTTTGACTTTCATTTGAGGCATTTCCTTATGATTTGTGAGTGTGTGTCCATTATTTCAGGTGTCAGAAAGAATGAAGATTGTGGATGTAATAGGAGAGAAGATCTATAAGGATGGAGAGCGCATCATCGCTCAGGTGAGTAGGGGCCTTGCACAGCTCCTTTCCTGGAAGTCACTGCCTGAAGGACTAATGCCAACATTTGTTTCACAAAATTTCCAGATCATCCCACTGTTGAGTGCTCTCATACTGTGAAGGTACTAGGTCACACTTCCTGCTGTCCTCTGAAACCCACTGATGTCTGTCTCACTAACATGCATGTCTCTTGCTGCCATTTACCTTTCCTTGGCTTTCGGTGTTTATTTGTTAGGATGTCCCTCTGTCCAGCCGTCCCTCCATCCCTCCCTCCACCCCACCTCCTCCTTCTCCCCCATCTCTCCTCCTCTCTGTTTCTTCCTTTCTTTCTTTAATTTTTGTGGCAACACATACACAACACAATATTCCCCTTTTAACCACAATTATGTGTACAATTCATTGATGTTAATTGCATTCACAATATTATGCTAACAACACCACCATCCATTATCAATATTTTTTTATCAACCCAAACAGAAACTCTGTACCCATTAAGCAATAACTCCCCACATCTTTTAACCTGTAATCTAGTTTCTGTCTCTATGTATTTGTTTATTCTAGGTATTTCATATCAGTGAGATCATATAATATTTGTCCTTTTGTGTCTGGCTTATTTCACTCAACATGAAATCCTCAAGGTTTATCCATGTTTTGACATGTATCAGAACTCCATTCCTTTTTATGGCTGAACAATAATTGTGTGTGTATATTTATGTATACATATGTACATACGCACATACCACCTTTTGTTTATAGGATGTCATTTTCTTTTCACTCCAAGTAAGCTTCATTCATTATAAATTGTAACAAATGTTCCACCACCAATACAAGGTGTTGGTGGTGGGGTGGTACATGGGAATCCTGTACTTTATTCATTATTGTTCTATAAACCCCCACAAAAAAATGACAGTACCATTTGTATTCCCACTAGCAGAGCAGTTGCTCTGTATCCTCACCAACACTTAATGTTGACAGTCTTTTTAATTTTAGCCATTCTAATGGGTATGAAGTGCTATCTCATTTTGGTTCTAATTTGTATTTCCCTAATATCTAATGATGTTGAGCAGCTTTTCCTGATTGCTTGCCATCTATATGTTTCTTCATCAAATATCTATGCAAATCTTTTGCCCTTTTAAAAATTGGTCTGTTTGTCTTTTTGTTATTGAGTTGTAAGTGTTCTTTATGCATTCTGAATACAAGTCCCTTACCAGGTAACTGATTTGCAGGTATGTTCTCCCAGTCTGTGGCTTGTGGCTGATACCTGTTTTCTTAAGGGTAGCTGTTGAAGATCAAAAGTTTTAATTTTGATGAAGTCCAGTTTATCATTTATTTCTCTTATAGTTAGTACTCTTTGTATCCAGTTTAAGAAATCTTTGCAAGGTCAATGAGATTTTCTCCTATATTTACTTACTACCAGCACTGTTCAGTAGGAATATCGTGTGTACCACATACATGATTTTGAATTTTTTAGTAGCCAAATTAAAAAAATTGAAAGAAAACAGGTGAACTTAATTTTAATAATTTATTTTCTTTAACCCAATGTATCTAAAATATTATCATTTCAATATGTAGTGATATAAAATTTATCAAGATATTTTACTTTGTGTGTGTGTGTGTGTGTGTGTGCACTAAGTCTTTAAAATCTGATGTATTACCTTACAGAACATCTCAATATGTCCTAGCCACATTTCATGTGCTTAATAGCCACATGTGGCTCAAGTGGTTACCATAATGAGGAGTGTGGTTTTTGAAATTTATAATTTTAGCTCTTACATTTAGGTCTATGATCCATTTCAAGTTAATTTCTGTATGTGATATAATTTTTGTATATGTATGTCCCAGTTTATCTAGCACTATTTTTTGAAGAGATTATCATTTCTGCATTGTCTTGACACCATTATTGAAAATCTGTTGGTTATGTGTTTGGATCTATTTCTGGTCTCTTTTCTCTTCCATTGATCTATATATCTGTCTTTGTGCTAATACCGCATTATCTTGATTACAATAGCTTTATATAGTAAGTCTTGAAATAAAATATTTAAGCCCTCCAAATTTGTTCCTTTTCATAATTGTTTTAGCTATTCAGTGTCCTTTGCATTTCTACATAAATTTTAGAATCAGCTTACCAATTTCTACAAAAAAAAAGCCTGCTGAGATTTTTTTATTGGAATTGTGTTGAATCTGTAGATCAATTTGGGAAGAACTGACATCTTAACAATAGTGAGACTTCTGATTTGTGAGCATGGTATATCTGTTTATTTAGATTTTCTTTAATTTCTCTCTGTAGTGTCTTGTGGTTTTCAGAAGTAGTGTTCAGGTCTTTTGTATCTTTGTTAAATATATCCTTGAATATTTCATGTTATTTACACTTTTGAAAATGGCATTGTTTTCTGTTTGTGTGTTTTTTTTCCCCTCCAAATTTCAATTTCTGATTGTTGCTATTTGTACAGAAATATAGTTGGGTTTTGTGAATTGCTCTTGTGGTGTTCTGCAATCTTGCTAACCTCATTTATTCTAGTAGCTTTTTTGTAGAAAGTTTTACTTCTTTTCTAATCTGTAACACCTTTTTAAATTTTTAATTTTATTTTTTGTCTTACTTCAATACCATGTTGAATGAAAGTGGTGAGAGCAGATGTCTTCTCTTTCTAGTTTGCTGAGAGCTTTTATCATGAAAGGGTATTGAATTTTGTCAGGTATTTTTTCTGCATCTATTGAGATGTTCATATGGCTTTTCTTTTTTAGTTTGTTAATGTGGTAAGTTACACTAATTGATTTTATTTTATTAGTTACACTAATTGATTTTATTTTATTTTATTGATTTTTATCATTACCATTTATGTATTTTAGATCCTGTAGAAAGTAAATAGTGGAGTTACAAATCAAAAATATAGTAGTATTGGTATTTATATTTACCATGTGATCTTTACTGGAAATCTTTATTTCTTCGTGTGGTTTCGGTCAGTTGTTTAGTGTCCTTTCCTTTCCGCCTGCTCAATTCCCTTTAGCATTTCTTATAGGACTGATCTACTGGTGATGAAGTCCCTCAGCTTTTGAGTATCTGGAAATGTTTTCATCTCCCCCTCATTTTTACCCTCCAGGTATTTGTGAATTTTCTAAGTCTCTGATGGTTATTGACTTCTATTTGTATTCCATTGTGGTCAGAGAATCTACTTTGAATAAATTCAATTTTTTTGTTTAAATTTATTGAGGTTTGTTTTATGTTCCAGTATATGGTCTATTCTGGAGAAAGATCGTGATCACTAGAAAAGAATGTGTGTCCTGGTGATTTGGGATGTAAGGTTCTATATATGTCTGTTTAAAGTCTCTATATCTCTCTCTCCTTTCTTTGTTTCTCTGTTGGTAGGGCTCCCTTTAGTATGTGAAGTAGGGCAGGTCTTTTATTTGCAAAATCTCTCAGCATTTGTTTGTCTGTGAAAAATTTAAGCTCTCCCTCAAATTTGAAGGAGAGTTTTGCTGGATAAAGTATTCTTGGTTGGAAATTTTTCTGAGAATTTTAAATATGTCATGCCACTGCCTTCTCGCCTCCATGGTGGCTGTTGAGTAGTCACTGCTTAGTCGTATGTTGTTTCCTTTGTATGTGGTGAATTGCTTTTCTCTTGCTGCTTTCAGAACTTGCTCCTTCTCTTCGGTATTTGACAGTTTGATCAGAATATGTCTTGGGGTGTGTTTATTTGGGTTTATTCTATTTGGAGTTCGCTGGGCATTTATGCTTTGTGTATTCATATTGTGTAGAAGGTTTGAGAAGTTTTCCCCAACAATTTCTTTGAATACTCTTTCTAGACCTTTACCCTTCTCTTCCCCTTCTGGGACACCAATGAGTCTTAAATATGGATGTTTTATTTTATCTATTGTATCCCAGAGATCCATTTCGATTTTTTTCCCCATTCTTTCTTTTGTTCTTTCATTTTCCATTCTGTGGTCCTCAAGGATGCTGAGTCGTTGTTCAATTTCCTCTAATCTTGTATTATGAGTATCCAGAGTCTTTTTAATTTGGCCAACAGTTTCTTTTATTTCCATAAGATCTTCTGTTTTTTTATTTACTCTTGCAGTTTCTTCTTTATGCTCTTCTAGGATCTTCTTTACGTCTTTTTTTTTTATCTTCATTTTATTGAGATATATTCACATACCATGCAGTCATACAAAACAAATTATACTTTCGATTGTTTACAGTACCATTACATAGTTGTACATTCATCACCTAAATCAATCCCTGACACCTTCATTAGCACACACACAAAAATAACCATAATAATAATTAGAGTGAAAAAGAGCAATTGAAGTAAAAAAGAACACTGGGTACCTTTGTCTGTTTGTTTCCTTCCCCTATTTTTCTACTCGTCCATCCATAAACTAGACAAAGTGGAGTGTGGTCCTTATGGCTTTCCCAATCCCATTGTCACCCCTCATAAGCTACATTTTTATACAACTGTCTTCGAGATTCATGGGTTCTGGGTTGTAGTTTGATAGTTTCAGGTATCCACCACCAGCTACCCCAATTCTTTAGAACCTAAAAAGGGTTGTCTAAAGTGTGTGTAAGAGTGCCCACCAGAGTGACCTCTCGGCTCCTTTTGGAATCTCTCTGCCACTGAAGCTTATTTCATTTCCTTTCACATCCCCCTTTTGGTCAAGAAGATGTTCTCCACCCCACGATGCCGGGTCTACATTCCTCCCCGGAACTCATATTCCACGTTGCCAGGGAGATTCACTCCCCTGGGTGTCTGATCCCACGTAGGGGGGAGGGCAGTGATTTCACCTTTCAAGTTGGCTTAGCCAGAGAGAGAGGGCCACATCTGAGCAACAAAGAGGCATTCGGGAGGAGGCTCTTAGGCACAACCATAGGGAGGCCTAGCCTCTCCTTTGCAGCAACCGTCTTCCCAAGCGTAAAACTTATGGTAGAGGGCTCAACCCATCAAACCACCAGTCCCCTATGTCTGTGGTCATGTTAGCAACCATGGAGGTGGGGTATACCCCTGCATTCTCCACAGGCTCCTCAAGGGGGCACTACATCTTTTTTTTCCTTGTTTTTCTTTTTTTTTTTTTTAACTTTCCCTTCTTTTTTAAATCAACTGTATGAAAAAAAAAAGTTAAAAAGAAAACAAACATACAATAAAAGAACATTTCAAAGAGACCATAACAAGGGAGTAAGAAAAAGACAACTAACCTAAGATAACTGCTTAACTTCCAACATGTTCCTACTTTACCCCAAGAAAGTTACATAATATAGCAACATTTCTGTGAACTTGTTCCTACTATATCCATCAGAAACTAACAGACCATAGTCACTCCTGGGCATCCCCAGAACATTAAATAGCTTATGTGTTCTCCTTGGATTATTGTTCCCCCTTCCTTAATTGCTCTCTACTGCTAGTTCCCCTACATTCTACATTATAAACCATTTGTTTTACATTTTTCAAAGTTCACATTAGTGGTAGCATATAATATTTCTCTTTTTGTGCCTGGCTTATTTCGCTCAGCATTATGTCTTCAAGGTTCATCCATGTTGTCATATGTTTCACGAGATCGTTCCTTCTTACTGCCGCGTAGTATTCCATCGTGTGTATATACCACATTTTATTTATCCACTCATCTGTTGAAGGACATTTGGGTTGTTTCCATCTCTTGGCAATTGTGAATAATGCTGCTATGAACATTGGCGTGCAGATATCTGTTCGTGTCACTGCTTTCCGATCTTCCGGGTATATACCGAGAAGTGCAATCGCTGGATCGAATGGTAACTCTATATCTAGTTTTCTAAGGAACTGCCAGACTGACTTCCAGAGTGGCTGAACCATTATACATTCCCACCAACAATGAATAAGAGTCCCAATTTCTCCACATCCCCTCCAGCATTTGTAGTTTCCTGTTTGTTTAATGGCAGCCATTCTAACCGGTGTTAGATGGTATCTCATTGTGGTCTTAATTTGCATCTCTCTAATAGCTAGTGAAGCTGAACATTTTTTCATGTGTTTCTTGGCCATTTGTATTTTCTCTTCTGAGAACTGTCTTTTCATATCTTTTGCCCATTTTATAATTGGGCTGTCTGTACTATTGTCATTGAGTTGTAGGATTTCTTTATATATGCAAGATATCAGTCTTTTGTCAGATAAATGGTTTCCAAAAATTTTTTCCCATTGAGTTGGCTGCCTCTTTACCTTTTTGAGAAATTCCTTTGAGGTGCAGAAACTTCTAAGCTTGAGGAGTTCCCATTTATCTATTTTCTCTTTTGTTGCTTGTGCTTTGGGTGTAAAGTCAAGGAAGTGGCCGCCTAATACAAAGTCTTGAAGATGTTTTCCTACATTATCTTCTAGGAGTTTTATGGTACTTTCTTTTATATTGAGATCTTTGGTCCATTTTGAGTTAATTTTTGTGTAGGGGGTGAGGTAGGGGTCCTCTTTCATTCTTTTGGATATGGATATCCAACTCTCCCAGCCCCATTTGTTGAAAAGACCATTATGACTCAGTTCAGTGACTTTGGGGGCCTTATCAGAGATCAGTCGGCCATAGATCTGAGGGTCTATCTCTGAATTCTCAATTCGATTCCATTGATCTATATGTCTATCTTTGTGCCAGTACCATGCTGTTTTGGCAACTGTGGCTTTATAATAAGCTTCAAAGTCAGGGAGTGTAAGTCCTCCCACTTGGTTTTTCTTTTTTAGAGTGTCTTTAGCAATTCGAGGCATCTTCCGTTTCCAAATAAATTTGATAACTAGCTTTTCCAAGTCTGCAAAGTAGGTTGTTGGAATTTTGATTGGGATTGCATTGAATCTGTAGATGAGTTTGGGTAGAATTGACATCTTAATGACATTTAGCCTTCCTATCCATGAACATGGAATATTTTTCCATCTTTTAAGATCCCCTTCTATTTCTTTTAGTAGAGTTATGTAGTTTTCTTTGTATAGGTCTTTTACATCTTTGGTTAAGTTTCTTCCTAGGTACTTGATTTTTTTAGTTGCTATTGAAAATGGTATCTTTTTCTTGAGTGTCTCTTCAGTTTGTTCCTTTCTAGCATGTAGAAACATTACTGACTTATGTGCATTAATCTTGTATCCCGCTACTTTGCTAAATTTGTTTATTAGCTCTAGTAGCTGTATCGTCGATTTCTCAGGGTTGTCCAGATGTAAAATCATATCATCTGCAAACAATGACAGTTTTACTTCTTCTTTTCCAATTTGGATGCCTTTTATTTCTTTGTCTTGCCGGATTGCCCTGGCTAGCACTTCCAGCACAATGTTGAATAACAGTGGTGACAGCGGGCATCCTTGTCTTGTTCCTGATCTTAGAGGGAAGGCTTTCAGTCTCTCACCATTGAGTACTCTGCTGGCTGTGGGTTTTTCATATATGCTCTTTATCATGTTGAGGAAGTTTCCTTCAATTCCTACCTTTTGAAGTGTTTTTATCAAAAAGGGATGTTGGATTTTGTCAAATGCTTTTTCCGCATCTATTGAGATGATCAATTGATTTTTCCCTTTGACTTGTTAATGTGTTGTAATACATTGATTGATTTTCTTATGTTGAACCATCCTTGCATGCCTGGAATGAACCCCACTTGGTCATGGTGTATGATTTTTTTAATGTGTCTTTGGATTCGATTTGCAAGTATTTTGTTGAGGATTTTTGCATCTATATTCATTAGGGAGATTGGCCGGTAGTTTTCCTTTTTTGTAGCATCTTTGCCTGGTTTTGGTATTAGATTGATGTTAGCTTCATAAAATGAGTTAGGTAGTGTTCCATTTTCTTCAATGTTTTGAAAGAGTTTGAGTAAGATTGGTGTCAGTTCTTTCTGGAAAGTTTGGTAGAATTCCCCTGTGAAGCCATCTGGCCCTGGGCATTTATTTGTGGGAAGATTTTTGAAGACTGATTGGATCTCTTTGCTTGTGATGGGTTGGTTGAGGTCTTCTATTTCTTCTCTGGTCAGTCTAGGTTGTTCATATGTTTCCAGGAAATTGTCCATTTCTTCTACATTATCCAGTTTGTTGCCATACAGTTGTTCATAATATCCTCTTATAATTTTTTTAATTTCTTCAGGATCTGCAGTTATGTCACCTTTTTCATTCATTATTTTGTTTATATGGGTCTTCTCTCTTTTTGATTTTGTCAGTCTAGCTAGAGGCTTGTCAATCTTGTCGATCTTCTCAAAGAACCAACTTTTGGTGGTATTTATCCTCTGTTGTTTTTTTGTTCTCTATGTCATTTATTTCTGCTTTAATCCTTGTTATTTCTTTTCTTCTACTTGGTTTAGGATTGGTTTGCTGTTCATTTTCTAGCTTCTTCAGTTGATCCATTAGTTCTTTGATTTTGGCTCCTTCTTCCTTTTTAATATATGCGTTTAGTGCTATAAATTTCCCCCTTAGCACTGCTTTTGCTGCATCCCATAGGTTTTGGTATGTTGTGTTCTCATTTTCATTCGTCTCTATATATTTAGCAATTTAGCTTGCTATTTCTTCTTTAACCCACTGATTGTTTAGGAGTGTGTTGTTTAACCTCCATGTATTTGTGAATTTTCTAAGTCTCTGATGGTTATTGACTTCTAATTGTATTCCATTGTGGTCAGAGAATGTGCTTTGAATAATTTCAATCTTTTTAAATTTATTGAGGCTTGTTTTATGTCCCAGCATATGATCTATTCTGGAGAAAGTTCCGTGAGCACTAGGAAAGTATGTGTATCCTGGTGATTTGGGATGTAATGTCCTGTATATGTCTGTTAAATCTAATTCATTTATCAGATTGTTTAGGTTTTCAATTTCCTTATTGGTCTTCTGTCTGGTTGATCTGTCTATAGGAGAGAGTGATGTGTTGAAGTCTCCCACAATTATTGTGGAAACATCAATTGCTTCCTTTAGTTTTGCCAGTGTTTCTCTCATGTATTTTGTGGCACCTTGATTGGGTGCATAGACATTTACGATTGTTATTTCTTCTTGCTGAATTGCCCCTTTTATTAGTATGTAGTGGCCTTCTTTGTCTCTCAAAACATCCCTGCATTTGAAGTCTATTTTATCTGAGATTAATATTGCTACACCTGCTTTTTTTTGGCTGTAGCTTGCATGAAATATTTTTTTCCATCCTTTCACTTTCAGTTTCTTTGTGTCCCTGTGTCTAAGATGAGTCTCTTATATGCAACATATTGATGGTTCATTTTTTTTGATCCATTCTGCGAATCTATATCTTTTAATTGGGGAGTTTAATCCATTTACATTCAACGTTATAACCGTGAAGGCATTTCTTGAATCAGCCATCTTATCCTTTGGTTTATGTTTGTCATATTTTTCCCCTCTGTCTATTAATATCCTTTATTGTACCCATATCGAATCTCTTTAGTACTGAACCTTTCTCCAAGTCTCTCTGTCCTTTCTTTGTTTCTCTGTCTGTAGGGCTCCCTTGAGTATCTCCAGTAGGGCAGGTCTCTTGTTAGCAAATTCTCTCAGCATTTGTTTGTCTGTGAAAAATTTAAGCTCTCCCTCAAATTTGAAGGAGAGCTTTGCTGGATAAAGTATTCTTGGCTGGAAATTTTTCTCACTCAGAATTTTAAGTATATTGTGCCACTGCCTTCTCACCTCCATGGTGGCTGCTGAGTAGTCACTACTTAGTCTTATGCTGTTTCCTTTGTATGTGGTGAATTGCTTTTCTCTTGCTGCTTTCAGAACTTGCTCCTTCTCTTCTGTGTTTGACAGTGTGATCAGTATATGTCTCGGAGTGGGTTTATTTGGATTTATTCTATTTGGGGTTTGCTGAGCATTTATGATTTGTGTATTTATGTTGTTTAGAAGATTTGGGAAGTTTTCCCCAACAATCTCTTTGAATACTCTTTCTAGACCTTTACCCTTTTATTCCCCTTCTGGGACACCAATGAGTCTTATATTTGGACGTTTCATATTATCTATCATATCCCTGAGGTCCATTTCGATTTTTTCAAATTTTTTCCCCATTCTTTGTTTTATGCTTTCATTTTCCATTCTGTCATCTTCCAGGTCACTGATTCGTTGTTCAGCCTCCTCTAGTCTTGTACTTTGAGTGTCCAGAATCTTTTTAATTTGGTCAACAGTTTCTTTAATTTCCATAAGATCATCCATTTTTTTATTTAGTCTTGCAATGTCTTCTTTATGCTCTTCTAGGGTCTTCTTGATTTCCTTTGTATCCCGTACTATGGTCTCAGTGTTCATCTTTAGTTCTTTGAGTAGCTGCTCTAGGTGCTGTGTCTCTTCTGATCTTTTGATTTGGGTGCTTGGGCTTGGGTTATCCATATCGTCTGGTTTTTTCATATGCTTTATAATTTTCTGTTTGTTTTTGGCCTCGTGGCATTTGCTGAACTTGATAGGGTTCTTCTGGATTTGTAGACCAATTGAAGTCCTTATCTCTAATTTATCAGATCTACAGCTTCATGGAGTACACTTTCTCTAACTAACCAGCAGGTGGCGTCCACGAGCCACCTGTTCTCCACAAGCCAGTTCTCCCCTGCTTAGCCTTTTTGGTGAGTGGGGGAGTGAGTCTTGTGGGGTTCAATTGGTGTACCAAGCTTGCGTGTGTAGTTGGTGTTGCCTGCCCTGTATATGGGGCGTGTTTCTGGGCAGTCAGGGAGGGGGGGTGGCCCTAACAATCAAATCTCCCTGATGATCCTAGAGTTTTAAAGCTGCTGCAATAGTCTAATCCTTCAGTTCAGTCCTGCCACAGTTTGTCTCTGCCACTGACCCACAAGTCCTTGGTATTGGTGTATGGCTCCTGAGACTTGCAAGTGGGCCCCTCTTCCAGGCTGTGCACCCCGGGTCCTCTGTTGAGGGATGACTGTGCTATGTCACAGGTGAGTGCCGTCCCCCCAGGGTGGTTCTGGGCTGCTGGGCTGTGTAGGGAGGCTCCCAGTCTGCTGAAATGATGGCTGAATGGGGCTTTGTTAATTCACACTGCTCTACCTTCCCAACTCTGGGACAATCAGCTGAGGTTGCAGGGAAGGCTAATGTCCACGCCCAGTTTTGTGGTGTGTGCCTGTTATTTGAAGCACTTCCGTCACACTGGGTTGTCTGGGGCAATTCTGGGCTATGGGGCTGGCGATGGGCAGGAGTGTTTCCTGTCCACCAGGATGATGGCTGTGAGCGGACACCCCCCTTTTCTTGGGAAGTTGTGGTGTTTAGTGAATTTTCTCAGCCACTGGATTATTGCGTTTTGTCTCAGAGCTCTCCTAGTTCTGCTCTTGACTTGACCTGCCCAAATTGCAAGTCTTTGAAGCTTTCTGTATTGGGCTTCTTAGAGTAATTGTTTTAGAAAAAGAAAAAAGGATTTAAAAAAAAAAAAAAAAAAGGGCCCTCCTCAGAGATCTAATGGGTTATTGAAATGCAAAGAGACGAAGCAACCAGGGCCATTAAGGAAGGGTCCACAGGGCAGAGAGATCAGCTTTTCTTCGGGATTTGCATATGCGCCTCAGGGCCTGAACTCTGCCCTTCCTCTTTCTATGTTCACCAGAACTCCAAAAATCCTCCACTTTTATTTTGGAGTTTTTCGTGTTGTTTTTTTTTTTCTCTATGCCTGTCTCCTCTCTGCTGGGCTGGCTGCTCTCAGGTTCTCTGGTGTCTGGTCTCAGTCTATCTATGGTTGGAGTTTGAATCCGTACAATGAGTTTCCGATAAGGGCTGCCACTGCAGTTCTCCCTTCTCCTTCCCGGAGCTGACAGCCCCTCCTCCCCCGGGACTGAGCCTGGCAGGGAGGGGCGCAGGTCCCCTGGCCGCAAAAACTTACAGATTTCGCTGATCTCAGCAGTTCCACGTTTTCGTGAGTGTTGTATGAAGTATGCCCAAAGTCAGATTGCTCTGTGGTGTCCAGTCCACACAGTTCCTAGCTTTCTACCTACTTTCCTGGAGGAGTAACTAAAACATACAGCTCACCAGTCCGCCATCTTGCTCCGCCTCTCTTTACGTCTTTTATATCCTGTGCCATGCTCTTCTTCATGTTCTTTATATCCTGTGCCATGCTCTCATTGTTTTCTTTTAGATCTTTGATTAATTGCGCCAAGTGCCGTGTGTCTTCTGATCTTCTGATTTGGCTGTTTGGGTTTGGGTTCTCCATATCGTCTGGTTTTATCATATGCTTTAAGATTTTCTGTTGGTTTTGGCCTCTTGGCATTTGCTTTACTTGATAGGGTTCTTTCAGGGTCTACAAAATACCAGTCTCTAATTTGTCAGATCTACAGCTTGGTGGCGTACACTTTCTCTAACTAACCAGCAGATGGCATCCGCGAGTCACCTATTCCCCTCAAGTCAGTTCTCCCCAACTTTGTCTTTGTGTTGTGTGGGGATCTGATTCTTGTGGGGTTCAGTTGGTGCATCAAGTTTGGGTGTGTTGTTGGGGCTGTCTACCCTGAACGTGGGATGTGTGTCTAAGCAGTTAGGGAGGCAGGGCAGCTTTAATAATCAAACCTCCTAGGTGTTCCCGGAGATTTAAGGCTGTTGCTAGAGTCTAAGCCTTCACCTCAGTCCCACCACAGATTGTCTCTGCCACTGACCCACAAGTCCCTGGCACTGGCATAGGGTCCCTGGGATTTCCAAGTGGGCCCCCCTTCTCAGCCGTGCTCTTCCAGGACCTCTGCCGAGGGAAGGCTATGCCACATCACAAGTTCACGCTGGCCCTCAAGGGAAGCCCTGGGCCACCAGGCCATGCAGGGGCATTCCCAGCCTGCTTTAAAGATGGTTGAATGGGAAGTGTTAATTTCCCCCTTTTCGCACAGCTCTGCCTTCCCAGCTCCGGGACAATTATCTGTGGGTGCCCTAAAGGCCACTGTCCATGGCCGATATTGTGGTGTGTGTGCGGTGCTGCGGGAACCACTCCCCGCCACACTGGGACCCTTGGCGCGGCTCTGGGCTATGGGTCCAGCCCCGGGTAGGAGCATCCCAAGACTGCCGGGGAGATGGTTGCAAGGGACACAGTTTCTTTCTCCTTTTGGCTCCCCTCTGCTCCCCTGGCCCCGAGACAATCAGCAGTGGGTGTAGGAAGGGCTATCCTGCACGCCAGACACTGAGGCGTTGGGACAGCCTGCTCTTGCCGTGCTTTACTGTGCGGTTCTTAGCGTTGCATCCACTGTCAGTCCCAGGTTTTTGTTTTGTTTTGTTTTGTTTTGTTTAAAAAAGAACTAGTCCATTTCCAAACGCCAACCCATGGTTTCCCCACACCGCAGCACAGCCACCGGACTTTCAGCCGGCTCACTCACTCGTTTCAGAATGCAGACTCCCGGTTTCACCAAATACACGGTCCCTGTGGGTTTAGCAGACCTTGTCCGGCTGGTGCATAGCTGGAACTGGTGTTCTGGGTCACTTTCTGGCTTTTATCTAGTATTTTTCATGGAGGTGTTTTTTTGCCCTGTCTTACATAGCCGCCATCTTGGGTTCTCCTCAATAATTGATTTTAGAATGCTAAACCGGCACTGCATCCTGGGATGAACCCCACTTGCCCATGAACTAGTCTCCTTTTTGTATATTACTGGATTAGATTTGCTAAAATTTTGTTAAGGATTTTTGTGTCTGTTCATGAGGATTATTGGTTTGTAATTTTCTTTTATCATATGGTGTCTTTGTCTGGTTTTCATTATCAACAAGACCTCTAGGTGATTTTGATATTTGCTGAAGTTTAAGAACCACTGCTCTAGACATTCCAAAGTGTGGTAATGCCCTTGCATTAAAAATACTTAGCAGAAAAATTGGGGAAGCTCTTTCAGAGGTTTTGGGAGGGAGAATAATATGATGAAAATGTTATTTTCAAAGCATAGTTCTAGCATCATTGAAAAATAAATTTGCTTCAGCTTCTGTAAGTAATCAAGGAAATGCAAACTAAAATCCACCATGAGGAACCATTTTCATACCCATTAGCTTGGCAATAAATTGGGAATCTGACAGTTTCAAGTGATGTAACAGGAACTTTTATTCACTGTTAATAGGAGAATAGTTTAGCTGAACCACTTTGGAGAGAAATTTGACTGTATCCTGTAAAGTTGAGTTTATTCCATAACCTAGGAGTTTCTTTCCTTTATACCCTTAGACATACATACAAAAAGGCTTGTGCAAAAATATTCAAAGAAGTATTGTTTGTGATAGCAAAAAATCAGAAACAGTGTAAGTATTGATCAACAGAACAATGGATAAATAATGATATTTGGAGCAGTGAATATAAGTGAATGAGAGTAACAAGGAGCAACCTGGATGGATCTCAAAACATAATAGACAATGAGGTAGTAAGGAATACAAGGCAGTGTGAGAGCATTTGTAGTTTAAACATGCAAAAAATCCTAGTTTTGTGTATTATAAAAGTAAAAGTAAATGCATAGGAATAAAATAAATACCAAGTTCAGGAGACTGGTTTCCTCTGGTAGGAGAAGAATGGGAATATGACCAGGGACAATGACAAGGGGGTGGCTTCAACTTATTTGTATATTTTATTTTTTAAACTTGGTAAAGTGTTTCATAGAATTTATCATTCAACATTTTGTAATTTCTGAAACATTTCATAATAATGTTTAATAACTCACCAAGATGGTACATTGCAGTTAGAGAAGCCCACTGTGAAGGTCCACTTTGCACTCCTGCTGTGTTCCAAGATGCATGTTGGGTCCTGGGAACGTAAGTGTGGAGGAGCTCTTCCTCACAGAGGAAGAGGGCCAGGGAAGCATTCCAAGAGCCATCTGTGGTCCAGGCACTTGCCAGGTGCATGGGGCACATGGGGGCAGGGGGCTCTGAAAAGAAAAATGCTTCTGAAAAGAGAGGGGGAAGACAGCAGCAACCCTCTCAAGCTTCAGAACTCAGAATGGAGACCTAGAAAGGCCAGAGGGTTTGAAAGTTGGAAGGCCAGAATATCCAAATAAAAACATAACAGTTAATAATCTGTTTAGGCCCTTTATAAAACCTTTTTAAATTGTGAAATGTGCACAGAGAAAACTGCATAATAAAGACACAGTTTTGCAAATAATTATAAAGAGAGCGTCTGTTCTTGATTACCATGTAGGTCAAGAAATACTTTATTTAATATTTAATGCAAGAATATTTTCATGTCAGAAGCCACCACCACCCTCACTACCAGCCCGGTATGAGTTCCTTCACAATTATAGCCCCTTCCAGTGGTTGCTGATAGAGCCAACCACTATCCTGACTTCTGGTAGTAAGGTATTTGCTTTTCTTTATAGTTTTTACCACTTATGTCTACATCCTAAACAATATGTCCAACTCTTAGTTGTTTGTTTTTTCATTTCTATAATTGGAATTACAGTGTATGTATTCTTTTATTTGTGTCTTGCTTCTTTTGCTCAGCAGTTTGCCACAGTGTTTTGTGCTGCTATATTTTGTTCCTTTTCGTTGCTGTGTAGTATTCCAGTATATGAATATAAACTATTTACTTTTCCACTGATGATAAACATTTGAGGTTTTTCTGGGTTTTAGCTATCACAAACAAGACTTCTCTCTTCTCAACCCTGAATCTACTAGATATTCCCATTACCTCCTACAGCAAAGTTATTTATCCTCTGAGCTTCTGAGGAAACTCCTCTGTAAAATGGGGCAGGGAATAGTACAAATGTTATTAGACTTCTTTTGTGATTGTATGAAGCAATGCACATAAAGTGCTTACCAGAGTGCTTGCTGGGAGTTGAGCACACAGCAATGTTAGCAGTTTCTATTCTATTTGAGCTCCTTTGTTCATCTTGCTCTTTCTTCTCATCCTGTATACATGCCCAAGTCTCTCCTGTCCTCCAAACATACACACTCTCTCACTTCACTTTGATTCTACTCTAGCTACTACCCTTTCTATTTCCTTTCGCAGCCAGGCACTTTCAAAGTGTGATCTAATAATGTGGATTGAGGAAACGATACACAAAAGAGAATGTACTGTAGGATTCCATTTATCTGACGTTAATGAACAGCCTAACTAGTCTGTGAGGATAGAAATAAGAATGTGGTTATCGCATAGGAAGTCGGGGGTGGGGGATGGTTTTATCTGAGAAAGGGCAAGAGAGAACCTTCTGGAGGCTATTAGTGTTTTCCCTTTTAATCTAGGTGGTAGTTACAAGGGGCAAATACATAAGTAAAAATGTATCAAGCTGTAGCCTTGAAATTTGAGCTTAGTAAATTGTGGATGTTATACATGTATCTAAACAAAAGGAAGGCCCCAGACCTTGTCCTTCACCACTGCCACCTCTTCAGATCTTTCCTATCACTCACCACCTCCTAAAACACCCTTTTCTTTGTCACTGATATATTTCCACATATTTGGGTCTTTATTACTCTTGACTTACTAGTGGCACTGAGCACTGGTGACCACATCTCCCTTTCTAAAACTCTCTCCTTAGACCTAAAAACACCTCTCCCTCCTGGTGACTCTTCCTCTTGCTCTTTATTAGTTTCCTTCATGGCTTCCTTTTCTTCATCAACCCATGTGATGCAGCTGTTTCTGTAGTGCTAGAACTTATTTGGCTCTGCTGGGTTTAGGGTACCTACTTAACATAGCACAGACTTCCCTCAGTAAACTGGTGGCTTCTCCTCACTTGGGGCAGTGATCAGTATGTGGTGACCTAGGATGGGATTAACTCAAGATCATTACCTTCAGCTGTGTATGGTGCTCACTTGGCGCTCTGTGTGGTGGTTGAAGGTCAGAAAATCTTATCCATGCTCAGAAAAAAACTAGAACTTCACTAGAAACATAAGACTCACACAGAATGAGAGCACATGATTAGTATTAAATTACCCAATATAGATTGTCATTGCTTCAGAAGAGTGAGGGATTGGAGACTGAAGCATGCCTAAAACCTTCTCCCATATCTACTTGCCTAATTCTCTCACTTCCTTTCAGTCTTTGCTCAAATCTCCCCTTCTCAGTGAAACGCTGTTGTATACTATAGCCATCCTCTCCCCCAGAACCCTGGATTCCACATTGCCCATTCCCTGCTCTATTTTTTTTTTTCCTATAGCACTTATCACCTTTTTGCACAACAGTAAAATTTATTTTCTTATTATGTTGGCTATTTATAGTTTGTTTATACTGCTAGAAGTTAAGTTCTGTAAGGGCAGGGATGTTTGTTTTGTCCAGTGATGTATCTCTCGTGCTTATTATAACTGTGCCTGGCAGTGTTGAATTTGCTGAATTACCTGAATGACTGGTTCAGTCAGGTGTTTTAAAATCAAAACAAACAAGAAAAACTTGAGGCTCATAAAGGTGGCATGAACCCATATCAAAGCACCTCCCTCACCATAGCAGATGATCCACACTGCTGATCCACACTGTCCTCTCCTGATCCACACTGTCCCCTCAAGGGCTGCACTTGATGATCAAGTTTGACCCTGATCCCCATACCCCAGGGGCAGGCAGAAGTCACCTTGACACTGTCTGCAGCAGAGTCTTGGCTACTGTCTTGAATAGTGATGCTCTGTACACTTGGCAGCCTGGGCACATTCATGGAGATAAATGTGAATATTCCATGTAAGGAGGTGGAAAATGCATGTCAGTTTAATTTGGCTAACATCCCTAGTGATCAGGATCCTCTCATTTTCTTCTGGATTTGTTAAGCAAGTCAATTCATTTGTAGAGTTAGAATGTAAATTCACATCAGAGCCCAGGAAATAAGAAGACAGTATTTTTCTGGGTCCCTCTTCATTACACATGTATGGCTCTGATCTCACCTCCTCTCCCCTTTCAGGGTGATAAGGCTGATAGCTTTTACATCATAGAGTCCGGCGAAGTGAGCATCTTGATTAAAAGCAAGGTAAGTTTATGTGTGATATGCTGTGAGTTTCACCAGCAAAGATCCAGATGCCAGGTGTACACACAAGAAGAAGCTGTTTACTTTAAATAATGTGAAGTGTGTTTGGTGTTCCAAAATTGTCATTGGTATGTGAAGTGTGTGACTGACAAAGACCCAAATCAAGAAGAAAAAAATAAACTGCCTAATAGAATATGGGAAAATTATATATAATAAGAAAATACAGTGGCCAGTGAATATGAAATGAAGCCTCCTTTCCAGATCACTACCAGGGGAGGTTTCTGGGACATTTATTTTTATGGCCGTTTGTTAGATAGAGGGACCTAGAAGACTCATGTCCTAGTGTTGGAAGGAGTGATTCTTACCAGTAAATCCATTATCATCAGATTTTCATGTTTAAAATTATTTTGGGGAATATAGAATTTGTTAAAATAGTGAGCTATATATAATACTAACTTACATCAACTTATTTTGGAACTTTTTGTAGAAAATATGTAGTAAAAGTTACTAAGTATGGAGAAAGAGAAATATGATTATTGTAGCTGTAAGATAGCTTGATTCCTAATGAAAACTAGATTTTGTTTCAGATCAACAGTTTGAAACTTCTGTGTTCTTTTACTTATGATTTTTGGACTATGATCTATGTTCGTACATTTTTCAACTATTTATTGATACCTGCTGTGATCACAGCATGGTGCTGGGTGCAAAGGACCAGCAGCATCTCAGTATTTGAGGAGTTTGTCAGCATTGCTGAGCCTTGGACTGTGCCCTAGACCTGCTGGGTCAGAATCTGCATTGTTACAAACCTCCACAGGGTTGGTGTGCAAGAGAAAGTGATAAGTGCTGCTCTAGAGAAGCAACTAAGTGGGCAGGAAAATGTCTACAGTCTCAGAGAATGCTACAGAAATTGGAAAGAGTGCATTCGCTCTGATGGGGCGGACCAGCTGCACTGAACAGAACATAAAAGGTTAGGACAGAAGTATAGAAGGAGGAATGGTGGAGCCATGTAAACTAGTATAGCACTTTTATTTATTTATTTTTAATTAGCCTCCAAAAAGAAAATACAAATAGTATCTATCTGTCCATAATATAGAGTGGTGCTTGGAGACCAAGAATTATTCCTATTAATAAATTATAAATAGTTTTTGCATAAATTTTAGTTGAGCTTTGTATAGCAGGTAGATTTGTTAAAAAAAAAATAAAAATAAAAAAGCAAACTCCAGATATTAAGTAGTACTATATATTACATTATTTCCAGTAATTTGATAAGCAAAATTGGTTTCTTAATTCAGCTTTAAACCATCAAATTTCAGGGTCGAATATTATTAAAAAAAATTACTCATCTAAAAAATATGGAGGCAGGGGAACCACTAACTAAATTAGCAAGGAAAGATGCGGATAGTATTTAAAAAGAAAATTTGTGACTATAAAGTGTTACCCAAGAAAGGCTCTGTCTCAGACCAGTCACAGCCCAGGATTGTCACTTACTACCTAAGAGAAGCTTGACTGTTTAGAAAGAATTAGCAAAACACCTTGTCTTTTCCCCTGTGTCTCAGAGCTCAGCATCCCCCAAGAGGAGGGTTTTGTATACATAAAATCTTGCGAAGAAAATGATCTGTACCTCACCTCTTAATATTTTGTTATTACCTGAAAGATGTGAGGACTAGGATAAAGTCCCAGGTAAAAGCCAGCTCCTCTGATTAAACCAGATCTCTGAGATTAGCCCATGCAGTTTAAAGGGTACAAAGTCTCTGCAAGGTGAATTTCTCAGTAATGTTTGGGTGTGCTGAGAAGGTATTGGGAAGGGAATGCAAGTGTGAGATTCTGGAGTCATCTTGGGTCATGTTCTCTGCCTGCTGTAGACTAAAGCAAACAAGGATGGTGGGAATCAGGAGGTCGAGATCGCCCGCTGCCATAAGGGGCAATATTTTGGAGAGCTTGCACTGGTCACCAACAAACCCAGAGCTGCTTCAGCTTATGCAGTTGGAGATGTGAAATGCTTAGGTAAGAAAAATTCTTTGTGCATTAATACTTTTTTTTCCTAGCATGCAGTATTTTTTCCTGTCTGCAAGCTTTGACTTACTCTGCCAGCTCTCACATCTAGACCTGGACAGTTTGTGTGATCAGTCAGAGATGGGTGAATGTATTCTTTTTCCAACGTCTAATCTCCTGTAACATGAGTGGATGTATTTAAGAAAGGTTTGTGCGAGGGAAATGACTTGAGTCATTAGTGTAGAGAATTCATTCTGTCATCTCTTTTTCACATGGCAGTTATGGATGTACAAGCGTTTGAGAGGTTGCTGGGGCCCTGCATGGACATCATGAAGAGGAACATCTCTCATTATGAGGAACAGCTGGTGAAATTGTTTGGCTCCAGCATGGATCTGATCGACCCCGGGCAGTAGGTGTGCCACACCACAGAGTCTTCTCAGTGTGACACCAAAACCTTCTGGTCAGCCACAGAACACACCTGGAAAACAAACACAACAGAACAGTTCCTGCTGTTGCCACCGCCACTGCCACAGCTATGGCTGTGGGCATTTAGATTACTTGAAAGTCAGCACTGAAGGATGGGCAAAGGTTCAACCCATGCCCCCAGTTTGCTTCTGAAAGTCCATGATTAGACCACTTGTAATGATTAACTCCAACTCAATTTCTACATCTTTGGTTCAAAATGGCATGTCTCTCCAACAGTTTAAGTGCCTGATACAAAGTCCAAAGTGTAACCATCCTCCTTTCCCTCTCTTGCTGCTATGCTTTTGGAAGTTACCACAGGGTCTGCAGAAATTTGTTGTGTAACTGTAGATATCCTTCCCCAGCTTTTCTGAAGGGAGGAAACTCCTCATTTCTCCTTTGAGAAAGTCCACCTTTGTTCACAATTGTAGCCTTTGGTTTTTACAATGGGAAATGATGGCAGATGTGATGGAGGGCTGTGGTCCTGTGGCATTGTGCTGTCTGCTGCACACATTGCAGCTCTCTCCAAGCCCACAAAGAAGCTTAGGGAGAGGCCCTGCCCAGGGCCCAGCAGGTCAACACCCAGAGCAAACTGACCCATCAGTGGAACCTATGTCAGAGCAGAAAATTTGGGTTCTGCATATTTTACAAGTAGCAGAGAGCCAGGGAAGGTTTTTCTGGGTTGTGGGTTTTGCATTTTATTTTTTTTAGTAGATTTTGTTTCGTTTTGTTTTTTAACCTCTGTGCAGTTTGCCTGAATTAATTGTCCTTTTATAAAGAGTCAGGGTTTGGCAATACCATCACTTTATCTGACCCAAATACTTTCCTAGGCAACTCTTGCCATCCCTTGCTTCCGGTGGTCCCTGTCAGCTGATGGCAGTGTACCGACAAGAGATTGTGCTACAGAGAGAGCCCTTTTTTGCTACTCCATAGTTGTTGCATTGCTTTGCTGTTGTACCACCAATTTTTAAACTCGTTAAAGAGGAAGAAGCTGGTTTTGTTAGCTCTACTTAGGGAATTCCCCTCAGACATATTCATACATGTGGAGTTTGTCAACTGACTCAGCATTCATCCCAAAGATCTTTGTTAGTTTTCAAAAATTTGCAAGCATTCTCAGTTTCACAGAATTACTACAAAAGCTTTTCTAAAATGAAAAGCCTTTTTTGAGATGTTGGGATATCCTAATTGCTGATCCCAGAGGACGGTAATTTAGCTTATATTTAACACTTTTTGACCTATTATCAGGTAGAATTCTGATGAATTATCTTAATTAACTAGCTGTATTTCAGAATGAAAGTTATTTTTCATCAGAGTGACATAGAATTAGACGTTACAAGGGATCCTAGGAGCAGTGTGAAATTTTAATAAAAGATAAATTTGAATGTCATAGCCAAGTTTATATTAAATTAAGAGGCCCTTTCCAATATCTTTTTTTTTCTTGTTAACTTTTATAACTCAATAAATCCCTATGAGATTACTTACTGGGGCTTGAATATTCCTGTTGTGGATAATTACCGAGCCCACATAGTCACCTTCCAATGTCCACAAGATCCAAGCCCTCTGCTTTTGGGCCTGGATAGTGTGGCTAAGAGATTTCCAGAGTGGGTTACCCACTATAACCTTGGTAATTCTCCCTTTTTCCTGTGCTCCATGAAGTTAAAGTGGAAGGACTCTTTTCAGACTGCCCTGGATAACTGGCATTGCAGCTCTCAGAATTGTGAAAGGTTATGCTCCAAACAGGCAGCTAGCTCTGGGAAAGGCTGTGTGACAATCGCACATTTTCCCAAGGTTCATCTTTTCTACAGTGTTGTTTTATTATCAAATAAATCCAGAAAGCAGGTCTTAGACTTTTAACAGGCAAAAAACCATACCTGTTTCTTGCAAAAGTAATAGATACATTGGGCCTCAGGAGTGACACAGAGGTCCAGCCCCAGGCTGTGTGAGGCCTTTGAACCCTGAGCAGACACCCCTCCTGCATCCCGCATGCCAGCGTTAGTGAAGGCTGGCTGTGAATTCCATGCCAGAGAGACTCCAGCAGGCTGCTAGGGATGGGCCTTCTCATCCCATTCTATCCTCTAATACATCTCAGTCTAGTCTTCCCCTTCACAAAGTCCTCTTTGACACCACTGACTCACTGATGGCTGCTGTTTTGCTGAGTAGGATCTGTCGAGTTTGAATACTCCTGCTCTAAGTACAGATTGATATAAGGATCAGCATCTAGACCCTCACTGCATGTGCCCATAGGGTTCCAGCTTGAGAAAGGGAGACTTTAAAAGGACCAGTGTGAGTGAAATGGAACAGCCTTTACCGGGGTGCCAGGAGCCTGACAGCTTTCCAAGGTGCTTTGCAGCGTGGGGAGTCAAAGGTGGCAGACCAAGTTCCTGTCAGGACTGTGGTGCCTACCTTGTGTCAGGCAAGCCCCGCACTGATGGTTAAGCCTCATGAGGAGGAACATGTCTTGGGAACAGGTTCCTTTGTTAATTGTTTTATGTTGTTCTCCTCTATGGGTAAGAGCCTCATGCTGTCTTTTCTGACTTTGTTATTGGTTTTAGATGGTAGAGAATATTCCTGAGAGTTTTGAGGTCTAACTTGCAGTATTGTCCTTCCTTCTGGCCCCCAGCTTATACCACTCACTCTCTTAACTTGATTGTATTCTCTGAAGGAAGGTTACACCTGCTTTGACCTTCTTAGTCAATAGTCCTCTTATATATGTTCGGGTTGTATTTCCTAAGGATTCTCGGAAATCAGCTTAGAGCTTTTCTTTGAGCAGCTTAATGAGTGAAATCAGCAGCAGAATCAATAAGACATGGTTCTCCAGCCAAGAAAGGTCATGCTCTTCCTCTGTTAGCTGTTCACAATGTTGGAGAAGTCGGTGAGAGGTTCCACTGGCACCCAGGAGCACCCTGGGTTTTCATGTCGTATCACATTGTACAAAAGCCCTCTTTTCATTCAGAAAAAATGGAAAGGCAGATTTGCACAGAGAAAATGACCCATGAATGTCATTTTGTTAATTTTTGTTTTCAGTTGGCTGATATTAGAATTTTTGTTCTTGACATGCACTTGTAAACCAATCTTGCCAAGATACAAGTTGTTCTGGTTTTTCACTACAGTTACCTCTTGTTCCTCCTGTCTTGACTGCTGACATTTCTCAGTGATTCTAATGTCTATTTTATGGGCAGCAGCCTTCACATGGGTTTCCTTTTACACACTGCAGGGCTATCTTTGTACTTCTTTAAAAAAAAAGAAAAAAAAAAAGAAAACTGTCACTAACTTCATGGGGGGTTTACAGAAAACCATTTAGCCCACCTTGAACAAATCGTAGATTCTTCATTGTGTTTTCTTAAGTTCATTGTAATAAGAAAAAATTCTAATTCAGCATTATTGTGCTACCTCAAAGGTAAAAATGTTTTAAGGTCTTCTTTGGTCCTAAGTTCAACGCATAGTGTTTGAAATGTTTTTCAATTGGAATTATTTTTTAAATCATTGGGGGGAATCTTATTTAAACCCATTTTACACTTGTATTTTAATCTCAGAAGGATAAGTGATTAGAAAGTGATCAATTCTTGCTCTGTAGTATTGAACATATAATTAAAAGTCATTAAGAATTGAATCATTGTTTGCCATAAACAAGGTTGGTTTTTTAAAAGGAAACTCTAGGGCTCGGCTTCACTCTTAGTTAATAAAGGCTGACAAATCATGTCTGACTTTCTGGTGCAGCCTTGTGTCATGTGTCTATCCTCTCATTTCAGAGCTCCAGGCCATCACAATACTCATCTGGCAGAAAATCTGTTGGGATTGGGTTATGAGCCCCTGAAAAGTAGGGAGGAGGCAAGGACATGATATTCAAGTTTCTGGGGATGACATGCACGGGCATCTAATATACCCCTTGCCAGGGAAGCTATATTCACCAAGGAGGCCCAGTAGAAAACATCTCCTGTCTGACAGAATTACTTATATTATTTCCTTCTCTGTAACATGGCTATAACCACAACCAATAAGAATGCTCTGCTAGTCTATTCTGCCTGAAGTTTCTTTCCAGAAGGACAAAGGAAACTTGTTCTGCAAAACTATGACCCCAGAGTTATCTCACTCTTATCTTGGCAGAAACACCTGCCTTTACAAAAGGGCCAAGTGGTGTGACCATACAAAATACCCATCTGGAGTCCAAGAAACTGGTTGTTGAACTTAGTCAAAGCCATATCAGTCGTGTTTCAAGGCTTTAAAAATAGAATGTGATTCATTTTTTTGTGTGTGGTTTTGGTGGTAATGTTGCTATGAATAGTTACTCAAGAAATTCCAGGACAGTATCAAGACCGTATATTCCACAGTCTTAACCTTGAAGAGGGAACATTACATGAGTATTTTGCTTTCTGTATCAGTATGTTTTAATAAAAAGCTAGAAATTAATCTTATCAAAGTTACCTGCATATATCCTCAGTGATCTTGATGAGTCATTTAATTTTATAACTACAGATTTAAAGCAGTATTACTCATAATGTGGTAAATGAGATTGGGGTCATTTCACAAGGCATCATGTTAAGTATGAATTTTGCCTTCCTTTACCCATCCTTTCTACATACAAATGCCCAATCACAGATGATGGCCAGGGTTACCTACTGTTACTTGATTGCTTTTGTATATGCAGATAAATTGCAGAGTTTTGACCAGGAACATAGTAATCAACTGTGAATTTCAAGTGAGTATTATCCAAGTTTTAAATTAGAAAGCCAGAATTTCTATGGATCTGACTCAGCTCATTCATTGAACAAGCCCTGCTGATCAGCTGCGAGCATTCCTGACACTGTTTAAATCCCAGGATCCTCATGACAATAGTGGTGCTGAGGTCTGCTGGGGGGTTCCTGGGCCTTTCCTCAAGTGCTAATAGAACTTATTTTCCAAGTTTCTGGACTGAGCAGCTCCAGACTCCCATTTCAAGCATGACTGTGCTCCCAATGCCTACTGTTGCCCATGATCATGCTCTTCACTCTGGGCTGCCACTGTCTCTTCGTTAAGTAAGTGGTCTGGACACAACAGCATGCAATGTCTCTTATTGCTGTTGCTCACAAAGGCATCCTGGAGGAGTTGTGGAAGGAGAAGGGCAACATTTAAGATTTGAAGGAACACTCCCCTCAGATAAGGACTCCTCAGAGATTGTCATTTTCATGCTAGTCATCCTAAACATGAAGCAAGTTGGCCAGAGATACCTTTTTGGCCTGGGCTGCCTTCTGTGATGACAGGTGCTAAGAGTCAGAATTTTTCTGAAGGTTCCTTTTCTGTGACATTTCTATCCCTTTCATTTCTTCTCAACCAGAATCCTTGATCCCATGGGCACTTCTTTTCTTCGAAATCAGTTTCCTGACCTGTTTTTTAGTACACAGAGTCAGGCAGTGGCCAGTCTTTCTGGAGACCAAACTCAGGTGACTGGCTGGATTGGAACATGATACCAGAGGGGAGCTGGGAGCTATTCCAAATACCAGGGAAACCAGCAGGACTCGACTCTTCACCAGTCAGGCCATTCTGGCAGCAGAATGGTTATTCCAGTCAACTCTTGAGCAGATGAAACAGTTGGTACCAACCAAATCCCTGTGGTCTTCTTGTCTCTGGGTCCATCCCTTCCTTACACCATGAAGAAATATCAATTCAAAAAGGAACAAAGACCTTATTATAGGAGCCAGAACTATCAAACTCCTAGAAGAAACATGAGAAGCATCTTCAGGACCTTGTGTTAGGCAATGGTTTCTTAGACTATACACCCAAAGCACAAGCAACAAAAGAAAAAAATAGATAACTGATACCTCACCAAAACTAAACACTTTTGTTCCTCAAAGGACTTATCATGAAAGTAAAACAACCACCTATATAATGGGAGAAAAAATTTGGAAACCACATATCTGCTAAAGGATTGGTATCTAGAATATATAAAGAAATCCTTCAACTTGACAAGAAGACAAACAACTTTATTTAAAAGTGGGCTAAAGATTTGAACAGACATCTCCAAAGAAGATACACAAAAGCCAAAAAATATTAAAACGTACATTGTGCAACAAAAGAAATATGAGACAAAGAAACAAGAAATTATGGCCCATCCAAAGGAAGAGGACAAAAATCCAGAAAACACCAACAGAGATGAGAATGTAGATATACCAAACAAACCTTTTAAAAAAATGATCTCAAAAATGCTTAAGGAACAACGTCAAACCTTATGGGATGCAGTGAAGGCAGTGCTAATAAGGAAATTTATAGCCCTAAATGCTTACATTAAAAAGGAAGAAAGAGCTAAAATCAAAGACTAACTGCACATCTGGAGGAACTAGAAAAGGAACAAAAACATTCTAAAGCAAGCAGAAAGAAAGAAATAACAAAAAGCAGAAGTAAATGAAATTGAGAACAAAAAACAATAGAATCAATAAAACCAAAAGTTGATTCTTTTAGATCAATCAAATTGGCAAACCTTAGCTAAATTGACAGAAAAAAAAGAGGGAAGACGCAAATAAAATTAGAAATGAGGGTGGTGGTGGTGGGGGAGGACATTACCACTGACCCCACAGAGATTATTAAAAAAAAGGATCATAAGAGGATACTATGAACATCTGTGTATCAACTAATTATACCACTTAGATTAAATGAACAATTTCCTAGAAACACAAACAACCTACAATGTCTCTAGAAGAAATAGAAGACTTCGACAAACCAATCACAAGTAAAGAGATTGAATCAGTCATCAGAAGCCTCCCAAAAAAGAAAATCCCAGGACCAGATTGCTTTACTGGGGAATTCTACCAGTCATTCCAAGAAGAATTAAAACCATTCCTGCTCACACTTCAAAAAAATTGAACAGGAGGGAACACTACCTAACTCATTCTATGACCATAACATCACCCTAATACCAAAACCAGGTAAAGAAACTACAGGAAAAGAAAATTACAGACCAATGTCTCTATTGAATATAGATTCAAAAACCCTCAACAGCAAATCAAATCTACAGCACATTAAAAGAATTACACCATGATCAAATGGGTTGTATTCCAGTTATGCAAGAATGGTTTAACACAAGCAAATCAATTAATGTAATATGTCACATTAACAAATCGAAGGGGGAAAATGACATGATCATATCAATTGATGCAGCAAAAGCATCTGACAAAATCCATCATCCTTTCTTAATAAAAATACTTTGAAAAATAAGAATAGAAGGAAACTTCCTCAAAACGATAAAGGGCATATATGAAAACCCACAGCTAACATTATAATCAATGGTGATAGACTGAAAGCTTTTCCTCTAAGATTGGAAGTTAGACACAGATGCCCACTGTCAACACTCCTATTCAAAATCATGCTTCACATTCAGGCTAGAGCAATTAGCAAGAAAAAGAATTAAGGCATCCAGATCAGAAAGGAAAAAGTAAAACTTTGTTTGCAGATGACATGAACTTCTATTTAGAAAGTCCTGAAAATCTACAACAAAGCTACTAGAGCTAATAAAGGAGTTCAGCAAAGTGGCAGGGTACAAGAACAACACACAAAAATCAGTAGTGTTTCTATACACTAGTAATAAGGAATCTGAGGAGGAAATAAAAGAAATATTTACAATAGCAACAAAAAGACTCAAATATCTAGGAATAAGTTTATTTTTAATTATTTTTATTTTGAAATAAATTCAAAGTTATAGCAACAGTTGCAAAAACAATACTAACCCCATACACAGAATTACATCATGCCCTGACCTCCCTCCCCCGATAGCTCAATCCACCGACTTTAACATGCTGTCACATAACTATTTCTTTCCCTCCCTCCCTATCTATCATCCATCATCTATTGCTCTGTCTTCTGAAAATAAGACAGCTAGCTGCACACATCCTTGAACATACACTATAATTCACGTATGCACTTCCCATGAACAAGAACATTCTTTTATGCAATCCCATTAAGCACAGCTAAGTACAAGAGATTCAACAATGATACAAAGCTTACATTCTGTATTTCCTTTTCCTTACGTCTCAACTGTGTCCCTTGAGCCATCTGTCCTCCATCCTCCAATCCCATCCAAGTTCATCCTTGGCATTCAACTGTCATCTATTTAGACTGTCTTTTTTTTTAATTTGTTTCATTTGTAGAAACATATATACAGCCTAAATCTTCCCATTCTACCCCCTCCCTAGCCTTCCATTAGTGGGATTAATCACATTTAGAATGTTGTAATGCTCTTTCCCTCCATCCATTACTAGAAATTTCCCTTCCCCTCAAACAGGAACCCTACACTCATTTCTTAACTCCCCATTGCCCCTTCCCCCATTTCTCTTAACCCATACTCTACTTTTCATCTTTATGGCTGTATTCTCTGATAATTTCTTTGTGTTTACTGTGGGGCTTAAAATTAACCTCTTAAATCCATAACAATCTTGTTTTTCTTTGATACCACCTTCACTTCAATAGGACACATAAACTATATTCCTATACTCCTCCATTCCCCCACCTTTATATAGTTGTCTAAAATTACATATTTTACATTCAGTTCAAAACCACTGATTTGTTGCTAGAGTTTGTGTATTTTATATCATGTAGGAAGTAAATAGTGGAGTTACAATTCAAAAATTATTGACTTCTATTTGTATTCCATTGTGGTTGGAGAATGTGCTTTGAGTATATTCAATTTTGTTTTTTTTAATTTCTTGAGGCTTGTTTTATGTCCCAGCTTATGGTCCCTTCTGGAGAAAGATCTGTGACCACTAGAGAAAAATAAGTGTCCTGGTGATTTGGGGTGTAAAGTACCATATATGTCTGTTAAAATTCTCTATATCTCTTTCTCCTTTCTTTGTTTCTCTGTTGGTAGGGCTCCTTTAGTATCTGAAGTAGGGCAGGTCTTTCATTGGCAAACTCTCTCAGCATTTGTTTGTCTGTGAAGAATTTAAGCTCTCCCTCAAATTTGAAGGAGAGTTTTGCTGGATAAAATATTCTTGGTTGGAAATTTTTCTCTCTCAGAATTTTAAATATGTCATGCCACTGCCTTCTCGTCTCCATGGTGGCTGCTGAGTAGTCACAACTTAGTCTTATGTTGTTTCCTTTGTATGTGGTGAATTGCTTTTCTCTTGCTGCTTTCAGAACTTGCTTCTTCTCTTCAGTATTCGACAGTGATCATAATATGCCTCAGAGTGGGTTTATTTGGATTTATTCTATTAGGAGTTCGCTGGGCATTTATGCTTGGTGTATTTATATTGTGTATAGGGTTGGGGAACTTTTCCCCAACAATTTCTTTGACTACTCTTTCTAGACCTTTACCCTTCTCTTCCCCTTCTGGGATACCAATGAGTCTTAAATTTGGACGTTTTATTTTATCTATCGTATCCCTGAGATCCATTTCAATTTTTTTGATTTTTTTCTCCATTCTTTCTTTTGTTCTTTCATTTTCTGTTCTGTGGACTTCTAGGACACTGAGACATTGTTCAGCTTCCTCTAGTCTTGTATTGTGACTATCCAGAGTCTTTTTAATTTGGCCAACAGTTTCTTTTATTTCCATAAGATCTTCTATTTTTTTATTTACTCTTGCAGTGTCTTCTTTATGCTCTTCTAGGGTCTTCTTTATGTTGCTTATATCTTCTTGAAGTCCTTTAAATCCTTTGCCATGTTTTCGTTCCTCGATTGTCGTTCTTTGATTAATTGTGCCAGGTACTGTGTCTCTTCTGATATCTTGATTTGTGTGTTTGGAGTTGGATTCTCCATATTGTCTGGTTTTATCATATGCATTAAGATTTTCTATTGTTTTTGGCCTCTTGGCATTTCCTTTGTTTGATAGGGTTCTTTCAAGTTGTAAAAAAAAACACTAATCTAATTTTTCAGAAACACAGTTTGGTGGTGTACACTTTCTGTAACTAACCAGCAGATGGCGTCTATGAGTCACCTGTACCCCTCAAGTCAGTTCTCCACCTTGTCCCCGCAGTGTGTGGGGGAATGATTCTTGTGGGGTTCAGTTGGAGAACTCAGTTTGGGTGTGTTGCTGGAGCCGTCCACCCTGAATGTGGGGCGTGTGTATGGGTGGCCAGGGAGGAAGGACAGCTTTAATATTCAAATCCCCCAGGTTCCTGGAGATTCAAGGCCGCTGCAAGAGTCTAAGCCTTCATTTCATTTCAGCCCCAGACCCTCTCTCTCGCTGTCCCACAAAGCACCAGACTTGGCATAGTGTCCCTGGGTTCTCCGAGCGGGCCCCCCCTCCCAGCCATGATCTTCCAGGACCTTTGCCAAGGGAATGCCGTGCTACGTCACCAGTGCATGCCGTCCCTCAAGGGAAGCCCCGGGCCGCTGGGCTGTGCCTGGGCGCTTTCAGCCTGATGCAGAGATGGCCATACAGGGCATCTCAACACCCCCCTCCTTGCACAGTTCCTCCTTCCCAGCTCCGGGACAACTGGCAGGGCTCTGGGCTGTGGGCACAGCCCCAGGCAGTTTATCCAGCCCTCCAGGGAGCCAGCTGCTAGCCGCAGGGTTTCTTTCTGCTTCCAGCTTTCCCCTCCATTCCCCCGGCCCCAAGGGTATCTGCAGTGGGCTATCTTCCAGGCTAGACACTGAGAGGCCGGCCCAGCCCCCTCTTGCTGTGTTTTACTGCGTGGTTCCCACTATCGCAACTGCAGCTGCTCCTGGGTTTTTCCCCTTTTTTTTTTTTTAAAGAGCCCGTCGGTCTCCAAATGCCAAACCCTGGCTTCCCCAGACCGCCGCGTGGCTGCGGGTCTTCCAGCCAGCTTACTCACTCGTTTCAGAATGCAGACTCCCAGTTTCACAAGTATATGGCCCCTGTGACACTAGCAGACCTCATCCAGCTGGGGCATCGCTGTAACCGGTATTCTGGGTCACTTTCTGGTTTTTATCTAGTGTTTTTCACGGAGGTGTTTTTTGCCCTGTCTCACCTAGCCGCCATCTTAGTTTCTCCCTAGGAATAAATTTAAGCAAGATGTAAAGGACCTATATTCAGAAAACTATAAAACATTGCTAAAAGAAACTTTTTAAAAGTTCTAAATAAATTGAAGGACATTTTCAGTTCCTGGATGGAAAGGTTAAATATCATTAAGATGTCAGTTCTACCCAAATTGATTTATAGTTTCAACACAAACTCAATCACATTTCCAACAACCTACTTTGAAGAAATGGAAAAGCCAACTATCAGATTTCTTTGGAAGGGTAAGCCAGAAACATCTTGATCTTTTTCAAGAACAAAGTTTGAGGACTCACACTTCCTGATTTTAAAGCATATTACAAAGCTACAGCAGTCAAAACAGCATGGTACTGGCATAAAGATAGACATATTGATCAATGGAACCAAATTGAGAGTTCAGAAATAGACCCACACATTTATGATCAATTGATTTTTGACAAGGCTGCCAAGTCCACTCAGCTGGGACAGATGAGTTTCAACAAATGGTGCTGGAGAACTGGATATCCATATTAAAAGAATGAAAGAGGACCCCTATCTCACTCCTTATTCAAAAATTAACTCAAGATGGATCAAAGACCTAAATATAAGAGACAGGAACACAAAGCTAGAATAAAATGTAGGGAAGCCTCTTCAAGATCTTGTAGTAGGCTATGGTTTCTTAGACTTGACACCCAAGGCAGAGCAACAAAAGAAAACTAAATAAATAAATGAGACCTTTCAAAATTGAATACTTTCGTGTATCAAAGGACTTTGTCAAAAAGGTGAAAAGGCAGCCTACTCAATAGGAGAAAATATTTGGCAACCACATATCCTATAAGGGTTTAATATCCAGAATATATAAAGAAATCCTACAACTCAACAATAAAAATATGAACAACCCATTCAAAAAATGGGCAAAAGACAAATAGACATTTTTCCAAAGAGGAAATACAAATGGCTAAAAGTACATGAAAAGATGCTCAACATCACTGGCTATTAAGGAAATGCAAATCAAAACCACAATGATTCTATCATTTCATACGGTTCTGGTTTGCTAATGCTGCCAGGATGCAAAACACCAGAAATGGTGTTTTATAAAAGGGGGTTTATTTGGTTAAACAGTTACAGTCTTAAGACCATAAAGTGTCCAAAGTAAAACATCATCAATCAGGCACCTTCACTAGAGGATGGCCAATGGCATCTGGAAAACCTCTGTTATCTGGGAAGGCATGTGGCTGGCATCTGCTCTGGAGTTCTGGTTTCTTTCCTTTTTTTTTTTTCTTTTAATTATTTTATTGAGATATATTAACATACCATGCAGTCATACAAAACAAATTGTACATTTGATTGTCCACAGTACCATTATGTAGTTGTACATTCATTACCAAAATCAATCCCCGACATCCTCATTACCACACACACAAAAATAACCAGAATAATAATTAAAGTGAAAAGGAGCAACTAAAGTAAAAAAGAACACTGGGCGCACTTGTCTGTTTGTTTGTTTGTTTGTTTCCTTCCCCCTTCTTTCCACTCATCCATCCACAAACTAGACAAACGGGAGTGTGATCCCTATGGCCCCCCCAATCCCACTGTCCCCCCTCATAAGCCACATTCTTATACAATTGTCTTCAAGATTCATGGGTTCTGGGTTGTAGTTTGATAGTTTCTGGTATCCACCACCAGCTACCCCAATTCTTTAGAACCTAAAAAGGGTTGTCTAAAGTGTGCGTAAGAGTGCCCACCAGAGTGACCTCTCGGCTCCTTTTGGAATCTCTCTGCCACTGAAGCTTATTTCATTTCCTTTCACATCCCCCTTTTGGTCAAGAAGATGTTCTCCACCCCACGATGCCGGGTCTACATTCCTCCCCGGAACTCATATTCCACGTTGCCAGGGAGATTCACTCCCCTGGGTGTCTGATCCCACGTAGAGGGGAAGGCAGTGATTTTACCTTTCAAGTTGGCTTAGCTAGAGAGAGAGGGCCACATCTGAGCAACAAAGAGGCCTTCAGGAGGAGGCTCTTAGGCACAATTATAGGGAAGCCTAGCCTCTACTTTGCAGCAACCGCCTTCCCAAAGGCAAGTCCTGTGGTAGAGGGCTCAACCCATCAAACCACCAGTCCCCTATGTCTGTGGGCATGTTAGCAACCATCGAGGTAGGGCAGGCCAATACCCCTGCATTCTCCACCAGCTCCTCAAGGGGGCTCTGCATATTTTTTCCTTGTTTTTTTTTTTTTAACTTTTTTTTTCTAAATCAACTGTATGAAAAATAAAAAAAAATAAAAAAAACACATACAATAAAAGAACATTTCAAAGAGACCATAACAAGGGAGTAAGAAAAAGACAACTAACCTAAGATAACTACTTTACTTCCAACGTTTTCTTACCCTGCCCCAAGAAAGTAACCTAATATAGCAACATTTCTGTGAACTTGGTCCTACTATACCCATCAGAAGAGTTCTGGTTTCAAAATGGCTTTCTCCCAGGATGTTCCTCTCTAGGCCACAGCTCCTCTTCAAAATGTCACTCTCAGTTGCTCTTGGGGTGTGTGTCCTCTCTTAGCTTCTCCAGAGCAAGAGTCTGCTTTCACTGGCCATCTTCAAACTGTCTCTCATCTGCAGCTACTCTCTCAGCTTTTTGTGTATTCTTCAAAGTGTCCCTCTTGGCTGTAGCAAGTTTGCGCCTTCTGTCTGAGCTTATATAATGCTCTAGTAAACTAATCAAGACCCACACTGAATGGCAGGACCACACCTCCAAGGAAATTATCCAATTAGAGTTATCACCCCAGTTGGGTAGGGCACATCTCCATGGAAACAACCTAATTGAAACGTTCCAACTTAATCCCCACTAATATGTCTGCGCCCACAAGATTACATCAAAGATAATGGCGTTTGGGGGAGCATAATACATTCAAACTGGCACACACACCTACTAAAATAGCCACTGTTAAACATTCAGAAAACTACAAGTGTTGAAGGGGATGTGGAGAAATAAGAACACTTATTCACTGCTGGTGGGAATGTAAGATGGTACAGCCTCTGTGGAAGACAGTTTGGCAATTCCTCAGGAAACTAACTATAGAATTGCCATATGATCAGGCAATACCACTACTAGATATATATTCAGAAGAATTGAAAGCAGGGATGCAAACACCAATGTGTCATAGTGGCATAATTTTCAATTATCAAAAGATTGAAACAACCAAGATGTCCATCAACCAATGAATGGATAAACAAAATGTGGCATATATATATGATGGAATATTATTCAGCGGTTGGAAGGAATGTTCTGATGCATGTGACAACATAGATGAACTTTCAGTACTTTGTGTTGAGTAAAGTAAGTCACACAAAAGGATGACTTATGTGGTCTCACTAATATGAACTAATTATAACATAAACTCATAGAGTTAAAACATAGAGTATAGGTTACCATGAGATAGAAAGAGGGTAGAGAATGGGGAGCAGATGCTTAATTTGTGCAGAATTTTTAATTAGGTTGAATGTAAATGTGGAAATTGAGGTGATGGTAGCACTTTATGGTGAGTGGAATTAACAGCACTGAATTATATGTGTGACTGTGGTTGAAAGGGAAACTGTAGGGTTGTGTATGTCACTAGAAAGAAAGCTAAAGAATAAAACATGGGACTGTATAACACCGTGAACCCTGTTGCGGATAATGACTGTGGTTGATAGTACAAATAGAAGAATGTTCTTCATGAACTAGAACAAATGTATATTACTATTACAGGGAGTTAATAATAAAGTGATATGTATGGGAAAATGCATCTAATTCAAACTATGAACTATAGTTAACAGTAATATTTTAGTATTATTTCATCAATTGTAACAAATGTACCATGCCAATACTAAGGGTCAACGATAGGGGATTGGGGGTGGGGTGTAGGGTTTTTCTTTTTGGAGTAATTAAAATGTTCTAAAATTGTGGTGATAAATGCACAACTCTGATTATACTGTGAGCCATTGATTGTATCATATGATGGATTGTATGATGTGTGAATATATCTCAATAAAACGTCTTTTTAAAAAATGCTTAAGGAAATGAAGAAAATAGAAAGAACTAAAGGATATCAGGAAAACAATTAATGAACAATATGAGAGTCTGAGTAAAGAGATAGAAATTTTAAAAAGGAACCAAACAGAACTACTGGAGTTGAAGACCACAAAAACTGAAATGAAAAATGCCCAGGAGGGTTTCAAAGCAGATTGGAGCTGGAAAAAGAGTCAGTGAGCTTGAAGACAAGACACTGGAAATGAGTCAGGCTGAGGAGCAGAAAGAAAAAAATATTAAAAGCGAAAATAGGCTAAGACAGCTATGGGACACCATCAAGTGCACCAATATAACACCTTCTGTGAGTCCCAGAGGGAGAAGAAAGAAAGGGGCAGAAGGAACAGTCAAAGAAATAATGACAGAGAACTTCCAAAACTTAGCAAAAGATTTGAATATGCACATCCAAGAAGCTCAAAGAACACCAAACAGGAGAAACAAACAAAAAAATACACCCCATCATATATTGATTACACTATCAAATGCAAAGGACAAGGAAAGAGTTCTGAAAGCTGCAAGAGAAAAGCAACATGATACATACAAGGGAGTCCCCATAAGACTGAGTGCCAATTTCTCATCAGAAACCATGGGGGCAAGAAGGCAGTGCGTTGAAATACTTTAGAGTGCTGAAGGAAAACAACTGTCAACCAAGTATTTTTATAGCCGGCGAGACTTTCAAAAATGAGGGAGAGATTAAGACATTCTCAGTTAAACAAAATCTGAGGAAGTTCATCACACTAGATCCTCCCTACAAGCAATGCTAAAGGGAGTTCTTTAGACTGAAGGGAAAGGACACTAGACTGCAGTTTAAAGGAGCATGAGGAAATAAAGACCTGCAGTAAAGGTAATCATTTGGGTGATTATAAATGCCAGTATTATTGTATTGTATTATTTACTATGTAACTCCACTTCCTTCTATAGATGCTAAAATGCAGATGCATAAAAAATAATGACATCTGTATTTGACATGCAATGTACAAAGATATAAGGAGTAACAAGTAGAAAAAAAAAAATGGTGTGGGGACAGAGGGGCTTAAGAAAAGTATACATGCAGTGGGCCAAGGGGCAAAAGTCGAGCTCCTACTGGCCAGCCAGACACTCCTTTGTTGGCCCATTCCTCCAACCACCAGAAGGAAGTGGCAGTGTATACAGTTATTTTTTTTAGCTAGTAAACAGGTAATAAGGAATTGGAGCTGAAGTCCAGACCCACCAGGTAAGCAAACTGGCACTTTCCATCATAACATTTTCCATATTAGCATGGTTAAAACTAGACATTTTCATTCAGAAACTGCTGACCTGGGCATGAGGGGACATCTGCAGTACATACTGCTGTTCTGCCTTGAGTCCAGCTGAGGCAGCTGGAGGGGTAGGAGCCCTAATGCTGGGTCTGGTACCTGCACGGCCCAGTCAGGAAGAGGCCTCTAGTGCAGGGTATGTTGCCAGGCAGGCTTGGGCACATGGGGACAGCATGTGATTAGTTGTAGTGCAGTTTGCCACTTCAGCCAGCAGGGGCCGTAGTTCTCATACCACCTTGGGCCCCTGGCTTCCTGTTCCAGGACTGTGTAGGCAGCCCATTTGGAGTGTTAGCTGTGAGGTTGCACACAGGCAACCTGTCTCTACCCGGACTCCAGCTATGGGCAGTTTTCTGACAAGGGAGCTGTGGCTCAGGTGTGGCTGGTAGGGGAAGGACATGACCCAGAGACCCCAAGCTCAGGGCACCCCACGATATCCCTACTGCCCAAGCTTAGCTAATTGAGGATCTATCTAAGCCTTAATCTTGGGCCACCACTTTCCCCTCTGTAAAGAAGGCAGGCTTGTGGGAGGGCGCCCATGCCTCTGCCACTTCCTTTGTCCACAGACCTGCCATTGGCCCAGTGGAATTCCAGCCCTGGCCCCTCACCTGACCAACTACATCAGGGGGTCTGGTTAAAGAAGGCCATATAGTCCAGCCGCTAATCTCTGCCCTTATGCTCACGTCAAGCCATGAATCTCCATCTCATTGTAAAAACAACCCCCAGCTCCTAATAGAGAGCTTATCTCATAACTGAAAACTGGGAAAGCTATCTCATATCTGATATTGGGTAAAGCCAGCCTTATAATCTGGGAGGGCTATTTTCTTGTCTGATAACTAGGAGCTAGCCTCACACTTGGTAGGCTGAGAGGGCTAGACTCATACCTAGGAATTGATTCAAGAGCCAGGCTCACAATGTGCAGACAAGGGCACATTAGAGTGTTGGTTCTTGCCAGAGCAATTAGGCAAGAAAAAGAAATACAAGGTATCCATATTGGAAAGGAAGAAGTAAAACTATATTTCCTTTATCAAAAAAAAAAAAAAAATTGTATTTCCAAATGGCATGAGCCTTTGTAGAGAAAATCCCAAAGTGTCTACAAAAAACATCTAGAATTAATAAATGAACTCAGCAAAGTTGCAGGTTACAAGATTAACACAAAAATAAGTTGTTGCTATATACCAGCAAGGTATATTCTAAAATGGAAATTTAAAAAAAAAATTCCATTTATAAGAGCTTCTAAAAGGAATCGAGAGGCTATCCTGCAGGTTACCTTTATGCAACTTCCAGCTAGATATTCCAAATGCTCACAGTATGCCAAGCCCTAATCAACAGTAGTCCTGAAAATACTAAAGAATGCCCAGGTCCCTATCTGAGAGTGTAAAAGTTTCACTCACAGATTACTTTTCAGAAATTTAAACCTCCCAGAGTCTTCCTATGCCAGATAAATCCCCAAACCCAGAGGCCAAACAGCCGCTCCAGAGCATCAACCAGATGCATTCCCCTTCCCTATAATGTCAGCACCCCCTTTCACTATTAACAAGTTAGGGTGGTCACTGCCCAGGTATCCCTGAAGATGGAGAAAGTGATCAAACGAGAGATAGGTAGCAACCAACAAGATAGGATTTAACAAAGGATTATGAGTACTGAATCTTTATATAAATATATATATTTTTTAGTTTCTAGGGTACTAGAGTAGCTAGAAGGAAATAACTGACATGGTGAAACTAATATATAACATGTGTAGAAATTTGCTCTATAGTTACTTGTTAAACCATACTTTGAAAGTTACCACATTTCTGTAGATCTGTTATACTTCACAATGAGGAAATAACTGAAATTGTGGAATGATAACCTTTAACATTCTTTGGAATTTTCTCTCTAACTACTTGTTAAATAGAACTTTGAATGTTTGTCACTTTTCTGTATATATGTTATATTTCACAATAAAAATGTAAAAAAAAAAAAAAAAAGCTGCTAAAATAATAAAATACCCAGGAATAAATTTCACCAAGGAGGTGAAGTCCTTGTACTAAAAAACACTGCTGAAAAAAATTGAAAACCTAAATGGAAAAACAGCCATGCTCATGGATAGGAAGACAATGTTATTAAGACGTCAATACTCACCCAGGGGAGTGAATCTCCCTGGCAACGTGGAATATGACTCCCGGGGAGGAATGTAGACCTGGCATCGTGGGACGGAGAACATCTTCTTGACCAAAAGGGGGATGTGAAAGGAAATGAAATAAGCTTCAGTGGCAGAGAGATTCCAAAAGGAGCCGAGAGGTCACTCTGGTGGGCACTCTTACGCACAATTTAGACAACCCTTTTTAGGTTCTAAAGAATTGGGGTAGCTTGTGGTGGATACCTGAAACTATCAAACTACAACCCAGAACCCATGAATCTCGAAGACAGTTGTATAAAAATGTAGCTTATGAGGGGTGACAGTGGGATTGGGAAAGCCATAAGGACCACACTCCACTTTGTCTAGTTTATGGATGGATGAGTAGAAAAATAGGGGAAGGAAACAAACAGACAAAGGTACCCAGTGTTCTTTTTTACTTCAATTGCTCTTTTTCACTCTAATTATTATTCCTGTTATTTTTGTGTGTGTGCTAATGAAGGTGTCAGGGATTGATTTAGGTGATGAATGTACAACTATGTAATGGTACTGTGAACAATCGAAAGTACGATTTGTTTTGTATGACTGCATGGTATGTGAATATATCTCAATAAAATGAAGATAAAAAAAAAAAAAAGACATCAATACTACCCAAAGTGATCTACAGATTCAACACAATGCCTATCAAAATCCCAACAGTCTTTTTTGCAGAAATGAAAAAGCTAATCTTCATATGAAACCTCAAGGTCCCTGAGGAGCCAAATTAATATTGCAAAGGAAGAACAAAATAGGAGGACTCACACTTCTTGATTTCAAAACTTACTACGAAGCCACAGTAATCAGAACAATGTGTTACATATGAATAGACATATGAATAGGCCAATGGAATAGAATTGAGAATTCAGAAATAAACTCATACATCTATGGCCAACTGAAATTTACAAGGGTGCCAAGTACATTAATTGGGGAAAGAAAAATTTCTACAATAAATGGTATTGAGAAAACTGGACATCTAATTGCAAAAGAATGAATTGCAACCCCTACCTCACACCATATGCAAAAAGTAACTTTAAATGGATTAAGGACCTAAACATAAGAGCCAAAACCATAGTCTCTAGAAGAAAACATAGGGAGGAAACTCCATAACCTTGGATTTCTTAGATAGGACACCAAAATCATGAGCCAAACAAACAAGCAATAAAATGACTTCATCCAAATTAAAAAAAAAAAAAAAAACTTTTGTATGTTAAAGAACACCATCAAAAATGGTAAATAGACATTTTTTTTCCAAATAACTAGTTATATAATATCTGTGCCTCCAACTAGGATATAAATTCCTTGAGGGTAGGAGCTGTGTCTGTCTATATTCCTAGCAAAGTGCCTCATACATAGTAAGTACTCAATATATATCTGATGAACAACAAATGAAAGATAACGAGGGTGGGGGATAAAGGATGAGCACACAGATAAGTAACAGTGGTTATAATGATGAGCCATGAATAAGTGGTCACTGGCAGCAAACAAACATTGCTGGGTACCTACTGTACACCAGACACTGTGTGAGATGGTGGAGACCTCTATGCTCAGGATAACTACTGTAGTGGTTTGAAGCTTTAAGTACCTCCAGAAAAGCGTGTTCTTAAACTTAATCCATCCCTATGTGTGTGAACCCCTGTAAACAGCACCTTTTGATGAGGTTACTTCAGATAAGGTGTAGCACAGGATGGGTCTTAATCATATTACTGAAGGCCTTATAGGGAATATCACAGAGAGAGAAAAAGCCACAGAGGGAGCAGCCGGAAGCTGAAAGTCAACAAAACCTGGAAGTGAAGGAAGAGGCCAGGAGAGGCCGCCAAGTGTATTGCCATGTGATAGGGGAGCCAAGGACCAAGGATCACCCCAGCCAGCCCCAGAACACAATAGTCTTTGGGGAGAAAGCTTTGCCTTGATGAGGCCTTGATTTGGACTTCTCCTAATCTCAAAACCATGAGCCAATAAATTCCCATTGTTTAATCCAACCCACTGCTTTAGCAATAAGAAAACTAAAACGCCTACTGTTCAGTTTAGGGAACAAGACTTATTTTGTAAGCTTAATGTATCTTTCTATTTTGCTACAGTCTTCATATTTTTCATTTTTATGGCTACAATATATTCCTTCAAGTCAATATAGCATAATTTACATAATTATTATTCTATTGTTGGATACTCTTTCCAGTTTTTCACAATAATAAATAATGCCTTAGTGAATGCTTTTATTCCTATAGATTTTTATCAACTTCTGAGTTTTTCTTTAGGATAAATTCCCAAGCATAAAATTAATGTGTCTCGTGAACATCTATATTGCCAAACTGCCTCACAAAATGATGCATCAGTAGATCTATTCCTTGTGTACTTACGATTTTACTTGTTTACCTATTTTTTGCATGTTCAACACCTATAATTGAATGCAACACTTTAAAAATATAAGTAGGGAAACCCTGTATTTTATGCATGATTTTTCTGGAAACCCACAACTTCTCTAATGTAAAAATAAATAAATAAAAACACATGTAAAGCAAAAACTACTAATAATACAGAACACCATCAAAAAAAGTGAAAAGACAATCTATAGAAAGGGAGAAAATAACTGCTAGACATATAGCTGATAAGAGTTTAATACCAGAATATATAAAGAAATCCTACAACTCCACAACAAAAATACAACCCAATTAAAATATTGGCAAATATTTGAGTAGGCATTTCTCCAAAGATATACAAATGGCCAATAAGCACATGAACAGATGCTCATCGGGAAAATGTAAATCAACCACAATGAGATACCACTTCATGCCCACTAGGATGGCAGTTATTAAGAAAACAGAAAATAATAAATGTTGTTCAGGATGTGGAGAAATAGGTACCCTTATACATTGCTGGTGGAAATGTAAAATGGTGCAGCCACTGTGGAAATCAGTTTTCTGGTTCCTCAGAAAGTTATAAATAGAATTACCATATTACCCAGCATTTCCACTTCTAGGTATATATCAAAATAATTGAAAGCAAGTTTTTGACACGTATTTGTACACCAGTGTTTATAGCAGCACTATTCACACTAGCCAAAAGGTGGAAATAACCTGTGTCGGTCAACAGAAGAATGGATAAACAAAATGTGTATCCACACAAGGGAATATTATTAAGCCATAAAAAGGAATGAAGTTCTGCTAAATGCTACAACATGGATGAACTGTGAAGACAACCTGTTGAGTGAAATAAGACAGAAAAAGTTGTTGTATGATCTCACTGCTTTGAAATATCCAGAAGCAAATTCCATAGAGACAGATTATAGGTTGGGCGACGGGGTATTGCTTAATGGTTGCAGAGTTTCTCTTTGAGGTGACCAAAAAGTTGGGGTAATGTATATTGGTGATGGTAGCACAAGATTGTGAATGTGATTAATACCACCGAATTGCGCACCTGAAAGTGGTTAACGGGAAATGTTGAGTTGTATGTATCTTACTACAATAAAAATGAAAGAAAATATATTTTAGAAAATCCGGCTGGGGCCCACTGAGACTGAGCGGGCTTCAGCACAACGGGAATTTCTCCACCGGTCCCTCCGGGCTCTGCGCCACCCGGATGTGCAGGGAACAGGGTGTGTGTGTCCAGGACGTGCTGGGAGCCGCCTCCGCCCTGTGCCTGTGGAATTGTTTTCTTGGTAATTTTCCTGCCTTTTGTGCTAGAAGAAAATCCTATAAATGATTCGCAGCCAGGCCTTCCCTAAGTGGGGCACGTCCCCGGGGCCGTGGGTGCGGGCAGGGTCCCGCTGGGACGCGGTCCAAGCCCCGCCCTCGTCAGTTTAGGAACAGCTCGTCCTCAATTCAGTGCTGCAACAACAACCCGCAGGCCCCTGGGGCCCTGGGCGTTCTCCAGGCTGGAGTGGGGTAGGGGGTTACGCAAGAGCGCCCAGGCAGCCGGCCAGCTGAGGTTAAGGAACAGGATGGGAAGGGGATTTGGACGGAAGTCTGATCCCAGAACAACTCCCCTTCACCCCAAGACCAGGCCCTCGTGGAAAGGAGCGCTGCTGCTGCTCTCAGACCTGGGCCAGAGTCGTGTGTGGGGGGACAGATTAAGGAGCCGGGGAGCCACAGCCATCCCCTCTCCCCATGCCCCTGGGCTCTCCATCTAGGATCTCCACCGCCCAAGCGCCCCCTGGACCATCTATCACCCGACTCCCTCTTTTCACCTTTGGACAACTTCTTGGGCCCAGGTATCAGCAATCCCTCCCTGCCAGGGGTCTGGGTACAGGAATTCCGGAGGCAAGGTCTCCCTTCAGCACTTATCCATCAGCCTTCTTTACTCCATGCTCCTGGCAGTGCTTCCCACCTGGCCCTCAGCCCTCTCCTCAGCTAATCCTTGGTCCTGTCCTTGGTCCTGTGTGTGATAGGGCCCTGTCCAGCACCCACACCCTCCTCAGCAAAGTCTTCAGCTTGCAGGTTAAAGTAGAAAACAGAAGTGACGGGTCAGAAACCCCAGGCTGCTTCAATGACCTCATGTCCTCCTTCAGCCCCTGCCCCATCATTGTTCTGCTTCCTTGATGGTGAAAGCTGTGAGACTTGCCTGTGGTTACTATGTCCCTTCCTCACCTCCTGTTTTAGTGCAATCTGGCCCTCCAGTCCCTAGTGACTTCCATGGAAAGAACCCATGCCAGTGTTGGCTCTCTCCAGTCTCAGAATTCACCATGGTTGACTCCCTCCTCCTTCAATGACTTTCTTCTCAGGAGACATCTAGCTTTCCTGTTTTTCTTCCCTATAGTGGTCATTTTCACCTCCTGTTGCTGAGGCTACAGCTAAATATTCTCCCTCCCTGGGGAATTTTTCCCAGAACAGTGTGGTTTGGGGTGCCATCTCCATGCTGCTCACTTGGGATTTATATCTCCAGCTGGATGGAACACTGTCCCCTGAGCTGACATCTCCACTAGGCTGTCCAGAAGCTGTGCCAAGCGCTCTTGTTTTCCATCAGTACCCTCCCAACTATACAACCTTTCCTGTTCTAGGAGCATCTCCAGCTCCCCCACCCCACCCCCATTCTGGTTTGCTAATGCTGCCATCATGCGAAATACCAGAAATGGACTGGCTTTTATAAAGGGGGTTTATTTGGTTACAAAGTTACAGCTTAAGGCCATTAAGTGTCCAAGGTAAGGCAACAACAATCAGGTACCTTCACTCAAGGATGGCCAATGGTGTCCAGAAAACCTCTGTTAGCTGGGAAGGCACATGGCTGGCGTCCGCTTGCTCCCAGGTTGCACTTCCAAAATGGCGTTCTCCAAAATGTCAGCTTTCAATGGCTGTCTTCAAAATGTCTATTTCAGCTGCAGCTGCTCCAAAATGTCACTCTTAGTTACTCTGAGGTCCTTCTTTCTGTGAATTACTTTATATTCCAGTGATCCAATTAACACCCACCCTGAATGCGCGGGGTAACATCTCCATGGAAATTATCCAATCAAATGTTTCACTCACAGTTGATTGAATCACATCTCCATGGAAACACTCAATCAAAGGTTCCAATTTAATCAATACTAATACGTCTGCCCCCACAAGATTGCATCACAGAACATGGCTTTTTCTGGGGGACCTAATATATAAAAACTGGTACACCCCCCAACCCTATCCTGTCCACCAGCAGGTCCCATTAGCTTTTCTTTGAAGTCCATTTGCTGCTCTCGCCTTTCCCCAGTCTTAATCCTCTGCCCCTCCCATCTACAGCCAGAGAATTAAGTGAGAATGCCCAGGCAGGTGACAGATCTTACCAAGTCAGCCCTGTCTAAAATCCTCAGGCAGCTTCATATTTTAAGTTCATCCCAGGCCTGCAAAGTCCAAGTGGTCTGGGCTGGGTCCCTCTCCCCATCCCTTTACTCCAACCACTGGAACCTTCTGCAAAATGTAGCATGTGTTTTTCGTTTGCTTGTTTTTATTTAATTATTCTTAAAGTGTGAGATATAACATAAATATAAAAAGAGCTCACAAAACAAAGACATTCAACTCAACTGTTTATCATAGGCCAAATATCCCAGGAAAACCTACCCTGATGAAGAACGTTGCCAGAGCTCCATTAACCTCCTTGTAGCCCACCAGTCACCCACCCTGTGTTATCCTGAGTTTTAAGGCAACAACGTCATCACTTCCTTGATTTTCTTGATTGTTTTAACACCTAAGCATGCCTCTCTAAAAACTCTTCATACACTTAATATACACTTGTAATTAAAATAAATACACAAGAGAGAAGCCATCATAATTGCTGGTTTTAAGTGCAGTCTTTTTTTCTTTTCTTCTTTTGTTTACCTTTGCATCTCTCCTCTATCAACTTCCCTCTATAACCCATACTTAAAAGCAACATATTTGCTATTTTTCTCCTTGCTTATATTAATCATAAAACCCCTTATACAGATTCACACAGAGTGGTGTGACTTTAGATCATTTTGTACATACTTTTGTGCATCTTGCTTTTCTCACTCATCCCAACTTCGAGGCAGGCCCTCCAGGTCATTCTTTTTAATGGTGGCATAAATTTAACACAATATCTTTGATACTCTTCCCAAGAAAGGTGGAATCTAATTCCTCTCTCTTTGGGTATGGGCTAGCCTTTGTAACTCACTTCTAAAGAACAGAATATGGCAGAAACGACACTGTGTGATTTCTAAATCTAGGTTTGAAAAGGTGATACATCTGCCACCTGGTTTCTCTCTCTTGGGACAGTCATCCTTGTAGCCCAGTCACAATGTTGTGAGGAAGCCCAGGGCTTCATTTGTTTTCCTTGTCTTCTGATGAGTTTGGACATCTTTTCATGTTGTGAGGTTCTGTTGGTTGCCTCCTAATAGTCTTCTTTGCTAACAAACACCGATTTTGTCCAGTGTGGTAAGTGCCCATTTCCTAATTTCTCAGCCTCCTTGTACCTAGGGGCAGCTACAGGTGATCCAGTTTTTGTCAATGAGATAAGTGAAAGTCTGCTGAGGTTTCTGTAAGAGGCTTTTGCTTACCTGATACATAAGAAAGGATAAATGTGGCTGGTGTTGATTTTTCACTTCCTCTTGCTTTGAATACTGATGTGATGTCTGGAGAGGTTGCAGCCATCTTGCAATGCTAGGTCATAAGTATGAGAATAAAGCTAACGTGCTAAGGATGGTGGCAGGAGAGTCCAAAGAGCACGGGTCAGTAATTCCATAGCTGGGCTATAACCGACAGAAATGAGCGGCTGTGTCCACAGAAAGACATGTAAAAGTACATCCATAACAGCTATATTCACTGTAGCCAAAATCTGGAATCAACCTAGATGACCATCATAAGTGGAATGGATCAACTATTTGTGGTATAGTCATAGACCATTTTGACATGAAACTTCCAGGATGCCTAGCAATGGAACTGGAGTGAAGTGAACTGCAAGCAAAGGAGATGTAGAGAGGTGATGGGAAATAACAGGGTGATGCCAGCTCTTGCTTTTCCTTGGGGAAGGGCCACCACAGGGTTCTGAGTAGGGAATGATAGTATCTAACTTATGTATTCACAGGCTAACATGTGAAGAACAGACGGAAAGTGCAAGGGCAGCAGCAGGAGCCCTGGGGAGAGATGCTGGTGGCTTGGCCTGGGTGGAAGCTGTGGACATGGCAAGAAGTTATTTCATTCTGGGTAGATGACACCAATGATAGGACTTCCTGGTGTAACAGAAAGAAGTCAAGGGGTACTTTGAAGTGTTTGGTCTGAGCAACAGGAAGGACCAAACTACTATCATCCAAACTGGGGTGGGGTGGGGTGGGGTGGAACAGGTTTGGGGGATGAGCCAGAGCTGAGATGGCACAGGTTCAGTCTGAGACATCAACTGGACACTGGAGTAGAAATGCCTAGGATGGCTGGACATTGAGCCTGGCACTCTAGAAGGGTCTGGGTGGGACAAAACACCTCTGGGAGTGACTGACCTATAGGTGGCATTTGAAGCCACGAGTCTGGATGAGATGAATGTAGACAGAGAGGAAAAAGGCAAAGAGAAGGAACCAGTGAGATCTCAGGAAACCGGGGGGTCATGGAGCCCTGGAAGCCACACAAGGAAGGTGCTTCCAGAAAGAGGAGAGATCAGCTGTCCTAGGAAGAATCTCCTCCCCACCCCCACATAATCCCCATATGGGCAGGGACTTTTGTTTACTCTTTTTGTTCACTGCTATATTTCCAGCACAGAGTGTAAGTGTTCAATAAATATTTGTTGAATGAATGAGTGCACGAGTGAATCCACACCTCTGGAAACCCCCAACACTCAGGGCTACAACCCTGGCCTCCTTTGCAGAGAAAGTGGAGATCAGGTAGGAGGCTCTACCCACTCAACGTGGCACTCCTCCTTTGCCTCTCCCAGTCACAATGACATTTACTCAGGTGGTAGCCCTTCTGGCAAGCACAGAGCCCATGTCAAATGCGCTTCATTCAAGCCACGTGGTTTGGAGCTTGGTGGGACCCCGTGGAACACTGGGCCATCCACCTGTTCACTGAGGAGTCTACAGCCACTCCTCTGTCCACTCATCTATAGTAACTCTGTCCATCCATTTCTCTTCAGTCATCTGTTCACTCGTCCGTATAACCACTCCTTTGTCTACCCGTCTACAACCACTCTTCTATGTTCTTGCCCATCCACATGCATTCATACATCTGCTACGGTGACCACCTGTTCCAGTTTGCCCAGAACTGTCTCGATGTTAGCACTAAAAGTCCAGCATCCTGTGAAACCCCTTATTCCCAGGCAAACCGAGAAGGTTGGTTGGTTGGGCCATTGGCCCCCAGGCATCCCGCAGTACACCCACCCACCCATCTCACCTCCTGTCTTCCCTTACCGGGTCCCGGGGGCACTATACAGTGTGTGGGGGGGGTGAGGGTGAGGGGTGGCTCCTCCTCTCCCCACTGCCCCGCCCCCGACCCCGCCCTATCCGGAAGCCGCCGTAGTGAATCTCGGCACCCTAGCAACAGCGGCTTTCGGACCAACCAGTCCGCGAGCGCGGTTCCGGGTGCGAGCCAATAGAGAGGGGCACTGGGAGCGAGGCGCGGGGGGCGGGGCCCGGCTCAGCCGCCGCCATCTTGGTGAGAGAGAAACAATAGGACGGAAGCGCCGCGGGACCGGGCCAGGGCCGCAGGTAACGCCCGCCTTACGGGCTGACTGAACTTGCTGTCCGGGGGGGTTTGGGGGAAGATCTTTCCGGGCCTTTGGTGCGGTGGGGTCTCTGGGCATTGGGGATCTCCCCAGGTCATTTTGGAAAGGGGGTCTCCCCCGGTCTTTGTGGGGTCGGATTTCTCTGGTCATTTGGAAGGCGCAGTATTTCTTCAGGTCACTGGGGAGAAGTGATTTTCCTTGGTTTTGGGGCACAGAATCTTCTTGGGTTATTGGGAGTGGTCTTTTCGGTTTTGGGGGACTGGATCATCCCCGGTCATTGAAGAGGTCTCTCCTGGTCTTTGGGGAGCAAGATCTCCTGGATCATTGGGGAGCCTTCCCCAGGTCATTGGCAGCCACGATCTCCCAGGTTAATGAGAGGAGCGTCTCGGTGGTTGTTTAGGTGGTGAAGTCCGCCCAGCTCCTCAGGCGCTGTTACCTGAGACCGGCAGGTGTGCAGCCATTTTGGGTGTTGAATGCCAGTTGGGACAGTCAGCTGGTGTTTGGTGGGGTATCCGCACACCTAACCTTATTGTCGAAAGGATGTCTTAAAATGGATCAGAGCGTCCCTTCTTTTTGTACTGCTATTTTTACCGTTGTTGGAACTTTAATTTCCTTCACATCTGATTACAGGCTGCTTTTGTCTTTTGCATCCTAATTTATTTCGATGTAATATTTTATTCGGTCTCATGAGAAAGCTGCGCTAGCAGAAAATGAGTCAGTGTTGTGAAAATAAAATGTAGAAACCAGTAAAATCTAGTGCTCTTAAATATCAGGGGAAACGGAACGAGTCACTTCCTGAAATAAAACGTTTTGGTACATAGAACATGAAAAAATGAAATCATTTGGGAGAATAAAGTTTTAAGAGAAAGTATTGAAACTTTTGAAAAACAGTAACAAAAGTGTTGCAGATCACCAGTTTTATGATTTTTTTAAATGAGCCATGATTACAGTAATTTTGATGAGTTTAAATATTTATAATATTTGCTGCATTTGCATTTTTAGCATAATGACAGCTAACATTTTAGGTGATCTGAGATGCTTATTTACAAAGGTTGTTGCTGTGGGCTTCTGTGTAATTGTGTCTTGTAACCAGGTGTTAAGTATTTAAAGAAAATTTTCGGATGTTAATGTTTTTTAACTTTAGTGACAGAATGAGAAACTGAGCAAAATGAATACTTTATCATTATTTGACATAGTAAGCCAGGGGATTGCTTGGTAACTTTTTCTTTGGAGAAAACGCTAGTTGAACTGTTAACTCTCATGCCAATTGGTTTACCTCCTTTGTGGTTTTAAAGTAGAATTCCATAGAAATCAAGTGAATGAGAACTAGGATTAGAATTGATGTAATTGTAGAGACCAGTTTAGCAGATGTGATAGACTTCTTTTGTGCTTTGGGGCTTCATAGGTGACAGACAGGTACACTGTACACACCAGCCCTATGTCTGTCTGAGCAGTGGAATGTGCGAGGAAGGAGCAACCGCTGACTGATGAACCTCAGCCAGTCTCCTTGCAGAGGGGTGCTAGAGCCTTCTGTAAGCACCGGAGATGTCACCGGTATCCAGGCAACCGGGATGAGCATGAGCCTCCCTGAGGCCAGCTTGTTGAGGTGAAAATTTTCCATTGTTTGGCTCATAAAGAGGATGCACTGGGGAAGAATTTTTCCCTTTAAGTGAAGTTATTTTATCTTAGAAGACAAATCGAACTCATTTTGTGTTAGAAAAGTAAGCAGATGATTCATGTGATTACATTTTATGGAATGTTTTTGTTTTTAATGGAAATTCTATTTTGCCTATATGCAAATATAATAAAAGTAACATGTTATAGTAGTAGTAGTGCTTTGCGGTATATTTTGGTGGCAAGGAAAAGTACTTTTCCCCAAAATTGAAATTTAGAGTCCATCTCAGAATTTGAAGGAAAAGATAAGTTTTCCAAGATGATGCTCAGTTGGTTTGGGTCTGTCGCTGTCACCAGCTTCAGCAGTTACTAACTCCTGGCCAGTCTCGTTTCCTCTACCTTCTACTCCCGCCTTTAAAAAACAAGAACAAAAAAGTTGGATTATTTTTTGAAGCATGTTCCAGAAATTTGGTTTTATCCGTAAATATTTCAGTGTATATCTTTAAAAGACAAGGAACTAGACACAGTATCTGCATTACCATTTTCCTGTCTACAAAACAGTGATAATTCCTTAATTTCATCAAATATCCAGTCATTTTCAAATGTCCCTGATTGTCTCATCATAATTTTTTTTTTAATAGTTGGTTTTCCAAATCAGGATCCAGATAAAGTTGTGTACATTGCATTTGATTGAAGTGACACTTGTATCTCTATTAGTATATGCCCTTGCTCACTCTGTTTTCTACTTTTTTATTTGTTGAAGCAACTGTTGTTCGTCCTGTAGAGTTTCCCGTCTGCTTCGTTTTGCTGGTTACTCCCTGTGCTTGAGAACTTTTGATTCTGGTGGCCAAGTTTGAAGGGATCTCTCCTGGGTTATTTGTCCTTTAAGTGATGATGTTGTGAAGGAACTGCCAAGTCTTAGTCAGATGGGAGCACCAAATTGTGAACTCTGAGGGTTTTCAGGGACTTAAAGGGCCACACTCTGAGAGACTTTCCTCCCTCAGTGTCATGTGGTCCAAAGTATCTGAGCCCTGGATGTGCCACATGGAACTAGGAAGAGGTTCTTACCCTTGACCTCTGGGAAGATGTAGATATTCTACCTCTATCTCTCTTTCCAGGCCTCCTTCTGTGTATCCTCTGCTCATAAGTAGTTCATATAGAGGCCTTCCTTAACCCCGTACTCTTCTTTCTTTCTTTGACATTATTCTTGGGTGTCTTTTGTCTTCCCTTTATTGGTAATTCCCAAGTCTGTTTTCAGTTTCTATTCACCCAGGTTCCAGTTCCACTGCTCCCAGTCCCACTGCTTCCAGCTGTCTGCTGAACATTTCTCGAGTGCCTGACCATCTTCTGTCTACAGCTCAACTCGTTCTCTCTTCCTCTCAGCTGTTCCTGACTTCATGAACAAAACACTTTTTTTGTGACTTGTGAAGGCCCAATATCTGACTTGTCCCTTTAATTTGATTCTGTGTACTTGGTTCTGAAGATAGAGTCCATGACTGCCTCTCCCCCATTGTATGCAAAGTTCTGTAGGGATGTTCAGGAGAGGTCCTTAGCTGTCTCAGATTCTCCAGGGGGTCAGTGCCCCTCTCAGCCAAAGGTTAAAAACAGTGTACTATATGTAGACATCTACCAAGTCCTACTTCTCTGCCCTCCCCCCTTTCCTTCTTTAATTCCATTGTGTGGGCTGAGTACCCCCATTGGGCTGGGCAAGACACCAGTTTCAGTGGATGCAGTGGAGGAGTCAGGAAGCCCCACATCCTGCCAGGCATGCCAGTGAGTGGGGGGAGTTGACGATAAAGAGGTCATTCCAGATGAAACAGGCATCTGGAGGCAGTAGCCCTGGTTCCTTGGCTCTGGGACCTGAGGACTGACTGTCAAAGAGCACACGTCCCCACCCAGTATAATCATCTTCCTCTAGAAAACTCCCAGGCACAGGGCAGTGAGGGCAGTGTTGCCTTCTTCCCTTCCATCTTTGTTTTTGTCATCTTCAAATAACCAGTATTATAAATTCATGAGCCAGCTAAGTTACCTGAAACATTTCTATGGCATGAAACCAACAAGAAGCTTGATAGCTTTCTACAGCATTCACAGTTTTTCTTCAGTTTTAAAAATTGTCTTATCTTGGAACTCCCTTTTTCACCTAATGAAGAGTTAGGTGCTTGTCTGTTCATTTGCTCCTTAAATCAAGTAATCAGGCATAGAAGGCTCCCAATAAATGCTGGTTCCTACTGGTGCTGTCCCTCCACCCAGGTCACTACAGCAGTCCTGTAGGGCCTCCATGAAGCCATATTTTCTATTCTCTCTCTGCCTGGTTAACTTTCCTAACATAAAACATCACCACCCTGTTCCAGAACCTGCAATGGCTTACATACATCAAAGTGAGCATGGTGTGCCTTTTTAATATATATACACTCTTTCCCATCAGTTCCAGTTCCAGGAATTGTTCTTTCAGGAACACTTCCGCAGGTGTGCAGGACAAATAGCACAGGTGACTGTCAGTTGGAGAAGTTGGTAAATACATTATGATTATGTGTGAATATTATGCAGCCTTTAAAAGGAATCATGTATAGATACGTGGAAAGACATCCAAGATAAATAGTTTTGTGGGAAAATGACAAAACATCATGTACAGCCCAATCCTATTTATATAAAGATTAGGAAATGAATGGAAGAAAATCTGGAGGATTGAAGAGATCTCAAATTAATAATGGTGGCCATTTTATCACATAAGTAGTTAAAAAAAAATCACAGTTTTTAAGGGTTGAGCAGCATGTCCCTTGGTACTTCCTTCCTCTGCCTGGCATTGAAGCTCCTTTTCCTTATCCTCCTTCTGTAAGAACAAGCCTCATATGCTCTCATCCCTGGGACCCACCTTACACTGTCAAATCTACTCTCTGATCTCTATCTCCTGTTGAATTCCTTGGAAGAACTGAGTAACAGCGGACTCAGGAGGACAGCTCACATTTGGGGACTGCTTAGCATGTGAACCAGGCAGTAGGCTAGGTATTTTATCTTGTTTCCACCTATGAACCTATTCTATACCTTACTGGGCATAGGTACTGGGGAGGCACTGGGCATAGGTAAAGCACCATTTATGTCCAAATATAAGGCAGTCCCCTGTTTCCCAGGGAGAAGATTTTTAAAAATTTTTTGCTACAACTCAAGTGTATAAATTAAAGGGATGTAGAGGAAAGTCAGATTTCTCATAATCTTTATTATTTTTAATTGCACATACAAACAGTCAATTATTGTTATCCATCGTGGTTATATTCTATAAAATCACTGCATACACTGAATTGGCCCCTATGGGAATTACAGGATTAGGTTCCTGAGAGGCTCTGTTGACAATGCTTTCATCAGCCAGTCTCTACATAACTTTAAGTGTTTCTGTTTAAAGATGCTTTATTTAATATATATAGTTGATTCGTGTATTTTCTTCTTCTGCCTGCTTGCAGATAACACTACACAGGACTTCAGCACTATGTTTGGGGGCCATTTTAAACAGTGAAATAACACATACAAAACACACATGAAAGCACAAAAATGTGAAAAACGTGGCACTGAAGATACCATGAAAAATATGTGAGCTGAAATGAGAAGGCAGAGTGTCACCTTGTTCTACCTCATCTGGGAACTTGTGCATGGAGTGACTCAAATTTTTCCCCACTTTGTGCATGAATACAAATGGCCACTACAGAGCCACAAGTACTGAATTTGAGGTTACAAATAAATTTAAGCATATAGGCAAATTTTCAAAAACAGAATCTGGGAATAATGAGGATTGACTGTATTTAAATATTATCTAAAATAACGTATTCCTTAGAAATTATGCTTTTTTCCACGTTTCATGAATTAGGGGTTTTTTGTTTGTTTTTGCAGTATCACACAATTTTATTAGAAATTAATGTTTGCTTCCATGACCTAAGCCAAACAACAGAGTTTTATAGTTATGTGATAAAGGAAAAATCCTCTTATGCCGGGACCTGTGTCATCCTTCTGGCAGGCCTCGGTTAAATACTAAATCCAATACACCCAGTACTGGTATGTTGAGAGCAGGCTTCCAGTTTTCTCAGAAACTCACAGGAAGGTTTGACCTTCATTCATGTTTTGTTATTTAGGCTGCTTAGAGTTGAAAAATTCAAGACAGCCAAGAGCTGCTTTCTGAATGGGACTGGGAAACCTTGAGAAAATAAAAACAAAAACTCCCCAACACTTAAGCCACAAAGTCTGATTAAAGAAGCTAAGAAAAAGTCATGAATTAGTTTTATTCCAACTTAACCTGCATGCATCTTTGCTGTTCCACCGCCACATTTGGAGGTATCTGGTGCTTTCTTGAGTGCATCATCCTTACCTTAGAGTGATAGAGCTGTGATACTGTCACTGGACCCTTCCCACGAGCTGGTTGGTGAATTCTGTAATATAACCCTTTTACTATGTTGATTTTTTTTCTGTAACAACTTCATTGAGTTATAATTCACATACCATACAGTCCAGTGATTTTTTAAAATTCATTTTTATTGAGATATATTCACATACCATGCAGTCATACGAAACAAAGCGTACATTCAGTTGTTTACAGTACCATTATATAGTTGTGCATTCATCACCAAAATTAATTTTTGACATTTTCATTACCACACACACAAAAATAAGAATAAAAATTAAAGTGAAAAAGAACAATTAAAGTAAAAAAGAACACTAGATGCCTTTTTTCTTTTTTTCTTTCCCCATTTTTCTACTCATCCATCCATAAACTAGACAAACGGATGTGTGTGGTCCCTATGGCTTTCCCAATCACATTGTCACCCCTCATAAGCTACATTTTTATACAATTGTCTTCAAGATTCATGGGTTCTGGGTAGTAGTTTGATAGTTTCAGGTATCTACCGCCAGCTGCCCCAATTCATTAAAACCTAAGAAAGGTTGTCTATATTGTGCGTAAGAGTGCCCACCAGAGTGACCTCTCGGCTCCTTTTGGAATCTCTCTGCCACTGAAGCTTATTTCATTTCCTTTCACATCCCGCTTTTGGTTGAGATGTTCTCCATCCCACGATGCTGGGTCTAGATTCCTCCCCAGGAGTCATATTCCATGTTGCCAGGGAGATTCACTCCCCTGGGTGTCAGATCCCATGTAGAGGGGAGGGCAGTGATTTCACCTGCCAAGTTGGCTTAGCTAGAAAGAGGGGGTCACATCTGAGCAACAAAGAGGCATTGGGGAGGAGGCTGTTAGGCACAGTTATAGGGAGGCCTTGCCTCTCCTTTGCAGCAGGTCTTCCCAAGGGCAAGTCCTGTGGTAGAGGGCTCAGCCCATCACATACCATACAGTCCAGTGATTTTTTTTTTTAACATATTTTATTGTGGAATATGACATATATACAGAAAAGTGATAATTTCAAAATACAGTTTAACAAGTAGTTATAGAGCAAATTTCAAAGTATAATATGGGCTACAGTTCCACAATTGCAGGTATTTCCTTCTGGCTATTCTAATACACTAGAAGTTAAAAAGAAATATCTATATAGTGATTCAGTGATCATAATCATTTGTTGAATCCTAACTTCTCTGTTACAACTCCTCCCTCTCATTTGATCATTCTCTTAATCTTTAGGGATATTTGGACAATGACCATTGTAACTTCTTTGTGTTGAAAAGGGGTGTTGACATTATGGGTAGGGAAATGCAACTGGTTGATGTTCTGGGAGACACTGGTACCTCTAAGTTTCAGGGTTTATCTGGCATAGGAACAATCTGGAGGTTTTAAGTTTCTGGAGAATAATATTAATAAGTAAAACTTTTGTAGAGTCTTTTCTTTAGGGTTTTCAGGAATACTGTTGGTTGGGACTTGGCATACTGTAGCAATTTATATCTGGCTGATGCTTGCATAAGAGTAACCTCCAGAATGACTTCTCAACTCTATTTGAAATCTCTTAGCTATGCTTTTTTGTTTGTTTTGTTTTTTTTATTTTGTTTTGTTTTGTTTAACAACACATCATAGAGATTGTTTACATCAGAACCTGGAGAGTGTTCATAGAGATGATGTGCCACGGAGTATTCTGTATTGTGGATGTGTTACATTTTATTTACTCATTGCCCTAAAAATGAATATTTAAGTTTTCCCAATGTCGGGCAATTTTAAAAGTGATAAGAAATATTTTGCTTATACATTATTTCTCACATATGCTGGTATAATTAAAGGCAACTTTTGGGTGTAGAATTGTTAGAGCATATATAGTTTTTATTTTAAAAAATATTTGTCAGTTTGTCATTTTATTGTGCAAGTATGGGTACAACAGGAGAGGGAAGGAAGAATGCTACAAAAGCCTGGGGACTCTGGTCTTTGAAAAGTCCTGGAATATTCTGACAATAAAGTGCATTCTGTTTTTATGATACTTTGAATATCAGAGTTACACCCTACTCAGCTCTCATTGAGAGACTTTCATATTTCCGGTTTTCTGCTTTCAAGATCAGTGACAGGTGTTTGGGTTTTGTAGCAGCTGATGACCATTTTCCAACTATTGTACTGGAATGGAAGCCTAAAAGCCCTTCGTGAAACAAAGTGTTCCCAACAGGTGAGATTTTCCAGTTAAGAACTGGTTTATGTGGTATGGACTAAGCAGATAATGGCTTGTCATGTTCCTAGGAGAGTTCCTTTGTTCAGATTTTTCCCTGTTTCAATTTGGCATCTTATTTGTGAAGAGCAGAAGACACCATAAAGAAATATATACAAGAGTCCAGTAGAGTCAGGAACCAACCATATACACACACTAAGAAGAATCCTAGCTGGGTTCAGGACTGATTCCAATACCTGTACTGAATGGAGGGACCATGAAAACAGACTTAATTTCTAAGCAAATGATGCACCTACTTGATGCACCTGGCCTGCCTACCTGCGTAGAACTTGTCCCCTCTTACCCTTTCCAATGTAGAATGAAACTTGAGACTGTATTACTGAAGAGAGGTCAAGTTTTAGGGAGAGGATTTTTCCCACCCCCACCAAAAGTTCCCAAGGGGCAGCAGAAATTATTATATGCGTGGACAAGCTGGCATTCAATCACTCCGATTTATTGGTTTGGATGTTTCTTCTTTATTTTCAGAAAACACAGCCTTACTATTTCTATTTCTTTATTATCTGTGAGAAGCATCATTCCTCTTTTCTAATGTCAAAGGCAAAACTCCCTCCTGTGTATTTAACAGTTTTTACCTGGTCCTCCAAGATTTATCCTTTCTTTCTCCACCTTTAGAATTTGAAAGACGGCAATTCAAGTTGAGAATTTCCTAACAGGCATTTATATGAGGAAGATATCCTCAACTGGTCAGCAAGATGAGGGTGGACATAAGAATTTTCCGTGTACTGTAGCCCCAGGAGTTTTTAGTTGCTCTTTGCTTAGAAAGTCTGGCTTACAAAATGTCAAAGACGGAAAAGAAATGAGTAGCTGATGATGACTGGCTATTTTTCTTTCCTTTTCCTTTGATTTTATAAAAGGCCTTTGAAATATGCTGGGTTGGTTCTAAACACTTTTCCATGATTGTTTTTAATTTGTTAAGATCATAAATAAATACCATATGTTCTTGAAAATAAAAATAAGCAAGGCATCCACTCCACACAATCTTCTTAAAATATATCCTTCAAACTTATATATGATGTTACAATGTATTGCATTTACTTCACATGGGAATTGGCAGGTAGTAACTCATTTTTAATTATGTGCAAAAGTAAGAGACACTATACCATGAGCGTACCATTGCTATATCAATAATAATAATGCCTATATTCTTTAATACATTTTAGAAGTTCTTTCTGTAATTGCTGTGAGACATTTGGACTGTCATTTTCCTTGTGCTAAATAAGCTGGCTCTCCTGGTTTCTAAGTCTTGACCTGAGGTATCCTTCACTAAAAACTTTCTGCTTACTAGACTTCTGCAATGGGTGTGACCCAAACCAATTCTGCCCAAGTCCCTCAGTGTAGCAAATTCCCTCACTCTGTCTTCCCATGGAGATAATGCTGAGCAGAAAGTTTCAATAAATAAATGAAATAATTGTTATAGGAATGCATTTCAAAGGAAGACTTGTATTATCTAGTGAGGTCAGAGCTTTGCTTTGTGCACGTGATGAGCCACTCCTAGTGGCTGAGTCAACCTGGAGTGACGTGCTTTTCTGTACCAGCTGAGCCCTTCTTTTCCTTTTTTTATTAAATTCAGTTTTATTGAAATACATTCGCACACCATACAATCATCCATGGTACACAATCCACTGTCCACAGTATGATAACATAGTTACGTGTTCATCACCACCATCTGTCTCTGAACATTTTCCTTACATCAGAAAGAACCAGAACAAGAATAAAAAATAAAAGTGAAAAAAGAACACCCAAAACATCCCCCCATCCCACCCCATTTGTCTTTTAGTTTTTATCCCCATTCCTCCACTCATCCATACACTAGATAAAGGGGGTATGATCCACAAGGTCTTCACAATCACACTGTCACCCCTTGTAATCTACATTATTATATAATTGTCTTCAGGAGTCCAGACTGCTGGGTTGGTAGTTTCAGGTATTTACTTCTAGCTATTCCAATACATTAAAACCTAAGAGGTGTTATCTATATAGTGCATAAGAATGTCCACCAGAGTGACCTCTCGACTCCATTTGAAATCTCTCAGCCACTGAAACTATTTCGTCTCATTTCTCTTCCCCCTTTTGGTCAAGAAGATACTCTCAGTCCCTCGATGCCGGGTCCACATTCATCCTCGGGAGTCATATTCTTCATTGCCAGGGAGATTTACACCCCTGGGAGTCGGGTCCCACGTAGGGGGGAGGGCAGCGAGTTCACCTGTTGAGATGGCTCAGTTAGAGAGAGAGAGGGCCACATCTGAGCAACAAAGAGGTACTCAGGGGGAGACTCTTAGGCACAACTACATGCAAGTTTAGACTCTCCTTTGCAGTAACGAGCTTCATGAGGGCAAGTCCCATGATCGAGGGCTCAGCACATCAAACCGCCAGTCCCAATGTTTCTGACAACATCAACACCAGTCCAGGTGAGGATGTCCAACACATCCACACCTTCCCCCAGATTCTCGGGGCTGGGGAGGGGGAGGCTGTAAATATATTTTTTATTATCTGCCCAAATTACTCTGGGATGTGTCACTATTTCACTCCAGCCTATACTAACCTACCGTATCTCACTTCCTATTCAAAGTTCCATACAATTGTGGTGTTTGGACAAATCGACTGTAGAGTTGTACTGTTTAGAAAATTTAGATCCTGTACCAAATAGATATCTCTTCCCTTGGTATCATATGGAAGTTGAAGTTTTAAAACACAATCAGTTTCAACCTTTACCCTTTGGCTTGGCTTGCCCTGGTCTTTTTTTTTTTTTTTTTTTTTTAATCATCATTTTATTGAGATATATTCACATACCACGCAGTCATACAAAACAAATTGTACTTTCGATTGTTTACAGTACCATTACATAGTTGTACATTCATCACCTAAATCAATCCCTGACACCTTCATTAGCACACACACAAAAATAACAAGAATAATAATTAGAGTGAAAAAGAGCAATTGAAGTAAAAAAGAACACTGGGTACCTTTGTCTGTTTGTTTCCTTCCCCTACTTTTCTACACATCCATCCATAAACTAGACAAAGTGGTGTTTGGTCCTTATGGCTTTCCCAATCCCATTGTCACCCCTCATAAGCTACATTTTTATACAACTGTCTTCGAGATTCATGGGTTCTGGGTTGTAGTTTGATAGTTTCAGGTATCCACCACCAGCTACCTCAATTCTTTAGAACCTAAAAAGGGTTGTCTAAAGTGTGCATAAGAGTGCCCACCAGAGTGACCTCTCGGCTCCTTTTGGAATCTCTCTGCCACTGAAGCTTATTTCATTTCCTTTCACATCCCCCTTTTGGTCAAGAAGATGTTCTCCGTCCCACGGTGCCAGGTCTACATTCCTCCCTGGGAGTCATATTCCACGTTGCCAGGGAGATTCACTTCCCTGGGTGTCTGATCCCACGTAGGGGGGAGTTGCCCTGGTCTTAACCAGACCTGCTTCATTCATATCACTAGTTGAAGTCTGGGCTCTTTTTCAGCTTTTTTTTTTTTTTTTTTTTTTTTTTGACAGTGGCTGTATGCACTAATACTGACATTCATATCTGCCAAGCTCTAGCTCTGAGTTTCAGGTGTCTCAGAGATATGCATTGTTCCAAAGACCAATCAGGTTATACTCTAGGGGATCAGCATCTCAAAGTTTAGAGATAGGCATTACAATTCAGGGATAGAGTTAACTGCTGTAAGAGCTTACAATCTAGGGACTTTTACAATTATTATGCCCATGTTAAGTCCAGTGATTTTTAATATATGCACAGTTATGCAACCATCACCACAAAATTTTAGAATTTTAGGATTTTCACCACCCCAGAACATCCTGTAGCCATTAGCGATAAATTCCTGTACCCCCTGTCCAAGTCCTAGGGAACCACTTTTTGTCTCTATAGATTTGCGTATTCTGGACATTTCATATAAATAGAAACACATAATATGTAGTCTTTTGTGACTGGCTTCTTTCAGTTAGTATGACGTTTCAAGTTCATTCATGTTATAGCGTGGATCAGAAATTCCTTTCTTTTTTACTGCTGAATAATATTCCATTGTATAGATATACCTCATTTATTTATCCATCAGTTGATGGACATTTGGATTGTTTCCACTTTTTTGCTATTACGAATAATGTTGATATGAACATATACAAGCTTTAGTGGGGACATGTTTTCATTTCTTTGGGGTATATGTCCAGGAGTGGAATTGCAGGGTCATATGGTAATTCTATCACTAATCATTTGAGGAAGTGCCAGAAGACTTTTCCAAAGCAGCTGCACTATTTCACATCCCCACCGAAAGGGTATGAGGGTTCTAATTTCTCCACATTCTCTTAACACTTATTATCTTTTTTATTCTAGCCATTCAAGTGAGTTTGAAATAGAACCTCTTGTGGATTTGATTTACATTTCACAGACAACTGATGATGTTGAGCTTCTTTTCCTTTGCTTATTGGCCAGTTTATCATTTTGGAAAAATGTCTGTTCGGTTCCAATATTTTTTAATTAGGTTATTTGTCTTTGTATTTTGTTTTAACACCTTTATTGAACTATAATTCACATACCATTTTTACCCATTTAAAGTTTACAATTCATTGGTTTTTAATATATTTACAGATTTATGCAACCATCACCACAGTCAACTAGAGAACATTTCATCACCTCAGAAAGAAACTCCTTATCCTTTAGCTCTAACTTACCTCACTCCTTTATGCCCTCCAGCCCTAAGCAACCACTAATTTACTTTTTATCTCTATAGATTTGCCTATTCTCAACACTTCATATAAATGGAATCATTGAATACATGGTCTTTTGTGACTGGCTTCTTTCATTGGTATTGTCCCAGCACCATTTGTTGAAAAGGCGAATTATTCTTTCCCTATAATATTGACTTGATACTCTTTTCAAATATCAGTTGATCATAAACGTGAGCTTTCCATTGAGCTACTTGTCTATCCTTAAGCCAGGACCACACTGTCTTGGATTTTTGCATCTCTGTTCATGGAGGGATATATATATATATTTTTTTTTTTTACTTTTTTTTTTTTTATTAAATTCAGTTTTATTGAAATACATTCACACACCATACAATCATCCATGATATACAATCCACTGTCCACAGTATGATAACATAGTTATGTGTTCATCACCACAATCTATCTCTGAACATTTTCCTTACATCAGAAAGAACCAGAACAAGAATAAAAAATAAAAGTGAAAAAAGAACACCCAAATCATCCCCCCCATCCCACCCCATTTGTCCTTTAGTTTTTATCCCCATTCCTCCACTCATCCATACACTAGATAAAGGGGGTGTGATCCACAAGGTCTTCACAATCACACTGTCACCCCTTGTAATCTACATTATTATATAATTGTCTTCAGAAGTCCAGACTGCTGGGTTGGAGTTTGGTAGTTTCAGGTATTTACTTCTAGCTGTTCCAATACATTAAAGCCTAAGAGGTGTTATCTATATAGTGCATAAGAATGTCCACCAGAGTGACCTCTTGACTCCATTTGGAATCTCTCAGCCAGTGAAACTATTTCGTCTCATTTTGCATCCCCCTTTTGGTCAAGAAGATACTCTCAGTCCCACGATGCCGGGTCCACATTCATCCCCAGGAGTCATACTCTGTGTTGCCAGGGAGATTTACACCCCTGGGAGTCGGGTCCCATGTAGCAGGGAGGGCAGCGAGTTCGCCTGTTGAGATGGCTCAGTTAGAGAGAGAGAGGGCCACATCTGAGCAACAAAGAGGTACTCAGGGGAGACTCTTAGGCACCATTACATACAAGTTTAGACTCTCCTTTGTGGTTATGGGCTTCATAAGGGCAAGTTCCATGCTCGAGGGCTCAGCACATCAAACCGCCAGTCCCAATGTTTGTGACAACATCAACACCAGTTCATGGAGGGATATTGATCTGTAGTTTTCTTACGATGTCTTTGACTAGTTTTGCTATCAGGACAATACTGGCCTCCTAAAATGAGTTAGAAAGGTTTTTTCCTCTTCTGCTTTTTGTAAGACTTTGGAAGAATTGGTATTAATTCTTTGAATGCTCAATAAAATTCACTAGTGAAGCCATCTAGGTCTGGGCTTTTTTGTGTGTTTTTTTGCTTACCAGCTCAATCTCTTTACTTGTTATAAGTCTATTCTGTTTTTTCTATTTCTTCTTAAGTCAGTGTCTTTCTAGGAATTATTCTATTTCATCTAAATTACTGTATTTGTTGGCATATAGATATACATAGTATTTTTTTATAATTATTTTTATTCTGTAAGGTTGGTGACAGGGTCTCCTCTTTCATTCCTGGATTTAGTAATTTGAATCTTGTCTCTGTTTTTTCTTGGTCAGTCTTGCTGACCAGTTTTGTTGATCTTTTTATAGAACCAGCTTTTGGTTTTGTTGATTTTTTTCTATATGGTTTTTCTGTTCTCTATATCATTAATTTCTATTCTTTATTACTTTTTTTGAAGACTTTATTTTTTAGGGCAGTTGTAGACTTACAGAAAAATCATGCAGAAAATTCAAGAGTTCCCATATTTACCCCCCCCCCACAGTTTTCCCTATCATTAACATTTTGCATTAGTGTAGTACATTTGTTATAATCTGAATCAGTATTAGAATTATATTATTAACTAGAGTCCATAGTTTGCATCAGGGTTCACTCTGTGTTGTACAGTTCTATAGGTCTTTAAAAATTTTATTGTGTTAACGTATATACAACCTAAAATTTTCCATATTAACCACTTTCAAGTATACAATTCAGTGGTTTTCATTAGGTTCACAATGTTGTGCTACCATAAATACCGTCTTTTACCAAAACTTTTCCAACACCGCAAACAAACTCTGTGCCAAGTAAGCATTAAGTCTCCTTTCCCTACTCCTACCCCTGCCCCTCTGTAACCCATATTATAATTTCTGACTATGAATTTGTATATTCTAATTACTTAATATAAGTGAGATCATAGAATATTTGTCCTTTTGTGTCTGGTTTATTTTATTTCACTCTACATGTTTTCAAGGTTCATCCATGTTGTTGCATGTATCAGAACTTCATTCCTTTTTATGACTGAATAATATCCCATTCTGTGTATATACTACATTTTGTTTATTCATTATCTCTGGATAGGCACTTGGGTTGCTTCCACCTCTTGGCTACTGTGAATAATGTCACTGTGAACATTGTTGAGCAAATATCTGTTCGAATCCCTGCTTTCAATTCTTTGGTATATGCCTAGAAATAGGATTGTCATACCATATGATAATTCTATACTTAACTTTCAGAGGAACCCCCAAACTCTTTTCCACAGTGGCTGCACCTTTTTACATTCTTACTGACAATGTACAAGGGTTCCTATTTCTTCCATCCTCACCAATGCTTGTTATTTTCAGTTTTTTAAATAATAGTCATCCTAGTGGGTACAAAGTGGTATTTCATTGTAGTTTTAATTTGCAATTACCTAATGGCTAATGATGTTAAGCATCTTTTCAGGTGCTTTTTGGAGATTTGTTTATCTTCTTTGGAGAAATGTCTACTGAAGCCCTTTTCCCATTTTTTAATTGTGTTGTTTGTCTTGTTGTTGTTGAATTGTAGGAATTCTTTATATTTTCTGGATATTAAACCTTTATCAGATATGTGGTTTCCAGATATTTTGTCCCATTCTGTAGGTTGTACTTTCACTTTCTTGACAATGTCCTTTGATGCACAAAAGTTTTTAATTGGATGAAGTCCTATTTATCTGTTTTTTCCTTTTGTTGCTCATGCTTTGGTGTGAAGTTTAAAAAACCATTGTCTAATACATGGTCCTGAATCTGTTCCCCTACGTTATCTTCTAGGTTTATTGTTTTAATTCTTATATTTAGGTCTTTGATCCGTTTTGATTAATTTTTGTATATGGTGTTAGGTAGGGATCCACTTTAATTCTTTTGCATGTGGATATCTAGTTTTCCCAGCTCCTTTTGTTAAAGAGACTATTCTGTCTCCATTGAGTGGAATTGGCACCCTTGTGAAAAATCAGTTGGCCATAGAAGTCAAGATTTATTTCCAAACTCTCAATTCTACTGCATTGGTTTATATGTATGTCCTTGTGCCAGTACCACACTGTAGCTTTGTAATAAGTTTTAAAATCAGGAAGTATTAGTCTTCCAACTTTCTTCTTTTTCAAGATGGTTTTGGCTATTTGGGGCCCCTTACCTTTCCATGTAAATTTGATGATTGGCTTTTCATCTTGCAAAGAAGGCTGTTGGAATTTTGATTGGGGTTGAGTTGTATCTGTAAGTCACTTTGGGCAGAATTTGTCTTCCAGTAAATGAACACAGGATGTCCTTTGTGTTTTTTTGTTTTTTTTTTCCATTCTTGTCAGTTATTATTCTTTGTTTGTTTTTATTCTTGTCAGTTATTTACTATTTGTGTGTGTGTTTAATTCTTCTTGCTGACCTTTAATAGGAGCCATTACCACTGTTCTTTTGGGATCCATTTTCTTAAAATTCAGTTTTATTGAGATATATTCACATACCATACAGTCATTCATGGTGTACAATCAGCTGTTCACAGTACTATCATATTGCTATGCATTCATCACCCCAATTCATTTTTGAACATTTTCTTTACACCATAAAGAATAAAAGGAAGAATAAAAAACAAAAGTAAAAAAGAGTACCTGAATCATCCTCCCATCCCACCCCATTCTTCATTTAGTTCCTATCCCCATTTTTCTACTCATCCATCCATACACTGGGTAAAAGGAGTGTGATCCACAAGGTTTTCGCCATCACACTGTCACCCCTTGTAAACTACATAGTTATACAATCATCTTTGAGACTCAAGGCCACTGGGTTGGAGTCTGATAGTTTCAGGTATTTACTTCTGGCTGTTCAGTTCACTAAAACCTAGAAAGGGATATGCCTACATTGCATAAGAATGTCCACCAGAGTGACCTTGACTCGATTTGAAATCTCTCAGCCATTGAAACTTTATTTTGTTTCATTCCACTTCCCCCTTTTGGTCAAGAAGATGTTCTCAATCTCATTATGCTGGGTTCAGGTTCATTCCCGGGAGTCATATCCTGTGTTGCCAGGGAGATTTACACCCCTGGGAGTCAGGTCCCACATAGAGGGGAGGGCAGTGAGTTCACCTGCAGAGTTGACTCCGCTAGAGAGAGGGCCACATCTGAGCAACAAAGAGGCATTCTGGGGGAGACTTTTAGGCACAGTTATAAGCAAGTTTAGTTTCTCCTTTGCAACAACGAGCTTCATGAGGGCAAGCCTCAAGATAGAGGGCTCAGCATACTAAATCGTCAGTCCTCAATGCTTATGAGAACATCAGCAACAAATGGGATCCATTTTATTTTTAAAGGGGAAGATGATGGGTATTTAATTTTCTTAGCTGCTAAAACAAGTACTATACAATAGGTTGAGTTAAACAATAGGAATTTATTGACTCACAATTTTGAGTCTAGGAGATGTCCAAAATTGAGGTGTCAGCAGGGTGATGCCTTCTCCCCAAAGTCTGTGGCATTTTGGGGACTGGGTGCTGGCAGTCCTTGGTCCTTGTCCTTGGCTTTTCTATCACATGGCAGTGCACATGGCAGCATCTTCTCCTCTCTCTTCCAGGTCCTTTTGCCTTTCAGCTTCTTGCTCCTCATGGCTTCTTCTGTGTCCAGTTTCCTTGACCTGTAGGGACTTCAGCCATATTGGATTAAGGCCTAACCTCCATCAGTTTGGGCATATCTTAACTAATAACATCTTTAAAGATTCTGTTTACAAATGGCTTTCCTTCCATAGACCGAGGTTTGGGACCTGAACATGCGTTTTGTAGAGGGCATGATTCAATCCCCAATAGTGGCCAAGGTGGGAAGGCCACCTGTGCCTTAAGTCTAGTTGACGACTCTGTGTTTCCTGGGTCCACTCAGCCTTTGGGCAATACTTTCCACTTTTGTTCCTGTGGTTTTTGTTGCCTTGTAATTTTTAATCTTTCAGCTAAATGATAAATATAGGAAAAAAAGTACAAAGAATAATTCTGCATATGTCCACTTACAAATTGTAAAGGTTTTTAGTTTTAACAGAGTGGATTTAGCGTTATCAGTGAGGTTCTTTTCTAAATATATGGGCTATATCATCACAGTCATGCTGTTGCCTCATGCTCAGACTACTGCAATGGGATCCTTCTGTCTGCTCTTTGCTTCTAGGATCCTCCCATCCCCATTTTATCCCTTTTTCCACTGGCTCAGCAATCTTTCTGAAAATCCTCTCACCCTGGCATGTGGTGAAACTCCTCTCATCGCACCATGTTAAGAGGCATTAAATCAGAGCCTGGGAACTAAGACACATGGCTCCCACTTGGAGCCAGTCCCACCATTGCCCAGCTCCAGGGATGGAGAGAGGAAGCAGGTCAATGCTGCCCAGCTGGCCCTGCTGTCATTTGTGGGGGTACGCTCTGCAGGTGGTTGCTCTGTGGCCACAGAGACCACAGCAGATTGCCATTTTCCACATGGGCAGTTGGAGGATGGTTCTACTAATTCAGCAAATTTCTTATCCCTGGACCCTGGCCCACATCCTGCTAGGTGCACCTTGCGTTCAGGTTTCTATTTTCAGATATTTTTTCCAGTTGTTTTCAAGATTTTAGTTGTTGTTTTTTTTTTTTTTTTGAATGTAAGTTTTCACTAATAGGGTTCTCTTCTAATTGAAGTTATGCCAGTTCGGTCTTATAAGAATTAAACTACAGAAGGCAAGTGGATAACACCTCTCCTGTTGACTGTCCTAGCATATCAGTATATGGTGACCAAAAGTTAACATTCTATTAACAAGAGAGAGTTTTTGTTTTTCATGCTTTTAAGATGCACTTAGTTCAGGCCAAAATGGTAGAGAGATAGCTCCTAAATGTGATCTCCAGGTCAGAACAGGTGGGAAAATAAACATGTGGTCACAACACAAAAGTCATGCCTTCATTTTAAATGTTAGTGAAATGTAGTTATTGCCGAAGTGATGTGGTCAGCACTTAACAGTGCCATACCCACAAAAATTAAAAATGGTACCAGCTACAGCTGTTGTTCATGGAACCCTCACTGCGTTGGGCCCTTCACCTATATTCTCCCGTTTCATTTCTGGCTGCTCTGTGAGGTGATCAGAAGTTTTGTTTTGTTTTATTTTTTATTTTTTGTCTCATCCCACTCTGGACTGAAGAAGAAACATTTTGGGTTTTCTTGAAACCCTGGGACCTAGGGTCAGAGCCCTAGTATCTGCTGTCACAAGCCCCTCTGTGCATCCATAATCAGCCCAGGATCCTTCTGCCTGCTTTCCGTCTTGGAGAACTCAAAGCTTTCTTTGCACCATTGGTTTTTCTTAACTCTTCTTGTGAATGTACTTAACTGAAATTCATAATTGATCAAAATGGGAGATCATTTAGCATTGATTTCTCCATCTTCTCTTGCTTGGGACATTGTACATGTTTTAGAAGTTTGATGTCCAATCTGAAGCCTCAGGAAGAGTAAAACTTTTGTTTCAATGAAATCAGATGTTTTAGAGACCAGGAAGCTCTAGTGTTGGTGTTTCTATATTTAGTTTGGAAGAATGTGCCCACTCCTTGTGTTTTTTTAAAGTCTGAGTTTGTGGGCTGCTGCTGCCTTGCCGAGGCTGTCCCCAGGGTGCTGTGCCCCAAGATCCTTGAGCCACCCTGCTGTACCTTAACCCTTCCTATTAGAGGACTCCACCCACCATGGTTCCTTGCTTTGAGCCCTGTGTTTTCTTTTAATTTGTGCTGCTCCAGTGCCAGTGGGATTTCTCAACCACAGCTTCACACTCAAAAATGAGGTTCCCAGTGGGCTGTGTGTGAGCTCTTCTAAGCTTTCTTGGGGAATGCAAAAATCTTGCATACCCCCTTAATGTTTGCTATTTAAGAGTAATGGATTATTTTGTTTTACAAATATAAGATTAACATTGGATGTATATTTTCACTGTAACCCTCCTCCTTACTCAGATTCTCGTCTGCCCCAGTCTGATTGAGATCCTTTGTCTACACAAATTTATTGTTATTGCCGAGACTGCAGTAACATTTGTCTTGAGCTTGTCTAACTCCAAGCCTGCCAGCTTTCTGATACCCATTTTAAATGTGCTTTAAACTTGGGTTCTGTGGGCTGTACCATGGCTTGTTCCTCGTTTTTCATGGGCAGGGAGTGATGTGCGACTCTGGGGAGTTGACGGTTCAGCTTCTTTTATGAAATGGCCTATGATTGTGTGCAGACTCAGTTTAGGAAGTGAATGTTTAATTCACAAAAAGGAATCACAAAAGGATGCATTTTTAAAAGTAAACAAATACCACAACTGCAATACTTTTTCTATTTTTGGTCTTCATTTTCCCTGACAACAATTTCATAATTTTCTCTAGAAGGATCACCCAGACACTCCTCTAAGGGTGATTGATCTCTGTCTGCTCTCTATTATTGATGACTTAGACAAATGTCTTTCAGTTTTACAACTTATGTATGTTGTGTAAATTAAGTTTGTTGTCAGATTTGGGAAACCTTTATCAAATTTCTTTCACACGTAAGTTATGAGACTTCAGAGCCTTCACGGTTTCTTACGCAGTGATTTCAGGGCCTTGGAAGGAGGCAGGCAGCTATGACCCTGTGAATGGCTGGTACTTTTTGTCCATCTTTTTCTCTGTGGATCTTTAGACATACATACAATTGTGACAGTATAGATTTTCAGTTTTGTATTTTGCTTCTTTAACTTAAAGGGTCTAGAGAACCCAAGATGGTGGCTAGGTAAGACAGGGCAAGAAAACACCTCTGTTTCTTTCTGTAGATAAAAGCCAGAAAGTGACCCAGATCACCAGTTCCAGCAATGCGCCAGCTGCACAAGGTCTGCTAAATCCACAGGAACCATGCGTTTGGTGAAACTGGGGGTCTGCATTCTGAAACGAGTGAGTGAGCTGGCTGTAAGTCCGGCAGCTGTGCTGCGGTGTGGGGAAACCGTGGGTTGGCGTTTGGAGACGAACTAGTTCTTTAAAAAAAAAAAAAACAAAACTGAGACTGACTGTGGATACAACGGTGAGAACTGCGCAGTGAAGCACGGCAGGAGCGGGCTGTCCCAACGCCTTGGTGTCTGGCATGGAGGATAGCCCTTCCCATACCTGCTGCTGATTGTCTCGGGGCCAGGAGGACAGAGGGGAGCCAAAAGGAGAAAGAAACCGCGCCCCTTGCAACCATCTCTCCAGCGGGCTGGGGACGCTCCTGCCCGGGGCTGGACCCATAGCCCAGAGCCACACCAAAGGTCGCAGTGTGACGGGGAGTGTTTCCTGTAGCACCATGCACATGCCATGATATCGGCCATGGACAGTGGCCTTTAGGGCACCCACAGCTAATTGTCCCGGAGCTGGGAAGGTGGAGCTGTGCGAAGAGGGGGAAATTAACATGCCCCATTCAACCATCTTTACAGCAGGCTGGGAATGCCTGTACACGGTCCGGCGGCCCGGGACTTCCCTTGCGGGCCAGCACGCACTTGTGACGTGGCACAGCCTTCCCTCGGCAGGGGTCCTGGAAGAGCATGGCTGAGAAGGGGGACCTGCTTGGAAATCCCAGGGACCCTACGCCAGTGCCAGGGACTTGTGGGTCAGCAGCAGAGACCATCTGTGGCGGGACTGAGGGGAAGGCTTGGACTCTTGCAACAGCCTTAAATCTCCAGGAGCACCTGGGAGGTTTGATTATTAAAGCTTCCCTGCCACCCTAACCACTCAGACACACACCTCTCATTCAGGGCGGACAGCACCAGCAACACACCGAAACTTGGTGCACCAGTTGAACCCCACAAGAGTCAGACCCCCACACACCACAAAGACAAAAATGGAGAGAACTGACTTGAGGGGAACAGTTGACTCGTGGACGCTATCTGCTGGTTAGTTAGAGAAAGTGTATGCCACCAAGCTGTAGATCTGACAAATTAGAGATTGGTATTTTATAGACCCTGAAATAACCCTATCAAAGTAAAGCAAATGCCAAGAGGCCAAAAACAACAGAAAATCTTAAAGCATTATGATAAAACCAGACGATACGGAGACTCCAAACCCAAACACCCAAATCAGAAGATCAGAAGAGACACAGTACTTGGGGCAATTAATCAAAGAACTAAAGTCAAACAACGAGATCATAGCACAGGATATAAAGGACATGAAGAATAGCATGGCACAGGATATAAACGACATAAACAAGACCCTAGAAGAGCATAAAGAAGAAATTGCAAGAGTCACTAAAAAAAATAGAAGATCTTATGGAAATAAAAGAAACTGTTGGCCAAATTAAAAAGACACTGGATACTCATAATACAAGATTAGAGGAAGTTGAACAATGACTCAGCATCCTTGAGGACCACAGAACAGAAAATGAAAGAATGGGGGAAAAATGGAAATGGATCTCAGGGATACGCTAGATAAAATAAAACATCCAAATTTAAGACTCATTGGTGTCCTAGAAGGGGAAGAGAAGGGTAAAGGTCTAGAAAGAGTAGTCAAAGAAATTGTTGGGGAAAACGTCCCAAACCTACACAGTATAAATACACAAAGCATAAATGCCCAGCGAACTCCAAATAGAATAAATCCAAATAAACCCACTCCAAGACATATTCTGATCAGACTGTCAGATACCGAAGAGAAGGAGCAAGTTCTGAAAGCAGCAAGAGAAAAGCAATTCACCACATACAAAGGAAACAACATAAGACTAAGTAGTGACTACTCAGCGGCCACCATGGAGGCGAGAAGGCAGTGGCAAGCCATATTTAAAATTCTGAGAGAGAAAAATTTCCAACCAAGAATACTTTATCCAGCAAAACTCTCCTTCAAATTTGAGGGAGAGCTTAAATTTTTCACAGACAAACAAATGCTGAGAAATTTTGCTAATAAAAGACTTGTCCCACTTCAGATACTAAGGGGAACCCTACCAACAGAGAAACAAAGAAAGGAGAGAGAGATACAGAGAAATTTAACAGACATATATAGAACCTTACATCCCAAATCACCAGGACACACATTCTTCTCTAGTGATTACAGATCTTTCTCTAGAATGGACCATAGGCTGGGACATAAAACAAGCCTCAATAAATTTAAAAAAAAATTGAATTTATTCAAAGCACATTCTCTGACCACAATGGAATACAAATAGAAGTCAATAACCATCAGAGACTTAGAAAATTTCACAAACACCTGGAGGGTAAAAATGAGGGGGAGATGAAAACATTCCCGGATAATCAAAAGCTGAGGGACTTCATCACCAGTAGATCAGTCCTATAAGAAATGCTAAAGGGAATTGAGCAGGTGGAAAGGAAGGGACACTAAACAGTTGACTGAAACCCCATGAAGAAATAAAGATTTCCAGTAAAGATCACATGGTAAATATAAATACCAGTACTACTGTATTTTTTATTTGTAACTCCACTATTTACTTCCTACAGATCTGAAATACATAAACTGTAGTGATAAATCAGTGGTTTTGGACTCAATGTAAAATAAGTAATTTTTGACAAGAGCTACATAAAGGTGGGGGAATGGGGGAGTAAAGGAAGATAGTTTATGTGTCCTATTGAAGTTAAGTTGGTATCAAAGAAAAACAAGATTGTTATAGACTTAAGAGGTTAAATTTAAGCCCCACGGTAAACACAGAGTATCAGAGAATATGACCATAGAGATGAAAAGTGGAGTATGGGTTATGAGAAGTGGGGGAAGGGGCGATGGGGAGTTAAGAAATGAGTGTAGGGTTTCTGTTTAGGGTGAAGGAAAATTTCTAGTAATGGATGGTGGGAAGGTGATAGTATGCAACATTCTAAATGTGATTAATCCCACTGATGGAATGCTAGGGAGGGGTTGGAATGGGAAGATTTAGGCTGTATGTATGTGTCCACAAGTGGAAAAAAAAAAAGAAGTCTAAATAGATAATGACAATTAAATGCCAAGGATGATCCTGGATGGGATCTGAGGATGGAGGACAGGAGGCTCAAAGGGATACACAGTTGGGATACAAGAAAAAAAAAAAGGAAATATAGAATGTAAGCTTTGTATCAATGTTGAATTTCTTGAACTTCTAGCTGCGCTTAATGGGAATGCATAAAAGAATGTTCTTGTTTATGGGAAATGTATATGTGAATTATATTGTTTGTTCAAGGATGTGTGCAGCTTGCTCTCATATGTTCAGAAGACAGAGCAATAGATGATGGATGATAGATAAGGAGGGAGGGAGGGAGGGAAAGAAAGAAATGGTGGTGTGACAGGATGTTAAAGTTGGTGGATTGGAGTATCAGCGGGGGGGTTGGGGTATGCTGGAGTTCTGTGTATGGGGTTTGTATTGTTTTTGCGACTGTTCCTGTAAGTTTGAATTTATTTCAAAATAAAATTTAAAAAAAAAGAGTCTATCATGAGCATTTTCTCAAATTGTTAAAAAATAAAAAATTAATAAGCAGACTTTTAAAAAGTCCATTATACAGTTGAACAAAAAAAAAAACATTTTTGTTTCAATTCTCTCCTATTGCTGGGCGTGGAGGTGAGTGAGTGAGTGATTAGGGAATAAGAAGTGTCCTGCCAGGACTTGATTTTTATGGAGCAGTGGAGGGAGTTTTTCTGTGGTTGGTGGTAGGTTATGCCTATACACAGATGAGTCAGTCTGGCCAGCCACTGTCTTTGGTATTGCAATACAGCCTGTCTGAGACTAAGTCAAAGACTTCCCTTGTTTCTTCCTGCTTTTATTTCACTAAAACTCCTTTTCATATATTCATTTGTTACCAGAGATTGTGCCTCATTTGTTGCCCAACTTTCCCAGAGGTTCAGGTCATGGAAGGGAATGGTTTTCCTTTGGCTTCATCTTTCTGAGACATCCTGTTTAAGGCTGGACTGGCAGACCCATCAGCATTGCTCAGGGACTATCCCATGACCTTCCTTTGCTTTGCCTGCAAAAGATGGGGATCACTCATCCTTCGGTGCTAATTTAGCACCCTGAAAACCTTGGGTCTCTGACTGTTAGTATATTTGTTTTAAAATATGATAGTACTTTTATTTTCTCATAGTGATATTTTAAAAGTTTACTCTTCAGTAACCAATCTTTTCTTACCTGATTTTCTATGAGAAAAAATTTTTCAAGATGTTGGTTATCATCACATGAAGCGTTTGGGCTTTGTTTACATGAAATCTTTCTGCAACAGCATGTCCCCAAGGAGCATTGGTTGAGGTACAGGGTCCTCCATTTATTTTCCCTAGTTAATGCAGACTCAGTGAGGTGGACAGTATTAAATGCAAAATAAACACCAGTCAGTGTTGGGAATGCATTTCAAAAGGGTGCAGCATGCCTCATTTTGATAATTATACTTACTGAATGATGGATGTGGGTTTGGATGATAATTGTAGTGGGTGCCTTTTGAGTTCTCTTATGTTTTGTGTACAGGAGGTGCTCACAACAGAGTAGTAATTTGAGGCATATTCTGTGGTGCACCTACTCTGAGCTGGTGCTATTCTGGACTCGGGAGTCACAGCAGTGAACAGAGCATTAATCTCTGATGTCATGACTCTCTTTCTGGTTGAGGGAGATAGAGAGTAAAAAAGACAAATAAGAAAAAATATAGGATGTTACTGTTAAGTGCTAATGAGAAAATAAAGCAGGGGTTGCATAAGGGAGTATGGTTGGAGAGGTGTGCACTTCTAGATAGGTTAACCAAGGAAGAGCTCATGAAAGACATGACATTTAAAGAGCTGAGGGAGGTAAGAGACTGAGCTAAGGAAATATCTGGGGAAGTGTGTACCAGGCAGAGAAAATGGCCAGTGCAGAGGCCCTGGGGTAGGTATATGCAAGGCACATTTGAGTAAGCCACAGCGATTGGAGCAGATTTTATGTTGATTTTTCTTTCCTTGTGGGTTTTTTTTTTTTAATCTTCATTTTATTGAGATATATTCACATAACACGCAGTCATACAAAACAAATCATACTTTCGATTGTTTACAGTACCATTACATAGTTGTACATTCATCACCTAAATCAATCCCTGACACCTTCATTAGCACACACACAAAAATAACAAGAATAATAATTAGAGTGAAAAAGAGCAATTGAAGTAAAAAAGAACACTGGGTACCTTTGTCTGTTTGTTTCCTTCCCCTATTTTTCTACTCATCCATCCATAAACTAGACAAAGTGGAGTGTGGTCCTTATGGCTTTCCCAATCCCATTGTCACCCCTCATAAGCTACATTTTTATACAACTGTCTTCGAGATTCATGGGTTCTGGGTTGTAGTTTGATAGTTTCAGGTATCCACCACCAGCTACCCCAATTCTTTAGAACCTAAAAAGGGTTGTCTAAAGTGTGCGTAAGAGTGCCCACCAGAGTGACCTCTCGGCTCCTTTTGGAATCTCTCTGCCACTGAAGCTTATTTCATTTCCTTTCACATCCCCCTTTTGGTCAAGAAGATGTTCTCCGTCCCATGATGCCAGGTCTACATTCCTCCCCGGGAGTCATATTCCACGTTGCCAGGGATCCTTGTGGGTTTTTTAAGGAAAGACTTACTGGACCTTTATGTTCAACTTTTCTGCTTGTTTGTGTGTGAAGGATGCTTTTGCTTTGGTTCTAGAGGCTTTGAAAAGAAGATAACCATGCAACTGGTATAAGTTTGCCAGTGTTGAGACCCTGGTAAAACGACTTTCAAAATGAGCAGATGACTTCAGGGTGTGTGGATATTAGTAGTGAGTGTCATGGATTTATGAAGGAACATGGCTGTCCCCTGAAGGTCTCTGCCATTAAGGGTTCCTTCACCTGGTCCAGGAGAGACCATTACTTTGACCAAGGTGGTGACCCATGCTGAGATGGTCAGGAGTGATTCTAGATGCTCAGTGTGTGGCAAATGAGCCCATTTAGAATGAATGAGAAGGTAAATTTCACTCACTGAATTTGCATGTAGAAACAATTTAACAGCTAATATGATCTTTTAAAAAATAACCTTTCTGATGATTAAAATAATGTAAACTCATAAAAATTTGTATATTAAAGAAACATACAAAGAAGGAAAAAAGTAATCTCTTTATTGAAGTATAATTTACATACAATAAGATTAATCAATTTTAAGTATATAATCCCATGACTTTTAACAAATGTATACAGTCATATAGCCACTGTCTCTGTCACAACATAGAACATTTCCACATCGTCTTATGCCCCTTCATAGTCAGTCCTGCTCACCTGTCCTCTGCCCCCTAGCAACTGCTTATCTGCTTTCTGCCACTATAGTTTTACCTTTTCTAGAACTTCATAAAAGTAGACTCATACAGATGTAGTGTTTTTTTGATTGGCTTCTTTCACTTAGTGATTTTGTTGCATGTATCCAGTACATTCCTTTTTATTGCTGAATAACATTCCATTGTATGGGTATGCATACTGCACTTTATTTATCCATTCACCCAGTTAATGGGTCATTTCCACCTTTTGGCTATTGTGAATAGTTTGCTATGAATATATGTGTTCAAGTTCTTGTGTAGACATAGGTTTTCATTTCTCTTGGGTAAATACGTAGAAGTGGGATTGCTGGGTCTTATTAGTAAGTGTAGGTTTAACTTTGTAAGAAATTACCAGACTTTTCCAAAGTGACTGGACCAGTTTTTGCTTTTATGCCAGCAATGTATGAGTTCCAGTTTCTCCATATCTTTGTCAGCACTTGCTGTTGTCAGTCTTTTTAATTTTATCCATCCTGGTAGGTGTTTAGTGGTATTTTAAGTGGTTTTAATTTGCAGTTCCCTAGTGACTAATGATGTTGAGCATCTTTTCATGTGCTTTTTTGTGGCCATTGAGATATCTTTTTTGGTCAGATGAATTTTTTTTTGCCCATTTTCTTATTGAGTTGTCTTCTTATTGAGTTGAAGAATTATTTATATATTCTAGATACCAGCCCTCAGTCAGTTATGTTTAACAAATATTTTCTCCCAGTCTCTTGCTTACCTTTTCCTTTTCTTAACATTTTCTTTTGAAGAACAAGAGTCTTTAATTTTGATAAAATCCATTTTTATGGTTTTTGGTTTTTGTGTCTTAAGAAATCTTTGCCTAAAGCAGGGTTATAAAACTTTTTTCCTGTTTTCTTCTAGAAGTTTTATAATTTGAGCTTTTATATTTAGGTCTTACATTTCAAGTTACTTTTTGTATCAGGTATGACATAAGAGTCGGCATTAAATTTTTTTTTTTTTTTTTTTGGCATATGGATATCAATTTTTCCAATGCCATTTGTTTACAAGAACTGTTTCCTCATTGAATTGCATTGGCATCTATAATAATTTCTTAGAGCTGCCAGAACAAATTACCACAAACTGGGTGGCTTAAAACAGCAGAAATTTATCCTCTTAAATTTCTGGAGGCTAGAAGCCTGAAATGAAGGTGCCACAGGGCCATGTTCCCTCTGAAAGCTCTAGGGAAGAATTCTTCCTTGCCTCTTCCAGCTTCTGGTGGCCCTATGTGTTCATTAAGGCAGCAGACTCCAGTCTCTGCTTCCATTTTCACTTGGCCTTCCTTCTGTGTGTCTCTCTCTGTGTCCTCTCCTCTTTCTATAAGGGTACAGTCATTGGATTAGGACACCTCCCCCCTCCCCCATAAATCTAGGGTGATTTAATCTCAAGATCCTTTACTAATTATATCTGCATAGACCCTTATTCCGAGGTTCCAGATGGACATGAATTTTGGGGCGGCACTGTTCAACCCCCTAAAACCTTTGTCAAAAATTAATTGAACTGATAGCTGTGAGTCTATTTCTGGACTCTATTCAGCTTCATTATTTAAATGTCTATTTTCTTGCTAATGTTGCACTGTCTTAATTACTTAGTATTACTAAGTCTTGAAATCAGTAGGGTGCCTCCTCCAACTTCTGTTCTTCTTTTAAAAAAGTTGTTTCGGTTACGCTGATGGGTCCTTTTCATTTCTGTATACATTTTAGAATCAGCTTGTCAATTTGTACCAAAAACCTGCTGGGGTTTTGATCTATAGATTAATTTTGGGAGAATTGACATCTTAATTATATTAAGTCTTCTGATATGTGAATGCAGTCTATTTTATTGCACTATTTATTTAGGTCTTCTGTAATGTCTCTCAGCAACATTTTGTGGTTTTTTCAGGTCTTGCACATATTTTGCTAAATTTTTCCCTAAGTGTTTAATATTTTTGATGTAAATGTTTTTATTTTGTACTTTAATTTCAATTTCCAATTCATCAGCTTAGAGGTAATATATTAATATTTAGTCTTTTTTCCATTTTTGGACATTTAGGCTTTTTCCAGATGAGGGCTTTTTGTACACATCATCTTTTTTTTAATTGGTTGGTGAGAGCCATTGTGGTGCGCAGAACTAGAACAGACACAACATGCACCCCTTCTCCTCACGTTAGCCCTGCCCTAAGCCAGAGGTGTCTGGTGGCCACTTTCTTCACTGACAGTCCTGGCAGGAGAGCTCTCTGGAGAGGAAGGTGTGTGGGCCTCTCACTGGAAAGGAGACTGTGCTTCAGAAAGTTGTGGGGATGGCCACAGGAGTCCTGGCAGCTGGGTGATTGACCCTGGTGGTGTGGTCGTAGGTCACAGGTATGGATGTGTGTAGATGCTGGGTGGTGGCTCTCAGGAGGTACGGGTGGTAGGAGTTGTTTTTCTACCATCAGGTTAGTGTGACTCATCCCTTGGAACTGGCCAACCTTGGGGCTTTTCTTGAGGCACAGTAAGTGACCCCAGGAGATCTGATTTGTAGCCTCATTAACTAAAGTCTCAATAACTGAGTTAAAGGTCCAGGGGTTATGAGCTATAGCTGTTTTATTTGCAGTACTTAAGAAGTTAAGAATATTAAGGCCTTGTTTCCAGCAGATCCTTAACCCAATTTGATGGATATGGGGGGATAAATCATAAAGGAAAGCTATGTCCTGGGATGGATCATCTACAGAGTTCCATGAATCTTAGCAGTTGTGCTCAGTGTCTTTCCCAGATGTGAGGCAAAGTGGAAAGCTAAAATAAAGGTTAAGTTTGAAGTCAGTATTTTGTAGTTATTCTCTGTCTCCCAATTCAGGGTCAGCCTATTGCATGGGCTCCACAATATTCATAAATATACCTGGTTAACTGGGAAACTGGGCCTTAGACCTCTGATATTTAAAACTCATTATGAGATCCCACTGCTCAAAACCACATGTGCAACAGAGAGGGAGAGGGAGGGGGAGAGAGAGAGAGAGAGAGAAGCAGGTGGAACAGACAGTGGGTGCCTTAGGGCTGGACTTCTCTTTCTTCTGGTCTGGCTAAGGTCCCTGGGGTATAAGCTGATCTGCTGTGAGATCCTTGGGAAGGTGGTCTTTCATTTTCCTGCAGGAATGGACCCATAAGAAACCCTAAAACAATTGTTTACACTATTTTATCTGCAACCCTGAAAGTATGTTGTACAGTGAAATCATATTTTTGTTCATATTGAGGAATTGAACAAATATTACAGACCAGAAAACTGGCAGAATTAGGGCTAGAATCTGATTCATCCTGCCTGTTCCACCTAACTACAGGCTAATCAGTTGTCTCCCTAATTCCTCTTCACTTTGGGGAGTTTCCTCTGTCATCAGACTTGACTCAGGCAAGAATGAGTCTTATTTTTCCTACCCCCATGCCCAAGATGATTCTTCTTCCCAGGGGAGCAACATCCTATGGACTGCCTCAGTTGGGTGCTCAGGTGGCAAGGTGCCATAGCACGCCCAGCAGCTAATGAACACACTGGGGACCTGGAAGGAGGAGGCAGAGACCTTTCTGGGGCCTTTCGGTCTCCAGTCACATCCATGAAGCACACTTTAGAGAGCTGCCATTTAGGCATAAAGGACCCGTTTTTGTTTTGTTTTAGATTTTTTCATTGGATGTGAGGATGGATAAGAAAGATCCCTGGCAAGAGATATTTTTCAACTTAATTTGAATACATTTGAGGAATCTTGAGCAAAGTTGGAAAAGGATGTGCATCCTTGTTAGCAAGCAGTTTTATACCTTTATGAAAGTTTTGGAATATCTTTCTGAAACTTGGCCTGTGAGGAGCATCTTGTGCTTTCACAATTTAATAATCATGGTACCTGACTTCTGCTTTGGTACTGGCAGGCAGACTGTGAATCGGTAGCTTTTGTTTGGTATTTCTTCCTTAAGAGATCTTTTCAGTGGGCTAGTATGAACCCTTCTGTTTAGACGTCCAGAAGGGATTGTGTGGCTAGGTATCTCAGAGCTCCACCTTCTGGAGAGAGTCTGGAATGAGTGGACTGTAGTCCTTAACAGCCAGTTAATTGCCTGAGTTGCATCTTGGGACTCTTCAGCACTTGCCCCTGTGGGCCCCTGTGGTGATGAGAAGACAGTGCCAGGTGAGAAATCAGGACCTTTGGTCCTCTCTGTTCTTTGCGTGTAGGAAAACTTAACTACTCCTAATAAGATTTTTCTCTGAAAGGAAGAGATTAACACCGGTTTAAACTTTTTTTTTAAGAGGCTACCTTATAAATAGAAAATATAAATAAGTAGTGAAAGCACTTTCATGGGACAAGCTGAGTGTCCTTGTGCAGAGTAGGAGTGCTGTACCAAAGCAGAGGTGCCAGATAAGGTGGGGCCCTAGAGGCAGGTGGAGGGAGGGGGCTTGACAGTGACAGACCAAGGATAACTTGGGGACTGGGTCTGTAGCTTATCATTTCTTCCCTGGATGAGTTTCCTCACTTCCTCAAATCTCAGCTTCATTGTCTACTACAGGGAGAATAGTATCTACCTTATAGAAAGTATCATGAAGACCAAGTGAGATAAATTCCTATAATGAACCTGGCACATAAATAGGTGCTTTGCCTATAGTAAAGAGCAGTGGGTACATCTCCAGCAGACCCATACTCACCACCATTTCAGTTGGTGTCATGGGAACCAGAGGAGTCCTCATGAAGAACCCTGTGTAAATCCATTAAAATATAGCGCAAGCCCTGTCATAGTCCTAGTAGAGACTATGTAGCCTGGCCTTTCCTGTAAATTATAGACAGAAAAGAGAATTAGCTTAATATGCCTTGAAATGGTTGACAGATGCACGGGCAGAAGTGTGCTTTGCTGAGGTCCAACTTGTGGCTCTGATGTGATGTGCAGTCTGGGAGTCAGTGAGAGCCCTGATCTCCCCAGGAGCATAACTTTGGTTTTAAAGGTGTGTCTCAGCTTTTGGAGATCAGGATAGAACCTATTAAAAATAGTCAGTGACCTAGAACACGGTGTATCTTTTTAAACAGAGTTAGCCAGCCTTGATCAGTTGTTTTTAGATACAGATGTTAATCATTAAAGCTGGGCCCAAGCTCCATTGCTAATAAGGTTCATGGGGCTTTTCTTTGGCCTTAGATACCCTAGGCGAATTGGTCTTACTAGATGATGGGTAAGCAGGTTCTTCCTGTGTTTAAATGCGTTTTATTAAAATGTAAGGGAGAGACTTGGGCATCAATCACCTTAAGCATGACAATCTTGTTAGGAAATGGTAAGATAGTAATCCGAATATTGCTATGTTTTTGAAATTGTGATTTGTCCTCATTGTGGCTTTGCGATTTGCCTGCTAGGGCAGCTTTCTAATGCTCTCATGGGGGGCACTGGCTGTTTTGGGTCTCCTGGAACACAGGCCCTGCCTGTCCTGGTCTGACCCATCCCACACGAACTCAGGCTGTTTGTCTCTCTGCTGGAGTAGGTGGGGCAGGGCCCCACAGGAGCTCAGACTGGTTGATTTTCTGCTGGAGGAGGAGGGCCAGCTGCTCTAAGGCGGTTCCCAGGCTTTCAACCACCCCCTTGTCGCTGTGTTTGCTTCCGGCAGAGCGTCCTGGCCCGCACAAGCTGAGGATCCAAGGCCGAACAGACTGACACACAGACAGACGACAGACAGAGGACGCACTGGCCGCTGGACCCCACCACCTCCCTCTTCTCTGCGCTGCCTGCGCCCGGAGGATGAGCCCAGCTTTTAGGGCCATGGACGTGGAGCCCCGCGCCAAGGGCGTCCTGCTGGAACCCTTTGTCCATCAGGTCGGGGGGCACTCCTGTGTGCTCCACTTCAATGAGACGACCCTGTGCAAGCCCCTGGTCCCAAGGGAGCACCAGTTCTATGAGAGCCTCCCAGCTGAGATGCGCAAATTCACTCCCCAGTACAAAGGTGAGCCCCCAGCAGCAGTAGGGGACAACAACGCTGTGCTGAGGACTTGCGAGGGGTCGTGGCCAAGGAAGGCCCAGGCAGCCATTCCCGGAGCCCTCGCCCCCTCCCACTCACTTGGTGTTTTCCCTCCTCCTCCTCCTCCTGGCCCTCAGCCCAGCACCTCACATCCTCAGTTTTCAAGCCCTGGTAAGATTGCTCAATTGTTTTGTTTTATGGGTTTGTTTTGAGTTTATCTCTGGTGGAAGTGTAGTTGTGTTTTATGTTCTGGTGTCTCCATCACAGTAACCCATAGTCCCCCATGGGGGGACAGCAGGGAAGACTTTGGGAGGATTTTAACCGGAAAACTTGCTGCCTGCTTTTTATCCTCAAGGAAACCAGAAGCCCGGGTGATTAGGTAGGCTGGGAGCAGGATTGAGTCAGATGGAACGCAGGAGTGGGAGGTGTGTGCTGATTAGCTGAAGCCATTTGTTATTACAGAATGTCCCCACAGTTGCTATCTGAAGGAAACCCTTTGATTCACATAGGGTGATTTTTTCTTCCTTTTTATAGTGCATTTTTCTGGGAGATATTAGAAGCCACCAACATGGTGTGGTTTTTCCTGGGGGGTGGGGATGGGGGAGAGGATCCTTTGTAAATCAAGGAAGACCCCATTAAAGAAATTAATTTTAAATTTGCAGTGACTGGTTTTACAAAAGACTCTGGAACAACTTAGGTTTCTTCTGTGACTTTTGAAATGTTGCTTTTTAAAGCCAGAATGTTATTGGTCACCTCTCTCTGTACTCTGAATATGCATATGTTTGCGGTGGGGGTGGGGGAGTTGGGGGCCTTCACTTGGTCCTTCTCTGTTGTTTTTTCCAGGACAAAGCCAAAGGCCCTTTGTTAGCTGGCTGCCCTACTACTCCCTTTTTATCCCCTGGCCCTCCCCCCATCCACCCCAGTGGCCACAGGGAAGTGTGGTCCCTGTATTGCCCACCCTGGCTCCTCTGTGCCCAGAGCTGGGGGCCACCTCAGAAGTGTCATCTCTCTTTGAGAACACATTCCCCTGCAGCGAGCGGGCGGGCAGCAAGGACTGAGCAGATTGAGTGATCCTGGGGCGGAATGGCCTGGGAGGAAAGGCGTTCAGCCAGTCGGTTGTTAAGGCGTTCGTCGGCACCCGTTGAAACGCTCCCAAACGACAGCCCCCTCCTCAAAGACTGTCTAAGTACACATGGCAGGTTCTAGAGACTCCAGGGGGAGAACTGCTTTCGAGGCCACCATGCATCTGTGTTCCCCACCCAAACCCTATCTACCTTGTGTTCATTTTGTTCTTTTGTGATATGAGACTGCAAAGATCAATAAAGTAACATATTTGAGAAGGACAAAAGGCTCAGGGTGTCTGCCCGTGTGGGGGTACTGTGGGAAGCCTTTGGTAGGGTGTCTGTTGTGCTGTGTGGTTTGTTTTGTTTGCCCCTTTATTTTGCTTGCCCAGTTTTCCCTTATCCTTGGACACTTCACCCTCAGGCAAACCTGTTTCCCCTGGGGGCTTCAGGCTCTGCTTTAAAGCAAGCTTTAAGGTCCTTGCTATTTCTGTCTAGGGCATTAAATATTTCTACAAGATATAAAAAGCAAATGTTTTTACATCTCTCTTAGGATTAGAAGAGTTACGTAGAAATTAATAAACATTTTCAATGACAGAAAAATGTGTCTTGTAATTCTTTGGCTCTTGCCTTGATGAGTGCTTCACAGAGGAAGACTCTCAGCCATGTTTGCTCCCTAATTGCTTGTCTTGTGTGGTGTCATCTTTTCTAGCTGTTTTGATATTTGTTAGGTTTGCAGATGAGTTTGGGGCCTCGGGCAACATAGAGACTAAGGAACAGGGTAAGAAAAAAACAAATGTTACAATCATGTTATTTAGAATGCCTCTTGCTGTGAAATTAAAAGTCCTCTCTGCTCCTCAACCCCCTTTCAGGTGTGGTGTCCGTGCGCTTTGAAGAAGATGAAGACAGGAATTTGTGTTTAATAGCGTATCCTTTGAAAGGGGACCATGGAACTGTGGACAGTTTAGACAATTCAGATTGTGAACCAAAAAGTAAGCTCCTAAGGTGGACAAACAAAAAACATCATGTCCTAGAAACAGAAAAGACTCCCAAGGACTGGGTACGCCAGCACCGGAAAGAGGAGAAGATGAAGAGGTGGGTATAGACTGAGACAGGAACCCTGGGCTCTGTGGGAGAGAAGGTTGGCAGGGGGATCCTGGTCAGGGCCTGGTCCCCTGAAGCTCAGGATTCACTTGATGGACCTAGTAGGTGCCTTGTCACTCAGGGGCCAGTTCCTGCATGGCATACCTGCCCAGCTCCTCTCTAATTGACCCTGGGTTAGATCATGCCATTTTGGGTAAACAGCTGAAGAAGCAGCAATAAAAGATATTTAGTCACTCATTCCTTCTGTGTGTGCCCTGTGCCAGACCCTGTGCTGCATCCTGGGAATGTAGCACTGACCAAGACAGGAACCATCCTTGCACCTCAGATTGCTCAAAGATAGTAGGGAGCGGAATGGTCAGTTGGGCATCCCTGAAACTCAGGATCCACCTAGGCAAGGCCTTCCAAGTACTGCACCTTGGCAGAGCTTGTGAAAATAGAAATAATAATATAAATTGAAGTGTATATGATGTAGCTAAGCAGCTTGAGTCATTCCCATGGAATTTCAATTCACACTTGCCCACCCTCCAGCATTCAGAATCAGAGGAGCCTAGATATACCAGAAGCTGGGGTGATAACTGGCTAGAAGAGTGCACAGGGACTGCCTGCCCATTGGGGGTTAAGGGGATAAGGGAGGCATAGGCTGTTCTTGCATCTTAGGTTCTCCTTGCTATAGAAAACAGTCGGCTGGTTCCTTTTTTTTTTTAATCAACTTTATTGAGGTTTAATTTGTCAATAAAATGCACCCATTTGAAGTGTTCAGTTCAATGAGTTTTGATAGATAGATATACTATAACCATCACTACCATAACATCAAGATAATAGATTTCCCATCACTCCAGAAAGTTCCTTCATGCCTAAATAAATCACTGTATTATTGGATCCTTATCTCTTTGTAGCCATAAGTTGGAAGAAGAATTTGAGTGGCTAAAGAAATCTGAAGTTTTATACTACAGTGTAGAGAAAAAGGGGAATGTGAGTTCCCAGCTTAAACACTATAACCCTTGGAGTATGAAGTGTCACCAGCAACAGTTACAGCGAATGAAGGAGAATGTGAAGCATCGGAACCAGTACAGTATCCTTTGTTCGCGGGGTTTCTCTGCTTTGGGGAGAGGGGGAGTAAGTGAGGAATGCCTTTGGGTGTTCAGAGAGAGAGGGTGGATTTTTTAGTCATGGTTGAATTCTCCTCTACTAGAGTTGTGCCAGGACACCCTGTGTGGATGACCATGGGCAAATCTCACCTCCTTTAGGGCTGGAAGCTGGCTTGAGAGTACAGGTGATTGTGTGGAAGTGATGGGTACCTGGGGATGAAAGGTGCCTTATGGAGGGGCCAATTTGCATCAGGTAGGCTTTAACCTGAGAAGCCTAGAGGAAAAGGGAAAGGGGCTGGTTCCTGTTTTTACACTCCTGCAAAGGTGCTGCCCGGTGCTCTCCTGCACAGTGCTCACCTGCCAAAGGCTAGGGACTGGTGCGGGGAGGACTGACTTTTCAGTCCTGGTTCACCAGATTCACCAGACTGGGACAGGAGCTATACATGGGGCAAGCACTAGGGTCCTTTTCTTTTTTTCCTTCTAACCCACTAAGCTATACTTAATTAGTATAGATTTTTTGTTTTTAGTAATTACCTTACAGGGGAAAAGTTTTCCTCGGATAGATTTGAGGATGCTTTATTCATTTTTTTCCACTTTTTTTAGGGAAACTTTTAAAATGTTAAAAATAGAATAACATGTATCCCTAACTACCCATCACCTAGGTTCAGCAGTTTAACCTACTCGTGTCAGTCTTGTGTCATTGCTATTCCTACACTAGGACCTTCCTTCTACCCAGCATGTCCCACTATATTTTTGAGGCAAGTCTCAGATACATAATTTCATCTGTATACAACTCAGAATGTATCTCTAAAAGATAAAGATATTTGAAAACATTAATACCATTGTCACTCCTTTAAAAAGTGAATGATAATTCCTTAATATCAAGTATCTAGTTTATGTCTCCATTTTTTCTAATGTCTCTTAAGTATGTTTTTATTGATGGCTTGTTTGAATGGGGATCCAGATGAGAGTCACATGTGTTTGGTTCAAGTGTTTGTCCTTTTAAATATTCCTCCCCGTTTTTCCATCTTGGAAATTTCTTGTCAAAGAAACTTGGTCTTCTCAAGTTTCCCACCATCTCGATTTTGCTGATTGCATTCATTCTTTTTATATTCCTTCTACAAGTTACTCTGTCCCCTGTGATTCCAGTAAGTTGATAACTGAATTTATGAGCTTGACCAGATTCAGTTTCAGTTTTTGGGAGGTGGGGCAAGAATCCCTTAGAATGCATGTCCATCTTCAAGAAGCACAATGTTGAAGTGTCTTTCTCTTTGGGATCATCATTGCCTTAGATCCATTTTTTTATTAGTTGAGCTGTTTTCTAATTTTATCATTCCTTCATTCATTAGCAGGAATCCTTCTAAATAGAGAAACTTTCCCTTATCAACTCTGTGTTATCTTGAGGTGTAGTTTATATAGGGAAGACAGGTTGAATGTTTATTTTCCTTTATTTACTAAGTCTTCAGAATAATGAGTAGGTACCCTTACAACCTCCAAAGGTGACCAATGAGTTTTGTTTTGTTTTGTTTTGTTTTTGAAATAAATTCAAAGTTATAGGAACAGTTGCAAAAACAATACAAACCCCATACACAGAACTCCAGCATACCCTGACCCCCCTCCTCTGATACCCCAATCCACCAACTTTAACATCCTGTCACACCACCATTTCTTTCTTACCCTCCCTCCCTCCCTATCATCCATCTATTGCTCTGTCTTCTGAACATATGACAGCAAGCTGCACACATCTTTGAATAAACACTATATCCACATATACAATTCCCATGAACAAGAACATTCTTTTATGCAATCCCATTAAGCGCAGCTAAGAAGTTCAAGAAATTCAACATTGATACAAAGCTTACATTCTATATTTCCTTTTTTTTTTTTTTTTTTTTTTTTTTCTTATGTCTCAACTGTGTGTCCCTTTGAGCCTCATGAGCCTCAGATCCCATCCAGGATCATCCTTGGCATTCAGTTGTCATCTATGTAGACTTTTTTTTTTTTTTCCCCAATTGTGGAAACATATATACAGCCTAAATCTTCCCATTCTACCCCCTCTCTAGCATTCCATTAGTGTGATTAATGACATTTAGAATGTTGTAATGCAATCACCTTCCCACCTTCCATTACTAGAAATTTCCCTTCACCTCAAACAGCAACCTTACACTCATTTCTTCCCCATTGCCCCTTCTCCCACTTCTCATAACCCATACTCTGCTTTTCATCTCTATGGTCATATTCTTTGATAATTTCTGTGTGTTTACTGTGGGGCTTAAATTTAACCTCTTAAATCCATAACAATCTTGTTTTTCTTTTATACCAACCTAACTTCAATAGGACATGTAAACTATATTCCTATACTCCTCCATTCCCCCACCTTTATATAGTTCTTGTCAAAAATTACATATTTTACACTGAGTCCAAAAACACTGATTTGTTGTTAGAGTTTGTGTATTTTATATCATGTAGGAAGTAAATAGTGGAGTTACAAATCAAAAATTATTGACTTCTATTTGTATTCCATTGTGGTCAGAGAATGTGCTTTGAATATATTCAATTGTGGGTTTTTTTTGTGGTTTTTTTTTTTTAATTTATTGAGGCTTGTTTTATGTCCCAGCATATGGTCTATTCTGGAGAAAGATCCGTGATCAGTAGAGAAAAATGTGTGTCCTGGTGAGTTGTGATGTAAGGTTCTATATATGTCTGTTAAAATTCTCTATATCTCTCCTTTCTTTGTTTCTCTGTCGGTAGGGCTCCCTTTAGTATCTGAAGTAGGGCACGTCTTTTATTAGCAAAATCTCTCAGCATTTGTTTGTCTGTGAAAAATTTAAGCTCTCCCTCAAATTTGAAGGAGAGTTTTGCTGGATAAAGTATTCTTGGTTGGAAATTTTTCTCTCTCAGAATTTTAAATATGTCTTGCCACTGCCTTCTCACCTCTGTATTGGCCACTGAGTAGTCACAACTTAGTCTTATGTTGTTTCCTTTGTATGTGGTGAATTGCTTTTCTGTTGGTGCTTTCAGAACTTGCTCCTTCTCTTCAGTAGCTGACAGTCTGATCAGAATATGTCTTGGAGTGGGTTTATTTGGATTTATTCTATTTGGAGTTCACTGGGCATTTATGCTTTGTGTATTTATATTGTGTAGAAGGTTTGAGAAGTTTTCCCCAACAGTTTCTTTGACTACTCTTCCTAGACCTTTACCCTTCTCTTCCCCTTCTGAGACACCAATGAATCTTAAATTTGGATGTTTTATTTTTTTTTGTTTGTTTGTTTGTTTGTTTTTATCATCATTTTATTGAGATATATTCACATACCACGCAGTCATACAAAACCAAATCATACATTCGATTGTTCACAGTACCATTACATAGTTGTACATTCATCACCTAAATCAATCCCTGACACCTTCATTAGCACACTCACAAAAATAACCATAATAATAATTAGAGTGAAAAAGAGCAATTGAAGTAAAAAAGAACACTGGGTACCTTTGTCTGTTTGTTTCCTTCCCCTATTTTTCTACTCATCCATCCATAAACTAGACAAAGTGGAGTGTGGTCCTTATGGCTTTCCCAATCCCATTGTCACCCCTCATAAGCTACATTTTTTTTTTTTTTTTTTTTTTCTTTTTTTAAATGCAATTTTATTGAGATATATTCACACACCATATAATCCATCCAAAGTATACAATCAGTGGCTCACAGTATCATCATATAGTTGTGCATTCATCATCACAGTCGTTTTAGAACATTTTAATTACCCAAAATAGAGAAAAAAATAAAAAAGAACACCCAAACCATCCCATACCCCCTAACCCCCCCTATTATTTATATATTTTTTGTCATCAATTTATTACTCATTTGCCCATACACTGGGTAAAGGGAGTGTCAGTCACAAGGTTTTCACAATCACATGGTCATGTAATAAAAACTATATAGGTACACGGTCATCATCAAGAATCAAGTCTACTGGATTACAGTTCAACAGATTCAGGTATTTCCTTATTGCTATTCTAATACACTAGAAACTAAAAAGAAATATCTGTATGGTGTGTAAGAATAACTCCAGAATGACCTCTCGACTCTATTTGAAATCTCTTTGCCACTGAAACTTAATTTTGTTTCATTAGTTTCCCCCTTTTGGTCAAGAAGGCTTTCTCAGTCCCATGATGCCGGATCCAGGCTCATCCCCAGGAGTCATGTCCCACGTTGCCAGGGAGATTTACACTTCTGGGGGTCATTTCCCACGTAGAGGGAAGGGTAGTGAGTTTATTTGTAGAGTTGGCTGAGAGAGAGAGGCCACATCTGAGCAACAAAAGAGGTTCTCTGGGGTGACTCTTAGGCATAATTATAAGGAGGCTTAGCTTCCCTTTGCATTCCCTCTTCTCTTTTCAGTCACCCTGTTTTCTTGAAGAAAGATCTGCCTCCATTGTGATGTTCTTAGTCCCGTGTACTTAGCTTCTTTGTCATGTGATCTTAAAGGAATTGTGGGATTTTTTTTTGTTTGTTTTGTTGTTGTTATTTTATCTTAAAATCTGATTGACTTAAGAAAGTTTTTACAAGGTTAGAAGAATTCTCTTAGCCTCCAAAGACAATAAAGGTTGTATCAGAGAATCCACAGTCTGGGACTCTGTGGCAAGAACACCAAAGATCCTGAATCCAGGGCCACAAGCCTTCAGAACCTCTTCTACCCTGGGGAGCTTTTTTTTTTTTTTTTTTTTTTTTTTTGTTTTTTTTTTTTTTTTTTTTTTTTTTTTAAATCATCATTTTATTGAGATATATTCACATACCACGCAGTCATACAAAACAAATTGTACTTTCGATTGTTTACAGTACCATTACATAGTTGTACATTCATCACCTAAATCAATCCCTGACACCTTCATTAGCACACACACAAAAATAACAAGAATAATAATTAGAGTGAAAAAGAGCAATTGAAGTAAAAAAGAACACTGGGTACCTTTGTCTGTTTGTTTCCTTCCCCTACTTTTCTACACATCCATCCATAAACTAGACAAAGTGGTGTTTGGTCCTTATGGCTTTCCCAATCCCATTATCACCCCTCATAAGCTTCATTTTTATACAACTGTCTTCGAGATTCATGGGTTCTGGGTTGTAGTTTGATAGTTTCAGGTATCCACCACCAGCTACCCCAATTCTTTAGAACCTAAAAAGGGTTGTCTAAAGTGTGCATAAGAGTGCCCACCAGAGTGACCTCTCGGCTCCTTTTGGAATCTCTCTGCCACTGAAGCTTATTTCATTTCATTTCACATCCCCCTTTTGGTCAAGAAGATGTTCTCCGTCCCACGGTGCCAGGTCTACATTCCTCCCTGGGAGTCATATTCCACGTTGCCAGGGAGATTCACTTCCCTGGGTGTCTGATCCCACGTAGGGGGGAGGGCAGTGATTTCACCTTTCAAGTTGGCTTAGCCAGAGAGAGAGGGCCACATCTGAGCAACAAAGAGGCATTCAGGAGGAGACTCTTAGGCACAAATACAGGGAGGCCTAGCCTCTCCTTTGCAGCAACCGTCTTCCCAAGGGTAAAACTTATGGTAGAGGGCTCAACCCATCAAACCACCAGTCCCCTATGTCTGTGGTCATGTTAGCAACCATCGAGGTGGGGTAGGCCAATACCCCTGCATTCTCCACAGGCTTCTCAAGGGGGCTCTGCATATTTTTTTCCTTGTTTTTTTTTTTTTTTTTTTTTAAATCAACTGTATGAAAAAAAAAACAAAACATACAATAAAGAACATTTCAAAGAGACCATAACAAGGAAGTAAGAAAAAGACAACTAACCTAAGATAACTGCTTTACTTCCAACATGTTCCTACTTTACTCCAAGAAAGTTACCTAATATAGCAACATTTCTGTGAACTTGTTCCTGCTATATCCATCAGAAATTAACAGACCATAGTCATTCCTGGGCATCCCCAGAACGTTAAATAGCTTATCTGTTCTTCTTGGATTATTGTTCCCCCTTCCTTAATTGCTCTCTATTGCTAGTTCCCCTACATTCTACATTATAAACCATTTGTTTGACATTTTTCAAAGTTCACATTAGTGGTAGCATATAATATTTCTCTTCGTGTGCCTGGCTTATTTCGCTCAGCACTATGTCTTCAAGGTTCATCCATGTTGTCATATGTTTCACGAGATCGTTCCTTCTTACTGCCGTGTAGTATTCCATCGTGTGTTTATACCACATTTTATTTATCCACTCATCTGTTGAAGGACATTTGGGTTGTTTCCATCTCTTGGCAATTGTGAATAATGCTGCTATGAACATTGACGTGCAGATATCTGTTCGTGTCACTGCTTTCCTATCTTCCGGGTGTATACCGAGAAGTGCAATCGCTGGGTCGAATGGTATCTCTATATCTAGTTTTCTAAGGAACTGCCAGACTGACTTCCAGAGTGGCTGAACCATTATACAGTCCCACCAGCAATGAATAAGAGTTCCAATTTCTCCACATCCCCTCCAGCGTTTGTAGTTTCCTGTTTGTTTAATGGCAGCCATTCTAATTGGTGTTAGATGGTATCTCATTGTGGTCTTAATTTGCATCTCTCTAATAGCTAGTGAAGCTGAACATTTTTTCATGTGTTTCTTGGCCATTTGTATTTCCTCTTCTGAGAACTGTCTTTTCATATCTTTTGCCCATTTTATAATTGGGCTGTCTGTACTATTGTCATTGAGTTGTAGGATTCTTTATATATGCAAGATATCAGTCTTTTGTCAGATACATGGTTTCCAAAAATTTTTTCCCATTGAGTTGGCTGCCTCTTTACCTTTTTGAGAAATTCCTTTGAGGTGCAGAAACTTCTAAGCTTGAGAAGTTCCCATTTATCTATTTTTTCTTTTGTTGCTTGTGCTTTGGGTGTAAAGTCTAGGAAGTGGCCACGTAATATAGGTCTTGAAGATGTTTTCCTACATTATCTTCTAGGAGTTTTATGGTACTTTCTTTTATATTGAGATCTTTGGTCCATTTTGAGTTAATTTTTGTGCAGGGTGTGAGGTAGGGATCCTCTTTCATTCTTTTGGATATGGATATCCAACTCTCCCAGCCCCATTTGTTGAAAAGACCATTATGACTCAGTTCAGTGACTTTGGGGGCCTTATCAAAGATCAGTTGGCCATAGATCTGAGGGTCTATCTCCGAATTCTCAATTTGATTCCATTGATCTATATGTCTATCTTTGTGCCAGTACCATGCTGCTTTGACAACTGTGGCTTTGTAATAAGCTTCAAAGTCAGGGAGTGTAAGTCCTCCCACTTCGTTTTTCTTTTTTAGAGTGTCTTTAGCAATTCGAGGCATCTTCCCTTTCCAAATAAATTTGATAACTAGCTTTTCCAAGTCTGCAAAGTAGGTTGTTGGAATTTTGATTGGGATTGCATTGAATCTGTAGATGAGTTTGGGTAGAATTGACATCTTAATGACATTTAGCCTTCCTATCCATGAACATGGAATATTTTTCCATCTTTTAAGATCCCCTTCTATTTCTTTTAGTAGAGTTATGTAGTTTTCTTTGTATAGGTCTTTTACATCTTTGGTTAAGTTTATTCCTAGGTACTTGATTTTTTTAGTTGCTATTGAAAATGGTATCTTTTTCTTGAGTGTCTCTTCAGTTTGTTCCTTTCTAGCATGTAGAAACATGACTGACTTATGTGCATTAATCTTGTATCCCGCTACTTTGCTAAATTTGTTTATTAGCTCTAGTAGCTGTATCGTCGATTTCTCAGGGTTGTCCAGATGTAAGATCATATCATCTGCAAACAATGACAGTTTTACTTCTTCTTTTCCAATTTGGATGCCTTTTATTTCTTTGTCTTGCCGGATTGCCCTGGCTAGCACTTCCAGCACAATGTTGAATAACAATGGTGACAGCGGACATCCTTGTCTTGTTCCTGATCTTAGAGGGAAGGCTTTTAGTCTCTTACCATTGAGTTCTATTCTGGCTGTGGGTTTTTCATATATGCTCTTTATCATATTGAGGAAGTTTCCTTCAATTCCTACCTTTTGAAGTGTTTTTATCAAAAACGGATGTTGGATTTTGTCGAATGCTTTTTCAGCATCTATTGAGATGATCATTTGATTTTTCCCTTTTGAGTTTTTAATGTGTTGTAATACATTGATTGATTTTCTTATGTTGAACCATCCTTGTATGCCTGGAATGAACCCCACTTGGTCATGGTGTATGATTTTTTTAATGTGTCTTTGGATTCGATTTGCAAGTATTTTGTTGAGGATTTTTGCATCTATATTCATTGGGGAGATTGGCCGGTAGTTTTCCTTTTTTGTAGCATCTTTGCCTGGTTTTGGTATTAGATTGATGTTAGCTTCATAAAATGAGTTAGGTAGTGTTCCATTTTCTTCAATGTTTTGAAAGAGTTTGAGTAAGATTGGTGTCAGTTCTTTCTGGAAAGTTTGGTAGAATTCCCCTGTGAAGCCATCTGGCCCTGGGCATTTATTTGTGGGAAGATTTTTGATGACTGATTGGATCTCTTTGCTTGTGATGGGTTGGTTGAGGTCTTCTATTTCTTCTCTGGTCAGTCTAGGTTGTTCATATGTTTCCAGGAAATTGTCTGTTTCCTCTACATTATCCAGTTTGTTGCCATACAGTTGTTCATAGTATCCTCTTATAATTTTTTTAATTTCTTCAGGATCTGCAGTTATGTCACCTTTTTCATTCATTATTTTGTTTATATGGGTCTTCTCTCTTTTTGATTTTGTCAGTCTAGCTAGGGGCTTGTCAATCTTGTCGATCTTCTCAAAGAACCAACTTTTGGTGATATTTATCCTCTGTTGTTTTTTTGTTCTCTATGTCATTTATTTCTGCTTTAATCCTTGTTATTTCTTTTCTTCTACTTGGTTTAGGATTGGTTTGCTGTTCATTTTCTAGCTTCTTCAGTTGATCCATTAGTTCTTTGATTTTGGCTCTTTCTTCGTTTTTAATATATGCGTTGAGTGCTATAAATTTCCCCCTCAGTACTGCTTTTGCTGCATCCCATAGGTTTTGGTATGTTGTGTTCTCATTTTCATTCGTCTCTATATATTTAGCAATTTCTCTTGCTATTTCTTCCTAACCCACTGATTGTTTAGGAGTGTGTTGTTTAACCTCCAGGTATTTGTGAATTTTCTAAGTCTCTGATGGTTATTGACTTCTAATTGTATTCCATTGTGGTCGGAGAATGTGCTTTGAATAATTTCAATATTTTTAAATTTATTGAGGCTTGTTTTATGTCTCCCAGCATAGGATCTATTCTGGAGAAAGTTCTGTGAGCACTAGAAAAGTATGTGTATCCTGGTGATTTGGGATGTAATGTTCTGTATATGTCTATTAAATCTAATTCATTTATCAGATTGTTTAGGTTTTCAATTTCCTTACTGGTCTTCTGTCTGGTTGATCTAATAGGAGAGAGTGATGTGTTGAAGTCTCCCACAATTGTGGAAACATCAATTGCTTCCTTTAGTTTTGCCAGTGTTTCTCTCATGTATTTTGTGGCACCTTGATTGGGTGCATAGACATTTATGATTGTTATTTCTTCTTGTTGAATTGCCCCTTTTATTAGTATGTAGTGGCCTTCTTTGTCTCTCAAAACATCCCTGCCTTTGAAGTCTATTTTATCTGAGATTAATATTGCTACACCTGCTTTCTTTTGGCTGTAGCTTGCATGAAATATTTTTTCCATCCTTTCACTTTCAATTTCTTTGTGTCCCTGTGTCTAAGATTAGTTTCTTGTATGCAACATATTGATGGTTCATTTTTTTTGATCCATTCTGCGAATCTATATCTTTTAATTGGGGAGTTTAATCCATTTACATTCAACGTTATAACCGTGAAGGCATTTCTTGAATCAGCCATCTTCCTTTGGTTTATGTTTATCATATATATTTTTCCCCTCTCTCTATTAATATCCTTTATTGTACCCATACCGAATATCTTTAGTACTGAACCTTTCTCCAAGTCTCTCTGTCCTTTCTTTGTTTGTCTGTAGGGCTGCCTTTAGTATCTCCAGTAGGGCAGGTCTCTTGTTAGCAAATTCTCTCAGCATTTGTTCGTCTGTGAAAAATTTAAGCTCTCCCTCAAATTTGAAGGAGAGCTTTGCTGGATAAAGTATCCTTGGTTGGAAATTTTCCTCAGAATTTTAAATATATCGTGCCACTGCCTTCTCGCCTCCATGGTGGCTTCTGAGTAGTCACTACTTAGTCTTATGCTGTTTCCTTTGTATGTTGTGAATTGCTTTTCTCTTGCTGCTTTCAGAACTTGCTCCTTCTCTTCTGTGTTTGACAGTGTGATCAGAATATGTCTCGGAGTGGGTTTATTTGGATTTATTCTATTTGGAGTTGATGAGCATTTATGATTTGTGTATTTATGTTGTTTAGAAGATTTGGGAAGTTTTCCCCAACAATTTCTTTGAATACTCTTCCTGGACCTTTACCCTTTTCTTCCCCTTCTGGAACACCAATGAGTCTTACATTCGGACATTTTATATTATCTATCATATCCCTGAGGTCCGTTTCGATTTTTTCAATTTTTTTCCCCATTCTTTCTTTTATGCTTTCATTTTCCATTCTGTCATCTTCCAGGTCACTGATTCGTTGTTCAACTTCCTCTAGTCTTGTACTGTGAATGTCCAGAATCTTTTCAATTTGGTCAACAGTTTCTTTAATTTCCATAAGATCATCTGTTTTTTTATTTAGTCTTGCAATGTCTTCTTTATGCTCTTCTAGGGTCTTCTTGATATCCTTTGTATCCCATACTATGGTCTCATTGTTCATCTTTAGTTCTTTGAGTAGCTGCTCTAGGTGCTGTGTCTCTTCTGATCTTTTGATTTGGGTGCTTGGGCTTGGGTTATCCATATTGTCTGATTTTTTCATATGCTTTATAATTTTCTGTTGTTTTTGGCCTCTTGGCATTTGCTTAACTTGTTAGGGTTCTTTTAGGATTTGTAGACCAATTGAAGTCCTTATCTCTCATTTATCAGATCTACAGCTTCGTGGAGTACACTTTCTCTAACTAACCAGCAGGTGGCGTCCACGAGCCACCTGTTCTCCACAAGCCAGTTCTCCCCTGCTTTGCCTTTGTGGTGAGTGGGGGAGTGAGTCTTGTGGGGTCCAATTGGTGTACCAAGCTTGCGTGTGTAGTTGGTGTTGCCCGCCCTGTATATGGGGCGTGTTTCTGGGCAGTCAGGGAGGGGGGGTGGCTGTAACAATGAAATCTCCCTGGTGATCCTGGAGTTTTAAAGCTGCTGCAATAGTCTAATCCTTCAGTTCAGTCCTGCCACAGTTTGTCTCTGCCACTGACCCACAAGTCCTTGGTACTGGCGTATGGCTCCTGAGACTTGCGAGTGGGTCCCTCTTCCAGGCCGTGCACCCCCTGGTCCTCTGTTGAGGGATGACTGTGCTATGTCACAGGTGAGTGCCGTCCCCTCAGGGCAGTTCTGGGCTCCTGGGCTGTGTAGGGAGGCTCCCAGTCTGCTGAAATGATGGCTGAATGGGGCTTTGTTAATTCACACTGCTCCACCTTCCCAACTCTGGGACAGTCAACTAAGGTTGCAGGGAAGGGTAATGTCCATGCCCAGTTTTGTGGTGTGTGCCTGTTATTTGAAGCACTTCCATCACACTGGGTTGTCTGGGGCAGCTCTGGGCTATGGGGCTGGCGATGGGCAGGAGTGTTTCCTGTCCACCAGGATGATGACTGTGAGCAGACACTCCCCTTTTCTTGGGAAGTTGTGGTGTTTAGTGAATTTTCTCCTCCACTGGATTATTGCCTTTTGTCTCAGGGCTCTCTGAGTTCTGCTCTTGTCTTGACCTGCCCAAATTGCAAGTCTTTGAAGCTTTCTGTATTGGGCTTCTTAGAGTAATTGTTTTAGAAAAGGAAAAAAGGATTAAGAAAAAAAAAAAGGGCCCTCCTCACAGATCTAATGGGTTATTGAAATGCTAAGAGAGAAAGCAATTAGGGCCATCAAGGAAAGGTCCACAGGGCAGAGAGATCAGCTTTTCTTCGGGATTTGCATATGAACCTCAGGGCCTGAGCTCTGCCCTTCCCCTTTCTATGCTCACCAGAACTCCAAAAATCCTCCACTTTTATTTTGGAGTTTTTCGTGCTGTTTTTTTCTATGCCTGTCTCCTCTCTGCTGGGCTGGCTGCTCTCAGATTCTCTGGTGTCTGGTCTCAGTCTATCTATGGTTGGAGTTTGGATCAGTTAGAATGAGTTTCCGATAAGAGCTGCCACTGCAGTTCTCCCTTCTCATTCCCAGCGCTGACGGCCCCTCCTCCCACGGGACTGAGCCTGGCAGGGAGGGGTGCGGGTCCCCTGGCCACAAAAACTTACAGATTTCACTGATCTCAGCAGTTTGACGTGTTCATGAGTGTTGTATGAAGTATGCCCAAAGTCAGATTGCTCTGTGGTGTCCAGTCCACGCAGTTCCTGACTTTCTACCTACTTTCCCGGAGGAGTAACTAAAACATACAGCTCACCAGTCCGCCATCTTGCCCTGCCTCGCCTGGACGTTTTATTTTATCTATCATATCCCTGAGATCCGTTTTGATTTTTTCGATTTTTTTCTCCATTCTTTCTTTTGTTCTTTCACTCTAGGGCACTGAGTTATTCAACTTCCTCTAATCTTGTTTTATGAGTATCCAGAGTCTTTTTAATTTGCCAACAGTTTCTTTTATTTCCATAAGATCTTCTGTTTTTTTATTTACTCTTGCAATTTCTTCTTTATGCTTTTCTAGGGTCTTCTTTATGTCCTTTATATCCTGTGCCATGTTCTTCTTCATGTCCTTTATATCCTGTGCCATGCTCTCGTTCTTTGATTGTAGTCCTTTGATTAATTGCGCCAAGTACTGTGTCTCTTCTGATATTTTGATTTGGGTGTTTGGGATTGGGTTCTCCATAGCGTCTGGTTTTATCATATGCTTTAAGATTTTCTGTTGTTTTTGGCCTCTTGGCATTTGCTTTGCTTGATAGGGTTCTTTCAAGTTGTAAAAAATACAACTTGTGGGGCGTGTGTATGGGTGGTTAGGGAGGCAGGGCATCTTTAATATAATCAAACCTCCCAGGTGTTCCTGGAGATTGAAGGCTGTTGCAAGAGTCTAAGCCTTCATTTCAGTTTTGCCCCAGATTTCCTCTGCTGCTGACCCACAAGTCCCTGGCATTGACCTAGCGTCCCTGGGTTTTCCTAGCGGGCCCCCATTCTCAGCTGTGATCTTCCAGGACCTCTGCTGACGGAAGGCTGTGCTACGTCACAAGTGCGCACCATCCCTCAAGGGAAGCCCTGGGCCGCCGGGCTGTGCAGGGGTGCCCCCAGCCTGATGCAAAGATGGCTGAATGGGGCACCTCAACCCCCCACCCCCACCCCGCACAGCTCTGCCTTCCCAGCTCCGGGACAACTAGCTGTGTATGCACCCAAGGCCACTGTCCACGGCCAATATTCTGGCATGTGCGCGGTGCCGTGGGATACATTCCCCGTCACGCTGGGTTTCCTGGTGTGGCTCTGAGCTGTGGGTACGGCCCCGGGCAGGAGTGTCTTCAGCCTGCTGGGGAGCTGGCTGCAAGCAGCGTGGTTTCTTTCTCCTTTTGGCTCTCCCCTCTGACCCCCAGCCCTGAGGGAATTGGCAGCGGTCCATCCTCCACGCCAGACACCAAGAGGTTGGCACAGCCCGCCCATGCTGTGTTTCACTGGGCGGTTCTCAATGTCGTAACTGCAGCCACTCCAGGTTTTTTTGTTTTTAAAAAAGAACTAGTCCATCTCCAAACGCCAACTCAGAGTTTCCCCACACTGCAGCGCGGCCGCGGGGCTTTCAGCCAGCTTACTCACTCGTTTCAGAATGTAGACTCCTGGTTTCACCAAGTGCTTGGTCCCCGTGGTTTTAGCAGACCTTGTCCAGCTGGTGCATCACTGAAACTGGTGTTCTGGGTCACTTTCTGGTTTTTATCTAGTATTTTTCACGGAGGTGTTTTTTTTGCCCTGTCTCACCTAGCCGCCATCTTAGGTTCTCCCCCAATGAGTTTTTAAAGCATCATTATGAATGCAGGGATTGAAGCATATTGTTTCAGTCCATTGCAGTTGTTATTTTTACTAATCCTCAGATTGTCCTATATTTGGCTGGAGGGAGCCTCTTCAAATAGACTTGTATCATTTTCATACAACCACAGTAGTCTGTGATGGCTGTCTTGCTTTCTAGGGTATGAAAAGATAGTCCAGGGCCATCTACATATTCTGTTCCAGTTGTAGACTCAGCCCTCCCTCTAAGGCATGGGTGGGCAAACCTTTCTGGTAAAGGGCCAGATACTATATCTTTTAGCCTTTGCAGACCATGCAGTCTCTTGTCACAACTCTGCCATATAGTGTGAAAGCAGCCAGACAGCAATGTAAATGAACGAGTGTGGCTGTGTTCCAATAGAAGTTTATTTATGCTCCTTGAAACTTGAATTTCACATAATATTCATGTGTCGTGAAATATTTTCTTTTGATTATTTTCAACCATTTAAAAATATAAAAACCAATCCTAGCTTATGAGGCTGTACAACAATAGGCAGGGGGTTTGCCAACCCCTATTTGGAACCCTGCTTTTTAATGGGAAATGGTGAGACCTTAACCTGGGACCTTGGGATACTCACTTTTTCTGGGCATTGTTTCTAGACCTTTTCAGTGGGAAAGGTTGGGAAATACACAAAATAAAATGGAAAAATATTTTCATGGATTCATACTGATACTATTTCCAGCTCACATTTTTGGAATACATGATTTTACTGAACTTCTTTGATGTTGTATTTGTAATTGAAGACAGTATGCTGTTGGACCCTGGTGAGAGATGAAAATTCCTTGAGCTCTGCATAGGAGACAGCAGGGCTGATGGGGTTCTCTGTGGCTGGCTGGTATGAGGCGCTGTACAGCCGCACCTCTTGTGGGAGGATTGTCCTTAACCACTCAGAATTTATCTTATTGGAGAACCTGACTTCCCGCTACGAGGTGCCTTGTGTCCTGGATCTCAAGATGGGCACCCGCCAGCATGGTGATGATGCTTCAGAGGAGAAGGCAGCCAACCAGATCCGCAAGTGCCAGCAGAGCACATCTGCGGTCATCGGGGTTCGCGTGTGTGGCATGCAGGTGAGGGGCGTGCTGGCACATGGCATGGGCTGACCAAAGCATCCAGTGGCTCCCACTCCCTCACCCTTGGCATAATCCTGTTTGATCAAAAGATTCCACGTTTGGTCCTCTGAGTCTGTCATTTTGGCTCACTCTGGCATGAGCACACATGCCTGGGTGATGCCATCTGGGGCTGCCCTGGTTGGCTGAGTCCATACTCTGTGGCAGTGGTAGGAAGGAAGGTGGAAGTGTTAGGCCCTCTCCACCAACCCAGATTAGAGCACAGTGGTGGAGAGGGCTGCATACTGGGTGGGTAATGATTGGCAAGGATGGTGGCTCATGTATGACTGGTATACTTGACAAATTAAAGGGGTCTTATCCAGGGTCGCCTCATTGCCCTCTCCCTACCACTCTTGGGTCTGAGCCCACCCTCAGCCCCTGACCTCTGGCCTACCTCCCACAGGTGTACCAGGCAGGCAGTGGGCAGCTCATGTTCATGAACAAGTATCACGGGCGGAAGCTGTCGGTGCAGGGCTTCAAGGAGGCACTTTTCCAGTTCTTCCACAATGGGCGGTACCTGCGCCGTGAGCTCCTGGGTCCTGTGCTCAAGAAATTGACTGAGCTTAAGGCAGTATTGGAGCGACAGGAGTCCTACCGCTTCTATTCAAGCTCCCTGCTGGTCATCTACGATGGGAAGGAGCTGCCTGAGGTGGCCCTGGACTCAGATGCTGAGGAGTTGGAGGACCTGTCAGAGGAGTCGGCTGATGAGTCTGCTGGCGCCTATGCCTACAAGCCCATCGGTGCCAGCTCAGTGGACGTGCGCATGATCGACTTTGCACATACCACCTGCAGGCTGTATGGTGAGGACAGTGTGGTGCATGAGGGCCAGGATGCTGGCTATATCTTTGGGCTCCAGAGCCTGATAGACATTGTCACAGAGATAAGCGAGGAGAGTGGGGAGTGAGCTTGCTGGCTTCACCAGCACCTGAGAGACTCTCTGTGTCCCAGGCACAGCTGTGCTGCGTCAAGGAGGAGGCTGGCATGGCCAGGAGGTTGCCCCTGCAGCCTGGAGCTGCCCCGCAGAGGCCTTTGTGAGCCCCGGCCTGAGCCAGCCCTGCTGCCCTCGGAGTCTTTATTTATTTTACCTATTTCTTCAACATTCCACATTTGATGATGCAGATACCTCTTTCTTCCTTGAGTGTAAATGTTCCAATACAAATCTTTTTGTTAATTGTACACAGTTCTGCTGTCATTCTTACTAGGGGCTGGCAACTCCCCCCATTTCCCCACCACCTGCTGTGACCTCCACCCTGGCCCAGCTGAGAGCAAGGGTCTTCTGGCTATTTCATGCCACTCTGCACCCCACCCCTGGACCCCAAAGGCTCCACAGCCTCTTGGCTAGGACCTCACTTCCCCAACCCAACCCCCAAAAGTCACCCAAAAAGAATACACAAACACGGACAAATGACAGCCAGGCCCCTCTGGATTCTGGGCTAGCCTAGTGTCCTAGCACCCCAAAGAATCCCAATTGAGCTGGGCAGTGGCAGTAGGTGCTCCAAACTGTGGGTCTGGTTTTGATGGCTTCCTGGCAGCAGCTAATTAGCTGTGCATTGTGATGTCAGATGTCCTGGAGCCAATGCTGGGGTCTCAAGTAGCTGCCAAGCTCCTGTCCATTGGCAGCCCTGAGCTCTGTGGTGGAGGGGCCCAAGAGGGTGGGATTCAAGGTGAAGGGAAAGGTGCCCACTTGGCCACACCACCTGTCCCCCTCCTACACAGCCCTGGGCCAGCAGAAGTTATATACCAGTCTCATCTTTAATGCAGTCTGAGCCCAGGCAACCCCCAAGACAGCTACCTTGACTTTGTCAGGAGGGTCTTCAGAAGGAGAATGGGTGGCAGGAGGTCTTGAACTGCAAAGCCAGCACCCTTGGGAGAGGGGCACAGACCCAGGGTCAGGGGAGTCTGGTTCTAGCAGCTCCATCTCCCTCCTGTCCTTGCTGTCCCATAACCTCCTGTGCCACCTACTCAATGCCCTCGGTGCCCCAAAACAAGCCAACTATATATATGGGACTGGCATGCCTGCACCTCCTGCTATTGGGCCCAGGCTTCCAGTGGAGAGTGGGTGGCTGGACTGGCCTCAGTACCCTCACCCCATCAGGGACCCTCTTGTTCCCAGGCTTCTAAAGATCCTGAGGTCAGACTGGACTAGAAAGGTGGATCTGCTTGGCCACATAGCACCCCATCCTCCACCTGCCCTCCTGTCTGCCCTCAGAAGGGGGTGTCACAAGTAAGCAAGATAATTTGGAGTAGTAAGTCCTATAAAGACAATAGAACAGTGTGATAGCGATTGATAGGAGTGGGGACTGCACGACCTCAACGCTGGGAGAGAGGGAGGGAAGTGGGGGAAGAGTATAGGTAGAGAGGGTTGAATGTGAAAAGGCGCTAGGATGGAGAGAGAGAAGCCAGAGGACTTCGAGGGGGAGAGAGGTCGCCCTAAAAGGTCTATGGATAGGGGAATGGCCCGATCTGGTTTCTGTTTTTACGGCCAACCCTCCTGACGCTTGCTCCTCATTGCCCACCCTGGGCGAGGGAGACCGAGAGATCGAACCACCGCGGGGCCGCCAAGTGGATCTAACAATGGGGCCATCCTCTCAGGGTAACCATCTTTACTATTAGTGGGTTGGCTCCGCTCCCCAGGGCGGCATGGAGCGCCACAGCGCCCAGGTTTGACCGGAAGAAAGTAGTAGAACCAGGACAGGAGGGGAAAAGCCGAGGTCAGGGTTCCGGGGACGAGTCCTGGGGCGGGGGCAAGGGCGGAACTCGGGGGTTCCGGAAGGCCGGGGACGAGAGGCGCGGACTCTCGAGCCCTGCCCCACCGCGCCGCGCCATTTATGGCCGCCAGGAGGCGCCGCACCCACGCGCGTGGTGACACACTCCAGGGGCGGGGCTGCGGCGGGCGGGTGCGCGCGCGCACGCGTGGTGCCATGGGGCGGGGCTAGCGCGGCGCGGTGCTCCCGGCCTGCTTTCGGTTTCGCACCCCCAGCTGCCTACCCTGTCCAGGCCCAGCCCGGCTCCATGTACCGCGCGCTGTACGCCTTCCGCTCGGCGGAGCCCAATGCGCTGGCGTTCGCCGCGGGGGAGACCTTCCTGGTGCTGGAGCGCAGCAGCGCGCACTGGTGGCTGGCGGCGCGGGCGCGCAGCGGCGAGACGGGGTACGTGCCGCCCGCCTACCTGCGCCGCTTGCAGGTGAGTGTGCCCCTCCTCGGCCCGACCTCCGCAGCCCATGGGACTGGGCTTCAGGACAGGACCGCAGAACCGACCCCAGGTCTTCCGGAACCCGAGTCCGGGACTTTCAGCAGACTAGGAGTTTGAGTACTTGACCCTGAGACCCCAGACCCTCCGAGGCTGGGACCCTAAGAGCCAGAACCCTTCTCAAAAGACCAAGCTCTCGACAGCCAACTCGGAGGACTCCAGATCCACCAGAAGCCTAATTCTATGACTCTGAGACACCTAGGGATCCCAAACCTATTGGGACCCCAGTAACTGAACCCCCATCTGAATAGGATTCAAGAGCCAAACCCCGGGACTCCAGACCCACCAAATTCTAGCCAGTTCTCCAGATCCCTGAGACCCCAGGCCCTTAATATGCTCTTTTTATATTCCCCAGGATCCCATGTTGTCTCCCAGCCTCAGACCCCCACTGGAGCCAACTATGCCACCACAAGACCTAGGCCACCATGGACGCTTTCACTACCCTGCACTCAGCTATTCCCTAAGCTCTTCTCAAGACACCCCCCCCCCACACACACACACACCTCGCCCCATACACACACACACATTTACACACTCGCACATTCCTTCTCTGAACCAAAGACCCCAGCCACTGTTGATACTCCCTGGCACTACTCCCCCCACCACCAAGCCTCATGCCCTAACTTCTCTGACTTACTTCTTCTGAAAGTGAGGTCTCCATCCATCCCTGTGCCCAACCTGGAATGGGGGCTGCTCCCATTTTAAGGAAGTGAGATCCTCTCTACAGCTTCCCCTGGTTTGGCCACGGTCCCATTTCCTTCCAGCAGATGCTGTAGCTCTGGTGCCTGTTTCCCCTAGAGCAGCCCTGCTGCAGGGGAAGGGGTGGGGTGTCTCTTGCTGGTGTATTCTGGTGACAGGGAAAAGGTGGGTCTGGAGGCCTGTCCCAGACACCCCACCCTCACTCCCCCATCCTGTGTTAGTCCCTAGCCTTTAGGAAATATCCTATCCTAGCCCAGTTGAGGACAGAAATAACAGGTTAAATTTGGACATGTCATCTGTTCTTACTAGAGCAAGGGAGCAGGCCCTGGACCCTGGGGACTTCCTCACAGATCTTCTGTCCTTTCCCATCTAGGAGTGTCTGGGGTGAGAGGAGGGACCCTGGACATCAGGGCTGATGGATCTGGGATGAGTGTCAGCCTCATCCTCTCTGGGAGTGGGGGCTTGTTGGAGGCCTCTAAGGTATATCCTGCCTCTTCCCCCCACTGGGCATAAGACAAGGGCCTATGAGGCCCCTACCCAGCCAGAGCCAATGGGGCAGGGCATGGGGAGGGTGGGGGAGGCAGAGAGCCCACGATCTTCTTTCTCTCTGTCTCTCTTTCTTTCTGTGTGTCTCCCAATGTCTCAGTCTCCTCAACTGTCTGCATACCTTTTTCTGTGTCATTCTGACTCTCCTTCTGTATGTGTGCGTTTCTTCCTCTGACCCTCTCCCCCTGGCTCTGTCTGTTTTTTTCTGCCTGTCTTTCTCTGCCTCAGTTTCCCTGTTTCTCTGAGCTCTCTCTGTCTTTCTGACTTTGTATTTATGTGAGTCTCTCTCTTTCTGTCTCCATCGCTCTATGTCCTGGCCCTCTGCACTTCAGTGTGCCCTTGTACCACCTGGAGGGCTTTGCTGACCTCTGCTTCCTTCTGTCTGTTCCCGTCAGAGAAGCTTCTCATACCTGCTCCGATGTGATATTACCTCCGCTCCGTAGCCTGAGGAGCCATGTGTGCCAGGGACAGCGGAGGAGGGATGGGGGTGGCTGGTCCCCCAGCTGACATTCTCCCATCCCATGCCGGCCTGTGTAGATTGGACCCCTGGGCCTAGAGTGTGGCAGCACAGAGCCTGGGGCACAGGTCAGGCCCCTCTCACGTCCTTGTTTTGCCACAAACACAGCTGTTGCTTCCCAGGGAAGGTCTGGAAGATTCCTGGGACAGCCTGGGGAGATGAGGACCAACAGGGCTGGAGGGAGGAGGTCATTTTGACCATCCTTGGCTCCCAGGGTCTGCAGAGTGCTTGATGGGGGCAGGGCTCCTCTGGAGTATGACCTTTGTTTTGTGAAGGATCAGAAAGAGTCAGAGTGATTTATTACGGGATTCCAGACACTGGAGGCATCTTGCTTGGCATCTATCTCAACGGGGCTCTGAGTCAAACCCCGAAGTAGCCTAGATGTGCCTTCCTGGTCTCAAGCTGGGGGTCCCTGGGCTATGGTTTTGCTCTAGACCCTGGGTTTTCAGAGACATCTTAGCTGAGAGTCTCACTGTGGGATAAACTCTGAGTGGGGCCCCAATATGTAAAATGATAGCATGGAGGCTACCCTGTGTCCCAGCTCCCTGAGTGATGTGGTTTGAGAGCCCCATTCCTTACTCTAGTTCAACTTTCCATGCTTATGTCCAGCATTCCAGGCTGTGGCTCTAGTGGATCCATCCTGAGCTGGATGTGGGCTGAGTACCCCACTTGGCACCAAGGTCTAACTGCCCACCCCTTGACCCCCCAGGGTGTGGAGCAGGATGTCCTCCAGGCCATTGACCGAGCCATTGAGGCTGTGCACAATGCAGCCATGCGTGAGGGTGGCAAGTACAGTCTGCAACAGCGTGGAGTCCTCCAGTGAGTGCAGGGGTTGAGAAGGGGGCGTGGCACCTCCCAGACAGCATGGGGTGGGGAGGCTGAGGTCCTTCAGTGAGTCCTGGGGATGTGTGGAATGCAATGCAAGGCTAGGGTAGTACGTGGTTTTGCAGAGTGGGATGGGGAGGGGAGGGGCTGTGGGGGGCCTAGCATACCTCAGGGAGCATGTGGGAACCTTGGGAGATGTGAGATATAACCCCACCCCCCAGTGTCTCTCTGCCCTTCTCCGTCAGGAAGCTAATCCACCACCGGAAAGAAACCCTGTCCCGTAGAGGCCCCTCAACCCTCGGCCCTGCAGCTATGACGCCATCAACTAGTGACCATTATCTGGATGCTGCTGCTTCCAGGCAACCCAATGGGGTGTATCGAGCTGGGTTTGAGCGGCAGCATAGCCTGCCCAGTTCTGAGCATCTTGGGGCAGATGGAGGCCTCTACCAGGTAGGTGGTGAGGACATCCTGAGGAAGGGAGGTAGTTGGGGCTTAAGGCTTCATCCAGAGGCTTGAGGGGTGTGCTCAGATCGGTGATGTGGTCCAGGGCCATAGCCCTGCCCCCCACTCAGCATGGAGCCTGTCAGGCTGCCACCCCAGACTCTCTCCTGTCCTCCCAGATCCCACCACAGCCTCGTCGAGCAGCACCCACCACACCGCCCCCACCTGTAAAGCGCCGAGACCGCGAGGCCCTGGTGGCCTCACGGAGTGGTGAGAAGGCGCGGGGGGGGGGTTGGGAAAGGGGGGCATGGGGGAACCTGTGTTTGGAGTGGTTGCTCTCCCAGTGTCAGGGAGATGGGGGATCTAGGCTTCAGGGGAGGACAGGGCCCCCATGTTGGGGTGATTAAGGGCTCTGGGTTTGGCGGGGAGTCAGGGCCTAGCAGAGAATCTGGGCTCTGCATTGGGGATGAGCGATAGGGCCCCCCAGGATGCTGCCCCCAGCACAGCATCCATTCTCTGTCCCCAGGTGACCGCAACACCACACCCTCTGGGGGCAGTTCTGGGTCCAGCGGCTCCTTGGTCAGTAGCACTTCCCTGGACACGCTATATACTGGTTCCAGCCCCTCTGAGCCCGGCACCAGCTGCTCAGCTACACCCCCACCCGTGCCCCGCCGAGGTACCCACACCACTGTTTCCCAAGCCCAGCCCCCTCCCTCCAAGGCACCAACTCTCGAACCCCCTGCAGAGGATACGGCAGTTGGTACAACTTTAGCCCCTGACGTGCTGGAAGCCCTGGGCACCCTGAGCCTGGAAACCCCGGAGGAGAAGACGGTGCCTGAAACAGCTGTGCCGAAGACCATCGGGGCAGAGCTAATGGAGCTCGTGAGGAGGAACACTGGCCTGAGCCATGAGCTATGCCGCGTGGCCATCGGCGTCGTGGTGGGTCACATCCAGGCCTCTGTGCCAGCCAGCTCACCTGTCATGGAACAGGTCCTCCTCTCGCTGGTGGAGGGCAAGGTGAGCGCGGGCAGCAGAGCCGGGAGCCTGCCCTGCCATCCCCACCCCTTTCCCACCCTCACTGTTCATCCAGCCTTTACCTAAGAGATACTCGTTGAGCTCTAGCTCTGGGCCCTTGCTGTGCTGGGCATGGGGGACATTTCAACTCAGCCCTGAAGGGGAAAGGGAGGAAGGGCATTCCAGGCCAAGGCTCAGCATAGACAAGGGCCAAGGGGCAAGACTGAACTGGGCTCATGGAGGAAGTAGAACAAGGCCAGCATGGCTGGAACACAGAGTGAGGGAGCAGGTGGTGTGGGAAAAAGTGAGACCTGGGACCAGATGCAGATGGCCAATAGGTGAAGGCATTGCCCACTGGCCTTGGCAGTGGAGAGAAAGGGGTGCTTTGAGAGCTGTAACACAGGCCTTGGTGCTGACTTGGCAATGAGGGAGAGATGTGTGGATGTTGTGGCCGGGTGGGATCCTTTGCTGAGGTTGGAGGGAGATGAGCCCATTCTACTGATGGGGCCAGATGGGCCAGAGCTCTCCTCAGGGAGCCATGGCTCCTCCTCCTGCAGCTCTGGTTTGGGGCATTGGGTCAGTTTGCTTGCCCGTGCTGGGCATGGCAGGCAGCAGCTAGCCAGCAGGGTTCAAGGGAAGTGTGGGGGGCAGGAGGTGGCAGGCCTAGTGGCCACCGTGTGTGGAATCAGAGGGTGGGGATGAAAAGAGTCATATCCGCGCAGTGAGGGAGACTATGGTGATCCTCGTTGGGGTTGTTTATCCAGGTCTTGTTGTTGGAAAACACTCCAGGTACATCTCATGCAGGATCCTGTCCCAGGGGGTCATCAAGTCCAGGGACAGTGGAGTCACTTGGGGAGGGGGCCTTGGAGTCCTGGTGTTGAGAGATGAGCCATGGGGGTAGTTCTTATGTGGGTGGTTGGGGGGGGGGTCTGTGGAGAAGGAGGAGAAGAACTGGGGACTCTCTCCTCAGAAAACTAGGACACTGACCAGAAACAGCTCAGTAGGTGAGGGCAGGACCTCTTCCTTGCCTGACCCCAGCCTGGAGCTCATGCTGATGACCTTGGGATCTGGGTCAAGCCCCTTCCCAGCTGTGTGCCATGAGGGACTTGAGCTCTAGGGTATAGGCCCAGGGGTGGATGCTGCAGCCGGTGGGGACTTCCTGGAGGTGGTGATGGGCAGGGAATGTACTGATCCCTGCCTTCCCCTGCCCCAGGGCTTGAGCACAGCCCTGCCCTCAGGGCAGGTCTGCCACGACCAGCAGCGGCTAGAGGTGATCTTCGCAGACCTGGCTCGCAGGAAAGATGATGCCCAGCAGCGCAGCTGGGCCCTGTACGAGGATGAGGGTGTCATCCGCTGCTACCTGGAGGAGCTGCTGCACATTCTGGTGCGGAGTGGGACGTGGGTGCCCACATGCATCCCCCAGCATGCGAGGCGCTAACCCTCCATCTACCCTGTAGCATCCCTCCAACGCTCGGGAGTCTCCCCGACACGTGAGGTGCCCAGCTCGGTCACATATGGCTGCTCGGTGCTCACTTCCTCCTCCCCACAGACTGATGCAGACCCTGAAGTTTGCAAGAAAATGTGCAAGAGGAACGGGTTCGAATCTGTACTGGCCTTGGTGGCCTATTACCAAATGGTGTGTATGAGCTGAGGGAAGGGCACGGAGGGGCCTAGGAGGGTGTGGGGCTGCTAGGCACTGAGCATGCAAGGTCCCCTGCCAGGAGCACCGGGTGTCCCTGCGGCTGATGCTCCTCAAGTGCTTTGGTGCCATGTGCAGCCTGGATGCAGCCATCATCTCCACGCTTGTGCTGTCTGTGCTGCCTGTGGAGCTGGCACGGGACATGCAGACGGACACACAGGGTGAGGCCTGGGGGGTTCCCACCATCTGCGGGAGGTTCCTGCCACCTGCAGGGACTCTGACTGCCTGCCTCACTCCTCCCCGCCAGACCACCAGAAACTCTGCTACTCCGCCCTCATCCTGGCCATGATCTTCTCCATGGGGGAGGCAGTGCCCTACGCACACTATGGTAAGAAGGCAGGTCGGTGACCAGCTGGCCACAGGGAGCCCACGATCAGCCAAAACCAGAATCCATGGCCTGGGGACTCACTGACCACAGCCTGACAGAAATGGGGAGTCCCCTGGGCTCACAGCAAGCCGGGGAGGTTAGGTCATGTGGGGAGAGGAAGGGGCAGGCCTGCAGGCCTCTGTGTGCCCCTCTCCCAGAGCACCTGGGCACACCCTTTGCCCAGTTCCTGCTGAGCATTGTCGAGGACGGGCTGCCCTTGGACACCACAGAGCAGCTGCCAGACCTCTGCGTGAACCTGCTTCTGGCTCTCAACCTGCACCTTCCAGGTAGGGATGGGGCGCAGCTGGAAGGTAGCTGACCAGCCATGGGGCTCTCCAGGCTCCTCACCTGTGCTCTTATCTACACCTATTTCCTTCCTCAGCCCCTGACCAGAATGTCATCATGGCTGCCCTAAGTAAACATGCCAATGTCAAGGTCTTCTCCGAGAAGCTGCTATTGCTCCTGAACAGAGGGGGTGAGGGGCCCTTGAATCTGCATGGGTGCCACTTTGATGCTCTGACTCTCTGACCCCCATGATCCCCTGGGGTGGCTCTGGGACCCCGGCAAGGACCGCCCTGACCCGTGACCCCTACCTCCTAGATGACCCTGTGCGAATCTTCAAACACGAGCCACAGCCCCCACACTCCATCCTCAAGTTCCTGCAGGATGTGTTCGCCAGCCCTGCCACAGCTGCCATCTTCTACCACACAGACATGATGGCACTCATTGACATCACTGTGCGGCACATCGCAGACCTATCCCCCGGAGACAAGGTGCCTGGAGATGGCTGCAGTGGGGATAGGAGTCGTATGGAAAATGAAATGAAATGAGGGGACAGTGGCAGTGATTGGAGAGGGGGGTGCACAGGCACTGCTCAGGCTGGGTCATTGTGGGAGGCCACTCAGAAACCATGACGGGTGTGCCAAAACCTGAAGGAGCCAGCCGTGAATTGATCTGGAGGTCAGATGTCTTCAGAAAGCAGGTGTGGCTTAAGTGGAGGGACTGGTGGGAGGTGAGGAAAGAGGAAGTAGTTTATACAAAACCTTGGTTGGGCAGGAAATTGTGTTCCTCAGAGGAGGGGAAGTGTCTGGAGGGTTCCAAGTAAGAATGACACAATCTGATTTACATCCCAAATGGAATTTAGAATTTAGACTGTGTGAGAGCAGAGTGGAAGCTGGGAGGCCCATGAGGAAGCTCCTGCAGCTGTCCTGGTAGCATGGAAGGGGTAGGGAGAGGCTGTGTCAGAAGTGAGAAGAGGTCAGGTTTGGGGTCTGTTGGAAGTGGATCCACGGGGGCAGCCACTGGATCAGACGCAGGGTCAGGGGCTGAGGGAAAGGGAGATGTAAGGAGGACACAGACAATTTGTCTTGAACAACTGGACGGAAGAGTTGCTGATTTCTGATGAGGAAGGCTGGGGGGTGAAACTTTTGAGGGGAGAAATAGAGTTCTGTTTTGCATGTGTCAAGATTGAGAATATGCCTGCTATACAATCAGGTATGAGGGACATCAGCGAGGCAGTAGGATGTGGTCTGGGGCTGGAGGGAGATATCTTGGAGTGGTCTGTGTGTAGATAAGAGGGAAGCCTGTGGTGGTACAGTCGCTTAGGGAGTAAGACGGACAGTCAGCAGGAAGTGCAGGCCTGAGCCCCGGGGCACAGTGGGGACTGAGAAACCCAGGAGGAAAACGAAAGCAGAAGCACCAAAGCCACGTGTTTGGAAGAGGAGGGAGATCAGCAGACTCCACACTGTCAGGAGCCTGAGTAAGACAAGGGCTGAGAATTGGCAATGGCTTTGCCACACGGAGGTGAGTGGTGACTCACAAACAGTGTCATGGAGTGGAAGGAAGACAGTCTGAATGGAAAGCTTAAGAATAATTTAAAAATGTAGGGTGGAGGTAGTCAGGGTGGGTGGGGAGTGGATGCATTAAATGAAGGTGATTCTTGTGAGATTTCCTGTGAAGGGGGGCAAAAAAACGGGCTTGCTGGAGGGGACATGGGATCAATGCAGGTGTTTCACAGGTGGGAGACACTGATGCCTGTTTCTGGGCTGGTGGGAATGGTCCAGTGGCATGGAGAACTGGACAGTGTGTTGGGAGAGCAGGCCATAGCAGGAGGCAAGTAGATGAGTCAGGGAGGGCCTGGGCCTATGCAGGAGAGATGGCCCCAGACAGGACCCAGGGTAGTTCATGCCAGTGGGGATAGGTAAGATGTGGATACTGAGAAGGGAAGATGGGGAATTTCTGAAAGATTACTTCTGTTTTCTCCTTCAAGCATGAGGCCAGCTGACCAGGAAGTTTAGGTTTGGAAAATGGGGAGAAGGCATGCAATGGTCTTTTAAGGAAGAACAAACATGGCAGAGAAATGCCTGCGAGTCCCAAGCACTGCCGAGTGTCCATTTGAGGTTCATGGTAGTGAATGAAGTTCAAGCTTGCAGCACAGCTCTGTCATTGTCTACTGCTTAAACACTGGCATTTGATGCACAGGTGCCTTCATCCAACCAGGATTAGGCGTTAGCAGGGTGACTCTGCCTCAAAATAGTTTTGGTATAGATTGCTGGAATCAAAGGTAAAGAGAGAAATGAGGGATGGCTATTGGAGCTGCTCAAGCCAGAGGTGCTGGGGTTTTGGTGGTGGGTGGTGTTAGAGATGGATTCAGGGCATATGTAGAAGGTAAAATGGCCAGGTCTTAGAGATGGATTGGATATGTGATGTGAGGGAAGAGAGGAATCTAAGAGAACACCTGTATTTCTGGCCTGTGCATTTGTGTGGACAGCAGTGCTCTTTATTAAGATAAAGAGCATGGAAAACCTTCAGGTTTGGAGGATGGGGAAGACCATGAGTTTGGTTGTGAATATATGGGATTGAGGTCTCTGAGATAAGCAGGAGATAACTCGTGGGCAGATGAATCTTCTCATCTAGAGTTCCAGGAGACTTCTAGGTGAGAGGTCTGAATGTGGGTTGGTATTCAAAGGCATGGGTGTGACTGAATCTTGCAAAGTGAGAGAGAATAGAGTGAGAAGTCAAGCACTCTGATTGGCAGACAGTGGTGCCTGGAGGGCCCTAGAGTTAAAGGATGGTCAGGGGACTTGCTGCTTCCCTTTCCACCTCTCTGAGTCAGGACTTCCCTGGACCAGCCATATTCTGGGACTGTCAGTGGATGGAAGAATTCATTAATTCATTTATTCAACAACTATTGAAGGCCAATTCTGTACCAGGTACATTCTGGGGATGTAGCTCTGATGTTCAGTGGTGTGAGCTGGTCCAAAGCTCTGGGGTCCATGTGGCAGTAGTGACCTGTGCCCATCTGGTAGCAGTTGCAGTGCCTCCCTGGGGTCCCTGAGCTGGCCTGCTTTTCCCACAGCTGCGCATGGAGTACCTCTCCCTGATGCATGCCGTGGTCCGCTCCACACCCTATCTGCAGCACCGCCACCGGCTGCCCGACCTGCAGGCTACCCTGCGACGCATCCTGACTGAGGAGGAGGCCTCACCCCAGTGCCAGATGGACCGCATGATTGTCCGAGAGATGTGCAAGGAATTCCCGGTGCTGGGTGAGGCCCCCAGCTAGCACTCTCCCTGCCTCCCTTCCCTGCAGCCCTGGGCAGGGTGCAGGGGACTTTGAGGCTTGGCCCCAAGAATGTTTTGTACTGATGGTGCAGGGGGAGAAGATGGTGGGAGGTCCCTGAAGAGGCCCCCCACCCAAAGTAGAGCTGATATTTGAAGGGGCCAATTGTGGGATTGGGGACCACGGTCAGGGAGCTATGCTGGGATGGAGGAGGGTGTACAAGCTGAAGCCCCTCTGTCCCCTGGTAGACTGCCTCTTCAGCATGCCTCCCTCCCTCCCATATACACATGCACACTCAGAGTCCTGCTGCTGCTCTAGGCTGGGCCAGATCCCTCATCCCTACGCCACCTGGTCTGTGTCCTGGGCTTCAGCAAGCCATGTCCTTGGGGTGAGGGCAGGCATCTCCTGCCAACTCTGTTCTTTGCCTTAGCTTTGCAGTGAGTGATACTCATGTACTCTGCACTCCACCCCCCACCCCCCACCCCCTTGGGGTTTGCCGCCTCTCGCTCCCACCCCCAGAGGCCTTGGCCAACCTGCTACTTTAAAAGCCAGATCTTGGGGATAGGCCGTCCATTCTGGAGCCTCCCGGGATGGAGTAATGGCCCTGAGAAAGCCAATGACAGAATCTATTTTCTTTGTAAAAATGTAGATTGAAAAGCCATGTGTATTTTCCTATGTGCTGCAGCTTACCTTCGGAAATAAATATAGGCATCTGGCAACTGGCTTCTCCATGTGATCCTGGTTGGGGGTGGGAGAGGATGTGGCAGGGCTAGGGCCTCAGGACCCAGTCACTCTAGCTGTCCTGACTTCTTCAGCCTGAGGCAGCAGTGACCCACCAACAGGCCTGGACTTCAAGGCCCCTTGAGCTCCATTCCAGCCTCTCTTCCCTGCACTCCCTCTTCTTCCAGGCCCCAGCCAATGGATGCCCCGTAGTCCATTTGCAGGAGACTGCCCCTCCTCCAGGCTTTGCTTACATCTTTCTCTTTGCCTGAATGCCACCCTTGTGTCCCCTGTTGAAACTTGACCATCCTTCATAACTGTTCTCAAATGAAGCAGTCCCCATGTTCAGCTTTGGCTTCCTTGAATGCCTGGGCCTCATCCAACCCTGGTTTCCTTCCTCATTTGTCATTGGGTCCAGCAAGATCCTCTCATTTTGCTACTTCAGCAGGGATTTGGTAATTGTGGTAGGGTTAATTTTGTTCTATGGTTTTAGGGCAGTTAGAGGCCAAAGTTGGGCAGAAACTCTTCTTTTTGTGGGCTCGCAAATTAACAAACAGGTTCTTGCCACAAATGGGGAGGACAGTTGAATCCACAGGTTGGCACCAGTCAGAAGGGGTTTTCATCAGTTCCTCTCATTTTTTACCTGAGATGACTATCATCACATGGTTCCATTTATCCAGAATGATTGACACTGATTTCCAATCTCAGCTTCTCATTGGGGTGCTCAAGTCAGGGAGGGGGGCACCAGGGCTTTGACCATCCTGCCCTATAAGGAGCTGATTATAGTCTGTTCTAAGTGAGATTAGATTTTAGTCCAGTAAGTTTGTCTAATAAGAGTAGGACAGGGGAGTTGTCATAGTACTGGATTCCATAAGGCTAATGGTAACAAGTGAAGAGCTAAGGGGGTAATGGACAATGGATTGGAGGTGTCAGTGAGGCCAAAGACCTGTTGGATAACTGAGCTGGCCAGTAATGGTGTTGTGGCCTGCCCTTACTCCAAGGTACATGTGGCTGGGAAGGGGGAGGGGGTGAACACAGGGTGGGGAGGAAAAGGCAGAAGCTGAGAGGCTGAGATGCCCAGAGGGTGGTACCTGCCTAAGCCTTTGCCCTCTGGTCTCGTGGCCTGCTCTCCCTCTGCCCCATGGCAGCATCAGATCCAGGTCTTTGGACACTCCCAGCTTCTCTAAGCCAGGACTTCCTGGTTAGACCCTTTAGTTTGGAGTTGTTGAGAGACAATGAGGATGAACCATGTGGGGGTCTTGCTGTGTTCCTAGGCTGGATTTTGAGGGAGAGGGAGAAACTATCATCCATACTTGGTTTTTCTTTACAGAGAACATTAGAAACTGCCACCAGGAGTGGAGCATGGAAGTACAGATGGGGAGGGGGCATGCAGGTGGGGAGGAGGAGACTGCCATGGGACAGCAACCACAAAGAATGGACAACAGTGGAGGCAGGTACAGTGGGGGAATCATGGACAGTCCCTGTCTGCAGTTGACACCCAGGGGTGTTGAGGAGCTCGGCTCTCCACAGGGAGCATCAGCTGAGTACAGTGCCAGCCCTAGTGGTGGGGAAAGGGGACTGGGATTGTATTTCTCTCAGCTAGTGTTCCTTTATGCCTCTGCACATTTGCCCACATGGCCTCTAAGGCCTGGGATGGCTCCTTTCTCCCTTGTGGATGTTGAGCTCCTTTTGATCATTCAAGGCTCTGCTAAGGCCTCTCCTACTCCAGGAAGCTTTCCCAGATCCCGAAGTTGGGTCAGGCACCTGCTAAGGGCCCTCAGCGTACGGCCACCACGCTCCCCGTAGTGCTGCGCCGGTCTTACTTCGTCGTTGGTGTCAGGTTCTGTGCCTTCCACTCACTAGACCCGGAAGGCGGGGGTCCTATCAGAACCACTCCCAGGGCCTCTCTCCTCCGGTTCCTGCGGTTCCTGCATCGAGTGGTCCACCCAGCGGAGTTTCCGCCTTTAGCATCTGCCGCACTCGCAGACATAAACCAGCAGCAACCCAGAACGTGTACCGGGTGCAGCACTGAGACACAGGGCGGGGGGGTGGGGGGGTTGTTCTTTAGATTCAGAGACGCGGGAGGGCACAACTGCAGCAGTGCCGCTGGACAGCTCTCCGCAGCCACGTGGAGCGCTCGGGAAGAGTGACTCACGGGAGCGGCGTCTCTCGGAAGCGAAGAACAGGAGGGGCGAGAGGATGCGCCGCCTGATTGGTTGGTGGTGATGTCATAGGTAGTTCCGGGAGGTCAAAAGTACTAGGTCAGGAGCTCTAGCTAGTTTGGAGCAGGATCCGCCCCATCCGGAGAGCCGCGCCCTGAGGAGCGTTCCGGGTCCTGGCCCTGCCTTGTCCTTCTGTCTCGGGACGCCCTCATCCCCCGCACATGGCGCTGCAGCCTGTTTTCGTTGCCGCCCTCTACGGACCAGCCCGCAGAGTGCCTCCTGGGTTATATGTCCCGGTTAGCCTGAAACTCTCGGAGTCCCCTGTCCCTAAACAATGAGTCCGCCGTGGGGGGCGGGGCCTCCCATTGTGCCAATAGAAACAATGACTCTCTGATTGGAACGCTCTGCCCTCCTCCTCCCTCCCCGCTCATCTTCTGCAAAGTCGCTCTGCCAGCACTGCCGATTGGTCAGCCAAGACTGGAGTGTGCCAGTAGCTGCACCGCACGGGGAGAGCTGGACTGAACCACGGGAGGAGGACTGGGACTCCGTGGGTTCCCTCAAGGGGTTAAGCGACGTGGTCGTGTCGGGCGAGAGGCGGAGATCTGGGAGAGCTGGGCTCGCAGCCGTGCGACCACGCCGGGCGCCACGTGGCGTCCCAGAGGCTTAGGACCTGTGGCCTGGTGAGGGGTGTAGCCTCCAATGAAGTAGCTTCCAGCCCGGGAATCCGCTGAGGGCCCTCGGGGCATGGAAGAGTCTGATCCCTGTCCCCGCAGACTCAGACTTGTCACCTCCGTCTCTGCTCCGCATGGGCGCTCCAGACAAGCAGATGATCTCGATATGTTTAATGAGTTAAAATTCGCTGTTCCAGCAGTTAAAGCTATTGTTCGGGCTGCTACCACCCCAGATCCCCGTCCATCGTCCCCGCCGTCCCTAGGATTCCACATGGTTCACCTGCCCAGGGTCATGAGAACGCTTTCTCGGCATGTACTGGACAACAAATTTTCAGACCAAAATCCAGGGCAAGGTTCTGGACTAGTTTTTAGGAAGTGGGGACAGGAGACCCGCAAGCAGAAGGAAGGCTGGGATACGACGAGGGTACAGCGCCAGAGGGTGAGGGAGGCGGGTGAGGGGGGTGGCGGCGAACCGGGAGGGCGGATCCAGAGGCGGCGAACCTCCGAACTCTATTCAGCACCGTGGGCAGCACCTCTACCCTCAATAAAGATGGCCGCAACAGCTTCGGTCTGCAGAGCTGCCATGCGCGACGGGTTGTACCACCGGGTTTGGGGTGTCCGGGCGGAGGTGGAGCGAACCATCGGGGCGACCGGGAGCCATGTTGGAGCGGCGGGAGGCGGCGGCAGCTGCAGGGATGCTGTGGTGGGGGCGGCAGGAGCTGGGGCCGTACGCCAAAGGGGCTCTGGCCGCGGAGTAGATGGTGCCCAGAGGGTGGCGGCGGTGCGGAGCGACAGGCCGAGGGGCGGAGGGCCAGGGCAGAGGCAGGGGCCCGGGAGGGGGCCCGCGCGGCTGGGCGGGCCCGGCGGGCCCAAGGCCTGGGCCTTGGCCTGAACGGGGGTTGGCGGAGGCCGTGCTGGGAGGCAGGGGGTAATGGCGAGGCGGCCGCCGTGGCGGGGTCTCGGGGGGCCGCCGACCCCAGTCCTCCCGCTCCTCCTCCTCCTCTCTTTGTTCCCCCTCAGCCGGGAGGAGCTGGGGGACAGCAGAGGCCCAGGGGCAGCTGCCGCTATGGGAACCCGGAGCGGCGGTGGAGTCTTAGTTCTTTGTCCCGAACCGCCCGGGGTCCAAGAGAATGGGGAGCCTGGCCTGGGAGTCAGGAAGCCGGTCTTTTTGGGCCTCCGAGGGGGAAGGCAAAGCGCCCGCAGTGTCCGAGGCACCCCTGAGCAGCCAGACGCGAGGCTGCGATCTGAGCATGGGGCCCAAACATTGAACAGCCGCGGGCGAGAAACAGGACCGGGACCAGGGTCTCTATTATGCTGGCGCCCGGAAGTCTCTTCATGTGGGCGGACAGGATCCTTGCAGAGAGGTGGGCTGTCGCCAGAGGCTCTGTTCCCAGGATTCCTGGGCCCTAGGGACAGTTTGCCCCTCCCTTCGGACCTTTTGGCTCGGCCTGGTGGCCCCAGGCCGGCGTCTTCCCCTGGAAACGCTGGGAGAGGTACCCACAAAAGGGTGGGAAGCGCGCGCTGCTTCGGAAAATTATGGGTGCCGGGGCACCAGGGTCAGGGCGAGAGAACTGCGACATCCCTGGCGAAGAGGAGAGCCCCTCGTCCGGACTGTCCTCCTTGGGTTGTGGGGTCAGGTCCCGGGTTAGACTCAGCACCGCGCACATCGAGGACAGCTCCCGCTCCGTATTCAGCACCGCGCAAGTCTCGGACAGCTCCTGATCCGGCGCCCGAGCGCATGCGCCCCCGCGGTCTGCTCCGCCGCCGCTTCCTTCCGCAGCGCCCCGGACCGCGCCCCCCGGGAGTGCTGGCGGAGCCAGGAACCTGGAGAATCCCCCCAGCAAGCCGGTCCCGCCCCCGTCGCGCCGCGAACCGCCACCCGCAGTTTCCGCAGTACAACTACCAGGCGTTGGTGCCCGAAAATGAGGTGGCGGGCACCTCGGTGCTACGCGTAGTGGCTCAAGACCCGGACGCCGGCGAGGCCGGTCGACTAGTCTACTCGCTGGCGGCGCTCATGAACAGTCGCTCGCTGGAGCTGTTCAGCATAGACTCGCAAAGCGGCCTGATACGCACAGCTGCCGCGCTGGACCGCGAGAGCATGGAGCGCCACTATCTGCGCGTAACCGCACAAGACCACGGCTCGCCGCGCCTCTCAGCCACCACCATGGTGGCCGTGACAGTGGCCGACCGCAACGACCACGCGCCAGTGTTTGAGCAGGCGCAGTACCGGGAAACGCTTCGCGAGAATGTGGAGGAGGGCTACCCCATCCTGCAGTTGCGTGCCACAGATGGCGACGCGCCGCCCAACGCTAACCTTCGCTACCGCTTCGTGGGGTCGCCCGCAGCGCGCGCCGCCGCCGCGGCTGCCTTCGAGATCGACCCGCGCTCGGGCCTCATCAGCACCAGCGGTGTGGTGGACCGCGAGCATATGGACAGCTACGAGCTGGTGGTGGAGGCCAGCGACCAGGGTCAGGAGCCCGGGCCGCGCTCGGCCACCGTGCGCGTGCACATAACCGTGCTGGACGAGAACGACAACGCGCCCCAGTTCAGCGAGAAGCGCTATGTGGCGCAGGTGCGCGAGGATGTGCGTCCTCACACGGTGGTGCTGCGCGTCACCGCCACCGACCGGGACAAGGACGCCAACGCACTGGTGCACTACAACATTATCAGCGGCAACAGTCGTGGTCACTTTGCCATCGACAGCCTCACGGGAGAGATCCAGGTGGTGGCGCCGCTGGACTTCGAGGCAGAGCGAGAGTATGCCTTGCGCATCCGGGCGCAGGACGCAGGCCGGCCTCCCCTGTCCAACAACACGGGTCTGGCCAGCATCCAGGTGGTAGACATCAATGACCATGCACCTATCTTTGTTAGCACACCCTTCCAGGTTTCTGTCCTGGAAAACGCACCCCTGGGCCACTCTGTCATCCACATTCAGGCAGTGGATGCCGACCACGGGGAGAATGCCCGACTGGAGTACTCCCTAACTGGTGTGGCACCTGATACACCTTTTGTGATAAACAGTGCCACTGGATGGGTCTCTGTGAGTGGCCCTCTGGACCGAGAGTCTGTGGAGCATTATTTCTTTGGTGTGGAGGCCCGAGACCATGGCTCACCCCCACTGTCTGCCTCAGCCAGTGTCACGGTGACTGTGCTGGATGTTAATGACAACCGGCCTGAGTTCACAATGAAGGAATACCACCTACGGCTGAATGAGGATGCGACTGTGGGAACCAGTGTGGTCAGTGTGACTGCTGTAGACCGTGATGCAAACAGTGCCATCAGCTACCAGATCACAGGTGGCAACACCCGGAACCGCTTTGCCATCAGCACCCAGGGGGGTGTGGGTCTGGTGACACTGGCTCTGCCACTGGACTACAAGCAGGAACGCTACTTCAAACTGGTGCTAACCGCATCAGACCGTGCACTTCACGATCACTGCTATGTGCACATCAACATCACAGATGCCAACACTCACCGACCTGTCTTTCAAAGTGCCCACTACTCAGTAAGTGTGAATGAGGATCGGCCAGTGGGTAGCACTGTGGTGGTCATCAGTGCCTCTGACGATGATGTGGGTGAGAATGCTCGTATCACCTATCTCCTGGAGGACAATCTGCCCCAGTTTCGAATTGATGCAGAATCAGGGGCCATTACGCTACAGGCCCCTCTGGACTATGAGGACCAGGTGACCTACACACTGGCCATTACAGCTCGGGACAATGGCATCCCACAGAAGTCAGACACCACTTATGTGGAGGTGATGGTCAATGATGTAAATGACAATGCTCCACAGTTCGTGGCCTCCCACTACCCGGGACTGGTCTCTGAGGGTGCCCCACCTTTCACAAGCGTCCTGCAGATCTCAGCCACTGACCGGGATGCTCACGCCAATGGCCGTGTCCAGTACACTTTTCAGAATGGGGAAGATGGGGATGGAGATTTTACCATTGAGCCCACATCTGGCATTGTCCGCACAGTACGGCGGCTGGACCGGGAGGCAGTGCCAGTGTATGAGCTCACTGCCTATGCAGTGGACCGTGGTGTACCCCCACTGCGGACTCCGGTCAGCATCCAGGTGACAGTGCAGGATGTGAATGACAATGCACCCATCTTCCCAGCTGAAGAGTTTGAGGTGCGGGTGAAGGAGAATAGTGTTGTGGGGTCAGTGGTGGCCCAGATCACCGCGGTAGACCCCGATGAAGGCCCCAACGCCCATATCATGTACCAGATTGTGGAGGGGAACATCCCTGAGCTGTTCCAAATGGATATCTTCTCCGGAGAGCTGACGGCACTCATTGACCTAGACTACGAGACTCGCCAGGAATATGTGATTGTTGTGCAGGCCACATCTGCCCCTCTGGTCAGCCGGGCCACTGTTCATGTCCGCCTGGTAGACCAGAATGACAACAGCCCTGTGCTCAACAACTTCCAAATCCTCTTCAACAACTATGTATCCAACCGCTCAGACACCTTTCCCTTGGGCATCATTGGGCGCATTCCAGCTTATGATCCTGATGTTTCCGATCACCTCTTTTACTCTTTTGAGCGTGGCAATGAGCTGCAGCTGCTGGTGGTCAACCAGACCAGTGGGGAGCTACGACTCAGCCACAAGTTGGACAACAACCGCCCACTAGTGGCCTCCATGTTGGTCACTGTCACAGGTGAGGGGCAGTGGGAAGGCAAGGGATCCAGTGACCCTATCCTGTCAGAGCCTCAGTCTGTGGCTCCATGGGGCACCCCAAATCAAAGAGGGATTTCCAAAAGAATCCCTCAAGCACTGTGTCCCAGCATCCCACCTAATAGGGACTCTGCATAGGTTCTTGTGAGTCTCCATAGAACCATAAAGATTCCAGGGCATCTAGCAGACTCCATAAAGACTGTAAAAATCTGCTATTCTGGGGACAGGCTGTACCCCACCCCACCCCTTGAAAGGCCTGGAATCCTGGGGTAATGCTTTGGAGGTCTCAGACAAAGCCAGCATGGGTCAATCATGCCATACCTCTTTTCAGATGAAGGGTCATTTTGGGTCTAGTCTGACCCTTACAGTCCAACCCAACCTGTGCAGGAGGGGGAAGCCAATAGATTAGTGGTCAGGAAGCATGGCTTACTCTGACAGCTTCTGAAAGAGAGTGGGCCCACATTGGCCTGGGTGCTGTCCAAGGGGCTGACTGAAGCTCTGTGCATCAGGAAAATAAGCAGAGGTCCATCTGCCTCCTTCCTGCCTCCACTGCCCCATGCTTTCACAAACCTCTCCCTAATGGGGAGGCGGGGTGGGGGGCGGGGGGCGGTGAGGGTAGGAGAAGCTCTTACTGTCCTGCCTACTACAGACTACAGAGGTTGGGGGGCAGGTTTTACTGGTGCTCATTCTCCAAGTCTGGAGCAAGGACTCCTGGTATTGCCAGAGAAGGCACAGCCTTCATTTGTCCCTCAGTTAATCCAGCAACCCTAGGGTCTGGGGACAAGGTGAATAAAGCATTCCTAGGGGTGGCCACTGAGATCACAGGATCCAGTCTGGGATGGCAGGCAGCTCACTGACTCATGAATGCTGGGGTGGGGAGTAAGTGGTGGAAGACCCTCCTGTGTCCTGTGTCCTGACCTCAGGGTTCTGAGAGATGGGGGTTGAGTGGTCACTGGCCCAAGGCCCCCTCTAGTGCCATGGGAGAGTAGTGTACTCACCCATGAGAGGTAAAGGGTGGGTGGTCCCTGATCTGGAACCCTCCTTGTTTCCTGGAGGGAATGTTTTGTTGGTTCTGTTCTGCTTGGAAGAGGAGAATGGGTGGCCAGTGGTCCTGGCTCCTCTGTATTCTGAGTGAGGGTGGCCTACTGACATGATAATTTGGGGAGGGCCCCTCTTGTGTGCTGTTTGGGGAAGCGACTTCCTGAGGCATAGGTGCTGTGAGGGTTTCTTGCTCCCTGACCCAGACTCCTCCTTATGTGGGTGGAAGAAGCAGCAGCTTGTTGACACCTTGATGCTGGGGGAGCTGGTGGTCACTAGCCCCAGCCCTCTTGTGTCCCAAGGAGGGAACACTACTGACCCTAGGCTGACTGCTGCCACTACCCCGTCCACAGATGGCCTGCACAGCGTGACGGCACAGTGCGTGCTGCGTGTGATCATCATCACGGAGGAGCTGCTGGCCAACAGTCTGACCGTGCGCCTCGAGAACATGTGGCAGGAACGCTTCCTGTCGCCGCTACTGGGCCACTTCCTCGAAGGTGTGGCCGCCGTGCTCGCCACGCCCGCGGAGGACGTCTTCATTTTCAACATCCAAAACGACACGGATGTAGGGGGCACTGTGCTCAACGTGAGCTTCTCGGCGCTGGCACCGCGCGGGGCCGGGGCGGGTGCTGCAGGACCCTGGTTCAGCTCGGAGGAGCTGCAAGAGCAGCTGTACGTGCGCCGCGCCGCACTCGCTGCTCGCTCTCTACTCGACGTGCTGCCTTTCGACGACAACGTGTGCCTGCGGGAGCCCTGTGAGAACTACATGAAGTGCGTCTCCGTGCTGCGCTTTGACTCGTCCGCTCCCTTTCTGGCCTCGGCCTCCACGCTCTTCCGACCCATCCAGCCCATCGCCGGCCTGCGCTGCCGCTGCCCGCCGGGCTTCACGGGCGACTTCTGTGAGACAGAGCTCGACCTCTGCTACTCGAACCCGTGCCGGAACGGCGGCGCCTGCGCACGGCGCGAGGGCGGCTACACCTGCGTCTGCCGTCCGCGCTTCACCGGTGAGCCGAGCATACGGCGCGGGGCTGGGGACGGGGCCAGAGCTGGGTGAGCCTAAGTCAACCCGGGGGTCGGGGGAGCCGGTAAGGAGTGTGCATCATCGTGGAGCCAGCATGGGCTGTTGTGGGCCGCGGTTAATTAGAGCCTGTCCAGAGGTCGCCTAGAGCCCCGCGAAGGAATAGTGGCCTTGGGCAGGGTTGATGCTATGAAGGAGGCGTGGCTGTGTTCAGGGTACGTGATCGTGGACAGGGCGAGACTACGGGGTGGGCGTGGGGGTGGGGCGGGGCCCGACCTATGGAGACGTGTCCACCGGGTCCTTGGAGGAGGCAGCTTTGGGAGATGCGGCCCCGCTCTTGCAGGGGTGGGGCGTGGTGGAGGCCGCCTCTGACACGGCTTGGTCCCCAGGCGAAGACTGCGAGCTGGACACGGAGGCCGGACGCTGCGTGCCGGGCGTCTGCCGCAACGGGGGCACCTGCACCGACGCTCCTGACGGCGGCTTCCGCTGCCAGTGCCCGGCGGGCGGCGCCTTCGAGGGTCTCCGCTGCGAGGTGGTCGCGCGCTCCTTCCCGCCCAGTTCCTTCGTCATGTTCCGCGGCCTGCGGCAGCGCTTCCACCTTACGCTGTCCCTCTCGTAGGTGCCCGCCCCGCGTCTCTGCACGTCTGGGTCCTGACGCCCTAATGCGTCTCCCCACGGTTCCTACCTGAAAGACCCTGACTCCGATTCTTGACTTCCCCTTCCTGACGCCCCGCTCCGATGTCTCAGTGCGTCATCGTCTCTGATGTCACTGCACTGCTCTGGCGTCACCCACCGATCCCGAGCTCCATTTTCGTTTCCACTCACCCCAGCTGGGGCGGACACCCCGCGAATCTTCCCGTCGCAGGGATGGTGGGTGTGAATTAGTGCACAGCTCCTGACATGTCCCGCCCTTCCCACCCAGGTTTGCAACAGTGCAGCCTAGCGGGTTGCTTTTCTACAATGGACGCCTGAATGAGAAGCACGACTTCCTGGCCCTGGAGCTTGTGGCTGGGCAAGTGCGGCTCACATATTCCACGGGTGGGTGCCCCCACGGGACGTGTGTGTGTGTGGGGGGGGTGGATCAGTGGGTGCATGTGTATGTGGTGTGGTTGGGAGGAGGGGTGAAAGCCCTATATTCCTGCGGATTTGCCTCATTGCACAGCTGAGCACACCTCTGTGCCAAACAACAGTGAGGCCTGAGCCATTCCCTGTGGAAAAGGGCATCTCTCCAAGAAGTGTGTGCTGCTTTTATCTCTCCAAAGGCACTCTGGTCCAGTCAGGGTGGTGAACAGTGAGGGAAGTAATCTGGCCACATCCAGGTTGACCCTGGGATTGGCTGTGCCTACATGACTGGGGATGATCTGACTCAGAAGCTCCGGAAAACCCTCCATACACATACCTCCCACAGGTGAGTCCAACACAGTGGTCAGCCCCACAGTTCCAGGGGGCCTGAGAGATGGACAATGGCACACAGTGCATCTGAGATACTACAACAAGGTAGGCACTGTCACTGGCATGGGAGTTTGGGGAGGAACTGGGATGCCAAGTTCTGCCCCTCAGTGGTCACCCTGGGGGCCTTGTTGATTCCTGTGCCTGGGTCCCTAGCCCCGGACAGATGCCCTAGGTGGTGCCCAGGGCCCCTCCAAGGACAAGGTGGCTGTGCTGAGTGTGGATGACTGTGATGTGGCTGTGGCCCTGCAGTTTGGGGCTGAGATTGGCAACTACTCATGCGCAGCTGCGGGCGTGCAGACGAGCTCCAAGAAGTGAGGCCCCCAACCCCTGGTCCCCATGCCCTCTGCCTGCCAAAGCCCCCTCCAACCCTTCATATACCCTGCTCCTCACCTTAGCCTGACAAACTTCCCTTCTTTTCCCCTAAACCACCAGACTTCCATCTCCTTTCTGATACCCTCAAAGTCTACCTCATCTTAACCTCCACCCTGTATTCTATCCCAAACTCCCCACTCCCCTACACTGTCCCCAGACACCCAAGTCCCCCCAAAGTTTCCACTCCCCACCCTGGTCTCTCTAATGCCCCATCACTCCACCAACTGCTAAATCCCATACCCAATCCCCAGACTCGCTGCTTTTCCATCCCTACCCAAACACCCAAATGCCCTACTCCTTCATCCTAATCCTCCACCTCAGCTCCCCTCCCTTTCCCCAGAACATCTTTCTTTCATGAGACCCCCTTACAGCCCTCAAATTGAATGAAGTAAGGCCCCCAACCCCCTTCCCCGGCTTGAACTCACCCCACCCAATCACCCTACCCTCTGAGTCCCATCTCCCACTTCCTATGGCTCCCAGGAGCAACCCCACCCCAGCCCCAATCCCACCAGTGACCTGGACCCCTGACCCCCAGGTCCCTGGACCTGACAGGTCCCCTGCTCCTGGGGGGTGTCCCCAATCTCCCCGAGAACTTCCCCGTGTCCCACAAGGACTTTGTCGGCTGCATGCGGGACCTGTACATCGATGGCCGCCAAATGGACATGGCGGCCTTCGTCGCAAACAATGGCACCATGGCAGGTAGGCCTGTCACTCCCACCAGCCCCACCCATGACTCTGCCCTCACAATGGAGAGGGGGTTGGAAGGCTGCATGGCATGACCTCAGATCTCATCTCACCATGGTCTCATTTGATGGCAAATATCATGTCACAGCTCAGCCTTTAGGGCCCAACTCCTACCAACCCTGAGAGAACATGGGGTTGAGATCATGGCCCCTCTTGCTCCCTCTGAATCCCTACAGCATGTCCAACATTCATGCCTGGCCCCACCCCACCCCCATGGTCTCACATTGCCCATGTGTCTTTCTCCCCCAGGCTGCCAGGCCAAGCTGCACTTCTGTGACTCGGGCCCCTGCAAGAACAGTGGCTTCTGCTCAGAGCGCTGGGATGGCTTCAGCTGTGACTGCCCCGTGGGCTTCGGTGGCAAAGACTGTCGGCTCAGTGAGTAGGCAGCATGGGCAGGGGGGGCCTGCAGTGTAAGGTATGTTCCTCAGGTGGGGCCTGTGACACTGCTTCTCTTATCCCCTCAGCCATGGCCCATCCCCACCATTTCCGTGGCAACGGCACCCTGAGCTGGGACTTTGGAAGTGACATGACTGTGTCTGTGCCATGGTACCTGGGGCTGGCATTTCGGACGCGGGCGACACAGGGGGTCCTGATGCAAGTGCAGGCTGGGCCACATAGCACACTTCTCTGTCAGGTGTGCCTACCTTCTTGACCCCTCCCTGGGCCCTCAGCTCTCTGACCACCCAACAGCACTCCTGTGGGTTTAGGCCTATGAGACAGCCTACTTTTTCTGCCAGGTATACTGACCTCACCTGGCCTTGCTCTGGACCCTGGTCCTGTTCCTTGATCTTCTTCCCCACCATGATATCTTCTGCAAGTGCAGGGCACCAGCACAGCTCCCTCTTGTGCCAGCTGCACCAACTCACAACTTCTTGTCCTGACCTCTGTCCCCTTACCACACTATTAGCTGTGTGGTGTCTCCTGGCACAGTGCTCTCCTGTCCTGGGTATGGCCTCGACTCCATTGTTTTGACCACTGATACTCCTGACCTCTGAGCCACTTCATCTCACCTCCTGACACTTATAGTCCCAACCCAGCTTGGCGCTCTGACCCCATGACTTTCCCTCTCTACCCACAGCTGAATCGGGGTTTGCTGTCTGTGACAGTGACCAGGGGTTTGGGCCATACCTCCCACCTCCTGCTGGACCAGGTGACTGTCAGTGATGGCCAGTGGCATGATCTGCAGCTGGAGTTGCAGGAGGAGCCAGGTGGCCGGCGAGGTCACCATGTCCTCATGGTCTCACTGGACTTTAGTCTCTTCCAGGTCTGACTTCTGACTCATTCTCAGGCTCCCATCCAGACTCACCTCATTTGACCCCACCTCTAGCCCAGCTCCTCTCAGCTCCCTCTACTGCACCCACTCTGATGTTCTTCCCTCAGGCCCCCTCCTCATATCCCTGTTCTGAGCCTACCCTGCCAACCAAGGTGATACACTATCAGGCCCCCCTCGTATCAGGGAGGTCACCCAGATTTCTGAGCTGGTTTTGGGGTACCTCTGCCACTATCACTTTGCCCAATTTCTGGAAGCCCCTTCTGGTCTCTGCTCCCCAGATCAGGATCATGGAATTTCAAGGTCATTCTAGGTCCAGGAGGGGAGAACCTGTCTGAGCCCAGCTCTGGACCAAAACTGCCTTGCCACCCCATCCCATGCCCAGCAGGTCCTCCATGCTTGGGAACATCTCATACCCAGATCATTTCCCTGGTACAGGGGGACAGAGCATGTTTGTGCAGGGCTAGGACAAGGCCCAGATTGACCCTGGGATGGGGGAGGGGTCTGACAGGCCTCCCCGCCTCCAGTGCTGACCTCCCCCTCCCCTAGGACACCATGGCCATGGGGAGTGAGCTGCAGGGCTTGAAGGTAAAGCGACTCCATGTGGGAGGACTGCCCCCCAGCAGTGCGGAGGAGGTTCCTCAGGGTCTGGTTGGCTGTATCCAGGTAGGGGTCAGCATGGGCACATGCTATGGGGGCATTAGAGTCAGAGATTAGAGCTCAGAAGCTTTTTGGGACCTGAAAATCTGTACTCAAGGGGATATTGGCATGAGGCAGGGTGACCTGGAGCCTGCATGGTGTCTGAGGACTTTCTGTGGTGTCAGAGGTCAGAGTCTAGGTTAGATTATCAAGGTCACTAGGGGTCCCTTGCAGGGATTGAATTGGAGATGTCAGGATTAGGGTCTGGGATGCTTTTTTTGGTGGTGGGGGGAGGTCTGGGGTCATCAGATCAGGTGTCAGGGGTCATCAGACCAGGTGGCTAGCTCAATGATACTTGGGGCTGAGGTGCCTTGATGTGCGTCTCACCCCTTGCTGGCTGTGTCCACAGGGGGTATGGATTGGCTCCACACCTTTGGGGTCCCCAGCCCTGCTGCCCCCCAGCCACCGAGTGAATGCAGAGCCTGGCTGTGTTGTGACCAATGCCTGTGCATCTGGACCCTGCCCAGCGCATGCCGACTGCCGAGACCTCTGGCAGACCTTCTCCTGTACCTGCCAGCCAGGTGGGGCCTTGAGAGAGTTTGGGGAAGGATGGTCTGGGCAGGAACCAGAGGTCCATGGTGAGGACTTGGGGGCCTGGGGAGCTTACAGGAGGCAGGACTGAGAAGAAGTTTCTGCTCTCCAAGCTCTGGCCAGTGTCCTGATCTTCCCAACACAACCCACCCTGCAGGTTATTATGGTCCAGGCTGCGTGGACGCCTGCCTCTTGAACCCCTGTCAGAACCAGGGGTCATGCCGGCACCTCCCAGGAGCCCCCCATGGTTATATCTGTGACTGTGCAGGTGGCTATTTTGGGGACCACTGTGAGCACAGGTGAGGGCTGGGGTTGAAGACGATGGGGAGACCTGATTCAGGAGTCACTGAGATGTCACTGAGGCATCTCACTGGTTGTCCACCCCCAGGATGGACCAACAGTGCCCCCGGGGCTGGTGGGGGAGCCCAACCTGTGGCCCCTGCAACTGTGATGTTCACAAGGGCTTTGACCCCAACTGCAACAAGACGAATGGGCAGTGTCGCTGCAAGGTACGCCTGGATCCTGACCCCTGACCTTTTAACCCTTCTCCGGACATGATCTGTGATTCTTATCCAGCTTGCTGATCTCTGCCACCCAAGTTGGGCCCTGGCCTCTTACCCCTGTCCTGAGACCTAAGTACCAGCTCTCATCCTTGAACCCTGACCCTCCCCTTGCCTTTCATTTGAGGCCCAAGTCTTCCTTCTAGTCTGTGAGTACTGTTCTTTGACCCTTTCCCTTGACTTCACTCTTTCCCCAAACCAAAACCTGAGATCCCCTACCTTAAGAGCTGACCTCTGACCTTAGGCTCCTGACCCATCCTCAAACAGGAGTTCCACTACCGACCGCGGGGCAGCGACTCATGCCTTCCATGTGATTGCTACCCTGTGGGCTCCACCTCGCGCTCATGTGCACCCCACAGTGGGCAGTGCCCCTGTCGCCCAGGAGCCCTTGGTCGCCAGTGCAACAGCTGTGACAGTCCCTTTGCAGAAGTGACAGCCAGTGGCTGCCAGGGTGAGCAGGTTCCCCCCCAGTTCCACATGTAGAGGGCTGGCTCTGGCATACCGCCACCGAGTATCAGTGGTGTGCTTGGCTCCTTGGGTAGGGACGCGGGGAGGCTTCTTCTGAAGGAGAACACTTACGCCCAGGAAACCCTACATTTGATGCCAATACTTTGCTTACTTGTCACAGAATCTAGGCTGGCCTTACCTCCTAGCAGGCCAGCTCCTGTGAGGCCAGCGGGGGAATGGTGGGCAGCGGGGTGGGCTGGGTAATAGAGGGCTGCGGATTCGGCAGCCTGGCCACCTGGCCCAGCACCTCTTCTCTCCCCAGTGCTCTATGATGCCTGCCCCAAGTCCCTGAGAGCTGGTGTTTGGTGGCCCCAGACCAAGTTTGGCATCTTGGCCACGGTACCCTGTCCCAGGGGGGCTCTGGGTGAGTATATGGGAGGCAGAGGGTGGGGGTGGGCCTGTGCTCTGACTGCTGGAGCCACCCCTTCTCCTGATCTGGGTGGCCAGGGAACAGGAGTGGGGTGGGGGTCCATGTGGGTCCCTTGCCCTCTCTGACCTCTTAGGAGCTCTGGGTCCCTCCCCGTTCCCTCACTGAGCCTCCATCTGTTTCTCTTGGCTTCTGGGCAGGATTGCGGGGTACAGGTAAGGGGTACGTGTTTGCACAGGTGCGCTGCCCCCTCCCACTGCCAGAGCTTTTGCAGACCCCTCCCCACTGCCTGAGATCTCTAGGTCTTTAACTGCTGCCTGAGGTCCCTGCAAATCCCACCCTGCTGTCCAAGGTTTCTAAAAGCTACTCCCAACTGCCCGAAGTCCCTGGAGGCCACTTCCTGTTGTCTGAGGTCCCCAGAGGCCCTTCTCTGGTATCTGAGGTTCTCACAGATGCCTCCTCACTGCCTTAGGACCCTGCAGTTGCCTCTTTGCTGCTTGAGATCCTTGCAGATCCCTTCCCAGTTCCTGAGGTCCCTACATACCTCTCCCTATTTCCTGAGGCCACAACACCACTGAGGGTCCCTCCGCATTGCTTGAGTTCCCTGCAGAACCTTCCCTGCTGCTTGAGGTCTCTGACATGGCCGGTCAGAGAATTGTCTGTGTACGCATGCTCATGTGTGTCTATGTGTGCGTCTGCACGCATCTGTCTCTCTTGTGGGGAGGGTTTTGTGTTTAAGTCAGGTTTCCTTTTGCTGGTGACCTTGAGCTCCCTTGGGGCCCAGGTCAATTCTTCTTATTCAGTTCTCCATCCCAATCCCACAGACAAGGAGAGGGATTGTGGAAAGTCATCACTGGGGCAGTTAAAACTTGTGTGTGCCAACCCTCCTCCCTACCCCCACCTCACTTTGGTTGCAGAATACTCATGGGAGACTTCATCTATGTTGTTGTGTGTGTGTTTTTGTGAAAGAGGATTGTTTATCTGTGCGCTTGTCCTGGTCCGTGCGTCTGTGTGTGTGCAGTATGAGTATCAGTGTGCCTGTGTGCTTGGCCCTGAGCCACATGTGAGTGTGTGTGGAGGGGCGTGCCTGTGGCCTGCCCGTGTGCTCTCCTTCATATGACTGGTGGTTCAAGATAGTCCACAGGCCCCTGGGGAATTGACTGACAAGGAGCTGGGGCCTGCCTGGACTAGGGGCTGGGACTGCTACATCCAAGGGTCCAGCCACAAATGCCTACAGCTCTGGCCTCTGCCCAGCTCCCCTTGGCATAGGGGAGGGTGCCAATTTCTCAGCAAAGGTGTCCTGACCCCAGGCCTGACCAGGGTTGCCTGCCCCAGGTGCTGCCACGAGGCTGTGTGACGAGGACCAGGGCTGGTTGGAGCCTGACCTCTTCAACTGCACATCCCCTGCCTTCCGAGAACTCAGCCTGCTGGTGAGACTCCGCCTAGATCTTGCCCTGCATCCCAGACTTCTCCTGCCCCCAGCCTACTTCCTGGGCTGTTTGTGATTGCCCTTTAATCCAGTCAAACCTTTCCCCTGAGAAGCTTTCAAGAAGGGCCTGAGAGACCACCATCATCTTTGTTTTGGTAGTTGGATGGCCTAGAGCTCAATAAGACAGTCCTGGATACCGTGGAAGCCAAGAAGCTGGCTCAGCGGCTGCGGGAAGTGACCAGCCATACTGATCACTACTTTAGCCAAGATGTCCGAGTCACTGCCCGCCTGCTGGCCCACCTGCTGGCCTTCGAGAGCCATCAGCAGGGCTTTGGGCTGACAGCCACGCAGGACGCCCGCTTCAACGAGGTGTGGCTGCCTGCTCTGCTCCAGGCCCTCTGACCCCCCGTTTCCCCAGCCCTGGCCACCTAGCCCCATCCCCTGGCCCCAGCACCTCCTGGCCCTTCCCCTCTCCCAAATCTGATCCCCAGTTTATCTCCCTGCTGACCTCTGGGGGAGCAAAGGCGCGGGGTTTCTCCTCTTCCATTCACTAACGCTGTGCCCTTGCCTGCTGGTGCCTCTCAGTCCAGACCCCTCAGCCCTGCCCTGTCCCCTCACACGCCCTCACCACCTGACTGAGCCCAACTCTATTTCTCTCCTCCCAGAATCTGTTATGGGCGGGCTCTGCACTGCTTGCTCCAGAGACCAGGGACTTGTGGGCGGCACTGGGTCAGCGGGCCCCTGGGGGCTCCCCAGGCAGTGCAGGGCTGGTTCGGCATCTGGAGGAGTACGCGGCCACACTCGCAAGAAATATGGAGCTCACCTACCTGAATCCTGTGGGACTGGTGACACCCAATATCAGTGCGTGGCAGGTGGGGTGGGGAGGGCAGGGACCTGAAGGGCCAAGGGGCTGGACGTTGTGGATGCCATTAGTGCCTGATGGGCAGGGTGGGCAGGAGGCTGTGCTGCCACCTTCAATGACGATGGCAAGGAGCCTGTGGGTTGTGGGACTTGGGTGCAAGATGGCGGTGGGGAGACTGTGACCATCAGCACAGGGAGGAGGGTCCTCCATGGCCCTCATCCCTCTTCCGCCCTTGGCAGTGCTCAGCATCGACCGCATGGAGCACCCCAGTCCAGCCCGGGGATCCCATTGCTACCCCCGCTACCACAGCAACCTCTTCCGGGGTCAGGATGCCTGGGACCCTCACACCCATGTGCTGTTGCCTTCCCAGTCTCCACGGCCATCCCCACCTGAAGGTGAGAGCCCTGGGGTGACCCCTAGGCCAGGCCCTAGCCCTCTGGTCCCCTCAAGTCAGACACCACATTGTCTTCCTGACAACCCTTCTGTTCCCATACCTCCCCCCACATCAGTCCCCCTATATGAGACTTGCCCACATCAACCCTCTACCCTGCCCTCGCCACAGACCTCCCTTTCCCACATCTTCTTCTGTTAACACAGATGACTATTCCAAGGCTTGACTATTCAAGGCTAAGCCCTGGGAAGCTTGTGCCCCCTCATGGAGCTCCTGGTCTCCCCCTTGCCCAGTTCTGGTCCTACAGGAAAGAGACTTGATGCTGGGTTGGTTTCAGAGATGGGTTGGTGGGTGCTCAGCATCAGAAGTCACTCAGGGGCTCCTCCCCATCCCCTGGCAGTTCCACCCACAAGCAACATCAACATGGAGAATTCCACGGCCTCCAGTGTGGTCCCCTCGCCAGCCCCCCTGGACTCTGAGCCTGAGCCTGGGATCTCCATTGTCATCCTCCTCGTTTACCGCACTTTGGGGGGGCTGCTCCCTGCCCAGTTCCAGGCTGAACGCCAGGATGCCAGGTACCACAAGAGTGGGGTACCCCCAGACCCCTCGCCCCTGAGCTTCCCTGCAAGTTTCTACCCAGCCCAGCATCTCCTCTTTTGGTAGGCAGGTGAGCAGGGGCACAAACATACAGAGACATTCCTGGCCTTGTTCAGGTCCCCTACGAATCATGTTCCCTGGAGTTGTACAAAGTGGCAGATGTGGAGGCGCAGCCAGGGGCAGTCACATACAGGAGAGGTACCGGAAGAGACAAGCCAAACAGATGAGATAGGCCACTTGATAGGGGTGGGTGGGAGAGGCAAATAGGCACAAACTCCAGTCTGGATGATGGGTCTGGGAGCTCCTCTACTGCCTGAGGAAACCCACCATTTCTGCAGGACCCTAGCCCCTAGACCCCTGGTCTGGGAGCAGCATCGCCCAGCAAAAGCTGGAGGGGTTGTCAGAAGCAGCCCAGGGTCAGACGTAACAAGTAGCGTAAGGGCAGGACAGGAGCTTGGAGAGGTCAGCGGTGTCCAAGCCCAGGTGGTGTGTCTCCTCAGGCTCCCCCAGAACCCTGTCATGAACTCCCCGGTGGTGAGCGTGGCTGTGTTCCGTGGGCACAACTTCCTAAGTGGTCTCCTCGAGTCCCCGATCAGCCTTGAGTTCCGCCTGCTACAGACTACGAACCGGAGCAAGGCCATCTGTGTGCAGTGGGACCCGCCTGGCCCGTGAGGACCACTACTCCAGAAATCCCTGGTTCCCCTGTTAGCTCCTGGGAGGCCAACTGATAGTCCCAGCCCATTCCCGGGGCTCCCATGAATGCCCCTGTGCAGCCAGGCCCCAGAGGAATGCTGTTCCCCCACCTTAGGCCCCCTCAGCCCCTCCACGATCTCTCACAAATCCCCACTGGCAGGGGCTTTCTTCCCAGAGGGGCTGGGAGGTCTAACTGCTCTGTGGCCTCAGGGCGGACCAGCACGGCATGTGGACCGCGCGGGACTGTGAGCTGGTACACAGGAACGGGTCCCACGCACGGTGTCGCTGCAGCCGGACGGGCACCTTCGGGGTTCTCATGGATGCCTCCCCCCGCGAGGTGAGGCTGCATTCAGAGTTCCGCTGGTGCAGGAATCCAAGGGGGCAGGAGGGCTCTGCCCGACTCCCCAGTGACCCTCCCTGCCCCCACAGCGGCTAGAGGGTGACCTGGAGCTACTGGCCGTGTTCACCCACGTGATGGTGGCAGTGTCTGTGGCAGCGCTGCTGCTGACGGCGGCCGTCCTGCTGAGCCTGCGCAGCCTCAAGTCCAACATGCGTGGGATCCATGCCAACGTGGCAGCTGCCCTGGGGGTGGCAGAGCTCCTGTTCCTACTGGGGATCCACAAGACGCACAACCAGGTGCAGGGTCAGGGCCGGGGCCCTGTGTCCTGATGACCTCACCTGGCCCCAGGAGGGCCTGGGGCCTAAGCTCAGGGCCAACTCTCAGGGATGCTGAAGGTGGGATCAGGGTTAGGGGCGGGGTGCTGTGGTTTAGGGGTCAAGGGTGGGAAGCAAGTGCCTGGGGTGGTGGGGGTCAGAGGTGGTGCCAGGCAGGAGAGGTCCTGATGCCCTCCACCCCACCCCCAGCTGGTGTGCACTGCAGTCGCCATCCTCCTGCACTACTTCTTCCTCAGCACCTTCGCGTGGCTCCTTGTGCAGGGGCTGCACCTCTACCGCATGCAGGCTGAGCCACGCAACGTGGACCGCGGCGCCATGCGCTTCTACCACGCCCTGGGCTGGGGTGTTCCTGCAGTGCTGCTGGGTGAGGGCCCCACCCAAGGCTGTGACTCCCTACCTCCACCCAGCCCATGGGGCAGACCCCTGACCCTATCCCCCAGTCCTGATCATGACCCCCAACCTCCACCCCCTGTGCCATCTGCTCGGGGTAGGCGTCTGCTCCACCCTCACCTCCATCTTCCCCCAGCCGTGGGAGTTAACAGCAGCTCTGGAACACACTCCCTTGGCCCTCCCCTCCCCCTTTCCCCAGGCCTCGCTGTTGGCCTTGACCCTGAGGGCTACGGGAACCCTGACTTCTGCTGGATCTCAATCCACGAGCCCCTTGTCTGGAGCTTCGCTGGCCCTGTGGTCCTTGTCATCTTGGTGAGTGGCCCACATGCAGCGCTGCCTGTGTGCCTCCCTCGGGGCCCTGCAGGCGGCCTGGACTCAGCCTCGGTTTCTGGTTTCTGGTCACTGAGCAACCACTCCCTATTCAAATGGCCTGGAAATGGGTGGCATGGGGTCAGGGACTCGAATGCCCCTGTCTTTCTGGGTCTGTCTCCTTGACACCATCTCTCAGCATGTCAGCCCCCCTGAGAGTTCCCTAACTGACTCTGTGACTCTAAGCCCCTCTGTTTCTAATTTCTGTCTCTGTGTGTGTGTGTGTGTGTGTGTGTGTGTGTGTGTGTGTGTGTTTCTCACCGGCTGTATCTCTCCGTGTGTCTTGGTCTCTCTCTGTCCCTGTCCCTGTCTATCTCTACCTCTCACTATCTCTCTTTGTCTCTCACTGTCTCTGTCTCTCTCTGCCCTGCCTCGGCCCCACACATCCGGCTGTGTGTCCAGATGAATGGGACCCTGTCTCTCCTCGCGGCCCGCACCTCCTGTTCCGCTGGGCAGAGGGAGGCCAAGAAGACCTCTGTGCTGTGAGTCGGCTGACTGGGGATTCTCAGGATGACAGCCCCCTCCCGGGTGGGGTCTGGGGTCCCTGGAGCAGCCCTGGTGCCGGCTGGGCTCCAGATTCCAGCTCGGAGGATGAAGTCATGCCCACGGCCTGTCGTCCATCTCCTGCCCTCGCCTTACTCTATGGCCCCCAAATGTGCTTCTGCCCTGTTGTCTCTCCTTGTGCCCTGGGTCTCTCCAGTGTTTCCCATGTCCTGGGTGCCTCACCTTGCAGACCCACTTATCTTCCATGTTTTCTCTCATAACCCCAAAACTCCTGTGTGTTTTCTCCATGTCTCCTCATGGCTCCCTGAGTGCTCTCCTGGTTCTTTCTGTCTGACCTCCCATCTCCCCCTAGCGTCTTCCCGAGGTCCCCCCCATGTTCCTGTGTGAATTCTCTTTCTTCCATGCCCCCTGCGTGTCCCCTGCATCTCCTCCTATGTCCCTTGCATGTCCCCTGCCTGACCCCTGTGTGTCCTCCCGTGTCCCCCCACTGTATCTGCAGCAGGCACCTTCGAAGCTCCTTTCTGCTCCTTCTGCTGGTCAGTGCCTCCTGGCTCTTTGGCCTCCTGGCGGTCAACCACAGCATCCTGGCTTTCCACTACCTCCATGCTGGACTCAGTGGCCTCCAGGTAACTCTGGCACCCCTCCCTCAGCCCAGACCCAGATGGGGCTTCAGCAGGCTGGGTCTGACCCCCAGGTGGATGACTAATGCCAGGCTGGGTGCTGACCCCAGGCTGGGCACTGACCCTGGATTGACCTTCACCAACAATGGGGCTCCTTGCCCCTTGCTGATCCATTCTGACATTTGCTGACTCCGGTCACTCATGTCACACTGACGTCTCACTGCCCTTGCTGACTTTTCCTGACTCCCTTTGAGCCCCCCTTGGACTCATCACCAACTCACACTAACCATCATTGACTTCGCAGTCCCACCATGACTTATGCTGACCCCTAACTGACCCTCAAGGTGGCCCTACCCTGACCTTCTCTGACCTCATTCTGATCTCTCAGTGACCTTCACTGACCTTTCGTTGACTCCACACTCCCCCTTGGCAACCCATAGGGCCTGGTGGTGCTGCTGCTTTTCTGTGTCCTGAATGCAGATGCACGGGCTGCCTGGACACCAGCCTGTCTGGGCAGGAAGGCAGCGCCTGAGGAGGCGAGGCCAGCACCTGGGATGGTGAGAGGTGGCCAGGGCTAGGGAGCAGGCTGGGGGGCCCTGAGATGCCAGAATTTGAGGCCTTTGCAGGGCTGACTCACGCTCCTGTCCCATCCCCGTCCCTCAGGGGCCTGGGGCCTACAACAACACGGCCCTCTTCGAGGAGAGCGGCCTCATCCGCATCACTCTCGGTGCCTCCACTGTCTCCTCAGTGAGCAGTGCCCACTCGGGCCGGGCCCAGGACCAGGACAGCCAGCGGGGCCGTGGCTACCTCAGGTGGGTGGATGGCCTCCTCGTGAGGGGGACGCTGGGCCAGGCAGGGCGGAGGGGGCAGTGAGAAGGGCTTTCTGGGGCTGTCTCTCTGGCCTATGGGAGTTGGTGACCATGGGGCTGAGGGGGACAGGGCGGGTCTCTGGGGGCCTGGGATTGGTGTAGAGGCAGCATTTGCTGAGGCAGTGACTGCAGGGGGGTGGTTTGTAGCAGGTGGACTTGAGTCTAAGAGGCTATGCCTTGGGCCCCCAGGGTTTGAGGGAGACACACGCAGGACAGTGAAATGCTCAAGTTTGGATTGGGTCAGAGAGCTTCCGGATGGGGGGGTGGGATAGAGAAGCACCATGAAGCTGGCCCCTTGTCTCCTGCTTTATCGTGAGGTCTATGTTACTTCCACTCCAAAGGGAAACAAGCCCTTGGGCCAGGACCTGGTCATTTTCTCCTCTGAAGAGGCAGAGCTGGAACCCTCTGGCCAGCCATGGGCTCAAACTGCCCCTCATGAGGGGTTGACATCACAAGGTCCTAGGGATGGTAGTGCCACCCAATCTGTGCTATCTGGCTCCGTGAGCCAGAGCCTGGACCCTTCCTGCTGCCTGGGCCCAGATGCCTTCTGCCACCATCCCAGGGATGCCCTCAGGGCCATTCCACATGCAGCTGGCCGTGCACTCACAGACACCCTGGCCCTCCTCTCTGATGGGGTCTCCTGCATATCCAGGGACAATGTCCTGGCTCGACATGGCTCAGCTGCTGACCACATTGACCACAGCCTCCAGGCCCATGCTGGCCCCACTGACCTGGATGTGGCCATGTTCCATCGAGATGCTGGCGGAGGTGGGGACCTGAGCTGAGGATGAGGGAAACAGGATCACTCCCTGATCCCCCATTTTTCTACCCCATACTGAGAGTAGCAGCTGACTGCGGTAGGACAAGCTGCCCCCAGGTCACGGCCCCAGGAGGCAACCCCTTCCCAGCCTTGGCTACCCAGATCCGTTCCTAACCCAGCCCACCCTCTAAGTCCCAGATCCTCTATTCCTGCCCCACCATGAACTCTTCCCAGCTCCCCAGCCCCAAGCCCCTTGCTGTATGTACCCACCCTCAAGACCCTTCAACCCCAAGCTTTCTCCTCCTCCCCCCAGTGCTTCTCCTCCCCAAGCCATTGCTAGACCCTCCTCCCTCTGACCTTCCCAACCCCAGGTGCAGACTCTGACTCAGACAGCGACCTGTCCTTGGAGGAGGAAAGGAGTCTGTCCATCCCGTCTTCAGAAAGCGAGGACAATGGCCGGACACGAGGGCGATTCCAGCATCCACTCTGCCGGGCAGCCCAGAGCGAGAGGCTTCTCACCCACCCCAAAGGTACCAAGGGACACCCCATTGTCCACTTAGATGTGACCTGGGGACCCTCTAATGACCTCTGAAGATGCCCTGGGACTGACCCTTTAGTAACCTCTGGGGCTCCTATCCTGGGGTCATTGTTGGGACTCCCACTCCTGTCTTCCATCCAGCCTCCCAGCAGCACCCTGCTGGCTAGAGCTCCAGGAACTGCCTGGACAAGAGAGTAACATGGTCAGGGGCGTTACTGTGTGACATGGCATCCTTCCGGCCCCTCATCTGCCCTGAGAGTTGGGGTTCAGCCTGGTCTTCCTGACCCCTTAGCCAGTGTCTGTTCCCCTCCAGTGCAGGGTGGGAGGCTTATCAGTAACCACCTCCCTGGCTGGTTCCTTTGATCTCTGAGGAGATGCTTTCCTGTCTCTACCTCTACACAGTGAGAACAGCCCAGGGTTCAGGGGTCACTGGGGTCAGGGATCCCTGAGCCTCGAGTGCAGGGGCCATGGGTCACTGAGATCAACACAGGCTCCTGTAACTTTCTCTGGTTCCCCAGATGTGGATGGCAATGACCTCCTGTCCTACTGGCCAGCTCTGGGGGAATGCGAGGCAGCCCCCTGTGCCCTGCAGACCTGGGGCTCCGAGAGACGCCTGGGACTGGACGCCAGCAAGGACGCAGCCAACAACAACCAGCCAGACCTGGCCCTGACCAGTGGGGATGAAACCTCCCTGGGTCGGACCCAGCGCCAGAGGAAGGGTATGATCCTGGACCCATGCCCTGACCCAGGGAATTTCTGCCTCCTGATCCCAGAGTGCGTCACAGGGAACCCGAGAGCTGCTCCTTCTTTGATCTGGGGGGTGTGGGGGGGCGCCTGCTCCCCTACCCTGCTTCACAGGTCCGTGGGGTGGGGACTGCCCCGTCCCAACCTGTCCTGTACCATGGGGACCCCAGGGACAGCTCCTGCTCCCACCCAGGAGATTCCCGCCCCCACCTTGACCCTAATCTGCTTCACAGGGACCCTGGGAGCTGCTTCCTCCCAGACCCCAAAGCCCCTTCTCTGATCTGGAAGGTTCCTGCCCTTCTGTGCTGCTTTACGGGGACCCCAAGGGTTGTTTCTGCCTCCACTCCTGCATCCCAAGGACCCCAGGGACTGCTCCTTCCCTGATCCAGAGCATTCCTGCCCCTCTGAGCCCAGTGTGCATTGCTGGGACCTGGGGGCTGCCCCTGCTCTAACCTCAGCAGGAGAGGTTTGCCCCTACCCCTGCACCCCTGAGAATGCCCCTGTCCTGACCTGAGGGGTTCCTGCCTCTCTATTCTAGCTCCTGTCCTGCTGCCTCTCTGGAACCCCCAGGGGTCCAAGAAGTTTCTGTTCCCAACCCTGTGTCCCAGGGATCCCAGGGGCTGCTGGTTCCCTAGGTTCAAGGAATTCCTGCCTTCCCTGCTCCCCACACACAGACGCACACACAATGTCCCCACAGGTATTCTGAAGAACCGGCTGCAGTACCCACTAGTGCCACAGGCTCGAGGTGCCCCTGAGCTGTCCTGGTGCCGTGCAGCCACCTTGGGCCACCATGCTGTGCCAGCTGCCTCCTACGGTCGCATCTATGCTGGTGGGGGCACGGGCAGCCTTTCACAGCCAGCCAGCCGCTACTCATCCCGAGAACAGCTGGACCTGCTCCTCCGGTGGCAGCTGAGCCGGGAGCGACTGCAGGAGGCCCCTGCCCCCATTCTGCGTCCCTTGAGCCGGCCGGGTTCCCAGGAATGCCTGGACACCACGCCAGGCCGTCTGGAGCCTAGGAATCGGGGCAGCACCCTTCCACGGAGGCAGCCACCCCGGGACCACCCTGGTGCCATGGCTGGCCGCTTTGGCTTACGGGATGCACTGGACTTAGGGGCGCCCCGTGAGTGGCTGAGCACACTGCCCCCACCCCGTGGCACCCGGGACCCTGACCCACAGCCCCCACCTCTGCCCCTGTCTCCCCAGTGGCAACTCTCAAGGGACCCCCTCTTGCCATCCCGGCCCCTGGACTCTCTGTCCAGGAGATCGAACTCACAGGAGCGGCTGGACCAGGCACCTAGCCGGCACCCCTCCCGGGAAGGCCTCGGGCCACCTCCACAGCTGCTCAGAGCCAGGGAAGACCCAGCCACTGGTCCCAGCCACGGCCCCTCCACAGAGCAGCTGGACATCCTCTCTTCCATCCTCGCCTCCTTCAACTCCTCAGCCCTCTCCTCCTCTGTGCAGTCCTCAAGCACGCCCTCGGGCCCCCACACCACTGCCACGCCTTCTGCCACAGCCTCTGCGCTTGGACCCTCCACACCACGTTCTGCCACATCCCACAGCATCTCAGAGCTCTCTCCAGACTCAGAGTAAGCAGGGTGCAGCCACCTGCTCCCGCCCTTACCAGCTTAGGGCAATCACCCGTGTACCCTGCCCTAAATTCCACTGTGTAGCTGCCCTAAGTCCAAGAATAGGGTGGAGGTTGGCAGACTGGGGAGGGCTAACCCAGGCTCAGCACAGCCAGGGGGCCAGAGGCTGAGGGCAGAAATCTGGCAGGGATTCGGGGCATGATCAGCAGGGACTTGTTGATCATACGTATGGGAGCAGACCCTGGTCCTGCACTGAGGAGGAGAGTTGGAAGATAGGGCTTGAGGGGGAGGTTAGGAATCAAGGCCCAGTAGTGGGAAGTAGCTTGGTAAGTGCAAGAGGCAGAAAGGAACGGAGTCTTGGCTTGAGAGGCTTTGCTTGGGGAGTGAGGGGTTGTATGGGGAAAGGAGGGGCCGGGGTAGTGCCAGGATATAGGTGCCTGAAGAGCTCAGCTTTGTCAGAGAGTAAATCCTTCATTCATTTATTTATTCAGTCAATATTAAGTTCCTTCTGCCTATGGGTGCTGTGGGGTGGGGCGCACAGGAATTGTTTGGGACCTGGTGCAACTCAGATGCTTATGGGGCATCTGTGGGGTAGGAAGTAGAAGACATTACTGGGAAGCAGCTGGATACACGGGCCTGAGCTCAGGAGAGAGTGGGTCTTCAAGAGCACCCCAGGGAAACCGGGGACATCCATGTTTTAAGAGGTTGGGGGAGGGAAACCCATGAAGGAGTCACAGAAGTGGTGGAAGAGGAGAGGGGAACCAGGAGTTGCCAGGCCTTGGAAGTCAAAAGGAGAGCTGAGTTTGAAGGAGGAACAGCTGGGTCAGGCTCTATGGGAGTCTGTAGAGTTGAGAGAAGTCTTTGTGAGGAAGGGGACCCTAGGGATGGAACAGGGTGCCAACAGAACCTGGGCAGGACCACGAGTTGGGAGAAAACAAAGGATGGAGGGGCAGGGGGATTTTGGGGCCTGATGCCCAGGACCCTGGAGGGATGCTAGGTGGTGGGGATGATAGGAAGCTGACCCACCCCCTGGGTTCCCCTGCACCCTCACCTTGGGGTCGGGCTGTGTTGGGGGTGGCCTGGAGGGTTTCTGAGCAGGGGTTCAGGCTCTGGAGTCATGCAGATTTGAGTTTGAGTTCTGCCTCTTACTGCACAAGCAATGTGACCTTGGGCCGATTACTCGACTTTTCTGTGCCTCAGCTCCCTCATCTGTAAAATAGGTCTGTAGTACTGACTCTTTGCAATGTGAAGATTTATGAGACAATGTCTGTTAAATGCTTAACATGGTGTCCCTACATGGTAGGTGCTTGCTAAGTGCTTAGAGAAAAGACCTAGGCAATCCAGGGGCCTTGCTGATGAGTCTGGGGATCAGAATGGGCCAGAGGTGCTGAGAACCCGGGATGGTCCCCTCAGGGGGCACCCTGAGGTGGAGGCAAGGCTAATGGAAGTGGCGAGGGGGTGTGTGGACCAGGCTGGGTCCTGGGAGGGGTTCCAGAAGCACCTGACTCAGGGTTCTCTCAGCAAGGACCTTTGATCTCTACATTCAACTCTGCAGAGTTCCCAGAAGTGAGCGTCATTCCTGAGGGGCCAATGGCGCAGACGAGGAAGAGCCAAGAGCAATGAAGGATGGGGCTAAGAGAGAGACTTCAGGAGTCAGGGGCTGATGCCAAGGCAGCCCCCACCCCTCTAGCTCTCCCGTTGGCGTCAGTGCTGAGGGTCCTTGCGCGTCTGTGAGCATGCGTGTGATGGGTGTGGGGCAGGGAAACTGAAGGGAGGATTTTTATACGTTTTGTACCTTTGTAACCAGAGAGATATGTTTATGTTATTTTTCAGCATTTCTGTCTCCCAGGGGTCTGAGGCTGGGTGGTGCGGGGGAGGGGGGAGGGTGACGGAGGGAGAGAGGTACAGATTTTGGCTCCATTTGGGTCCCTGGAACATCATATGCCTTTTTTTTCTCATCTCTCCAGGATGGGGCCAGACAGGAGGGGAAGATGCCTACCCAACCCCAGGTCGACCCGAATATTGTCGGGGGCCAAAGTGCAGAATTGATTGATCTTTGCTTTTTCCTCCAATTGTCCCAAGGGCCAAACTTCCGGGGTTGGGGGTGGGTCTTAGAGACAGGGGTTCCCTGACCTCTTCCGGGGGCTCAACCTGTGCTGCCCCTCCTCGTGGATGTGGATGTTTATTATGTGGAGTCCCTGCCACTTACTGCCTTATGACCTAGGACTGATGCTGTGGGGCCTTGGTGGCGCAGCAGATGTCTCGTTTACAGAGCAAGGCTTCCCTTCCTCCCGTGGGGAGGGGCTCAGGCCGCCATTCAGACATTCCTGCCGATACTGGCTGGAGGGGTCATTCTCCCACCCCTGCCCCTGCTGCGAGCAAAAATTGTCAGTGGTGCCATTCGATTCCCTGACACTGCCCCTCGCTAGAATTTACTCGGTGGGGTGGGGTAGGTGAATGAGCAAAGGGAGCAGAAACGGGGGAATTCAAGACCCAGAATGTAGATGCCACTGTCTCCCATGTTTACAGGAAACCTCCCTGGCCCCAGGCACCTGGGCTGGCGAAGTGACTCGGTTTCACCCTCTTCTATTCCCTTAAAAGGGGGGAAATGACTGTTAGGACCCTGTTTGCAGAACTCTCACTTTTTTTACTTTGATGTCCAAAGCTTGGACTTTGAAATTTTTGTTAAACTGTTTACAGGTCAAGATTAATTTTTTTTTTTTACTTTGTTTACAACTTGGAACTTTTATACTTTGTTTACAGTCGAGAATGTTCTTTTCCTTTGTCTGCAAGTGAAAGGTAGGGAAAGTGGAAGAGGGGCTTGGAGGAGCCGCCTGTGAGGACCTGGACCTGGCCATCTCGAAGGGGCTTCTAACCCCCGACTCTCCCAGGCCAAAAGTCAGCCCTGAGCTCCTTGTTGAATAGCAGACTCAGAAGGCCTCAAGAGCGGGAGTCCTCTTGCCACTGGAAATGGTTGTGCAGGGTTGGAGGGTCTGGGCATACACTTGGGAGGCAGTTTCAAAGGAGATTGGAAGTTCCACTTCACTGACTGGTGCCAAATCCCACCAACCATGACCCCAGCTCTCCTTACTCAGAATGACCTCAGCCCTTGAAGGGCTGAGGACCTGCTGGGGGTGGGGGGTGGGGTGTCCTTGCTATGTCCTAGGTTTTATAGATGCCCCTCTCTTGACGTCCCCTCCTCCAGCCCGTGGCTCTCTTCCCTGTCTGTGTAAATTGTTCCGTGAAGCCGCGCTCTGTTTTGGGAATAAACTTCTATAGAAAACGGTTACTGCCTTTTTCTCTTTGGGGGGTAGCTGTAAATGATTCTTAGCAGACTGACCTTTGGGAATAAACTGAGCCTCCTTCCCTCAAGAATATCCAGCTATTTTTAGCCTGTTTCCTTGGAGATTTGGACCATGTTCCCCTCTCTTTGACCCTGAATTCTAGCCCCTGGCCTTGTGATTGGGGCCTGCAGTATGAGCACAGGTGCTGGAAGTAGGGTGCCAAGAGAAACCCCTTCTCTGGTCAAGGCAGAAGCATAAGGATTTCCTGAGTTCAGAGATGTAGCCCTGGCCTGGCATTTGCTCTGGCCAGGGGTCATACATACCCTAGGCACTGCCTTTGCTGACCCCTCAGCCTGATATTGATCAAAACAGTGAGTTCTCTGCCTGGTGTGCTTAAATGACCAATTCCTGAGACACTGGCATTTCAAAGAGAGAAAGAGTTTATTGCTAGGTGCAAAGCAGATCACATGACCTATTAGCCTAAAAATCTGTCTCTGAACTGCAATAATTCTGATAGTTGGATAGCATCAAAAGATGGGCAAGTTTTAGGATAATGAGTACAATGGGTCTAGATGATGTAATTAGAGGTGATCTAATTATTGAGCACACGCAGATTGACTACATGCTTAGTCACAGAACATATGTAAGAAAATGGCGGCCTTAATATGATGATGAGCATGATTTCTAGTGTTTTAACAAGGTATAGGTGACTTGTAGGTTAAAGTCTAAGCTACTGCACATGTCAGGCGGGCCCATTTTGGTTAGATCCAGCTTTGGTTATCAAGATAACTTTGGACTTGAGGTGGGTTAGTTCTGGGCTGACCCAAGGCCTTCCATTAATTAACATTAGGGGCTGTCTTTAGTGACCATAAGACTCTAAAGTCGAAAAACCGGATAAAATGGGTACAAGAGAAGGTCAGTCACAAGGTTTTTACAATCACAAGGGCACAAGCTAAAGGCTATACAATCATTATCAGAGATCAAAGCAGCTGGATTACAGTTCAGAGACTTCAGGTATTTCCCTCTGTCTAATATACCAGAAAGTAAAAAAATGTCTATGCAATGATTCAATAATCATAATCATCACTTAAATCCTAACCTCTTGGTTGCAAGCCCACCAACAGCACTGATGCCACCAGCCTTTCTGACTTGAGTTGCAGGGATGTCCCTGCTGCCCAGGATGTTTCCTTTGTGGCTCCAGCAGGAACCTTCGGGAGCGATGCCTGGGCTATGCTAGGTGTGGGGAGCAGGACCTCCCAGCCTCATTTCTCGCATGGGTGGACAAGAGCTGGAGGGAGGCCTTGGGGATCCTTGGCATCGGGTTTCAGAGACTTGCCTGGTGCCAGAGCGAAAGCCTGAGGGTGACGCCCTCAGTTGAAGGTATGAGAGACACCCCCTCCCCTCCATGGACCCAGATTCCGCCACTGTTAGCTAAGGCTCAGGTCAAAGGTCGCGAGTCACCAGCTGCGTCCCCTCCCCACCATATGAAGACCCTCCAAAAGAAGCCGAGACCTAGGATCAGCCTCGTCCCACTCAGAGGCCTGGGACGAGGTTCCAGCTCTGAGGTCCCACCCGGCTCCAGGCGCACCGCTCTGCGAGGCGCCAGGAAAGCACCAGGCAGGCTGCGGGGGAAGAAGGGGTTAAACCTTCGTTCTCGGGACTCACAGCTCCCTGGAGGAAGACACTTGGGTCCCGCCCCAGCACGCTGATTGGTCCAAGTCTTCCCATTCTCCCCAGGGATTGGCTGCGCGGAGCGGGCCGCTTCCCAACAGCGTCCCGGCGCCTCCTTCCGGCCGGTAGCGGCCTCTCGCCTTAGCGGTAGAAGCGGACCCCCTGGGGCTACCTGTCAGCCATGGGGCTTTCTGAGGCGTCCGGGTGAGTGCGAGGTGGGGCCTCAGTCCCGTGTATCCGCGTCGGCAAGCGCATCCGCGAGGCGCGGGCGCCCGGCCTGGGTCAGCTGAGCAGGCAGACCGCCAAGCCCGGAAGCAGGCATTTCCCCCCTGCAGCAGCCCGATTTACCGCTCTGTCGACTTTCCGCAGGCGGCTGCCCCTCCGCGACGAGGGATGGGGTGGGAGCCGGGGCGATCCCAGCACCAGCTGGCTGTGCGGAAAACCATTCGAGCCCCGCCCGCGGGCTGGCCCGGGGCCGCAGGAGGGCGGCTGCTGGCGAGGAGTCCGGGCCTGGGAGGTGTGCCGGGTGGGGCCAGGAGGTCGCTGCGAGAGCCCCTGCCCGGGACCGGTGAATCAACTGCCTTCTGCAGTGGCCCGATTTGTCCAGCAGTACAACTGACTGGGGACTAAGCGCACCGGCCCCTGTGGCCTCTGTGCCCTCCCACAGGGCTTGGCCAGGGATTTAGACCCCCGACCTCCAAACTTGAGTCCTGCGGTGGGGGGAGAGGGCCCTTTAAGAAGACCTCAGTGATTCACGGAGGAGGGGCAAGGGGGCTCAAAGATCTCCGTAAGACAGCGATGTCTAGAGTCTCTGAAGATCTTCTTTGCACCCGCTCCATTCCCTCCTTTAACCGGGACACTCAGGTTAGAGGTTCTTCCCAGGTGAGTCCCTGCCCCTCAGGTAGTACCTCCCCTCAATTCAGCCCCGCCCCCCATCCCCGCTCAGAGCTTTCCCAGCCTGTGAGAGTTTCCTCCCAGGTAAGAGCCTCGCCTCTGAGATCTTCTATTCTTAGGTGAGATAATTCCCCCACTCCAGGTGGGAACATCCCCCTCCAGCTCTCAAAGTAGGGCCCGCTCCTCCCTCCAGGTGGGAGCCTCTCTTCCGGGTCAGAGTTTCTCCCAGATCGGAACCTGGCAAGTGGAAGCTTTCCTGGCAGATGAGAACTTCTCCCTGATAAGATCACCTCCCCCCCATATTCGAGATCCTCTATTCCCAAGTGAGGTCTTTCCCCCACTTCTAGGAAGGCTTCCTCCTGAGTAAGCTCTCCTCCCTCTCCACATGGGAGTCTCTCCTTTTAGTTGAGAGCTTCCCACCTCCAGGTGCGACCCCTCCCTACCTCAAATCTCCCCTAGGTGAGAACTTTCCCTGGTTTTCCTGGACTAGGCCTGAGTTTGCCCAGGGCTGGAGGCTCAGCATCAGTCTTGGCCCCAACACTTTTCTTCCCTTCTCACCTGGAGGCCTGAGAGTTGGAGAGGGGGTTGCCTAAAGAATTGTACCCAAGGTTCGCCGAATCCTTTCCTTGAGTGTGTGCTCTCAGGCAGCTAGCACTGTCCTCATCAAGCAGCTCGATAAGGATTGGCTAGGAGGGCAGTCAGTCTGGGGCCTGGGCTGGGCCACCCCATCTGGGCTGGAGGTGTAGATGGTACTCATCCTACTGTCTCTTTTTAGGGGACTTTGGCCCAGCAAGAGCTTCCAGCAGCCAAAGTCCAGGGACTGCCCCTGCCTGGGCATGGGCACAGGGCCTGCCAGGGCCCACTTGGGGCTGAACCTGCTTAGACTCTGCGGCCTTCAGAAGTGGGGTGGACCCCTCCCTGGCCCCAGGTGGAGGTGCATGGAGAAGCTGGGCCAGGGGTTCCCTCACTGAGTGTCTGTGGTCTCGCTACCCCTCAGACCAAGGGACACGCAGGCACTGCTGTCCCCAACACAGGAAATGGAGCAGCAGAGGCGAGACTATTACGTGGAGCGGCCCCTGCTGAACCAGGAGCAGCTGGAGGAGCTGGGGCACTGGGGCTCAGTGCCTGGGACCCGCCCATGGCGGAGCTGGTTGCAGTAAGGCTGAGAGTGGGAGCCTGGGGGCACTGACAGAACCCAGGTAGCCCCTGTCCCTGATACCTACCCCTCCTGTCCCCAGGTGTTCCCATGCCCGTGCCTGCGCCCTTCTGCACCAACGCCTCCCAGTTTTAGCCTGGCTACCTCGGTATCGCGTGCATGACTGGCTCCTGGGTGACCTGCTGTCTGGCTTGAGCGTGGCCATAATGCAGCTGCCACAAGGTGAGCCACCCCTGACCTAGAGGCTGTAAGCCACAACCCTTGGACCCTATCCTGGAAGCTTTGTGATCTGTGAACCCCCAACTCTGGAGCTATGACCCCACCCTAGAATGATGGCCCTGACCCAGGGCTGGGATCCCCCAACCTTTTGAGGCCCTGGCCTCAGGGCCTGCATTACCACCATTCAACCTTCAGGCCTGGCCTATGCCCTCCTGGCTGGACTGCCCCCCGTGTTTGGCCTCTACAGCTCTGTCTACCCTGTGTTCATCTACTTCCTGTTTGGTACTTCCCGACACATCTCCGTGGGTGAGTGGAGCCAGATCTAGCTCTGCAGGAGGATGTCCACACCTCCCATGGAGTACAGGGTGAGGGAGGGCTGAGCAGGGCACGGGAGCTTGGGGAAGGGAGTGGCATTGGTGCTGGGAGGTTGGTCGAAGGGCCATCCCCAGGCAGGACTGGGTCATAGGTTCAGGGTACCTGAAGGCCCCGGCTCCAGGAGGATGTGGGCAGATGGGGCAGCTTGAGGGGCCCGGACCCTGGCAGAGGCCTGACCAGCCTGAGACAGGCTGTGTCCCCTTCCCCAAGCTACCCTTCACATGGGAAACGAGCCTTGGGCTAATGGGCACAAGTGGGCAGATGATGGGGGGCCAGCATTCCTGCCAATCTCAAGTACCCTTATGCTCAGGACCCACTCCTGCCAGTGCTGCTCCTATTTGCACAGCCAGAGTCTGAGGGTATTTGTCTAGAACCTACCTGTCCCCTTGCTTCTCCCTTAAGTCCAGGGCTCCAGAATAGGCAGTGTCCCCTTTTCTTCAGGCTTGCTCTGTCCTGTCCCTGCAGGAACTTTTGCTATTATGTCTGTGATGGTGGGCAGTGTGACAGAATCCCTGGCTCCAGATGAAGGCTTCCTGCAGGCCTCGAATGCCACGGTCAATGAGACTGCCAGAGACGCAGTCCGGGTGCAGCTGGCCTCCACACTCAGTGTTCTGGTTGGCCTCTTCCAGGTGTGGGGCAGTCAGGAGCGTGGGAGTGTGTGCCCCCCCCCAAATGGGCCCATCCACCCTCTCTGGCCCCCTGCCCTGCCTGCCACTTCTCCCAAGTGTCTGACCATCACCGTCTTCCTTACTATCACTCTTCCCCTTCACTCATGTCTTTCTGATCCCACCTGCCCTGGCTCCACTCCAGCCCTCTCTAGCACCCCCGCCTGCCCTAACTGGGCCCAGTCCCCAACAGGTGGGACTGGGCCTGGTCCACTTCGGCTTTGTGGTCACCTACCTATCAGAGCCTCTGATCCGCGGCTATACCACGGCCGCAGCTGTGCAAGTCTTCGTATCGCAGCTCAAGTATGTGTTCGGCCTCTACCTGAGCAGCTACTCTGGGCCACTGTCTCTCATCTATGTGAGTGAGGATGGGAGGGGGAATGGGTGGGTGTGCCCCACGACCGTGAGTGTTGGCCGTGACTCCTGCCTCCTCACAGACAGTGCTGGAGGTCTGCTGGGAGCTGCCCCAGAGTGTGGTCGGCACCATGGTCACTGCAGCTGTGGCAGGGGCAGTGCTTGTGGCAGTGAAGCTGTTGAATGACAAGTTGCAGCGGCACTTGCCCCTACCTCTGCCTGGGGAACTACTCACGGTTCGGGGGCCAGGGATTGTGGGGGCAGGGGGGTACAGGGGAGAAGGGCAAGTGAGGGTACATCCCTGCTGTGAGGGTGACCCCCAGGTATCTGAGAGACACAGGTGTGGGCACTGAAGAGGGTTCCTGGGGGTTGAGGGGACCATAGCAGAAAGTCTCTCTCCTCCCACAGCATCTCCCCCTTCCCAGAATGGATGTCTGTTCCTCACCCTCTCAGTGACTTCTCCCCACCCCTCTAAAGGAGGTTTTGCCCACTGTCTCTCCTCAGCCCCAAAGTGGTTGATCCACCCTCCTGACAATGATGTCAGTGCCTCCCTCCCCTGAATCTGCCCTCTCCCCCCAGCTCATCGGGGCCACAGGCATCTCCTACGGCCTGAGCCTGAAGCACAGATTTGGGGTGGAAGTTGTGGGCAACATCCCTGTAGGGTGAGCTCTGGCCCCCTGTCCGGGCGGGGTGGGTTGGGGCAGCAGGAGTAGGCCCTGCCTGTGGCCTCACAGATGTCCCCCACAGGCTGGTGCCACCGGTGGCCCCCAGCCTCCAGCTGTTCACAAAGCTTGTGGGAAATGCCTTCGCCATCGCTGTGGTTGGATTTGCCATTGCCATCTCGATGGGGAAGATCTTCGCCCTGAGGCACGGCTACCGGGTGGACAGCAACCAGGTCTGGGGGACATGGAACATGGAGGGGCAGCCAGGTCTGCAGGGGCCACAGGGACAGTGGGGATTGAGGGTCAGGTGGGACACAGGGAAACAGCCAAGAGAGGGACGAAGGGTGGGGGAGCAGAACACATGGGGACAATACCCAAGTCTGTGGGGGCCATTGATTGAGGGTGGGGTTGGGAAATGTGTGGTCCCAGACACCATGGAGTGGTGATCAGGAACTGCTAGGGAAGTCTTCTCACACCCATACCCCTTCCCCTCTAGGAGCTGGTGGCCCTCGGCCTCGGTAACCTCATCGGAGGCCTCTTCCAGTGCTTCCCTGTGAGCTGCTCCATGTCTCGGAGCCTGGTACAGGAGAGTGCTGGTGGCAACACACAGGTAGACTGTGAGTGTGTGTGTGCGTCTGTGTGCATACACACTGCCCCGACTCACCCCCACTCAGCCCTGTCCCCACTGCTCTGCTCACCCCTCCATACCCTGACTTAGCTCACTCTCATGCCCGCCCCACCCAACCCCACCCTGCAGGTGGCTGGAGCCATCTCTTCCCTCTTCATCCTCATTGTTATTGTCAAGCTTGGGGAATTCTTCCATGAACTGCCCAAGGTGAGTCCCTACTTCTAGCCCTACCTGTCTCTAGCCAGCCAGTCTTTGGGGCTTTGGCCAGGCCAGAGGCTCAGATCAGTTAAGTCAGCTCCCAGGTAAGGGGCTAGGATACAGGGTCATGCCCTTCTGAGGTGAGGCTTGGAGTCAAGGGTCAATGGTGAGAAACTTTCAGAGTTATATTCAAGTTAGTAGGGCCAGAGGGTGGTTGGAGTTATGCCCAGGTGCTTGGGGTCAGCCTGGGTTATGCCCTGGTAGCTAGGTCTCCATTGTCTGGGCAACCTCAGCAGTCCCAGGTGACACGCCCACCTGCAGGCAGTCCTGGCAGCCACCATTATCGTGAACCTGAAGGGCATGTTGATGCAGTTTGCTGACATATGCTCCCTCTGGAAAGCAAATCGAGTGGATCTGGTGAGAGGCGTGGGAGCCCACAGGTGGGACCAGGGGGGTCTTCAGTCCCCGAGGCCCCTCTGGACTCTGCGGACCACTGCCCTTCTGTTCTCAGCTCATCTGGCTGGTGACCTTTGTGGCCACCATCCTGCTGAACCTGGACCTTGGCCTGGCAGTTGCAGTGGTCTTCTCCCTACTGCTGGTGGTGGTCCGCACGCAGCTGTGAGTCAACCTCTTTTGGCTCCCTCCATTTCAGGGAGGGAGTCAGGGCCACACCAGCTCCCCTCACCCAGGTTTCCCCACATCTCTGGGGGACTCAGTCTTCTGAATACTCCCTTTTTGCCCCCTTTCTTGACCCCCTCGTCTCATGCCCTTTTGCCGTGAGCTCATTCTCTCCTCTGCAGACCCCACTACTCTGTCCTGGGGCAGGTTCCAGACACGGATATTTACAGAGATGTGGCTGAGTACTCAGAAGTGAGTGGAGGGGCTAAGCCAGAGGATGGTGTGGGCAGGTGGGACAGAGGCAGAATGGGCCTTTGTCAGTCTCCTGCACACCTGGCAGCAAAACTGGGAGTTGAGGGCACCTCGGCTTTGGTCCTTGGAATTTCAAGGGAGAGGCGTGGGTCTGTGACCCCCCACCTGGGGTATGAGGGAGTGGGAGGGGGCAGAGATGGGTCTGGGGGTCCATGGAGGGGACAGTCTTGGAGCCAGAATGCAAGCCCCTCCCAGGAATGCTGGAGGGGCAGGATCCCAGAGCACCAGGGTGTGAGGGAGCCGGTTCCTGACCTGGTCAGTGGAGTTACCAAATCCCCATGTTGGTATCTGCCATAACATACCAGGTGCTGGGGATGTGGGTGGGCAGCTCTGGAGTAAAACAAGCCTGTTCCCCCTGACACACAGCCTTGAAGGCTGGGCACACTGTGATGAGGCAGAGCGAGGGGAGGAACCAAGGGTTCAAAGATGTGGGGACACCATGAGGGGAGCAGCCCGGCTGGAGGGAAAGAGAAGTGGGAAGGGCCCATCGGGCAGGCTTGAATGCCAAGCAGAGATCTGGACTCTGTCCTGAATGGGGTGGAAAGCTGGGGAAGGCCTGGTGGAGATGGCAGCTTAGGAGGGTCTCTTGGTCCATGTGCGCAGAACAGACCACAGGAGAAGGGTGGAGCCCCAACAGGAGGGGTAAGAGCTGCCAAAGCCTGGCCTGGGTAGTGGCAGAAGAGGGGGAGAGGTATAGGAGGTGCCCTGGAGGGAGCAGGCCAGGCCGGCAGGGTGACCCCAGTAGGTGCTTCTGGCCCAAGCAGCTGGAGCCCAAGGTGGGGCCCGTGTTGACCAGGGAGCAGAGGGTTGGGTTGGGGGTTGTGGTGGTGGCAGGAATTGGGGCACTCTAGGGGAAGAAAGGAGAACAAGATCAGCCAAGGGAGCAGAGGGCTAAGCCACCCCCAACCCTGACCTGTCCTCAGGCCAGGGAGGTCCCTGGCGTGAAGATCTTCCGCTCCTCAGCCACAGTGTATTTTGCCAACGCCGAGCTCTACAGTGACACGCTGAAGCAGAGGGTGAGTCGCAGATTCCCAGGATGGGTGTCAGAGGGCTCCTCGTCTCTCCAGAGTGCCTGCATCCCCTTCTCTGACCTTTTGTCTATAGTGTGGTGTGGATGTTGACCGCCTCATCTCTCAGAAGAAGAAGCGGCTCAGGAAGCAGGAGCTAAAGCTGAAGCGGCTGCAGAAGAAGGAGAAGCAGCTTCAGAAACAGGCAAGGGGCCCCTTTTAGCCAGTGAATTCTGTCCCCTGCCCCACTGCTGACCGCTCCTAACCTTTACCCTGACCTCTGACCTACTGTTGACTCTGACCTCTGCCCTGCTGTCAACCCACCCAACCTTTTTCCCTGACCCCTATCACCTGCCCTGCTATTGACTTCTGCCCGACTGCTGACCCCACACCAGCCTGTCTCCCTGTTCCTGGGCTCCTGACGTCTCACCCTGACTCTTCATCCTTCCTTTCTCCCTGATGCCCCCAGGGGCCCTGCACCACTCCCCTAGCAGGTCAGGGCTCCTGGAGTATTCATTTTTTTCATCACCTCCACAGTCCTCTTCCATGTCCATGGCAGTTCCTGGCACTGGTAGAGCCCTGTAGCCTTCAGCTTGGCTGCCAACCATGCAGAGCCGGGGGTCCCATAGTTTCCATAGCACAAAGCCAGGGGGTGACACCAGGCCTGCCCAACAAGGCCTGCCCAGCATAGCTGTCATGCAGCAACTAGGACAGCTTTTTCCTACCCTTCCTATTCCCTGGCCTAGGCTGCCTCCTCCAAGGGCACCTCAGTCTCCATCAGTGTCAATACCAGCCTTCAGGACATCAACATCAACAATGCAGAGGGCTCCAAGGCCAAGGTGAGGCTGGAGGTGGGAGAGGAGGGGCCAGGGATGAGTTGCAGAGGTGTGGGCACCCACACGGACCCACTAGCTCTAGGTCCAAGGCTGTGCGCCAGTGGCAGGAGGAATGGGGCAATGACCAGGCTCCGTCTGCAGGGAGATCTCTCATGACATGCCTCAGGACTCTGTAATCTGAGGCCTGGAAGACCCCACAGTTTGTGTTCATGTATAGAGGAAAGGGATTGGTCATATGGGGAAAAAATCTAAGGGACCAAAGGGATGCCTCACTCAATTAGAGCCCCAGGTGGGGTGCTGAGGTGTGTGTGTGTGTCTGTGTGTGTGTGTGTGTGTGTGTGTACACATGGGTACGCATGTGCCTCTCAGTAGGGCTCAGCTCCCTACCTCTCTTAGTCTATCCCTGGGCTCCCAGCCCACTCTGACTGGCTGAGGATGGGACAGCACCGTCCTTACTAAGTGTCCCTCTTAAGCCTGGGAGATAACAGAGCATAAGTGTGTGTCCATGCCTGCTCCCTGAATCTGTGGCTGCTCTTCTGCCTGTCCCCATGTGTCCCTCCTGCCTATGCATACATGTTGGTTCCCCCTTGTCTGTCTTCATGTGTCCCCCACATGATCCCGTCTATGTGGGTGTTTACATGCATGATCCCATGTCTGATCCTTTGTTTCCCTGCTTGTCTGTGTGTGAGCCCTGCCCTTGGCCCTTACTGTATATCTGGTTCCCCAGGAGGCAAGCACAGGGGATGATGAGTTGGAGGGTACTGTGGCCAGCAGTCAGGAAGACACCAAGACCCCAGTCATGTCCACACTGAAGGCCCTGGGTCTGCCTCAGCCACACTTCCACAGCCTCATACTGGACATGAGCGCCCTTTCCTTTGTGGACACCGTATGCCTCAAGAGCCTGAAGAACGTGAGGGGCTGGGAATACCCCCTAGAAGAGCCCAGGGGGTCAGGATAAGGCCTCCCGAGCCTGCACCGCTATAACTTGCTCTGAGAGCCCTCTGAGCCATCTGACTCCCCAAATCCTCTATGCTCCCCCACACACAACCCTTTTTCCCCAGGCTGCTTGAGCCCTACCCTCCAAACCCCCAAGCTATCTTCTGAGTCTGCCCCCCTTTTTCTGCCGCAGATTTTCCGTGACTTCCGGGAGATCGAGGTGGAAGTGTACATGGCCGCCTGCCACAGTGCGTGGAGTAGACACAGCAGCAGTGGTCTGGGAAGGGGATGGGGCTCTTCTGGCCAGAAGGTCTCCCAGGCAGCTCGAGAAAAGAGTCTCTGAAACTGGAGGTCAGAGGTGCCCTGGGAGGCAGGTGTCAAGGGTCAGGCATTAATAGGGGTTAGCTGTTGCCTCGGGGGTGGAGGTCAGGGTGCTGGTCATTCTGAAAGTCAGAGGAGAACCACTCCTTGCTTCCAGGCCCTGTGGTCACCCAGCTCGAGGCTGGGCACTTCTTTGATGCATCCATCACTAAGCAGCATCTCTTCGCCTCTGTCCATGATGCTGTCATCTTTGCCCTCCAGTACCCAAGGGCCAGCCCCATCAGTCCTGTTTTGGTGAGCTGACCAGTGAGCCCTTTTTTACTTACTGCTTGTCCCCACCCTGACCCCAGCTCCAGGAACCCCATCCTGGGAACCACAGCTCTTTCCCCAGTGGGCCACTGCCTTCCCCTCCTGCCTTTGGATAAAATTGCTCCTGGGGGAGGGAGTTGGTATGTGTGGGGGGAAGAATTCTTTGGAAACTGACTGGAGCCTCCCCTTCTCTGCCTGCTCAGGACACCAAACTCTGACCATGCAGCCACGCTGCCTGAGACTACCTACCTCTAGAGGTGACCCTTGAAATGCCCCCAACCCTGAGCCTCTTCCAGGAGTCACCCCAGAGTCCCATGAGCGCAACTCAGGGATGGAGGTCCTGGGACTACAGGTTCAGCCCTGGAATGGGCTACTGGGGTCAGGCCAGCACTGGCCGGGCGGCAGGAGGTGCTGATGTATGCTTTCAGCCTCAGGAATAAAGATTTGTCTGCCCAACTCCAGGCTCTGCCGTGTCTTGGTCTGGGCTCTTGGCTGATGGGAGTTCCTCAGCCTTAGCTCTTGACCCTTCTGTTGTGGTGCTAGGCCCAAGGCAGAGGCGTCCCAGCTTCAAGTTTCCCCCACAGTCACGCACAGCCCTCAGGGCCTACATCCTCAGCTGTAAAATAGTTGGAATCTGAGCTGCTTCTCTGGAAATAATCTTTCCTCAAGGACACTCAATACAGTGTGGGGCAGGGCTGGTTCTACTAGAGGGTGCGGGGTCAACACCTGAGCAACCAGCTCAGGACGCTCACAGGTGCTGCTGCTCTGTGTTTAAGAATAAAAAGCACTATCGATTTGCCTGGAGGGAAATGGCCATTCATATAATTAGATCACCTCAGCTTTGAGGTCGCTGTCAGCCAGGAAGCCTGTGCCAATTTCTGCCATGAAGTGCCAACATGTGGGCACGTGGCACAGTAGGCAGCAGGGCTTTGGGCCCCTGTTGGTGATGGTGGGGGGCACCGTAGTCTTTCTGCATCTCAGTGTCCTCGTCAGGAGAGGGAAGGTGACAGTACCCGCCTCATGGGGCTGCTAAAGGAGTATTAATGAGTCAACGCCACAAAGTGCTTAGAACAGCACTGGACTCGCATCATCTGCTTCAAGCACGTGAGTGTTACCATTCATCAGGTCTTTACCAATTACTGTACTGGGCCCTGGGCACAGACCTGAGAGTGGACAGAGGCTGCCCTCTCTCCAATGCTCTCAGGCATTGCCCAGCTCCGCTTTTATCATGGTCCGAGGCAGTGCCTGGCACTGCACATCAGTTGCTCCCCTTGACCCAGAATCTGGGCCCAGGAAGGCAGGGCTTTTTGTCTGTCCTGTCCCAGCCATGTCCTCGCACCGGGAGCACGTGCCATGTGCTCGGTAAATGTTGGTTGAATGATGCGTATGTGCTGGAGCGGGAAGTACACCTCAAACAAGAAATTGGAGGTGGTTAGAAATGCTTTGAAGAAAATAAAACAGGGTCCCTTGAGAGTGACAGGATTGTGTTACCCAAGAAGTCACAGGGGAGCCTCACAGAACAGGTGACAGATGATCCGAAACCATCCGTGAGGAGGTGTGTCTCTAGGAGTGGGGCACAGTGTCTTGGCATAGGGAACAGGTGTCTTCAGGGGACACAGGGGAGGCCTTCCTTCTCAGAGCAGCTGGAGCTCCGGTTGACGGAGGAAAGACCAGATCATGCAGGGCTCACAGGCCAGACTGAGGCCCTTGGGCTTTATTCCACGATATGAGGAGCCACTGGTGTTTTTGTTTGTTTGTTTGTTCCTTTTTAAATAAAATTTTATTGTGATATTTCACACACCATAAGATCCATCCAAAGCATTCTGTCAGTGGCTCACTATCATCACATAGTTGTGCATCCATCACCACGATCAGCTTTAGAACATTTTCATTACTCCAAGGATAAAAAAGAGAAAGAGAAAACCCAAAACCCTTATAGCCCTTATCTCCCCATCATTGATCCCTAGCATTGGTGTGGTACATTTGTTACTGTTGATGAAAGAATAGTAAGATATTACTGTTAATTATAGTCCATAGTTTGCAATTAGTGCATTTTTCCCATAAACCTCTGTATTATTAACTCTTTGTAATAGTGTTGTGCATTTGTTCTAGTTCATGAAAGGTATTTTTTACGTTTGTACAGTTAATCACAGTCATTGTCCACCACAAGATTTACTGAGTTATACAGTCCCATGTTTTAACCTCTTCTTTTTCTTCTGGTGACATACATGACTCTAAACTTCCCCTATTAACCATTCACACACCATTCAGCACTGTTAATTACACTCACGATAATGTGTTACCATCACCTCTTTCTATTTCCACGCATTTTAATTTTTAAATTTTTATTGTGGTCACATACATACATCACAAAACTTCCCATTTTAACCACTTTCATGTGTACAATTCAGCGATATTGATTACATTCACAATATACTACCATTACCACCACCATTACCAAAACTGCTAGTGGGTTGTTTGGTTTCTTTTAAAATATACATAACATAATCATTTTAACTATTTTTAAGTAGACAATTCTGTGACATTCAATATGTTGACACAATTGTGTAACTTTCACCACTATTTCAGACTATTTCACCAGCCCAAATAAAAACTTACACATATTCAGCTATACTCTCCTACATCTTCTCCCCAACCACCCCCACCTGTGGTAACCACTATTCTACTTTCTAACTCTAAGAATTCGCTTATTCTAAGTGTTTCATGTAAGAGAAAGCATGCAATATTGGTCCTTTTGTGTCTGGCAGATTTTACTCAACATGATGCCTTCAAGTTTAATCCATGTACTAGCATGTACCAGCACTTCACTTCTTTTTATGGCTGAATAATACTCAATTGTATGGATATAGCACATTTTGTTTATCCATTCATCTGTTGATGGACATTTGGGTTGCTTTCACTTTTGGTTATTGTGAATAATGCTGCAGCAAATATAGGTCTACAACTATCTGTCCAAATACCTGCTTTCAATTCTTTTGGGTATGTAACTAGGAGTAGAATTGCTGTGGGTCATATAATAATTCCATGTTTAACTTTCTGTTTTCCACAGCAGTTGTATCATTTACATTCCCACCAACAATATACTAAGATTCTTATTTCTCCACATCCTCGCCAACATTTAATTTCTGCTGTTTTTTGATGTTGTTGTTGTTTTAAATAATAGCCATACTAGTGGGTGTGAAGTATTATCCCATTTTAGTTTTAATTTGCATTTCTCTAACGGCTGATGATGTTGAGTATCTTTTCATGAGCTTATTGGCCATTTGTATCTCTTTGGAGAAATAGCTATTCAAATCCTTGGACCTTTTACAAATTGGGTTGTTTGTCTTTTTGTTGTTGAGTTGTAGAAGTTCTAGATATTAAACCCTTATCAGATATATGGCTTCCAAATGTTTTCTCCCATTCTGTAGTTTGCTTTTTTACTCTCTTGATAATGTGCTTTGATGAACAAAAGTTTTTAATTTTGAGGATGTCCATTTTAACTATTTTCTTTTGTTGCTTGAAAATCTATTATCTTCTACAAGATCTTGACGATATTTCCATGTTTTCTTTTAAGAGTTTTATAGTATCAACTCTTATATTTAGGTCATTGATCCATTTTGAATTAATTTATGTAAATGGTGAAAGATAGGGGTCCAAATTCATTCTTTTGCATGTGAATTTCCAGTTGTCCCAGCATCATTTGTTGAAGAGATTATTCTTGCCTCATTGAATGAACTTTGTGCCCTTGTCAAAAATTAATTGGCCATAGATGTGTGGACTTATATCTTGATTTTCAATTCTATTCTATTGGTCTGTATGTCTATCTTTATGCCAGTACCACACTGTTATAATTATTGTAGCTTTGTAGTAAGTTTTTAAATCAGGAAATATAAGTTCAACTCTTTTGTTCATTTTCAACATTGTTTTTTCTATTCAGGCCTCTTGCAATTCTATATGAATTTGAGGACCAGCGTTTCCATTTCTACAAAAAAAGGCTGCTAGAATTTTGATAGGGATTGTATTAAATTAGTAGATAGCTTTAGGCAATATTGACGTTTTAACATCATTAAGTCTTCCAATCCATGAACACCAGCTGTCTTTCCATTTATTTAGATCTTCTTTAATTTCCTTCAGAAGTGTTTTACAGTTTTCAGTTTATAAGTTTTCATCTCCTTGGTTAAATTTATTCCTAGGTATTTTGTTATTTTAGATGCAATTGTAAATGGAATTGTTTTTTCAAATTTCCTTTTCAGATTGTTCATTACAAGTTAGTTGGTATATAGAAACCCAACTAACTTCTGTGTGTTTATCTTGTATCCTGCAACTTTGCTGAATTAGTTTATTTGTTCTAGTATCTTTCTCAAGTAGATTCTTTGAGTTTTCTATTTATAAGATCAAGTCATCTGCAAATAGAGTTAGTTTTGCTTCTTACAATTTGGATGCTTTTTATTTCTTTCTCTTGCCTGATAGCTCTGGCTAGACCTTCAGTACATTGTTGAATAACAGTCATGCATCCTTGTCTTGTTCCTGATCTTAGGGTGAAAGCTTTCAGTCTTTCACCATTGAGTGTCTTTCACCATTGAGTGTAATATTTGCTGTGGGTTTTTCGTAAATGAACTTTATCATGTTGGGAAGGCTCTCTTTTATTCCTAGATTTCTGACTGTTTTTTTTTTTATCATGAAAGGATATTGAATTTTGTCAAATGCCTTTCTGCATCAATTAATGCGGTGTATTACATTGACTGATTTTTTAATTTTGAACCATCCTTGTATTCCTGGAATAAATCCCACTTGTTCATGGTGTATTGTCCTTATAGTGTACTGTTGGATTCAATTTACCAGTATTTTGTTGAGGATTGTTGGTGAGTTTTGGTCAAGGTCCTGATGCAATCTGATCCCCAGTTTTGAGCACTCACTCTGGGGCAACATGGACTTTGGGGGTGCGGCTTGGAGGTAGGGGACCCGTGAGCAGCTTGGTGGCACTTGACCTGCGGTGTTGCTGCCATTGGTGGAGAGCAGCAGCTTCAGGGTCTGTGGGGTGTTTGGACTTTAGTAGTTGGATGTTAGATGGAGGGGAGGGAGGGAAAGGAAGTGCTCCTTCAGCCCTGGGCCAGCCCAGCCTCGGGTCCTAGGGCCCCAAGCCTGCCCCCTGTCCCTATCCCTGGAACCCAGCTCCTCTTGGCTCTTCCCACTACTATTTTCTGGCCAGATCACTTTGTGAGCTCCAGGTGCCCAACTGGAACCTGCTACCTCAGAGCCAGGGTTGCCCCTGGGGGAGGGGCGTTTGCCCGTTGCCAGGCGCTCAGGTTCCGGCCCCTGGCACTTGCCGCAGCCATGCTTCAGGGACCATCCTTCCTGCCATTGTTGCTCCTCCTTGCGATGCCTGCCCTTGCCCCTGCCTGGTCGCGGCCCCTCTGGTACCAGGTGGGGCTGGACTTGCAGCCTTGGGGGTGTCAGCCGGACAGCCTGGAGGGTTGCAAGGGTGCCCTGGGCTGCCCTAACTATTGGGTGGGCCTGGGCATGGGAGACCACATCTACCCTGTAGCTGGAGTCACGCTCACCACCACCATGATGCTGGTGATCAGCCGTGCGATGAGGCAGCGGCGGCGTTCTCTGGCCAAGAGTGAGGTGAGCTCAGCACTGCTCTGCCCCCCACAGTCCCTTACCTCTACTCATATCCAATGGGCTCTTCTCCCACCCTCCTTCATCAGCCCACCCATTCCCCCCACCCCATGCCTTGTGGGCCTCCTGAGGCCCCCAGCCCACTCCAGTTCCCTACATCTGTCCACACATCCCCATGGAGCCCATGTCTGTCAACCCATCAGCCCCTGATCATACCCCATGGCCAGTACCCTGCAACCATCTGTCCCGCTTTGGTACCCCTTCTCTTCATCCAGCCCCCATGGCCCCCAAGACCAACCCTAGCCTACAACAGACCCTTGGTGACTCTCTGTTTCCCTGAGTCATCCTTCCCATGTCCATCAGGCACTACTCCCATCTTCAACCCCTCCTCCCTAGCTCCATTGCTATTTTACTACACCCCTATCCCATCCCTCTGCTCCCTCTCACTCTTGCCTCTTGGTCCTATCCTCAGCAACTGCAGATGACCACTGACCCCTGTAGACCCTGGAAGCGGCGGGCCCCGCTCTCAGACCGCACCCTACTCCTCGGGGTTCTGCACATGCTAGATGCCCTCTTGGTCCATATCGAGGGCCACCTGCAGCGTCTAGCCACCCAGCAGCAAATAAAAGGAACTCCCGCCTAGAGTGGGTGACCTGACCCGTGCCTCTCTTTGCCTGTATCCATCTGGGGTAGGGATGGCCTGAGGCCCCAGGCCAGGGCTTGGGCTAGTGTATCAGTTCTTTCCAGGCCTGTCTAGACCCGGTGTCCCCTTGTCTACTCTTTGAGCCAGCAGACATTTTGAGGTATGCATGAGGGACTGGGCCTCGATGCCCAGGATGGGTGGACAGGGGTGGGGTCCAGGCTGGCTCACACCTCTCCATCGCCCCATCTGCTAATCCCTCCTCACTAAGGATCCCACTCATAAACAGTCGCAACTGCTCCTCTAGCCGTGACTGGCACCTGGGGACCCCCAGTGTGGTGGGAGATGTGACCATCAGGGCAGACTTGGGTGGTCCAGGGAAGGCTGCTTGGAGGAAGTAACTACTGAGACTGAGGAGGAATGGGTGTGGAGAAGGGCATGCCGGACAGATCATACGTTGTGCTTGGTTCTCTCTGCACGGTGGTGAGCTGGGCTGCACCCAGTCACGGAAGGCCTCAGGCGAGGGGTTGGGCTTCTCCAGTGGGCAGGGGAGCCGGAGCAGGACCTGGTCAGTTGAGGAGAGGAGGGGGCAATGGTGGGGCTCAAAGCAGGCCCCAGGGTGTCTGACGGAGGACTGAGAGCCCTGGGCCTCAGTCCCTGTGGGGTCACTCCTGCTCCAACACCAGCCCAGGGAGCCTGCCATGGGAGCAATCGTTATGACTTTGGTTTTGCTACCAAAGTGTAGCTGTTTCTGGTTGCCCTCAAGGTGATCCCCCAGAGAGTCACTGTACTGAGTCTCCAAAAGCGGCCATTCCCCAGGCCCTTGGCTCCTGCCCCCACACCATGCTCAGGCCCAGCAACCCCAGTCTGAGGCCAGGTGGGCAATCCTAGCCAGCTGTCTACATCTCTGTGGAGGCCTCAGACACACTCTGGAACCTGAGGAGCCCTTGCTCCAAGGCCCTGGCAGCGGAGTGAGGGATGAGCCTTACCGAAGGGCACTTACCCCCTTCCTTCTACCACAGGAGAGCCAGAATGAGTGGGCCTGAGGCCTGTGCATTTTTTACGGTCCCTGTTTTGAAAAGTATGCAAAATTATGAATTTGAAAATAGGAACAGGTGAATAAAAGTGAGAAAAGAAACCAAGCAATTTACAAGTTTAAAAAACTTGACAAATACTATAAAATGAAATCCAGAAAAATCCAGAAAATGTTTTTGATGACCTCCTAACATTTCTGTAATAGTTTTTCCCCTACATTTTCTGACTGCTGAATGTGATGGCCTGTACATAAGACAAAGATTTTATAATTTGGGGGAAAATATTTTCTATACAGAGAATAGAAAGGAATTCAGTCTTCCTTTGTGTCTTAATTATTGATAGTTTAGAAAAGTTCTTTCACTTCCCAACCTGTTTTCAATGGCATCACATAAGAGTTCTGGATTATTATCAAATTTGAGTAACGACCATCAACTTTCATATAGTAACTGAAGGATTTTCCACAGACAATCTTCTGCCTCCACACGTTGTAAACCTTGTTTTCCCTCCATGGCTCATGATTTTTCCTGATCTGGGTCCTGTGGGGCAGGTTCTTAGTGCAAGAGCACTTGCACTTCTGGCCCAAGCCAGGAGCTCTGACAGGCAGGAGGTTCCTGGGGCCGTTCCCACACTAGGACAGGAACGATCGCTCTACACAGGGGTAGAACAAACCACCTAAATATGTCCCTGTAAATCTAAACCAGGGGTGTCCTGTGGTAGGCTTGGTGCAGTAGCACCCAGGTCCCCCTTCAAGGAAGGCCTGCTGCTCCTGACACTGGGAGTGTGGCCAGCGTATGGAGCTGCCCCAGCAACTGAGAGGCCCCTCGCAGCTGCTCTCCCTGGCCCAACCCTTTCCGTCCCTCCCTCAGGGGCTGACCACAAAGGACTCTCAGTAAATGTCTTGCAGACCCTGATCTCCCTTTCAGAATCTGCTTCCAAGAGACCCCAACTAGGAACAATCCCCAACTCACCTTCCCCTTCGCTCATCCAGAAAATTTCACAGCCTCTCTGATGCCCCCTGCCATCCCCCATGGGGGAAGGAGTCTGAGGGGAAGAGGCCTGAGGTCCTAATTGAACACAGTTCAAATATCTTCATTCTGCAAGTTTTCCAAATCATTTGACCCTGTGGACATGCACTGGGGCCCTTCCCAAGGCCTGGAAAGGGCCATGCAAGTAAAGGATGCTGAAGATCAAGCTTCTCCAGCCTCTCATTAGCTCCACCTCTGCATCCTGCAAGGTTTACTGAGTGCCTACTGTTTGCCGGCCCCACCATGGATGCCAGGACCACCGATGTACAGAATAGACCCAGCTCCTTCCTTACCCACTCGCAAATTGGGGGGTATGGAGGGAGTGAAAGAGACCCCAAAAGGCAGTTACTCAGAACTACTGGCCTTTGGAGATTGGTTTGAAAAATATTTTTATGGAAAGCATGAATAAATAGTTTTAAACTATATGTTAAAAAAAAAAAGGCAATTACTCCACAGAGAGGCACGCTGGCCCCAGCCGGGGTGGGCAGGGGCGGGCTTGGTGCTGGCACCTGAAGCATGAGGTGAGTCATTAGAGGAGGCGGAAAGGGCTCCAGTCAGGACAAGCAAGTGCAAAGACCTGGTGGGGGACAAACCTTGACTTGTTCCAGGAACTGTAAGGCTTCAGGACTTCAGGGGAAGCCAGGAGGGAGCAGGCAGGAGAGCCAGGAGTTGGGTGGTTCCTGGGGAGAGGGTGGAGGTCAGAATAATGGTCCCCCAAGGATATTCAAGCCCTAGTCCCTAGAACCTCTGAATATGTTATATTACAGGGCAAAGTGAATTCTGCAGATGGAATTGAGGTTAAAGACCTTAAAATAAAAAGATGACCCTGAATTATTTGAGTGGGGTTGGTGTAATCATATGATCCCTTAAAAGCAGCAGAAGGCAGAAAAGTTAGAGATTCAAAGTGTGAGAGGGACTTGCCCCTCCGTGGGTGGTTTGAAGATGGTGAAAGAAAGCCACGAGCCAAGAATTTCAGGTGACCCCTAGAAGCTGAGAACACCCCTGTGCTGGCTTGTATATATTATGTCCCCCAGAAAAAGCCATATTCTTTAATGCAGTCTTGTGGGGGCAGATGTATTAGTGTGGATTAGGTTGGAACCTATTGGTTTGGTATTTCCATGGAGGTGTGACCCCGCCCATTCAGCGTGGGCCTTGATTAGTTTACTAAAGCATTATATAAGCTCAGACAGAAGGAGCTCACAGCTGGAACTGAGACAGACATTTTGAAGACAGCCGCTGGAAGCTGATGCAGACATTTTGGAGAACACCGTTTTGAAACGCAACCTGGGAGCAAGCAGACGCCAGCCACGTGCCTTCCCAGCTACCAGGGATTTTGCGGATGCCATTGGCCATCCTTCAGTGAAGGTACCTGATTGTTAATGCCTTACCTTGGACACTTTATGGCTTTAAGACTGTAACTGTGTAACCAATAAAATCCCCTTTAGAAAACCCAATCCATTTCTGGTGTTTTGCTTAACAGCAGCATTAGCAAACTAGAACAGCCCCTCAGCTGACAGCCAGGGAGGAATTGGGGACCACCATCCTATAGCCACTGGGAACTGAATGCTGCCAACAAACTGAATAAGCAAAGAAATGAATTCTCCCACAGCCCTGCTGATGCCTTGATTTTAACCCAGTGGTCCCCATGTTGGACTTTTTTTTTAAATTTTTTTTTTAACAAATTTATTGATATGTAATTCTCATTCATATTTCACCCAGTTAAGTTGTACAAATCGGTGGTCTTTAATTATACGTATGAGCAACCATTACCATAATTTTAGAACATTTTCATCACCTCAAAAAAAAAAACCCATGTTGGACTTCTGACCTAAAAAACTAGATACAATAAATTCGTGTTGTTCTAAACCACTAAATTTATGGCATTTTGTTATGGCAGCAATAGAAAACTAATACAGGTTTTGGTATGAAGAGTGGGGTGCTGCTGTAACAAATACCTAAGAATGTGGAGACGGTTTTGGAATTGGGCAGTGGGTGGAAGCTGGAAAAATATTAAGGAGTATGATAGAAAAAAGCCAAGATCACCTTAAACCGAATGTTAGCAGAAATCTGAAATTAAGGAGGCTGCTGGTGAGGGCTGGGAAGAAAATGAGGAATGTGTTGTTGGAATCTGGTTGAGAAGGGATCCTGGTTACATCATATCGGAAAGCTTAGCGGAATTGTATCCTGCAGTTGGGTGGAAAGCCAAATTTTTTAAATGATGAACTCGATACTTAGCAAAAGAGATTTCCAACCTTAAAGGCTTGAAGGCAAGTTGAAGGCACAGCCTGGGTTCTCTTCCCTGCTAATAGTAAAATGAAATAGGACAGAGATAAATTGAGGGAAGAATTGTTGAACAAAATGAAACCAGGACTTGATGATTGTGGAAATTCTCAGCTAATTGTCCAGGAAAGCACTTCCCCCCAAATTCTTAAGATTGATGCAATTTTGTAGGAAAATATATATATAGGAGTAAAAGTGTTGGAGAAAACATGGTGAGAGGGATGATGCCTCACCAATATGGACTAACTACAATGTGTAAACTCAGAATTGAATCTTAGAACATAGCCTAACGTGGACACAATAATTGTAATAGTCCCTAGATTGTAAGCTCTTACAGCAGTTAACTCTATCCCTGAATTGTAATGCCTGTCTCTAAACTTTGAGATGCTGATCCCCTAGCGTATAACCTGATTGGTCTCTGGAACAATGCATATCTCTGAGATACCTGAAACTCAGAGCTAGAGCTCGGCAGATATGAATGTCAGTATTAGTGCATACAGCCACTGTCAAAAAAAAAAAAAAAAGCTGAAAAAGAGCCCAGACTTCAATTAGTGATATGAATGAAGCAGGTCTGGTTAAGACCAGGGCAAGCCAGGCCAAAGGGTAAAGGTTGAAACTGATTGTGTTTTAAAACTTCAACTTCCATATGAGACCAAGGGAATAGATATCTATTTGGTACAGGATCTAAATTTTCTAAACGGTACAACTCTACAGTTGATTTGTCCAAACACCACAATTGCATGGAACTTTGAATAGAAAGTGAGATATGGTAGGTTAGTATAGGCTGGAGTGAAATAGTGACACATCCCAGAGTAATTTGGGCAGATAATAAAAAATATATTTACAGCCTCCCCCTCCCCAGCCCCGAGGATCTGGGGGAAGGTGCGGATGTGTTGGACATCCTCACCTGGACTGGTGTTGATGTTGTCAGAAACATTGGGACTGGCGGTTTGATGTGCTGAGCCCTCGAGCACGGGACTTGCCCTTATGAAGCTCATAACCACAAACGAGAGTCTAAACTTGCATGTAATGGTGCCTAAGATTCTCCCCCTGAGTACCTCTTTGTTGCTCAGATGTGGCCCTCTCTCTCTCTAACTGAGCCATCTCAACAGGTGAACTCGCTGCCCTCCCCACTACGTGGGACCCGACTCCCAGGGGTGTAAATCTCCCTGGCAATGCAGAATATGACTCCCGGGGATGAATGTGGACCCGGCATCGTGGGACTGAGAGTATCTTCTTGACCAAAAGGGGGAAGAGAAATGAGACGAAAGAGTTTCAGTGGCTGAGAGATTTCAAATGGAGTCGAGAGGTCACTCTGGTGGACATTCTTATGCACTATATAGATAACACCTCTTAGGTTTTAATGTATTGGAATAGCTAGAAGTAAACACCTGAAACTACCAAACTCCAACCCAGCAGTCTGGACTCCTGAAGACAATTATATAATAATGTAGATTACAAGGGGTGACAGTGTGATTGTGAAGACCTTGTGGATCACACCCCCTTTATCTAGTGTATGGATGAGTAGAAAAATGGGGATAAAAGCTAAAGGACAAATGGGGTGGGATGGGGGGATGATTTGGGTGTTCTTTTTTCACTTTTATTTTTTATTCTTGTTCTGGTTCTTTCTGATGTAAGGAAAACGTTCAGAGACAGATTGTGGTGATGAACACGTAACTATGTTATCATATTGTGGACAGTGGATTGTATACCATGGATAATTGTATGGTGTGTGAATGTATTTCAATAAAACTGAATTTAATAAAAAAAATTGATGCAATTTTGATTAAATCAGATTTTCTTTTAGACTGACAATGTCATTATAAAAATCATCGAAGTTGACAGTTGAGTAGGCCAAATAAATAATGAGTGGGAAGAGTAAGGTGAAAGCCAGAGCCCTCATGTGCTGCCCCAGAGACCTGTTACAAGCTTGAGAATCCCTGGGTGGATGAAGTGGGCTTCAGATGTGTGGTGGTGAAGGGAGAGCTGTTCAGGAAATGGTGTTGTAAAATTCAATTTGCAATTTAGGGGGAAAAGGATGTTTACACCTCACCTTGGTATACAAAGTAAATTCCTGAAAATCAGTGAATCACCAAGACTTGCCAAATTGTTGCAATGACCACTGCTTGTATTTGACCTTTTAATAACATTTCCTTTTTTGGCTAACCACCCCCCCCCCCTTTTTTTCATTTAAAAAATAAAAATAGTTTACTTGCAAAAGTTTGCAAGGAGTTGAGATTCTTAGAAACCATATCAATAAAAAATACAACAGTTTTTTTTTTTTTTCTAATCCCACCAAGTTGTCAATGTTACTGGGGTCCTGGTTTGCTAAAGCTGCTGGAAATGCAATATACCTGAAATGGATTGGCTTTTACAATGGGGGTTTATTAGTTCACAAATTTACAGTTCTAAGTCCATGAAAATTTCCCAATTAAAGCATCAAGAGGTAGATACCTTCTCTGAGGAAAGTTGTCCAGAACACCTCTGTCAGCTGGGAAGGCATGTGGCTGGGGTCTGCTAGTCCTTTGCTCCCGGGTTGCATTGCTTTCAGTTTCTGATTCCCGTGGCTTTTTCCTTAAGCATCTGTGGGTTCTCATTTAGCTTCTCTGGGGCAAGCTCTGGGCTTCATCTCTTAGCTTAGACTCTCCAAACATCTTTCTGTCTGTATCTCCAAGCATCTGGATCTGTGTTGACTCTAATCAAGACCCAACTTGAATGGGTGGGTTACATCTCCATGGAAACAACCTAATCAAAAGGTCATACTCAACAATAGGTCTGCCCCCACAAGACTGGTTTAAAAGAACATGGCTTTTCTGGGGGGACATAATAGATCCAAATCAGCATACTGGGTTTATAGTTCATTTGTTCATAGTATAAAAATAGTAATTTTCTCCCATTACTATCATTCCCACAATGGTTCACACCCACCTGAATCGACCAGATTCAAGCACATGTTTTTCTGGGGTACATACAGCTTCAAACCATCATGGATGACCAGTATGTTCAGGAGCCCACTGGGCAATGATAAGAGTGGTTGAAGAAGTAGTCTGACGACATTCACAAAACAGGTCATTCTATCTAGCAATTATTAAAATTCTCTTCTGCAGAGGCCATCCTCTGAAGGGCATTCACATAGGATACAAATACCTTTACATTCTGTTCCCATGCAGAGAAGTCTCTCCATATACCTCTTCCCCAGAACTCCTTGTCACTAATTTTCCAGTCATGTTCTTTCCAAGTTACTGACCATACAGCCAAATCATTAACTACAGTCCATGAATTGATGTGGACCAATATCTCTGATCACCTATAGTTTTAGGCAAAATAAATAACCAGGTGCCCTGTTCTAGGTCCTGTCCACTGGGAAGCTTTTCCTTCTCCACTGTTCTTCAGGGCCACCTTGGAATGAGGTTGCAGTGCTTTAGCCATCCACTTTCAGGTGGTACCAGCATATCCTGCAATGCTACCTGTAAACCAAGCCAGAGTATTTTTATTTCTCAGTCAACAGGTCAAAGGGAATCCCTCATGAGGCCGTAAGTGATGGCTGAGAGAGAAAAAACAATGCAGCAGGAGTAGGGACCATGGGCATCTGGGCCACTTCCTCGTGTAACTTAGTTGTGTCTTCAGGATCTGCTTGAGCCCAGTCTCACATATACCACTTCACTTGGTGACGGAGAGCTGCTGTGCACGCCCAACTTTATAGCTGACTTTATGAGTCACACAACACCCAGTTCATGATGAGCAGCTCAGACCTCTTGGTAACTTGGTAGTCCACTGTCAAGCATTCAGTCTCTACTACGACCTAATAATAAGCAAGAAGCTGAAGTGGCGGCCAGGCCTTTCCTGGGCCCTTTGCTCGTCTTCCCCGCCCTACACCGGCCTTCACTCTGGAGCGGTGGCAGATGGAGGAGCTCTCCAGTTCCTCCTGGGAGAGGCTGCTGCAGTCCCGGGACAAGATGTTCTCCAAGTTCACCTCCACCCTGCAGCATGCCGTGGGCCAACAGAGGAGGGGGGGGGGTGCCAGGGGCTTCCCTGCATGTCTACAATGTCACACTTCCTGGCTGTCTCTCTTCTCTGGCTTTCCCTTTTCACCCTAGGGTGACAGTGAGGTGGGGGAGGGGATTAGTGGCCGGCTTTAGAACCTATTTGGAACAGGATTTGCAGAAGGCCTGAGTGTGAGTTTTGAGGGAGAGGAGTCAAGGATGACTCCTAGATTTTTAACCTGAGCAACTGGATGAATGGAGGCATCATTTGCCGAGATGAAGACAAATATGGGAGGAACGAGTTTGGGAGGTAATCTGAAGAGTTTGGCTTTAGCTACATTCAGTTTGAGAAGCCCACTGGCTATCTAAGTGGAGAAGGTGAGGAGACTGACAGGAATAAGGGAGTCATCGCTGTATGTACAGACAGCACAGAAGACACAAGGCCGGACGAGATGACCAGAGAGCGAGTGTTGAGAAGGAAGGGAAGAGGTGTCAGGATTGAGCCCTGGGCACGCCTTGTGTAAAGGTCAGGGGTGGGAGGAACCAGTGAGGCGCTGTGAGAAGAAGCATCTAGGGAGGTGGGAGGAGAACTGGGAGAGCATGGGAACCTGGACACCAAGACTGGATGAGGTCCTGAGGAGGTGGGTCAGGCCAACCGTGTTCAATGAGACTGCGGCCATCGGATTTAGCCACACGGAACTCATAGGTGACCTCGACAGGCATGATTTCAGTGGAGCAGAACGGAGGCCGGACTAGAGTTGGTTCAAGAGAGAATGAAAGGAGAGAAATTGCAGGCAGTGATCATGGGGTCAATTCTTTGGGGGAGCTCTGCTTGAAGGAGGGTACAAAATGTGGTGGTCATTAGAGGAGGTTGTGGGGCCAAGCGAGGGTGTTTTAATGAAGCGATGGTCACATTCTTCTTCGTAAATTCTGCAGGAGCACAGGCTTTGGATGAATGAGTGAGTGATCTGCAGGGACCCAGGCCCCAGGTTCCCATCTCAAAAGTAGGAGGGCCTGGGCACATATAAGCACATGGGTGTATTTGTTTTCTTTCCCCTTTTTGCCCACAGATGGCACTTACTATGTATATTTACACATCTTGTTCTTATATTTAACATGACATGATAATTATTGTTGTTGATAATTATGTAACAGTTACTCTATGGCAGGCTGTGTTCTAATACTTTATATCTACTAGATAATTTAATCTTTCGTAGCCTGTTTTAGTTTGCCAGGGCTACTGTAAACAAACGCCATAGATGAGTTGGCTTAAACAGCAGCAATTTATTGTCTCACAGTTCTGGAGGCTAAAAGTCTGAAATCAAAGTTTTGGCAAGGCCATGCTTCCTCACAAAGAAGAGTATTTATGCCATGCCTCTCCTCTGGCTTCTGGGGGGTGCTCGGCAATTCACAGCGTCCCTTGGCTTGTGGTAGCATCACTCCAGCTACACCATATGGCACCCCCCCTCTGTCTGTCTGTCTCTGACACTCTTACTGTGTCTAAATGTCCTCTCCTTATAAGACATCTGTTATGTTACATCAGAGCCTACTGTAATCCAATTTGGCCTCATCTTAACTAATAACATCTTCAAAAATCCTGTTTACAAATAAGGTCACATTCATAGGACCAGGGGTAAGGACTTGAACACATCTTCTTGGGAGACACAAGTCAATCCATAGCACAGCCCTACAAGGTATAATTATGGAGATGAGGAGACTGACGTACAGAGAGATAAAATAACTTGCTGAAGTTGGGAAGCTCAGATTAGTCATTTTATATATAATGCTCTTATTAAGCAGAACAAAATACAGCAATGTGCCCATATCATAAGCTTCACAAGTTTTCATAAAGTGAACACATGCTTGGGCAACAACTACCTGGGGCGAGAAGTCCCCATCCTCATGTCTGCCCCATCCCCTAGTATCCCGTTCAAGCTCCTTCCTGTCACCACTCTGTCTTCTCCCAAAGCCAGCCATGACCTTCACTTGTAACATCTTGGGTGAGTTCCCTTTCAGCACTTTGAAGGTGCTTCTCCATTGTCTTCTGGCTTTGGAGTTTCTGATGAGAAGTCTTGTCTTTATTCCTCTGCATGTAATTTATTTTTTCATAAGTTAGTTGTGCCTGTTTTTGAATTTTATAGAAATGGAATCATACAGTATAGCGCTTTCATGCCTGGCTTCTTTCACCCACCATCATGTTTCTGAGTGTCAGCCAGGTTAGTTCATTCACTCTCAGTGCAGTGTGTTTTGCATTGTATGCATATACTACAATTTATGTTTCCACTCTCTTGTTGGTGGATGTTTGGGTTATCTCCAGCTTCAGATTATTACAACTACAGCTGTTATGAATATTTTTGTGCATTGCTTTTGATGCCCATATTAACACATTTCTTTGAGGTGTATTCTAGGAGTGGAGTTGTTCATTGGTTGTACATATGTTCAGCATTCTGCCTAAAAGTTTTTCAAGGCAGTTGTACCATTTTACCCGACCAGCAGAAGTATACAAGACTTCCAGTTGCTCCATGTCCTGGGTGACACTTGGTATGGTCAACCTTTTTGCTTTTAGTCCTCATAGTGGGCGTGCAGTGATGTCTGGTAGTGGTTTGATTTCCATCTCCCTGATGAACAATGATGTTGCATACTTTTTCGTGTGCTTATTGGCTATTTGGTTATTCTCTTTTGCTCAGTGTTTTGTTTTCGTGGTTTTTTTTTCCCCAGTGAATTTTAATTTCCATTTCTTTTACTGCGAGTGAGACTGAACACTTTCAAGTGTTTAGGAGCTCCTTGAATTTCCTTTTTAGGGAACTGTTTGCCATGTGTTTGAATTATTTTTTTATTGGATTGAAGGTCTTTTATTATGAGTTTGTAAGAGCTCTTCATATATTAGGGAAATAGGCCCTTCATAGTATGATCTGCAAGTATTTTTCCCAATGTGTTCAACTGGAGTTTTTCCTCACAGACAACTTTAAATTTTCATATGGGTTGATATTGTTGGTTGTTGCTACCCTAGAGTGATTGATTTAAAACATAAATCAGAGCTCATCACTCTCTGAGGAAACCTCCAATGGCCCCCACTGCCTGTAGGATAAAGCAGGCCTTTCTGACTCCAGGGTCTGCCCATGCCCCCAGCCTTCTGTGTTCCAGCCACACGAGGCCTTATTGCACCTTGAAAATGTCAAAAATGTCAAGCCTGTTCCCACCCCAGGGCTTTTGCACTTGCTGTTTCCTCCGCCTGGATGGCTTTTCTCAGATCTTCCTGTGACCCTCATCAAGCAGGTCTTGGCTCAAACGTCCCATTTCAGAGAGGTGCCCAACCCTCTCACCTTTACCTGGTTGTATTTGTATTCAGAACTCTCTCTCCACCTCATGGTGTTCTCTGAGTTATTTACTTGTTCCTTCCTGGGGCCTCGCTGAATCCCTGATGCCTAGAAACAAGCTCCAGGACATAGCAGGTGCTCAGTAAATAGTTGTTTTAAGAATGAATGAAGAGTACATGTGAAAAAATTAAACTGAATTAAAGAAAAGAAAACCAAAGTTTAAAACCTTTGGAGAGGTAAGAACTTCCTAATAAAGGAGTGACAGACAAAAATAATTCTCCACCTAAAAGTCAATTTGCCCCTCCCAGGCAGCTGGCAGCAGGCTGAGGGAGTTGATGAAGCCTATTTACATATCACAGGTCGTGCTGCAGATCACCTGGGATCTGGAGAGCACCCAAGAAGCTCCGAGAATGCAGGAGCTGGTTCAACTTCCTTAAGGCCTCTCTCAACACTCCAGTTTTCCTCGCCAGGGTTCTCTTTAATTCCTGTAAAGAACCAAGCCATTCCTGTCATTTACAGTTACCAAATCTTCCCCAGAAATCCATTCCCAAGGCTGAAGAGCACACAAATCAGTGATGTCTGTTTTCTGGTTTGCATTTTTTCACTTGCTTCCTTGTGCTTTTATATTTGACAAAGCCAATAAACCAATTTGTTGCATACAAAAAAAAAAAAGGTCAATTTGCCCCAAAGTCAATACAAATCAAGATCAGTTTGCTAACGGTATTTCACCTCTTGGAGGACCTGCTCATCCCCTCTGGACTTGGGTGTTTCGAGTCGCTTTGGTGTTCGGTGTTCACCATTTCAGACATTTGCCCTCCATCAGAATCTACATACAGCAGTTCTGTTTTCATATTTCTGGAACATTCTTATCACCACTATGCTATTCCATATATCAATGTTTTCCATTCTTTTATCCTGTTCAATGTGAGCAGCTGATCCAGTTACAGAGTAAAAGAACACATCCAAATGTTTGTTCCTGTATAATAATGAATAACTGTGTTAAAAATACAAGCGTCATATCCAAGAGGAGCCTGAGGAGACAGGACAACTAAATGTAATGTGATATCCTGGATGGGATCCTGAAACAAAAAAGAACATTAGTTAAAACTAAGGAAATCTAAATACTATAGGCTTTAGTTAAAAATAATTTATCAATATTTGTTCATTAATTGTAACAAATGTACTATACTAACGTAAGATGTTAATAAAAGGAAAAGCTGTGTGTTGTGGATGTGCATGTGAATAGAACTTGTTGCACTATCTGCTCAATTTTTCTGTAAATTTAAATCTGTTTTAAAAAATAAAGTTAAATAAAAACAAAACAAGTGGAAGGATGGACCAGTTAGAAGGTTCTCTCTATTCTACTTTGTTTTTCATGTCTAAACCATAACATAATTTTAGCTTGCATAATATTAAAAACACACTAAGCATCTTTTGTCTGATTTTTATGAGATAGTTTTATTTTTTTTATTTTAAATGAAATTTTATTGAGATATATTCACATACCCTACAATCCATCCAAAATATACAGTCAGTGGCTCACAGTATCATCACATAGTTGTGCATTCATCACCACAATTTCAGAACATTTCCATTACTCAAAAAAAACCCACAAAAAACAGACCCCCTCAAAACATTTCATACCCCTTATCCCCTCCGTTATTGACCCCTAGCATTGCTATGGCATATTTGTTACTGTTGGTGAAATAGTATTAAGATATTAATGTTAACTATAGTCCATGGTTTGCAATAGGTGTTTTTTCCAATGTACCTCTCTATTCTTAACTCTTTGTAATAGTGTCATACATTTGTTGTAGTTCATGAAATGAATTTTTAATATTTGTATTGTTAATCACAATCATCATCTATCACAGGGTTTACTGTGTTATACAGTCCCATGTTTTACCCTCTAGCTTTCCTTCTAGTGACATACATGACTTTAAACTTCCCCTTTCAATCACAACCACAGGTACAATTCAGTGCTGTTAGTTACACTCACCATAATGTGCTACCCTCACCTCTATCCATTTCCAAAAATTTAAACTCAACCTAGTTAACAATTTGCACATACTAAGCATGTGCTCCCCATTCTCTAGCCTCCTTCTATATCCTGGTAACCTATATTCTAGATTTTACCACTATGAGTTTACATATTATAATTAGTTCATATTAGTGAGATCATACAGTATTTATTCTTTCATGTCTGACTTATTTCACTCAACATAATGTCTTCAAGGTTCATCTATGTCGTCATGTGCTTCAGGACTTCATTCCTTCTTACTGCTGAATAATATTCCATCATACGTATATATCACATTTTGTTTATCCATTCTTTGGTTGATAGACACTTATTTCCATCTTTTCACAATTGTGAATAATGCTGCTATGCATTTGGGTGTGCAAATGTCTGTTCATGTCCCTGCTTTCAGTTCTTCTAAGTATATACTTAGTAGCATGATTGCCAGATCCTATGGCAGCTATATACTTACCTTCCTGGGGAAATGCCAAACTGTCTTCCACAGTGGCTGCACCATTGTACACTCCCACCAGCAGTGCATAAGTGTTCCTATTTCTCCACATCCTCTTCAACGCTTGTGATTTCTTGTTTGTTTAATAGCAGCTATTCTAGTAGGTGAGATATCTCATTGTCATTTTCATTGTCATTTCCCTAACAGCTAGTGAAGATGAGCATTTTTTTTTGTGCTTTTTAGCTATTTGTATTTCCTTTTTGGAAAAATATCTATTCAAGTGTTTTACCTGTTTTGAAAATGGGTTGTTTCTCTTATTGAGTTGTAGGATTTCTTTATATATTCTGGATATCAAACCCTTATCAGAAATGTTGTTTCCAAATATTTTCTCCGATTGAGTTCGCTGCCTTTTCACCCCTTTCACAAAGTCCTTCGAAGCACATAAGTGTTCAGTTTTGAGGAGGTCTCATTTATTTATTTTTTCTTTCATTGCTTGTGCTTTTGGTATAAGGTCTAAGAAACTACTGCCTATTATTATACCTTGAGGATGCTTCCCTACACTTATTTTAATTATAAAAAACAAGCAAAATTAATCATGTACACATGCAAAAGGAAGCAGAATTCAGACGTACTCTTTATTTCCAAAGTAACATATACTTTTTGTAAACATAAAACGTTCTATTTTAAAATAATACAGAAATGTAAAAATGGTAGCCTCCTTTCCCTTCCCTTCAATCTATTTCTCAAAAGTTAGCAGGCTGAAAGTTTAGAGTGAGCTCCTTTGATTTTTTCCCTACCTATTCATTATAATAGAAAAAGCATGTTTTGTTTTTGTTTTTGTTTTTGTTTTTTCCCGTTTGGTCCGTTTTCTTTTGTTTTCAAACAAGAAATTCTATTTCACAAATTAGTTTTTAATTTGATGCTTTTTTTCTTAGCAATATATTGTAAAACTTCTTTCATGTTAACCATCTAAATCTACTTCATTATTTTAAAGAGAAAACCGTGCCTTTCAGTGGCTGCCTAATAGTCTCAGTATTCCACACCCGTGCTTTAGTCCCCAGGCTAAACCCGCGGATACACTGTGGTTGCGCTACCCGGCTCCCGCCAGGCGATGGATCTGGACGCCTGCGGTTCGTGAGAAACATCATGCACTCTGCCTCCCATGCATGAAAAGGAGGAAAGGACGGCAGGTGAAGGATCGCGACTGGACGCAAGGACAGATAGAGTCACCAACTACCAACGGGTATCTCCAAAGGTCGCCAGGGAGCGGCCGAGCTCCAAACCCACGGAATTGCGCCTGCGCCCCGAGCGCCGCCGCGCCCGCTCCACGCATGCGCGGCTTGGCGTCAACAGGAGCGAAAAGATGGCGGCGTCCATAGTTTGCCTGGTTGCTGGCAGCGGAGCGCGGATGCTAGGGCGGGCCCGCCGCTCGGTGAGGTGGCGGCGGGAGCGCGGGTTTGCGGGGTGCGGGTCTTCGGTACGTGGATGGGAGCAGGAGGTTAGCGTCGGCGGGTCGAGATGGGAAGGACGTGGTGTCAGGGCCGCGGGAAGGTCACGGCCGAGGGCGAGAGCAGAGGGTCCCGCGGCAGGCCTGGGGGCCAGGACAAGAGTTTTGTTGCTAGAAGGGTCGGGGCTGAAGTCCCGTTGCGGACCTAGGAGTTGGAAAGCGACCCTCCGACCAGGGCCTGACTCTCGCGGATCCCTCCTTACAGCCGGCCTTGCTGAGGACGGCTGCCCTGCGGGGCACGGCCACCTTCGCCCAGGCCCTCCAGAATTTGCCCGAGACTCAGGTCAGCCTCCTGGACAACGGGCTCCGCGTGGCCTCGGAGGAGTCCGCCCAGCCTACTTGCACAGTGAGTAGGGGGCGCTGTAGGGTAGAAGGCCTCGGACTCAAGGGTTTACAGAGTCCACTTGCAGTCCCTACCCAGGTCAGGGCGTGACCTTGGGCTGGTCCCTCCCGTCTGTGGTTGGGTTCAGACTCCCGGCTCCCTCAATGTGTGGTGATTCTCCCACCCTAGCCCACACCCCAGCTACCCATCGGCTTCTTGGGGCAACCCTCAGATACCCAGTAGTCATTTAGCATACGATGTCTGCCAAGCAGGGGACCAGGTTCTTTACCAGGTATTTCTTAAGCAGTCCATATGAGACAGGTGATCTTGTCTCCGTTTTACAATGAGGAAATGGGCTTTAGAGAAGTTAGGCGACTTGCCCAAAGTCAAAACCTCCAGGCTAGACCAGGAGCGTACTTGCAGAAGAAATGTATTTGAAGATTCCAGTAAAATGGATGACTTTCCAAAAAGTACAAATCCTAAAAATGGACTCAAGGATAGGAATTTTGAATAGAATATATGAATGGGTGAAAATTTTTCCCAAGAATTAATCCCTTCCTGTAGAAGCCCCAGAGCCAGGTGGTTTTATTGGCAAATCCTTTCAGTTTTCCAGGAAAAACAAAATAATGCCTTACAATATAAGTTGTTATTGAACACAGGAAAAGATTGTGGGCAACTTTTCGTTATAGGCACCAACATAAACCAACACAAAGCCTGTTAAAAAAACTGAGTAGTGAATGCTGTGATTCGTGAAATCTAAGATGTCCCAGATTATAATGAACACCATTGTGCTCTAGTGACAGAGAAGGAAGCTGCCAGTTATAATCATAGGATATCCTAGATTGTAAAATGCATATTACTTCCCAGGATGTTAGATGTGAAGTAAATGTTCATCAAAGAATTTATGAAGCATGGTATGTACATCTAAGAAAAGTAGATGTGAACAATTTCAATGTGCCATGAACAAATAGTAAATTAAAAGACTAGACCATTGTGACCACAGTGGGTGAGTGGTGTGTTGTTACAGCACACCACCAGGCCATTAAGAAAATCATAAGATTCTCATTGAGTGCTAAGGTGACACTTGGTAATGTTCAGTGTCGAAGTCTAATTAACTTTTTGAAAAAGTGTGATTGGAAGGTTATTTTCTTAACATGATAAAATGTACAGCATCTAAATCAATGGTCTCCTTCCTTAATGAGGAAAGGATAAAAATCATCACTATAACAAGTCAGGGTATAGTTTTTGGAAAGGAGAAAATAAGGTATTGTTTGCATACAATGCGTTAGCATGTCTAGAAAAACCCAAAGAATCAACCAAAAAATGAGACTGAATCTTAAGAATTTTATGTGATGGCTGTACTAGGTGAGTGTGCAAAGTAAAAACTTCCCTGGGTGTCCTCAGTAATCAGTCAAGAAATAGGGCAGGAAGGAGAGGTGGGACAGTGAGACTGGTCACTCACCTGGTGCTCTGTACCAAGGGCATATCTGCTCCTTCAAGCTCAGGGGTTTACAAGGGCAGCTTCCCTCTCCCCCTCCCCCTTGTGGACTCATGAACCCCTGCCTGGGGCTTGTGCTGGTTCACCCCAGGGTGAGGTGCAAGTGGGGGCTGAAATGATTTGCTTGTTACCTTTTTCGGTGGTTTCTTGTACAGGTGGGGGTGTGGATTGATGTTGGCAGCCGTTACGAGACTGAGAAGAACAATGGAGCAGGCTACTTTGTGGAGCATCTGGCTTTCAAGGTGAGGCTTTCTAAGCCCTGTGTCTTTCCTGGGTGTGGGGCTGTTTGTTCCTCTCAAGAGCCAGCGTCCTCAATTATGGGCCTCAGAGCTGGGTGGGGAGTGCTTGCTGGCCTTTCTGAAAGGAGTCACATGGACTTGTGGACTTAGCCTCTCCTGAGTGAACACCTATCTAGCAAACCCCTGCATGAGAACCCCAAATCTGAAAAAGACCCAGGGAGCCACAGGAGCCCCCACTCATCAACAGAGAGGCCTGGCCTATTTGTGGTGTGCATGTACACCCATGCACTTATGGAACACACATAGGTATGCATGTGCATTGTAAAAAAAACCCATAGACACAGGCGTGCATGTGTGATTATGAAATGTCCTGCTCTGGTGGAAAACCTAGGCATCCCTTGATTGTAAAAGCGAGTACTAAGGTTTCTTGAGGGTGGGGACTGTCACCATTGTAGCCCCTTGGAGTAAAGACTGGGTTTTTAAAATGAATGGGTTAGATGGAGAAGGGAGCATGGGAGGCAGAGCTCCCTATACCCACACTGACAGGGGTGTAGTGCAGGATTATGTAGCCCAGCCAGCAGAATCACAGAGGTGTGTGCAAATGTCACTGTGTGTGTGTGTGTGTGTGTGTGTGTGTGATGAGACAGCAAACTGCCATGTACAGACTTGGGACTGGGGTAGGGCCTCACAGAAGTGGCTACCAGCATATATAGACTCACGCTACAGAATGGTGTGGGGGTGGGATGGGGTGGATACAATCTCCTGAATACAGATCTAAGCTTACGTGACTGGGGATGTCGGTAAGGAGAGGAGGGACTGTCAGGGCCAGGCTGTCATGGGAACCCTGGGCTTCAGACAGCACCAGCTGTAGCTGGATTCTGATTGTGTACAACCTGTTGGCCCACAATGGTGCAGCCTCAGTAAACTCAAGGCCTCCTTAGTCCTTGGTGAGTACACTCTGGACCCATATCTCCAGAGTCCTTGTCTGCTGAGGAGGATACCTGTGGTCCAGTGATTCTGCTGGGACCTAAGCCTGTGAGGACAGGGGTCCTGGGCTTCCTTATGACTCCTGACTGGTCCCAGTGTCTGGTTTCAGGGAACAAAGAATCAGCCTGGCAATGCTCTGGAGAAGGAGGTGGAAAGCATGGGGGCCCATCTTAATGCCTACAGCACACGGGAGCACACAGCTTACTATATCAAGGCCCTGTCCAAGGACCTCCCGAAAGGTAATAGCCTGGTGGCTGGGCTGGGGCAGGGTGGGAAGGGCTCCAGAGGAGCAGAGGACAGGCTCTTTTTTTTTTTTTTAATTCAGTTTTAGTGAGATATATTCACATATCCTATAGTCATCCACAGTGTACAATCAGTTGTTCACAGTACCATTACATAGTTGTGCATTCATCACCAAAATCAATTTTTGAACATATTCATTAGTCCAAAAAAATTTTTTTTAATAATAAAAAAAAGAATAAAAATACAAGTGAAGAACACCCAAAATATCCCATCCCCCATCCCTCCTATTATTCATTACTTTTTTCCCCATTTTTCTACTCATCTGTTCATATACTGGATAAAAGGAATGTGAACCACAAGGTTTTCGCAATTGCATAGTCACACTGTTTAAGCTACATAGTTATACAATTGTCTGCAAACATCAAGGCTAAATAAATAAATAAAATCAAGGCTGCTTGGTTGCAGTTCAACAGTTTCAGGTATTTCCGTCTAGCTATTCCAATACACTAAAAACCAAAAAGGGATATCTGTATAATGCACAAGAATAAGCTCCAGAATGACCTTTCAACTCTATTTGGAATCTCTCAGCCACTGAAACTTTATTTTGTTTTATTTCTCTTCCCCCTTTTGGTCAAAAAGTTTTTCTCAATCTCACAATGCCTAGTCCAGGTTCATCCCTGGGAGTCATGTCCCACATTGCCAGGGAGATTTACACCCCTGGGAGTCATGTCCCACATAGTGGGGAGGGCAGTGAATTTACCTGCCGAGTTCACTTAGAGAGAGAGGCTACATCTGGACAACAAAAGATGTTCTCTGGGGGTCAATCTTAGGCACAATTATAAGTAGGGCTTAGCTTGTTTGCAGTAACAGGCTTCATAAGGCAAGTCCCAAGATTGAGGGCCTGGCCTCCTAAATTGGTAGGAGGACAGGCTCTTAAAAGAGGAGCCCCTGGTCTGACCACAGAATTTGACTACCCAGATGGTATATCCTTGCAGCACGGCAACCAGGGGTGGACCCCGGCAGGAGACACCAGACCTGGGGGTTTTATGCTGTCACTGATCTTGAGGGCCTTTCCTTGGCCCACCTGGTGCCCCAGACATGCCCCTCTTACATCTAGCTGTGGAGCTCCTGGCTGACATCGTGCAGAACTGCAGCCTGGAAGACTCACAGATCGAGAAGGAGCGTGACGTGATCCTGCGGGAGCTGCAGCAGAATGATGCATCACTGCGGGATGTGGTCTTCGACTACCTGCATGCTACGGCATACCAGGGCACACCCCTGGCACAGGCTGTGGAGGGGCCCAGTGAGAATGTCAGGTGAGGGTTGGCCGGGGCCATGGTGAATGTATCTCCCCATTCTGGCTCAGGCCAGACCCCTTCCAGGTCAAGTCACGTGAGTTTGTGTTTATTTGGCTGGATACTTGTGCTGTCTGTTGTATTTTCCTTACTCATGATTAGAGACTTTTTTCCTATGTTGCCATGTGGTTCCCATGAATCTTTTTCAAGTCTGTATGTGGTCTTCACTTGCATTTTGGGTCTTGTTTTAGGATACATTTCCCTGTGCATCTTGACAGCCTGAGGGAGGGTGCATCTGGGTATCTCACCCATGTGACTGCTGATCCCCTGGATGCGGGGGTGGGCTGTGAACTCTGGCACTGCCCCTCGAGGGTCCCCACAGTGTCACTTGCATCCTCCTGAGAGAGGACTGTGAACCTGTTCTGGGGTCAGACATGAAGTGAGGTTGCTTGAGGGCTGCATGTGGGTGACAGAGATGGGAGAAGGGGATCAAGGGTGTGAAGTCATGCATCTCTTTGACTGTTTCTACAGTCCTATTTTGTGAGATTCAACTTGCTCTTGTTCAGAAGAGATGTCAACCCGTTGGTCATATGTCTTGCAGGAAGCTGTCGCGGGCGGACTTGACCGAGTACCTTGGCAGGCATTACAAGGCCCCTCGCATGGTGCTGGCAGCGGCTGGAGGTGATTGACAGGCTCATTGAAGCCCTCAGTTATTAGGGATCAGGGCTCCTGGTTCTGACCCCCTTCCACTCCTGGGGACCCTGTTCCCACCCTGGCCTTGAGGGGGAGCAACCACATGCTATCATAGGTTGGGGTAAGGTTGTACCCTGCTGCCACCGCTGGGAATGGCCACACAGGGATGCTGCTCCTCTCTTTAGTACTAGCCTCAGTTGGGCTGCTGGCTTTTCTCCAGGCCTTTCTTAATTCCACCTGGTCCCAGGAAAGACTGTCCCTGGGGCATGGACTGGTGGGGGAGACAAGCCCCTAGGCTTGTTCTTTATAACCTCACCAGTGGGTGAGCCAGACATTGGATATGTGATGAGTCACACGATGATAAACTAGGACATGTCTTGGAAGGAAGGAAAGCACAGAGTGGTATGGGGGCCTTTTTAGGGACTCACTTAGATGCGGCGGTCAGAGGGACTTTTGAAGCATATGTCATTTGAGCAGATGCCTGAAGTATGGTAGAAGTTAGATGGGGAATGGGGGACCTGAACAGAGGGGAGGGGCAGTACCATGACCTGAAATGTATTTTAAGGTTTGCTCTGCTGCTTTGGGAGGGCCATGATGGAGGCAGACAGACCTGGGAGGGCCGTGGCAGCTAACTCAGTGGGATATGGCAAGAATGAGGGAGAGAAGTGGCTGAAGTCAAGATGGTTTTATAGGTGGAAGCATGATAGCAGTCCAGACATGGTGGGCAGGGGAGCAGGGTCAAGGATGCTTCTCCAGATTCTGGCCTTGGGTCCGTGGAAAAGACTGATAGGCAGAGCAGGATTGGGGACCTTGCAGGCCGGGAACCTGGGAGAACCAAGAACATTTTGAGTTCCTGACATGTTGGACTTTGTTGAGTTGGAGCAGGGCCTGAGCTCAGGGGAGGGAAGAATAAAAGGCTGAGGCAACTGGCTGGCTGGCCTGGGGCAGGCTGCCCACTGCGGCAGCACTTAACAGTCCAGGTGCTTGGGCAGCAGAGGCCTTTTGTGGAAGTGAGGAAGCAAGGACCAGCAAGGGATCCTGAGAGTGTGAGTTCACAATGTTGCTTGTGTACAGGTCCAGCTCTCAGGGACCTCAGAGGTAATCACAGCCCTCCAGCAGCACCTCTGTACCCTTGCATTCATCATCCCCCACACTGGCAGCAGCCTCTATCTGTTTGTCCTTGATGTGGGTGAGATGCTTTTTATAGGGCAAGAAGCAGCACTTGTGTCATAGGAACCCATTCTTAAACTCGCCATGCTTTGCTTTCCAGTGGCTGAGGCGATGGGAGCTGTTTAACCTAAAGTGCCTGCTCTACACCAAGGCAGGGTCTGTCGGTGTAGGATCCTCTTCTCTTGCCCTGTCCTTATGGCCTGTCTTCCTTCTGATGTCTTGCTAAGTCGGGACACGAGGATTCCCCCGACTCTGTTCCTTGGACCCTGGCTGGCCAGTAACACTTGTCTGTCTTGGCAGGGGTGGAGCACCAGCAGCTGCTAGACCTTGCCCAGAAGCACTTCAGTAGCGTCTCTGGGACATACGAGGAGGACACGGTGCCCACTCTCCATCCATGCCGCTTCACTGGCAGTGAGGTGCGCTGCCTGGTGGGCAGGGGCGTTCTCTCAGCTGGGGGCCTCTGGGAAGACTCTCGTATGCACGGTTATCCACGTGACTCTGGGGATGCCTTGGTGGTTGGAAAGGGGTCCACTGCCTCATAGGCACACGTATGGTCACATACAAACACCCTCCACTCACATCCAGCATCCTTTCTGGTCACCTGGGCACTCTGGCTGTTCCTCAGCTTCACCTTATCCTGTTGCAGATCCGCCACCGTGATGATGCCTTGCCCCTGGCCCATGTGGCCATTGCAGTGGAGGGGCCTGGCTGGGCCAACCCAGACAATGTGGCTCTCCAGGTGGCCAATGCCATCATCGGCCACTATGATTGCACTTATGGTGGTGGCACGGTGAGTGCCGGGGATGGGCTTGGGGTCCTGCCTTCACGGAGGAGAGGGTGCTGGCATTGGGACCCAGGAGGGTGGGTGCTGACCTCTGTTGCCCCGGCAGCACCTGTCTAGCCCACTGGCTTCGGTTGCTGTGGCCAACAAGCTGTGCCAGAGTTACCAGACCTTCAACATCTGCTACGCAGAGACTGGGCTGTTGGGTGCCCATTTTGTCAGTGATCGCATGACTATCGATGACATGATGTTTTTCTTACAAGGCCAGTGGTGAGTGCCGGCCGGTACAGAATGAAATGGGAGCCTTTGACCAGGATAGTGGGAGGCTGAGACACACAATCTCTTAGAATGTCCCCTCTCCCTACCTCTGGCTTTAGGATGCGCCTATGCACCAGTGCTACAGAGAGCGAAGTGGCCCGGGGCAAGAACATCCTTAGAAATGCCCTGGTGTCTCATCTGGATGGTGAGCACCATGGTCCTGTGGGGAAGCAGTGGTGATGGGGTACACCCTGGCAGCGACAGCCCCACAGTAGCCACCATTCCTAGCCAAGTTTGGGAGCCTTTGAGGCTCATGCCGTACCTCACCCTCCCACCCGTAGGGGCTTGGGGCTCCAGATGCAGGTGGTGGTGGTGGGGAGAGGGGGCAAATCAATAGCCCATGCTACAGTAACAGTGGTTGTAGTCTGTTATGATGGGGTTCGAGCAGGCTCCAGGGGTCAGCCCAAGTTTGGGGGTTCTTTGTGCACTTGTGGTCCAGGACTGAATTGGACTGGGTAGGCCCCTAAGCCTCTCTCTACCCCCACAGGTACCACCCCTGTCTGTGAGGACATTGGACGCAGCCTCCTGACCTATGGCCGCCGAATCCCCCTGGCTGAGTGGGAAAGCCGGATTGCGGTAACACAAGGCCCCTGGGAGAGGTTCCGGAAGCTTATCTTGACAGACCCCAAAGGGGTGGAGAGTTGGGGCCTGGCAGAGCAGAGAATGCTCCTGTAGGCATCCCAGGTGGCGTAGTTGGTGGGCAGGGCAGAGGCACTGATAGGTGGGGCCTATAGAAGTCTGCAACAGGGAAAGCCCTACTGGGGGGTAGCCCCCCACCCCCACCCCCGGGTATGTGAGGGAGATGTTGTTCAGTGGAAAATGTTGGCTGCCTGAGGTGGGTGCCCAGGTGCCTGGGGTCAGTGTGCTCTCTGCTTCGCCCTGCAGGAGGTAGATGCGAGGACGGTGCGTGAGGTCTGCTCCAAGTACTTCTATGACCAGTGTCCAGCAGTAGCTGGATTGGGTGAGTGGCCTAGACAGTTGGTGGTCTGCTCTTTGTCCTCAGGCCATTCTCTTGTCTCCCCTCCGCCTCTGCTCCCCCAGCCCCCAGCCTGCACTGGGAGTGGCAAATTGAGGCCCCCAAGAGGCTCTCTCCAATAGCCTGATTGCCAGGGAGTTCTTGCTCAGAAAACCTGTCCTGGCAGCTCCCTGACTCCCTGCCAGAGTGTCTCCATCAATACCCCACGCCCATCAGGTAACGGGCACTTCAGTATGTGGGGTGGGGCTCTGAGGGCTGGAGCATGAATGGACAGGCTCAGCTCCCTTGGGGGAATGTTCTCTTTCCTCTTTCCACTCAAAGCCTGTCCTTGTGCTGCTCTGGGCAGCTCAGAGTCAGGTGTGGCACAGGGCCAGGGTCCCTGTACAGGCCAGGTACCCCACCCTGATGCCCCACCCTATCTATCCCCACAGGCCCCATCGAGCAGCTCCCCGACTACAACCGGATCCGTAGCGGCATGTTCTGGCTGCGCTTCTAGGCAAGAAGCCTGTGCAGGCAAGAGGGCGGGACCAGGGTTCATGGTCCTCCCCCCACCACACACATACCACCCCGGCTCCTCAAACCCTTGCAGGAAGAGGGCGTGCCACAGATGAACTCCAATAAAGTCCTGTGTTGAGAACTGCGTGGTCCTCTTGGCATTGTCCTCAAGTCCACTGGGCAGTGGGTGGGGAGCAGGGACTTCCGCCCCATCCTCAGGATTCTTTTGCTTTCTCATAGAGTGATATGTCCTCAGCCAGGGGTAAGCGTGAGGTCTACAGCTTGGAGGCCAGAAGTCTTTGATGCTTGCCGGGAGCCGAGCCCAGATGTTCCTATTCAACCACGTGGGGGATGTTCTTCAGCTGGCCTGTTCCAAGAGTGGGATTCTAGGAATCCCTGGGAACTGCAGACCCTGCCTTTGCCCTGGGAGGGATCTCCGTGTGGGAACTCGGGGCTCGTGTGGGAAGCCTTTAGCTGTGGGCTCTGTGCATTCACCCTCTGGTGGTCCCTCGTCCCCTGGAATGCACCAAGAGGGGCCAAGGGCTGTCCCTGAGGGAGCCTCCTTTATTGTATTTACCATGGGTTCTGGGAGGAGGCTAACCTGGGGCGAAGTGTTCCCATTCGGTTTCTAACTGCTGCCTGGACAGGCAGGGCAAGAATCCTTTGCCTCGATTCGCTGCTGACTCAGGCTCCAAGAATAGCCCTGAGCTCAGTGGGGCCCAAGCCCCCTCCGTCGACTAGGTCTGTCCCAGGCAAGTCCTGAGCTGCTGGCCTGATGATCCCCTGCCCATCTCTCTGTGGCAGCCAGGACCTGCCAGAGCACTTGGCTGGCTGGTCCCTCTGCTACTCCTTTGAACCCTGGTCCCCAGGGCATGTAGGCCTTTCTTCCTGTGCCCCTGCCCCATCTTTCCACATTGATGTTCCATGGAGGCTCAAGGGGGAAGACGGAAGTGAGGGGCCTGATTCTCCTGTGAGGAAGTCGCTGGCTGGCAACTGTGTGAGCAGGGATCCTGGAACAAGGGTTGTTGAAGAGAGGGCCATTCAGGAGACTGCAACATCCCAGCCTGGAAGCAGTCAGATTAACTCTTACATCACTCTCACTTGTCTTCCCACCCACCTGCTTCCACAAGATGTCAATCCAGGAACATCTGTCAAATACCTTCTAGATCACAGAAACTGACTAGAGAACTTTCAGGCTGGTCCTGCTGTCTGGCTGGACAGTGAAGAACCCTGACAGCGCACCCTGGGATGTTTGTAGATGGCTGGAAGGACAAGTGGGTGCAGCACACTGGGCAGAGGGGACAGTAGATGCAGAGTCTGTTGCTGAGTCCCTAGAGGATGGCCTTTGATTTCTCTAAACCAGGCCTGGCCCTCAAAGGCTACAGACATGCTGGACATGTGAGAGCTTGACATGCTGGGAGTTATCTGACCTTGAATGTGAAGCCACTGAGTTTGGTCTTTACTCTGGAGGCATGTTGGGGAAAGGCCATCAGGTTACTGTGAAGAGAAGTAACTTGGTCAAGAGTTGAGGTTCATCATGAGGACTCCCTGGTAGTCCTAGTAGCCACATTGTGACAGCAGAGATTACACTGTAGGAAAAGAGCAGGTGGACCGAGAGGGACCCGCAAGCAGGATGATACCCCCAGCATGGTTGGGGCACCATGGGAGAGGAGAAAGCTGTAGGATGACCTGCCCAGCATTGGCCACTGTTCTGGTAATGAGTTTGGGGGTGTCCAGGACACAGCAGGATGTGGGCTGCAGATACATTGTGCCATATGGCAGAAGTAGTGACTGAGGTTGGGGAAGGAGGTATCCAGGGAGCAGGAGGTGCACAGAGAGAAGGATGGAGCTCTGGGGACCCCACTGCCCTGACGGGGCTGCAGCTAGATGCTGGCCTTAGGCTGTGTTCTAGGCTGTGTGCCTGCCAGGAGCCTCGGAGAGCCATGCCCTTGCTCTGAAGCCTCACAGGAGCTCCAGACAAGCACTCATCCTCAACCTGGGTCCAACCTCCCCAACAGCCTCCTCCCAGCACCCTGTGAGCAGCCTTGCCTTTCTTCTATGTGTACCTCATGTTTCTTGTGGGGTTTGCCTGAACACCCTCTCAGCTGAGCCTCCAGTCCGTACCTTAAAAGTGGGGCCCCCGTATATGTGTGTGTCTAAACTACCTGCCAGCTCTGCCCTGATGTTGCCACCCTCACAGTACAGGAAGAGGTGAAGGTTTTGGGGGCAGGGCCTTCCTCTGTAACAGGAGCATGGCTGGTTCCCTGCCAGCTTCCAGGGATGGAGGATCCCTGGACCCAGTTGAGGAGACCCTGATGTTTGGAAAAGTTCCCCAGTTCTGTGGGGTCATATCACCATGTTCTAGGATAGTAGAGAGGGTCAGTGATAAGAGTGGCTGTCTCTGCAGCTCCAACTTTCCTAGACAGTAGGAAAACAAGCAGCATGGATGGTCCTCATTGTCCCCAGCTCTGGCCATAGCAGAGTGCTCAGGTCCTGGAGGAGACCTGGGGAGATGAGTACAACAGAAACTCTGCCCCTCATCTCTTCCCCCTCAGCCTGGGGATCTTCAGTAGAGAGTGTGGGGCCAGGCATGTCAGAAAGGGCCAGGTAGCAGTGGTTACTATAGACATGCATTCTGGTCTGCCCAGAATCACTGAGGACCAGTGGGAAAAGAAATAAGCAGAGCCCTGGTTGGGGCCTGCTCTTTTTGGGGTGTCTTTCTGCCTTGGTGTCAGCCCCTAATTTAGAGAAATGCTTATACAAAGACTTACCTCCTCAGGTCAGTGCTCCTGACTCAGGGGTTTGTGTTGAGAGGACCATCCCCAGTCCCAGAAGCCAGTCGGGAGAGGTGGGAAGTCAGGCTGGGTAACGGGAATGGGGCAGGGGCTGGTAATGAAGCTATAAATGAGGCCCATGGTGGGGAAAGGAGAGGCTCAGGGTGACCCTGGGCCCTGGCAGGGATGGGAGTAGAAGGGGGTCTTCAAGAAAAGTGGGATGAAGCAGAGAGTCTGGCAGTCCAGAATGGGAAGATATAGGTAAGGGGGCCCTGGCTTGGAGCTTGGACAGGCGCACCAGGGGGGGCATGGGAAGGAGGGGATGGATTCCTGAGGGATGAGCTGTCACCGTGGGTGGTCCCTCCACATCTGGATGGCATCTGTTTGTGACTGTTTCAGGGCATAGTAGGGGGTACAGGACATTGGGGTGGACAAGTATGCATAAACATAATTCAGGTTCATTCTTCTTCCTGGCTCCCCCACCAAATGATGGTGATGGGGATTACCTAGGTCCAGCCCAGTGGGGTCTTGGTTTCCTCATGTCCACAACTTGCTGGGGGGCTGTTCCTCCTGTCAAGGGGAATGGGGTGAGACACAGGAGGCTTGACAGACTCAAGGGATGGTTGAATCACAGGAGTGGCTGGCGGGACCCATGGCCTGAGGGATTGTCTGGTCTGCCCCCCCTTCCCCCTATGGTGGGGGGGGGTGTGTGTGAGTCATCTCCAGCTGTAACCTCCCCTCTGGCTGCCAGTACTGCTTCCCCTTCTGTCCCCAGGAACCAATCTTTGCATCCCAGCCTCCAGCAGTCACTTCAGTGGTCCCTCCGTGATTGACCAAAAGCAGCCAAGACCTCTGACCCTACATGAGGTGGGGAGGCTTCCTCAAGTGTCAGTTCATGAGGACCCTTCTGGGGGATTCCCAGAGGCCACAGGAGGGGGGCTTTACACTTATATGGCTTCCGATCATCTGTCCGGGGGGTGGGGGCGGGGGCGGCGACCTCTTAGGGCGGTGGGTAGGGGCGGGCAGCCTGGGTTCCCGCCCGCCGCTCCGCCCCTTGGGATCAGGGACTTTTCTCAGCCCTGGCGGCGGGACTGCGGCGGCGGCGGCGGCGGCGGGAGCAGGCGGACTCGCAGGCAAGGCTGGGCCGGGCGGCTGGGGTGAGGGCAGGGGTCTCTGAACTCGGACTCGCTGGGTCCGCGAGGGTAAGGGTCTTGGCTGAGCGTTTCCCCCATCCAGGATGAGGCTGCGAGTCCTGGTGGCCGTGCTCTGCGCTGGGATCCTGGCGGGGACGCCCCGAGTGCGGGCCCAGCAGCGGGAGAGAGGTGGGCACCGCGCGGGGAGGACCCACTCCAGGGCACTGCACCCTTCGCCCGTGGCTCCACTCGTCCTCCATCCCGGATCCTCCCACCTCCACGAAGCCGCGGGGATTCCTCCCAACTCGTCCAAGACTCCCCAAACCCACCGCGACCCGCGCTGCGCCCCCCAATTCTCATGTTATCCCTTTTGGACCCCAGTTGTGGCTCCCCAAATACACTCTGGGTCCCCTACCTTCGCCACCCCGCGCCAACCCCTCCAAAACCTTGCCGCCCCCCCCCCCCAAGGCGGAACACAGTCGCGCCAGCGCTGCCCCTCCCCAACTCCCCCTTCCCCCGCCCGCACGCCCCAACCCTTGGCGCCGAGTCTCCTCGGGATGCCACCGCGACTCCCTCCACAGCACCCAGGTCCAAGCCGGCCCCGGCGCGGTTTGCATGAACACATAGGCCGCCCCCACCAGTCCCAGAGAACCGCAGGGCGGGAGTTGGAGTCTAGGAATGTGCTTCAAGGAGAGATTTTGACCTCCTCTTCCCACCCCAGTGACCTGCACGCGCCTTTACGCTGCTGACATCGTGTTCCTACTCGACGGCTCTTCGTCCATCGGCCGCAGCAACTTCCGAGAAGTGCGCAGCTTCCTCGAGGGGCTGGTGCTGCCCTTCTCTGGAGCAGCCAGTGCACAGGGCGTCCGCTTTGCCACGGTGCAGTACAGCGACGAGCCGCGGTGAGTGGAGGCCTCCGAGGGAACTGGAGACCAAGACCCCTCCCCCAGACAGGGGCGGGGACCCCAGAAACCCTCATGTCAGGTCCCTCCAGAGACAGGCTATGGGGAACCCAGAGACCCCTACCCAGCACCCTCTCTGGAGACAGAGGCAGCAGTCGTTTAGTGGAGCCCTCTTCTCTGGAAACATCCCCCAGGCTAGTGCCCTGCCAAAGACAGGGTGTATTTTTTTTCATCTGGAGATGGAGACTCCAGAAGGGGACCCAGATGTCTCCTGCCTGCTGGACTCTCCATGTTCTAGCTTCCTTCAGCCCCTCCATCACCCAGAGGGCCTCTCTGTCTGACCACTGGTCACTGCCCCACTGTAATTATTTAATTAACCAAATATCCTGCCTCTCCAGGCTGCGAGTCCCAAGGGCTCCAGGAGTCCCTGAGCCCACCACAGCTAGGGGTACAAATGGGTACCTGGGGAGTTTGTTAATTTGGGGGCTTCAGAGGTGGGGGGACAGGAACTATAGAACCAAGAGGACCCTCAAGGGGGCCTATACCTCTGATTCTCATCCCAGAGACTTCCTAGAGCCCAGAGCCAGAAGTCCTGGCCCCTAACCTGTTGCCAAATCCCAACCCCACAGGACAGAGTTTGGCCTGGATGCACTGGGCTCTGGGGGCGATGTGATCCATGCCATTCGTGAGCTCAGCTACAAGGGGGGCAACACACGCACGGGGGCTGCAATTCTCCATGTGTCTAACCACATCTTCCTGCCCCAGCTGGCCCGATCCGGTGTCCCCAAGGTAATCCCTAACTCCAGCATGCCTCCCAAGGTGATCCTGAGTCAAATATCTAAGGGATCCCCAAATCGATCTCTGCACCTGCCCCAGGTCTGCATCCTGATCACAGATGGGAAGTCCCAGGACCTGGTGGACACAGCTGCCCAGAGGCTGAAGGGGGAGGGGGTCAAGCTATTTGCTGTGGGTGAGTACTGAGCTAGGGTGAGTGGTCAGCTGGGGAGCAGACAAGTCAGAGGGCATGTGTGCAACTGAGCCCTGATTGGGCACCTTCTCAGGGATCAAGAATGCTGACCCCGAGGAGCTGAAGCGAGTTGCCTCACAGCCAACCAACGATTTCTTCTTCTTCGTCAATGACTTCAGCATCTTAAGGACACTGCTGCCCCTCATTTCCCGGCGAGTGTGCACGACTGCGGGTGGTGTGCCCGTGACCCTACCCCGTGAGTTCCTGTCCACATTGTGTGCCTGACCTGGAACCCTAACCTCAGCCCCAACCTGGGAATACTGATTCCATCCCATGGATCCAAGCTGGGAGGATGACCTTGGCACCAAGCCAAGGGCACTATCCCCTGATCCTCTCCTGGAGGTGCTGACCCCACCTCCATGTGCTCCTGGTCCTTGACCCCAACCCTGCCCCATGAGTGCTGACTTCTGACTTGGCACCCACGATTCCCCCCATTCCCAGCTGATGCCTTAACCTCTGGTCCACGGGACCTGGTGCTCTCTGAGCTGGGCAGTCAATCCCTGCGAGTACAGTGGACGGCGGCCAGTGGCCCTGTGACCGGCTATAAGGTCCAGTACACTCCTCTCATAGGGCTGGGGCAGCCATTGCCAAGTGAGCGGCGGGAGGTAAGATTGGCAGAGTGGGAGGGAGGGAGGGGATTGGGAACTTGGCTGGGAAAGATGAGGTGACCTCTGACCCTGGACAGGTGAGCGTTCCAGCTGGTGAGACCAGCACACAGCTGCAGGGTCTCCGACCACTGACCGAGTACCAGGTGACCGTGGTTGCCCTCTACGCCAACAGCATCGGGGAGGCCGTGAGCGGGACAGCTCGGACCAGTGAGCAATGCTGCCAACCTCTGACCCCACTCACCTAACCACCCTCCCCAGTAACCCCTACCCACTCCTGACCCTGCTAATCCCTGGTGGGACCTTCCCCCAGCTGCCTTGGAGGGGCCGGAGCTGACCATCCAGAACACCACAACCCACAGTCTCCTGGTGGCCTGGCGGAGTGTGCCAGGTGCCAGTGGCTACCGTGTGACATGGCGGGTCCTCAGTGGTGAGTGAGAGGTGTGGGTCACCTCAGTCAGGATTGTAGAGTCTTGAGTTTACAAGGCCTCCTCACCCCTCATTTGCCCCTGTCCCAGGTGGGGCCCCGCAGCAGCGGGAGCTGGGCCCTGGGCAGAGGTCAGTGTTGCTGCGTGACCTGGAGCCTGGCATGGACTATGAGGTGACCGTGAGCACCCTGCTCGGTCGGAGCGTGGGGCCTGCCACTACCCTGACTGCCCGCACCGGTGAGGAGGCTGGGTACTTTCCTCGGGTTGGGATGGGGCAGGCAGGGAAGGGTGCAGAAGCCACTGACGGCCCACGTGCCCTGGGCAGAGACCTCCGTTGAGCAGATCCTGCGCCCGGTCCTCCTGGGCCCCACCTCCATCCTCCTGTCCTGGAACCTGGTGCCCGAGGCCCGTGGCTACCGGCTGGAGTGGCGGCGTGAGAGTGGTCAGTGCAGGGGAGGGTGGGCAGGCAGGGGGTGGGGCTGGGCCTCAGCTGGCCTGACCTTGGCATCTCTCAGGCTTGGAGGCACCACAGCAGGTGGTGCTGCCCGCTGATGTGACCCGCTACCAGCTGGATGGGCTGCAGCCAGGCACTGAGTATCGCCTCACGCTCTACACCCTGCTGGAGGGCCGCGAGGTGGTCACGCCTGCGACCGTGGTCCCCACTGGTGAGGGCTCTGTGGGCCTGGCCAAGTAAGTGGGAGAGGTTCAGGGGCCCCCATCTGCCTCTCACACTGTATCCCCCACCAGGGCCAGAGCTGCCTGTGGGCTCTGTGACAGACCTACAAGCGGCTGAGCTGCCTGGACAGAGGGTTCGAGTGTCCTGGAGCCCAGTCCCCAGTGCCACCGAGTACCGCATCACAGTGCGCAGTTCCCAGGGTGAGGTGGACCTGGCCAGCACCCCACCCCCATCTAAAGTTCCAGCCCTCAGAGTCTGAATGCACCCTCAGCCCATTCCTTCACCTCTGGATCCCTACAGCCTCCTCCCTGTCTCCTTGTCCTCCATCCCCCTCCCTAGATGGGTCTTTCTGCCCCTTGCCCTGTCCCTCCTGTCTCTTTGCCTAGTTGTCTCTACTCCCTGCCCCAGGTCCCTGTCCGTGGCTTTCACACATCTGTTTCCTTCTCCACAACCACATCTCAGTCACCTGCTCCTCTGTTACCCCAGCTGTGACCACTGTCCACACTGACCTCTCATCCCATGTCCCCATCCACGTCACTGTCCATCACTGACCTGTCAATTTGCATCACTGTCCATTGACTCCTGTTGTCCTGTCTCCCATGTCCTTGTCCACTGATGCCCGTCATCCTGCCTTCCTGTCCATTCATGGATTCCTGTCATCCTGCACCCTCACCCATTTGTCACCTGTCAACCCAATCACTATCCACTGACCTGTCATCCCATGTCCCATCCATCACTGACCCCTGCCCGTCTACCCTGCCTTTTCTTTCAGGGGTTGAGAGGACTCTGGTGCTTCCTGGGAGTCAGACGGCCTTTGACTTGGATGACGTCAGGGCTGGGCTTAGCTACACCTTACGGGTGTCAGCTCGAGTGGGTACCCGTGAGGGTGATGCCAGCGTCCTCACTGTCCGCCTTGGTGAGCACTGGAAGAGGGTTTCGGGGACAGCTGCCTGACTCACTCTGGTCCTGGTTCTGATCCCTGATCTTTGTCTCTAACCCCCAGAGCCGGAAACTCCACTCACCATCCCAGGGCTGCGGGTTGTGGCATCAGACTCAACACGAGTGAGGGTGGCCTGGGGATCTGTTCCTGGAGCCAGTGGATTTCGGATCAGCTGGAGGACAGGCAGTGGTCAGTGTGCGGTGTAGGAGGGTTGGTGAGGGGAATGGTCAGGTTGTGGGTGACCAAGGGGGCAGGCAGGATCCCAGATCAACATTTCCCTCTGCTCCTAGGTCCAGAGTCCAGTCGGACATTACCCCCAGACTCTACCACCACAGACATCACAGGGCTGAGGCCTGGAACCTCCTACCAGCTGGCTGTGTCAGCGCTGCGTGGGAGAGAAGAGGGCTCACCTGTGGTCATTGTGGCGCGAACTGGTCAGGGCCTGGCACAGCCCCTTGGCTCTCTGCCTCCAGTGCCCCTTCAGACACTCAAGCCTCCCCTCTCAGACCCCTCCTTCTCCCCAGAACTCCACAGACTCCCCTTTTGGATTCCCACTATCTCCTCTCTCAGAGTCCCCAATTTTCCCTTCAGTCTCCCTTGCCTCCTCTTAGGCACCCCCTCCTTCTTCATATTTCCTTGCCTTTCCCCAAAGACCCCCACTGTCTTTGCCCTCTGATTTCCACCACCTTTATCTCTCAGACCCCCACTGCCTTTTTTGCTGAACCCATGCCCCTCCTCTTAGACTTATACTTTTTCCTGTCAGACCCCCTCATTACCTCCTCAGCTCTTCATTAGACCCCCCCCCCACTGCCTTCTCTGTCAGACACTGTTGTCTCTCAGATTCCTGGCACTTGCCACCCCAGATTCCCACTATCTCCTCTGTCAACCCCCCACTCCTTCCCCCATCTGACCTATTCACTACCTCCCCATCAGATCCCTGCCTCCTCTTAGACTCCATTGCTTTCCCCTATCAGATGGCTCCCCACCAGCCTCCCCATCAGACTCTCCCATTAGACCCCCCCATCAACTCTCCCAACTGCCTCCCCCGTAAGACTCCCCATTGCCTCTCTCCCCAGACCCACTGGGCCCAGTGAGGACAGTGCATGCGACTCAGGCTGGCAGCTCATCTATCACCATTGCCTGGACCAGGGTTCCTGGTGCCACGGGATACAGGGTCTCCTGGCAGTCAGGCCACGGTGGGGACCAGGGGCTCCAGAGGGTAGTGGGGAGGGCAGGTCTGTCTGGCTGGAACAGGGGCAGGGGGTCTTGGGAAGCCAGATGGGGCACTGGGGGCAGAATCTGACTCACCCTGGAGCTGTCCCCATTGCAGAGCCAGAGAAATCCCAGTTGGTCTCCGGGGAGGCCACAGTGGCTGAGCTGGAAGGGCTGGAGCCAGATACCGAGTACACAGTGCATGTGCAGCCCCATGTGGCTGGCGTGGATGGGACCCCCGCCTCTGTGGTTGTGAGGACTGGTGAGTGGACCCCACCCTGCTATGTTTTCCTGGCTGCTCCAGCTGCACGCTCCTCGGTGGCTGTCCTGTCCATATTGACTAAGTGTCTACCCAGAGTGACCTCCTCACTGCCCCATTCCATCCACTCCCAGGCACTGACCCACTCAGTCTCAGGGGCTGCCAACCCTGTCCTGTCCACATTAACCTCCTGCTGAGTTTCAGACTGCCCTCATGTTGACCCTGCTTGCACTGCCACCATGTTCTCTGCTGGCCATGCAGTGGCCTCTGACCCCTTACTCTGTCTCTGCCCCTAGCCCCTGAACCTGTGGGCAGGGTGTCGAAGCTGCAGATCCTCAACGCTTCCAGCGATGTGGTGCGGATCACCTGGGTGGGGGTCCCTGGAGCCACAGCCTACAGATTGGCCTGGGGCCGGAGCGAGGGTATGGCCCCCGATCTTGCCCTTGTATGCCCGGCCAGGATTGCCTCCTCCGGTCAGCCATTCCCAACCCTGACTCTTACCCTGTGTTTGCCTGGCCAGGGGGCCCCACGAGACACCAGGTGCTCCCAGGAAACACGGATTCTGCAGAGATCCGGGGCCTCGAAGGTGGCGTCAGCTACTCGGTGCGCGTGACAGCGCTTGTCGGGGACCGAGAGGGAGCTCCTGTCTCCATTGTCATCACCACGCGTAGGCAGAGCTTGGGCCTGGGCGAGCCTTGGATTGGTGGCCTTGGACGGGTTGGGGCGGGGCTTGGGACTGGTTTGGGGAACGGGACCAGGGATTGGTAGTGAGCCTGTGGGGGCGGGATCTGAGGAGAGAGGCGGGATGAAGTCTGGGATAGGTGGAGGGGCCGTTATGCCAGGATCGGTCTGGGATTGGCTCAGGGGCCCGTGGGGGCGGAGCCTCTGATTCCGGCGCTTTCTCTTAAGCAGCTGAGGCTCCCCCAGCCCTGGGAACCTTTCAGGTGGTGCAGCTGGGAGAGCAGTCTCTGAGCCTGCGCTGGGAGGCAGTGCCCGGTGTGCGCGGCTACCGTCTGCGATGGCGACCTGAGGGTGAGAGTCTCGGGAAGGCCAGTGGAGGAGTTAGGACGCAGGCGGGGTCGGGGTCGGTGAGATGGACGAGGTCAGTGAGGATGAGTTGGGTCTGTCACTGCGGGTCTGCAGGATCAGTGACAGTCAATTAGGTGGATCAGATCAGTGAGTTGGGTGGGGTCAATGAGGTCAGTGAGGGTCAGGCAGAGAATGGGGCAGGGTCAGAGAGAATGTGCAGGATCAGTCAGGAGGATGGGCAGGTCAGCAGAACCAGTGAGTGAGGTGAGGAGTCTGAGATGTGTTGGCCCACATGCCCCATCCCTTCTACCTCCCACCCTTACGCTTGCCCCAGGTGGCCAGGAGCAGTCCCAGGTCTTGGGCCCGGAGTTCAACAGTTACCACCTGGAAGGGTTGGAGCCAGGGACTCTGTACCATGTGTGGCTTAGCATCCTGGGGCCAGCTGGAGAAGGACCCCCAATGGAGGTGACTGCACACACTGGTGAGCACACAGGGTATACCCGTGTCTTGGTGTGGACCCTCACAGATGATCCATCCTGATTTCCTGTGCCCCATGACCCTGAGTGACACCCCCTTCTACCTCTGACCTTGGGGTAATGCCAGCATAACCTCCCATGACACTTTCTTCACTACCCCAAGTATCTTACCTCCTTAGATCTCTTCCCTCTGGATTCTGAATAGCACCCAGGACACCGCCTCTGATCTCTGATTTTTGATTCCTTCTTCAGAGTCACCGCGGGTCCTGAGTACTGAACTGCATGTGGTGGACACCTCGATGGACTCAGTGACTCTGTCCTGGACCCCAGTGCCTGGAGCATCTAACTATATCCTATCCTGGCGGCCACTCAGAGGCCTTAGCCAGGGTGAGGGGGAGGCCAGGGTTGGGGTGGACTGGCAGTTGGGGCCCCATGGAGGACCTCATGTTTAACTGAGCTCTGATCTCTGCAGTGATACCAGGGGCCCCACAGATGCTGACAGGGACCTCAAGCTCCCAGCGGGTGACAGGGCTAGAGCCTGGTGTCTCCTATCTCTTCTCCATGACACCCATCCGGGGAGGTGTGCGAGGCCCTGAGGCTTCCATCACACAGAGCCCAGGTATGGTGGGCATTGTAGGAGGAGCCTTAGGGGGCAGCTGGATGGGCCGACCACTTTAATAACATGGCCACCTTCCTGCAGGGTGTACCCATGGCTTGGCGGATGTGGTCTTCCTGCTACATGCCACTCGGGACAGTGCTCACCGTGCAGAGGCTGTGAAGCGGGTTCTGGAGCGTCTGGTGTCTGCACTTGTGCCCCTTGGGCCACAGGCATTCCAGGTTTGGCCCCCAGAGACAGCCCAGAACCCTAGCTTTCCCTGCCCTCCACTACCCCAGGTACGACACCGGCTACCAACTCCCTACCTCACTGGTGGTTCAAGCTTTCTCCTAGTCCTCTCCTGGCCTCCAGATCTCACCTGCTGGCTGGCTCCCTGAGTTACCATCACTGCTGCCCTCCTAATAGTTCAGGTTTACTCACAAACCCAAAGCTCTGTGTCAGTCTCCCCAGGCTCTGTGTCCCCCCTCCCACACTTTTTCATCTTCCCCCACCTCAAGCTCTGTATCTCCCCCCACCCCAGGTTGGCCTCCTGTCCTACAGTCACCGGCCCTCCCCACTGTTCCCGCTGAACAGCTCCCATGACCTCGGCATCATCCTGCAGAAGATCCGCGACATCCCCTATGTGGACCCAAGTGGGAACAACCTAGGTGAGGACTGCAGTGAGAGTGGACACTTAGGACTTCCCTGTTGGGAGCTCGGTACCCCAGGGTTCTGAAATTTCCTTCCTCCTAGGCACTGCTGTGGCCACAGCTCACAGGTACCTGTTGGCACCAGATGCTCCTGGGCGCCGCTGGCATGTGCCGGGGGTGATGGTTCTGTTAGTGGATGAGCCCTTGAGAGGTGACATCTTTGGCCCCATCCGCGAGGCCAAGGCTGCTGGTGAGGAGTGGGGCTGTGGGTCTTGGGTCTTGGGGTAGGCTGGCCCCATGGAGCTGTAATGCAGCCTGCTGGATCCCTTCTTAGGGCTCAACTTGCTGGTATTGGGCCTGGCGGGAGCTGACCCAGAGCAGCTGCGTCGCCTGGTGCCGGGCACAGACCCTGTCCAGACGTTCTTCGCTGTGGATGATGGGCCAAGCCTGGACCGGGCAGTCAGTGGCCTGGCAACAGCTCTGTGTCAGGCAGCCTCAGGCACCCAGGTTTGGAAGAAGCCTGTGGGGGGCTAGGTAGGGAAGAAGATGGGGCCTGGGGGCTCTTGGTAGAACTTCCTGGCCTCAAGGAGACCCTGTATCCACAGCCACGCCCAGAAGTTTGCTCAGTGCATTGTCCAAAGGTAATTGTCCAGGTCTGAGGGGGTGGGTAAGGGCCACTTCTGGGGCTGGCTGCTCGGACCCTCATCCAACCTGTCCTTCCCCAGGGCCAGAAGGGAGAACCTGGAGAGACGGTGAGTGGCCTTGGTGGGTTGGGGTCAGTGGGGTGGGGGGAGGTTGGCAGCACAGAGCTCACTGATCACCATTGGTTCCTAGGGTGTGAGAGGACAAGCTGGCCCCCCCGGCCCCCCTGGCCTCCCGGTGAGGGGCCCCCCCCCCCCGTCCTCTGCACCCTGACTGGCTTACTGCCTCCTCATCTGCTCTCTTCTCTCAGGGCAGGGGCGGTGCTCCTGGCCGCCAGGGACCCCCTGGAAGCACCACTGCAAAGGGCGAGAGGGTGAGTGTGATTGTTGAGGTTCCCCAGAGGCATTCCTCAAAGTTTTCTCAAGGTTTTTAGAAGAGAGGAGGAAAAGCAGAGAGAGAATCATATTTCTAGGCACCCCATCCCCCAGAGCCTTAGGGGGAGGCTCTGAAGTAGGGGGGCCAGTGGGGCTTCGAGGACCCGTGGAGAGCCTGGATAGAAGTTCTGAGCCCCAGAGGAAGGGAGGGCCCTCTGCCTCGGGCTCCACTCAGCTCCGAGGGGCCATTTCTCTGCCCCACTGCTCCACCCCCAACAACACTTGGGGGCCTGTAGGCTAAGGGGTTCCACTGAAGAACCTTCTGGGCTCCTCCAGCAAACCAGGGGCGTTGGGGGAGGTACCCTTCCTGTACTCACTTCTTTGCCTCCTTAGGGCTTCCCTGGAGCAGACGGGCCTCCAGGCAGCCCTGGCCTCCCCGGGACTCCTGGAACCCCTGGGCCAAAGGTGAGCAAGCCTTGCCCTCGCAGGTCACCTGGTGGGCCCGTGACATCATCCGAGAGAGACTTCACCTGTGTGGGGTGGGCTGGTTCTGACTCTGGCCTCCATTGACAGGGCTCCCCAGGATGGCCTGGGCCTCGAGGGGAAGCGGTAAGGTGCCCTCCCTTGCTTGCTCTCCCATTGACTTCCCAGGGTTGTTTCTGCAGGGCGGCGGGCCTGGGCAGGTGGGTCAGTGTTGGCAAATGCGGGGCCACACTGAGACTCACCTGAGCCCAAGCATAACTGTGCTCTGTTTTGTCTTCAGGGAGAGCGAGGGCCTCGCGGTCCGAAGGGGGAGCCGGTAGGTGAAGGGGGAAGGGAGGGAGGCTAGGGTATCCCATGGGGGAGCAGGGTCCTCCCAGGCCAGACCCTGTGTAGGGCCTAAGGCGTGATAAGGAATCATCTCTGTGGGCTCCTACGTCAAGGCTCCCATGCCCTGAATCCTGCCCACTGCTCTGTGTCCCTGCAGGGGTTGCCTGGACAAGTCATTGGAGGCGAGGGTCCAGGGCTTCCTGGACGGAAAGGAGAACCTGGACCTGTGGTAAGTTCTAGGGTATTTGGAGATGGGTGATGTGTCTGGGGGTACTGATGTGAGAGGGAGCGAGAGTGGGGTTCCCTGGAGTCGCACCTTATACCTTGTTTCCTCTATCAGGGACCTTCTGGACCTCGTGGCCCAGTGGGGGACCTAGGACCCCGTGGTCCCCCAGGGCTTCCTGGGACAGCTGTGAAGGTGACAGCCTGACCCTCATATGGTCTCATGACCTCCTTGTGATCCAGTGACCTGGTGACCCCATTTGAACCCCACACACCCCTACTGGTTGCTCTAAGCCCATGTGACCCTTTGATCCCCTACCCACACCCCATGACTCCTCAATTCCCTCACAATTCTTGAAACCCAATTTGACCCCATGACCCCTCATATCTCCTGGTATTTTGAAGAGGGGAGTTGTGATCCAGGGTCATGGGGTCATGGTCTGTCTTTCAGGGTGACAAAGGCGATCGTGGGGAACGGGTAAGTGAGGGGCCAGGTATGCTGGGGATGGCTTGGGGTCTGATCCCCCTGGCATCTTCAGACCTGCCCTTCTCTCCCAGGGTCCCCCTGGATCAGGTGTCGATGGCACTGCTCCAGGGGAGCCAGGACTGCCGGTGAGAAGGGAAGTTGGGACCACACTCAGGGCTGAGTGTGGACGGGCTGGGGACTCTGCTGGGGAAGTTGGTGGGTGCTGGGCCTCATTGTTCTGGGCTCACATTTTCACTCACTTCTTGCTAGGGCCTTCCTGGGAACCCTGGACCCCGAGGTCCAGCTGGTCCCTCTGGAGAGAAAGGAGAGAAGGTAGGAGGCCTGACCTCTTTGGGTCCCAGCTCTGGGGTAGGGGCCTTTGGGTGCTGGGGGGCAGGGCCTCCCCTTATCTTCCCACCCATGTGTTTCTCCTTCAGGGTGTTTGTGAGGATGGAGCCCCTGGTCTCCCAGGACAACCTGGGAGCCCGGGTCAGCGGGTAAGTGTAGGGTCCAGGATTTCTAAGTGGTGGGCATAGTTCCCACCCTCAACCTCAACCCTCTACCCCATCCTTATGCCAAACCCAAAGTTATGAACCCCCAAATTCATCTCTTCCAGGGCCTTCAGGGACCTCCTGGAGACATTGGCCCCAAAGTGAGTGCCTGTTGTAGGGACTGGATGTGAGGGGGTAACACACTGGAACCCCTTATGGGATTAGGGGAGACTGGAGGGTCAGGGGTTGTTGATAAGTGTTCTCTTCAGGTCAGATGTTGCGGTTTTAGAAGGGAGCTTGGTGAGAGTTTGAGACACCTTGTCTGGGGTTCGATGGTCAAAGCCTCTCTCCATCCTCTCTCTCCTCAGGGTGACCGGGGGCTGAAAGGGACCACAGGGGAGGCTGGAGAGAAGGTGAGTCTAGCCTTGGGGACTCTCTGGTCCTGGAGGGTCTAGGACTGGACTTGGCTCTGACCCCTTCTATTCCAACAGGGCGAACGTGGACCCCCTGGCCCAGTGGGATCCCAGGTGAGCTCACCAACCCCAGCGCCAGCGTCACCTATCCGGGGCTGTGCCCCCTCCTGGTTCCGACTTCTTGCCCTGAACTCCTGCTGCCCTCATGCACCTCCACTCCTCTCCACATGACTCCTGATCCCTGCTGATTCAGGGTCCAATGCTCAGATGCCCAGCCCCAGGGACCTGACTTCTAACCTGAACCTGCTGACTCAGCCCCTGCTGAGCTGACCTTGACTTCCAGTGACTTGGTGTCTGCCCTTCCGCTGAGTTTGACCCCTGCCAGTCTTCTAAATTCTGATCTGTGACCCCTTCTCTAGCCTCCACCCCTACCCCCCTACCCCACCGGCCTGGCTCAGCATCTCTGTCCTCCTTCCCCAGGGACTGCCGGGGGTTGCTGGACGTCCTGGAGCCGAGGGTCCTGAGGTGAGTCTGCCAACGTGGTGGGACTAAGAGCGGGCTTTCATGTGTTCCTCCCCTACCCTTTCCCTCCCGGGCTCACCCTTTCTCCATGTGCAGGGGCCACCAGGACCCACTGGCAACCGAGGAGAGAAGGTGGGTCATGGGCTGGGGGCCAGAACTCCTTGGTGCCAGGGATGTGGCAGGTGGGAGACCTTGGGTTCCTGGGTGGGTCACTGACCCATCCCTGCCCCTAACCTCTCTCCACAGGGAGAGCCTGGTCGCCCCGGGGAGCCAGCAGCGGTGGTGAGTAGAGGGAGGATGGGGCTCTGCACACCGCAAGCCCCACGACCTTGGGACCCTGAACAGGCCCAGAGCTCTGTGACTCTCCTCAGACCATAACCCACCCTCTGGGTCCTGGCTGTGATCTGGTGACTCCATTTGGGGCATGAGCTCTGTGCCAGCCCCTTTTCACATGGCCCCTGCCCTGCTCCCAGCTGTGACCCTGTGACCTCTGGACAGGGGCCGTGCTCTCTAGCTCCCAGTTCTGAAAAACCCCCACCACAACCCAGGCTCTGGTCCTAGGATCCCCAGCTAGGACTGAGCTGTATCTGTCCCGTTTTCAGGGACCTGCTGGTGCTGGAGCCAAAGGAGAGAAAGTAAGTCTGGTGTGCGAAAGGGGAGGGGCTTATGGGATTGAGGTCAAGGTCCCGGGCCTGTCTCTGGGCCTTCCTTGGAGATCAGGAGCTTTGCAGCACAATAGCTGGGGGTTGCTGGAGTCTGGGACTGATGCTGATGGTCTTTGTTACCTCCAGGGGGATGTAGGATCCTCTGGGCCCAAAGGAGCTGCTGGAGCCAAAGGGGAGCGGGTGAGTGAGGGGAAAGTGTTAATGCGGGTGGGGCAAGGGCAGGGGAAGGTTGTAGCCCTCCCAACCTCTGACTCTTTCGCCCACAGGGCCCGCCTGCTTGGTTTCTCCGGGGAGACCCTGGCCCCAAGGGAGACCCTGGAGACAGGGGTGAGTAAAAAGTAGGGATGGGGCATGATGCAGAGGGGGTGGTGGTGCCTGGGAGACCCAATTAAATCCTGCTCCTCTTCCCTGCTGCCTCCAGGGTCCCATTGGCCTCACAGGCAGAGCAGGAGCCCCGGTGAGTACCTGTGACCTCGGTCCCCAGGACTGCCTCTCCTGGAAGGCTGGCTGCTGCGAGTGTCCCACGTCACCCCACTCCTGCCTCTTCCACAGGGTGACTCGGGACCTCCTGGAGAGAAGGGAGACCCTGGGTGGCCTGGACCCTCAGGACCCGTTGGCACCCGAGGACGAGACGTAAGAGGGCTGGGGTTGGGGGGATCGTGGGAGATAGTAGCCGGTGTGGCTGGGGATTTTGGGGCCAGGGCTGACTCTCATGTCTCACAGGGTGAAGTTGGAGAGAAAGGTGATGAAGGTCCCCCGGTGAGACTCCTCCCCGCTGTGGTTTCTGATCCTTTGTCCTGAGCTGCCATGGGCCAGGGGCTCCACTGGGTCATCTAGTCCACCCCCGCCTCCTGTCCAGCTGTTCCTGGGCTCTTCTCGCCCCCTCTCCCTGATGGCGCCAGAGGGGTTGTCTGTGTCTCCTTCTTGAGCCCTGTTGGGGTGGGGGGTTCACAGGAGCCATCGCCCTGTCAGCAGGCAGTGTCCCTGACTGTGTCACGTAGTTTGATCCTATGTCACTTGTCCTCTCCATCACCAGGGTGACCCCGGTTTGCCTGGAAAAGCTGGCGAGCGTGGCCTTCGGGTGAGACTTATTGGAGAAAAGAAAGGGGTGGGGGGAGTGATGGGAAAACCTATAGGATGTGGGCAGAGAGGTGCTGGGAAACCCAGAGGGAGATAAGAGGTGATGGGAAAGTCTGGAGGGAGGCATGGGTGGTGGTGGAAGCTGTAGCATGGATTTTGGGGGTGATGAGAAGCCTGAGGCAACATGGGAGGTGATGAGGGGTACTGCAGAATGCTGAGAGGTCCTGTCTCAGACGAGCTGCTCTTCCCAGGGGGCACCTGGAGCCCCGCGGGCCTGTGGGGGAGAAGGGAGACCAGGGAGATCCTGGAGAGGATGGAAGAAAATGTGAGTCCTGACCGCCGACCTCTACCTCAACCCCCCAACCACTGAATTGCAGCCCCTGATCCTGCCATCCCATCCTCAGTGTTAACCTCACTTCCTGTGACCCTTCATCACAACCCTCCAAAGGCCCACCAGGATCCCCATGAGTCCTTATGGTCCTTTCAAAGCTCCCCCAATCTGCTGCCTGCCCGGAGTGACCCTGACCCCCGACTTTCTGCAGGGCAGCCCTGGACCATCTGGACCCAAGGGTGACCGTGGGGAGCCGGTGAGCAGTGCTGGGATGCTGGGCTCAGGGGGGTGGACATTTCCCTGCCTGGTGCTGCTGCTCTGCTCCATCAGGGCCCACGGCAGGGGCCTGGAGGTCAAGGTGGAGAGCACTGAAGGCCGTTCACAGGCCTGAGCTGCCTTCAAGGGTTGGCATTAGGAGCTGCTGCAGGGAATCTGGGGGCGGAGTTGAACCTGGGGGCAAACATGAGCCATGTCTTAGGACTGCAATAATTTCCTTTCCCAGGGTCCCCCAGGAACCCCCGGACGGCTGGTAAGGGTTGGGCTGGGTCTGGTCCTCTGTCAACCACTGTGGTCTCCCTGGCCTGCCCCTATCAGCTTTACACTGCATCCCCTCACCCCTTCCACTGCTCCCACTTCCTCCGCTGCACCTCTGATACATACCTCCATCTCTCCCTGTTGCCCCTCCTCCCTGGGTTGAGCCATCCTTCTCACTGGTCATTCTTCCCACAGGTAGATGCGGGGCTTGGAGCCAGAGAGAAGGTATCAGGGTCTGTAGGTGGAGAGAAGCTGTGAGTGCTTCTCACACCAGGTTCCGCCTCAAGCTCGCCCCATGGCCCCAGTGCTTGCCCCTCAAGAGGCTCGTTTCTGCCACAGGGAGAGCCTGGGGAGCGTGGACAGGAGGGTCCTCAAGGACCCAAGGGTGACCCTGGCCCCCCTGGAGCCTCCGGGGAGAGGGTGAGTGTGGTTGGTCCTGTGGGGAGGTGGGGCCTTCGGAAGCCCACCCTGACTCCTTCCTCCCTGTCCTCAGGGCATCGCTGGACTGAGGGGGCCCCCAGGTCCCCAGGTGAGTGATACACTTTGGCCCCTCAGCCTTTCAGTCCCCATTTTGTCCTTCCCCTCTCAGTTGACTTTGTTCTCTCCAGGGAGACCCAGGTGTCCGAGGCCCAGCAGGAGAAAAGGTGAGAGGGTGTGGAGGCTTTTCGAGACGTGAGCCTGGGCTCTCAGATCCACCTCAGCCTTCAAGGCCCCTCACCACTGTGTTCTCCTCAGGGTGACCGGGGCCCTCCTGGGCTGGATGGCCGGAATGGGCTGGATGGGAAACCAGGAGCCTCCGGTCCCCCTGGGCTGCATGTGAGTTGTGACCCTTCCGCACTTCCCCCTTCCCTTCTCCCTTCACACAAGGGCTCTAGACCCCAGCCCTTCTTGGCCTTGATGAGCTCTGGGGCCAGATGGATTATCTGTGTCTCCTTCTAGAGCCCTGCTGGGGGCAGGGTGGGTGGAACTAGTGGTCATGTCATCAGGCATGTCCCTGACTCCATGACCATGACAAACTCCCTGACTTTGAGTGTCTCCTTAGGGCACTACAGGCAAAGTTGGGGACCCAGGACGAGACGTAAGTGAGGGGAGATGCTGGGGCAGGGGGTGGCTCAGGGGTCCAGATACAAGCTCCAGCCAGGTCATCTTGGTCACCGCATCAGCAGGAGAAGGGGAGTTGGTCCAGCCCTGCCCTTGGAGGGATCTCGATCCCTGGTAGATGAGTTTCAGTAGGGTCCTTCTTCCTGACCTTCTTTCTCTGCCTTGGGGGTCTTAGCAGGCCCCCCAAGTTCAGGGGGTTCTTCCCTTGGGAATCTCAGCAGGATCCTCCCTAACCCTTGGGGTCTCTGCCTTAGGGGGTCTCAGTGGGGCCTCCTAATCCTGAGGGTCTCTGCACTGGAGGAGGAGCTCAGTGGGGTCCTTCCAGTGACTGAGGTGTGCCTCAGGGGATATTTCAGTGGTCCCCTCAATCCTAGCAAAGACTTTTTTCCAGGGGCTTCCAGGCCTCCGAGGAGAACAGGGCCCCCCAGGCCCTCCAGGACCCCCTGGAGCATTGGTGAGTCCAGGCTTTCGTGTTACCCTTTGCCCCCTGACAACCCTGACCCCAGCCCTGACATCTCTGTGACCTTTTCCTACAGGGAAAGCCAGGCGAAGATGGCAAACCTGGCCTGAATGGGAAAAACGTGAGTGTCCAGGGCAGCTGAGGCAAAACCCACTGAGAAATGCCGGCACATGTACACAGCCTGGATGCCTAGATACACATGAGGCAGACACACAGATACACGCTGAGCTGTGCTGAGTCCAGATACGCAGACCTCTCTTGATGCGCACGTCCCGGTGCACACACCTGCAGTCTCACAGGCACTTAACATCCTGTGCCTGGATGGGCTGGCACAAGCTGAGATAACCCATAGAGACAGGAGCAGACGGAGGTGTGCAGACACACTGGCGTGAAGACATTCAGGGACATTTGTAGACACAGTGACACACAGATACCTCCATTCCATTCCAACTTGTAGTTTACATGCACGCAGGGCTGCATGTAGACCTGTGCTGAGACACATCCATGACCTTGACATGTGACACAAGCTGGATGTGCCAACACATGCATTTCTATCCACGGTCACCCACCTCATGTGACCATACACACAGAGATATGCAGGCATACAGACAGATGGCACAACACACAGCTAACTGCCAATGCACCAGGGACATGCAGACACATGTCCAATCCCATGTATGCACTTATAAGCCCATGTCCATACTGCAGACCTGGGCCAAGATGTGCAGACAGGCTGAGGCACACAGGCACCTCCCAGACCCCTCCCCCCCACACATGCTGAGACACACATGGACACATACACGCATACACCCAGGACCTGCAGAAACTCACCACCCCAGCAATGCATGGATGTTGAGTTACATCTAGAAACAGAGACAGGAGGACTAGTGCAGTGAGGTGAGCAGACCCACTCAGGCACGCCCTCAGACCTGCGCCGGCTCACTCAGATGGCCACCGGCCAGGCCCTAAGACATGCAGAGGCATGGAGCTACAGGCACAGACGTAGTGTCATCTGAGATCTGCCAAGGCAGGGGCTTACAGCCAGACGCTGATGAATGTTTGGGCTGATGTGTGTTCTCTGCCCACAGGGAGAAGCTGGGGATCCTGGAGAAGATGGGAGAAAGGTAAAGCCCCCGTCCCCTGACCTGGGATCTGCTCTGGCCTCAGACGGGGACTGTGTCTGAAACACTCTGCCTTTTTTAGGGAGAGAAGGGTGACTCGGGCGCCCCGGGAGAGATGTGAGTATTGCCCCTGCTCCTGTGAGATGTGGCTCCACCGTTTCCGGGGTTGCAGGGTCCTGACGCTGGCTGCATCCTCTGCAGGGTCGCGATGGCCCCAAGGGTGAGCGCGGAGCTCCTGGTGGCCCTGGACTCCAGGGCCCCCCAGGCCTCCCGGGGCAGGTCGGCCCCTCTGGCCAGGTGAGTGTCCAGGGCCGCTCTGGGACCTGAGTGCAACAGGGACCACTGTGTTCCCACCGGGTGCACTCCTGGGGTGCTGTGATCCTCTGTGACCCCTTTGTTTTCTCTGGAATGTCTCAGGGTTTTCCTGGTGTCCCAGGGAACATGGGCCCCAAGGTGAGTGTGCGTATGTTGGGTAGGGACTATGGTGAGGGGAACCGGGGCTGGGGGACATTTCCCCACCTGGCTGATCATTCTTTTTTCACAGGGTGAGCGTGGGGAAACTGGATCCAAAGGGGATCAGGTAAGGCCCCCACCTTTTTTGCATGCCCAGATGGCCTCAGCAGCCCTTTCCCATACACACATGCGTGCCCCACAAGCTGGGCCCCTGCAGCTCCTGTCTTGGTCTTTCCAGGGCCTCCCTGGTGAGCGTGGCCTGAGAGGAGAACCTGGGAGCATGGCGGTGAGCAAACCTTGGGTCCTGTGGGCCCAAAGGGGCCTCCTTCCCATCCCCTTGCCCTTGCCATGGAGGACCCCAGGTTTGTGCTTGGCTCCCCACCCTAGTGGGGGTCCATGTGCCTCCACCCCAGGGAAACTTCACTTTGGGGACATGCCAGGGAGGGGCTCCCAGGGGCCTCGAGCCAGGCTTCAACCAAGGGCTAAAGGGCGTGGAAGCTGTTTCCAGGGCAGGGTGTGGCAAGAGGCAGGGGCTTCTCCTCCGTGGGCAGCCCCTCACCCAGCTTGTGTCCCCAGAATGTGGAGCGATTCCTGGATACTGCTGGCATCAAGGTAGGTTGTTTCGGTGCTGGGGGTGGGGCCAGGGTGGGCCCCCTGGAGCGATTGGTGTCCCCGGGGCCCAGGGGCTGGGTGGCTGCCCCTGTGGGTCCTGCTCCTCTGACCCCTCACCGTCCCTTAGATGTCTGCCCTGCGGGAGATTGTGGAGACCTGGGATGAGATCTCCGGGGGTTTCCTGCCTGTGCCTGAACGGCGTCGTGGCCTCAAGGGGGAACCCGGCGAGCGGGACCCTTGGGCAAGGAGGTGAGTGGTGGTGGCTGCTCAGTGGGGTGGCTGTGGGGGTTGTGATACGGCTGGTCCCCAACATTCCCTCTTCTGCTCCCGCAGGGACCCGTGGGTCTTCCTGGAGAACGCGGGCTGAAGGGAGATCGTGGAGACCCTGGTCCTCAGGGGCCGCCTGGCCTGGCCCTTGGGGAGAGGGGCTCCCCTGGACTTCCTGGCCTTGCCGGGGAGCCTGGAAAGCCTGGCATTCCTGGGCTCCCAGGTCAGGCTGGGGGTGTGGGGGAGGCAGGAAAGCCAGGAGAGAGGGTGAGCCTGGGGGCTGCCTGGGGAAGGCCAGGAAAGTGGGGTTGGGAGGGGTGGGACTCCCCCTGGACACAGCCCTCACTCCACAATCTGCATTTCAGGGAGAACGGGGAGAAAAAGGAGAACGTGGAGAACAGGTGAGCTGGGATGGGGCTCCAGGGGTGGGGACCTCCTAGGGGCTGTGCTGGGCCAGCCATTTCATTTTCTTCTTTTCTGCAGGGCAGAGACGGTTCTCCTGGCCTCCCTGGACCTCCTGGCCCCCCTGGCCCCAAGGTGCTCCCCCAGCCCTACCATAGGCCCAAGTCTGCTCTCACTGGGAGGCTGCCCTTGGTCTGGGCCCCAGGAGGCTCCATGTGGGGTCTTGGACCCCCTAACCCTCTGTGACCCTGTGCTTGGTGACAGACACATCTCTTTCTGTGACCCTGTGTGTGTAGGTGTCTGTGGATGGGCCAGATCCTGGGCTCTCTGGAGAACGAGGACCCCCTGGACTCAAGGGTGCTAAGGTCAGTGTGTGGCATCAACCTGGGGCCACCCCCTGCCGTGGCACTGGGGCCTGGCTTGACATCTCGTCCCACAGGGGGAGCCGGGCAGCGATGGCAACCAGGGCCCCAAAGGAGACAAGGTGAGGCCTCCCACTCCCCCCAAGTGTTCCCCCCCATCTGTGGGGACGGATGGGGTGGTATGTGTATGTACATGGCAGGAATCGAGGGCTCAGACCATGACACTCCACTTGCAGGGAGGAGCAGGCATCAAAGGAGACCGGGGAGAGCTTGGAGAGAGGGGTCACAACGGCAGCCCGGTGAGTCCTCGGCCCACGGGCCACACATGTGCAAGAACACGGCTCTTCCATGGTCCTCTGTGCAGCGCTGGGCTCTGCGCTGCCTGGGACTGTCTGGTCCTGTGTCCGACTGTCCAGGAGCATGGTGGGTGGAGGGGAAGCTGGGATGCGAGGGCAGGGGCAGTGTGGCCTCAAACCTGTTTTCTCCAGGGTCTACCAGGAGAGCGCGGTGTGGCTGGGCCCGAAGGGAAGCCGGTGAGTGGTGGTGGGGGCGGCCTGGCCCAGGCTCTGGGGAACCGCGACCCTCAGGAACCCACAGGCCTCCCCCTCCCTCTGAGGTGTGCTGGCAGCTGTGTGTGTGTGTTCCCCAGGAGGGGTGGGCCATGCCTGGGTGCCTGGGGGGTGAGGTCTGTGAGAGATGGACTGTCTGTGTATGGTGGTGGGGGACCCATGTGGGTTATGCATGGAGGGCAGCCGATGAGTATGTGGGTCTCAGCAGCAGCCAGCATAGTGAAGAGCTGGATCTGAGAGGGGTGGGGACCTGTAGGCCCCAAGCAAAGGTCCCCGGGGTGAGGACCGGCCCAAGTGAGGCCCAGCTGGAGGCTCAGCAGCCCCTTTTCTCTCCAGGGTCCACAGGGTGCAAGGGGAGCCCCTGGCCCTGTGGTGAGTACCCTGGAACCCTCAACCCTCCGGCCCCTACCCTATACCCAATCCCCCACTATGGGCAGTGCTGCCTCAGTTTCCCTGGTGGGGTGTGGCTGGCTCCCTGTCGTCAGACTCTCTGTCTCACCAACAGGGTGGCCACGGAGACCCTGGACCGCCCGGTGCCCCGGTGAGTGACGGGGAGGGAGGGCTGCCTGGTAGGGGTCAGGGAAGGATAGGATGGGTCAGGCCTTATTTATGTTAATCCCTGAGCCCAGACTGATATCTCAGACTCCTGTCCCCTCCCTTGATGCTTTTCTCTAGGGTCTGGCTGGCCCTGCAGGACCCCAGGGACCTTCTGGCCTGAAGGTGAGTACGGAGTGTGCGGGTATGTGGGCGGAAGGAGGAGGAGGCCCCTGCTGGGGTGCCGTCGCCTGCAGTGAGGCTGAGTTCCGAGTGCCCCCATCCACGTGGGGTCTGCCCTTGGCCTGGGTCTGAGGAGTCTCTCAGCCATCTGTGGGGTCCTTTGCAGGGGGAGCCTGGAGAGACAGGACCACCAGGAAGGGTGAGTGGCCCAGCTCGTGGGTTAGGGTCATGGGGAGATGGGTGGGAGGTGGGGTTTGGTCGCCTGAACATTTTCTCTCCCCAGGGCCTGCCTGGACCGCTAGGGCCTGTGGGACTCCCCGGCCCCCCGGGCCCTTCGGGCCTTGTGGTGAGTGAGTCCCCTGTGGCCCCCGAGAGACACCATGTCCCTGTCTCCTGGATCCCATGTCTTCCCGTCTCCTCCTTTGTCCTTTGCCCCATGTCCCCTTGTCTCATGACCCCTATTACATCTGACTTGTTCCCCTTCAGGGTCCGCAGGGGGCGCCAGGTTTGCCTGGACAAGTGGTGAGTCCTGGGGGTCAGGGGCTGGGCTCCAGGGGTCAGAGGTGAGTGGGCAGGCCCCTGACAGAGCTCCTGCCTCTCAGGGGGGGGGAGGGGAAGCCAGGAGCTCCAGGTCGTGATGGTGTCAGTGGAAAAGATGGAGACAGAGGAGCCCCTGGTGTGCCGGTGCGTGTTCTGGGGGAGCTCACGGCTGGCCTGTAATGGGGGTGCCCAGTTGCGTGCCTGAGAATGAGGAGGGGCGGGGCGCCAGAGGCAGCAAGCCGAGTCCCTCACACTGCTCTCTTGCAGGGGTCACCAGGTCTGCCCGGCCCTGTGGGACCCAAAGGAGAGCCTGGACCCATGGGCACCCCCGGACAGGTGATCTTTCGCCCTGACCCTGCCCTCTGTACCAACTTCTCTGCCCCACCCCGAGCCTTAGTCTCCACATCTCCCCTGGAAGGAAGGAGGTTAGGTAACTCACTCAGCACTTCTTCACAGGCTGGCGTCGGGGCCCCTGGAGAAAAGGGAGAGAAGGTGAGTGTGTGGGAGGCCTGGGAGGAGGGGCCGAGTGGCAGGGGCCAAGAAACCCCACTGACCCCTCTCCCTCATCAGGGAGCCCCCGGAGGCCTTGCTGGAGACCTGGTGGGTGAGCCGGTGAGTGTGGAACCTCTGACAGCAGGTGACCTTTGACCCATCGGTTTCCCACCCCTCATGACCTTCAACCTCCATAATACGCCTCACCTTCGAGCCTGTTCTCATGCCTTCCTCCTTGACCCTGTGCCCTATGTTGCCTCCTGACCCCCATCTCTACAGGGAGCCAAAGGTGACCGAGGACTGCCAGGACCACGGGGGGAGAAGGTGAGGGGGGCCTGGACCCAGGGCCTGAACACGGGGCAGAGACGCGTCAGGCTGGGTGGCCAGACCTCCCTCACTGTCCCTTCTGTGCAGGGTGACACCGGCCGTGCAGGGGAGCCTGGAGATCCTGGGGAAGATGTGAGTCTGGGGTCTGAGCAAGCCTGAGCATGGGTTGAGGCGTGTGATCGTAGAGACAGGGGACAATCCTGGGCCTGAGCACGTGTCTGCGTCCCTGAGCCTGGCTGCATGGGCTCCAGGAGCCTTGGCTTCCTCACTCCCAGGGGTTGGGGCCCGATTGTGCTCCCGTGTGCCCAGCCTTGGTCTTGCTCCTCACCAAGGCTGAACACTCACGTGTGCTCATGTCTTGTGGGCCTGTCCTTGGCCCTGTGTTTATAACCCGCTCCCCTCCCCGGTGCTGTGTGTATCTGAGGTCATATATCTGTCGTGCCATCTGAGCTCCCCATGAGCAGACGCGTGTGACATCCTGTGTTTATGTGTGTACGTCTGAGCTCCGTGTATCTGCTCACTCACATCCGCAGTCCCATATGTCTGGGCTCGTGTGCAAGCGCCACGTGTTTGTGGTCACACCCAGACGCCCACGGATCTGTGGTCACATCTGAGCTTCCCTCTGTACCCTCCTGGGTCCATGGTCACATCCGAGCCCCCTGGGAGCCAATCCCTGGTCTCGTGTCTGAGTCCCCATGTGTCTGTGATCACATCTGAGCTCTCCGGGGGATATTTTGGACCATGTGTGAGGTCACTACTCATGTTCCTGCCCTCTCAAGTGCTGTTTACTTTGTCTTTTTAGGGTCAGAAAGGGGCTCCAGGACTCAAGGGTCACAAGGTGTGTGTACCCCAAAGGGCTCCTGCTGGGGACTTACGGCCCTGAGACTCTCTGAGCCTGATTTGATCCCCTTTTCCCTTGAAGGGTGACCCAGGAGTCGGGATCCAGGGCTCCCCTGGGCCCACTGGTCCTCCAGGTCTGAAGGTCAGTGCCCCATCCCCAGTGGTGGGGGCAGCAGGCTGGGAGGCCCCGGGCGTGGGGGGGAAGAGGGAATTCTGGGCCAGTCCTGGGGAGAGTTCCCGCAGTCCCACCGCGCCCTCTGCTCTCTGTTTCAGGGAGATTCGGGTGCCCCCGGCCCCCCTGGTGCTCCTGGTGTCATCGGGTTCCCTGGTCAGACAGGCCCTCGAGGAGAGACGGGTCAGGCGGGCCCCAGCGGAGAGCGGGTGAGGGGGCTGGGGGCAGCGTGTGGGGCCTGGGGGCTGGGGCCTCAGGACTCTGAATCTGGGGGCGGGTGAGGAAGCGGCCCTGGCCCTGCCTGGGCTGCTGCTGGTCTTAGGGACAGAGGGGGAGGAGGGTTCCCAGGTCACTCTGCCTCTCTTGCCCCACTTTTTCCTGTAGGGTCTGTCAGGCCCCCCAGGGAGAGAAGGTGCTCCAGGCCCCTGGGGCCGCCTGGACCACCAGGGTCAGTGGTGAGTAGAAGCCCCCAAGACCCCCACGTGTCTGGCTGCCCGGTGTGTTGGAGTCTGTCCATGAGGACTTATGCTGGGGATTGTGCCTCGCTCCATGGCTGGGTATGGGGGGGACTTGAGGGGCAGTGGGACCCTCACCTACTTACTCTGACTCACAGGGGGCACCTGGAGCCTCCGGACTCAAAGGAGACAAGGTAGGTGGGACGAGGCTGCTGGCTGTGTCCTGTGCTGACCTCCCATGACCCTCAGTCCCTCGCTGCTTCCCATGACCCCACCTGCCATAATGACCTTGCACTGACCCCGTTCCCCTCCATCCCTCTCTTTTATCCTCGGTGTCCTGCTGCTCTGCAGGGAGACCCTGGAGCAGGCTGCCTGGGGCCGAGGCGAGCGGGGGAGCCAGGTGTCCGGGTACGTATGTCCTGCTCTGCGGCCACGGCCCGCCTCTGGGGGCCACATTGGGGCCCCGTTCATCACTGCTCTTGCCTCTGATCTCCAACCTCCTGAGTCAATGAACCTGATGTCACCATCCAGGGTGAAGACGGCCGCCCCGGCCAGGAGGACCCGAGGACTCACGGTGGGTCCCCTTGGGACGGTGTCCAGTGGGGCGATCGGTCCCCTGCCTGTGCCCCCTGTGTCCCTGAGGTGCCGCGGCAGCCTGCTCCCTACATCCTCCCCTAACTCCTTGGGGCACATGTCCTCCCCCAGCCCCCATCCTCCTCGTCTCCCTCATTCCCTCAGGCCCCCTTCAGTCCTCCCCTGCTCTTTGAGTTGTCTCCCCGCTAGTCCCCCCACGTTCTCTCAGTTCAGTGTTCTTCTTCCACACAGGGGCCCCCAGGCATCCGGGGGGAGCGTGGGGAGAAGGTAAGAGTCTGGGGAGAAGTTTCCTGGGGGTAGGTGAGGGTGGAGAGGGAGCTTGCATCTCAGGGCTGAGGGCCCCCCAGTTTGAACGGACTTACGCTCTCCCACTGAATAGGGTGACGCTGGAACTGCAGGGCTAAAAGGTGACAAGGTGAGTGTGGGCAAGGGGGAGGGCAGGAGCGGGGCACTAAGGGTACCCCTGACCCCTCTGGCTGCCCCTTCCCCTGCCCAGGGTGACTCAGCCGTGATCATGGGACCTCCAGGGCCACAGGGTCCCAAGGGGACCACGGTGAGTGGTTCTGGTCCCCGTGGAGATGGGGTCTTCCTTGGATGCAGGAGGGGTCCTGTGGGGCTGGGCTAGGGGATCTGAGAGCACAAACCCTCAGCCCCGACCCTGCCTTCTGACCCCTGACCCAGGGTGAACGAGGGCCTCGGGGCATAGATGGTGAAAAAGGACCCCGGGGAGACTTTGGGAACCCCGGAGAAAAGGTACGGTGAAGAGCATGGGGTACTCTATACAGGGTCAGGAGGGGTCCTGTGGGCTGTGGGGGCTCTGTGGGGATCTGTGAAGGTGGGAGGGGGCTTCAGGGGGCAGGGGGGATTCTAAGCATTATAGTGACTCTATGGGGAGGCTGTGAGGATGGGGGGCCTAAGGGCTCAAGGGTCTCAGCGTGGGGAGGCTGTGAGGATGGGGGCTCTAAGGAAGCTCATGGGTCTCTGCGTGGGCTCAGGAGGGGAGCTCTGTGAGCTGTGGGCTCTGTGTGATCTGTTGGGGTAGGACGGGGGCTCCTCGGGTGTTACGGGGGCTCCAGGTGGGGTTAGGGGTCCAGTGGTAAGATGGAGGGGGCCAGAGTCTGGGGATCCTGGGGCGAGGAGTGAGCCACAGCCCCCAGCCCCACCCTCCTGTGGCCTGGGCAGGAAGGGACGGGGCATGTGGGGTGGCCAGTGGGAGTGACACTGGGTGCCCTGCCCCAGCTGATGGGTTCCTACCATGCCCCTAGCCTTCAGCCTCATCTGATCCTGACTGTGTCCCTCTCCTGGTCACTCCCACAGGGCACCAAGGGGGAGCCTGGTGAGAAGGGCTCTGCCGGGTTGCTGGGAGCACGTGGACTCACAGGATCCAAGGCAAGCCCCCACAGACCAGAGCATGCGTCACACACACCTGCCCCATGGTGTCCTCTGATGATGGAGGGTTTCCAGTCTGCCTTGATGTTGGTCATGTGTGTTCACACATGATCTGTGTGTGGCCTGGGCCCAGGCCAGAGTCAATGATTGGCTGCAGGTGTAGCAGATACACCAGCCCATGGGAACACTTGCTCACACTGAAGGGCCACCACCCCAACCCCTTCTCATCTGTTTCCCACAGGGCGAACCTGGTGCTGCAGGGATTCCAGGTGACCCGGTAAGCTGCCCCTGCTCCACAGGGACCCTGTCTCACCGGGCCCTCATCCACATGGTGGTCCCACCACGTGGTAGCCTTTGACCTTAGAGGACCCACTGCTCTTGTGATGTCCTCATGTTGTCCAGGGGCTCCACCTCCAGTCTCCACCCACACAGTGACCCCTGCCCCCAGTGGAAATGACCCTGTCCCCATGAAAAGCTCTGCCCTTCTAGAGGCCCTGGCCTCCACTGGTGACTCCCACCCATGGTGTCCCTGCCCATGAAATCCAGGGTAAGTCCCTTGGATCCCTCACTGACCTCCCCTGACCTTACATTGACCCCTCTGCCCTCAGGGACCCTCGGGGAAGGATGGAGTCCCTGGTGTCCAAGGAGCAAAAGGAGATGTCGGCTTCATGGGTCCTGGGGCCTCAAGGTGGGAAGGAGCCTGGTTCTCGTTTGGGTCCTGGTCAGGAGCGCTCGCTATTGAGGGATGGGGTATTGGGGTTGGAGGCCAGACAGCTGGAGTCGGATGTTGGGGTACCTGAGGTTGAAAGTGTTAGATCAAAGGTTGGAGTGCTGTGGCCAGTTTGGAGATTTGGGTTCAGGATCGAGAGGTCCACAGGGCGAGGTATCTGGAAGTCGGGTTTTCATCTGCTTTTCTTTTCTCAGGGTGAACAGGGGCTGAAGGGTGCTGTGGCCTTGACGGAGAGAAGGGGGACAAGGTATAGAGAGGGTAGCGGGGTATGGGGGGGTCACGGGGCCTAAGATGTAAGGCTGACGACTCACCTGGGCTTGCGGGAGAGGAGAAGCTGGTACCCTGGCCGCCCCGGGCTGGCCGGGGCGCAAAGGGAGAGTTGGTAAGTATGGGGCACACGAGAATGGGGAGGGGGTGGGTGGGCCTGGGACTCACCCATGTGTCCTCTTCTCCAGGGAGAGCAGGTGTGCCGGGCCAGTCAGGGGCCCCAGGGAAGGAGGGTCTGATCGGTCCCAAGGTACAGGATCTGTGGGCACTGGACATCAGGAGGTTCAGGGTGGGGCAAGGGAGCTCCATGGTGGGGTCATGGAGTTGCAGTCAAAGAAGGTTGTGGGGGGTGGGCTGGGGCTGCTCTTGAGGTTTCAGCAGGGGTTGGAGCCACAGGGGCAGGGGTCATGGAGATTTAGTGTTCAGAGATGGAGGATTTGGAGTTCATGTAGATCAGGACGGGGTCACAGTGGGTGGGAGTCAGTGTGAGGGAGGTGACTGGGGTCAGGGTAGTGAGTGCTTCATTGGGGTGGAGGTCATGGGGATCCTGGACTGGTGGGATCAGACGGAGCGGGGTCGTGGAAGCTCATGGGAATTGGGCATCGTGGGGGTTGAGTAGAGGGAGGTCAGGGTGGAGGTTCTCTCACGCTTCTTCTGCTAGGGTGACCGAGGCTTTGATGGGCAAGCAGGACCAAGGGTGACCAGGGCGACAAAGGCGAGGGGTGAGTTGAGGGCAACGTCACGGTGCATGTGGGGAACGTGCTCTCTGGGGAGTGGGTCATCTCTGGGGACTCATCACTGACCCTGACTTGTCTCTCTCCAGGGGCTTCCGGGAATTGGGGGGCTTCCCTGGCCCAGGGGCAATGACGGCTCCAGTGGTCCCCCTGGGCCACCTGGCAGTGCTGGTCCCAAAGGCCCTGAAGGACTTCAGGGCCAGAAGGTGAAGAATCCTTACTCTGACCCCTGACCCTCCCAACCTCACTAACCTCTGACCCTGCAATCCATCTCCCAATCTCCCTGCCCCAACCTCTGAACCTATGATCCCTGACTTTCCCAACTTCTGACTCTCTGCTTCTGACTTGGCTCATTTTGTTCCTTGTGTCTGACAGGGTGAGCGGGGTCCCCCTGGAGAGAGTGTGGTGGGGGCTCCTGGGCCCCCTGGGACCCCCGGCGAGAGGGGAGAGCAGGTGAGTGGGGGTTCCTGAGCTTGGGATCAAAGATTGGGTGACCTCTGGTGTCCCTGAGATGAGAGGTCACAGCCCGGTCCCATCCATTGCACATAGGGGCGGCCGGGGCCCTCCGGCCTGCGTGGCGAGAAAGGAGAAGCTGCACTGACGGTGAGTGTGCCTGGGTGGGCTGGGGTCCTGCCTCCCACCCCAACACCCGGCCCCCCTGGGCCCTAGGCCTCCGCCGTCCCTCTGTGATCGCTGCATCACGCACCCCGTGTGCTTCCCAAGACCTCTGGGTTCTTCATGTTGCTTGTGGTCTTGTGCTCCCAGGAGGACGACATTCGGGGCTTTGTGCGTCAGGAGATGAGTCAGCATTGCGGTGAGTGGGCCCCAGCCCAGGGTCTCCTGGCCCCATCCCCCCCAGCCCAGCTCTCCAGACAGGGGCAGGGAGGGTCCCCAGGACTTAGGGGCAGTAAGCAGCCAAGGAGATGGCCAGAGATGGACGGACACATGCTGAAGGACAGAACCACCGTAGTCAAACACACACACCGATGGACGGACGGGCAGATGGGCATGCATGCTAAAGGACAGACGCCGTGACAGGACATTCCCCAAGCGGAGACGTCATGCAGATATGGACAGACACACAGGGCATCGGCTGCTGCCTGCAGGAATGAAGACACTCGAGAGGAGATGGACCCGACAGGCAGACACACAGGTGGCACCCATGCTGACAGAGATGACAGATGGACACACAGGCAGGAGCCCCACGGACAGATGGACATGCAGAAATGACACATGTCCTGACAGATGGACACACTTGACAGACACAGAGGTGGAGGCCCGGGCTGCTGGGGTCCCCTTATTCCTGGATGCCCCGTGTGGGCGTCTGTGGAGGGGGCAGGGGTGGGAGCAGAGCTGGGCCTGCTGGATCGGTGATGGCCCCTCAGAGAGTGAACCTTTCTCTCCCCATCTCTCTCTGCCTGCAACTACTGTCGTTCTCTCTGGCTCTGGCCCTTGCTCTCTCCATCCCCTTCCCCATATCTGCCTGTTTCTGATGGTCTCTGGCTCTCCCTCTGTCCACTTGTTTCCAACTTCTCTCTCATCCTTCCTGTCTGTCTTCTCATGCTGTCTTTCTCTCCCCCCTCTCGACTTCTCTCTCTTCCTCTCTCTCCTTCTCTCTGCTGGTCTCTCTGCCGCCCTCTTCCTGCCATGTCTCTGTATACCTCTCTACCCCGTGTGTGTGCTTTTCTGCCTCGTTCCATCTCTCTTCCCTGTCCTTGGTCACTCTCTGCCTCTTCTGTCCCCTCCAGCCTGCCAGGGCCAGTTTATTGCGTCTGGATCACGTGAGTAGTTTTCTGGAGTCCCTGCTCTCTGGATTTCCTCACCCTGGGCCCTGCCCTGCCAACCACCTGGGTCCTCTTAGCAAGGGCACAGCTGGGGCAGCGGCCCGTGATGACCCCAGGTCCCTGGGCCCCTGCTCTTTGCTCCAGGACCTCTCCCTAGTTTTGCTGCAGACACGGCCGGCCCCCAGCTCCACCCCGTGCCCGTGCTCCGGGTCTCTCATGCAGAGGACGAAGGTGAGGACAGCTGGATCCAGGGGCACCCGTGGTGGGGCAGAGAAACACATGTGTGTGCGCCTGCATGCAGGGCACATATCCCACACAGGGGGTCTACATGCAGGGCGTGTGCATGGATGCTCTTGTGCACACACCTGGGGAATTTGGTGCTGCCCACCCACCCCGAGAGCCAGGCGCAGGCAGCAGGTACCTGGCCCCACAGCAGCTGCACTCACCGCATACCCCATGCTGTGTGCAGGTCGGGTGCCCCCCGAGGATGATGAGTTCTCTGAATACTCGGAGTATTCTGTGGAGGAATATGAGGACCTTGAGGCTCCCCGGGATGGCAATGGTGAGGATGGGGGGCTGGGGCCCTGGGTATTGGGCAGACAGAGTTGACCCCTGCTGACCCCTCACTGACCTCTGGCCTCTCTCTGACCCCATTCTGATTCCTACCACCTCCTACCCGCCCCTGCTGACCCCAGACCCCTGCTCGCTGCCCCTGGATGAGGGCTCCTGCACTGCCTACACCCTGCGCTGGTACCATCGGGCTGTGGCTGGTGGCCCGGGGGCCTGTCGCCCCCTCTCATCTATGGTGGCTGCGGCGGCAATGCCAACCGTTTTGGGACCCGCGAGGGCCTGTGAGCATCGGTGTCTGCCCTGGTTGGCCAAGAGTCAGGGAACAGGTATGGACCAACCCCCCAGCCCAGCTGGGGCCTGGGCCCCTGAGCCTGCCCAGATCAGCTCACAAGTAAGGAGCCCTGGTCAGGGTCCTGGGTGAGACCCTGGGCCCTTTCAGACTGGGGTGCCTGGGACGGCCCTCCAGATTGGAAAACTGAATATGGAATCCCAGCTGTGGAGCCTCCAGTATGCCCCCTTCCACTTCCCCCCCCTTTAACGGACCTGAGGACAGATCCATTCTCTGAGGTCAAGAGCCCCCACCCCCCGTCAAGGCCTCAGACCCTTCCCACTTTGATGTGTTTCTCTGTGGCCTGTGAGTTGGGGGGAGAAGGTCAGATGGCTGAAGCCTGCTCCCATCCCGCCCTACCCAGGTGCTGCCCGGAGATGAATGAGCTGACATTCAGCATCCCCTGGAGGAGTCGGGGTCTAATGGGACCCGCTGTCCCTCCCCTTGGTGCTAGAGGCCTGTGTGCACGTGAGCGTGCATGTGCATGTCCGTTATTTCAGTGACTGGTCCCGTGGGTCTGCCTTGCCCCCCTGTGGACAAACCCCATTGTGGCTCCTGCCTCCCTGGCAGAATGACTCACTCTGGGGGGGCAGCTGCGGGCAGCGAAGGACGTGACTGATGTCTGACCTGCCCTTTGACCTAAGCCTGTGATGACATGTTGCTGCTTCTGGGGAGCATTAAAGCTGCTGTTTTCAAAGGCCTCTGTTGTCACGATTTGGGGAGAGAGGGAACCTCGGGGGGGTAGGTTTTCCCCAGGGGGTCAGTATTGTCCGGTGTGGGTACAGAGTGTCCCTGCCTATCCCTGGTTACTGTCCCTTGGCCCTCGGTCTCCAGCTTGTCCCCAGAAAGGAGTAGATAAGGTGGGGGCTGAGGAGGTGTCCTGGCTGTCCCCAGGAGGGGATGAGTCAAGGTGGGGGGCTGCCTCATGCTGGAAACATGGCCCAGCCCCAACCCCAGGGGTGCTGAGGGAGATAATGGGCCCTGAGGTGGGGCAGAGGATCAGACCACAGGACAGCATTGCTGGTGCACAGCCCAGGCAGACCACAGCACCCCCAACTTACCCCAGAGGAGGCTGGTACAGGTAGGACGGGTGCCAGGTTGGGATGGATGGGGTCTTGGCGGTTGAATGGACCTGGCAAGTTGAGTTATGGAGGGTCTCTGGTCCTGGGAGGGTCTGGGGTTTCTGGCTGCTTCTCTGCTTCAGCCCCACCCCCACCCCGAGTCCTTCCCTTCTCTGAATCGGATCTGCTGCAAACTCTCTTGCTCAGAACCTCAGTCTCTCCTTTTGGCCCTCTGTGTGTCTTCCTGTCCCATTGAATCGCTCTTAATTTCCATCATTTTTTCTGTCTCTTCTTCTGTCTCTTTCTTCCAGTTTCCCTCCATTTTGCTCTGCCCCATTCCTCTCTCACTCTATTTCTTCTCTGTCACTCTTCTGCTTCTGGGTTTTCTGTGTCACCATCTCTTTATCTACCTCCATCTCTGTCATTCTCTTCCTCACTTTTGTCTGTCTCTCTGGCTCTGTCTGATTTTCTGTCTCACTCTGGCCCTGGCTCTCTTCGTCTCTCTCTGTTTCTCTCTCTGTATTTGACCTGGCCTCTCTAATCTCTATCTCTTGTTCTCTCTCTCAGACTCTCCATCTCTTCCTCTGTCTGTCTGTCTCTCTTCACCCCATCCATCTCTATCCATGGCCTGCAGCTGCCCTGAGCCCCTGGCCTGAGCCTGTTTTCTCCTCGCAGCCTGACCCCGCGATGACCCGGTGGGCTCTGCTGGTGCTGATGGTCCTCGTGTTGGGCAGGGTCCTGATTGTCTCAGCGACCCCCGTCCCAGCTTCCAGCTCCCCCCCTCAGAACTGTCCGCAGCCCACTCCCTGCCCTGTGGCCTCAGAGAAACCCCCAGCTGCCACGACCACAGGCCCCTCAGCTGCCAGGGGCTCCCCCAGCCCTGGCCTCCGTGCCCGTCCCCGCATCACCCTCTCGCTGGATGTCCCCATTGGCCTCCTGCACATCTTGCTGGAGCATACCCGGAGCAGGGCGGCCAGGGAGCAAGCCGCCGCCAACGCCCGCATCCTGGCCCATGTTGGCCGCCGCTGAGCCTGAGGGACCAATGATGGGGTCACACCTGGATGGGAAGACCCGGGGGGGCAGTGGAGTTGCTGGATGGTACCACATCTGGCACTGCATCTGGACACTGCTGGATGGGGACACTGCCACATGGTCTCATATCACACGTGGATGCTCAGGAGTCACAGTGTGTCTGCACAACCTGGACGTTGTCATCTTGGGTCACTGCCATGTGGAGTCTCACCGTGTGTGGGCAGCAAACAGAGCATCTAGACACCATCACACGTGGCCACCGCCATGCCGCTTTCAGGAGCCCCAACACAGAAGGACACTGCATCTGAGTGCCATCCCAGGCGGTCATACCCAGCCCTGCCCCACAGGTCTGGGCCCCACCACACAGGTCATCACAGAGGGAAGTGCTGGCTGCAGGTCACATGTTCTGCGGATGGTCCCAGGTGGACGGGGACCATCGGGGGCAGCTCTAGGCATGGCCAGTGTACATGGGAAGTCTGTGGCTGGGGTGTGTGTGGGGCTGAGTGTGTGGCTGACAGCTGTGAATGCATGCCTGTGAGCCAAGTGAGAACATGTGAGGGGGCCGGGGGAGCAGGTGCTTGTCCCCCAACACTGCACAAAGCACCTACAAACAACACACGGCCAGACACAGGTCTACATGCAGCCCTGCACACCCACATGTGGGCAAACAGCTCAGGGGAGGGGCCCAGGCTGCCAGGGCTGCAGGCAACCCCACCCTTGCCTTACTGGATTGTCCTGAGCAGAAGTGCTCCCTGCTCTGAGCCTCAGTCTCCTCCTCTGCAAAGCAGGGTGATGCCACCAAGCTGGAGAGCACTGGGGGAAATAGCGTATAAGAGGGTTAGAGCAGCAGGAGGCACTCAATAAAAGTAAAGTGACCAAAGGATGATATGGAAGAGAATTACACAGTCATGTGCACCCAGGCAGTGACACACAAGGGCTGAGTCATAGCTGGCTACACTGCCCTCTGTTGCCTGCTCCCCATTTCAGTTGGTTGCTGGGTTCGGAAGGAGTAGCTTTTGCCTTATCTCACACCCTCAACTCAATTGCTGGACATTGTGGACAACCCCGACTGGAGAATGCACTGGTCTCACTTTCAAGGCAGTGTGGACAAGCTTGCCTGGGGTTGGGGCAGGCTCTGTGGGCAGTGTAGACAACCCCAGATGAAGATGAGGGCAGACTCTGGGCAGTGAGGACGCTGTGGCTGGAGAGAGAGGTGCTACTGGTGGGATTGGGGCTGCCTGGGACTGAGTAGGGGCACTGACGGTGACCTCAGAAATTGTAGGGAGGCTGACCCAGCGGCCCGGGGGGCGGGCCTAGGGTAGGGCGGGGAGAGGCGGGGCCACAGGGCAGGCTGCAGCTGTCTCCCCAGAGCCTGGAGGCGGCGTTTCCCCAACTCCAACTCCGGAGGCGCAGGGGGTGGTGGCCCTGGCCAGTTCGGTTGCAGGATGGACAGAGGTACGGAAGGACAGAGGTACGGAAGGATGCAGCTTTATGATGGACCAGGGAACAGTGGGCAGGGTAGGTGTGGCATGGGGAAGGTGGGGGGATTGGGAAGAGACATGGGTGTAGTGGGGTGGTGGTAGAGGAGGTTGGGGTTCTCTCTGGGTTTAAAGGTGTCCTTAGGGGACTTCAGTCTGTCAGTAGCCTGGAGAAGGGGGAACACTGTTGCCTTGCAGGGGAGAGGGGGCTGGGCCAAGGGGGACCTATAAATAGCCTCATCCTCCAGCCAGGGAGAGCCACAGCCAGCTGGAGGTCCCTGAGGTCCTCCTGCTCTGCTTTTTGCCAGCCTCTCAGGGGTCACGTTAGTCTAGATCCCTCCAGGGGACACACCAGCTTGGGGAGGTCCAGAGGCTTGTTTGGGAAGTTTCTGATATGATGTGGCATTAGCTCTGAAGCCAGCATTTCTAGGTGCCTAATGTATGCCCTGTGCTGATTCTGAACTGCTCTAAGCACCCACTGTGCGCTCTATGCTGGTCCTGAGCCCTCTCTGAGCACTTACTGTGTGCCCTGGTCCTGAGCTGCTCTGAGCCCTGGTGTCCCCAACTCTACTTAGTCACATGTCTCTGTACCCCTAAGTAGGAACCTCACCCCCCTTATAAACTCTGGGTCAGGGAGAGTCAGGGATCATCTTTGGTTGAAAATGGTCGGAGAAGGCTGGAACTCCTGGGAACTCGAACCTCCCGGTGAAGGGAAAGGAAGGCAGCAGAGAGCAGAAGGCCTTACTGCAGCCTCCCTGGTGCCATGCATGTGTCTGGATACAGGACTTGTTTGTGTGTGTGCATCTGTGTGTGCGCACATATGGCCATGCAAGCATGTCTATGGGCACATGGATGCTTGTGTGCACTGGTGTGTGGCTCTGTGTGGCATTCACTGCAGCCTGAATCTGTATGCTGCAAAGGGTGGTTTGGTGGTTCTACTGGGACTTGACTGGCAGCAGATACGGGGACTGAGAGGAGTTTGAGCATTGAGAACTAAGGACTGAGAACTCCGGCCACCCCACAGCTTGTAGCCTGGGAGACTGGGAGGAGGCCCAGTGATCAGGGCAGAGGGCACCATGGGAGCCTCCCAGGGCCAGGCCAGGCAGGTTCATGGGGGTTGGGCATGTTCACACACAGTGCACACTGACATCCCGGAACACTCGCCCACCCCTGGGGCAGGGTAGCTGGCTCACTTTGGGATACTCCTGAGGAGGAAAAAGCCATGAGGACCAGTTTTTCTATTGGGCATCTTCTGATGCTGAGGGAGCAGAAAGCCAGGAGAGCATTTCTATGGTGACAACGAACAAGATCCCCAGTAAGAGGTGGGAAGTGTGGTGGTAGTGCAAGGTGTGGGAGGTGAGGTTTTGAAAGGCTGGGAATTGAGCCAAGTCCATTCTGCCCTGTGGGCTGGCTCTGTGACCCTGGGCCCTTTAACTCCTCCGGACCCTCCGTTTTCTACCTGAGAAATGGGGCCATGGGATGGGAGATCAGGAACATCTTCAGACCAGATATAGACCTGGCCTTGAGGAGGGTCCCCAGGCTCCTCCTGACATTGACCCATTAGTTGCCTTCCTCCTAGATGCATATAGGGACTTGGGAGGGTGTGTCTGGGTCAGCCCAGGGTCAGACTGTTTGGGAAAGAGTGGGAGGTCCAGCATGACTGCTTTTCTTGAGAAGTCAGGCTGATTTTGCCTGGGTGTGGGAATGCCCTTCCAGAGATGTTCCTTTCCTGGCTGCCCCTTGTCCCCAGGCTGAGGCTAACGTCCCAGGGGGGCTGGGAAAGGGGCGAATGGGTAGGCCTGGGCTAGTGCTGGGGAGTCTGTAGATGTCAGAGGAGGTGACCTTGATTATGAGTGAATGGGGATTGGACAGGGTGTGGGCATGTGGCAATGAGGTCTCTGAGGCCAGGGTGGCCGAAGGATGGCCTTGGCAGTGGCCAGGAAGCAAGAAGGCATGGCTGTCAGGAACAGATGAGTTGCTTTGGGGAAGTTGGAGAGCAGGTGGGTGGTCACAAGAGACACCCTGCTCATTAGGGACTACCCACGGGTGTGCTCAGGGATGTTGGTTGTGAGGGAGGGCAGGAGGGAGGAAGTGGTCGACCTGCCACGGACTGGGCATTCCCCCGGATTGGCAGCTAAGTGAGCTTCAGGGAGGGCCCAGGTAGACTTCTAGCATACAGACCTCCTGAACCTTCATTTCCTGTGAAGGGTGTGAGTCGTCTGTGTCGGAGTCCTCTTAAGGGCCTGTGCCAGGCTATGGAGGGCTGGGTAGTGGCCTGGGGGACTGACCCCAGGTAGGGGGAGGGCAGGGAGGGCAGGGGGAGGAAGTGCTGCATCTCTAGCACATGGGTTGGGCCCTGTTTTCCATGCTCCTTGCACGTGGCTCTTGACTGCGCAGACATTGGGCAGAATGGAACTGGAGGACACAGGGACCCTGCCACGGATGTGGTGGAGGGTATTTCTACAGGATTGTGTGGCCCAGGTTGGAGCAGTGTGGTGGGGGCTGGGGCAGAAATGTGTACAAAGCTTCAAGAGGCTGGGCTAGGGAGGAACTCAGAAAGGGGACAGGAGCCTGCAGGGGTGGTGTAAGGGGGAAACACAGAGGATGAGCAGGGGGTTCCTGAACTTCCAGATGATCTCCCTTGTACCCTGCCCCCACAGCATTTTCAGAGGCAGGAGGGAGATAAATAATAAAATGATAACACTAACGTTCTTTAAGAATGGATTTCTGAGATCGACATATTTAATCGGTATCAGAATCTTGTAAGATTAATGACATGCCACCTCATTTTTCTGATGAAGAGACTAAGGCTCCTTCAAAAAATGTGTAAGCTTGTGATTAAAATTTTAACTGGTAAAAATGAAATCCTGGGAGAAGTTACATACTGTCAAGGCTTAGTGGGTCTCCAGAGCTTGGTTACAAGGTCCCACGCCCTTGCTCCAGGTGGGCTGGAAGTTTAACCGGAGCTCCCCAGCAGCCAAGGCAAAGAGGGAAACAATCAATTTTGAGATTCGTCCTGTTTGTCCACGAGATAAAAGAGCTTTTCAGTATGGTTGTGCAGGACGTTTCTGTGGACGAGGGAGAGTCCTTGGGCTCGGAGCACTATAGGGAATACCAGTGCAAGACCCGCAGGGAGGTGTGGAGTTGACCGCCGGGGCAGCGGTCCAGGGACCAAAGTGCGCAGAGACGCAAGGCTGGTCCTGACCAATGCGACACTATGGGTCACGCAGGCCCCGCCCACACTGCACGCAAACCCCATTTTCCTAGGGTCCCTGAGGTTACTCACCTCAGGGAACCGGCTCTTTGGGTGCTTGGGGGCGGGGCTGCGGCGCCTGGGGCGGGGCCTTTGGCTGAGACCCATGCAAATAACCACCATCCGGTAAATGTACGGGACTCATACCCCCGAGGCGGGGCTTGCACAATCCGGGCCTTGAGCGCCTGGGTTGGGAGTGAGGGTTGGGCATGCGCGTTCTCGAGCCTGACTTGAGGGGCGGGGCTTATTGGCCCAAAACGGGCCCATAGGCGAGTTGGGCATGCGTAGTCAGAGGTCTGGCCCTCTACAGTTGGGGTGGAGCTTACTCGTTTGGGGGCGGGGCCAACGAGGAGTTGGATTTGCGTCTTCGCGGCTTGAGGAGAGGCGGGGTCCGAGGGGCGGGGCCTCGGGTGGCCCGAGGTGGCAGGGCTGTTGGGTCGAAAGCAGCGCAGTGCGGCTCAGCCCGGCCCCGGGATGGCGTCCCCGCGGGAATTGACCCAGAACCCCCTGAAGAAGATCTGGATGCCGTACAGCAATGGGCGGCCCGCTCTGCATGCCTGCCCGCGCGGGGGTGAGGCGGGGTCCGCGGGGAGGGTGCAGCGAAGTGCACTGGAGTGGATGGATAGGGTGGCCTGGGCGGGGGTCTCGCGTGGAGAGGAGGCCGAGGACAGGTGGGGAGCCGGGACAGGTGAGGCGGCCGCTATGGGCGGGAGGACCGAGGATAGGTGCGGCACAGCAGAGAGGCAGGGACAGGCGTATGGGAGTTTCTCGTCTCGGCGGAGGGTGGGTCTTGTGTCATCACCTGGGGAGTGCGCCGGCCAGCCTGCACCCCATCTCATCCCTACCGTCTGTGGCCAGGGGAGGACTCGGAGCCTCCGCGTGCACGGCCCGGCCCGGCCCTTCACTCTCTGGCCAGAGAGCGTCCACCGTGTGGTGGATAGAGTAGAGATGCGTGGCCCTAGGCGAGTTGCTTGTCCTCTCTGAGCCCAGACCTTTCAAAAGCTCTAGGGTAGAGTAGTTATCCGGGCAGAGGAAGGTGCCTTCTGCCCTCACTCCTGGGCTTGAAACCGAATTTTAAGAGACGTTTTAGGAGGCATTTCAGGTGTGCTCAGGATAGGGACAGCGAGAATATTGTGCCATATGGGGCTGTCTTTGTGTCCATGTGGGGTAGTGTGTGAATGTAAAACTGGGGAGGGAAACATCCAGGAGGCAATGTGGAAACTCATGGAATAGTTAAGGGGGATTATTACTAAGGAGCTCACCTCTGGCGTTTTGGGTGTTTAACCCCTTGGTTGACTTTCTGTCCTTAAATGAGCCTGCAACTTTCTTATTACCAGGAAAAAGAAAGGTTTGTTTCAGTGTAAATGAAACATCGTAATGAAGTTGCAAGTTGGACTAGAGAACATCTAGTCCAACTCATGGCACAGATAATGGAAATTGAGATGAGATTGTGTGATGTGCCAGGGTCTCCCTGTACTCCTGACCTCTGCTTTAGTATGATAAGGGAAGGGAGAGGTGCTTGTCAGGTTTCAACCGCCTGATGGCTGTGACTTTGACCATGCTGTGAGCCCTGGAGGAGGAGCAGTATGTGCGTCTGACCATGCTGAGGGTCCTGGTGAAGGGCCAAGGTTGCCCCTCTCTTCTGTTGCTAGCCAGTTTGTGTTAGGGTGGTGTGATCCCAATTAGGGGTTATAAATATTACATAAAGGAGAAGAAATGAGAACTTAGATTTTGGAGGCAGGAACACTTGAGCTGTGACCTGGTTCAACTGTGACCTTGGTAAGGAACTGACCCTTTAGGACTCAGGTTCCCCATCTGTGAGATGGGGATAGTCGTTACTCCTGCTCCATGAAGTTGCTGTGAGCCTCAAACAAGTAGGTGCTCAATGAGAGGTAGCAGGTAATTTCATCATCTCATTACCTTCTCTTTGCTCCTCTTGACCTCAAAGTCAGGTCTGAAACATCAGCTCCAAACCAACCCCCATTCCAGATGGGAAGGGAACTGAGGCCCAATGGGGAAGGGATCTGCCCAGGTCTCACAGCTCCTAGGGCAACAAAGGGAGCCTTACCTGGGGCAGGGTCTGTGTTTCTCCAAGCTCCAAGTGTGGGATAAAATGTGGCTCTGGTCTGAGCAGGAGGTCTTGTGCCATGGCAGGGCCTAAGGGTGTTGGAGGGGGTGGGGTTGTGGGCTGGTCCAGCAAAGGTGCCATATCTGGCTATAGCCCCGATGCCTCGATCCTGTCTGGGCCAACATGGGGCAACATGTTCTGGGGCTCCTTGATGAGGACAAGAGGGTTGAGGCTTGTGGGACCAGGGGACTTGAAGGAGCACTGGCCTGGGAATCAGGAGGTTGGACTTCTACCCCAGCCCTGCTCAACCTGCTCTGTCATCTTGGCCACATTCCACCTTACCTCTGGGCCCAATATCCTCTTCCGCTCCAGATCATGTTTGACTGTCCCCAGGTTCCCACGTGCCTTAACACCCTGCACCCCCTTTATGATTTTTCTCCCAAACTCCATATTCTAGAAAATGGTCTCCCAAATTGCATTTGATAAGGAGTAACTCATTTCTCCTGTTCTATTCATCAAGGGCATAACCACCTGTCTCAGCTTCTGGTCAGGGAGATGGGTGGGACGGCCAGCTCAGAGCAGAGGCTGCCCACCGGGGGCTGTGGGCAGTGTTGTGGATGGTGGCTCCTGGTGACTGCTGCACCCTCCCGCCCCCCCCACACACACACACACATTTGGGGGTCCTTGGCTATCTCAGCTCTCAAATGTGAGGCATCTAAGATTTTGAACATTTAAAATGTCTTTTCTTCTCCTATTTCCCCAGCTCATCTCTCATGTAACCTGTTACCTTCGTGAGTAGTTTCTTTCTAACTGGGTTGAAGGGTCTCTCTTGGCTGCAAGTTTTACGAGTATTGTCTGCCTGGTGAAGACTTGCTCAGGTGGCTTCTGGATGGGATGGCTGTCCCTGCCCTCAAAGAGCACATGGTCTAGTTGGGGAGAACAGATGGACTGGCAGTCACTGGGAGACTACAGTGTAGGCTGTGATGGGGGAAGCTCTGGGGCTATGGGAGGAGGCCTGAGGCCCTCAGCCTTCCTGGAGGAACAGGTGGTACCTAAAGCGGCCAAGGAAGACCTGCAGGTTGTGTGGAGGTGTGGGCCTCAGGCAAGGCTCCCAGAGTTCGCAGCAGGGAGTGACTAAGCAGTGAATGAATGTGGACTGTCTCTGCATTGCCTCTGCCTTCCAGGCCCTACATTTGTGCAGAGTTTTACCTAATGCATGGTGGGCCTGTGCCAGGGGTTAAGGACAACAAGGACAGGTGAGGACCCTGAGGTGGGGGGCGGGTGGAAGCAGAGCCGCAGCTGGGTTTGGGCTCTGAGGTGGGTGCAAGCCACCTCTGGGGTCTAGTCTCAGCATCTCCTGGCATTGGGGGCTGTTGACAGAGGGATGTCCTGTGCCTCTTCCACTCCCACTCTCCATGAGCAGTTCTTCCCTCACTTCATAAAATTCAGAGCCCCACCTGAGGACTAGGAAGCCGCCACTTTCCCCATCATTGGCCCCTCAGCTTGGACTCCAGGAGCCCTAGGTTTGGATGGGGCAGGGGATGGAGAGGGGAACCAGGGAGCACGGTAGCATTAATTTGATAGCTTTTCTTAGCCAAAAGGTGGCAAGATTCTTCCTGGGCGAGGACACAGTTGGTGTGTGCAAGGGAGAAGAGAGGCGAACTCTTTCTGTCACCTCTGATGGTGATGCTGAGTTGCTTTATTTTAAAGAACTCTTCCTTCTCCAGCCTGGCTGGAAGGAGAAGGCACAGTTCAGGAATTGGCCATGAAACCTGCCTACTCCAGGGACTTGTGACTGCCCCTTCCGTGATGCTATGAATGTCCCAGGTCTCTTGGCTCCTAAGACTCCTGTGGCCTTGAGCAAATTTACAGGAAGAGGAACCAGGAGGGAGGCTGGGTTGACATGTGTCCAGATTTCCTTCCGCACGTGCTCTGGCTTATAAAGGGTGTGTTCTGCTGTCCCGTGTGCTCAGTATAGAGGTCCGTTCAGGCTCAGAGCTCAGTTCGGGCCACACAGCCCGGTTGCTTGGTTCACATGTCCTCTGTTTCAGAGGGTAGTGTGTTCCCTCTCTGTGTGCCTCGGTTTACACTTTCTCCATTGCTGGGAGTGTTCTACAGTTGTAAGCAGAGCTGTTGTGAATATGCTTGTACTTCGGTTTTTCTTTTAGTTTATTTCCTTGGACGCTTATCTCAAGGAGCAGAGGTGATAGGTAATTTATTGCTCTTGTTTTGAGCCCAGGCCTGGTTTGCTGCCCTGCCCACCTTGGGCTGTGTGTGTGTGTGGTGGGGGATGGGCGATGCTGTCACCAAATGCCGTGGGAGGAGCCCAGGGTCTGCCTGTTGGGGAGCCATGGGAAAGGGCCTCATCACAGGGAGCAGGGCTGGTACAGGTTTCTCCCCCTGGTTAGTGGTGATGCACTGCACTTAGGTTGCTTAAGAGCCCTGGCTAGCCAGCTAAAATTGTGCCAACACCTCAGGCCCTAGCTATCCACCAGCCCTCAGAGTCCAAGACCTTGCCTGACTTGTTTTTCTCTCACCTTAGCTAATGCTGAGGTGTTTCTGCAAGATTCTTCACTCTTACTCACTGTTGACCTTGTTCTGTGTTCAGGGTCCCCTCCCTCTCTTCCCCTGGGGCACACAGCTGGGGTTGCATTCACCCAAAAGGCCACGAGTTGGGAGTGAGGTGTCTTCCACTGGGGAGCAGGGCCCTTTGTCCCTGCACAGGGCCTGCCTGGGGACAGAGGTAACTCCACGCTGCAAGTCCCAAGGCCAGTTGGTGCTGAGGTACAGCTGCATCCTTAGGCATGTTGCCAGGGCAGGGCAGAGGGCATAGTCTCCGGAGGTGCTCAGGCTTTTACGTGGAGGTAGTATGAGCTCTCACTGAGGGGTTATCATCCCATTTTACAGGGAAGGCCACTGAGACCCAAAGTTGCCAGTAAATAAGTGTCAGAGTCAAGATTGGAACCCAGGTTCTAAAAGAGAAACTTTCAGCAAATGACCGGTTTATTACTGACACAGCACAAAGGGTCCAAAAGAGCAGGGGAAGAGATCCCATCCTGGCCAGTGTCAACGGCCAACTGCTCCAGTTGGGGGCGGTGGATTGCTGTTCTACACGCCCCACTCGGCATTGGAGAAGACAAATCTGTGCCGGTTGAGTGTTGAGTATTTATTCACTGCAGGCTGAAGGGACCCAGGCACTGAGAATTCCTGACCTGATAAGTATCTGGGGCTGCTTGTTCTCAGTTTCTGGGTTTAAGGTCTGGTCCTGCCTTTTTGTTAGACCTAACATCTCCCCGGGGTTGTGGAATGGAAACAGCCTGAAACCTTATCACACAATGGAAGAGGAGGCGGGGTTGACTGAGAGCTGGGAGATGGCGGCTGAGCTGGGTGACTTCCCCAGCAAACCCCAGGCAAGGTCCCTGGGGCCTCTGCTTCCAGCAAGGGAGAAGCTTGAAGGGTGGGGCCCGGCAGGCTGTCCCAAGGAGGGCGACCACATCATGGCACTTACAGAGCCTGGTGGAGTGGGGGGTGGTATAATGACAGGTCCCTTCCTCTGTCCATCCTTCTGTGTGCTGTGGCTCAGGGGCTGATGCAAGGGAAGTTCCCTGGGGTTTCTGAGGAGGCTGCCCTGAAAGCTGAGCTGACCACGTGAGGCCGGCAGTTCTGCTGCCTTGCTGTCTGTGCTGGCTGGCGGGGCTGGGGGTGCTGGGTTTGGACTCCATCCCCACCTCCAGCCTTAGCAGCTTCTCTGACTGGCACACTGACCTGGTGGCATGTGGGGTGGCGGTGGCTAGGCTACCAGAGGAACTGCCCTTGTGGGCATAGGCCTGGGTCCCTGGTCTCAGCCCCTGGTGACCCTCGCCCTGGCAGGCTCCTGGATGCCCCCCTCCCCTCTAGAGCCCATAATTCCTGAGCACCAATTCTGTGCCAGGCCCCAGGACTGGAGTCGAATGGCTCAGCCACTGCTCAAACGCTGCAGGGCTGCTTCCACGCCAGGTAACCAGTCCAGGGTGAGCAAAATGAAGGAGATGCCCAGGATTGAGGGTGCACAGAGGGGCATGAAGGTGCCTTGGAGAAAGGACTCATGGAAGAAGCAGCTTCTGAGCTGGGATTTGTAGGATGAAGGGAAATTCACCACTGGGAGGGAAGCAGCAGGACTACGTGTACTGGGAGCACTGAATGATTATTGGGGGAGGGGGTAAAGGGGAGATGTGAGGTAAGGGTTTGGATTCTTGGATGACAAGGCAAGGCATTGAGTGCCCCGCTGGGTTTTAGCTCAGTCCTGTTTGTGACGGGGAGCTCCTTGGCAGTGTTTAGTCAGGGGCATAGCAGGTCGAGCTTTGTTTCTGGCAGTGCAGAGCAGATGAGGAGGGCTGGGGAGCTCCCACTGCATCTGCCAGAGCCTCAACAGGCCTGGGGAAGGAGGCTGGCCTGTGGTGGCTTGAGCTCAGGGTCTGGGACCCTCAGGGAACTGTTGTTACCAGTCCAAGATGTGGATTCTTTGCCTGATGCACTCAAATGACCAATTCCTGAGACACTGGCGTTTCAAAGAGAGTTTATTGCTAGGCGTGAAGCAGGAGCACAGACGGCCTATTGGCTCCAAAATCTGTCTTCCGAACTACAATAATTCTGATAATTTTATAGTATCAAAAGAGGAGCAGGCTGAAACATACGGCAACATGGATGAACCTTGAAGATATAATGCTGAGTGAAGTAAGTCAGACAAAAAAGGAGAGTTCTGTGGACTCCCTGAACAATGTAAACATCAATGTCTTATAATGTAGAATATTGGGGGCCTAGAGATAGACAGAAGCTAGTGAAGAAGGAATGATATCTAATATGTTCAGATATGTTAATGAGGGTGAATTTAAAGTTATGGAATGGATAGGAGTGATGATTGTTTGTTAATAGAATTATAAGTATCAGAGCTGCCCTGAAGGCGAACAGGATTGAAAGGGGTTGTTTAAAGGCATGTATTCCACAGATCAGCACAACAAATATAGATAGGTGCTTGTGTGATATACTTCTAAGGTGTGGCGCTGGTACAGAGTTGACAACAGAATGATATATGGGAAAAATCTACCTATTTTTAATAGGAATACCTTACTAGTACCACACAAATACTAGGGACAAATAATTAAGGGCTCAAAAGAACTATGGGGTGTTTTGGGTCATGAGAGTTGTTTAAAATGGAGAGTGATGAGGATTGTACAACTAAGTGATGATAATGTGAGATATGGATGGATTATCATGGACAGAACATATGCTATGTGAACTTAGGAACCCCCTACTTTATAAGTCAAGCCCTCGACCTTGAGGCTTGCTCGGGTGAAACTTATGGTTGTAAAGGGCAGGCTAAGCCCGCCTATAATTATGCCTAGGAGTCACTTCCAGAGAACCTCTTTTGTTGCTCAAATGTGGACTTTCTGTAAGTCCAACTCTGCAAATAAATTCATCACCCTCCCCCAGACATGGGACAGGACCCCCCAGGTGAATGAGTCTCCCTGGTGACATAGGAGACAGATTCAGGAAACAAGCCTGACCCTGGCATCAAGGGGTTGAGAATGCCTTTTTGACCAAAAAGGGGGAAAAGAGAGGCAACAAAATAGGGTTTCAGTGGCCAAGAGATTTCAAATAGAGTTGAGAAGCTGTCCTGGAGGTTACTCCTATGCAAGCTTCAGCTAGGTACCCCAAATGGCCACAGTATGATAAGCCCAAGTCAACAGTAGTCCTAAAAACCCTAAAGAATATTCAGATCCCTAACTGAGACTCTATAAAAGTTTCACTCACTAAGTTTATTCTTCAGAAACTTTAATCTCCCATAGAGCTCCTATGCCAGCTAAGTCCCCAAATCCAGAGGAAACAAACAGCCTCTTCAAGAACATCAACCAGTTGCATCTCCTTTTCCCATAACATTGACACCCCTTTTCAACATGAACAAGTTAAGGTGGTCACTGCCCAGACATCCCTGAAGATCAGAAAAGTGATTAAACTAGAGGAAGGGGTAGCAACAGACGAGATAGAATTTAACAAAGGATAATGAATACTAAATCTCTATATAATTTTCTTTTTCTTAGTTGCTAGAGTATTAGAATAGCTAGAGGGAAAAACTGAAATGGTGGAACTGTAACCCATAACATTCTCTGAAATTTGCTATGTAACTACTTGTTAAAATGTAATTTGAAAGTTATCACCTTTCTGTATATATGTTATATTTCACAATAAGGAAATAACTGAATCTATGGAACTGTAACCCATAACATACCTGGAAATTTCCTATATAACTACTTGTTAAATTGTACTTTGAAAGTTATCACTTTTTTGCATATCTGTTATATTTCACAATAAGGAAATAACTGAAACTGTGGAACTGTAACCCATAAGATTCTTTGAAATTTTCTCTCTAACTACTTGTTAAATTTCACTTGGAAAGTTATCACTTATACGTAAATATATTATATTCCACAATTAAAAAAAAAAAGATGAACAGGTTTTAGGATAATGAGCACAGTGGCACTGGATGATGTAATTAGAGGTGATCTAATTGTTGAGCATGTGCAGATTGATTACATGCTTAGACACAGAACATATGTAAGAAAATGGTGGCCTTAATATGATTGGTGTGTTTTTTAATATTATGAGGTATAGGTCACTTATAGGTTAAAGTCTAAGCTACTATGCATGTCAGGCGGACCTATTTTAGTTAGATCCAGTTTCGGTTATCAAGATAACTTTGGACTTGGGGTGGGTTAGTTGTGGGCTGACTCAAGACCCTTTGCTAATGAACATTAGGGGCTGTCTTTGGTGATCACAAGGCTCCAAAGTTGCAAAACTGGATAAAATGGGTACAAATGAGTATTAGTCACAAGGTTTTTACAGTCACAGGGGTACAAGATAAAGGTTATACAATCATCAAAGATCAAGGCAACTAGATTACAGTTTGACAATTTCAGGTATTTCCTTCTGGCTATTCTAATACCCTTAGAAAGTAAAAAGAATTATCTACATAATGATTTAATAATTATAATCATTTGTTAGTTCCTAACTTCTCAGGTATGGAGACCAGGAAGGCACGTCTGATGCCCAGCCCTGTGCCTGAGGCTGAGAGGGAGGGTGCCCTGGGTGGCATCCTGGCCCTGGCCTGAGCCTGTGCTCCTTTGTCTTCCAGTTTGCATGACCAACTGCCCCACACTCATTGTCATGGTGGGCCTGCCTGCCAGGGGCAAGACCTACATCTCCAAGAAGCTGACCCGCTACCTGAACTGGATCGGTGTGCCCACGCGGGGTGAGGCTGCCCTGGCTGCTCAAGGCTTTGGGGCCTTATGGGGGGGAGAAGAGAGAAAGCTGGAGTGTGGGGAGGGCCTGGGGGTGTGGGAGGTGGGTGGGGGCCAGGAGCTGGCAAGGGTTGCTGTTGCCATGAAGAGCGGAGCCTCTCTTTTCCCCTAGAATTCAACGTTGGCCAGTATCGCCGGGACATGGTCAAGACATATAAATCTTTTGAGTTTTTCCTCCCGGACAATGAAGAAGGCCTAAAAATCAGGAAGTAAGTGTGCTTGTATCTCTGTGTGTGTGTGTGTGTGTGTGTGTGTGCATGGAGGGTGACTGTCAAGAAGGCTAACAGATTACTGCCCATTTATTAAGGTCCTTGAAGTCCCTGGAGCCAAGTTACTGGTTAGTGACCAAGTTGCTCCTGGGCCCTGTCTTGGCCCTGCCCCAATGGCTGTGCATCAGAGCTCATCTCTTGACCTCTCAAGATGTGATGGGGGTTGATGAGGAGACAGGGTGTGTGAGTCTCCTGGTGGCTGGCCCTGCCCTGCCTTGGTGTTTATGAGCTGTTGGTAGCAACATCCTGTGGGAGATGAGCACAGAACTGTAGAGAGAGGAGAGAGGCTTGGGCAGGAGTCCAGTTTAGCCAGTGCAGATCAGGAGCTGGCTGCCTGGAGGCCACACTCAGTTGTCCTAGGGGGATTCCATGGGGACTGGCCACTGGTGTAGAAGGGAGCCTGAGTGAGTGCAGGGTATACAGTCCTCTGAGATGGGGCAGGGTGGGAGTAGGGTCACCCTCTGGCACCTTCTCATGTTACCAGAAAGATCAGGCCTGGATCTTGGGGTCTTTCCTCCTGGGCCCCTTGATAAGGCCCTTCTGTGTTCTTAGAGTATGCTTGCTCTTGTCGTGTGTGGGCTGGGCCTTGGCTTTGCTTTGGACTGGCCTTTGTGATGCTGGGTGGATAGTTCACACTTGTGCTGTTATTTAGCAGAGATGGAAATTTGCATATGAGAAACCCCCTATTTACACTTAAGCTGGGAGAGTTCACCAGAGGAACTGAGTACCAGCTAGTGATCTCAGGATCCGACAGCTGTGATCTTCTTAGCAGGTGTTGGGTGGAGGATAAAGTAGATCATCACCAGCCCAGGGTGGCAGGGGTCTGCTCTGGGGCCACCAGTCTTGGAAGGGCGGTGAACAGAGGTTGACCCAGCTCTAGTCTGGATGAATGTCTGGCTGCTAGGTGGCTCGTTCCCTCACTGGCCAGCAGGGGGCAGGAGCGTCACATTAGGGGGCTTGGACCCTTAGACGTTTTTGCTGTAGGGTCAATGAGGCTGGGCGTGGCTGCTGCACCAAGCAGAGGAGACTGACATTCTGAAGCTGAACTGTGGATTAAATTTGGGGCTGGTGTACTGAGCCAGACAAAAGGGAAAGGACATTTGAACTCGGTGTGCTGGGTGTTTGATGTCCATTGCTACCCCATCCCCACCCCCCATTTAACAGATGAGGAAATCCAGGCTCAGAGAGGCTAGGTGGCTTGCACAAGATAATAGCACGTTAACTTCACAGGGCCGACTTGAATCCAGGCCCATCTGCCACTCAAACTACTTTGTCCATCATTCCAATATTACCCAAGCAGTAGGCCAAAAGACATATTAAGTGCAAATTATAAAGCAACTCCAAGTTGTAGGCACTACTGGACTAGCTTGTTTTGATCTTCCCTACAGCCTTCATGGTGGCTGGTGGTGCCCCACTTTCTCAGATGCTGAGACTGAGGTCAGAAAGTGTTGGGTTGTTTGGGGTCATTCAGGGTTTGAATTCAATCCTTGGTCTGGCTGAATCCAAAGTGTTTGTGGGAAGACTAAGGGAGCTGGCATTCCCAGGGCCTGGCAGCCATTCCACGCAGGCTTCCCCTTGAAGGTAGGAATATTGAGATTAATCCAAAATGGGAAATCCAGGCTCAGAGAGGGTGGGGAGCGGGTCCAAGGTTACCAGCGGGGACAAAGGACCTAACAGTAGAAACTGGGTTCGGGTTCGTGTACTGCCTTTCTGTGGGTGCACCTTTCAACTGTCCCTGCTGTGTCCAAAGCCTGGGCCTGGCCACTAGACTACAGGCCATTTCCCATAAATCAGCCTCCAATTTTCCATACATAATTGGCAAAATACAAGGACTAGAATTTTTTTAAATGGAAAACCCAGGCATCTCCCAGGGCCCAATTACTCACATAGTGCTAAAGTCCCTCAAGTCACATAATGTTGAAGTCAGTCCCTGACACAGTGGGAGGTCTAGAAAAGGGCATGCATGGTCATACTTGTGCACGCAGTCTCATCGCACACATGAGGGCATGTGGGCACACACACACCATATGAGGCACACGTGTGGGCATACATGCACCCCCATATGTGCATATGGGTACGTGCACACACACACCCCATTCATGAGGACAGGCATACACACACTTGTATACTGTATACACACATGGACACACACATACGCACTAGGGTACACTCATACATGTTGTGTTGAGGGTTCCCAAGACCACCCATGTTCGGTAATTCACTAAGAAGACTCACAGGACTCAGCCTATAATTGGACTCACAACTAAAATGTATTACAAGGAAATGATAAAAAGCAACATCAGCAAAGGTGCGTGGGGCAAAGTCCGGAGGAAACCTGGCATAAGTCTCCGAGCGTCCTCTCCCAGAGAGCCTCACAGGACACACTTAATTCCTCCACACTTGAATTTTGATAACATGCATGTAATGTGGTCTACCAGAAAAACCCATTAGAGACTCAGCATCCAAGGTTTTCACTGGAGGCTGGTCATGTAGGCACCCTCTGCCTGGCATGTATCAAAATTCCATTCCCCAGAGGAAAGCAGATGTTGAGCATAAACCACATTCCATGAGAGCGTTTCATATCAGCATCGGGAACTGTTTACCATTCAAGTTCCCAGACACCAGCCAAAGACCAACATTGCAAACAGGCCTCTCTAAGGATAGCATTCCCAGGCTGCTGTGTTAACTCTTTTCTGTAGCCATGCACAGGGTTAGTGCACACACACAGGCACACCTCTGTGCTTACACATACGCTGACATATCCCCTAGACATACGTGTGGGCACGTACCTGTTGTGTTCACCACATGTGTGTATGCCCACACATTCAAGCACATTCATACATGTGTACTCTCAGCCACACAGCATGTGAAGGCATGTGTACACATGCACCATATGCATGTACATGGACACACACACATGCATACCCCATATGCACATACTTGGGGACATACACAAACCTATACTCATGCATGTGGGTGCATGCCTACATGTGACATGTACTCATATGCACATGGGCACGCAACCATATGTGTACCTGTGGATGCATTCACTCATACTTGTGTCCATTTAGTCACATACCACATACAAGGGAGTGAGCACACTTATGTGCATGCACAGTGCACTCACACATAGGCATATACACATGAGGGTTGCTCACACATGTATACCCATGTGGGTGTGGTACATACATACCCACCCCTACATGCAAATGCATACACATATGCATACATGAATGCACACATGTGCTTATGCAGGCCTCACTGGGGCCCTGAGATCCCTCCCACGTGGTAGAGCCAGGACCAGAGCAGCCCGCAGGGGAGATCTTGGCCCAGCAACATGGGGCTCTAAATGCAGGGACATGGTGGCAAGAAATGGCCTTAGCTGTGCCAGGTTCGTGGACTCTCAGAATTCAGATTTATTGGCAGAAGAAGAAAGCACTTTGAGGCTTTAATTGAAAGAGTCATCAAGGCACAGAAAGGTCACAAGAAGGTATAGGAGCAGAGCTCCTTTCAATGACTTGGACTCAGCTCTGCCACTGATTTCTCCATGAGCCCCAGCAGGCTGCACCTGGCTCTTGTCAGCTTCTGCCTCCATACTTGGGGCACACTGGGCTGGTGAGAGCCCTGGTGGCATAGTCCTTTGACACACTGAGGTTTATACACAAAATCAAACCAAATGGGAGGAGGTTTAGCTTTACTCTTATGTCCAAATAAATGAAGGCAATAAATAAAAGGTAAAATTAGTTAATCTGTCTCTGAACCTTACAGGGGAAACAGATACAATTAGAAAGATCCTGGTCTGGGCCATTCCATTTTGCAGCAATAAACAAAAAGGCTGAGACATTCTTGAGACAGTGTAGTCAATGTTCAGTCATGGATGAGGATTTTGCATTCTGGAGGGAATTTGAACATAGGCACAAGGGGCAGAGGCACAGCACACTCCTGTAGAGGGGATGGTTTTGGGGAATTCTCTCTTCCAAGAAAAAAAAAATTGAATATCAAGCCTTATACTGCCCTGGGGGCAAGCAGTAGTGTCTTTCCTCTCCCTTCCACCAGCCCCTAACACACATCCACAAGGAAATGTCTGATAATGCATGGCAATCAGAAATTGGCAGCATGGATGAGATGAGAAGAGAAAATACAGAAACATGGTAGGAAAAAAAAGTTCCCCATGACCAGAAACACATAGCTTTCCACCCTATAGGGGCAGAGTTACCCCAAGGAAAGAGAAATCTTGGAGAGAGAGAAGGGACTAGGAAGGGGTCCCCTCTCCTGTCTGGGGTAGATGTGTCGCTGACCTGCTGACTTCCTGCAGCCAGGGTCAGGGGCGGGGCTGACCCTGTGTTTTCTCTCCTGAAGGCAGTGTGCCCTGGCAGCCCTTTGTGACGTCCGTCGGTTCCTTAGTGAGGAGGGGGGACATGTGGCGGTGAGTGTGACACCCTGGTGACATCTAACCCATGGGCGCCCACACACTTCTGCCCCTTTGCTCATCATGCAGCTGCAGGGTGCGTGTGTGTCCCCAGACGTCCCTGGGCGCCGGCCCTTGGAGAAGATCCACAGTGTAGCAATGCAGGAGGAAGCCCGGAGGCTGGGTCTGGGCCAGGAATTTCCTTCTGGGCTTGTGGTTGCCTTTGACCCTGCAGGGCATCCCTCTGAATACTCTGTTTTGTGGCCAACTTCAGAAGTCAGGGGTATTATGTTACCTGGGTCTTTAGCAAATGTGATTTCTCCTGGAATGGGAAGAATCCTGCCCAGCGTTTACTGACTGTTCAGGAACTGGTTGATTCCTGGGTGGCTTAGTTTCCTAGAGCTGCTGTAACTAAGTACCACAAACTAGGCAGGTGGCTTAAAACAACAGAAATGTATTGCCTCACGGTTCTAGAGGCTAGAAGTCTGAAATCAAGGTGTCAGAAAGGCCACGCTCCCCCTGAAGCCTTTAGGGCAGAATCTGTTCCATGCCTCTCCCCTGGCTTCAGGCGGTGGCTGACAATCCTTGGCGTTCCTTGGGTTGTGGCGTAACTCTCTGCCTCCGTCATCACTTGGCCATCTTCTCTCCCTTGTCCACCTGTGTCTCCTCTTCCTTTCTTAGAAAGGACACCAGGCATATTGGATTAAGCAGCCTCTCTGCTCCAGTATCTCCCCATTTTAAAATCACTTAGTTCCATCTGTAATGAACTTATTTCTAAATAAGGTCACAATCTGAGGTACTGGGGATGAAGACTTCAACATTATCTTTTTGGGGGACACAATTCAACTCATAACACTGGGTAAGGGAACTCCGCCTGTGTGTCAGCCCCTTCAGTTAGATTGAAGGAAAGCTGGGACGAGGTGCCTACGGAGAGAGCCCTATCCCAACCCTATATGATCAAACCAGGAGCTGTTCATTCCCTTCCTTTTTCCTCCTGGAATTGTTCTTCCTGGGGCTCTCTTTCCCCCTGCTGCAGTCTGTATTAGTTGCTTTCTCCATCCACGTCACTGCCATCACCCTGGTAACTCCTTTTTCCTCCCTCCTGAGTTGAATGCCCTGATCCTGGATCACAGTTCTTCCTCTTCCTTGGTTTTCTGACTTGTTTTGGTGGAGCACATCCTCCAGTAGCTTTCTGAGAAAGGTAATGGGTGATAAACTGCACGAGACCTTGCATGTCTGGAAATCTCTCTCTTTTTTTAATCCTTGCATTTGATGGTTGGGCATGGAATTTTAGGCTAGAAGTACTTTTCCCTTGGAATTTCCATGACACTATATTCTAGCTTGTTGTGTCATTCAGATTTGCCAACCTTCCTAAAAGCTTTATGTCTTGGGAAGACGGGGGATTTCCTGTGCCCCTGCCTCTGGGGAGGCTTTTAGGGTCTTCACGGTGATGTGCTTTGTGGTGGGTCTTCTCCTCTCCACCATGATGGGTCCTGGGTGGGCCCTTTCCATCAGGAAACTCTTGTCTTCAGGTTGGGGAAATTGTATTATTTCTTAGATAATTCCACCCCCATTTTCTGATAATTGACCCCTCACTCCCATTTTCTGAGCTTTTTTCCTAGAACTCCTGTTGCTTGCATGCTAGGCTTGATCCCTAAATTTATCTTTTTCCCCTTTTTCCTCTCCCTTTAGCTTTTTTGTTCTACTTGCAGGGAGACTTGAACATTATCTTGAAAGTATTCAGTTGAAATTTTAAAAAAAATTCTGTGATCACATTTTTAATTTCCAGGAGTTATTTCTGGTTCTCTGGGTGATTTTTTTAGACCTCTGTTCTTGCTTTGTGTTTACTTTTGTGTCTTTATGAATATTAACTGTGAGTGTTTTGAATTTTCTTCTGTTCCATGTCTTCATTTTACCCCGGTTCACTTATGCTGTTCAATTTAGTCTTTAGCTTCCATTTTTCACATGAGAGGTTTTGCTGGAGCATCCAGTGAGCTCTGGCTGGATGTCTTTTCTTAAAAGTGACACTCAGAAGCTGCTTGGGTGTGGTGATGTGTGGACTTGCTGCACCATAGGGTGCCTGGGCAGGCCCTAGCACTTTGCGGGGAGCCCCAGATCAGTCAGTGCCTGGCTGAGGGGGCCTGGGCAGGGCCTGGGGCTCCAGCTGCTCTTTGCTGGACCTCCAACCAGTCCTCCCACTTCCCCTGCACCCTCCTCCCTTTATTCAGTGATGCTTGTGCCCCTGTTCCTATGTTTCCCAGTTCTTTGTGAGTGGGTGGCTCTGGTTGGCTTCTTCCCCCTTGCAAGCACCTGTGTTTTGACTATCTCCATTTCTCTGAGTCAGTCATCTTGTGTCTAAAGATAGACACAGTTTCATTGACATCTCCCATCTGCTGGCTGTCCTCTCCTGTCCTGCTTTCTTTATCCTCCTTTTCCTATTTAACTGGGGTCTCAGGATGGAGTGGAAATCAATGTAGGCTCAGTTCACCAGGTTTAACTGGTTTTAACCGGAAGCCCTGTTGGTCATACACGAACTTCTGCTGTGTGCGGAGCAGTGCTGAGTGGGTGCCTCTGTACCGGGGTCTGCTGCCCGCCCCCTCCTCGGGAGCTCACCCCTTCCCTGGTGTCCTCCCTATTCTTAAGCCTGCCCCTTGCAGCTGTGAAGGTGGCTGGCCAGGAGGGTGTCCTGGGCGGCAGCAGATCCTGGCGAGACCCCAGAGGCTGAGTTAACCCCACTTTGGTCCTAGGTTTTCGATGCAACAAATACCACCAGGGAACGGAGAGAGACCATCTTTAATTTTGGAGAACAGAATGGCTACAAGGTGAGGCCTGGTCAACTCACCTCCTAGTTCAGGTTGTGGCTTGTTCTGTTGGGCCTCCTGGGGCTCCTTCCACAGCCTCCTGGTGCGCGGAGGACATCTGGCTGACATGGCTCCGTGTGATTTGAGACGAGAGGGACTGCTCTTTTCTCTCCACCTGTGGTTTCCTTTCAGGGGTGCCTTGGTGGGAGACTCCTGGATAGGGCGGCCCCTGCTTTAGCTCCACGCTGCTTGGCCCAGTCCGCCTAGAAGAAGGGCCTCCAAGGGCCTGGGCTGCTGTTCAGCGTGGCCCTCACGGGGTGGGCAGCTCATGGAGCCAGGCCCAGAGCCTAAATGTGTCTGTTTCCTTCTCTCTGCCCCCCATCCCTGGTGCCTCTGGATTGATGGTCCTCGCCACAGACCTTTTTTGTTGAGTCCGTCTGTGTGGATCCTGAGGTCATAGCCGCCAACATTGTCGTGAGTAGGGGCGTCTGGCCTTGCTGAAGGCAGTAATAAAACCAAAGTGGGCATGGGACAGTGAGATCCCTCTCGAGGTTTTGCCTTGTGTTTGGTCTGGCCTTAATTTGGCATTTCTGACTCTGAGGGGAGAAGGGTGGGGAGGTAGTTTATCCTCAGATACTGGGTCGGGTGAGCCTGGGTCCCTGGGGACCACTTGTGTGGCGGGTGGGCATTCATTCTTGCTTCCTCCTCTTACCTTCCCTCCCCAACCCATCATCCCCTGGGAGAGGAGCATCAACCCCAGAGTGGGTGTTTATATTTTGAGAAAGAGACTCTCGCCCCCACCCCCACCTGCACCCTCATTTATTCAAGGTGCATGCATCTGGGTTTGGGGAGATAGTTCACGGTGGGGAGGGGCTTCCAGGTCCCTTCTCTCCAGTGTCACCTATCCCTATACACAAGATGAGGGGCCTCAATCTCAGAGGGCTCGGAAGCACCCTCCCGGCACAAGTATGAGAACTTGGGCCAGGGTGCTGCTGTACTCTTCCAGTTAGTACTAGCTTCCCTGGGGTTGGCTTCTGGCCTCAGGCCCCTCACCTGGCCTCCAGCTCCACATCTAGCCCCCTCCCAGGCCCGTGCTCCCCTTGGCCTTTGGCCCTGCCCGGCCCCCAGCCCTGATGTGTCCTGCTCTGTGTCTGGCAACGGCAGCAAGTAAAACTGGGCAGCCCTGACTACATTGACTGTGACAGTGACGAGGCCACAGAGGATTTCATGCGGCGCATCGAGTGCTATCAGAACTCGTATGAGTCGCTGGATGAGGACCTGGACAGGTGAGAGAGGAGAGCACCCTGTCCTGCGGGGGTGGGGGCCGGTGGTGGGGGTCCCCCTTCGCTGTCTCCTGTGGCTCCCCAGACTGGCTCTGCTCTCTGTGGTGTCCCTAGGCTCGGTGGGCTCAGAGCCCCCAAACCTCTGAAGGTCCCACAGGGAGGTTTTAGCACCTGCCTTGATGCTGTTCCTTGTGGTGGCAGCTGAGAGGCCACCTCAAAGGGCAGAGAGTGTTTGGCCTTTTTTGTTGCTTTTCTTGGGGCAGAGATTGTGAGCCAGCAGTGACTTGCAGAGCCTCTATTGCTTCATCTGGAACTCTGTGAGGCAGGATTTTTCTACTATTCCATCATAAAGTCCAAGCCTAATTTCAATGCAGAGGATCATCCCATGAGGCACTTGCAAGCATTGCATGCTCTCCTTTAAATGCACAGCCTGTCTTTTGGAAGGGGTGCCCAGACCTTGCCTACAAACAGCTGGCAGTGGCCAGTGCTTGTTAGCTCCATCTGCCTCCCTCCGGGATGGAAGGTCAAACAGCCTTGGAGTGGGGTGTTTTGACTCCTGAGGTGCATTCAGCTGAGGGTCAACAGCAAAGGTTAGCAACGTTTTTCTGTAAAGGGTCAGATAGTAGGTTTGCAGGTCAAACATCCTCTGTTGCAACTATCATTATAGCACTAAAGAAATAGAGTATGTAAATAAATGGGCATGGCTGTGTTCTGGTAAAACTTTTTTTTTATAAAAGTAGGCCTTAGGCTGAATTCGACTCTCTGGGTGTAGTTTGCCAACTCCTGTCCTACAGCATGAATGGGACAGTGGTTAAGTAAATAACAGTGTGGCCCTTTGGTAAAATATTACACAGTGGTTATAAGTCATAATTACAGCGAGATAATTGTATGTTATATAGCATTAAGTGAAAAAGCGAGAGTATGAACTTGGGCTTGGGTCATTTATAATTACATAAATATAATGCACATGAGCCGAGGAAAACAAGAACTGTTGGAGAGATGGTCTCTGGGGGTGTTTATAGAACCGACCCCAGACTGGCCGTATGTCCCCCCTCCAGCTGGACTTGGGAGCCAGCCCAGACCCAGCTGGGGCTGATCGACACTTGCTGCCCAGGTCTCCCTTTGGCTTTAGGTGTTGCCTCTGTTCTCGCCAGCACAGTTTTCCTCCCCATGGTTCTATGACATGCTTGCATTCAAAGGGGGTTATTTGGAGTGGTTCCTGTTTTTATTGGTGGTGTCAGAATAACAACCTTAAACTAAGGTCCTGGTGTCCAAACTGCGAGAACTGAAACAGGACTCTCCAGAGGGCAGAGGGCAGAGGGCTGAACTGGAGCGTGATACCTGAGAAACCCCGCCTTGTCCTTTTGTTGCTCCCCACCTCCCCCGACATAAACAGATAAGAGTTTTCGGGCTGCAGCGCTGCACATGACCCGAGTGAGGGCAGTGGCTGGGTTGGGGTTATTGACTGCTGCCACCAGCATCGGCCTCCTGTGCTTGTCTCATCCACCTGCTGCCCGGCATGGGATGTGGCGGCTGCTTGGCACACTTGGATGACCTGGCCTGGACTCCAGGGACAGGGTCGCTGGGGAAAGGAAAGGCCAAGTCTGGGGACAACTGAATGGGAAGGGTGAGGGGTAGAGCCTTTGCCAGCCTCTCCCAGGTCAATCCTGGAGACAATTGTCTCTCTGTTCAACTTGCAGAAACAGTGTGTTAAGAGCTCAGAGGTGGGTGAGAAGGGGCCCAGGGACACCCGAGCAGCGGTAAAAGTGCTGATGTGGTATGACTGAACTACACACTTTGGCTGTTACCTTTGGGAAGCATGATGAGTGTTTGCCTGTGTGTCACGCGTGTTGTGTTGCTCCTACCTCTCCCCCACCACTCACACACTGGCTGACCATCCTGCCTTGTGGTCTCAAGCCCGAAGGTCAAAGATGCACGGTTCTGCGGCCTGGTTTCTCTGGCCGGCCATACTCAGAGGCCTCTCTCTACCTTCTCTCTGGAAAGGGATCTCTCCTACATCAAGATCATGGACGTGGGGCAGAGCTACGTGGTGAACCGGGTGGCTGACCACATCCAGAGCCGCATCGTGTATTACCTCATGAACATCCACGTCACGCCCCGCTGTATCTACCTCTGCCGGCACGGGGAGAGTGAGCTCAACCTCAAGGGCCGGATTGGTGGGGACACAGGACTGTCCCCCCGGGGCAGGGAGGTCAGTGTGGGGGTGGGTCTGGGGTGGGGTGCTGTGCCCTGGCATCTCTGCCTGAGTGCCTGGGGGTGAACGCTGAGGCTTGGGCCGCAGCTCTTGAAGCTAATGTGCAGCCTGTAGTGCTGGGTGACCAGCTGAGGTGGACAACCTTCATTTCAGTTTAGAAGGTTCCATAATCGTGAAGGGAGGTGGTCAGCAGACACCAATCAAGTGCCTGGACTTTTGGCCTCCATGTCTGCTATTGCCTGCCGAGCCCCTCTCCTCGGAAAGGCCTGCTGCCCTGGGAGGGACCCGAGTTCCCTCAGTGCAGCTGATGGTTGGAACAGCCCAGGGGAGATATTGAGGCGCACTAAGGAGGGTCATACGACCCAGGGCTCATGGTTCAAGGAGTATGGGGGCCTGGTGAGCCATGGCTGGAACTGGGGAGGATGCACAAGACAGCACTTGTTGAGGGGGGGTGTCATTAAAAGGTGAGTTCATGTCTTTTTTTTTTTTTTAATCACACCTGTGAAGCCCCGTGGACCCCGTGGCTGCGGGGTCCTTTGAGGGCTGCCCAGCACCCATGGGTCTGAATTTGCTTGTGGTGCTTTTCAGTTTGCCAAGAGTCTGGCCCAGTTCATCAGTGACCAGAACATCAAGGACCTGAAGGTCTGGACGAGCCAAATGAAGAGGACGATCCAGACAGCCGAGGCGCTGGGTGTGCCCTACGAGCAGTGGAAGGTTCTCAACGAGATAGACGCGGTAAATGCCACCTGCCCCTCCCCACCCAGGCTCCCTGGCCCCGCACCCCTCACCCGCGGTGACAGCGTCGCTGGTCAGAGAGCGTCCTCCTTAGCCTCTCTTCATTGTTTTAAGATTCTAATTCATTCCTCCCTCCTCCCTTCCCTCTCTTCCTTTTGCATTTAACTATCTAGACTGACTGGAATTTATTTTGATGTTCTAACATAAGCCTTAAATCCAAGCTTATCCCAGTTAACTAATTTTCCTATAACCACCCATCCATCCTTTCCTTGATGATTTATTTTACCTACTTATATTAAGTTCTTACATATGATCTATGTATCTGTTTATGTACCAGTATCACACTGTTTTAATTATGGCAGTTTTAAAATTATGTTTATTGGCCATTTGGGTATTTTTTTCTTTTTCCTGTTGGGTTGTTTGTCTTTTTTAAATTATTTTTCGAAGTTTTTAAAAGTATTTTCTGAATAGGATGCATACCTGGTAATTTTTAATTGCATGCTGGACATTTTGTATTAACAATTGTAGCAGTAATCTGAAGCTCTAGTTAATGTTATCTTTCTCCAGAGAGGATTTACTTTTGCTTTTAGCAGGCAGTTAGAGGTGGATGACCTTAATCTAGTCAGGGACAGAGCAGATTCAAAGCTTGGTTTTGATTTTTGTAGAGGCTGCTCAGTTTTCAGTTCACTCCTGCCCCTTGCTATAGCCTTTAAGGATTATGACTAAAAACATTGCAGGCCCCAACTTCTGGTTTTGTCTCCTCAGCCCCACAAGACTGCCAACACCTCTGCCAAGCTTCTACCCACTCAGTCCCTGCTGTTTGCGCAGTTTCTCAGCCTTTCAGCTGCACTTTTGAATTGGCAAAGCCTCAAAAGGAAAATGATGCCTTATATCAGGTTCACCTCTTTGGGCTTCCCTTTGCTTCAAGATCTTGGCCTTTAAAGTCTTCCCTGCCTTGGTGGCTCTATGATGTCAACCAGATTAAAAAATACGTATATTTTGTCTGGTTTTCCTAGTTGTACTCCCTGCAGAGCTGGCGTGAAACAAGCTAGTTCACCATTGTCTGACATGGAAGGCTCTAATGGGATCAGACTTGATCTGTTCTTGAGAGTGGTTTTGTTGAGGTGAGGTGGGGGGTAAGCTGGAGAAGGGAGGCTAGTTGAGGGGCACTTGCAGTGGCCCAGTGAAGGTGACGATGTGTGGAACTCAGGTGGTAGCAGAGGGAGGGAGAGGAGCAGATGGATTTGAGGAATGTTTCTCCGTTTATTCATCACATGTTGATGAGCCTGCTCTGTGCCAGGGACTGGGCCAGGTGCTGGGGACTGGGGTCCTGGTGGAGAAGTGATTGAACCTGGTGACAACTGGCTGTGGGGGTGAAAAGGAGGGAAGTGTCCGGGGGTGACTCTGTGTTTCTAGCCACTGGGGTAGGAAGGTGATATGCTTACTTGAGGGCAGGAACTCTGTTTTGTTCACCACATTCTTAGTAGGTGCTCAGTAAAATATGTGGTGAAGGGAAGGAAGAAGTTCCTGGGAAATGTTCAAGAGAAAATACCCATGAGGCAGTCTGGTTTCCAAGGAGAGTTTGGGGCTTGGACATCCTTCCCAAAGAGATGGATGGTACCTGAGACCGTAGGAATGGATGAGGTGGCTTAGGGAGGTGAGACAGTGCCTAAACAAAGCCCTGGGGATCCACAGCATTTAAAGGGCTACAGAGGAGGCTGTAGATGGGTGTCCAGTGAGGTGGACGTGAAACCAGGCAGTAGGGGTCATGGAAGTCAAGTCAGGGAGGAGGCAGTGGTTGGTGGGGTGAGATAACACCAAGGAGGAAGTGAGATCAAACTGAACATTAGGATGTCTTGACAAAGTCACTGGGGCTCTCGGCATAAGCCTGGTGGTGCTAGCACCCAGTGGGAGTGGGTGGGGGAGTGAGAGGGAGGCAAGGGTGCTCAGAGTTGGGGGAGACTTTGCCATGTGTAAGTGCTGATGGGAGGGGCTGGTGGGGAGGGAGGGGGCGCCCGGGAGCCGGCACAACCACTGAGTGAGCCCTGACAGGTGGTAGAGGCCAGATTCCAGAGTATTAGGAGGGGGCAGGGGTACAGGTGGGCATGGAGAGCTATATCTGATGTCTTTTCCTTCAGAACCTCATGGAGGTTTTCCCTCAAGTGTGAGAAGAAAGAGAAAGAAGTTTCAAATGGGAGGTAGCTGTGGGGGAGCATTGCTGGCTGGAGACCAGGAGTCCTCTGGGCCATCTCCTAGGGTGGTCCTGCAGCCCCAGCAGATGGTGTGCAGCCTGGAAAAGCCTGCAGTGGTTTGGTCTGCATAGGTGTGATGGAAACACGGTGGGCAGGGGAGATGAGTTGAGAGGAGGATAATGAGGCCACATGCCATGGAATTCATCCAAGTGTGTGTGTGTGTGTGTGTGAGACAACAGGAAGGTCTGCCCACAACTTCATGAGATGAGAGGGGCAGCCAGGCTAAAGGAGGCTGACAGTGGGGCGGTTAACAAGGGGTGCAGCTCCAGAGGGCCCCCGGGAAGCATGGACCACGTGGCCACAGGAGGAAGCCTCCTTGTGGTTCCTCTGAATAAGATCCTGTCATCCTCTGGTCAACAGAAAAGCCACAACTGAAGTCTTTTATTTACTCTGATAATTTTTCAGTTGATTCTCTTGGATTTTTCTTGATGAGATATCATATCCCCTGAAATAAGGATAATACAGTTTTCACCTTCCCAGTGTCTGTACTGTGTGTTTCTGTTTCCTATTGTGTTTCTATTGTGTTGGCCAGAACAAGTGATGGGCAAACCAGACAGATGTCCTAGTTTTGTTCTTGATTTGAATGGGTCTGCCTCTCAGTCTTCCACGCTTCGGAGTGGTGATAGTACTGAGCTGATCCCATTCGTGTTCTTGTTTTTTAAAATTTATTGTAGCAAATTCTCATTTATATACAAAAGTAAAGAGGAATATTATCATTTGAGTATGTATCTCTAAAAGTAAGTTAAGGACTCTTTTTTTTCATTTTCATAACCATAATGTTACTATGAAACCTTAAAAATAAAAGTCATTAAATACCTAATCTGTATACAAATTCCTTTGATTGCCTCATAAATTTTCTTTGTAGTTGGTTTGTTTGAATCAGTGTTTAAACAAGCTCCACACATTGCAAGTGTGTTTTGGTTTTTTCAGAGTTGGTTTTTTTTTAATCATCTATTGAGGCAATTTTTTTCTTAATGTTAAGGCACCCTCATAAATCCAAGTTGGTGGTTGTAAATTATTCTTGTGTTTGATTTTTTAAATGTATTAATAAGTGATATTTCTCTGTGTTTTTTGGTTTCTCATGCATTTTTCAGGTTCAGATACCTGAATTGTGTTGATATTCTAAAATGGATTTGATGGATTTTCAATCTCTTCCAAGCCTTTTGGATTTGCTCTTTCTGCTACAAAACTCCCTAGCCAGGGGACTTTAGGGTAGTTCTTTAATGACAAAATTTATTCTTTGGACTATTTTTCTTCCTTCCTCCCTCCCTCCCTTCTCCTTGAGTTATCTTTTTTTTTTTTTTTTTGCCCCCAACAGTTTATGATGAAAAGCTTCATGCATATAACAAAATTAAAAGACTTGCATAGTAACACAGTATACTGTATTAGTTTTCCATTGCTGCTTAATAAATTACCACGAACTTAGCAACGTCAAGCAACACACATTTATCATCACACAGTCTCTGTGGGTCGGGTGGCTGGCAGGGCACAGTTGGGTTCCCTGCTTGAGTCTCACCAGGCTGCACTCAGGGTGCGGGCCGGGTCTGCAGCCTCATCCGGGGCGTGGGGTCCCCGCCCAAGCTCACAGGGTTGATGGTAGATTTCCTCTCCTTAGGTCGTAGGACTGAGGCCCCTGTTTTCTCACTGGCTGTCAGCCAGAGGGTGCTCTCAGATCCTAGGGGTCACCCAGAGTTCCCTGCTACCTGGCCCTCCCACCACATGGTAGCTTATTTCTTCAAAGCAAGTGAGGGAGGGGCTTTCTCTCTAGTCTGCCAAGACAGAGTCGTGGAACGAAATGTGATCATGGGATTGATATCCTTTCACCTTTGCCATATTGTGTTAGTTAGAAGCAAGTCACAGATTCTGCCCACACTCAGGGGGAGGGGATTATATAAGAGCTGGACTCATTGGGGGTCACCTCAGGGTGTGCCTGCACCCACACCGCCTAGATTCTACCATCAACATTCACGATGCCTGCTTTATCGCTTTCTAGTCTTCTCTTGGACCCTGAGTGCTCTTGATAATTTATTTTATCCAAAATGTATTTGTTCATCCAGATGTTAAAAGTTATTTAGTATATCACTGCAGGTTATCCACTCATATAGTTATATCTCACTATCAGATGTTACTGCCTCTTTCTCCATCCTTTTATTTTGTGTTTTCTTTGCCCTCTTTCTCAATTAGATTTGTCAGAGATTGGTCACTCATTCAGTTTTTTTCAAAGAACCAGATCTCACCTTTTATCAATCCTTTGTTTTCTGATTAATTTCTTTTTACTTTTGTCTGTATTATTTTCCTTAGGGTTATACTTCTAGAGTTTATTGATTAATGAAAAAACTTAAAATATTTTCTGATTGGTTTTGTTGTGTTGAGAATGCGAACTGTAATTTCAGCCCTTTGAAATCGATTGAGGCTTTCTTTTTTTTTGCCTAGAATATGGTATATTTTCATAAATATCTCATGGCTCAGGGAAGGAAGGTCTGTTGTTTGTTTGGATACAGCTTTCTATATATGTCCATTATCTAATTTTGTGAAGGACTCAGAGTGGTTTTTTGTTTTTTCAGATGTGATAATGAAGCATTCTAACTTTTAGACTCTTATGTTGAAGTCTTTCCAGATGAAATGGAATGCTGTCTGAGATTTGCTTCAAAATAATCCCATGGGTTGGGAAGAGAGGAAGCAAGTGTGAGTTTAGTTGAAACCAGATGGGCTGCATGTCATTAATATTTATGGTTAAGAGGTGGGTATGTGGGTTCATTATACTGTTGTCTCTACTTTTATATATGACTGAAATTTCCACAAGAAAAAGTTTGTATGGATGTCATTAATTTCAAGTTCTTTAATTACATCATTCAAATTTTCTGTGTCCTTATTTTGTCTACTTGATCATAAATCAAGAGTTAGTTTCCCTCTATAATTGTGGTTTTGTTTGCTTTTTCTTGCATTTTCCCTTATATATTTTATTGTATTTTTGCTTTATATATTTTGATGTTTTGTTATGAAGTAAGTGAAAGTTCATGGCTTATGAATTTGTGGGATGTAGAAGGAAACAGATTGTCACTCAGATTAATAAAAAGAGGATTTATAAAGGGACTGTTTCCGAAGATATGCACAGGGTGTAGGGAAACCACAAGGGGTTGTGCTTTGCATTGAGCTCATCATAATAGCAGGGGCTGTTAATCTCCTTGGGCAGCAGAGAGAGAAGATATAGGAACCTGGGGGAGGGGAGCAGTGCAGGGAGGGCAGCCTGGACAGGATGGGACCTCGGTTGAGGAGCCTGGGAATAAACACCTCAGCCTCCCCCTCCTCCCTCCCTGTGACCTCCTGTCAGGGTTCCTCATGGCCTGACCCAGCCAGAAACAGCTGTGGGAGCTTTGTGGATGTCCCTGGGGCAGAAAGCAGGTGGAAAAGGGGGAGACAGATCTGCAAAGGCAAATGAGATCAGCCAGCACAGCTTTCTTTTTGTTTCCTCACTATAGAGATGCTGTTCCATTGTCTTCTGGGTTGCACCGTTTCAAATGCAAAGTCTATTGTCTCTCGTCTTTGTTCTTCAGTACATCCCGCACCTTCTTTTTCTTTGTTTTTAACATTTTCTCTTTATCACTGGATTTCAGTGCCTTTGCATTTTTGTAAAGCGTTTATCCTGCTTGGGGTTTATTGAGGCTCTTTGGTTTCTGGGTTCTAAATATCAAATTTGGGAAGTTTTAGCTATCAATTTCTTCAAATATTTTTTTTTTCTGTCACCTTCCCTCCTGCTTTGGACTCCAGTGTTATCTGTTAGACTGCTTTGTATTGTTCTGCAGGTCATCAAGCCTCTGTTCATTTTATTTTCCAGTTTTGTTTTTTTTTTCTTTCTGAGATAGTTTTCATCAGTTTGCAGTTTCTATTATGCTATGGTTTCAGGTTCACTTAACTTTACTTCTGCATTGTTATTAAAATCATCCAGTGAACTTTCCATTTCAATGTTGTGTTTTTAAGCACTAGGAGTTCAATTTTTTTTTATTATTATTATTTTTTCTTTATTAGAGAATTTGTGGGTTTACTGAACAATCGTACATAAAACACAGGATTCTCGTATACCACCCCACCACCACCACCTTTCATAGGTGTGGAACATTTGTTACAATTGATATAGTACATTTTTATAGTTGTATTATTAAGTAAAGTCTATGGTTTAGCTTAGGATTCTCTGTGTAATGTAGTTCCATGGAGTTAAAAATTTTTTCTTATTCTGTTACCATATGTACACTCTAATATTTCCCCTTTTAATCATATACAGATATACATTTCAGCACTGTTAATTGCATTCACAATGTTGTACTACCATCACCCCTACCCACTGCCAAAACATTGCTATCATTCGAGATAGGAACCCTGTACATTTTAAGCCTTAACTTCCCATTTCCTATCCCCATTCCATCCCCTGGTAACTGATATTCTAGATTCTGACTCTATGGGTTTACTTATTCTAATTGTTTCAAATCAGTGAGATCATACAATATTTGTCCTTTCGTGTCTGGCTTATTCCATTCAACATGAAGTCTTCATGGTTCATCTATGCTGTCACATACATCAGGACTTCATTCCTTTTTATGGCCAAATAATACTCCATTCTATGTATATACCGTATTTTGTTTATCCATTCATCGGTTGGTAGACACTTGGTTTGCTTCCATCTTTTGGTAATTGTGAACAATGCTGCTATGAACATCAGTTTGCAAATATCTGTTCGAGTCCCTGCTTTCAATTCTTTTGAGAGTATATCTAGAAGTAGGATTGCCAAGGAACTGCCAAACTGTCTTCCTCAGCGGCCGTACCATTTTACATTGCTGCCAGAAATGAATGCGTGTTCCTCTGTGTCTGTATCCTCTCCAACACTTTTAATTTTCTGTTTTTTTTTTTTAATAGCAGATGTTCTAAGGGTATAAAATGATATCTCATTGTGGTTTTGATTTGCATTTCCCTGATGGCTAATGATGTTGAGCATCTTTTCGTGTGCTTTCTGGCCATTTGTATATCTTCTTTGAAGAGATTTCTATTCAAGTATTTAGCCCATTGTTTAATTGGTGTTTCAGTTTGCTAAAGCTGCCAAAATTCGATATACCAGAAATGGATTGGCTTTTACAATGTGGGTTTCTTAGTTCACAAATTTACAGTTCTAAGGCCATCAAAGTGTCCCAATTAAGGCATCAATAGGAGGATACCTTCACTAAAGAAAGGCTGATGGTGTCCAGAACACCTCTGTCAGCTGGGAAGGCATGTAGCTGGCATCTGCTGGTCCTTTGCTCCTGGATTGTGTTGCTTTCAGCTTCTGGTTCCAGTGGCTTTCTCTTTAAGTGTCTGGGGGTTCTCACCTAGCTTCTTCAGGGCAAACTCTGGACTTCATCTCTTAGCTTAGTATATCTAAACATCTTTCTGTCTGTATCTTCAAGCATCTGGATCTGTGTTGGCTCTGAGCTCTCTCTCTCTCCCTGAGCTCTCTTAAGGACTCCAGTAAACTAATTACGGCCCACCTTGAATGGGCAGGGTCACATCTCCATGGAAACAACATAATCAAAAGGTCCCACCCACAATAGGTCTGTCCCCACAAGATTGGATTAAAAGAGCATGGCCTTTTATGGTGTACGTAATAGATTCAAACCGGCACAATTGTTTTTTTTTTGTTTTTTCTGTTTTTTTTTGTGGTTGAGTTGAAGGATTTCTTTATCTGGATATTAAACTGTTATCAGATATGTGGTTTCCCAATACTTTCTCTCATTGTGTAGGTTGTCATTTTACTTTCATGATAAAATCCTTTGAGGCACAACAATTTGTAATTGTGATGAGGCCTCATTTATCTATTTTTTCTTTTGTTGCTTGTGTTTTGGGGGTAAAGTCTAAGAAACCATTGCCTGACACAAGAGCCAAAGATGCTTCTCTATCTTTTCTTCTGGGAGTTTGGTAGTTCTAGCTCTTAAATTTAGGTCTTTGATCCATTTTGAGTTGATGTCTGTATATGGTGTGAGGTAGGGGTCCTCAATTTTTTTTTTCTTGCAAATGGAGATCGAGTTTTCCTAGCATCATTTGTTGAAGAGACTATTCTTTCCCAATTGCATGGTCTTTGCCACCTTGTCAAAAATACGTCATAAGTATGAGGGTTGGTTTCTTAGTTCCCAATCTAATTCCATTGATCTGTATGTCTAGCCTCATGCCAGTACAGCATGCTGTTTTGATTACTGTAGTTTTATAATAAATTTTAAGATTTTAAGATTGGGAAGTGTGAGTCCTCCAACTCCATTCTTCTTTTTTAAGATGGCTTTAGCTATTTGGGGCCCCTTACTTTTCCATATAAATTTGATGGTTGGCTTTTCCATTTCTGCAAAGAATGTTGTTAGAATTTTGATTGGGATTGCATTGAATCTATGAATTACTTAAGGTATTGATGTCTTAATGACATTTAGTCTTCCAATCCTTGAACACAGAATATCCTTCCATTTATTTAAACCTTCTTTGATACCCTCTTTAACCCATTGATTGCTTAAGAGTATGTTGTCTATTTCTATGTATTTGTGAATTATCCATTTCTCCCTCTGTTACTGATTTCTAGCTTCATTGTCTTGTGGTCATAGAAGAGAGATTGTATGATATTAGTATTTTTGAGTTTCTTAAGACTTGTTTTGTGAACAAACATGATCTATCCTGGAGAATGATCCATGTGCACTTGAGAAGAATGTATATTCTGTTTTTGTTGGGTTAAGTGTTCTATATATGTCAGGTCTAGTTGGTTTAGAGTATCATTCAAGTCTTGTACTTCCTGATTGATCTTCTATCCAGATGTTCTATCCATTATTGAGAGCGGTATATTAAAGTCCCCTACTATTAATGTAGAGCCATCAATTTCTCCCTTCAAATCTGTAAGTATTTGCTTCATATATTTGGGGGCTCTGATGTTAGGTGCATATATATTAATAATTGTTACATCTTCCTGATGAATTGTCCCCTTTATCAGTATATAATGACCATCCTTGTCCCTCATAAATGTTTTTAACTTAAAGTCTATTTTATCTGATATTTGTATAGCCATCCCAGCTCTCTTTTGGCTACCACTTGTGTGGTATATTTTTTCCTATCCTTTCACCCTCATCCTACTGTATCTTTGAATTTAAGGTGAGTCTCTTTCAGACAGCATATAGCTGGGTCCTGCTTTTTTATCCATTCTGCCAATCTCTGCCTTTTGACTAGAGAGTTTAATCTATTTACATTTAAAGTCACTACTTATAATACAAGACCTTCTTTGGCCATTTTGCTATTCAGCTTTTGTGAGTCTTACACCTTTTTTTCCCTCACGTCCATTAAATGCCTACTTTTATATTTATTTGATTTTTTGTGTTGTACCATATTTAGTGCCTTCTCATTTCCATCTGGATATATTTTTCATCTATTTTCTTTGTGGTTACCATGGGGTTAAAATTTAACATCTTAAATATATAGCAATCATATTTGGTTTGATGCCAACTTAGGTTCAATAGCATGCACATATATTGCTCCTATACCCCTCTATCCTGCCACCATTTTTTTTGTGCTTGTTACCACTTTTATCTTTGTACATTGAATGTCCAAAAACATTGATTTATCATTTCTTTTTATGCATTTGCATTTTAGCACCTGTAGAAAGTGAGAAGTGGAGTTATGTACCAAACAATATACTACAATAATATTGGCGTTTCTCATTACCTACCGAAATGGGTAACTTTACTGCAGGTCTTGATTTCTTTATGCTGCTTTGAACCACCGTCTAGTGTCCTTTCCTTTCAGTCTGAAGAACTCCCTTTAGCATTGCTTGTAGGACAGGTCTAGTGGTAATGAACTCCCTCAGTTTTTGTTTATCTGAGACTGTCTTAATCTCACCCTTATTTTGAAAAAAAGTCTTGCCAGATATAAAACTCTTGGCTGACAGTTGTTTTCTTTCAGCACTTTAAGTATTTTAACCTACTGCCTTCTTGCTGCCAAGGTTTCTGATGAGAAATTGGCACTCGATCTAATTGGGACTCCCTGGTATGTAAACGTTGCTTTTCTCTTGCAACTTTCAGAACTCTCTCCTTGTCCTTTGCATTTAACACTGTGACCAATATATGATGAGGCATATTTTAATTCATGTTTATCCTGTTTGGTGTTCTCAGGGCTTCTTAGATGTCCATACTTACGTCTTTTGCTGTGATTGGGAAGTTCTCTGTCATTATTTCTTTGAATATTCCTTCTGCCCTTTTTTCTCTTTCTTCCCCTTCCAGGACTCCCATAATACATATATTGATTCACCTGATGGTATCCCAGAGGTATCTTAGGCTATGTTTGCTTTTTATATTTCTTTTTCTTTCTGCTCCTTAGCCTGACTCATTTCAAGTGTCTTGTCTTCAAATTCTCTGATTTTTTTTCTCCTGCCAGCTTCTCTTGAAGCCCTCCTGGGCATTTTTTGTTTCGGTTATTGTGGTCTTCAACTCCAGCAGTTCTGTTTGGTTCCTTTTTTTTTTTTTTTTTGTTCGTTTTTGTTTTTCTTTTTGTTTGTTTGATTCCTTTTTAACATTTCTGTCTCTTTACTAAGACTCATATTGCTCATTCATTGTTTTCCTGCTATCCTTTAGTTCTTTCTCTGTAGTTTCCTTCATCTCATTGAACATTTTTGTTGTTGTTGTTGTTTTTCTGGACTAGAACTGGGTGCCTGCCTGGAGCTCCCACGGCACCTCTGCCAGCAAAAGGCAGATCCCAGAGCCGAGGAGCAGCCCAGCTCTGTGGCATCGGTCAGGCTCCTAGGTCAAGCCCTGCCTGAAGCCATGCCATGCTGGGGTTGTCTCCCTGATTGTCCTTGAGCATTTTTAAGGTCATTTTTAAAAAGTCTTTTTCTGGTATGTCTGTATTCTCATCTTCTTCAATGGTGTTTTCTGGATTTTTATCCTCTTCCTTTGGATGGGCCATCATTTTCTGTTTCTTTGTCTGTCTTGTACTCTTTTGTTGCACACTGTATATTTTAATATTTTAAAATGTTAACTCTGGGATTTATTCCCTGGGCTGTCTATTTCTTGGTTTTGTAATCAGCTGGTGATCAGACAGAGGTTTTCTTGAGCTTAAGCCCTCTGAACAGGAAAGTCTGCCCAAGGCAAATGCAGTTTTCCCTGTCTTTCTAGGCCTCTGTCTTGTCCTGGGTTTTGCTTGTTAGCTATTTTGGAGTTCCCCTGCTGCAGGAGTTTGGTTGTCCCCTCTGTTTCCCAGGAGACAGATCTCCCTCTTTCAGATGTTTGATGCCAGCAAGCCTTAGTCCTAGACTGCCTGCCTCTATATTTTTTAATGCTCCTTTTGTTGTCTCAAGCTGCTTTTGCTTGGAGGGCAAAATTCTGGGAGTTGGGCACACTGGACGGGAGTTTCCCAAGTTGATCTGTCCCAGCAAAAACAAGGCCAAGGACCCATGAAGGCGTAGACCATCTCCAAACTGCCCTGGGAAAGGGGATCAGTGAGAGTGCCAAGAGCTTCTCCACAACCTCCCAAAGCTGAGTTTTCCTGGCCTGCCCAACAAATGCAGCCCTTCAGCTACTTTCCTAGGAAGCCCTGCAGAAGTGCAGCATCAGTCTCTACCTCAGCAAGGGGAAGTTCCCCCTGTCAGGGGAAGTTTGAAACAATGGGTGCTCCTGCCTTTGTCCAGGGCAGGTTGAAACAATAGCTGCCCTCAGAGCCAGGCCCCCAGCGATCTGAATTCACTAATCGAAAGCCGTGATAAGTGATCGAAAGCCGTGATAAGTGATCGAAAGCCGTGATAGGTGATCGGCTGTACCCACCCCTGTTCTCGAGGAGAGACGGATTTTTACATCCCTCTGTCTCTGGCGAGCTAGTCAGGGACTGGACCCCAAGGTGGCCTTCTGCGAACAAGGCAGGGACCCACAAAGGAAGTGCAGGCTGGCTCCAGGCTGCCTGGAGGAGGGGAAGAGGGAGGGGCCAGGAAAGTGTCAGGAGCTTTTTCCATGACTCCCCAAAGCTGTGCTTTCTTCACTTGGCACCTGCCCAGCAAACGCAGCCCTGCAGCTGTCCTTGGCAGCTATGAGGACGCGTACAGGCTTTAGGCCTCCTCCGCCACCCTTGCCTGGGGTGGTTTGGAACAGTGGCTGCCCTCGGGGCCAGGATCCCAGCAATCCAAAGTAGCTAATCCTAAGTAGTGACAGTCATTGGACTGTTCCTCCCCCAGATCTCGGGTCCCTCTTTGGCACCAACAAGCTACACCAAGGATCGGACCCCACTGCTGCCCACAAGAAGGGGGTTAGGGACGGTAACTGCTCCATGGAGAGAGCAATTCACTGGTATTTACTGCAGTTTACCAGCCTCTTCTTCCCCCTCTTCCCTGGCTGCTGCACACTGTTCTGCTGGACTCCAGAGTTTCAAAATAGTTGATTCACACAGCTCCTGCCTGTTAAATAGTTGTTCTAGTGAAGGGACTGATTCCTGGAGCTTCCTGCTCTGCCATCTTCCCACAGTTGTCTCAGATGACATACTTGCATGATTAATACTATGGCTAATTCAAATACTACCATCCCTACTTTTTGACTATATTTTTCTGTGATATCTCTGCCCTTTTATTTTCAACTTTTTAATATTATTTTCTTTAGATGTGTCTATTGAAAGCAGCATATCTTTGGGTTTGTTTTTTAGTCTATCTTGAGAGAGGGATCTAAATCCATTTGCATTTATTATTATAATTGTTGTGTTTGGGCTTGTTTTCAATACCTTGCAGTTTTCTCTTTATTCAAATATTTCTGTATTCAAATATTTTTTCTGTGACTTAGAAAGTAGGCAATGTTTTTATTTCAGTAGTCATTACCGTAAAGCTTTTCAAAGATACTTTTAAGTAGGATACACATAAATAAAGGAATTAATAAAATATACTTATCAAATTAAGTAATAGGAAAATAATTCTTGACTCTGTTGGGAAAGATTAGGGTGTGTTATTGCCATGGGTTTTGTTTCTGCAGTTTTTTCATTAATGTAATTAGGCACGGCAGAGCATCATGGCTTTATTTTTTCTGTTTTTTCTCTTCAGAATTGATGGTCTGATTCAAAGAGTAAGCAATTTTTGTAACTCATTTTTTCAGCGCATTTAATTCATTTTGTAGGACTTCATCAGATGGGGCTGATGGGAGTTATAGGAGACCTCGAGCAACCAATTTCTCTCTCACGCAAAACTATGCGGGGCCATTAAACAAACAGGAAACTACAAATGCTGGAGGGGATGTGGAGAAATTGGAACTCTTATTCATTGTTGGTGGGACTGTATAATGGTTCAGCCACTCTGGAAGTCAGTCTGGCAGTTCCTTAGAAAACTAGATATAGAGCTACCATTCGATCCAGCGATTGCACTTCTCGGTATATACCTGGAAGATCGGAAAGCAGTGACACGAACAGATATCTGCACGCCAATGTTCATAGCAGCATTATTCACAATTGCCAAGAGATGGAAACAACCCAAATGTCCTTCAACAGATGAGTGGATAAATAAAATGTGGTATATACACACGATGGAATACTACGCGGCAGTAAGAAGGAACGATCTGGTGAAACATATGACAACATGGATGAACCTTGAAGACATAATGCTGAGCGAAATAAGCCAGGCACAAAAAGAGAAATATTATATGCTACCACTAATGTGAACTTTGAAAAATGTAAAACAAATGGTTTATAATGTAGAATGTAGGGGAACTAGCAGTAGAGAGCAATTAAGGAAGGGGGAACAATAATCCAAGAAGAACAGATAAGCTATTTAACGTTCTGGGGATGCCCAGAAATGACTATGGTCTGTTAATTTCTGATGGATGTAGTAGGAACAAGTTCACTGAAATGTTGCTATATTATGTAACTTTCTTGGGGTAAAGTAGGAACATGTTGGAAGTTAAGCAGTTATCTTAGGTTAGTTGTCTTTTCCTTACTCCCTTGTTATGGTCTCTTTGAAATGTTCTTTTATTGTATGTTTGTTTTCTTTTTAACTTTTTTTTTCATACAGTTGATTTAAAAAAGAAGGGAAAGTTAAAAAAAAAAAAAAAAATATTTAGTGCCCCCTTGAGGAGCCTGTGGAGAATGCAGGGGTATTCGCCTACCCCACCTCGATGGTTGCTAACATGACCACAGACATAGGGGACTGGTGGTTTGATGGGTTGAGCCCTCTACCATAAGTTTTACCCTTGGGAAGACGGTTGCTGCAAAGGAGAGGCTAGGCCTCCCTGTATTTGTGCCTAAGAGTCTCCTCCTGAATGCCTCTTTGTTGCTCAGATGTGGCCCTCTCTCTCTGGCTAAGCCAACTTGAAAGGTGAAATCACTGCCCTCCCCCCTACGTGGGATCAGACACCCAGGGAAGTGAATCTCCCTGGCAACGTGGAATATGACTCCCGGGGAGGAATGTAGACCCGGCATCGTGGGATGGAGAACATCTTCTTGACCAAAAGGGGGATGTGAAAGGAAATGAAATAAGCTTCAGTGGCAGAGAGATTCCAAAACGAGCCGAGAGATCACTCTGGTGGGCACTCCTACGCACACTTTAGACAACCTTTTTTAGGTTCTAAAGAATTGGGGTAGCTGGTGGTGGATACCTGAAACTATTAAACTACAACCCAGAACCCATGAATCTCGAAGACAGTTGTATAAAAATGTAGCTTATGAGGGGTGACAGTGGGATTGGGAATGCCATAAGGACCAAACTCCACTTTGTCTAGTTTATGGATGGATGTGTAGAAAGTAGGGGAAGCAAACAAACAGACAAAGGTACCCAGTGTTCTTTTTTACTTCAATTGCTCTTTTTCACTCTAATTATTATTCTTGTTATTTTTGTGTGTGTGCTAATGAAGGTGTCAGGGATTGATTTAGGTGATGAATGTACAACTATGTAATGGTACTGTAAACAATCGAAAGTACAATTTGTTTTGTATGACTGCGTGGTATGTGAATATATCTCAATAAAATGATGATTTAAAAAAAAAAAAAAAAAAAAAAAAAAAAAAAAAAAACTATGCGGGGCAGGTTATGGAGCCCAGTGTCTTCCCTCCAAGAAAGTGAAGTGGCTGTAGCATTTGGTTCTGCAGAGAAGCCTGTGGCTGTCACAATTTTTGTTCCATTAAGGTTAATTTGATTATTTTCTAGATACTTTTGGGTTTCCTTCCTTATCTTTCAAGTCTGGAAACTATAGTAATTTCTATCATCTATTAGTCATCTCTCCATGTTTATCCTTGTCCTTTTCCTCTGTTCTGGTAAACAGTCTAGGGCTAATCTTCTATTTCAACATTTTGATTTTTTTCTTAGAACAATTAAAAATTGACTGCCTTATCTTTCCTTTTTGTTTGTTCATTTTTAATAACAGCTTTATTGAGATATAATTTATCTGTTTTTTCTTTGGTTGCTTGTGCTTTTAGTGTCATATCTAAGTAACCACTGCCTAATCCAAGGTCTATAAGAGTTTTATGGTTTTGTCTCTTAGACTTAGGTTTTTTATCCATTTTGAGCTAATTTTTAATATGGTGAGAGTAGAGATCCAACTTCATTCTTTTTCATGTCGAAATCCAGTTTTCCCAACACCATTTGTTGAAAAGACTATTCTTTCCCCCATTGAATTATCTTGGTACCCTTTTTGAAAATCAATTGATCATAAATATGAGGGTTTCTTTCTGGATACCTGATCCTATTCTTTTGCTCTACATATGTAGCCTATCCCTTATACCAGTACTATATTGGCTTGATTACTGCTGCTTTGTATTTAGTTTTGGAATTGGAAAATGTGAGTCTTCCAACTTTGTTCTTCTTTTTCAAGATTGTTTTGGTAATTCTAGGTCCCTTGAATTTCTGCATAAATTTTAGAATCAGTTTGTCAATTTTTGTAAGGAAGCCAACTTGAATTTTAATGGAAATTGTGTTGGGTTGAATCTGTAGATTAATCGGGGGGAGTATTGCCATCGTAACAATATTAAGTCTTTCAATCTATGAAATGGGGTGTCTTTCCATTTATTAGGTCTGCTTCAATTGTCTTGTTCCTAATCAAAGGGGGAAAACATTCAGTCTTTCACCATTAAACATGATATAAGTTGTGAATGTTTTGTAGATTCTTTTTATCAGGTTGAGGAAGTTCCCTTCTATTTCTAATTTGTTGAGTGTTTTTATTATGAAGGGGTGTTGGATTTTGCAAAAATTTTTTTTTTGCATCTGTTGAGATGATCATGTGTTTTAGTTCTTTATTTTATTTGTAGGGAATGTTATATCAATTGATTTTCAGATTTAAACCAACCTTGCACTCCTGGCATAATTCTCATTTGGTCATGGTGTATAATACTTTTGATGTGTTGTTGGATTCAATTTCCTAGCTTTATTGTTGAGGATTTTTATGTCTATATTCGTAAGAGATATTGGTCTGTGGTCTTCTTTTCTTGTGATGTCTGTCTGGTTTAGTATCAGGATAATAATGGCATCATAGAATGAGTTGGGAAGTGTTCCCTCCTCTTATATTTATTTGGAAGAGTTTCTGAAGAATTAGTATTGATTCTTCTGTAAATGTTTGATAGAATTTGTCATTGCAGCCATCTAGACCTTGGCTTTTCCTTGTGGGTGACTTTTCGATTTCTAATTCAATATCTTTACTTGTTATAGATCTGATTGGGGATTGGTTCGTTTCTCTTGAAAAAGGCAAGTTCAGGTCTCAGTCCCTGGTCCTGTGGGTGTGAACCCATTTGTAAATAGGACGTTTGAAGCTGCTGTTAGTTAAGGTGCCCAAACTGAATGAGGGTGGGCCTTAGCCCAATATGGCTGAAGTCCTTATGAACAAAGGAAATCGCACACAGAAGGAGAGAAGCCATGGGAAGCACAAGAAACTGGAAGTCAGTGGAACCTGGAGGAGGAGAAGACATTGCCATGTGCATTGCTGTGTGATAGAAAAACCAGGGAATCCCAAAGATTGCCAGCCAGCCAGAAGATACTGACCCTGGGAGGAAGCAAGCCTTCTAGCTTCTGAAACTGTGAGCCAATAAATTCCTGTTGCTAAGCCAACCCATTCAATAGTGTTTGTTTTAGCAGCTAGGAAACTAAAACATATTTGGTATTGGAAAGTGGGGTGCTGCTATGACAAATACCTAAAAATGTGGAAACAGCTTTGGAATTGGGAAATGAGTAGAGGCTAAAATAATTGTGAGATTCTGGATAGAAAAAGCTTAGATTGCTTTGAAGAGACTGTTGGTAGAAATACGAATTTTAAAGGTACTTCCAGAAATGCCTTAGAAGGAAATGATGAATGTGTTACTGGAAACTGGAGGAAAGGCAAAATTGCATTCCAGTGTTGGATGAAAGGCAGAACTTGAAGGCAATGAATTTGGATATTTAGCTAAGGAAATTTTCACGCTTAAGTGTGGAAGGTACAGCCTGGTTTCTCCTTGTAGCTTATAGTGAAATGAGAGAGGAACAAGATAAATGGAGGGTTGAACCGTTAAGCACAAAGAAACCAGCTACTGATGATTTGGAAAATTCTCAACCTATTCCGATTGTGTGCTCTGAGACTAGGACCAGAAGCAGCTCTATCAGGGACTTCCCTGGGAAGTGACTCCCAAGAGAACAGGGCTCCGTGTGAGGGTTTAATTGAACAACGCTTTGCTAAAGAAGCTGTGGCTGAACTGGATCCAGTCAGCCATTTCAGTGGAATACAGGGTTGGAAATGCAGTTACCCAGGAAGGATCTTTTGGAAAATTCTATTGTCTGATGGTTTGGAGCCCCTGGACCTGTATGCAAAGCTAACCAGGTTTTTGCAAAATTTGTATGAGCAGCTTTTTCCTCTTCCAGGGACGGTTCCTAGAGTCATTCAGAATGGTCCAGCGTTTGACGTACTGCCATAGGTTATCCTGCAATACTGCTTCCAACAAAACTAGGCTGTCCTGGACCCCTGGTAATAGAATTATTTACCTTTATACCAAGAAGGTTGAGAAAGCTCCAAAATCTGCATTGGGGAGTTCATATTGTGGGGCCTAAAGTTCTTATGAGGTTATCCAAAGCAAACAAACAAAAAAAGTGTCAAGAGAGCCTATGGTGGTTCCCCGTGTGCTAAGTGTCCATGGCAGGATCGAGCGTGCTTTCCTGATTGAGGAGCAAAAAATTGTTGTCAAAGTGTTGAAGGCACAAGCACACAGACAGAAAGCTAAATAAAAAAATATGAAGCTTTTTTGAGTAATAAAAATAAAATTTTCTTTGAGGAGAGCCACTGGCAGTCCGGACTGAGAGACAGAGAAGGGATGAATTGAAGGAAGAATGACTACAAGGGCAGAACCATGGAAATCAAGGTCTGGATAGAAAAGATCCCCTTGGGCCAAGAGAGCAGGCCCACCCCTGTGTGGGGAAAGGGTGGGTCCCCCCTGTGCCTGGAGGGGGCAGGCCTCGTGTCACTCTGTTCGAGTAGCCTGCGGACACCCCAGGGTTCGGAGATGGTGGGGCCTGTGCCTCCGCGGAGAGCCTGGCCTCCATTCCTATGCTTGGAGAGCATAGAGCCTACACCCCAGTGTTTAGGGAGAGTAAGGCTGCTGTGTACGGGCTTGGAAGGGGTGGGACTATCACTCCATCAGGCCCAGAGGACAAAGATTCAAGTCTTAGAAGGCTCCCAGATCTTGAGATCTAATGGAATTTGCCCTGCTGAGTTTCGGACTTTTTTGAGAGTTGTGACCCTTGTTTTCCTTACAGTTTTTCCCTTCTAGAATGGCAGTGTTTATCCTTTGCTGTCCTACCATTGTGTACTGGAAGCAGATAAGTTGTTTACCAGGTTTCACGGGTCCATCAGACAAAGGAATTTTGCCCTAGGACAGACCACATCTACACCAATTTTGATGAGACTTTGTACTTAGTGTTGTTAGTGAAATAACTTAAGGCCTTGGGGATGTTGTGAATGTATTTTGTGTGAGGGAAGAACATGCCTTTTTTGGGATCCAGAGGGCAGACTCTTGGGGATTGAATCATGCCCCCCACAAAAAGTGTGGTCCTGTGAGTGTGAACCCATTTGTAAATAATCCCTTTGAGGCCGCTGTTAGTTAAGGTGCCCAAACTGAAAGAGGGTAGGCCGTAATCCAACATGGCTGACGTCCTTATGAACAAAGGAAATTGGACACAGAAGGAGAGAAGCCACGGGAAGAGCAAGAAACCGGAAGTCAATGGAACCTGGAGGAGAAAGAAGACATTGGCATGTACATTGCCAGGTGACGGAAAAACCAAGGAACCCCAAAGGTTGCCAGCCAGCCAGAATATACCAGTCTCTGGAGGAAGTAAGACTTCTAGCCTCTGAAACTATGAGCCAGTAAAATCCTGTTGTTAAGCCGACCCATTGTATGGTATTTCTTTTAGTAGCTAGGAACTAGAACAAAGTCTATTCAGATTTTCTTCCTTACTCAGTTTCTAGTTTGTGTCTTTCTGGGAATTTGTCCATTCATCTAAATTATCTAATATGTTGACATATATTTATTTATTCATGGTATTCCCTTATAACCATTTTCATTTCTGTAAAGTTGAAAGAAATGTCCCTTTCATTCCTGATTTTAGTAACTGAAGTCTTCTCTCTCTCTTTTTTCTTGGTCAGTCTAGCTAAAGGTTTGTCAATTTTGTAGATCTTTTCAAAAGAACCAATTTTTGGTTTCATTAATTTTTCTCTATGGTTCTTTTATTCTCTTTTTCATTAATTTCAACTCTAATTTTAATTATTTCCTTCCTTCTGCTTGCTTTGGGTTTAGTTTGCTCTTCTTTTTCCGGTATTGTAAGGTGGAAGATTAGGTTATAGATTTGAAATCTTTTTGATATGGGCATTTGCAGCTATACATTTTCCTCTTTATCTTTCCTTTTTTAAGAAACAGCTTTGCCCCAAGGCAAAGGCAGAGACCAGCAACTTTTTATTAAGGATGTTTTATTGCTTCTTTCTCTCCCTGGATATGTCCTCTCTGTTGGCTTGTGGTTTGAGCCATGGAAGGACTGACATTGGTCTGTTCAGACAGCCTTCCTGGGTTCCTTGGCAAAGGTGTGGATGGGGAGGACACTGTCATTCCTCACAGGCTCTTGGGGAAGTGGTCCATCTGCTCCTTGTCATGGGGCTCAGTCAGGGGTCTTGGCAAATGAAGTGCTGGCCTGGCTTGCTCTGGGCCTCTCTGGGCCCTTAAATGACACTTAGTATTTTCAATCAGTGCTCATCTCTGCTGTTTTTTTTTTTGTTTGTTTGTTTGTTTGTGTTTTAAGGCATTTGTAGAAGGGAATCTATGCTACATATGTGTGTAAATGGGTGTGTGAGCATGAATGCATAAACCAAATGACACAAATGATGTATTACTTTGTAGTTTGCACAATTCATACTTAGAAGTGATATTTCCATATTGCAAAGGAAAGACACCTAACAAGCATTTCTGTTTTTATCTTTATATAAATCAAATGGATGGATGAATGGATGGATAGATTGATGGGCAAGTGGGCGACTTTTCTGGTAGCTTTTTGCAAATGGGCTGCCTCCATGCTCACTGTTCCCAGAGGACCTGTTTCCCCAGACAGGTTCTAAGCTCCAGGCTGGGAGGGTCCCCTGGCCCAGGAAGTGCCCTGTAGACCTGGACTCCTCTGCCCGGGGCCCCACCCTGCCCTCCAACACAGGGCTGGTCTCCCTGGCCGGGTGTGGGAGGTGTGATGACTGGTGTCTCCCCAGGGCGTCTGTGAGGAAATGACCTATGAGGAAATTCAAGATCATTATCCGCTGGAGTTTGCCCTGCGGGACCAGGACAAGTACCGGTACCGGTACCCCAAGGGGGAGGTAGGTTTCCGGACTTAGTCCTGCTTGCAGAGCTGCGTGGGCAGTGAGGGTCCTGGCCTCAGGGGCAGGCCTGTCTGGGTGTGTGTTTCAGCCCCACCACTTCCCAGCCATGGGCCCCAGGCCTCAGTCCCTCCTTGGGTGGCAGGAGGACAGGGCCGCATGGGACTTCTAACCCTGAGTCCCATTGGATCCCTACTACCCATCCCTGTCTTCCCCCTTCCCAGGATGGAGATTGGGAAGGACAAGGCCTCAGGTGAGTGGGGCTGGCTCTGTGGGATTCAGCTTTCCTAGGACTCCCAGAGGAGGCTCATAGTCCCCTGGCATTCCCCGGCCAGCTCATTTCCTGGGGAATGTCAGCCCTTCCTGGGGTGCCCAAGTTATCAGGAATCAGGGACACCTGCTTGGCCTGAGCTCGGATCTTAGGTCACCCACGTCACTGTTTTGGCCTTTACCCTTCCTCTTGGTGCTTTTCCCTTGTCATGGGGCGATCCCGTCTTCCGTGCGGCTTTGGACCCGTGAGGACCTTCCCAGATGGGTCATGTCTGCCACAAGCCACCTTCATGCATCCCCTTCCCTCAGGCAGGCACCCTTGTCAGTAGGGGTCACAGGTCAGAAATTGGGGTTCACCTTTGACTCCTGCATCTCCTTCCACATCTAGGGGATGGCCTGGGGCAGTGGCCAAATGAGCATACCCTCCATAGAAACAGGAGTGCACACAGACATACCCAGATGCCAGATCCACAGGCTCCTTTTCTGCATTCTTCCCAGGAGTGAATGGCCTGGGGTAACATTGATTATTCCCCATGTCACGCTGTGAGTCAAATAGAGTTTAGATTTAGAACTGACCCAGATAACTGTAAAAGGAAACAAAGCAGCTGGCTGCTCAAACTTGAGAATACAGGGGGGAAAAAAAGGACAGGAGAATTAAGGTTACCAAATGAATTAATCTAGGATTTTCCCAGAAATACCAAGGGTCAGCCCAGATCCACCTTTTGGTATTGCTCCCTAATCAACATATGGGGGAAATCCAGCTCCGACTGCTGGGCCCTTTTTTTGAAGGAACGCTCCTGGTGTGCAGCAGCTGCTGGTGGGCAGACTGTGAGGGCTGTTCCTGGGACCCGAGGTGCTTCTGACAGCTCGAACTCCGGGAAGTTCGAGGGATCACGGCTCTTCCCTCCTCCCCCTGCTTTTCACCCACTTCCTGTTTTGTGGGCTGGAGGGTAGTGGTTTCTTTTCCACTCACCACCAGCTGCTGGCTTGTGAATCCCAGCCTCTGTGGCTGGGTGGGTTCCTCGAACAGCCCCATGGATAGAGCACAGAGGTGACCCCTTGCGACGGAGGCCTAGGAGGACTAGGCCCCGGGATGTGGGAGGTGGCTCCTTTCCCAGCTGCCCACTCCCCACTCCCAGCTCCCGCCTCAAACAGTATGTCTCCCTGTTGAAGACCTGTAGGGGCAGGCCCCAGCCCTGATTCTACGATGAGCTCCAGGAGTGGGAAGGTGTTACCTGGGATATCTTCATTCCTGCTCCCTGGAGCTGGTCCTGAAGGACCCTCCCTGTTGCCCTTGCAGTCTTACGAGGACCTGGTCCAGCGACTGGAGCCCGTCATTATGGAGCTGGAGCGGCAGGAGAACGTGTTGGTCATCTGCCACCAGGCTGTGATGCGCTGCCTCCTGGCCTACTTTCTTGACAAGACAGCAGGTGTGGACCCTGCCCCAGGGAGTGGTGTGTGTGTGTGTGTGGGGGGGGTTGACACCTCGGCATTCCTGGTGTGACAGCCTTCCCTGTCTGTGTCCCCAGAACAGCTGCCCTACCTCAAATGTCCACTGCACACGGTCCTGAAGCTGACCCCCATGGCTTATGGTAAGGCAGCACCTAGCGCTGTGGCCATGGGGTTGCCACAACCTTGCCTCTCTACAGGGTTCCATGATTTTCTGAAAATCCTTGAAAATCCCATTTCACCTACTCCTCTCCCTACCCACTACCTTTCTCAGTGATCCTTCCTCCATCTTACCCACCCTTGCGGGGGCCTTTTACTGGTTTCTCCTAAATCCCCACACAGCCTCACGCCGCCAGGGCCTGGATCTTAAGGTATTCGGGGTGCAGAGTTATCTCCCACCTCTGAATCTCCCTGTGCCTGCTGTGAGATGTCAGGCAACTTCCTAACCCCCTGATTTTTAACAAGTCTATGAAGCACTCCCTTGGGCGGTTGTGCTGTGGGCTCGGGGAGGGACTGGTCTAAAGCTCAGTGGTGGCTGACGGCATTCAATTTGTGATGACCCCTTCATCTGCCACTGCACAGAGCGTCTGCTACCGTGGGTCAGCAGTTGATTCTGCCTTGTGCAGCAGGAATGGAGTATGGGTGTCTTGGGGCCCTGAAGACCGTAGAGCTTAGTCGTGTTCCCCAGACTGCCCTTGGTCTCAGGGCCTCTGTGTGGCCACGTCTGGGCCTGTGGGCTCCTCCCTGAGGCTGGGCAGGGCAGCCGCACATGGGTAAGTATGGGGCTGACGGTGCTGCGTCCTTCCTCACGGGGCTGCCCAGAGCTGCCTGAGGTAGAAGCAGCAGCGATAGCTGCTCCATTCCACGATGCCCTCTGAGGTTCCAGCTGCCTTTTAGGAGGTGGAATGGATTTGCATCTTCCCTTTGGCAGGTTGTAAGATGGAGTCCATATTCCTGAATGTGGCCGCTGTGAACACACACCGGGATCGGCCTCAGGTAGGAACGGGGTCACTGCTGGGGTGGCGGGAATGTTCCCAGGGGTGCCTGGACACAGCATCTTCCAACTGGGGCACCTGCCAGAGCGAGCTCAAGTTCTCTGCCAAGACTATTCTCCTCTTATCAGGGTAGAAAGGCTCTGGGATGGCCCTGGGCTGGGTGCTTCCCGAGGCCAGCTGCTCTGTCGGTGGGGCAGTTCCTGGAGCTGAGCCACCTGGCTGAGACATGCTGGACCCTGGGTGGGTTTTATTCCTGGGACTTGAGGGGCCTCAGTGCTCCCAGGCAGCCGCACCATGTGGGTCTTAGGGGCTAGGTTCCAGCTGGGGAAGAGGCTGGGGACCTATGAGGGGGTAGGTAGGGATTCTCCCATGTCCCTTTCCCCAGGCCTCATGAACACCTTTTGCAACTCAAACACCCTCAAAAATTCAAACAGTAGTGTGCTTTGTTGGGGATAGGGCTGTGTAGACACTGAGGGGCTGGGTCTCAGCCCTGGGCAGGGCCCCTCCCTTAGAAGAGCAGTTTCCCATTCTGCGTCCCCCCACCCAGTGCTTGTTAAATGTAGAAGCTCCTTGCAGTGTTGCCCAGAACATCTTGCTGCCCCTCTTCTGCATCAGATATCCCTCCCTTCCAGGACCCCAGTCCCAGTTCGCAGAGTCCACTATACAGAGAAGTCGCCCAGGCCCTCTGTCATGCCTGTTGCCTTCCACGATGGGGCAAACTTGGGCCCTGAGTCCCTGCTGAGGGGGCAGGCCTTGGGCTGGACCAGGATGTCTGGCCTTGCTGGTGAGGTATCCCTGCTCACCTACAGCCCCTTGACCTTGAGCTCACGATAGAGGAGCGGGTATGTGTCCTATTCCTTCCCAAGGCTGCTGTCCCCGAGTGGGGCCAGCTACTGTGTAGGACTCTTCCATTTGCCCTGAGAGTCTGGTCTTGTCCACACGTTGTTCGAGTGTGATCCAGAGCCAGGCACCCACAGGTCACAGGGGAAGGCACGTCCTAACAGGTGTCCTTGGTGCTGAGGAAAGCCCAGCATTGGCCCCCCAGCATGGACAAGTGATGGTGAGAGGCTTCTGGGCCGGAAGGTGGGGTGGGGCTGACCCAGGCAGTGCACAGAGCAGGAGAGGCAAGGCCTTGGAGTGGCTGAAGGCTCTGTCCTGAGTGGGCCCTTCTGAGAGGCAAACTTCTGCTGGCCACGGTGTTCCCAGATAGTTCTCTTTCAGGTGGGCAGCTTCCAAGGTTTCCTGGCCCATCCTTGGGGGCAGGCTATGGTAGGAAAGGGGGCCCTCGGAAAGCCCCACCCCCACCTTGGTTCTTGTGTTCACCTACCCACGGTGTGTCACGAGGCCCTTGACCCAGCGCTCTTGGGGGAGGTTGGGGTCTGGAGTCCTGCAGCTGTGGCGCCTGGGGTAAGAATGTGAGCTGGGACAGGTCACAGCAACAAGGAAGCAGACGGTGGGTTGTCCTGTCTATTCCTGCCACAGGGTGGATGTTTTGTGTTTTTATTGTTGTGCAGAATGTAGACATCTCAAGGCCACCAGAGGAAGCCCTCGTCACAGTCCCTGCTCACCAGTGACCATGTCTTGTCCACTGCGACTCCTGGGCAGGTGTTGATCTCTGCAGACCGGGTCATTCCAGCCCCCCCCCACCGGTCGCATTGGTCACCACGCAGGAGTGCCCTCAGTGCCGCACGGGGCTGGTGGCACCCCAGCCCGCCTGCCTCCTTGTTGACTGTGATGGGGCTGTACAGGGTGCCTGACCTGCTGCTAAGAACCACGCCACCAGACCATGGCAGCCGCGGGCTGGTGAGAGGTTTCCCAGTGCCTGGTCCTGTTGCATCTTGAAGGTGTCCTCTCTCACCGGCTCAGGTTGGCTTTGTGAAGTGTGAAACCCTAAAATGTGAAATGGAAGGTGCTTGTTGTGATGTTTCCACTGGGGCCAAGCTGCTTGGGGTGGACTGGCAACCCCTGCAGGGCTCTGCTGTCCTCTCGGCAGCCACTTCCCAAGCCAGAGGTGAGGTCTTCATGGGATCCTGAGCTGCTGCCTCGAGTGAGATGGAGAGCCCCTTCCCATCCTTCCGCTCCAGGAACTGCAGGGCTTCAGCCAAGGCAGACGCCTCCAGGGACTGCCGTGACCAGGCCCCTGTGTCCATGTCATCGGTGTTTGTGGGCATTCATGAAAGCAGCGTGTGCACTTCATCACGTGGCAGTGCACAGAAACGCACAGGGGGCAGGCATTTGTGACCGCCCCTTCCCAAGTCTGCATGCACTGAAATATTTGGGGGCGCTGGTAGCCAAGGCCGCTCCTTCCCAACTGCTCTTGTGGTGGAGCCACATAAAGATGGGGCATCTGTTTATGCGTTACCCTTCCTGGTGCACACACCCAAGTGCTCAAGGGAGGGCTGCCGTCTGATCTCCCCTTCCCGGGTGGTGCTCACACAGCAGCAGGGAGGCGGCAGCCCCTGGCATGTTGCTAACTGTGTCTACCCTGGAATGGGCACTGGTGGCAGAAATAAACATTTGCTGTGAATTATTCAGCAATGCTTGTGGTCGTGTAAACTCTTCCTGGCATTTGTGGACCTCTACCCGCGGGACTGGGGAGGGGAAAGGACAGAACCCAGAGGTAGCCCCTAGCCAGGAGAGGATTTTCTGAAGCACATCGCAGCTTTTGATTGATGTACACATGAACCTCATGAAGATTGGCATCTGAGTTCTTTGGGGCCCAGAGAGGCAGGCCAGGCAGCTGGTTCCAGCCCCATTTTATAGCTGAGCAAACAGGCCCAGCAAGGAAGTGACTTGCTGGCCAGCAGGTTGTAGGGCTGGGTTGGAAAGTGTCTGGACTTGGAGTCAGGTGTCCTGCTGTTTGCATTTGGGCCTTGGAGAAGCCTGGCCCCAGGATCCCAAAACCCAACTTGTACCTGAACCTTTCCTGGGCTGTGTCTGGCAGAGCAGCCATCCTTCCCAGCCCCCCAGGGCTTTGCAGCCTGCAAGTGCCACCTTCCCACGAGAGAAGGCAGTGCCCCTGGTCCCATTTGGCAGTCTCTCAGTCTCGTGCATGGCAGCTGCAGCTGTGCACAGACCTGGGAAGGGGTGGGTAGAGGTGTCCGGGGCAAGGCCAGGCAGGATCGTCCTGCTGGACTCATCTCCTTTTAGAGCCCCAAGCCGTCCTCAGCAAGGAGGAGGCCTCACTCCATGTTCTCATGGGCCCCTTCCTTAGATTTGGGGCCAGAGGACCATGTCCCTGCTTTGGAGACATGGGGACTGCAGCCTCTGCAGACCTTGGGTGCCTTTTGGTCACCTGGACATGCTCATTCGTTGGCTGTGGCGGGTCGCTTTGGGCATGTGCGTCAGGACGTCCACCTCTCCCCAGACTTCAGGCTGGCTGAGGCGAGACCACGGAGGCCTCTGTGTGCACGGATGGTGCCGCTGGGCAGGAGGCTGCCAGGCTTGGATGAGTTACAAGGCCTGGGCATAGGGCAGAGGGAAGTGTGGTGTCAGAGCGCAGGCAGGGCAGTCCCCGTCCCAGCCTCTGCCCCGGAATGGCCTCTGCATGGGCCCCGGCATGCCAGCTGGCGGGTGCCTTGTTGCAGCCGTGGTGGTCGCTGTGCTCATGCGAAGGTTGGCATTTCCCTGTTTTCCCTGGAATTGGTGGTATTGCGTCTCAGCCACACATCACACTGTATCCAGCATTCTTTGCAATAAATAATTTTTGAAAAACCCAACAATTTAAGAATGTAATTAATACTACTGAATTGTATTACTTGAAAACAGTTAAAATGGGAAATGTTATGTTGTATATATGTTACCACTATTAAAAAAAAACCTTACTGTTGGATCCTGTAGCCAGCTCTCCACGTGTGAGGTGTTCTTTCCGGCCAGCTCTGCAGACCCTCCATGTTGCGGTCTCTTGTCGGTCTGCGTTGGGGTCCTTGGTTTAACTCCCACCCCCCCACCTCCATTCTTACTCTTTTCAGGGGAGCAAACTGTCCTGCCCTGGAGTGAGCCCTGGGCTTGGCACAAGTGCGGTAAGGGTGCCTCCCTGGGGTGCTGGTCTCACCCCTGAGCAAGAGCCAGATGTGGGGAGGGGGGTCTGGAGTGGAGCTCCCTTAAGGGGTTGATTCTGGGGTCCCTGGAAGTGTGGGTCCCAAATGTTAGTATCTTTGGGGAGAGGGGCCAGGGTCTAGGTGGAGGGCTGGGGAGCAGTGTGGGGCTGTGGGTGGGGTGTGCCGGTCAGTTCATTGCTTTCTTTGTCACCTACCTCTGGGTGGGGAGGATGGTGACAAGGGGCAGGGTTTTCCCTTTCCAAAGCCTCAGAATGTCTTGGAACTTTCTGTACTTCCTGTCCTGGGGCTGGGCTGTCGGGAGGGCGGGTTGCAGGGGTGTCCATCTGTGGACGAGACGGGGCTGGGCGTGGCTGTGCCCACCTGTGCCTCACCCATGTGTCAGGGTGAAGGGTAGCTGTGGCTGGGCCATTTCCGGGAGGTACGGGGTGGGCAGCAGCTGTGGCTCTGACTCCCTGTGCTGTATCTGGGCGGGTGACAAGAAGCCCTGGGTTCAGAGAGAGAGGCAGTGATGCGGCCTCCGGCGGTTCTCAGCTGCAGCTCTCCTCCTTCCCGTGGCTAGGTTCAGGGTGATGGTCCTCGCCCTGTTGCGGGCACTGACTGACCTCCCTTGAGGCTTTGCAGCCCTTTTTGAAGAAGGTTTTGAAGATTTTTAGCAGTGAAGCAACAACAGAAGGAATGAAATATAGCACTATCAGAACTTTTTTTCAGATCCTACCACAGCTAGGAAGGGCAATGATATTATTGTTGTGTTGAGGAATTTTGTAGCATTGTGGGTTGCGGGGAAACAATAGTCGTCAAATCCTATCCCAAAGACAGTTTTAGGCAACATTTGCCTTACGTTATAATAGATTTGAATTCTGCCCTTAAACCTATCATTGGCAAAGGGGAATATCACTATGTTTGGTTTAGATTGGTGATGCATTCCCTGGGGCTGGGCACTTAGTTGTGTGAGCAAAACTATTTTATTAGGAGGGAGAAATGGCTTTATGGTAGACCAGAAGCAGTGTCTGCCATGCCCTGGTTGATGGCCGCAGGTGTCTTTGGGGAGGGCTACAAGGAAAGTGCCAGCGTGAACCTTTCACAAGGCACTACTTAAAGGGCACCTGCCCCTCTTCCTTCGGAGGCCCCAGGGTTGTGAACTAATCTTGCCCAGGAAATTGGCAGGTGGTCCTCTGGTTCTTTGTTACTTACGTGAAGTAGATGTCTGTACTGGCCTCTCCATCTCCTCTGGTCCTAGGGGCCTGGTGAGGAGGTACATACCGCTAAAGGCCCTGCAGAGCTGACTGTCCAGGTCATCTAAGTCCTACTGTGTGTCATGGTCACTGCCTGCTTCTCCTCTGGCAGCTCAGCACTGCTGCTTGGCCCTGTCGCCCCAGGACTCTGGCACTGGCCTTGAAATCAAGGCACCATTTCAAGTGTTGTGTCTCCCACTAGAGTCCTTGACCCATGGAGAACAGTGATTGTGGTGCATTTCAAAGATGTTCCCCTCATCAATGAGCTTCCCAAGGGAGGACCTTCCGGGCCCTCTCCAGGGACTCAGTGTGGGAGAGGGTAAGTGTGTTGTCCATGATAAATTCAGTCCAACATTTATCTTAAGTGAATGAATGAGTCTTCCTAAGCCTTTGCTTTATTTCCTCTGCATTAAACATTCCGTGAGACCCAGCTTTCATTCAGCCAACCAAGTGGGAAACTGGGACAATTAGCCCACTGAGCAGCACACTGATTCCAAAATCAATGCTGAGTGCACCCATATGGATAAATTCAGCCCAATCTAAACTTAGGTTCTTATCTTCTTGGTCCCGTACCTCAGCATCTATTCTCACACATATTCTCCATGTTTTGGCCAACATAAGTAACAAAGTCTTGTGATTCTTTTGATGTATAAGCCTTCCCCTCCTGGCTTGACTTTGGAATAGGGTCCTCCAGGCACTGGAGATACTAAGGCGTTGGGGAGGGGACCATGAGGAAAGTTGACTTCCTCTTGCCAGGTTATTCCCAAAGTCTCATAAGGTCATTACAGGGAAGACGCCTTGTTCATCAGGTCAAGGGAGGTACAGAAGAGGCTGGAGGTTAGTGGTAATCTGATCCCTCTAAATTCTTACATATATCTTCATTCTGATTAATTCATTAAGTTAATGCATTTGTTAAAGACCTACCCGGTGCTGAGAGGTAGGGATGCAGGAATAAGCACAACAGGCAAACTCTGCTGTCACGGAGCTGACATTTTCGTGGTGGGAGACACAGTAAACAAATAAAAAACAGCATGCGTCAGACCATGCTGGGAGAGAGGAAGGGGTGGGGAGGCCTCGCTGAGACGGTGACTGTGACATTGACCAAAGGCCTGGAGGAGGTGCAGGAGGAGTTCGAAGTCCCTGGGGGTGGGGGTGTGCCTGGAGAGCAGGGAATGAGGAGGACAACGACTGGGTCAGAGGGGGTCATGGGGTGTAGATGATGGGGGCTCCTGGAAGACAGAGGAGAGACTTGATCTGACAAATGTCTTAAAAGGATCCCTCTGGCTGCTGCTGAATCAAGAACAGACTAATGGGGTGGAGTGGAAGCCGAAGACCTGCCAGGAGGTGCTGTAGTAATGCAACAACAGAGCTGCTGATAAGTGGTTGTGTTGCTGGAAAGCAGTTTCACTGCCTGAAGCAGGCTGAAATCAATGTGGTGACACTGGTGCTTCAGAGAAAGGGCTTTATTTCAGGATCGCCAAGAAAGGAGACAGTTGTAAAAAAAATCTCCAATCTGTCTCCCTGAATCTAAAGAGTTTAGGGTTTTTATGGATTCAAACAAGGGGAGGTGGAGTTGTTACCATTACAATAACAAGTGTAAACACTGTAGTCAGCAGTTAGGGTTGGGTTCTGCATATACTTTGAAGGTAGAGCCAAGACTGGCTGATGGTTTGGATGAGGGCATGTGAGAAAGAGATGATGCTGAGGGATGGAGTTACCACTTATGGGTATGTGGAAGCTCATGGAGGAAGCAGTGGGTTTGGGGTGTGGTAGATTGAATTCTGTATCCCAGCAAGAAGACGTGTTCTTAATTTTAATCCACATTCCTGTGGGCATGAACCCATTTGTAAATAGGACCCTTTGAAGATGTTTTGTCTGTTAAGGTGTGGACTCATTCCAGAATAGGATCTGCTAAGATCTTCTAAGATCCTTTTTAGGTGTGGCCAAACTGAATTAGGGTGGGCCTTAATCTGTATGACTGGAAGTCTTAATAAGAGAGGAAAAATTCGGAAGCAGTCAGAGGAGTAAGAAGCCAGAAGCCAGCAGAAACTGGAAGAGGAGGCACAAGGAGAGAGAGCGACATACAAACCAAGGAACACCAAATGTTGCAGGAAGCCAGCACCAGAACGCTAGTCTTCAGGGAGAAAGTATAGCCCTACCCACACCTTGATTTTGAACTTCTAGCTTCTGAAACCATGAGACAATGAATTCCTATTGTTAGGCCAACCAGTGTGTGGTATTTGTCATAGCAGCCAGTAGCCAGAGAAACTAAGATGGAGTGAGGGTGGGTAAGGTGGTCAGGAGTTCAGTCAAAAGCATGTTAGGATGAGATGCCAGTTGGACATCCAGGTGGAGCTGCTGTCAGGACAATTGTATCTTTGAGTCTGGAATTGAAGGAAGAGACTTGGGCTGGAGATAAGCAAAGGCACTGTCAGCATATAGATGACATTTAAAGCCATGACACTGGAAGAGCTCTCCAAGGGGAATGTGACAGAGAAGAAATACAGCTTAAGGAATAAGCTCTGGGCACCTGGGACCCCATATCAAGTGCTTGAGATGAGGACAAATCAAGTAAAGGAGCCTAAGGAGTGACCAGGGAGAGGAGGAGACCTGGGACAGTGTGGGGACCTGGGAGCCCAAGTGAGGGGGTGTGTGAAGGAGGAGGGTGTGGCCAGTTGTGTCAGGTGAAGCTGATGGGTGGAGGAAGATGAGGACTTAGCGCTAACCATAGGATGTAGGTGTGTGCTGTCCACTTCCCCGGGGTCTTGTCTTTCCTGATCAGTGCCTAACGTTCACATAAAAGACCTGGTGAGATGGTAAATCCAACTAGTATTTTAATCTGGAACTCACAAAATCAGCCTTTGGATTCAATAATGGGCTACCTCAGCCTCTTGTCAAGAGATAAGAGACTACTTTAGCAAGGTCAAGAAAGTTTTCAGTTTGTGCCTTGACACACGCAGCTAAGAATTTGACCTCATCATTCCATCTCTAAGCTGTTTGGTGCTGTTAGAAGCAACCACCCAACACCCTAGTCCTTGCCTCCTCGGGCCCTCCATGCTATTCTAAGGCAGAGGCCCTTCATCTCCCAAAGCCTTGTCTTCCGTGAGCTCAGGAGTCCGTTTGCTGGGCTGGAGCACAGAAGCAAAGAGGGAGCTCTGGGGCTGCACCCTCACTGGGCTTCTACCAGGTGGGATCAGCAGGAGCAGCAGCCTCCACGTTCCCTGAGGATGTTCCCCCATCCCTGGCCTCACAGCCCCAAGACTCCACCAATTCAGCTGCCCCCCCATCCCAATTTATTTTCACCTTTAGATTTTGGCAACTGGACTGGGAGACGTGATCGACTGGAATATTGTTCAGCAAACATTATTCATCTCCCCTTACCCTTAGAGAATTAACACCCCAGGAGTGGCCCCCAACCAGAGGGGATGGGTGGGTGGGTGCCCCAACTTCCTGGCCTCTCTGTGGGACAATTCTGAGAAGGCACCAGCAGGGCTGGGTCCTGGCTGCCCACGGGGGTAACACACTCATTAACAAATGCTTTGGTGGCTTTTCTCTACCCCCATCTCACATCCCCATTTCCCTCATGGAGCTGTTCAGGACAAACTCCCAAATAAATGACTTCACCCCCAAATCCTTGTCTTTGGGTCTGCTGTGGCCCTGAGTACTGCTGGCTGGCTGTTTGGTGTCTGTTGTTCTTTCTCTGAGAAGCTGCCTCAATCAGATGCTTGACTGGACATGAGAACTGTGTGTCCGGCAGGCCCCTTGCTTCCCTGCTCACTGCATTTCCTGCTTGTGATTTTGCTTCTGCTTCTTGTCCCCTAACCCTGGCATCTTGCAGAGCGGGGCTGTGCTTCCCCAGACTCAGACTCCCCGCCTGTCTGGGACATGGAGGAAGAAAACCTGCCTCTGGAGCACGTGCAAGAGATGGTGTCCAGAGTCTGCACCAGAGTGAGGAGATGTGAGGGGGGGACCTGGACCAGGGGGGAGACACACAGGCTGGGGTTTGGGGCTGGTGAGGGTTCCAGGGCTGCTGGGGCAGTCAGGCAGGGTGCTGGGGGGTGTGGAAGCCAGCACCTGCCGTCTGCCTGCCGGTGAAGAGGCAGCTATGCAGCTCTTGGCACAGGGTCTCCAGCTGCCCAGGCAGTTGGCCAGGTTTTCCTTGGGTTCCTGTGGTCCCTAGTCTGTAGCGTTGTGAATCCACGGCTCTGTATATCAATGATTCCATGCTCTTGTGGAACAGTTTCCTTGTGGCTCTGTACTGTGTCCACAACTCCCTGTCTCAGAACTCCTTTTTCCAGGGCTTCATATGTCTAGGCCTGGTGTCCTAAACTGCCTGTTCCTTTGGCTTTGTGTTCCTGTGATTTGTTTTCAAGGTTCCTGGTATCTGTGGCTTCCGTGTTTCTTGTTTCCATGACTTCAGGCATCCGAGGTACTGTCGTGGCTTGTGTTCCTGTGTTCTGTGTGTCTGTGGAGCAGTGCCCAAGGCCACTGTGCCCTGTGACTGTGGGAGCCTGTGATGCTGTGACTCCACGGCTGAGTGTTGCATGGGGCCACTGCCCTGTGGTTTTGTGTGTCATGCTGCAGTGTCAGCCTGCATGTTTCTGTGGTTCTCCGCACAACCGCACATATCCTAGTAGTCTATCTGTGGCTGCATGTCCCCATGCTTCTCCTGTGGCTCCCCCATGGTCCCATATGTTGGGGATACAGTGCTTGTGACTTTGTGTATCCATGTTGCCCTCTGCCCACACTGTGGATGGGGTGTGCCGGGGATGGAGGGAAGGGCTCTCATGGAGGGCAGCCTTCAGCAGCCTGAGGGGAGGCCACAGGTATGCCTAAGCTTTGGGCCAGAGCTTCTTGCTGTGAGCATTCGGTGCTGCCTCCAGGCCCAGAACTTGGGTGCCTCTTCCTGTCCCCATGGAGCTGAGGGTTGCACATCTACAGTTTCTGCTGCACACAGCCCGCTGGGTCAGTCCTGGGCCACACCCATGCCACGTCACCCATACCCTGTCGGACTCTGTACTTTCTGGCCTCATTGGTGTGGCTGCAGCCCCTTTTCTCCAGCTTGGCTGTGGACTGCCCCACCAAGGTCCCAGCAGGCAACAGCCATTCTTATCAAGCTGGATATTCGAGGACAGTTTAGTAAAAGGGCCGTTTACAGAGCTGTAGGCTTGATGCAGCATCCCTGGGCTAGTTAGTGCCAGTGGGAGCCATTTCCACCCTGCAGCCTGTGGGGTGAAGGCAGAAAAAAGGATACTGGAACCTGGTGGGACCTCTTCCACCTCAGTTTCAGTTTCTAAAATCTGCCCACCAGAGGGATCTCCCTAAATCCAGGTCAGTCGCTCCCTGTGGCCTTCAAGATAAAGTCCCAATTTCTCAGCGTTTATGGCCCTGGATGGGACCCAGTGAGAGCTGCAGCAGGGGTGGGTGGGTGGGGGGACTGCCTACAGGAGCTGGGGCCTCTGCAGTGGCCTTGCAAGGAGGGAGCCAGGAAAGAACCTCACACATGCACTCTCCTTGCACCCTCTGACCTCCTGCCACTGCCTTTTTCTTTTTTAAATACAGTTTTATTGAGATACATTCACATACCCTACAGTCATCCACAGTGTACAATCAGTTGTTCACAGGACTATCATATAGTTGTGCATTCACCACAATAGATTTTTGAACATTTTCCTTATTTCAAAAGAAATAAAACTGAAAGTAAACAAAAAATCCTTAAAACATGCCATCCCCCCATCTCACCCTATTTTTCATTTAGTTTTTGTCCTCATTTTCCTACTCATCTCTTCATACACTGGATAAAGGGAGTGCGAGCCACCAGATTTTCACAATCACATGGTCATACAGTGTAAGCTACATAGTTATGCAATCGTCTTCAAGAATCAAGGCTATTTGGTTGCAGTTCAAGTTTCAGGTGTTTCCTTCTAGCTATTCCAATACACTAGAAACTAAAGAGGGATACCTATATAGCACATAAGAATGCATCCAGAGTGATCTCTCGATTCCATTTGAAATCTCTCAGCCACTTAAACTTTCTTTTGTTTCATTTCACTTCCTCCTTTTGGTCAAGAAGATTTTCTCAATCCCACGATGCTGGGCCCAGGCTCATCCCTGGGAGTCATGTCCCTCGTAGCAGGGAGGGCAGTAAGTTCATCTGCTGCTTGCTGCCCCTGCCTGTTATTGGAGGAGCCCGACAAGAAGCAAAGGATGAAGGAGCCCCCAGGACAGAGCAGGGTGGAGGGCGGACCCAGAGGGGAAAGTGGAAGACAACTGGGACAGGCCCCTACCATGTGCCAGGCCCAGGGTGGATGCCAGGGGCACCATGACTAAGGTTGACACGGCTCAGAGGGAGGCAGATGCACAAACAGCTACCATCCAGTGTGGTGAGTGCTGGCGTAGGGTTGTGAGTGTGTGTGTGTGTGTGTGTGTGTGTGTGTGCAGTTTGCACGGGGGTCTGGGACCACTGAGGGCAGCTCGTTCCTTGGGGGAGTGATTTAAGGCTGGTGCTCAAGGGACAGAGGACAGTGGGTTGAAGGGGATCCTTTAGTCACTGTTCAATGTTGTTAAGACCCTAGTGTGGGCACAGCCATGTGCTAGATATAGGAAACAGAGCTGGTCCCAGCTCATTGAACCTCCAAAGTAGCAGAAGACACCCACACAACCCAGGGTTGGTGGTGGGCTGGAAGAGTCACAGGGTCTGTGAGAACATGGAGAGAAGCCCTAACCCAGACTTGACATCCTGGGGGCCTTCCTGGAGGAGGTGGTGTTTAGGCTGCTATCTAAACAGTGAACCAGAGAGGGTGGGGGAAGGTGAGAGTGGGGGCTGCTGAGGCAAGGAAGCCTGAGGAGTCCTGTTCAGTGCTATCAGATTGAAATTGGAACTTTACCTTGAGAGCCATGGGGGACGTTGTAGAGTTTGGTGTAGGGGACGTGACTGATTTGCGCTTTAGGGAGATAGAGACAGTAAGCATGGGAGGCAGGTGGCGAGTCCCTACCTGGGTCAGTGGTGAATCAAAGAGTGTTCTAGAGGTGAAAGTGGCAGAGTGTTGGGGGAGTTGAGCAGCATGCCTGTGTGACCAGGAGGAGATGGGGAGACAGGTTTGGGGGAGGTGAGGGGCCTGCAGAGGCCCAGGAGTTCTTTGGAAAGGGAGCTCTGAGCTCTGGGAGTCCTCACAGTGTGGATGGTGGTGGATGAGGACTTGGACTTGGAGAGGACCTGGAGAGAATCTGGACAGCGTCCACCGTGCTGAGGCAGGATAGAATAGGACATCAAGGCTGTGGTCCCTGGGCTTCTATTCCACTTCAAAGGAGTTAACGCAAACCTGCAAAGCTTCAACTGCAGACTTCATGGAGCCAAAATTTCCCCTAAAGCTCTGAAGCCTCCCCAAACCATAAACACTTGTAAAATCATGGGCCCAAAGCAAATTCTCAGTTAATGACAAAAAGCATGGGATCATATGTGTTGTTAAACATCTGCCCAAAGACAAATTTTAGCTATGCAAATCTAAAATTAGATCACAAGTTCTAATCACCTGTGATAACTGTCTCCTCCTAGAACAAAGAAGACACCAGGTGTTCAAAGGTTGAGATAAGATCACAGTAAAACTTTCCTATGTAACAAGGCAGCCCACTCCCATCAGTGCGTGCTTCTCCCGAACATGCCCACACTATTCTCTTTAGGGTGTCTTCTTTCTTTTTTTCTTTAATGAACTTTACTACTTATTTCTACTGGCCACTCTCGTCTCTGAATTCTTTCCGTGCAAGAGTCCTGAACCTGGAATGGGGTTCTGCCTGGCACTGTTGCCAGCAGAGCGCAGGTTACAGTGCCTGGCAGTCTGGTGAGCAGTGAGCAGGTGAGCATGGACATGGTAGGGAGGGGGCAGGAGCAGAGGTGTGGGTGGGAGGTAAGGAAGGCGACAAACAGATGGTTCCAGGTCACCGGCAGGCAACGCGAGGCTGAAATGTGGAGGGAGAGGGTGGGGATCCAGGGGAGGGAACTGGGGTACCACTGGTCTCAAACAGGGAGTATGGGGTGGGGTGGGGGGCATGCCCTGAAATCAGGTGTGGGCTGTTTCAGGTAGGCCTGGTGGGAAAGGAGTGGAATTTAAGGTAGGCTCTCCCTGACGTTTTGATTTCTTCCTCCAAGCAGGGGAGAGGGGTGCCGTGGAGAGGGCTGATAAGAAATGACTGTTTGGGGGGGGGGGGGGGGGGGGGGGGGGTGGAGTCACGTGCACCCATCCCCACTGCCACAAACCCTCCATCCTGCTTCTGTGGCCTGGCATTCTTTCACTGGTCTGGTCCCGTCTGTCTGGGTCTTCACATCATGTGGCCTTGGATGGATTTGGGTCCCCTCGGTCTTGTTGAGACCCCAACATTTGACATAGGGAGTTTAGTTTCTGCCTTGGAGGGGCTGCTTTCCCCAGGCCACTTGTGGCAGTGACTGTTTCCAGGCTTCGCAGGCTTGGTGCACAGGGAATGCACACACATCAGATGTACGGATTATGATTTCTAAGCACTGGAGTGTCCTGGGCCCCTACCCCCTCCTGCCCATACGTGACCCTGGGTGGGTCCCGGAGAACTTGTTATATTTGATCATGAAGGTTTTCACATGGGCTTGTCCATGAGCTGTGGGCAGATGGAGGGGCACTGGGGGAGCCCAATACTAAAAAGATCAGGAAGGACGAGGCCATGGGAGAGGGGAGTGGGGGTATCAGAGGAGAGAGGCCAAGACAAGTGATGGGAGGCGAGAAAGGACAACACTTAGGAACTTGGCTGGAAGGGAGGGACTGGGTTATAAAGGGAATCCAGATTTGTAGATGGGGTTGCCAAATGGAGTGAGCAATCTCTGGGGAGGCAGAAGGGTGGGTACCAAGGTGTGGAGTGCAGATAAGAGTGGCTGCAGCTGTGGACGTGGAGGGGCATGTGGAAAAAGCAGATCTGGGTTGTGTCTAGCTGCAGAGTGGAGCTGAGGGGGCAGAGGCAGCCGGGAAGAGCCACCAGACCCCCACCCCACATCAGGGGCTGCATCCCGTGGAGGGGGCACTCTGCCTGGGGACAGTCACACCTCTGCCCTCAAGGATGGTGAGTCTTACACCCCTCCTGGTTAGGTGGTGATGGGGGTTATGGGGGACCCAGGCCCTCCTCTCTTTGTTCTCCCCCCAGCAGAGGGAACTGCACTGGGGATATCCCAGGTTGACCCTTGAGGTCTGCCTCTTTATCCACCACAATGCCCCTGTCCTCAGGTGAGAAACATGGGGTGGCACCTGGGGTCTATACCCAAGCTCAGGAGCCCTGTTAGTGTGAAGTTTCATGCTTTGTTGCCTTTAGTAAAATGTACTGACTGGCAGGGTGGACAGCAGGCCAGGAACCCAGGAGGTCCCAGCTCCCTTCCCCTGGCTCTGCCGGGACCCCTGTTCCACAGTGAGGGCAGGCAGTGACCTCCTGGGCGCCATTGCTCATCTTGGGGTGTCTTGTGCGAGCACGTGTTCCCCAGGCAGACAAGGCAGCAGACCCTGGGGCTCACCAGGAGGATGGAGGAGCCCATCTGGGGAGGGAAGTGGAGTGCCCTTAGGGCCCTGCTGGGCAGCCTCCCACTGGGCTTCCGGAAGGGAACCGGCATTTGTTGGGGACCCACTGTGTGCCAAGGTCTGCAGGGCGCCCGGTTCTGCAGCACTTCACCTGGTTCTCAGGTAGCCTTTGGGCCTCTGAGGAAACCCAGGCAGGGTGTGTTTATATGTGTGTGTGTGTGGCTGTCTGCTTGCCACACACAACAGGGTTCAAAAGTGTTAAGATGCACATTCCTGTGGGGGCCCCTTCCGGCCCCGCGTGATGGGGTCTGGGTCCCCCCATCCCAGCCCCACAGAATCCGGTGAACAAAGGGCAACTTCGGTGCATCGCCCCGCGCCCCCGCGCCTGCCCGCGTTGCCGGAAACAGGTTAGGAGTTTTCAAGCAGGTACAGGAGTGGGCCTGGCCCGGAGGCAGGGAAGGGCGCCCGCTTCCCCTCCCTGCCCTCCCTGCCCTCTCTCCCCTTCCCCTTTCCGTCCTGGGCGGGGGTTCCGGGCCCCGGCCGGGGCGGGGCGAGGCGAGGAAGCGGGTTGGCTGCCCGGGTTGCCGGAGGCTGCGGCAGCCCCAGCGACCCTGGGTTCTGCGTCCGCCCCGCCCCGCCATGGCTGCGCCGGCCCCCGCGCTGCGGATCCTGTTGCTGCTGCTGCTGCTGCCGCCGCCTCCAGGTGTGAGCCTCGGGGGGTGGGGAGGGGAGGCACGTCCACGTCCCAGCCGTCCCTGGAACAAGCTCGGGCAGCGCCAGCCCCACAGTGCCCCCCACCGAACCCTAATAACCCCAAGGCGGTCAGCGAACCCCCACATCTGACCTGTCTTCTATCCCAGCACCCCGTTGTGTCTGAACTGATACTGCCCAGAGCTGGGCAGCTGCCACCTTTCTTCTGTCCTGGGATTGGGGGTGGGGGTGGGGGGCTGCCCTCGCTCTGATTTTCCTGGGGATTGGGGCCCCCAGCTTCTGGGGGCCCCGCTGGTAGGAGACCCTTCCTGGGCTCAGCTGTGGGCAGTGGCCTGGCCCCCCCACCAGAGGTCTTCCCTCGCAGCCTCTGTTTACTGGCTGGGAGTTCCCCCTCCCTCCAGGCCCTTGAGTTCATGGAGACACCGGGTTGGAGGAGACGCCACTGTGTGGGTTGACTGTAGACAGATGATTCACGGCCTGGGGAGGGCAGGCTGGGGGCCTTTTAGGGGTGGGAATTGGAATAGCCCACTGCCCCAGCCTTGGGAAGCCAAAGCCCCCTCTGGGATGGGTGGCCTACTGGAGGGGAAGGGCTTTATTCCTAGGTGTTGGGGGAGTGAGAAGGGAGCATCTGGAGGGTCTGGGGGTGGGGGCTTGAGAAGGGGGAGCCCTGGACCCAGAATCAGCCAACCCCTGCCTGGAGTGAGCCTGTAGGAGGTCTGGAGAGGCTCATCCAGAGTATCTGGGAGTCAGAGCATTTGTACCATGGACTCTTGGCTCCAATGCTCACTGGTGTGTGTTTTCAGCTCCAGCCCAGAGGCTCTGACTGGGCCGTGCTCCTCCTGTAAAGACCCTGCCAGGTGGTATGGAGCATACTGACAATACCTGTTGGCAGTAGCCAGCTTGCTGGGCTGAGCCTGTAGGTGGTCCGAACCCCTGCCCCACAGCTTTGCCCAGAGCAGGGATCTGGCTTGAGCTGCCAAGAATAAATCAAAACCCCACCATACCTCCAGTTATCCCTTCTCAAGGGGTCACTCCATGCTTCCATCTTTTGGCTTCATTCCACCGATAGCCCGTGGGTGCATGATAAGACTGACCAGGCTGGGTCTCCGGACACCGTACGCTGCCTGGGGGCCTGGCCAAACTGGGTCTCCAGCAGCTGTGTGTCGTGTCAGGGCTGTTTCTGGGCCCATGCACCCACACCTCATCAGACCTGTCCCCAGCGTGCTGTAGGCATCTGTGCTTTTCTGGACTGGGTGTTCCATGTGGGGTCTGCCCAAAGAGGCCTGGGGACCATCCCTTCCTGTTTGTGGGCACTAGATCTCTATGAATGTAGCCTGAGGAGGCATGGGAACGTTTGGATGTAGCATCTTCCTGTGAGATTTGCTAACCTTGTGGTTACCCAAAGCTCTAGGTCATTTTCCATACTTGCCAGGCAGGTTCCCCCAGCATGACCTTGTGTGCTGGGGTCTGTCCCTCACTTCAAGCCTGGGAGGGTCCCTAGATTCCCACTCTGGCTGTGAGCCTTGTGATGGCTCCAGGGTTTGTGCTCCTTCTGGGGCTTGAGGTGGTGCCGTTACCTTGGAGCCCTGGCCACTGAGGACATAAACATCTCCTGGGCACCTACTCTAGACTTGGCCCAGAGCTCAGTGCTTTATGGACACTTATGAGTTCTATGGAATGGCCTTGGGTGTGTTGGTGGGTGTAGCTGGGGCTGATGGTAAATGGGTCAGGAGACAGGCTGCAGGGGGTGGGGTGGGATGGGGGAGGGATGGGGTGAGGTGGCCCCTGAAGTTAGTGTCCAGCAGGGGCTGAAGACACTGTGGCTGGATGATGGGACAGGGCAGGGGGTTAAGAACCGATGGTCCAGTGTCCGCCCCCAGCAGGTGATCAGGGGTATTACTGTTCAGCTCTGTGACTGCTGGGCTTGGGCGGCTTCTGGAAGAGGTGATCTTTGAGGAAGACCTTGAAGGATGAGTCTATTTGAAGGTGGGGGGTTGGGAAACAAACAAGAATATGGGCAGAGTTTACTAGGGGCTGGAAACTTGGTATGACCCTCAAGGCCCTCTGCAGCCTACATCCTCTTTCCTGGACTCTGGGCTTGATCTTGAGGCAGGAACCAGGGAAGATCTGAGAGTGGGAGTGGCCCAATCAGACTCACATTTAGAAAGGTCCCTTTCCCATCAGAAGGCAAGGAGGCACGTTGGGAAGGGAGGAAGCCCAGTTAGGGGTCCTTGGCTGCGTCTCAGGGGAAACGACAGACTTAGCAGGGCAGTGGCCAGAGGTTGGTGCGGCAGCTGGGAGATGGCCCAGCATGCTTGTGCCTCCCAGCTCTGCTGGGAGGTGCCGGGCTAGTTGGGGCATGGCTGAGGCAGCAGGTGAACGGCTGTTTCTTTGTTCCAGCCCATGGCGAGTTGTGTATGCCTTCCCGTGAAAACAGCCTTTTTCCTGAGGCCTGTCCTGAGTTTTGCTGTGGTACCTGTGATGACCAGTATTGCTGCTCTGATGTGTTGAAGAAATTTGAGTGGAATGTTGAAAACTGTGTGTTGCCTGGAGCCAGGTGGGTACACCAGTGGGTCACAGAGTGGGTAACCTGTTCCTGTTTCATGGCAGGAGACAGCATGGAAGATCAATAGCCCTACCCTTCTGGACTTTCAGTCCTCTCAAGATGGTGGCCGGGAGCATTGGCTCAGGAGGGACTGGGGAGCCCTCCTGTTCTGGGCTGGATTCCCCAGACCCTGCTCAAGTAGTCTCTTGCCCCTGTCTTCTCCACCCCTGGGGCTCCGGCTCCCTTAGCCCTGGGCCTGGGCAGCTTTCTCAGGTGTCAGTGGCCTCAGCTGGTCTTGGATGTGACTTTTACCAGCATGTCCTCAGGGTGGGCACCTTGACGTGAGTGTATTTTATGGTGCAGGCATGCACCTTGGGGCATGTTTGTGATTTGTGCACATACCATTTTGTGGGCCTTGGAGGGCACAGTGCCTAGGTGTGTGCCCCAGTGTGAGCTGTGCCTGTCTCCCCTTGGCACGGCCCATGGATTTGCACTGTGGCTTGGATGTGGACTTGTTTCATTTGGCTGAAACCAAGGTCCCAGGCCCCTGCACATGTCTCCCCTTGCCATGTTCTGCATTTCTTTTGTGTTTGATCTCAGGTATAGAGGGCCGAGGTAGTCATAGTTTGCATCATTGGTCCAGGCAAGGCACCCTTCTCCCTGCCCCATCTTATGTATTTATTTTCATCTCCTGTGTCCACTCCCATTTCCTTCTCACTCCATAGGTAACCAGTCTGCTGTGTTTAAGGTGTATACTTTTGATTTTGTGTTCTTGCAAAGTCTATATTGTTTTGTGGACACATTTTAGGGTGTAATGAACCCCCTTAAATTTTGCATTCAGTGCAGTGTTTTTATAAGACAATCACATTGCTGTGTGTAGAGCCGGCCCTTGCCCACTACTGCTGCATCATTTTTCAGGATGTGGTCCAGAATGTTGCCACCACAGATAACTGCGGTGGGCATCCTTGTATACTTCCTTCTACCTCCTTTTATGGAGCCATGTGAGAATTTCTTGGAAGTATACATGTGAGTAGAACTGCCAGGTAATAGAGATGCAAAGTTCTTTTGGAAATGGTTGCATGAGTCTACACACCTGCCAGCCATGCCTGAGATTCCTGATGGATCGTAGTCCATTTTTTACTTTCAACTTTTGGTATCCTTATATTTTAGATGTGTCAGTTTTTTGTTTTGTTTTGTTTTGTTTTAAAAATGCATTCCGGTGATTTTTAAAAAAAATCAGTAGCATTTATTCCATTTATATTTAATGTAATTACTGATATTCTGGGATTATATTTGCCATCTAATATTGTGCTATTTGTCTCTCTTCTGTATTTCTTTTTAATTTCTTATGTTGTTTTGATTTATTTTGATTTCCGTTCTTTATTCTACTGTGTACTTCTTCTTTTCTAATCTATATGCCTTTAATTTCTTTTTCTTGCCTCTTTGTACTGGCTAGATCCTCCAGTACAGTGTGGAATAGAAGTGGTGAGAGTGGCCATCCCTGTCTTTTTCCCAGTTTTAGGAGAAAGCATTCAGTCCTTCATCACTAAGTATGATGCTAGCCGTAGGTTTTTCATAGATGCCCTTGATCAGGTTGAGGAAGTTCCCTTCTATTCCTAGTTGGCTTGGAGTTTTTAATCATGAAGGGGTGTTGCATTTTGTCAAATGCTTTTCTGCATCTATAGAGATGATCATATGATTTTTCTATTTTTACTGCTAATATGATGAATTTGTTTTATTTCATTCTTAAAGAATATTTTGTCTGAGCTGAGGACTTAGGTTGGTGGTTATTTTCTCATAGCATAGTGAAGGTTCCATTCCAGTGTCTTCTGGCTGCCATTATTTCTGTTGAGAAGTCAGTTGTCAAATCATCTCTCATTTAAAAGTTTTTTCTTTGAGTGAGTGCTTTTAAAGATTTTTCTTGTCTTTGTTGGTTCTGCAGTTATACTCTCCTGTATCTAGGTATGCATTTCTGTTTTATTTATGCAGCTATGGATTTGTTGAGCTTCTTGAATCTGTGGTTTAGTGTCATCAGTTCCAGAAAATTCTCAGGCATTGCCTTTTTTTTTTTTTTTATTAAATTCATTTTTATTGAAATACATTCACACAACATACAATCATCCATGGTATACAATCCACTGTTCACAGTATGATAACATAGTTATGCGTTCATCACCACAATCTATCTCTGAACATTTTCCTTACATCAGAAAGAACTAGAACAAGAATAAAAAATAAAAGTGGAAAAAGAACACCCAAATCATCCCCCCATCCCACCCCATTGGTCCTTTAGTTTTTATCCCCATTTTTCTACTCATCCGTACACTAGATAAAGGGGGTGTGATCCACAAGGTCTTCACAATCACACTGTCACCCCTTGTAATCTACATTATTCTATAATTGTCTTCAGGAGTCCAGACTGCTGGGTTGGAGTTTGGTAGTTTCAGGTATTTACTTCTAGCTATTCCAGTACATTAAAGCCTAAGAGGTGTTATCTATATAGTGCATAAGAATGTCCACCAGAGTGACCTCTCGACTCCATTTGAAATCTCTCAGCCACTGAAACTATTTCGTCTCATTTTGCATCCCCCTTTTGGTCAAGAAGACACTCTCAGTCCCACGATGCCGGGTCCACATTCATCCCCGGGAGTCATACTCTGCATTGCCAGGGAGATTTACACCCCTGGGAGTCGGGTCACCACGTAGTGGTGGGAGGGGCAGCAAGTTCACCTGTCGAGATGGCTCAGTCTAGAGAGAGAGAGGGCCACATCTGAGCAACAAAGAGGTACTCAGGGGGAGACACTTAGGCACCATTATATGCAAGTTTAGACTCTCCTTTGTGGTAATGAGCTTCATAAGGGCAAGTCCCATGCTCGAGGGCTCAGCACATCAAACCTCCAGTCCCAATGTTTGTGACAACATCAACACCAGTCCAGGTGAGGATGTCCAACACATCCGCACCTTCCCCCAGATCCTTGGGGCTGGGGAGGGGGAGGCTGTAAATATATTTTTTATTATCTGCCCAAATTACTCTGGGATGTGTCACTATTTCACTCCAGCCCATACTAACCTACCGTATCTCACTTCCTATTCAAAGTTCCATGCAATTGTGGTGTTTGAACAAATCGACTGTAGAGTTGTACCATTTAGAAAATTTAGATCCTATACCAAATAGATATCTATTCCCTTGGTCTCATATGGAAGTTGAAGTTTTAAAACACAATCAGTTTCAACCTTTATCCTTTGGCCTGGCTTGCCCTGGTCTTAACCAGACCTGCTTCATTCATATCACTAATTAAAGTCTGGGCTCTTTTTCAGCTTTTTTTTTTTTTTTTTGACAGTGGCTGTATGCACTAATACTGACATTCATATCTGCCGAGCTCTAGCTCTGAGTTTCAGGTGTCTCAGAGATATGCATTGTTCCAGAGACCAATCAGGTTATACGCTAGGGGATCAGCATCTCAAAGTTTAGAGATAGGCATTACAATTCGGGGATAAAGTTAACTTACAATCTAGGGACTATTACAATTATTATGTCCACGTTAGGCTATGTTCTAAGATTCAATTCTGAGTTTACACATTGTATTTAGTTCATATTGGTGAGGCATCATCCCTCTCACCATGTTTTCTCCAACACTTTTACTCCTATATATATATTTTCCTACAATTTTATAGAGTTATATTCACATACCATACATTTATCCACAGTGTACAATTAAGTTGTACATTTATCCCCACAATCAGCACTTCAGCATACTGATTACTACAAGAAAAATTGTTTTTTTTTTAGCAATAAGAAAAAAATGATAAAAAGAAAAATAACATGTCATACAATACAATATACTAGTAAGGACAGCAAATAACACCACTACCAAGAATCCCATATTCCTCCCCTATATCCCCCTCTCATATACATTTAGCATTGGCATATAGGCATTGCCTTTTTAAATATTGCCTCTTCCTTATTCTAATTCTTCGTTCCTACTGGGATTCTGATTAGAGATGTATCACATCTTCTCATTCCAATGCCTATGTCTCCTAGCCTCTTCATATTTTCATCTCTGTGCTGCAACTCTCAGTTCACCTAATTCATTCTTCACCTGTGTCTAATCTACTGTATCTACTGTTAAACCCACCCACTGAAGTTTGTTTTTATACTGTAACATTGTGAAATACAACTCACATCCAGAAAAGTACACAAAATAAATGTACGACTCAGTGATTTATCTCAAAGCAAATATATGCATAACTACCATCCAGGTTGAGACATGGACCATTACCAGCACCTCAGAAGCCCTTTTGAACCCACTCTTGAATCACTGTCCCTCCTCCCACTCCCCAAAACGTAACTGTTAGTCTGAATTTCTAAATTTTGTACAACCTTACTTATCTTTAGACTTGCAGTACTCAAGCATGCATACCTAAACCCCAAATTTAGTTTTGCCTTTTTGGGGCATCTTAAAAGAAAAACTTGTTAAGTCGATGTTTAGCATACAGACATAGAAGTACACAAATCTTAAATGTACGGTTCAGTCACAGAGTAAACACACCACCACATAATCATCATCCATCCAGGTCAAGCACCCCAGAAGCCCATTTTGTGTCTGGCTTCTTTTACTCAACATTGATGAGACTCGTCTAGATTGTGTGTAACAGTTGTTTGTTCATTTCCCTTTCGGTGTATCCATTCCAATGTTGATGAACATCTGAATTCTTTCCCTTGTTTGGTTATTACAAATAATGCTTCTGTGAACATTCTTGTAAATGTCTTTTGGTGCACATGTGTTTGCATTTCTCTTAAGTATATAACTAATAGTGGAAGTAGGGAGCAAGCTTCATTTTTTAATATGGATATCCAATTGACCCAGCAACGTTTTTCAAGAAAACTGTCCCTTTTCCATTACTCTGCAGTGCCAACTTTGTTATAAATTAAATATCCGTCTGCATGGATGTGTCTCTAACTTCTCTATCCTGTTGCCTTGGTCTGTTTGTCTATCCTTGTGCTAATACTAGACTCTTAATTACTATAGCTTTATAATAAGGATTGATAGTCTTATTAAATATTTTGTTGGCTATTTTTGGCTTTTTATATTCCATATGAATTTTAGAATCAACTTGTCAATAAAAATCAGCTTTGGATCTATGGATAATTTTCATTAAAATTAAAATTTTGCTATTTGAATCTTATAATTCACGAACATGATATATTTGCACATGAATTTAGTTTTTTTTTTTCCATTTTCTCTTAATTATGTGTTATAGTTTTCTGTCTTAAAGCCTTGAACATCTTTCATTATATTTTTTTCCCAGGTGTTTGATTTTTTTTTTGGATGGTACTGTAAATGGTATAGTTTTAAATGTTCATTTTAAATTGTTTATTGATATATGGAAATACAATTAATTTTTATAAAATGACTTTGTATCCAGGGAACTTACTAAATTTAGTTACTTATTTGAATGATTTAATTGTAGATTCTTTAGGATTTTTTACATACACATCACATCAGCTGCAAATAATGACAGCTTTATTTCCTCCATTCTAATTCTTATGCTTTTTATTAATTTTTCTTGTCTTATTGCACTGGCTAGGATCTCAAGTATAATTTTGATTAGAAGCAGTGATGCACAGCATTCATTTGTTGGCCTCAGAGTGAAGGCTTTCATCATTTCACCACTAAAAAATAATGTTTGCTGTAATGTTTTACATAGACCCTTTTATGAAAGTTTTTGCTATTCTGAATAGAACCTTTCTTTCACAAGTTTTTGTGATTTATAATGGGTTTGATTTGCAATTCCCTAATCACTAGTGATGTTGAGCATCATCTTTTCATGTGTTTCTTGGTCATTTGTGTATTTTCTTTAAGGAGATGTCTATTCAAGTCCTTTGTCCATTTTTAAATTGGGTTGTTTGGCTTTTTGTTGTTCAGTTGTAGGAGTTTTTTTAATGTATACTGGACATTAAGTCCTTATTGGATATATGACTTGCAAATATTTTCTCTCATTCTGTAGGTTATTTTTTCAGTTTCTTGATATGTCTCATCTGTTTTTAAACTAAACTATTTTCTGATACATGCTATTAAAGATAAAGTTTCTGCTAAGAACTATTTTGGCTGTGTTTTACAAATTTTGACCATCATCATTCAGTTCTACATATTTCTTAATTTCCTTTATGATTTCTTATCTAACCCCCAGGTTTTTTGCTTTTTTTTTTTTTTTGTACTGTGTTTCCCTAGGCATTTTTAGTACTTGTTTTTTTTTGTTGTTTTATAACTTTGTGGTGTTGCAGTCTGAGAAGCTGGTCTGTGTGATACCCATCTTCAGGAGTCATTGAGGTTACCTCTGCAACCCGATTTGTGGTCTGCTTTTGTGCATGTTCCTGGTGTGCTAGGTGGGGTGTGCATGTGTTAATCATGAGGCTTCCTCTTTGCAGTGTGGCCGATGCCATAGAGTCACTGAGAGAGCTGACCTCGGCGCAGGGATCTCACTCCTTCCTGGACAGTGACCCCATGTCAGGGTAAATAAAGCCGGCAGGCTGGGTGCATCTTCCTGGCAGAGGTGACAAGGGGACTCGGGTGGGTTGGGGTAAGGGCTCTGGGGACTGGGAGGGCCCGGAATCATTGGGGTGGGGCCCTGGAGGAGCTGTCACCATGCCCAACCACCAGCACCCTTGATCCTTACATTGGAAAACTGTGTCTTTGTGCTGGTGTGGTGATGATACAGATGCCTGTGGTTGGGGGTTGATAATTAAGGGTCGAATATGGGGGTCCACACTGATCTACATGATGGGATGGGCAGTAGGTGACTGATGGGTAAAGGTGATAGGGGAGAGAGTGACGTGATAGGGCCACAGTGTGGAGGGAGGGTGATGGTGATAGAGTCATGGCAGCAGAGATGAGGTGATGGTAGATGGTGGTGGGTATATGGTGATGGGGGGCAGTGGTGGTGATAGTGATGGGGCTGTGATGGCAGGAGTATGATGATGATAGTGGTGGGTAGATGATGATGGAGCAGCATGGTGGAGTTGAGGCAGTGGGAGTGACGGTGGTGATGGGGCATAGTGGCAAGGTGAAGATGCTGGGGCAACTGATGATACCATGGTTCCCATGTCAAGGTTCAAGGTTGTGGTTACTGTGTTGGGGCCTTCATATCAGGGGGCCAGGAAACAACCCAGCCCCCCAATCTCCCATCCTTTTGGCCTTGCTTTGTTGCCACTCTGAAAGGTGCAGCCACATGCGTTTTCCTGGCTCCACGTGCCCTCCAACCCCTGCCCTGGTGGATCTAGAAGCCCCTCTTGGGAGAAGGCCCACCCACCCCTGGTTGCCTGTTGGAGGAAGAGGCTTTGGGCTCCAGGCCTGTTTAAGGGCTTGGGTTCTTGTCCTGCCCTATGTGTCTGTCAGCCACAAATCAGGGCTGTGCCCCCTCCTCAGCACCCCAAAGCTGGGCCCACCTCTGCTCTGAAGTTGATCCTGCTCTCTGGAGCAGGGAGACCCTGATGCACACCTCCCACCACATCCGGAGAACATCCTTCCTCACTGAGGCCCCAAAAACGTGGGCTTGCAGACCCCACCAGAAATTCTGACTCCCAGGCAGGGTTGGGGCATCTGCAGCTCAGAGGCAGCTCCCAAGCGGACTTCATCCCGAGGCAGAGGCCACCACGGAGGGCTCTGGGCAGTGCTGGGGTCTGAATGGTGCTTTGAGAAGAAGCCCACTCTGTCTGCCTTGTGGAGGGTCGAGAGAGCAAGCCAGGAGGGCATGTGGGGTGTAGCAGGGTGGGAGGCAGTGCTGTTTCCGGGTCAGAGGTGTTGGAGGCCAGAGGAAGGCCGGGTGAGGCTGGTGACCCACACCGAGCAGCTGCTGGCAAAAAGGGGCTGGGGGATGCCCTGGTCTCTGCTCCAGCGACGCGATGGGGCGGGAGGTCAGCCCTGCGCCTGGAGGCAGGACGGGGAGCAGGTTTTGGGTGCAGAGCTCTGGTTTGGGGGTGCTGAGTATGTCGGGGGCTGCATCTGAGGATCAGCAGCATTTGAGGAGCAGCTGCAGGAGGTGAGAGGTGAGTTCTGAGGGGTGGGAGGGGCCAGGAAGGAGGCCTTGGCCGAGCCTCCCAGTCAGAAGTGGATCAGGGGAGCATAGACAACTCTGGCTGTGAGTGGTCAGGAGTGAGAGAGGAGTTACTGGAGGAGCCAGTATGAACAAAGGAGTCCCCGACCCCCCCACTCCCCCAGCCCCTGAGTAGTGGAGACTTGAGCTGGGAAAGTGGCACGAGGGAACAATGCAGAAGGAGGGCCCCTAGGGATAGAGGAGGAGGAGTGGCTTCCCTGGGCTTTGGCAGCAGGAGGAGACTGGGGCCCAGCTCGGAGTGCCCTCCATCCCCGCGGTACACACGGGACCGGATCTGCAAGGCCCTGCCTGTGTCCTGCCCCCGCCCGCCTCCTTCGGCCCGTCACTGGGAAGTGCAGCCACTGAGAGTCCTGCTGCGGCCCCATCCTCCTCACCCCCATCCCCACCCGGCCGCTCCTCTTCTTTGTTCTTACAGGTCCTGGCCTGTAAAGGTTTAGAGGCACGAGAAGCAGGTGCTGGGAGGGTAGAGGGATGGGTCAGCAATGACTCCTCCTAGGAACGCCCTCAAGGGGCCACCTGTCCGTGGCCTTGGGTGATTGAGAGATTCCCCACAGAGGATAGACCCTGCACCAGCTCTGCCCCCATCCCCCACCCCCTTCTTTCCTACTCCTTGGGCTCTTGCCTCGGATCTCCCTCTGGGTGACTCCTCAGGTTCTCCAAGAACAGGTACTGGGGTTAGAGCACAGGGCTCCAGACGAGCACACCCTGCCCAGCCCTGAGACACCGTCACAGCCTGGATGGGTTGTGTCCCCCCTCGACGTGGCCACTGTGGCCACAACCACTGTGCCCCTCCAGAGTGTGGGTGTGGTTGGTACCCGAGGGCTCTGTGTTGGCCGGGGTCTTGTCCCCCTGCCCAGGCTCTGGCAGGTGAACCCCACGGTAGCCTCATGGCCATTCGCATCTTATTTCTGCCCCGAGGGCTTCCTTGGTTCCCCTATTGTGGTTCTTCTGGATCCAAATTTCATTGTCCTCTCCTAGCTTCTTGCCATTCAAGGGGCTGTCAGGTGTTTTAAAGCACCAGAATGGTACAACCTCTGACCTCAGGCCCCCTGGCAGGCCACTACTGTCCCCTCTGTGACAATGCAGGGGAAAGGCCTGGAGAGCCATTGGGGGAGGCGTGGGCACAGCGAGCCCTCAGTCGTCCTTTCTGCAGTCCTCAGATCAGCATGTACGGTGTGCACGGCCCACTCTGGTGCTTTTCCCGGACAGTGTGCTGTGTTCCGGTTCCATGGGCAGCCCTTTCACAATCTGAACATTGTGAGCCTTGGCCTCCTGGAAGCTGCCCAGTTCTCCCCAAGCCGTGCAGTCCTGCCGCCAATCCTGGCTGGGCTGTTGCACCTCAGGGCTTCTGTCCCCTCCCTCCTGGCCTGACCCTGTCTACTGAGCTTGGCCTTTGGACTCGGTGGCCTGGGAGGACCCCCAGCTTTGGGAAGCCCCATTCCTTCCTCAGTGCTGGGCTCTCATGGAGGTGTGGCTGCATCTGCACCGAGGCCTGGTGTGGCCAAGTGGCCTGCCTGCCACGCTCCGAGACCATCTCTCAAATGTGCTTCCTCAGAGCATCAGGCCTGGCTGTGCTGCTGCATGCTGCCCAGAACCTGAGTGGAGGTATTTGTTCATTTATCAGATGTTTGTGAGAGCCTACTGTATGCCAGGTGCTGGATACAGTGAATGACCCAAGTAGATACAGACTATGCCCCTGTGAAATCCACAGGCTGCAGGGGAGATGCACATTAATCAAATGTACACGCAGAGGAGTATTTGTTTGTAAACTGAGGTAGAAAGGAGTTTGATTCTGTAAGAGTGTTACCATGGAGGCTAACCTCACCTGGGTCATCAGGGACGGCGTCTCCAAGTGAGTAATGCTTTGAGCTGCAGTCTGCGTGGCTGGGAGGGAGAAGGCCGATCAGGCAGGAGGAGCTGCATGTGCAGAGGCCCCAGGGCAGGACAGAGCTTGGTGCTTTCAGAAGCTGGAGGCAGGTAATGTGTCTGGATTGTAGGGAGAGTGGGAGGCCCAGACCACACAGGGCCTTGTGGGTCTGGCAAGGAATTTTATCTTATTTATTATTAAGTTAAAGATTAAAGTTTGCTTTATTGTACGTGTTACTGTCTGGTGAGGCAAGTCCCAGATTCTTCTTTTTTTCTTTTATTGTCAACTATAATAAATATACAGAAAAGTACAGGTACACATGCATACACACATCCATTAACAAGTAATTATAAAGCAAATTCCTGTGTAATCCCAAGAACAGCAGGAGCCATGGAAGGTTTTTGAGCAGAGGAGTGGCGTGTACAAATCCGGCAGGGCAGCCAGGGGGACTTCAGGAGGTGGCTGCCTCATCCTGGCAAGGCAGGTTCGTGGCGTGGAGAGTGCTCTAGTGGGAGAGGAGTTGCAGAGGGGCTGGGCTGGACGGGGCTCCTGTTATCAGCCGGGGCCCCAGGATCCCAGAGGCCTGGATCCATGAAGGTGGTTATCAAGGGGGACCACTGGAACAGGACTGGCCAGCTGAGCAGGGTGTGGTTCAGGCATGTTGAGGCTGGGGTGACTCTCAGACCCTCTAGTGGCGATGTCCTGGTCAGTGGGCTGGACATATTGCAGCTCAGAGGCCAGGCCTGGGCAGATGAGGCTAGGGGAGGCAGCTGTGGGAAGCAGAGCATCTCAGCCTCCCCTCCTGCCTCCCTCCTGGCTGTTGGTGCATCCTGTGTCTTTAAGAGGGTGACTTCCTGGGCCATGTGCGCCTGTCCTTCCTGCCGCTGACGTCAGAGATCAGGGGGAGGACTGAGGAGGTTTGCTTTCCTTTTCCCTGAAAGGGGAGGTGATTGGAACCGTGTGCCCCCTGATGGGAAGAGAGGAAGTCTGGGGGTGCAGGAGGCCCCTAGGTGAAGGTGGAGGCTAACATGGGGTGAGCTTGGGTACCATACTGTGTGTGTGTGTGTGTGTGTGTGTTTGTGAGAGAGAGAGAGGGAGGGAGATTGACGATGGCCCGGCAGTGGCCCCAGCCGCCAGTCTCACGTGTCTGTGATATTGTGTGTGTGTGTGTGTGTGTGTGTGTGTGTGTGTGTGTGTGTGTGTCTCTGTCTGTGTCTGTGTCTGTGTCTGTTCCCAGAGCCAGAGGAGGGGCAGCCTCTGGTTGGACAGGAAGGGCACCTCCTGACTCTGAAAGTCCTGTTTTGCAAATGAATGGTTGGGTATTTTGGGGTCTGGAGAGTGAAGCCTGTGTCCCTAGGTCTGTCCTGAGGCTGTGCGTGCTGGGCCCTGCCGAGGTTGTGCTCTGTCTTGGGGCTGGTGAGGCGGAAGCCCCTTGCTCTAGGATGGGGCAGAGCACTGCCCCCACACCCCCAGGCTTCCGGGCTGGTGGATGTCCTGCAGTTACAAAACTTCTTCAATTTTTGCATCAGTTACCACTTTTGCATCTGTTTTATTAGAATAAAGCTTGTCCTCACATTGGGAACCTGAGACGATAGTTAGGGGCTCTCTGCTTTTGAAAGTCAGTTTTGGCCAAGGCCAGCTGGGGGCCTGATTTCTCAAAGGGCAGGCCCTCCACTCATCGCAGTCCTTGCTGGGGGGCCTGGGTCAGGAAAAGAGGCCCTTCTCCCAGAAAGCACCCACCTCTAGCCCGTCCAGAGCCCGTCCAGAGCATACCTCTGCCTCCCAATTCTCACCTGTAGTCATGCTGGTCAGACTGGGCAGCCCAGGGATGTGTGTGGATTTCTGGCACATGGCTTAGCCCACAGCAGGCTTGCTGTGACTGGCCACTGGCATCTGCCTGGGGCTGGAGCTGGGGCAGAGCTCACAGCCACTTCTCCTGTGGCCACATGGGCCTTGCTTTCCTGGAACTTCTCTTCCTACACCGGGCTGGGGGCTCCTGCCCACTGTGAGTTTTGGCTCGAATCACACACTGCCTGGCTTGGGGCGCAAGTTCAATGAACAACCACTGATTAGTTGATGTGTGTAATGGGGGGGGGCGGTGCTTGAAAAAACCCCCTCCTGTGCTCCTTAGGGGGTAGGGTTCAGACCCTGGGCAAGTTGCCTTACATACACAAACAACCCTATTTTACACATGGGGAAACTGAGGCTGAAACAGGTTCAAGCTACACACCAGGAAGCTGCTGTATCTGTATCACCCGAGGTCTGTTCTGGCAAGAGGGGTGCCCCTGGGAATGGGTAAGGTGTGGATTGCTAGTCCTGGGAATGGGTGAGAGGCCCCTGGTCATGACTGGCTCCCTGGCAGGTTCGGGGCGACCGTGGCCATCGGCTTGACCATCTTTGTGCTCTCTGTTGTCACCATCATCATCTGCTTCACTTGCTCCTGCTGCTGTTTGTACAAGATGTGCCGCCGACCCCGTCGTAAGCATGCCCACTCCCATCCTGCCTGCTGGGATCTCCTGTGCGGGGGTTTGGACCCCTGGGTGGGCAGGGGTAGTTAACCAGGGTTCTTCTGCTTTGGCTGAGTTGAAGGGTGGGGTGGCAAGCCTGGCCCCCAGGACCTGGGGATATGGAGGGTCCTGACCAGGGTTCTCTTTGCAGCGGTCGTGACCACCACCACATCCACCACTGTGGTGCACAGCCCATACCCACAGGCTCCAAGTATGCCACCCAGCTACCCTGGACCGACGTACCAGGGCTACCACCCCATGCCCCCCCAGCCAGGGATGCCGGTAGCACCCTACCCAACGCAGTACCCACCGCCCTACCCGACCCAGCCCTTGGGCCCGCCTGCCTACCAGGAGACTTTGTCTGGTGAGTTCCATGGCTGACTCTGTGACCCCCTTGGACCCCTGAAGCCAGTGCTCCCACCCTAGACCCTCATAGGGCATCCATCCCAGACTGCATGGCTAAATAGGCCATCTCCCCTTTCCTGCCAGCCTACCCACTTATAGCCCATGGTGCTCAGAGCCAACCAGTGTCCTCTTTATTTTCAGGAGATGCAGCCATGCTCTACCCTGCCAGCCAGCCTCCTTACAACCCGGCCTACATGGATCCCCCAAAGGCAGCCCCCTGAGCAGTCTGGCTGCCACTGTGATTGTGTTATGTGTGAGTGCATGGTGGGCACAGTTCTTTCCTGCCCCGTGCGCGGTGTGTATATGTGTGTTCTGTCTCTACACATGGCTTCCTTTGATGCTGTTGAGGTCAAGAACAATCCTTGCCAGAGTGGGCTGGGACTAAACTTTTTGCCCTCTTACTCACTTGAAATTATGCTTCCTGAAATCTCAAGCAAAACTCAAAGAATTGAGAGTGGGGGTTATTTTCTTAAATGCCCCAGAGAGATCAGGGGGAGCTTGTCTCAGTAGGATAGCACAGCATTTTGTGGGCAAGACAGGGATTCTGGTTTTGGCAGTGACCAGCCACTGCTTGAGGCCACGGCTTGGCCCCAGGGTGTGGGGTGCCTTTTTCAGTGCCAGGACCAAGATGCAAGCAAGTGGGTAAAGTTTGGGATCTGGCTAAGCTGGTTTTCAGGACTTTGAGCAGATGTCCCATAGCTGCCTGGAGACCATGCCTGTGCCATGCCCAAGGGGTCAAAACACCTCTGGCAGAGCCCCACCTACCCTGGACCATTTTCAGGGCCAGTTTCAGCACCTGTTGGCTGTCTGCCTGGACTCTCCCTGTGTCCTGCATCCTCCCTGGGGCCACCTGGAGGGCCACGTCCACCCATGGTTCTGGCCGCCCTTGGGGAACCTTTCCTGTCTTGCTGGCCCAAAACTCCTGCCACAGGTGGATGGGGTGGTCTCTGTCCACCGACACTCAGGTCCCCTCCCTGCACCGTTATTTTATATTTAGCCACATATTTCTGTGTTCTGTTTCCAAATGTGTGTGATAGTTGCTGTGAGGCTGAAACCTCTGGGGTCTGGGGGAGGGGTGGGGAACGGGGGGGACGGGACGGGACTGACTGACAGGAGAGGGGAAATCTGTCTTCTCATAGCCCCTGCTTCCCCTGATACCCGCCCCCCATCGCACCCCAGGTTATCCAGCTCCTTGAACTTCAGTCCACAGTTCATCCTGGTCGTAGGGACACCTGGGCCAAGGGGCTGTCTGGACCAAAGGTGGGGATGGCACTGCTCTGGCCCAGACATGACTACCCTGGTGTTCCCCTTCCCTCTGTTAATGTTTCACCAGAAATGTCTTAGCTTTGTTGATGTGTTTCTGAGAAAAGGTCTGTGGTCTGCACACTTCTTGATAATAAATGCAAACCTTTGGAACTGCAGCCCCTTTCTTCGTAGCTTTGGCTGCTGGGATTGGGCTTAAGACCACTTATCATTTCCATTCAACACTTGGAATGTCTGTTTTTGACCAGGTTCCTACTTTATTGGGCTCAGACTTCTGACCATTCTGCTGGGAAGGTTGAGAGACAGAGACTGTGCTCCCCTCCTCCCCCAGGTTCCTGAGTGGGGGTGGAGGCCCAGGCAGCGAAGGAGGGCAGGAGGCAAGTGACCAGTCAGTGCAGTTGTGGGGGTCTTTGTCAGATTTTCCTTCTTGGCCCTACTGCCCAGGGGCGCCCAGGGACAGCCCATACAGTGTGGCTACTGCCAAGGTCAGGAGGGCCAGTAGGCCCAGTGGGGCCAGCAGCCCCTCCTTGGGTGGGGCTCCAGGGCCCTTCACTGGAGGAAGAGCCTGGGGCCTCCTGCCCACCCTTGGGTTGGGAGTGGTGTCCGTGGCTGCAGCCAGGGGTGCAGTGGCTGTGGCAGCAGATGACCTTGGGTTGGTCCTAGTGGAGGCTGTGACCGTGTACATAGGCTTGATAGTGCTGAAAGGCCTGGCGTGAGCATCTACCCACCGCAGCAGGGCCTGTGGCCTCCACTGACAGATGCTGAGCAGGGCCAGGACGTCACCCTCAGCTGTGTGTGAGTCCGGTGGGGTCTGCCCAAACAGGCGTGTGTAGATGCTGCCCAGACTGTAGCTCTTTCGTGGGCCGTGCTCAGAGGGGCTGTTGGCTCGCTCCAGGGCCTTGAGGGCAGCGATGCTGTCCACGCAGAAGGCGCCATCCAGTGTGCTGGAAAGGCCCAGTGCGGCCAGCTCTGCCTGGAGCAGGGGGAAGTCATAGCGGTCACCGTTGTGTGCAACCAGGCACCAGGGCTGTGGCTGGCGCTGCAGGAAGGCTCGGAGCAGGTTGGCCAGGTCAGCATCGAAGCGCTGACGCCCATGCGCTGCCAGCACAGCTGTGCTCAGGCCCGTGATGTCGCTGGCCGCAGGGCTGCAGGCCTTCCCTGGAGCCACGCAGAGGGAGAGCTTGTCCACTACACGGGGTGGTGGGGGCACTGTAGGGGGTGGCCCCTGAGGGGAAGGGGGGCTCTCCAGGGTGCATCTGTGAATGGCCAGCAGGCACAGCTCCGTGACCTTGGGCTGGGAGAAGGGCAGGCCAGTGGCCTCCAGGTCCAAGAAGATGAGGGTCTGCATGGGACCTGGGGGAGGGGCCCGCGAGCCCATGGTGGGGCTGCCGCTGAGCCTGGGGAAGAGCACAGGATAGGGCTGGGTTGCTGTGAGTGCCCCTGTGGGAAAGCGATCTAAGGTGGGGGTGGGGAGGGAGAGCAGGAAGCTGGGGAGAGGGGGGAGCTTTCTCAGTGGGAATGTACGCTCATCACTTTAGGGGAGGGTGGGCCTGTCGTCTTCACATGGGTTTGGCCCCCTCCCCCCCAGCCTGGTGGGGGCACCCACAGCCGTCCACCCTGTCCCATCCCCCTGGGGATCTGTACTCACCTTAGCAGGCAGGCAGCAAGCAATCTCTCCGGCGTGCTCTGGCTGGTTCTCCCCGAGGGCCAGCAGTGGCGGGAAGTGAAACTCAGCCTTTGCCCGCCCACCGGCCTGCCCTGCTCCTCCCTTCGCCTGCCTGGGCTGGGCCTCTCTCACCCACACCCGCCCTCCCCAGGCAAGCCTCCCATCCCCCTCGCCGCCATGGCGCCCCTAAGGCCTCAGATCCACAGCTGTGGACCTGCCGGCTGACACCAACTGAAAACAAGGGTGGTGGTGCCCAGGCTGTCTGGGGAGGCCAGCTCCTGGACTCAAGCACTGCTGGGGATGCCTGCCATGACCCTTTTGTTCTCACCCCTCAGCCCCACTTTCCCAGGCCTCCCTGGTTTAGGCCTGGACTGAGGGCCACCTCCTTCCCTGCCATACAATGATTTCTTCCCGTGGCCCCAGCCAAAAACAATGACTCAGGACAACTCTACAGGCTGGGCAAAGCAGATTAGTTACCATGGGGACCGGGTCTCAGCTCTAGCCAGGGACAGGAGGAAGGATCCCAGCCTTCCCTGGGCCTGGGCCTGTTCCATCCCTCCCACTCAGCGAAACACAGACTCAGGAGACACAACACCAAGGCTGGTGTGTTCTTGGCAGGAACAGCCTGTCACAGCTTTTAATTGGTTGATGAGATGAGGGAAACAGTTGTGTTGGCGCCACCGTGTGGCACGAGGCTCACGGGCCTCAGCCGCAGTCCATCTCCGGGTCGTCCACGTCGGTCTCAGCAGCACAGAGCTCATCCAGGGCCGCCTCTGAGTCAGAAAGAAGAGGGGTCTAGGTGAAGGCCTGAAAGTGCTGGGGACTGGGGGGGAGTCCCACCTCTCCTCCCCCAAAGCCCTCAGGAACTAATCAGTCCCTTCCACGCCCAGGCCTTGCTCCCTCAGCTACTGCAAGCAAAGTGATACAAAGGCAGTCCAGACAGGGATATTTCTGGAATAACCGTGCCTCTGCCAGGCCAACTCAACAAAATATATAAGCAAATGGCAGCTCAGTGTGTCAAAGAACTGGAGCAGGGAGATAATGAGACTGTCCCCAGTGCTGTGAAGGGCCGTGGTGGATGGAGGAGGACTGCTAAAGGAAGCCCAGAAGTCTGACTTGTCCATGAACTACAGGAAAACCCCATATGTGGGCTGGGGGGGAAGGGCCAGCTCCTCTTGCCTGCTCACCTTCACAGTCTGTCACGTCAGGGAGCCCTCGAATGAGCGTGCTGACCCCGGGCATCACCTGGTCATACTGATGCAGGACCTCCACGCAGTGCACAGTAAAGAGTTTGTCCTTCTGGGACAGCCTGTGCAGCAGCTGCACCGTGTCCCGCAGACACCGCACTGTCCGCTTCTGCCAGTCAGTCTTTGGAGGCCCCTCCGCCCTGCGCACTGTCAGCCACTGTCTATGCAGCATCACTGTGAGCGCTCTGACAGCCTGGTGGAGGGCACAGACTGAGGTCAGGTCTTATAGCTTCCTGCGTTCTAACAATTCACTTGGCTGAGCAGCACATTTCCCAGCCACCCAGGGGAGGGGGATTCTGAGTGGTAGGCAGCAGGGTTAAAGGGAGCATGGGGTTCTTGCACAGGGCTGCCTTGTCCACCAACAGAGCTGCCATGCTGTAGGCCCCTGCCCGCCCCCACCTGCTCACCTCCACGTTGCACTGGCAGTCGGAGCCAGTGACCGGGGAGGAGGGGCTCTGCACACCAAGCTTAGCCAGAAGCCACACCGCCTAGGACAAGAAGACTGTTCTAATGCCGCCGTAATGAAGCCCTGATTACAAACAACGGCTTTCTTAGGCTTCTAAACAAGCTCCAGCTTGTCTGCACAAATGGGGTCCAAGACTCAGGACCATCATCTGTGTCTCACCAACAACCCACCTGCCTCCAGGCCCAGGTCCAGTCACCAGACCCAAAGCCAGAATAGGCTGAGTCATCAGGCAACTCTGCCAGGTCCCAGGACAACCTGGCATGCACTCGTGTGGCATGGGGTTCTCAAACTAAGTTTACCTCTTCAGCTTCTTGAAAAACTTTACCAAAATGAGTTAAAGCTCCTACTCTTCTCAGGATGGGAAGGACAGAGAAAGGAGGTTCTGTGAGCCTTGGCATGGGTGGGATGGTGAGCAGTCTCCAGAAGGGTCTCTAGAGATTTTACCTCTTGTTCCAGCTGAAGCCACTGTGTCTCTGAGGCCACTGTGTCAGGTCTTGACGTGATGTACGTGTACAGCAGCAGGAGGAGGCAGCCTTCTGAAAAAGATGCCCACCTCTCACGCAGGGCTCCCTTTCTCACCCAGAGCTCTGGGTACTAGCTGCAGAAGCCCCCAGGAGGCCCCCAACATCCCCCCACAATCCTTCCCTCCAATCTGCAGCAGTCCAGATGTCCACCCACCACCCCACTTTACCTGAGTGGGAACAGAGCTGAGGAGTGAGCTTCTCATGGTCCACCAGGAGGGACAGGAGCTTAATGGTCAACAGCACACTGGGCAGGGGTGTCTCTGGGCTGAGGCACTGTGGCAGCACCTGGAACACACACTGGAACCTAAAAAACAAGGGCCCAGAGAGATGTGACACTCCCCAACTCCAATCTACCATCCATCCTCACCTTTCTCTAGAGCCAATGGGAAATCAGATCAGGGTAGTACAAAGAACTCAGTTCATCTAGACTTGGGTTTGAATGCTGACCCAAATGCCAACTAATTACTGTGAAACTTCTTTTCTTATGAAAACGTGGGTACTAACCTTCACCGGACTGCTGTGGCTAGAGATGACAGGCCCTCACCTGGCCCTGCATCACCCAAGAAGTGGGAGCTGACTCCCTGGACCCTGGCTTCTACCCAGCTCTTGGGTTCTTTCCTGCCATTGATCCCAAACATGGATGCAGGCCATAACTTGGTGTGAGAGAAATGTTCTAGGACCACCATCAAAGGACTGAACAAGACTCCTGAAGTGACAAGCGTGGACCTGACCACTCACAGAGCAAGGAAGACCATTTTCTCCATTTGTCAGAAAACACCAGGCTCACCTGCTGCCAAGCCTGAGAAGGTGCCTGCAGTGGCCTTGTGCACTGATGAAGGGCTCTGGGCACACTCTCCCCCAGGTCCCAGGGGGCAAAGGGACGACTTACTAAGGAACCAAGTCCCAACACAACTGCTGTTTTCCACAATCCTTGAGGCAGGACTAGCCTGGTTAGTGGGAGAAGGGCAATTCTGAAACCACCCTTGGGTCTGGCTATGTGTACCCTTCATGCATCTACAGGGCTTTAGCACAAAGCATAGTGGGCCAAAAATATTTCTCAGTATGTCATTAGAAAGCAAGGTCTCGTTCCATTTTAGGTGAACTCATTTTAGAGCAAATCCTGCAAAGCAGACATGCTAAATGTCCTTCAGTTGCCAGGGAATGTGGGACTTTGTGGAAAACTGGAATTTAACCTGGTGGTTACTCGATTTCATTATTAGGTTAGAAGTGCCACTAACTAGTCCACTAAAGCTCTGAAACTATCTGCATGAAAAGTCCACCTACATACATGACAGGAGTTTCCAACTTATTTCTTATTTTTCAATAGTATGGGAATGTTCTTTTTAATGGCATTTTTTTGTAAAGCTCCAATATACAAAATAGATAAGCCATACTGCTGTGGTTAAATTTGGAAGTGAGCTCTATTTGCTCAGAACCCCCTGCTAAACCAGTCCTTGGGGAACAAACCTGGACCCCTAGGGTTAAAACAGATGCGGTAAGAAAGACAAGGATATTAGGGGACAGTTTGCTTTAAAACCTGGATGAGCCAGGACCCCCTTTATGAATGCTGAGGAACAGAAGACACTGTAGCCTTCCTGGTAACTCGTATCATATCACAGACTGCTTTAGAGCCTCAACAGTCCCCTGTGCCTGGCTTTTACTCCAAGGTGGAGAGGCAGCCACGTGGTAGTGGAGTTCCACTTAAGCATGTAAAGCATGAAGGAATTCTGAAGAGACTCACTGAGGAGGAGGTGGTGCGAGACAGTGACCAAGGGCAGTGGCTCTGGAGACTGACACCTGGCTTGAAACTCACCCTCACCCACGTTACAGTCCCTACAGTTCAGAAATATTCACTCAACAAATACTGAGTGCTTACAATGAGCCAGGCTCTGTGCTTGGTGTGAGGATGCAGGGCTATGAGGGAGTCACATGGGCTAGTAAATGGGAGGCCTTGCTCACAGTGGCTGGCCTGCAGTAAACACCCATTAAATGCCTGTTTTTAATTGTCCTTGTGGAGAAGCTCAACAGGAATGGAATGTTGGTGCAGCTGCCAAAAAGCTGGTGAAAACATGGTTTCTGGAGTTGATTCATTAAAGAACAAACACGAAATGAGCAGTCAGCCACTGTGAGCTAGGCCCCTGCCAGGCATCTTGGGTTCTGCCCTGCACTGTGCTGCTCCCCGTACACTGCAGCACTGTGTTCAGACTGAGCACCACTTTCAGGACGGACCAGCCCAGCCAGAATGCATTCAGATGGAAACCAGAATCCAGAAGTGTTTTAGGGAACTCAGAGATGAGAAGACTTAAGGTATGTCCAGACAGTAGAGTCATTCCTACGTAGGAACTGGCCCCAGGGTGGAGTGCTTGGGGGGGTGGGGTGGGGTGGGCTGCATGGTGTTTACAGTTCTTCCCAGTCTCGAGGTCCTGGCATCCCGAGCTAGGATTCTGCTACCACTTCCAGTACACCTCAAGAGGGGCAAGAGGCAATCTAAGGCTCATGCCAGAGGCAGGCACAATGATGATCAGACGCCCAGCAGGGTCTGCTTGTGGGTTGCGGATCCTTCCCACGTCCTCTGCTTCCTTAGGGAACCCTACCAAAATTAATTGTGGCTGTGTGGCCTTCACCTGATCCATGCCCCAAGTTCAAAGGCCTCTTGGTTCAGCCTTTGTCTGTCCTAGGGGTGGGACCCTCTTCTACAATGGATAACAGTCTTTTATGATGCCTGCTTTCTGCTTACCTGCTAAACAGGCAGAACTAAACCAAATAAACCACTTCCTTGGTTCTCCCACCACCTGATCTGACTTCCCACCACTTACCTCCCTGAACCAAATCTTAGAATTGAGCAAGGTAAATAAGTCAAGGATGTGAGCAAAGTACAAGGGTCACAGGCTAGACCTCATAAGACCCACAAGGAATCATAACTCCCATCCTGCTTTATACCTGGGCAAAAAATCAAAGGAAGCATTTTCAGCTAATTTCACCAAAACCTTAAGGCAATGGCTCAGGACACTGGCTTGCAGGTGACCTGTTGCTGCAGAAGAGAAGGCCAATAGGTGAAGAAGCATCTTCAATAGTGGATGCTGGGCTTGGTCTTCGGCAACCCCCGTTGGGACTGAGGTCATATCCTCATGACCATGTCTGTGAGCTAGACTCTTGTTTCCATCTCCAGAATCTGCCCCAACTCCTGACAGTAACAAGCAGACAGCTGCTCTGCTGTGGCACACAAGGTGCTGAAGAATGGTAAGTGAAGCCACAGAGAAGCCTTCCAGGTTGCAAAGTGAGTCCTCGGCGCTGGCCTCTACCCCAGAGCTCACACAGGAGGAATGTGTCGGTGAGTCCCCAGGTGCTCCGCTTCTCTTGGCTGCTGCCAAATCTTGCAGAGCCTGGCAGTGTAATCCAATGAAGAACTGTACCAGGGGGAGGAGATGCACGGCTCCAGGAATCTGGGAGAGAGGGAAGGCCCTTCTACTTCCCTCTGCAAGGTCTTGGTCACACGAGTCTTCATTCCTGGCAACCAGCTTCAGTCCAGTGAATGCTAAGTTCTGTGCTTCTCTCAGGGCTGAGAGAGAAAATGACCCATCACGAAAACCTGTAGTCCTGAGGCCTGAAATCCCAGCCAAGGTACTAGCAACAAACACAAAAGAGACAAGTTTGGGGTGGAGAGAAGGTCAAAGGCCCCAAACAGCCTCCCTGTCAAACTCTCTACTATCCCTGCCTGGCCCACAGATCTCCCAAGCTGGGCAGGGCCAGAAAGGGGCTTGCTTCCTGGCAACTCCTTCCCAAATGAGCTTTTCAGAAGCCTTAAACTTACCTGCCAAACCCTGGTGGCTGCAAGAGGGGGCCAGCAGGTGCCTCAGAACAACTGCTCAGGAGGTGGCACAGTCCTAGGGATGACCCTGGGATCAGAGGCTGCTTCAGAAGCAGGTTTATCAAAATGGAGCCTGCAGAAGACAAGGTGACTCTAGAAGGTTCTGACATGGGAGGCTTTTTCTAGGACCTTAGAAGGAAAAGCCGAGGGTTCCTTGGATGCCAACAGCCTTCTAAGTCACGGATCCACTGTGTTGGCTGTGGGTGCAGAAGGCTGTGGGACACACCTGCTCTTGGCCCCTTCCATTTTATAAAGTTGTTGCTTAAGTCATAGATTACTACTCCCTTCACTTTCTGAAGGACTGTCTGGAACACTGGTTTTAGAGCCCCAGACAGTTCTCCAGGCAATGCTGTGGTGGAGCCAGACATTGGAGAGGACTACTGGAGGCAGGCAGGCCCCTTGCAAGCAGCAGGGATTTTGGTACCTTGAGTGTTTGAGCTCTGCATCCAGCTGTCAACAAGAGTTTTCTGGGACTCTTCTTGTTTTATGGGTTCACCTCCCAGACTGTGGGTCTTATTTTCTAAAACTAGAGAAAATGTGAATCAAAACTTGAGCACAAAAGCACAGGCATATTAGAAATTCTTACATGTAATGAACTTGAAACAAAGTCAAATTGTTCTACTTTTTCAACCCTGGATCAAAATAAGAGCCGAAGGAATTCAAGAACTTTTGCATCTTCGCCTTTTTCATGTAAAACAGAAACTCACACAAGGAAAGGAAAGGAAAATTGTTTGCCCCATTTCAAAATGATGCCATCAGATAAAAACAGTTACTGACATTTATACAGTGCTTATTATGTGCCAGACACTGTTATAAGAGCTTTACAATTTGTTCCTCATAGCAACTCTATGAGAAGGTGTTATCATTAGCCTTGTTTTACAGACAGGGAAACTGAGATACAGAGGTTAAAGCACTTGCCCAATCACATAAGCCAGTAAGTGGTGTGACTGTGACTAATATCTGTGTTGGGCTCCACTGCCTGATTGTACTACTACCCTACATTACCTCTTCAATTGCTAGAGGCCAAAAATGTGAGCAGACTGCAGTTTCTCAAGAAGTAGTATAATGGCCAATGATTTGGAAAGGTTGATGGTGGGAAGAGAGACAATGTATTTGAAGCATAAGATAAACTGGCATAGCATACTCTCAGAATGAAAACCTACTAATGCTAGACTGTCTCTCTCTGGAAAGCAGCAGCATTCCCTCAGGCTGGGTTATGAAAGGAACACAGGTCCTACATATCAGCTGTGTTTCTAGCATAGCCAATGGATGCTGATTATGGTGGCTTTAAAATATGCCTGTAAGTTATTCGACATGCCTCTCTTCAAAAGGTAAAGCCTAATTTCCTTCCCCTTGAATGTGGGCCAGACTCACTGACTCACTTCTGTTGAAAAGAATGTGGCAGAAGTGATGCTGTGTGACTTCCAAAACTAGGCTATAAAAAGGATAGCTTCTGCCTGGTGCTCTCTCTGGGATGGCTTGCTCTAGAGTAAGGTACCCGCCATGTCAGGAGGACACCCAAGTGGCCCTGTGGAGAGGAACCACACTGTCAGCCATGTGAGTCAGCCACTTTGAAAACAAATCCTCCAGCCTGTCAAACTTGTCTCAGCCCCAGCAGAGATAAGCCATCCCCACTGTGCCCTTTCAGAATTGCTGACCCAAAGAAACCAGGAGGTAAGAAACGATTACTGTTGTTTTAAGCCACACAGTTGGGTAATCTGTTATACAGCATTAGATGACTAATATACTGACTTACCCTCTCTGCCCACAAGAGACTTATGTCTTGGCTCTGTCTGGCAGGGATGGAGAAGGGACATATTAGCACTAAAAGACTCCTTTGTAGGGAAAGATGTTTTTCCAAATTGTGAAGAGCATGCTTCTGACTTTGTAATCATAGAAGGGCTTTTCCTAGGACTGGAAAAAGTTAACTATGAAAGCAAAGTAATGATTCTGCTAAAACTACTAAAAATACCAGGTTACAAAAGTTCTAACAACAAGCTTTAAACCTTTTCATGTCTAGGTGTTTTGATCAAAGGTTTTATCTTTTATATATCTGAAGTTTTTGGTAGAAGGGCAAAACTCAAGTCATTTTAATCCAAATTGTTGAAAAAGTCATTTATTTCCATATTCTTCTAATTACCTCCAAATACCTGTATAATTCCTACTTTCTTATTTCCAATTTAAACATTATTTCAATGTGAAACTGGCTCTTTTTTAATAGTCAGGGACTGAATCCAAAGATTTTCAATAGAAAGGGGACTATTAGAAAGTGTGTTGTGTCTTACACCTTGCAAACTGGGCAAGTTCCTCTGTGCCAGTGACTTTACATTAGAGAAGAAGTCTTAACCTTTAGAGTCTCCAACAATGCATACAAGCCTGTTGGAAAGGTGATGTCCTGTTAGTGATATGTGATGTGTGAGGAGGTGGGGATGGGTCCCTTCAGCTCTCGTGTTTTACAACAGTTCAGGTTCACGCCTTGCCCATTATGAGCAGAGGCCAGACCACTGGCAACAAATGTTCAATACAAGAAAAACATGCCTTGGCCAACACTGTTTGAATTTCAAGGCTGATACTGACAGTGCCAGACTTCTCTGGCAGGTGGACCACCGAGGGCAGAACACGGACTATTAAACTGACCACATTTGACAGCAAAGGCAGGGGCTGTTGGACAAAGGTTCCAGGGCAGCAAATGAGAAAACATATTCCAAGTAGCTGGGACTGAAATAGACTTGTGCTTCGGGTAAAAACAGCTATTTTAAACAAATTACATAAAAACAAAGACTGGCCCATCCCAAAAGTTAAGAGGTCACAATTAAATTTTTTCTAGTTTAGCTCAAATAAGTTTAATTGCGAGGAGCTATGTTTATCAAGTCCTATACAGAAGATGCATTTCCAAAGTGCTGGGCCTCTATGCTGTGATGCCCCAAACCATTCAAGCCTCATTCAAATTGGCTTTGAGTCCTTCTGGAAAGAGGATCTCTATCCAGGTGGCAGAGTCTAAATGGTCTTCATTCATGACTACCCTGACATTGTTTGTTATTTAGTCTTTCACTTAACAATGCAAAACTGAACTCTCCTTCCAGTACCATCTTTACCTGAGGTAGGAAATGGAGGGAGCACCCAGTTTATTTGCTCGTTCACTGTTTTGAAGCTTTGTCCTTAATTCATTCATCTCTGCATCTTTAAAGTGAAGTTCAGACTGCAGTGATTGAAGCTGGAAGGCAAAAGAAGCATACTTGTAGTGGCCCCTCCATATATACAGATATATCTCTGACCTTCAAAACCTCAAGCTAGTAAAGGAACAACAATGAAAAATAAGTATGAAAGTCTGCTGTGATATAAATGTCCTAAAATGTCAAACTTTAGCCACCTTCTTGAAAGACAGCATGGTGCTCTAGAAAGCTATTTTGACCCAAACTATTGGAAGGGTAGTTTGTGAGGGTTCGTATACCAGCCCTGCTATTCACTTAGCCTCGCAGAACTTAAGCTGATTTATAATGTAAACGTAGTAACTGTCTTCATCGTGGTTGGGGGACTTAAATAAGAATAATGTATGTAAAATGCCCAGCATTTTAAACCCAATGTATGGTTTCTCAGCAGTAACATGTTGACCTTTCAGTGACTATAGTGGTGCACAATTCCAGGTCTTTTTGCAGGTCTGGGTAGAGTATTTGGAATAGTTTCACCAAGACCCTGTGCAATGCGGGGAGACCCACTGCTTTGGCCCAAGGGTCTCCGCCAACAGCAACTGCTGTCATTCACTGAACACACTCCATGCCAGGCATGGTACGAGACACAGTTAAGTGAAGAGTGTTTAATTCTCACAACAACTCAGTTGGTCATTTCCTGGATGGGATAAGGGAAATGAGCCATAGAGCTGAAGTCATTAGCCTGAGGTCACCATTTTATGTGACAAAACCTGGATTCAAAGTCCAGTTTGACTGACTGCCAATCTCTTGCTCTTCATCACTTATATGGAAAGTCAACTACTTATGGTATTTCCCGGCACAGGTAAGTGCTTATTTAAAGTTTAAATCTGCTTAATGAAATGATGGCAGAATAAGACCTTGTATGCTTGAGATTGAAGCATTGGGACGTGTTGAAGGAAAGTGGTGTACGTACTGGACATCTGCTGTTCTTCCCGGAACAGCATCTCTTTCCCTCTGAGAGACAATCCTTTCCCTCCCTCTGCTATGTCAACAAAGAGCTGCCATTTCTTTGATTACAGTAACTGGTCCAGGGATAGGCATCTGACTTGAATAATATCAATCAGAGCCTTCTCCATAATTTTATGAGGGAACCCAAGTCTTATCTCTGCTCTGGAGCTATGAAATGTGAGTCCAGGAACTTCTCATGACCACACCCCTTACCATAGGGTGAAGCATGCCTATAGCACAGAGAATAAAGAGTCCTGGCAATGTTTGAGTCATTCGAGGCCCCACCACACCTCTGCTTTTTCCAGACTTGATTATGGAAACCAATACATTCCTCTTTGGCCTAAGCTAGGTCAACTGATTTTCTGATCTACCAAAAGAGCCCAATTTAAGCCTGTTTCTGAAAATCCTAAGTTAGGTGACTTACTCCTGCCAAGACCAACTGCCACAGCAGAGGTTTACCAAACCACATGCAGAGCCTGGAAGAAAGTGCATGGCAAGTAGCTGATAGCAGAAAGTATATAAGACAAACAACAGTTGAAATCTCCCTGACAGATTTACAGGCTACTTTGATTATGGTCTCTAAAGGAACTCAATGAGCAGGCAAAACTGGTGTACATAATACGCAAAACAAATGCTCTGGGTCACCTTTTTGGAGAATTCCTTTTCTTTGTCACTGAGTACTTGAGTTTTCTCTTGCTCAAGAAGGAAATGTGATCTTTTCTGTTCCTCTAGAATGGATTCTGTCTGATACAGTGAGTCCCGCAAAATTTTAATTTCTCCATTTTTAATGAGGACTTCTTCTTCCATTGACTTCAGCTGTAAATACCAAATAAATCTTGTGAAAAATTGTATGGGAAAATTACGTATGTACTTGTTTTAAAGTATTGTTTTAATATGTAGCTGGAAAGACTGAGAATGCATACATGTCCCACAGACTAAATGGGTGCTCAGAATATATCCATGCCAACCACACTCCAGCACAGTATGCTAGACCTGCTCGTGGGACAGCTGATGTTCGGCAGAATAGCCTGGGACGCAGTTGTCATCACTCACACGTGCAGATTCTCCAGGCTTTAAACAATCTGGGCCACACACTTCATGTAACAAATTCCATATTATGTTCTTGGCTTTCCTATGGAACTATAGAAAAATAGTTCTCTTGCAAGCTGCTAATAAAAACAGCAACCATTATGATGTTGTGTTCCTTTTATAAAGATGTATGCTTTCAATTTGTCTCAGTGTTGTAACAGAAAACGTGTGTATCTCTTTTTAGAACTTCCATGCCTTGACTATTAGGGGTCTCAGGATGTAGTTCCGGCCTAAATTTTCTGACTTTCTTTCCACAGCCTTCCCTAATTTCATCCCTCAGTTGATGATCTGGACCCTTGTTTCAAAACTTCTAAATATTTTATTGTACAATGTTTTATAACACATGAATAAGTGAATGAATTAACTACAAAAAGCAAAAGTCAAGTCACTTACCTTTTCTTTAAGTTCTTTGTATTGTGCCTGAAGTAATTCTAATTCAAAATTATCCTTAATTGGAACACTTTCTCTGCTCTTTCCTGCAGGGTTTTTATTTTTTGATATCCCATCTATTCTGGGAACCTTATGTACACCTGTAAAAAACAGTTCCTATATATATGTCAGGACCCAACATTCCTCCATTTTTGCCAGACAGTGCTGAAAAGAATCATTCTTGAAAACAAATTAGAGAAAGCTCTATTAAGTATTATAAAGGTATTTTCCAACCTAAGAACATGATTCAAACTTATAAATGATCTTTACAAAATAACAGGTCCTGCTGCTCTCTCTCCGCCCCCCCCCCACCCCTCCACCCCCCAATATCAAGAGTCTCTCATCTAAGGGCTGAAGGGCTCTGTGAGTGCCTCACTGGCCAGAACTCAGTCATCTATTATTAAACAACATTTACTGAGTACCCACAATATGCCAGGCATGATATTAGGTTCTGAAGGTACAATGGTGAGCAAAAATGGACATAGTTCTTATACTCACGGAGCTTACAGGACATCTGACAAATAATCACACAAATAAATGTAAACTTAAAACTGTGATAAAAACTGCAGAGGAGCCCAAATACAGGAAAGCCCATAACAGGGATTTGACTCAAATGGAATGATTGGTAGGAAGTAATGACTGAGCTGAGAGCTGAAGAACAAGCAGGAATTAACCAGATGAGTAGGGATGGGGAATGGTGGAGAGAAAACTCAATGTATAAGAAACAGCAACGTGCAAAGTCCCTGAGATAGAAGGAAGCAGAGAGAATTCAAATGAAGGAAGGTCAGTGTGTCTGGAACCCGGAGAGAGAGTGGGAAAAGGCCTAAGTGCTGGGCCTTACAGGTCACGGTAAGGATTTTGGTTTTTATTCTGGAAGCAATGGGAAGTCATTAAATAGGTCTTTCAGCAAGGATGCTCACATGTATCTAAGTGAGACATGGATTTGCGTTTTAAAGACAACTCTTGCTGTGGTGTGAGGTCTGACTTGTAGGGAGTCGAGGTTGGAAATGGGGAGACAATTTAGCAGACTACTGTCCAGGGGAGGGATGATGGTAGCATACATCGGGGAGACAGACAAGATGATCAGAAGAGGAAAGATTCCAGAGATGGATTTAGAGGTTAAAGTTGACAGAATTTGGAAAGGAAAGAGGAGGGATCACCTTGTGCCACTGCGGGAGTGGTGCTAGTCACTGCCATGTGGAACATTTGAAGTGTTTTCTGAAGGTCTGCTTTGCCTGGCATTTTGCTGAAGATGCCGGAGTAGTAGGTTCATTGCAGTTCCCCATGTTTAGGCACCCAGTATAATTTACTGGTCGTATAAAAAATAAGTTGCTTGCATCTCTTGCCCCTGCAGGACCCTCCTATATCCATATGGCCCAAGGGGGACAACGGGCGTCCTAAGATCTAATGCCTTCAAACCTGTCGGAAGAATGCGTAACCTCTGGGTGGGGAGTGATGGTTCTGATGGTGGTGCTAGCCGAGTTCCAGGATCTCTATATAGAACCAAGAACCAAGTGGCCCAAACGTTAGAAATTGCAATAAACACATATAAAAATATATTTACACTTTTATATATTCGATACTTATATTCTATGTAAATATAAAAATATAGACATATAGCTTTCTATGTTTCAAATCGGCCGTTTGATATTCCTGATACATTTCTCCCCCAAATCAAAAAGGACCTTTCGGAACACAATCTCTGCTTAAATCGGGGTGTTTCTGAAGGGGCAGTGTGGGTAGGAGAAACATGGGGACCGGTCGTCGTGGGGTGCCCGCCGGGTCTGCAGCACCCCCCGCGGCGCACTCACCGGATGCGTCCCGAGCCGCGGTAGGGCATTGGCTCAGGGCCTGTGACGCGAGGGTGTCGAGCTCCTCCAGGTCGTCGGCGGTAAAGTCCCCGTGCGCGCTGAACGGGTCTTCGGGGTCCGGAAGCGCGGCCGCGGGGATGCTCCGGGCCCGTTTGCTCGGGGGGTGTCCGGTGCCGGGCGGCGGGCCATGGCAAGGCACAGGGGGCCCGCTCCGCCTCCTGCTGCCCGGCACGGGGGTCCCTGCCATGCCTCCCGCTGGCCCCAAGTCCCCCAGCCTCGAGGTCACAGCGAAGTCCGAGGGCTGGACCAACCGCCCGCGCGCCGCCGCTCGCCTCAGACGCTGGTACCCGCTCTGGAGCCCACGGGCCAATCAGCTGCCCTTCAGCGGACGCGGAGGAATGACATACGTCCCGGCGCGCCGCCACGCCCAGCTGAATCTCCGCCCTGCTCGGATCGCTCCGCCCTGCTCCGTCCACATCCTCTCCACCCCTCCACCTTTCCCCGCTTCACCCTGCCCGGCGTCCAGGTGCTGGCAGCTGGGATTCCGTAGATCTGTGGCTGAGACCAGATGTGGCACGATCTGGCGCTGCCTGTCCGAGGCGCAGCCGCATCACCGCGCGGGTGGCTCTGCGCCCCTTCCTGGCACCCGATGAGGTCCACAGCCTCGCGGGAGGAGTTCGCACTAGCATTCACACGCGCGGTTTGAATTAAGGCAGGAAACATTCAGGGGTCTGGCCTCAGTGACCTCTCTGCCCTCATCTTACCAGACCCACCTATCACATATCTCGAGACCGTCTTGGGGAGGACGTTGGGAGAGTGGGGTTGGAGATGAACATGAATAGAGCTGTTGTGAGCTGACTCACCTTTGAAAAATAGTAAATGTTTTGAATGTGTGCAATTGAGGTAGGTGTGGGGAAGAGGAGAGGGGTTAGGGGTGATCCTGAGAAGGGTGTGACTGTGTTGGAGAGAGCTATAAACTACTTAGGCTGTTAATGTTCATTCATTCATTCATTCCTCTAAGAGTGCTGACCCTTATTTGTCCCAAGGGCTGGTCCTATAGAGATGAATGAGGCTTAAGTCAAGGAAGGCCCCCTGGACTGTCCTACAAAATGAGTGGGAGTTAGCCATATAAAGGGGTAGCTGGCACACAAGGCAGCTAAGAATTCAACCACAAAATGGAGGCCACACAAGTGCTGGGTAGGAGTTATCCATGACAGAGAAGAGCAGGGATTTGAGCTGGGCTTCAGTGCCTGGCAGGATTTTATTGGACAGGAGTGGTGCCCAGGGCAGTTAGCAGGAACAGGGGATTAGTGTTGGAAAATAACAGGGGCAATACTCAATTTAATTCTCATGCATTCAATGCCAAGCTTAGCCTATGAGTGTCTACGAACATTTGTGAAAGCAGTAAATGAAAAGCAGATTGCTTTCAGGGCTTAGAGGGCTCTGAATGCCTAAGGAGCTTAGAATATCTTGAGGTAACTGGTGGATTCCCTCAGATAGATGCCCAAATGCTAATATGCTTAAGTCTTTAATTTCTGCAGGTCTCTGGTCCTGGAATGGGATAGGATTGTATTTCATTTGTCAGGACGGACTAGGTTCCACCAAAATAAAAGCAGTAGCTTATTCTCAGGGAGTGTGTGCCGGCATTGGCTCTCAAAAGGATTGTTCTCAGCAGCACTGGGCTGGGTGCCAGTGGGCAAGGCTCCACAGGGAATGCTTAAAGCTCAAGGGAGACCCAAGAAAGTTCTTCCTCCTGCAGCTGAGTTGTTCACGACAGCTGGACAGGGGCTTAAACAATGCTAGCCCCTTGCTGTCCCAGAGCTGTTGCAGAGCCTACCTCCTGTTGCCCACAATTTCTTAGGGCACCTGCAGGGGTCCTGACTCTTGGCAGGAATGTGCCCCTTTGCTGGGTTGCTACTTTTAAGCATATGCATGTGATTGTATGGAAGTTAGATTTGCCATGTTGGGTCACTTTTAGGAATTGTTTCTAGCTAGAGGGACTTGTGTCCTTCCTAGTCTAGCATTTGGGGTATGGAAAATTGTTTTGATGTGTGGTTTTTGTTCTTTTTTTTTCTTTGGTCTCTGGCTTTTTCCTTTCCCTGCCTTCTCCCCATGTCAGCCCCTGGGGAGGCCCCACCTCTCTGTCCATCTGCAGCGTGCATCTGTAGCCAGTGCTCAGGACTTCAGGCAAGGGTTGGGGCCTCCTCCACCTTGGGGTGGGAGCTGGGAAAGTCTCTTAAAAAAAATAATAAAAGAACAATGTAAAGCCTTTATCAATTTCTACACATTGACATCCTCAAAGGTGGCAAGGTTTTGCTAGTCTGGATTCACTAGAAATTCCTCCCTGCCAGGACAGGGGCATGCCTGCCCTGGCTTTTCACCATTACATGGAGTTTTGTTTCCCAGGGCCTCAGGCCTGAGTCTGCCAAGCCCACAGACATTTAGGGCATCCATCAAGAAGCCTGCTTTAGGGGCTATAACTCCTTTGCTAGCGTGGATTCCTCAAGTTGGGACTGCATAACTAAGGCAGCTGCTGTTTTATTTTTTTACAGCTTGTCTCCGAAAAATGATTTGTAGTTGTGTGTGCAGCATTTTGCCTTGACATGTGCGTTCCACAATAAAAAACAAATCGAATATATTTTGGAACAAAATCTCTTTCCAGGAGATGATCAAAGCAGGATTTTTGGGGTCAATATCAAGTACATCAGAATCATAAAAGAGGTTCTAATCTATCAAAACGTTTTCCAGCCTTGACTGGCAAAATCTTAGAATGGTTCTGGAGCTTTTTTTAAAACATATTCTCAGGGGACCTGGAAGAGAAATCCAAGGACTTGTGTCTCTGAATTAAACAGCTCAACAAATACACATTTAGAAAACATATGGTCTCTGTCTTCCTGGAGTTTAATGTTTCAGTCAGAGGTGGTACAATCAGAAGAAAAAATGAAACAGGGTAAGAGACATAGGGACCACCATTTTATATAGTGTTCAGGGAAGAACTCATGACTGTGATGTTTAAGTTTCAGTTTTCTGAAGAGAGGAGTGTCCAGTATCTAAGGGACAGGTGGGACAGGCAGAGTAGTTAGTGAAAAGTGAGCAGGAGAGCACCTGGAACATAGGCTATTGTGGCTGAATATGGATCAGGGGGATGAATAGTAGATATCAGAGATAAGGATGTAGGTTCCAGATCCCTTAGGATCTTAAGCTTTTACTCAGAGAAGCCACTGAGGAATTTTGAGCCAAGGAGTGACAAGGTCTGACTTAAGGTTTAGCAGGATCACTCTGGCTCCTAAGTGAAGGTTATACTTCAGGGACAAGGCTAGGGGCAGGAAGACAAGTTTGGAGGTGAGTGTAATAATCCAGGTGAGGGGTAACAGCATTAGAATGGGGAATGATATTGAAGGGAGTTTGATCTATTTTGTTGATTGACGTAGGTGTAAGATGTGGGAACCCAGAAAGGAGTTTTCTGAAGCCTTAGTGAAGTATAGACCTGGGTGTTTCCCAGTGAATTTGGGAGACTTTCAGGAATCTATCTCCCCTTCTGTTTTTTTTTTTTTTTCCTTCTTCTTCATAGTACAAATCATATATATTTGTTCTCTCTCCCTCCCACAACAGAGAAGTTGAGAGCAGGTGCTGTTTGCTGGTAAAACCCTCCCTCCACTCTTGCCTACACAGTAGATTCCTTACAGGAACAGATACACGACCCAATCAAAATACATGGCAACAAGGTTGTCACAACAGAGAAAAAGGGGTTAGCTTTTTTCCAAAGCACAAATTCTTCCAGTAACCTCATGTAAGGTATTCCATTGTGTATTTCCATACAAGAATAGCAGCCATTTCAAATGAGTTGGTTTAATTCCAGGTGGTATAGAATTTGGGGCAGAACAAAGACTGAAGAGCAGATTGTGGAAGGATTCTGTACTGGGCTTACTCTGATCTCACAGTTAAAGTAGGAATGGCTGAATGAGAACTAGGGAGAAATAAGCCATTGGGTGGTTTCTTTTTTTCTACAAAAGTTTATTCTTAAATGTACAACAGGCTCCAAGACAAAACTTCATTCTAGCTATAAAGTGGCAAAAGATGTTACAGCAGGGAATCCGGATGTTTAAACAGGAATGGAAGCAACGGTCACCATGGCCTCAGGGACAAGGAGCAGCTTACTTTTTGCCAGATTTCTTAATCCCACCAGTGGCTACAAAAGGAAAAAAGAAAGTCACAGTTAGGTAAGGATACAGTTATGTGGATCCCGGCAAGACAAGATTCTTATAGTAGGCATTCTCTATGGCACTGGTCTGGATCTACACTGAGTTGCGTACTTCACACAGATTAGTTCATTTAATGCTCATGTTCCATCAACTCATTTTACAGAAAAAGAAACAAAGTTGTAAAAGTTAGCATTGTTCAAAATCATAAACTGGCATGTGATGGAGCCAGGATTCCAACCTGGGTAGTCTGACTTCCAAGTCCATATTCTTAACTGCTACCCTACATTATACTACTCTACCTTCTGTACTTATGACCCCACTGTGTGGTTTACTCTCTATATTTATTTTATTCAATTTCCAGATGATTATATTTGGCACAATGTAGATAACTTAAGAAATAGTTGCAGAAGGAATGAAATTCTAATAGGGTTATGACAAAACAAACCTTAAAAATTAGATGATGCTCAATGAGAAACAACTGGTATAGGGTTTCACTAAGGATTGAGCTTCTCTCTACATACAATCAAAGATTAACAGAAGGTGCAAGATACTGCAGCTCATTCCACAAAGGAATCTCAATAGCTAGATCTGATGGATTAAACCTGCTGGGATAGAAGTTTTGGAAGAGTGGGTGTCACACTCACCATTCCAGCCTCTATCAGGCCCAGTGTGGGTCACATTGCTGGGATAGAGCACAGACAACTGTGGGGAATCTTATCACTAGTTTGAGGAATGTAAACAGCATTTAAGAAAAAGCACAGAAGCTACTGGGACTGCTGGGTCTAAAATGTAATCAATGAATACCTCTTCTTTTTTATAAAGGAAAGGATGAGGCAGAATTAAGTTAGAAAAGCATATGGAGCAATAGCAGGCCGAGGAGCCTGGACTTTATCCTTTAGAATCAGAAGTGAAAATCAGGATCCAAAAGTACCTGTTACAGATAACAATATAAGCAATAGGTCAAAAGCACTATAAATGTTAAAAGCAATAAACAGGCAATAAAGTACGAGTTTGTGGCAAGAAACTATGGAGGGTATTGGATACTCAACTCTATGAATTCGTGTTTAAGGTAAATGAATTTCTGTGTCCATTTCTGCAAAATTCTTACTGAAGGGAAGGCTCAAGTGCCTGGGAGGCAGGAGACCTCGTTTCCAGATGCGGTTCTGGTTCCCATCCCTTCCCTCTGCTTTGAATCCAAGGTGGGCTAGGGTCAGTCGGTCACATAAGACAGAAGAAAACGAGACCTCGCAGCTCATCAAAGCCAGGCAAGAGGCGGACCTGCCCCGGCCCGCGTCCTGACTTACCCAGAGGGCCCTTCCCCGCAGCCTTCGCTTTTAGCTCCTCGAGTTTCTTCTGCTCTTCTTTTTGTTTCTGCTTGAAAGCCTTATCCTCCTAGAGAGAGATAGAGCGGGTTCACTCTAGCTCGGCCTCCCCGTACCTCCGCGCCCGCCCGCGCCTCCGCGTCCATCCTCACCTCGTCCATTTCTTTGGCCTGCTTCTTGGGCTGCTTCAGGGGCTTCTTCTTGCCACCTGTGGGCGACACGAGCACGATCAGCCCCGTCTCCGCCGCCCGTCCCGCACCGGGTCCCGCCCAGCCCCGCCATTCCCGCACACTCACCCTCGCGGCCGGACATGGCGCTTACCGCCTGCCGCCCCTTTCCCAGACCCAGCCACCGGAAGCGGAGGTCCCGGCTCCACCCCTTGCACATATACAGCCGCGCGGACAGATTGATTGGCTACTAATCAGGAAGTTTCGTTATTGCTGCCGGAAGCGGTCCTCCAGGGGCGGGGCGCTAGGGGGGTCAGAGGCCAACTGAGTGGCAGACGCTCTTTTGGGTTTGCGGCTGGAACGCTGTACCCGTCCCGGGTGTGAGGAGGAGTGAGCGGAGTGGGAGGTTCATTTCTCCCGGGAGGATCCGGACCGCGGGAGGGGGACTTAACCGGAAGGCGCCAGACTTGTGAAAGTGCACAAGAAGAGCACTGCAGGCAAGTGCAAGGGCAGAGGCCTTGGAGCAGGAGCAAGTTCGGCAGCCTGACTGGAGGGAGATAGAAAGGGAGGTGGCAGAAGTGGGCGGGGGCCGGATCACCTGGTCCTAGGACTCTAGAGGTCTCCAGAAGCTTTTTGGGTTTTATACTATCGTCCTGGGTGCGACTGTTTGCTAATTCGATTTATTCGTCCAGTACATTTTTATTGAGTATCTGTTATATGCAGATAGTATTCTAGGCACGGGGGGTACAGCAGTGAACAAAACAAAGTGACTGCCCTGGCAGAACTGACATTCTAGTGGGTGAAACAGATAATAAGGAAAGTAAATAAGTGAAATACAGATCTCGGGTCATGTGATACATGTATGGAGAAGAATAAAGCGGGGGGTGGTGGTGTTAAGGAGTGCTGGACTGGGGATAGGGAGGTCAGGGAAGGTCTCCTCAGGAGATGACATTTGAGTAGGATTGAAGCAGATGTGGGAGCAAGCAGTACAGATAGTGAACAGCTGATGTGAAGGCACTGAGGTGGGGTTAGCCTAATGTGTTTTAGCAACAAGAAGAAGGTCCATATGGCTGGAGGAAGTGAGGAAAAGAGCGATTAGTGGGAGATGAGGTCAGAGAGTAATGGGAGCCAGCAGGTGGATGCCCCTTAGGCCATGGATAGGACTTTGACTTGTACCCTGAAAGAAGTTGGGAACCATTTCGGCGTTTGAGCAAAGAAAGATATGGTCTGACTGCTGTTTAGAAGGACCATGGGCTCCTCTGTGGAGAATGGACTGTAGAGCCTAGAGTAAAAGTAGGGAGACCTGTCAGGAGGGTCTTGCAATAATCCAGGTGAGATATTCGGTCGTTGGGACCAGGTGGTAGCAATGCCAGGGTTAAGAAGAGGAGTGGCACTGGATGTAGAAACCAGTGGTATTTCCTGATTTGAAGTGAGGCGGCAGATAAAGCAAGGAGTCAGAGATGATGTGAGGTTTTTGGCCTGAACATTTAGACTTGGAGTTGCCATCAACTGAGGTGGAGAAGGCTGTGAGAAAAGCATATTTGGGAGGGGAAGGGAGAAACTCAGTGTTGCACCTATTAAGTTTGAGATCCTCATTAGCCTTCCAAGCAGATACGTGGATTGGACAGTTGCATAAATGAGCCTGGAGTCCAGGGGCAAGGTCTAGGCTGGAAAAATCAAAATGTGTGTTTGTTTGTGTGTATGTGTGTGTGTGTGTGTGTGTCTTCATAATTGCTTAATTTTTAAACTTTTTTACTTTCAAGATTTTTCACTGAGGTAATGTATACAGAATGTAAAGATCATTTTAACTATTTTAAGTGCACAATTCTTTGACATTAAGTACATTGACAATACTATGCAACTTGTACCACGAATTCTAGATTATTTTCATCATCCCAAACCAAAACTCATTTAGTATTAACTCCCTGTCTCCTACCTCCACCCCTAGTAGCCACTGTTTTGCTTTTGGTCTATGAACTTGCTTATTTTAAATATTTCATATAAGAAAAATCATGTAATATTTGCCCTTTTGTGTCTGGTTTATTTCACTCAATATGATGTCCTCAAGGTTCAACCATGTTGTCACGTGTACCAGCACATCACTTTTTATGGATGAATAATATTCCATTGTGTGGATATACCACATTTCGTTTATCCATTCATCTGTTGATGGGTACTTGGGTTGCTTCCACCTTTTGCCTATTGTGAATAATGCTGCAGTGAACATTGATGTATAAATATTGTTAGAGTCCCTGCTTTCAATTCTTTTGAGTATATACGTAGAAGTGGAATTGCCAGGCCATATGGTAATTCTATACTTAATTTTCTGAGGAACTGCCAAACTGTTTTCCATAGTGGCTATACCATTTTACATTCCTAGCAACTATGTATGAGGATTCCTATTTCTCTGCATCCTCACCAACACTTATTATTTTCTGTTTTCTTAATAACTGCCAAGGGTTGCCACTTGTTATTGTCAGATTTTAAAATAATAACCATCCTAGTGGATGTGAAGTGGTATCTTGTGATTTTAATTTGCATTTCTTTAATGGCTAATGATGTTGAGCATGTTTTCATTTACTTATTGGCCATTTGAAAGTCTTCTTTGGAGAAATGTCTATTCAAATCCTTGGCCCATTTTTAAATTGAGTTCTTTATATATTCTGGATATTAAACTCTTATTAGACATATGCTTTCCAGATATTTTTTCCCATTCAGTAGGTTGTCTTTTCACTTCCTTAATAATGTCCTTTGCACAAAAGTTTTTATTTTTGATGCCGTCCAATTTGTCTATTTTTTCTTTTGTTGCTTGTGCTTTTGGTATAAAATCTAAATATCCATTGCCTACCACAAGGTTCTGAAGATATTTCCCTATGTTTTCTTCTAAGTGTTTATAGTATTTGCTCTTCTATTTAGGTGATTGGTCCATTTTGAGTGAATTTTTGTATATGGTGAGAGGTAGGAATCTAAATTCATTCTTTGAGCATGTGAATTTCCAGTTGTCCTGGTACCATTTGTTGAAAAGATTATTCTTTCCCCATTGAATGGACTTTGTGCCATTGTTGAAAATCAGTTGGCCACAGATGTGTGGATTTACCTCTGGACTCTCAGTTTGATTCCGTTGGTCTATATGTCTGTCCTTATGCCGGTACCACACTGCTTTAATTACTGTAGTGCTGTAGTAAGTTTTTTTTTTAAATTTAATTTTATTGAGATTGTTCACATACCATACAATTATCCAAAGATCCAAAGTGTACAATCACTTGCCCATGGTACCATCATACAGCTGTGTATCCATCACAATTAATTTTTTTTTCAATTTTTAGAACATTTTCATTACTCCAGAAAAGAAAGACAAAAAAAAAAAAAAAAGGAAACTCAAATCCTCCCATACCCCTAACCAGCTCCCCTTCATTATTGACTCATCGTATTGGTATAGTACATTTGTTACTGTTGATGAAAGAATGTTAAAATAGTAACTGTAATATATAGTTTGCAATAGGTATATTTTTTTCCCTAAATGCCCCTTTATTATTGACTTCTGGTTATAGTGTCATACATTTGTTCTAGTTCATGACAGAGATTTCTAATATTTGTACAGTTAATCACAAACATTGATTACCCCGAGATTCACTGTTTTATACATTCCCATCTTTTAACCTCCAACTTTCCTTCTGGTGACATAAGTGACTCTGAGCTTCCCCTTTCCACCACATTCACACACCATTCAGCACTGTTAGATATTCTCACAACGTGCTCCCGTCACCTCTGTCCATTTCCAAACACTTAAGTTCAACCTACTTGAACATTCTGCTTATAATAAGCAACCACTCCCCATTCTTTAGCCTCGCTGTATATCCTGATAACGTGTATTTAATGTCTATAAATTTACATATTATAATTAGTTCATATCAGTGAGACCCTGCAATATTTGTCCTTATGTGTCTGACTTATTTCACTCAATATAGTGTCCTCAAGGTTTCTTCATCAACCTGTTTTTTTTAAGATGGTTTTGTTCACATACCGTACAGTCCATCCTAAGTAATCAATTGATGGTTCCCTGTATAGTCACATATTTATGTATTCACCACCGTCACCACTAGCTATATAAGGACATCTCTATTTCTTCTACAAAGAAAGAAGAGTCAGAGAAGGTAGAGAGACAAAAGAAAAAGAAAAAGGAAGAGAAAAAAAACCAAACAAAACATGACAGCTAGGAAGCAACAAAAGGAAAGATAGAATTGAACTAAAGTAGAGTAAAGAGTCAGACAACATCAGACAACATGACTGTTCTAGTTTGCTAATGCTGCTGGAATGCGAAACACCAGAAATGGATTGGCTTTTATAGAAGGGGGTTTATTTGGTTACACAGTTACAGTCTTAAGACCATGAAGTGTCCAAGGTAACGCCTCAACAATCGGGAACTTAAACTGGAGGATGGCCAATGGTGTCCGGAAAAATCTCTGTTAGCTGGGAAGGCACGTGGCTGGTGTCTGCTCCGGAGTTCTGTTTCAAAATGGCTTTCTCCCAGGACATTTCTCTCTAGGCTTCAGCTTGTCTCCAAAATGTGACTCTCAGTTGCTCTTGGGGCATTTGTCATCTCTTAGCTTCTCTGGAACAAAAGTCTGCTTTCAAAGGCCATCTCAAAATGTCTCTGTAAACTGTAGTTCCTCTCTCAGCTCCTGTGCATTCTTCAAAGTGTCCCTCTTGGCGGTGGCTCCTCTTCAAAATGTCACTCTCAGCTGCAATGAGTTCCTTCTGTTTGTCAGCTCATTTATATGACTCCAGTGATTTAATTTAGACCCACCCTGAATGGGTGGAGTAACACCTCCATGGAAATTATCCAGTCAGAGTCATTACCCACAGTTGGGTGTGGCGCATCTCCATGGAAACACTCAAAGAATTACAATCTAATCAACACTGATACATATTCCCACACAAGATTACATCAAAGGTCATGGCATTTTGGGGAACAAAATACATTCAAACCAGCACAATCACCAATGGCAAGAGTCCCGTACCCCTCCCTTATGCCCCCCTCTTATATGCATTTAGCTTTGGTATATTGCCTTTGTTACATTAAAGGAAGCATAATACAAAGTTTTTGTTAACTATAGTCTCTAGTTTGCATTGACTGTATTTTTCCCCCAATACCACACCATTTTTTACCACCTTGCAGGGTTGACATTCATTTGTTCTCCCTCATGTAAAAACATATTTGTACATTTTATCACAGTTGTTGAGCACTTTAGATTTCACTGAGTTATACAGTCCCAGTCTTTATCTTTCCTCTTTCCTTCTGGTGTCCCACATGCTCCTAACCTTCCTCTTTTAGCCATACTCACAGTCATCTTTGTTCAGTGTACTTACCTTGTTGTGCTACCATCACCCAAAATTGTGTTCCAAACCTCTCACTCTTGTCTTTTCCTGTCTGTAGTGCTCCCTTTAGTATTCTTGTAGAGCAGGTATCTTGTTCACAAATTCTGTCATTGTCTGTCAGAGAATATTTCAAACTCTCCCTCATATTTGAAACACAGTTTTGCCGGATATGGGATTCTTGGTTGGTGGCTTTTCTCTTTCAGTATCTTAAATATATCACACCACTTCCTTCTTGCCTCCATGGTTTCTACTGAGAAATCCACACATATCAAGCTTCCTTTATATGTGATGGATTGCTTTTCTTTTGCTGCTTTCAGGATTTTCTCTTTGTCTTTGATGTTTGATAATCTGATTATTAAGTGTCTTGGCATAGGCCTATTCAGATCTATTCTGTTTGGGGTACGCTGCACTTCTTGGATCTGTAATTTTATGTGTTTCATACGAGATGGGAAATTTTTGTTGATTATTTCCTCTCTTATTGCTTCTGCCCCTTTTCCTTTCTCTTCTGCTTCTGGGATACCCATGACATGTACATCCATGTGTTTCATATTGTCATTCAATTCCCTGAGATGTTGCTCATATTTTTCCATTCTTTGCCCTATCTGTTCTTTTGTGTGTAGGATTTCAGGTGTCTTGTTCTCCAGTTCCTGAGTGTTTTCTTCTGCCTCTTGAGATCTGCTGTTTTATGTCTCCATTGTGTCTTTCATCTCTCGTGTTGTGCCCTTCATTTCTGTAGATTCTGCCGGTTGTTTTTTAAACTTTTGATTTCTACCTTCTGTTTGCCCAATGTTTTCTTTATGGCCTTTGTCTCTTTTGTTATATCTTCCCTGAACTTGTTGATTTGGTTTTTGATTTGATTTAGCATATTTCTTTGAAAATCTTTAATGATTGTTTCATTAAAGTGAAACAATATCTCAACTGTATCTTGACTGAGGTGTAAGTTTGTTCCTTTGATTGGGCCATATCTTTGTTTTTCCTAGTATAGATTGTAGTTTTCTGTTGTCTAGGCATCTGGTTTCCTTGGTTACCTCAGTCAGATTTTCCCAGACCAGAACAGGTCAGGTCTCAGAATGGGGTTATATTCAAGGTGTATCTTAGAGGAATGACAGACTTTCCTGTGAGGTTTCCAGTTGCTGTGCTTTTTCCTAACCTGCCCAGCAGGTGGCACCTGTCAGCCTGTTGCTTCTGACTGGTGGAAGGAGGTGTGGCCTCCTTAGTTTCTGTTTTGGCTGTCCCCCCACCCCCACCCCACCAACCCAGCTCTGGGTCTGGTTCTGAAGGGAAAGCTGGGCTCCATCTCCTTAGTTTTAGGGAAGATACACCCCCTAGGAAGTTATCATCTGCATGTGAATAGTCTCTCTTACTCTGTTATCTCCACCTCTGTCTGGGTGAGAGTGCTGCAAACTGAAAATGGCTGCGTCTCTCTCTTCTGAGCCCCTCAGGTTGAGAGAGAGAAAAAGGGACAGAAAGCCCCCTTTTGGAGCCAGTACGCGGCTTCCCAGTTTCACTCGTCAGCCAGAGGCAACACCTTTCAGGACAGATGAGTTTCCTGGTTCATAAAGGTCAGTCGTCACTAAAAGCCTCTGTCTGCTTTTTCAGGGTTTGTAGCTTATATTCAGCAGTCCAGTTTTGTTAATTAAAACCCCAGTTGGTTTATATAGCTCAGCTGAGCTATATTCACTCACTTGAAGAGTGCTGCTAGTTTCTACTACAGCGAGGTTTTGCTGTTCAGCCTGCCATGGGGCAAGGGGGCTCCCGGTGTGTTTCTGCAGCTTTTACTTACAGATTTTGTGTTGCGAACTCAGGCATTCCTCCCAATCCAGGTTGGTGTAAGATGTGTGGACAGTCACGATTGTCCCCAGCCTTTATTCCGGATTATTTACTAGTTGTTCCTGGTTGTTTATTAGTTGTTCTGGGGGGACTAACTAACTTCCATTCCTCTATGCCACCATCTTGCCTCCTCTTCTGTAGTAAGTTTTGAAGTCAGGAAGTGTGAGTCCGCCAGCTTTCTTCTTGTTAAAGATTGTTTGGACTATTTGGACTCCTTGCAATTCTATATGAATTTGAGGATCACCTTTTGCATTTCTGCCAAAAACCCTGGTAGAATTTTGATAGGGATTGCATTGAATTTGTAGATTGCTTTAGGCACTATTGCCATCTTAATAATACTAAATCTTCCATCCATGAATAGAGATGTCTTTATATTTATTTAGGTCTTCTTTAATTTCTTTCTTTCTTTTTTTTTTTGGTGGGGATCCTTTTTTTTTTTTTTAATAAGAAATTTTATTTTAAGATAAATTCAAACTTACAGGAACAGTTGCAAAAACAGTACAAATCCCATACATAGAGCTCCAGCATACCCCGACCCCCCTCCCCTGATACCCCGATCCACCACCTTTAACATCCTGTCACACCACCATTCTTTCTTTCTTTCCTTCTCTCCTTCCCTCCCTCCCTCTCTCCTTTCCTCCCTCTCTCCCCCTATCATCCATCATCTATTGCTCTGTCTTCTGAACATATGAGAGCAAGCTGCACACATCCTTGAAAAAAACAATATAATTCACATATACATTTCTCATGAACAAGAATGTTGTTTTATGCAATCCCATTAAATGCAGCTAAGAAGTTCAAGAAATTCAACCTTGATACAAAGCTTACATTCTATATTTCTTTTTTTTTTTTTTTTCACTTAAGTTCCATCTGTGTCCCTTTGAGCCTCCTCTCCTCCATCCTCAGATCCCATCCAGGATCATCCTTGGCATTTAATTGTCATCTATTTAGACTATCTTTTTTTTTTTTTATTCAATAGTGGAAACATATATACAGCCTAAATCTTCCCATTCCACCTGCTCCCTAGCATTCCGTTAGTGGGATTAATCACATTTAGAATGTTGCAATGCTATCACCTTTCCACCATCCCTTTCTAGAAGTTTCCCTTCACCCCGAACAGAAACCCTACACTCATTTCTTAATTCCCCATTGCCCCTTCCCCCACTTCTCGGAACTCCTACTCTACTTTTCATCTCTATGGTCATATTCTCTGATACTTTCTTTGTGTTTACCGTGGGGCTTAAATTTAACATCTTAAATCTGTAACAATCTTGGTTTTCTTTGATACCAACTTAACTTCAATATGACACATAAACTATGTTCCTATACTCCCTCATTCCCCCATTTTTATGTAGTTCTTGTCAAAAATTACATATTTTACATTGAGTCCAAAACCACTGATTTATCGTTACAGTTTATGTATTTTATATCCTGTAGGAAGTAAATAGTGGAGTTACAAATCAAAAATACACTAGTGTTGGTATTTATATTTTCCAAGTACCCTTTATTTCTTCATGTAGTTTCAGTCAATTGTTTAGTGTCCCTTCCTTTCAGCCTGCTCAACTCCCTTTAGCATTTCTTATAGGACTGATCTGGTGGTGAAGTCTCTCAGCTTTTTTTTCTGTTGGTAGGGCTCCCTTTAGTATCTGAAGTAGGGCAGGTCTTTTATTAGCAAAATCTCTCAGCATTTGTTTGTCTGTGAAAAATTTAAGCTCTCCCTCAAATTTGAAGGAGAGTTTTGCTGGATAAAATATTCTTGGTTGGAAATTTTTCTTTCTCAGAGTTTTAAATATGTCATGCCACTGCCTTCTTGCCTCCATGGTGGCCCCTGAGTAGTCACTGGTTAGTCTTATGTTGTTTCCTTTGTATGTGCTGAATTGCTTTTCTCTTGCTGCTTTCAGAACTTGCTCCTTTTCTTCAGTATTTGAGAGTCTGATCAGAATATGTCTTGGAGTGGGTTTATTTGGATTTATTCTATTTGGAGTTCGCTGGGCATTTATGCTTTGTGTATTTATATTGTGTAGAAGGTTGGGGAAGTTTTCCCCAACAATTTCTTTGAATACTCTTTCTAGACCTTTACCCTTCTCTTCCCCTTCTGGGACAGCAATGAGTCTTAAATTTGGATGTTTTATTTTATCTATCATATCCCTGAGATCCATTTCGATTTTTTCTATTTTTTTCCCCATTCTTTCTTTTGTTCTTTCATTTTCTGTTCTGTGGTCCTCGAAGAGGCTGAGTCATTGTTCAGCTTCCTCTAATCTTGTATTATGAGTATCCAGAGTCTTTTTAATTTGGCCAACAGTTTCTTTTATTTCCATAAGATCTTCTATTTTTTTATTAACTCTTGCAATTTCTTCTTTATGCTCTTCTAGGGTCTTCTTTATGTCCTTTATATCCTGTGCCATGTTCTTCTTCATGTCCTTTATATCCTGCGCCATGCTCTTGTTGCCCATCTGTAATTCTTTGATTAATTGTGCCAAGTACTGTGTTGTGTGTCTTCTGATCTTTTGATTTGGGTGTTATGGTTTGGGTTCTCCATATCGTCTGGTTTTATCATATGCTTTAAGATTTTCTGTTGTTTTTGGACTCCTGGCATTTGCTTTACTTGATCCCTAATTTGACAGTACTGCAGCTTGGTGGCGTACACTTTCTCTAACTAACCAACAGATGGCGTCCGTGAGTCACCTATTCCCCTCAAGTCAGTTCTCCCCCACTTTGTCTTTGTGGTGTGTGTGGGTCTGATTCTTGTGGGGTCCAATTGGTGCACCAAGTTTGGGTGTGTTGCTGGTGCTGTCTGCCCTGAATGTGGGGTGTGTGTCTGGGTGGTTAGGCAGGCAGGGCAGCTTTAATAATCAAACCTCCCAGGTGTTCCCAGAATTTAAGGCTGTTGCAGGAGCCTAAGCCTTCATTTCAGTCCTTCTACCAATTGTCTCTGCCGCTGACTCACAAGTCCTTGGTATTTGCGTAGGGTCCCTGGGATTTCCAAGGGGCACCCCCTTCCCAGCTGTGCTCTTCCAGGACCTCTGCTGAGGGAGGGCCACATCACGACATTAGTGTGTGCCAGCCCGCCAGGGAAGCCCTGGGTCGTTGGGCCGTGCAGGGGAGCTCCCGGCCTGCTTCAAAGATGGTCGAATGGGACACGTTAACTTCCCCCTTTTCATACAGCTCTGCCTCCCAGCTCCAGGACAATCAGCCATGGGTGTATTAAAGGCCACTGTCCACGGCCAATATTGTGGCTTGTGTGTAGTGCTGCAGGAAAGATTCCCCGTCACACTGGGTTTCTTGGTGCAGCTCTGAATGTGGGTTTGGCCCCAGGCAAGAGTGTCCCCCGCCTGCTGGGGAGATGGCTGCAAGGAATGTGTTTTTTTTTCTCCTTTTGGCTCCCCTCTGCTCCTCTGGTCTCGAGACAATTAGCAGCGGGTGTGGGAAGGGGTATCCTCCACGCCAGACAACGAGGCGTTAGCCCAGCCCGCTCCCACCGTGCTTCACTGCGCGGCTCTCCCCATCATAACTGCAGCCACTCCCAGGCTTCTTTTTTTTAAAGAACTAGTCCGTCTCCAAACGCCAGCCCACCGTTTCCCCACACCACAGCACGGCCACAGGACTTTCAGTCAACTCACTCACTTGTTTCAGAATGCAGGCTCCTGGTTTCACCAAATGCACATTCCCTGTGGATTTAGCAGACCTTGTCCGGCTGGTGCATCGCTGGCAGTGGTGTTCTGGGTCACTTTCTGGTTTTTATCTAGTATTTTTCATGGAGGTGTTTTTTTTGCCCTGTCTCACCTAGCTGCCATCTTAGGTTCTCCTCCTTCTTTAATTTCTTTCAGCAATATTTATAGTTTTCCATGTACAAATGCTTTACATCTTTGGTTAAATTTATTCACAGATATTTTAATCTGATTTCCTTTTCAGATTATTTATTGCTAGTGTATAGAAACACCAATGATTTTTGTGAGTTGATCTTGTATCTCACCACTTTGCTGAGTTCATTTATTAGCCCTAATAGCTTTCTTGTGTATTATTCTGGGTTTTCTATATATAGGATCATGTCATCTGCAAATAGGGAAAGTTTTACTTCTGCCTTTCCAATTTGGGTGACTTTTATTTCTTTTTGTTTGCCTAATTCCTCTGGTCAGAACTTCCAGTACAATGTTGAATAACAGTGGTAACAGTGGGCATCCTTGTCTTGTACTTGATCTTAGAGGGAAGGCTTTCAGTCTTTCACCATTGACTATGATATTAGCTGTGGATTTTTCATATGTGCCCTTTATCATGTTGAGGAATTTCCGTTCTATTGCTAGTTTTCTGAGTGTTTTTTTTTTTAATCAGAAAAGGTGCTGGATTTTGTCAGATTCCTTTTCTGCATCAGTTGAGATGATCATGTATCTGTGTATATGTATTATTTTAATAGCAGCTTTGTTGAGCTGTAGTTCATATACCCTACAATTCATCCACTTAAAGCATGCAATTCAATAGTTTTTAGTATATTAACAAAGTTGTGCTGCCATCACCACAATCAATTTTAGAACATCTTCATAGATGGGTTTTAAAGGCATAGGACTAGATGAGAGGAGTCTGAGGACTGAGCCCTGGGGCCCTACAGTGTTCAGAAGTCAGGGAGATGAGGAGGGACTAGAAGCCAAGTGAAGAAGGCATTTCAAGGAGGAGGGAGTGATCATGAGACACAGGCTGCTGACAGGGCAAATGAGATGAGGACTGAGGACTGGTCATTGGATTTAGCAGCATGGAAGTGGCCTGGACATTAGCAGTTCCAGTGTGGGATTGAAAGCCAGATTAGAGAGGTTTTAGGAGAGAATGGGAGAAGAGGAACTGGAGACAGTGAGTACAGACAGTCCATCAAGGAGTTTGGCTGTAAAGAGGAGCAGAGAATTGTAGTGGTCATTGAAGGGGGGTTTTAGATCAAGTACTGAGCAGCGTCTGTGAGGGGGGAAGAGGACATGAAACAAGAGGGTGGAGGGTTGCCTCCCTTAGGAGCATGGACCCTTCATTCTGAGGAACAAGAGAGAAGGTAGAGGGAGGGGAAAAGATACTGGCGGAGAAAAGATATGATGGGAGTTTGTGGAAATTCTCTTTCCATTTTTATATTTTCTTGGTGAAAACGAAACAAGCTTTCAGTTGCAATTGAGGGTGAGGTATAAGTGATTGAATTTGAGGAAAGGGCAATTGGTAGGAAACAGTCATATAGATACAGTGGGAGAAAGGATTTGGAGGGTCAGTTTCTGGACTTGGCCCTCAGGGCCCTGCTTTATCTGGCCTGTGTCCACCTGTTCAGCCTCACTTCCATCACTTCCATCCATCTCCTCTGCTTCTTGCCGGCTGCCCTGGTCATCCTTCAGGTCATAGATCACTTCAAGCGCTTTTCTGCCTTTTCCTTCTGCCAGGAAAATTCTTTCCTTGCTGGTTTAGGGACCTGTGAGATATCTAAGCAGGGGTATCACAGGGACTGAGAGACAGGCCTGGAGGTACCGAGAATAGGGACTGAAGTGAAGAAGCAACTTGGGAGTCATTGGCATGTTTCCTTATAAAAAGGAGTCTCTATTCTCATGAAGCTTCTGGTCTGGTGGGTGGAAGGTTGGGGATAGACAACATATGATAAGGAAATCTGTATCCAATGGAGAAAATTAAAGCAGATAGGGTAACTGGGGAGGGAATGATCAAGGGAGGCCTCACTGAGAGGTATTATTGGTACAAAGACATAGAAGAAGTAAAGGTGAGCACAGTGGACTTGTAGAGGAAGAATGGTCCAGGTGGAGGAAATGGCAGGGCACAGACCCTCTACAGGATTGTGCTTAGCATCTTAGGGTGGCTGGAGCAGAGTACAGGATAGGGAGAAGGAAGGAAATTAAAGTCAGAGAGGTTTTGGGGCTTGGTTCTGTCAGGATCAGTGTACATGCTTAGTGAGATGGGTGCTATTGGGGAGTTTGAACCAAGCAATGTGACCTGATGTGCCAGTTTGATGCATTATGTCCCCCAAAATGCCATTATCTTTGATGCAATCTTGTGTGGACAGACATACTAGTGTTGATTAGATTTTGGAATCCTTTGGGTGTTTCCATGGAGATGTGATTCAATCAATGTGGACAGGACCTTTGGTTGTATAATTTCCATGGAGGTGTTGCCCCGCCCATTCAGGGTGGGTCTGAATTGGATTACTGGAGCACTATATAAGCTCAGACAGAATGAGCGAGCTTGCTGCAGCAAAGAGGGACACTTTGAAAAAAGCATAGGAGCTGCAGATGAGAGACAGTTTGAAGATAGCCGTTGAAAGCAGACTTTTGCTCCGGAGAAGCTAAGAGAGGACAAACACCCCAAGCGCAACTAAGAATGACATTTTGAAGAGGAGCTGCAGCTTAGAGAGGAACGTCCTGGGAGAAAGCCATTTTGAAACCAGAATTTGGAGCAGACACCAGCCACATGCCTTCCAGCTAACAGGTTTTCCAGACACCATTGGGCATCCTCCAGTGAAGGTACCCAATTGTTGATGCATTACTTTGGATGTTTTATGGCCTTAAGACTGTAACCGTGTAACCAAATAACCCCCCTTTATAAAAGTCAGTCCATTTTTGATGTTTTGCATTCTGGCAGCATTAGCAAACTAGAACAGATTTTGGTACCAGAGAAGTGGGGTGCTGCTGAGTTTGCAAATACCAAACATGTTGGAGCAGCTTTTTAAATGGATAAGAGGAAGATTCTGGAAGAATTGTGAGGAGCTTGATAGAAAAGGCCTAAACTGCTTTGAAGAGACCGTTTGTGGAAATATGGACTCTAAAGATACTTCTGATAAGGCCTTGAGCAGAAATGATGAATGTGTTGTTGTAAACTGGAAGGAAGGCGATCCTTGTTTTAAAGTGGCAGAGAATTTGGCAAAATTGAGTCCTGGTGTTGGATGGAAGGCAGAATTTGAAAGCGACGACCTGGAATATTTAGCTGATGAGATCTCCAAGCAAAATATAGAAGTAGTAGCCTGGCTTCTACTTGCAGCTTATAGTAAAATGTGACAGGACAGAGATAAACTTAGAACTGAACCCTTGGGTTCAAAGAAACCAGGAACTGATGGTTTGGAAAATTCTGGGCTTCCAGGGAGTAGAACTCCAGAAGCTGTAGCCCAACGTGAGGATTTAACCAAACTTGGAACCCGACCGCCATTTCGGTACAAGCCAAGATTGAAGACAGAGTTATCCAGCAAGGATTTGTGGAAAGTCCTATTGTCTGATGGTTTTGACCCCTGTGTGCTTCATGTGAAGCCAACAGAATTTTTGCGAGATCTTTATAGACAGAGATGCTGCCGGTCTGGACTGGAGAAGACAGACAAGGAACAAATTGAAGGAAAATTTTCTTCAAAGACAGAGCCATGGAGGTTGATGTCTGGAGTCACGAGGTCTTGGGCTGGGAGAGCAGAGCAGCCCATACGCATGGAAAGGGTGAGTTTGCCCCGGATGTCGAGGGCGGGCCTTCCGCCTTGATGCTCAGGAAATGTTCTGCCACCCCAAGCCCCAAAGAGGGTAGAGCACATTCCCAGGGAATTGGGGAGAGCCTGGCTGCTACCACACTGTTCTGAAGGGTTGAGCCTGTGCCTCTGCGATGGAAGGGAATCCGGGAGCTGCCCCAATGTTTGAGGAGGGTGGGGCCGAGAAGGTGGTCTCCCCAACGTGTGGATATGTTGGAACACTTACTCCAGCGTTTGAAGAGGAAAGGGCTGCCGCACAGGCCCTTAGGAAGGGTTAGACTCCTGGTCTCTCAAGCCCCAAGGATGCAACGTCGTTCTGTTAATGACTCTCAGGCTTTGAAATCTAATGGATTTTGTCCTGCGGGTTTTAGGAACTCTTTTGGTCTTTCTAACCCTGTTTTCCTTACTGTTTCTCCTTATGGCAGTGGGAATATTTATCCTATGAACGTCCCTCCTTTGTATATTGGAAGCACATAACTTGTTCTAAGTTCACAGATCCATAGCTAAAGGAGAATTATGCCTTAGGACCGACCATACCTTTAATTGATTTTACGGGATCTTGTACTTAACTGTTGTTACTGAAATGATTTAAGTTTCTGTGATGTTGTTGTGGGATGAATGTATTTTGTATATGGAAAGATAATGTCATTTTGGGGTCCAGGGGGCGCAATGTGCCAGTTCGATGTATTATGTCACCCAAAACGCCATTATCTTTGATGCAATCTTGTGTGGACAGACATATTAGTGTTGATTAGACTTTGGAATCCTTTGGGTGTTTCCATGGAGATGTGATTCAATCAATGTGGACAGGACCTTTGGTTGTGTAATTTCCATGGAGGTGTTGCCCTGCCCATTCAGGGTGGGTCTGAATTGGGTTACTGGAGCAGTATATAAGCTCAGACAGAATGAGCGAGCTTGCTGCAGCAAAGAGGGACACTTCGAAAAAAGCATAGGAGCTGCAGATGAGAGACAGTTTGAAGACAGCCGTTGAAAGCAGACTTTTGCTCCGGAGAAGCTAAGAGAAGACAGACACCCCAAGAGCAACTGAGAATGACATTTTGAAGAGGAGCTGCGGTCCAAAGAGGAACGTCCTGGGAGAAAGCCATTTTGAAACCAGAACTTTGGAGCGGACGCTAGCCATGTGCCTTCCTAGCTAGCAGAGGTTTTCTAGACACCATTGGGCATCCTCCAGTGAAAGTACTCGATTGTTGATGCGTTACCTTGGACATTTTATGGCCTTAAGACTGTAACTGTGTAACCAAATAAACCCGCTTTATAAAAGCCAGTCCCTTTCTGGTGTTTTGCATTCTGGAAGCATTAGGAAACTAGAACACCTGACTTACATATAAATAGAGCCTCTGATTTCTTTGTGGAGAACAGGCTGTGAGGGACAGGAGAGGAAGCCAATACTATGTAGGAGGCTGTAGCTGTTATCTCTGCCAGGGATGGTTGACCCTGTCCAACAAATGGGGTGTTGGTAGAGGAGCAGCTGGGAAAGGAGGCTGAGAAGGATGGAGAAAGCCAAGAGGGGCAGTGTTTTTAGGAAGAAAGCTACAGAGGGATTGAAGAAGAAATCTGAAAAGCACCTGCTACATCTGGCAAGGTGGAGGATTTGAGGGATTTCTGGGAAAGTAGCCTTGGTGGTGGAGTGGGGAGGCAGTCATGTTGGAGTGGGATCAAGAGAGAAGGGGGAAAACATATGAAAAGTGTATGCAGAAGAAATGAGAAGGGACACAAAATGGCACAATATGAAAATTTGAATAAATATGAAAGTAGGCATTAGTGGAAGCAAAAAAGGAATATGACTTACAAGGACCAAATAGCAAAGTGGCAGAAGAAAGTCCTGTGTCATTGGTAGGTATTTTAAATGTAAATGGATTAAACTCTCCAATCAAAAGGCAGAGATTGGCAGCATGGATAAAAAAGCATGACCCAACTGTATGCTGTTTACAAGAGACTCATGTTAAATTCAAAAATACAGGTAGGTTGCAAGTGAAAGGATGAGAAACAAATATATGTCATGCAAATGGTTACCAAAAGAGAGCTGGGGCAGCTATACTAGAATCAGATAAATTAGACTATGTCAGTAATTGTTATGAGGACAAAAAAGGTAACCATATTCTGATAAATGGGTCAATTCAACAAGAAGGCATAATAATTATAAATATATATGCACCTAACAGCAGAGCCCCAGAATATGTAAAACAAATATTGAGAGATCTGAAGGGAAAGATACACTGTTCTACATTAATAATACAAGACTTGAATACGCCACTTTCAATAGTAGAACATCTAGACAGAAGATCAATAAGGAAATACAAAACCTAAACAATACTCTAAACCAACTAGATCTAACAGACATATATGAAACACTTCACCCAACAACAAAAGATTACACATTCTTCTCAAGTGCATATGGATCATTCTCCAGGATCAACCATATCTTAGGTCACCAAACAAGTCTCAATAAATTTAAAAAAAAATTTGAAATCATACAATGTATGATTGCACAATTGAATAAAGCTAGAAATCTATAATAGAGGGAGAAAGGGAAAATTCACAAATATGTGGATATTAAACAATGCTCTCTTTAAAAACCAATGGGTCAAAGAAGAAATCACAAGGGAAATTAGAAAATATCTTGAGGCAAATGAAAATGAAAATATAACATACCAAATCTTATGGGATGCAGCAAGGTAGTGCTGAAAGGGAAATTTATAGCTCTGAATGCTTACATTAAAAAAGGAGAAAGAACTCAAATCAGAGACCTAACTTCATAACTGAAAGATCTAGAAAAAGAAGAGCAAACTAAACCCAAAGTGAGCAGAAGGAAGAAAATAACAAATATTAGAGTGGAGATAAATGAAATAGAGAATAAAAAAAACCATTAGAAAGAATCAATGAAACCGAAGTTGCTTCTTTGAACAGATCAATAAAATAAAAAAAACCTTTAGACTGACAAAGAAAAAAAGAAAGAGGACACAAATAGCTTAAATCAGAGATGAATTTAAGAGACTGACTCCACAGAAATAAAAAATAATATAAGAGGATACCATGAGCAACCATATACCAACAAATTAGATAACCTAGATGAAATGGAGAAATTCTTAGAAACACACAAACTACCTACACTGACTCAAAAAGAAGTAGATCTCAACAAACCAATAACAGGTAAAGAGATGGAATCAGTAATCAAAAATCACCCAATGAAGAAGAGCTCAGGACCAGAGGACTTCACTGGTGAATTTTACCAAACATTCCAAGAGTAATTAATACCAGCCCTGCTCAAACTCTTCCAAAAAATTGAATAGGAGGGAACACTTCCCAGCTCATTCTGTGAAGTCAGCAGCACCCTAACGCAAAAGCTGATAAAGATTCCACAAGAAAATAAAATTACAGACCAATGTCTCTTATGAATATAGATATAAAAATCCTCAGCAAAAATACTAGCAAACTGAATCTGACAGCAAATTAAAAGAAGTACACACCATGGTCATGTGAGCCTTATTCCGGGCGTGGAAGGATGGTTCCACATAAGAAAGTCAATTAATGTAATACCCTGCATTAATAGAATGAAGAAAAAAAAAAAAGTGAACATCTCAATTGATGCAGAAAAGGCGTTTGACAAAATCAAGCACCACTTCTTTATAAAAACTCTTAGGAAAGTAGGAATAGATGGAAACTTCCTCAGTGTGGTAAAGGGCATATATGAAAAGCCCACAGCTAACGTCCTACTTAATGGTGAAAGACTGAAAGCTTTCTCTCTGTGATTAGGAACAAGACAAGGTTGTCCACTGTTATCACTGTTATTCAACATTGTACTGGAAATTCTTGCCAGAGCAAGTAGGGGGGAAAAAAAAAGAAAGAAAGAAAAAAGGAAAGAAAGAAAGAAGAGAGAGAGAGAGAGAGAGAAAGAAGTAAAACTTTTACTGTTTGCAGATGACATGATCCTATGTGGGCAGCCAATTCAGCACCCGGCAGTCGGCCCAGTGGCACGGTCCCTGGGCCTTCAGTACATGTTGTGGTGACTGTTCCTCAAGGCGGAGCATCGAGTGGCGCCTACGACTCCTGCCTAAAAGGAATTTGTTTCTTGCTGCTGTTTCTTATATTCATACTGCCTCTTTTTCTCATTTAGCGTCTTTTGGGCTCTGTGGTGGTGGAATGCTCCCGCACCTAGCTACATTAATGAGCCAACGGCTTACCCTGCATTAGCTTCAGCGTAAGTGAAAATGCCTGCTCCTTTCTTAGAAGACAATAGGTCACCGTTTCTGCTCACTCCCACTGACCATCTGTCAACTAGGCGGAAATCCCCCTTCCCAAGCTTTGAAAGAGTTAGCTAGAAGAAACAAAAAGGTAATGATTAACAGATTTAAAAAACATGAACACAAAAAATAGTTATAGGTTGCTGGGTACTAAGTAATAGGAACTGCTATGCCTGTGCCCGAACACTGTGTCTTGCTACGCTTCAGGGAGTCTGTCCCTGCTAGCCCACTGATCACTGTGTAAGAATAAATAATGTCTGAAATTTAGCCAAACTATTCTAGTGTTGTATGCTTAAATGCTAGTGTGTATGTTATAGAAAATTATAAAAATAAAGCTCTGATGCTTTGCTTGGTCGGAGATTCCGTCTTCGTACACGGACACAACAAGGTGTCTGTCTCCTTCTTTTGCCGACTCCAGCCCCCCTCTCAGGACCCTGACCATTGCTGAGGCTGGCCCTCGGCAATCCTATATTTAGAAAATCCTGAAATAACTATGAGAAAGCCACTTGAGCTAATAAACAAGTTTAGCAAAGTGGCAGTATACAAGATCAATACACAAAAATCAGTAGGGCTTCTATACAGTAGAAATAAGCCATCTGAGGAGGTAATCAAGAAAAAAATTACATTTATAATAGCAACTAGAGGAATTAAATAGCTAGGAGTAAACTTAATTAAGAATGTAAAGGACCTGTATACAGACAACTACAAAACATTGCTAAAAGAAATCAAAGAAAATGTAAATAAATGGAAGGGCATCCCATGGTCATGGACTGGAAGGCTCAATGTTGTTAAGATGTCAGTTCTACCCAAATTGATATACAGATTCAATGCAATACCAATCAAAATTCCAACAGCCCAATTTACAGACGTGGAAAACCTAATTATCAAATTTATTTGGAGGGGTAAGGGGCCTTGACTAGCCAAAAACATTTTGAGAAAGAAGAAGGAAGTGGGAGGACTCATGCTTCCTGACTTTAAAGCATATTATAAAGCCACAGTGGTCAAAACAGCATGGTACTGGCATAAAGAGACATATTGATCAATGGAATTGAATTGAAAGTTCAGAAATAGACCCTCAGACCTATGGTCAATTGATTTTTGACAAGGCTCCCAAATCTACTCAACTGGGACAGAACAGTCTCTTCAATAAATGGTGTTGGGAGAACTGGATATTCATATCCAAAAGAATGAAAGAGGACCCTATTTCACAGCCTATACAAAAATTAATTCAAAATGGGTCAAAGACTTGACTATAAGAGCCAGTACCATAAAAGTCCTAGAAGAAAATATAGGGAAACACCTTCAAGATGTAGTGATAGGAAGTAGTTTCCTAGACCTTATACCCAAAGCACAAGCAATGAAAGATGAATGAGACCTCAAAATTGAATACTTTTGTGCTTTTCAAAGGGAAGAAAAGGCAGCTGACTTAATGGGAAAAAATATTTGGAAACCACATATCTGATAAGGGTTTGATATCCAGAATATATAAAGAAATCCTACAACTCCAACAATAAAAAGATGAACAGCCCAGTTAGAAAATGGGCAAAAGACATAAATAGACATTTTTTTCCCAAGAAGAAATACTGATGGCTAAAAAGCACATGAAAAGATGCTCAGCCTTACTAGCTTTAGGGAAATTCAAATCAAAACCACAAAGAGAACAGAGCCCCATTCAGCCATCATTTGAGCAGACTGGGAGCCTCCCAACACAGCCCAGCAGCCCAGAACTGCCCTGGGGGGACGGCACTCACCTGTGACATAGCACAGTCATCCCTCAACAGAAGACCCGGGGTGCACAGCCTGGAAGAGGGGCCCACTTGCAAGTCTCAGGAGCCATACGCCAATACCAAAGACTTGTGGGTCAGTGGCAGAGACAAACTGTGGCAGGACTGAACTGAAGGATTAGACTATTGCAGTAGCTTTAAAACTCTAGGATCATCAGGGAGATTTGATTGTTAGGGCCACCCCCCCTCCCCGACTGCCCAGAAACACGCCCCACATACAGGGCAGGCAACACCAACTACACACGCAAGCTTGGGACACCAATTGGGCCCCACAAGACTCACTCCCCCACTCACCAAAAAGGCTAAGCAGGGGAGATCTGGCTTGTGGAGAACAGGTGGCTCGTGGACGCCACCTGCTGGTTAGTTAGAGAAAGTGTACTCCACGAAGCTGTAGATCTGATAAATTAGAGATAAGGACTTCAACTGGTCTACAAACCCTAAAAGAACCCTATCAAGGACAGCAAATGCCACGAGGCCAAAAACAACAGAAAATTATAAAGCATATGAAAAAACCAGACGATATGGATAACCCAAGCCCAAGCACCCAAATCAAAAGACCAGAAGAGACACACCTAGAGCAGCTACTCAAAGAACTAAAGATGAACAATGAGACCCTAGTACGGGATATGAAGGAAATCAAGAAGACCCTAGAAGAGCATAAAGAAGACATTGCAAGACTAAATAAAAAAATGGATGATCTTATGGAAATTAAAGAAACTGTTGACCAAATTAAAAAGATTCTGGACACTCATAGTACAAGACTAGAGGAAGTTGAACAACGAATCAGTGACCTGGAAGATGACAGAATGGAAAATGAAAGCATAAAAGAAAGAATGGGGAAAAAAAATTGAAAAACTCGAAATGGACCTCAGGGATATGATAGATAATATGAAGCGTCCGAATATAAGACTCATTGGTGTCCCAGAAGGGGAAGAAAAGGGTAAAGGTCTAGGAAGAGTATTCAAAGAAATTGTTGGGGAAAACTTCCCAAATCTTCTAAACAACATAAATACACAAATCATAAATGCTCAGCGAACTCCAAATAGAATAAATCCAAAAAAACCCACTCCGAGACATATACTGATCACACTGTCAAACATAGAAGAGAAGGAGCAAGTTCTGAAAGCAGCAAGAGAAAAGCAATTCACCACATACAAAGGAAACAGCATAAGACTAAGTAGTGACTACTCAGCAGCCACCATGGAGGCGAGAAGGCAATGGCACGATATATTTAAAATTCTGAGAGAGAGGAATTTCCAGCCAAGAATACTTTATCCAGCAAAGCTCTCCTTCAAATTTGAGGGAGAGCTTAAATTTTTCACAGACAAAGAAATGCTGAGAGAATTTGCTAACAAGAGACCTGCCCTACTGGAGATACTAAAGGGAGCCCTACAGACAGAGAAACAAAGACAGGACAGAGAGACTTGGAGAAAGGTTCAGTACTAAAGAGATTCGGTATGGGTACAATAAAGGATATTAATAGAGAGAGGGAAAAATATGGCAAACATAATCCAAAGGATAAGACGGCCGATTCAAGAAATGCCTTCACGGTTTTAACGTTGAATGTAAATGGATTAAACTCCCCAATTAAAAGATATAGATTCGCAGAATGGATCAAAAAAAATGAACCATCAATATGTTGCATACAAGAGACTCATCTTAGACACAGGGACACAAAGAAATTGAAAGTGAAAGGATGGAAAAAAATATTTCATGCAAGCTACAGCCAAAAGAAAGCAGGTGTAGCAATATTAATCTCAGATAAAATAGACTTCAAATGCAGGGATGTTTTGAGAGACAAAGAAGGCCACTACATACTAATAAAAGGGGCAATTCAGCAAGAAGAAATAACAATCGTAAATGTCTATGCACCCAATCAAGGTGCCACAAAATACATGAGAGAAACATTGGCAAAACTAAAGGAAGCAATTGATGTTTCCACAATAATTGTGGGAGACTTCAACACATCACTCTCTCCTATAGATAGATCAACCAGACAGAAGACCAATAAGGAAATTGAAAACCTAAACAATCTGATAAATGAATTAGATTTAACAGACATCTACAGGACATTACATCCCAAATCACCAGGATACACATACTTTTCTAGTGCTCACGGAACTTTCTCCAGAATAGATCATATGCTGGGACATAAAACAAGCCTCAATAAATTTAAAAAGATTGAAATCATTCAAAGCACATTCTCTGACCACAATGGAATACAATTAGAAGTCAATAACCATCAGAGACTTAGAAAATTCACAAATACCTGGAGGTTAAACAACACACTCCTAAACAATCAGTGGGTTAAAGAAGAAATAGCAAGAGAAATTGCTAAATATATAGAGACGAATGAAAATGAGAACACAACATACCAAAACCTATGGGATGCAGCAAAAGCAGTGCTAAGGGGGAAATTTATAGCACTAAACGCATATATTAAAAAGGAAGAAAGAGCCAAAATCAAAGAACTAATGGATCAACTGAAGAAGCTAGAAAATGAACAGCAAACCAATCCTAAACCAAGTAGAAGAAAAGAAATAACAAGGATTAAAGCAGAAATAAATGACATAGAGAACAAAAAAACAATAGAAAGGATAAATATCACCAAAAGTTGGTTCTTTGAGAAGATCAACAAGATTGACAAGCCCCTAGCTAGACTGACAAAATCAAAAAGAGAGAAGACCCATATAAACAAAATAATGAATGAAAAAGGTGACATAACTGCAGATCCTGAAGAAATTAAAAAAATTATAAGAGGATATTATGAACAACTGTATGGCAACAAACTGGATAATGTAGAAGAAATGGACAATTTCCTTGAAACATATGAACAACCTAGACTGACCAGAGAAGAAATAGAAGACCTCAACCAACCCATCACAAGCAGAGATCCAATCAGTCATCAAAAATCTTCCCACAAATAAATGCCCAGGGCCAGATGGCTTCACAGGGGAATTCTACCAAACTTTCCAGAAAGAACTGACACCAATCTTACTCAAACTCTTTCAAAACATTGAAAAAAATGGAACACTACCTAACTCATTTTATGAAGCTAACATCAATCTAATACCAAAACCAGGCAAAGATGCTACAAAAAAGGAAAACTACCGGCCAATCTCCCTAATGAATATAGATGCAAAAATCCTCAACAAAATACTTGCAAATCGAATCCAAAGACACATTAAAAAAAATCATACACCATGACCAAGTGGGGTTCATTCCAGGCATGCAAGGATGGTTCAACATCAGAAAAACAATCAATGTATTACAACACATTAAAAACTCGAAAGGGAAAAATCAATTGATCATCTCAATAGATGCTGAAAAAGCATTTGACAAAATCCAACATCCCTTTTTGATAAAAACACTTCAAAAGGTAGGAATTGAAGGAAACTTCCTCAACATGATAAAGAGCATATATGAAAAACCCACAGCCAGCATAGTACTCAATGGTGAGAGACTGAAAGCCTTCCCTCTAAGATCAGGAACAAGACAAGGATGCCCGCTGTCACCACTGTTATTCAACATTGTGCTGGAAGTGCTAGCCAGGGCAATCCGGCAAGACAAAGAAATAAAAGGCATCCAAATTGGAAAAGAAGAAGTAAAACTGTCATTGTTTGCAGATGATATGATCTTATATCTAGAAAACCCTGAGAAATCAACGATACACCTACTAGAGCTAATAAACAAATTTAGCAAAGTAGCGGGATACAAGATTAATGCACATAAGTCAGTAATGTTTCTATATGCTAGAAATGAACAAACTGAAGAGACACTCAAGAAAAAGATACCATTTTCAATAGCAACTAAAAAAATCAAGTACCTAGGAATCAACTTAACCAAAGATGTAAAAGACCTATACAAAGAAAACTACATAACTCTACTAAAAGAAATAGAAGGGGACCTTAAAAGATGGAAAAATATTCCATGTTCATGGATAGGAAGGCTAAATGTCATTAAGATGTCAATTCTACCCAAACTCATCTACAGATTCAATGCAATCCCAATCAAAATTCCAACAACCTACTTTGCAGACTTGGAAAAGCTAGTTATCAAATTTATTTGGAAAGGGAAGATGCCTCGAATTGCTAAAGACACTCTAAAAAAGAAAAACGAAGTGGGAGGACTTACACTCCCTGACTTTGAAGCTTATTATAAAGCCACAGTTGCCAAGACAGCATGGTACTGGCACAAAGATAGACATATAGATCAATGGAATCGAATTGAGAATTCAGAGATAGACCCTCAGATCTATGGCCGACTGATCTTTGATAAGGCCCCCAAAGTCACCGAACTGAGCCATAATGGTCTTTTCAACAAATGGGGCTGGGAGAGTTGGATATCCATATCCAAAAGAATGAAAGAGGACCCCTACCTCACCCCCTACACAAAAATTAACTCAAAATGGACCAAAGATCTCAATATAAAAGAAAGTACCATAAAACTCCTAGAAGATAATGTAGGAAAACATCTTCAAGACCTTGTATTAGGAGGCCACTTCCTAGACTTTACACCCAAAGCACAAGCAACAAAAGAGAAAATAGATAAATGGGAACTCCTCAAGCTTCGAAGTTTCTGCACCTCAAAGGAATTTCTCAAAAAGGTAAAGAGGCAGCCAACTCAATGGGAAAAAATTTTTGGAAACCATGTATCTGACAAAAGACTGATATCTTGCATATACAAAGAAATCCTACAACTCAATGACAATAGTACAGACAGCCCAATTATAAAATGGGCAAAAGATATGAAAAGACAGTTCTCTGAAGAGGAAATACAAATGACCAAGAAACACATGAAAAAATGTTCAGCTTCACTAGCTATTAGAGAGATGCAAATTAAGACCACAATGAGATACCATCTAACACCGGTTAGAATGGCTGCCATTAAACAAACAGGAAACTACAAATGCTGGAGGGGATGTGGAGAAATTGGAACTCTTATTCATTGTTGGTGGGACTGTATAATGGTTCAGCCACTCTGGAAGTCAGTCTGGCAGTTCCTTAGAAAACTAGATATAGAGCTACCATTCGATCCAGCGATTGCACTCCTCGGTATATACCCGGAAGATCGGAAAGCAGTGACACGAACAGATATCTGCACGCCAATGTTCATAGCAGCATTATTCACAATTGCCAAGAGATGGAAACAACCCAAATGTCCTTCAACAGATGAGTGGATAAATAAAATGTGGTATATACACACGATGGAATACTACGCGGCAGTAAGAAGGAACGATCTGGTGAAACATATGACAACATGGATGAACCTTGAAGACATAATGCTGAGCGAAATAAGCCAGGCACAAAAAGAGAAATATTATATGCTACCACTAATGTGAACTTTGAAAAATGTAAAACAAATGGTTTATAATGTAGAATGTAGGGGAACTAGCAGTAGAGAGCAATTAAGGAAGGGGGGAACAATAATCCAGGAAGAACAGATAAGCTATTTAACGTTCTGGGGATGCCCAGAAATGACTATGGTCTGTTAATTTCTGATGGTTGTAGTAGAAACAAGTTCACTGAAATGGTGCTATATTATGTAACTTTCTTGGAGTAAAGTAGGAACATGTTGGAAGTTAAGCAGTTATCTTAGGTTAGTTGTCTTTTTCTTACTCCCTTGCTATGATCTCTTTGAAATGCTCTTTTATTGTATGTTTGTTTTCTTTTTAACTTTTTTTTTCATACAGGTGATTTGAAAAAAGAAGGGAAAGTTAAAAAAAAAAAAAAAAAAAAAAAAAAAGATTTAGTGCCCCCTTGAGGAGCCTGTGGAGAATGCAGGGGTATTCGCCTACCCCACCTCCATGGTTGCTAACATGACCACAGACATAGGGGACTGGTGGTTTGATGGGTTGAGCCCTCTACCATAAGTTTTACCCTTGGGAAGACGGTTGCTGCAAAGGAGAGGCTAGGCCTCCCTGTATTTGTGCCTAAGAGTCTCCTCCTGAATGCCTCTTTGTTGCTCAGATGTGGCCCTCTCTCTCTGGCTAAGCCAACTTGAAAGGTGAAATCACTGCCCTCCCCCCTACGTGGGATCAGACACCCAGGGAAGTGAATCTCCCTGGCAACGTGGAATATGACTCCCAGGGAGGAATGTAGACCTGGCACCGTGGGACGGAGAACATCTTCTTGACCAAAAGGGGGATGTGAAAGGAAATGAAATAAGCTTCAGTGGCAGAGAGATTCCAAAAGGAGCCGAGAGGTCACTCTGGTGGGCACTCTTATGCACACTTTAGACAACCCTTTTTAGGTTCTAAAGAATTGGGGTAGCTGGTGGTGGATACCTGAAACTATCAAACTACAACCCAGAACCCATGAATCTCGAAGACAGTTGTATAAAAATGTAGCTTATGAGGGGTGACAATGGGATTGGGAAAGCCATAAGGACCAAACACCACTTTGTCTAGTTTATGGATGGATGTGTAGAAAAGTAGGGGAGGGAAACAGACAGACAAAGGTACCCAGTGTTCTTTTTTACTTCAATTGCTCTTTTTCACTCTAATTATTATTCTTGTTATTTTTGTGTGTGTGCTAATGAAGGTGTCAGGGATTGATTTAGGTGATGAATGTACAACTATGTAATGGTACTGTAAACAATCGAAAGTACAATTTGTTTTGTATGACTGCGTGGTATGTGAATATATATAAATAAAATGATTATTTAAAAAAAAAAAAAAATAAGGGGGAAAAAAAAAAAAAAAAAAAAAAAAAACCCACAAAGAGATATCATCTCACACCTACTAGAATGGCTGCTATTAAACAAACAGGAAACTACAAGTGTGAAGAGGATGTGGTGAAATAGGAACACTTATTCACTCCTGGCGTGAATGTAAAATGGTACAGCCACTGTGGATGTCTCTTTGGCAGTTGGTTCCTCAGGAAGCTAAGTATAGAGTTGCCTTAAAAACCTGCAATCCCACTACTCGGGATATACCCAGAACTTTGATAGCAGGGACATGAACAGACATTTACACACTGATGTTCATAACCGCATTATTCACAGTTGCCAAAAGTTGGAAACAACTCAAGTGTCCATCAGCAGGTAAATGGATAAACAAAATGTGGTATATACATACGATGGAATGTTAATCAGCAGTAAGAAGAAAAGAAGTCCTGAAGCGTGGAACAACATGAATGAACTTTGAGGACATTATGTTAAATGAAATAAGTCAAGACACAAAAGGATAAATATGTATGATTTCACTGATGCGAACTAGTTATAATATGTAAACTTATAGACATAAAATCTAGAATATAGGTTACCAGGATATAGAATGAGGCTAAAGAATGGGGAGTAGTTGCTTAATATGTGCACAATATTAAACTAGGTTGAATTTAAACATTTGGAAATGGATAGAGGTAAGGTAGCACGTTATTGTGAGAATAATTAATAGTACTGAATGGTGTGTGAATGTGGTGGAAAGGGGAAGTTTAGAGTCCTGTATGTCACCAGAAGGAAAGTTGGAGGTTAAAACATGGGAATGTATAACACAGTGAATGTTGTGGTCGACAATGACTGTGATTAACTGTACAAATGTAAAAAAAAATTTAAAAGTTCTTTTCATGAACTAGAACAAATGTATACCACTATTACAAGGAGTTAATAATGGAGGGGAATATGGAAAAAATGTACCTATTGCAAACTATGGACTAGAGTTAACAGTAATATTTTAATATTCTTTCATCAAAAATAACAAATGTACCACACTAATACTATGGGTCTAAGTAGGGGGAGATAAGGAGTGTGGGAGGATTTGGCTTTTATTTTTTATTTTTATTTCTTTTCTGGAGTAATGAAAATATTCTAAAATTGATGTATATACCACTATGTTATGATATTGTGAGCCATGGATTGTATACTTTGGATAGTTTGTATGGTGTGTGAATGTATCTCCATAAAATTGCCAAACAAAAACAAAAATCTAGCAAACCAAATCCAACAGTACATTAAAAGAATTATACACCATGATCAAGTGAGCCTTATCCCAGACATGCAAGGATGGGTCAACATAAGAAAGTCAATTAACGTAATACCCCACGTTAATAGAACTGTGCCAGTTTGAATAGATTGTGTCCCCCAAACGCCATTGTGTGGGCAGACGTTATTAGTGTTGATTAGATTGTAATTCTTTGAGTGTTTCTTTGGAGTGCACCCCACCCAGCTGTAGGTGATGACTCTGATTGGATAATTTCCATGGAGGTGTTGCTCCGCCCATTCGAGGTGGGTCTAAGTTGATCAGTGGAGCCATATAAATGAGCTGATATAACAGAAGGAACTCAGTGCAGTGCAGCTGTGAGTGATGTTTTGAAGAGGAGCTACAGCTAAGAGGGACACTTTGAAAGAAAGTACAGGAGCTGCAGATGAGAGACAGTTTGAAGATGGCCATTGAAAGCAGACTTTTGCTCCAGAGAAGCTGAGAGAGGACAAATATCCCAAGTGCAACTAAGAGTGACATTTTTGAGGAACTGCAGCCTAGAGAGGAACATCCTGGGAGGAAGCCGTTTTGAAACCAGAACTTTGGAGCAGACGCCAGCCACGTGCCTTCCTAGCTAACAGAGGTTTTCCAGACACCATTGGCCATCCTCCAGTGAAGGTACCCAATTACTGATGTGTTACCTTGGACACTTTATGGCCTTAAGACTGTAACTGTGTAATCAAATAAACCCCCTTTTATAAAAGCCAATCCGTTTCTTGTGTTTTGCATTCCAGCAGCATTAGCAAACTAGAACAAGAACAAAGGAAAAGAAAACCATGTGATCATCTCAGTTGATGCAGAAAAGGCATTCGAAACAATCCAGCACTCCTTTTTTATAAAAATGCTTTGAAAAGTAGAAATAGAAGGAAACTTTCTCAACATGGTAAAGGGCATATATGAAAAGCCCACAGCTAATATCATACTTAATGGTGGAAGTCTGAAAGCTTTCCCTCTAAGGTTAGGAACAAGACAAAGTTGCCCACTGTTATTCAACATTGTACTGGAAGTTCTTGCTGGAGCAATTGGGCAAGAAAAAGAAATAAAAGGCATCCAAATCAGAAAGGAAAAAGTAAAACTTTCTCTATTTGTAGATGATATGATTCTATATACAGAAAATCCTGAAAATCCACAGCAAAGCTCGTAGAGCTAAGAAATGAATTCGAAAAGTGGCAGAGTACAAGATCAATACCCAGTAATCTGTAGTGTTTCTATACACAAGCAATGAATAATCAGAAGAAATCAAGAAAAAAAATTCTGTTCACAATAGCAACTAAAAGAATCAGATATCTAGAAATAAATCTAGCCAAGATTATAAAGGACTTACACACAGAAAACTACAAAACATTGCTAAAAGAAATTAAAGAGGACCTACATAAATGGAAGGACATTCTGTATTCATGGATTGGAAGACTAAATATCGTTAAGATGTCAATATTATCCAAAGCAATTTGTAGTTTCAATGCAATCCCAATCAAAATTCCAACAACTATCTTTGCAGAAATGGAAAAGCCAATCGAATTTGTATGGAAGTGTAAGGAGCCCCAAATAGCTAAAGCCATATTGAAAAAGAAGTTGAAAGACTCACACTTCCCAATCTTAAAATGTTGGATTACAAAGCCAATTGATTTTTTTAAATTCAATTTTATTGAGATATATTCACATACCATACAATCATCCAAAGTGTACAATCAGTTGTTCACAGTACCATCATATAGTTGTGCATTCATCACCCCAGTCTATTTTTTGAACATTTTCCTTGTACCAGAAAAAGTAAAAATAAAAATAAAAAATAAAAGTAAAAAAGAACACCCAAATCACCCCCCCCACCCTATTTTTCATTTAGCTTTTTGTCCCCATTCTTCTACTCATCCATCCATACACTGGATAAGGGGAGTGTGATCCACAAGGCTTTCACAATCACACTGCCACCCCTTGTAAGCTATACAATCATCTTTAAGAGTCACGGCTACTGGGTTGCCGTTTGATAGTTTCAGGTATTTACTCTAGCTATTCCAATGCATTAAAACCTAAAAAGGGTTATTTATATAGTGCACAAGAATGCCCACCAGCGTGACTTCTCAACTCCATTTGGAATCTCTCAGCCACTGTAACTTTATTTTGTTTCATTTCACATCCCCCTTTTGGTCAAGAAGATGTTCTCAATCCCATGATGTTGGGTCCAGATTCATCCCTGGGAGTCATAGCCCATGTTGCCACGGAGATTTACACCCCTAGGAGTCAGATCCCACATAGAGGGGAGGGCAGTGACTTCACCTGCCGAGTTGAAAGCCAGTTGACTTTTGATAAGGGTGTCAAGTCCACTCAATGGTGAAAGAATAGTCTCTATAGTTAATGGTGCTGGGAAAACTGGATATCCATGTGCAAAAGAATGAAGGTGGATCCCTATGTCACACCATATCCAAACTTACCTCAAAATGTATCAAAGACCTAAATGTAAGAAGTAAAATTACAAAACTCCTAAAAGAAAACATAGGAAAGCATCTTTAGGACCTTGTGTTAGGCAGTGGTTGTTTAGACTTTACACCAAAAACCTGAGCAACAAAAGTAAAAATAGATAAATGAGACCTCATCAAAATAAAAAACTTGTGCATCCAAGGACTTCATCATGAAAGTAAAAAGACAACCTACAAAATAGGAAAAGATATTTGGAAAGCACATAAAGGATAAAGGCTTAATATCTAGAATATTTAAAGAAGTTGTATAAGATAAAAAGACAAAGAACCCAATTAAAAAATGAACAAAAGACTTGAATAGACATTTCTCCAAAAAAGATATACAAATGACCAAAATGCACAAGGAAAAGTGCTCAACATCATTAACATTAGGAAAATGCAAATCAAAATCACAATGAGATATCACTTCAAACCCACTAGAATGGCTACTATTAAAAAAAAACAAAACAGAAAAGTGTTAGAGAGGATGTGGAGACATAGGAACACTCACTCATTGTTGGTGGGAAGGTAGAATGGTGCAGCCGCTGTGGGAGACAGTTTGGCATTCCTCAGAAAGCATAGAGTTATCAAATGACCCAGTAATCTCACTTCTAAGTGTATACCCAAAAGAATTGAAAGCAGGGACTTGAATAGATATTTCCACACTGATGTTCATAGCAGCATTATTCACAATTGCCAAAAGATGGAAGCAACCTGAGCGTCCATCCATCGATGAATGGATAAACAAAATGTGGCATATGCACACGATGGAATATTATTCAGCTGTAAAAAGAAATGAAGTTCTGATACATGCTACAGCATGGATGAACATTGAACACATGTTGCATGAAATAAGCCAGATTCAAAAGGACAAATATATGATCTCACGGATATTAAATAATTAGAACAAGCCAATTTGTAGAGTCAGAAACTAGAAGTCAAGTTACCAGGGGCTGGGGTGGGGTAGAGAATGGCGTGTTAATGCTTTAGTGGTTCAGAGGTTCTGTTTGGTGTGATGGAAAGGTTTTGGTAGTGGATGGTGGTGATGGTAGCATAACACTGTGAATGTAATTAACAGCACTGGATTATTTATTTGAATGTGGTTAAAAGGGGAAAAATCTAGGTTGCATATATGTTATTAGAATAAAAATTTAGAAAAACAAACCATAGGACTTTACAACACAAACAGTGAACCCTAATGTAAACTATTTCTGCTGAGTTTTGCTGGGCAGGAGAGTGGGCGCTATGGCTAGGGGGACTGCAGGGCTGTGTGCTTTGCTTTGATGAGGGCTGTACCTGCAGGGGCATTTCCGGAGCAGCCTCTGAGCAATTGGCTGCTGGCTTTGAGACCTGGGGGGCTTGTTCAACCGCTGCTGCGTGGATGGGGTGTGCTCACCCATTCCCCATTCCCCGGTGGTGGCTCCCAGCCTCATGAATGAGGACCAGAGTTCTGGGTGCACTACGAGCTGTGTAACCACTGTCGTAGGTGTCCCCTCCTGTGTCTCTCATTTGGGGCTCATTTGCCAGGAGGCATGTCCCTGTCAACGAGGCCTGCTTTCAGGAGGGCCTGAGCTTCTCCAAAGACTGTCCCCAGCACAGCATGATGGGGAGGAGGCTGGAATGCTATGGGTGGGTCTGTGTTCCACCTCGCCTTACATCACGAAGCCCTTTTCTGTTTTGTAATTGGAGCTTCTCATCTATCTTCCTGGCCCTGTTCAGTCTGCTTTTCTCTCCCTTGCCTGGCCGGTTGGCCACCAGGTGTCGCTCGAACAGTCAGAGTCAGTCCTTGGGATCTCGGCGTGTGGTTTCGCCAGAGGAGGCTGCTGCTGGCCTCCTCAGAGTCATTTCTGTTCTTGTGCTTGGGCCAGGCCTGACTGCCCGTAATAGGAGACTTCCCGTGCTGCTCAGGTGTGGAAAAACAACATAGTTGTTAGGATCTAAACATCAAAGCAATGTTGAAAAAGGAAAAATTAAAGACACCTAACCTGTTGAGCAGTGACTAAGGTGAGGGAGGAGGGAGAAAGCTTAGGGAAGGCAAGAAATGTGAGAATAGGAGTTGGTCGCTGGAGAGCCAGGAGTTGGAGGGCAGGAGAAGGTTGGTTTGAGCCTAAGAAGAGTTGTCCTCTGTAAAGATCTAGTTTTTTTCCTGGAATTGTCTTCTCAAAGAAGAGCTGGGAGTTCTCTGCCTTGGGACATGAATGACCTATGTTCCTGTACCTAAGTAAAACACTGCTTCTCTGGTTTTGAGGCATCCTTCAGGGAGTCTGTGAAGTTGGTTTTGAGGGTCTTGAGGATCTTTTATAGAAATGACACCAGATCTTAATCTTTCCCTGAAGTCCTCTCTGTTCCACAACTTCTCCAGGAATCTTTTATAAATCTTTGTAGGGCTTTGTAAGTCTGGGCATGACTCAGATTTTGGACATTTCTCTTCACATTGTCTGAAAACCGGGCACTGGGATTCTCATCCAAGGCACGACAGAGACCTGGCAGATGCGGGAGGTGGGTGGAATGGGAGGGTTTGGTTTGTGTTGCCTTGCAGAGGGAAGCAGAAGTCATGATTTCCTAATGAGATTCTTTCCCAAATGGGTTCCATTGTCTGGAAGCACCTAGGGGAAAGCCTGACAGCGTCCTTCTGCTGAAGCTGCAATCCCTGGGCCCAACAGAGTGGGGCTTGGTTTAGATGTTTTTAAATGATAGTTGGTTCAGAACTGTCACTAGGCCTTGAGACCTGACTTATGTCCCTCTTTTCTCAGCTGCAAGCTGATCTGTCACCCCCCTCACAGATCTCCTGATGACAGGGCGCAGCCCTGCTTTTGCCATGCAGCACATCGTGGGTGGGCCCCATGTACTGGTGCGGAGAGACTTCTTTGGAAGGGACCTCTTTATGACCAGGACTTTCTGCAGCCCAGGCCCCAGCCAGCCTGGAGAGAAAAGAACCGAGGAGACGGCCTTTGGGCTGTTTCAACGCCTCACAGTGCTGGGAAGAGCCCTGGGGTAACAGCCTTCAGCAAGCGAGCCTCCTCCACAGCCAAGACTTGGTGGGACAGATATGAAGAGTTTGTTGGCCTCAATGAAGTTCGAGAGGCCAGGGAAATGGTGACTGAGGTGAGGAGGGAGCCAGGGTCATTGGCCTTCTGGGAAATGCCACTCAGTGGCTCCTCCCAAATAAGTCACCAGCCACGTGGTGCTGGGAAGCCACATCCAGACTTGCCTTTTCTTGAACAAACACCACTGGCAGAGGGATTTGACTCATTACTCACATGTAAACCTGGGGCAAAGGTTTCGAGTATAACTATACCTCCATCCTCCTTGAAAACAGTTGCCTTATACTGATAAATCCTTGGCTATTAATATCCATTTTCTTAGGCCAGCAAACACTTCATTGATCGGGGGATTGGTGATGTGAATTGCCTGGTGGTTTGCTGCGTTTCAGTATCTCTCAAAAACCCGTGTGTAAATACAACCCCTTGTGAAGGTAGAGAGGCACTGGGAAACTTTTGCTAGGAGGTGGAAAGAGCTCTCTGGTTGTCAAGTCCTTTGTGGAAGTGGAAATCCATTCTGCTATCTCTGGCCCCACCCCTGGAAAGGCATGGACAGTACAGCAAGGTGGGAAGCACCTGGGATTCAGAGGCTTTGAGACACAATGCCTTCTCTCGCCTTGGAGACTGTGAGATCCTCTCTGAGCCACGGTTTCTGGGTCCATAAAAGGGAGACCATAGCAGTGCCTTGCGGGAGTTGTGAAGGGTAAACAAGATAACACACACATGAAGCGGTGTAAGAACGTAGGCTTCTTACTGTGGTTTGTGTTAGACCCAAGAGTTGGGCTGTGTTTGGTGGATGTGAATCGTGTTGCATTATTAGCTGTTTATTCCAGTTGTTCAGGGGCACATTATCCTACTTGAATGGATAGTTCTAGTGATTGAGATGGGTATGGCCTGGGGGGCTGGCTCTTTGAGCACCACTAGGGGAGCCAGGATTAGTGTCTGAGGGACTCTGTTTCCCCACTTTTTGCAGCTCACCTCCCAGTGTCCTTTTCTCAGCCACAGCCTCGTTGGAATAGAAGCTGAGGCCTGTGTAGGTGTGAGGAGAAGGGGCAGATGGCCTCCACGGTTCTCTCTGCAGGCAGAGAAAGTATTCATGGTGGCTCGTGGGCTTGTCCGAGAGGCTCGGGAGGACCTGAGGTAAAGCAGGCCAAGCTGAAGGAAGTGAGGGACCGCTTGGACCGTATCTCCAGGGAGGACAGCCAGTACCTGGAACTGGCTACTCTGGAGCACAGGATGCTGCAGGTAGGCATCTCAAGCACAGCCCTTCCCCACCAGGACAGGGACCCTAGTCTGGCAGGTCATGGGAGGGCGAGGTGGGAACCCTGATGGTCTGGTGGGTAGAGGCCTGGTGAGGAGGGTGAACCGGAAGCTCTAGTTGAAGGGGCAGCACCCTAGGCTTCTAAGACCTGTCCACGAGCTTCTTCCTGGAGTACTGTGGTCCAACAGTCTAAGGCCAGTATATAGTCTGTGCCCAGATTGCTGAGGGAGTACCATGGAGGGGGCTCACCCAGAAGGTGCCGGACGTCAGTGCACCCAGGACTGCGGGTGGGAGGACGGCGCAGGTCACCTTTGCTTCCTCTGCCCCACCAGGCTTATGCTACCTTCATTCACTCAGCACATGTTTATAGAACATGTACTCTGGCCTCAGGCACCAGGCTAAGCCCCAGGACCTGGTAATGGGGCAGTCTGCCAGCAGCTACAGCTTGCAGGGCCACCTTGCTGCTGTATAACACAGCTTGCTCTACAGAGGAGAAGAGGCTCCGCACAGCTACGTGCGTGCAGAGACTCTGAGCGAGAGAAGTTCTCCCTCTTCTCTGCGGCTGTTGCGGGAAAGTCATGAGAAGGAGCGGACGCGGGCCGAGAGAACCAAGAACTGGTCCCTCATTGGGTCGGTCCGGGGGGGCCCTGATTGGTGTGGCTGGCTTCCACTATGTGAACCGGGTACGGCTACAGGAAGCTGAAGGCTTACTCCTGGAGGCACAGAAGGGGCCTGTGAGCCCCAGGAGGCCCATCCGGGAGCAGGCAGCCAGCTACTCCCCTCAGCAGAAGGAAACCTCTCTGACCTCATGGCAGACCTGAGGGGCCTGGTACATGCTGGGCCAGGGCAGGTCTCTGGGTCCCAGGCAGGTAGGCTGTTATCTGCCCGAGGCAGAGACACAGATGTCCTTTCAGCTGCTTTGAAAGAGCAGCTCAGCCATTCCAGCAGGTCCATTCATGTCTAGAGGGTTTACGAGCGCAGCTTGAACAGCCTGGAAAAGACTTTCAGCCAAATGGCTGGGGTGGTTCAGCTTGCAAAGGCAGCAGCACACCCAGGCCTGGTGGAGCCAGCAGATGGGGCACCGCCCAGCTCCTTGCCGGAGGGGAGTATGATCTTGGCGCTGGCAGACATGGAGCAGAGGCTAGAAGCCCGGGTTGACAGAAACACTGTCTACAGCACGCTGGTCACCTGTGCGACATTTGTGGCCACGCTGCCTGTACTCTATGTGCTGTTCAGGGCTACCTAGCCCCCAGACTCTCCAGTGGGTCTGAAGGGGTTGGTGTGGTTGTGGATTTAGTTGGACAATCCCAGCAACTCAGAAGTGAGCCTTCTGAGGGGTGGAGGGGCACACAATCTCAGTCTGAGCCTGAGCACTGTCTGTAGCTCACCTGAGTACCCAGCAGACATACTCCCGTTTTTAGGTAATGCTCACATACATTCATTATCAAAACTTTGTGCTAATGTCCAATTAAAGTATCTTTAAGTTTGTATTATTTAAAGCAGTTTACATCAGACTGAGTTCTGTCCATTGAAAAATTGAGATTCATGACTCAAGGGCGTTCAGGCCTGGGCAGTGAGCATGGACTGAATGGTCCCACAGGTGCTCTGAACCTCAGGGCACCTGGTCCCTTGGTCATTTAGTCACTCCATCCTTGGCAGTGTTTTGTCTGCGTAGTTCCCCGAGGACAGAGTGGGATGAAACTACTCTTGCATTTGGGCTATTTGCACTCCTGTGGGCAAGAGGCAGCATATCGGTGTATACCTGATTGGGGGCGGTGGGGTTTGATAGTCTCAGGTCCCCTCTGGATTGACACAGGTTCTGAATGGTGTGCACATGAGTGAATGGATTGGGGAGAGGGGTTCCAGGCAGGTAGAAGGGGCCCCAGAAGGTGCAGAGGCAGGGGAAGCCAAGGTGGGTGAGGGACTAGTGGCCAGACTGAGCTGGCTGAGGTGGTGATGGGTGTGGGGCAGTCAGGGAGCAGGTTAGAGAAAGGTAGAGGATCTGGAGTGCAGGTTGGGAGGCACCAGGGGTCTCTGAAGTCAGGTGAGGTAACTGGGAGGGGGCATGATGCAGGTGCAGACTATGTGCTGAGCACCTGCACCTGGAAGCTGGAAGTGGGCGTGCTTGGGGAGGGAGGATTTGGAAGAGAGAGTCTGGTGGATGCGAGTGAAGGGAGGCCCCTTGATAGGGGTGGGTGGTGGGAAGTATGTGCCTAGGGTGTTAGCTCTTGGGGCAGTAACCAGTGTGGGTGACCTGAACCTCCTAATTGCAGCACCCCCTAGACTGTGAAGGCCCTGGGGGCTTCCAGTGTGATGTGTGTATGACAGATTTTGCCTCCCAGGGGGATGTTCCCAGTGGCCTTAAGCCAAAGTCTTCCAGAAGTCCTAACAGGATGGGCCAGGTTCGGGCTCCCAAGTTTGCACCAGGCAGGCTAGGATGTGAATAGCCTGGCAGAGGGCACAAATAGGCCTTAGGGAGAAAACTTGGAATGCCACCCTGCAAAGGCCCATGTGTTTGCCATTGAGGGCGTCCAGACTTGCCCAAGGTTTCTCGGCTTCCATTGGACCCAGGGTCACTTTTTGGGAAAGGACCAGGGTACAGGTCTGGGAGGAAAGGAAGGAAATGCAGTCTTGCTGTACCCCTCTGCACAGTCTCTGTACCCTCCTTTTCCCCAGGTAGGGGTGTGGTATCACCCCCATTTGCAAACGAGTAAATAGGCTTGGAGGTCAGATTACTTGGCTTAGTGAAGGTGCAAACCCAGGCCCAGGCTCTTCCCGCACAGTCGAGGTGGAGGTGGGGGCCGGAAGGAAAGGTTGGCTGTTGCGGAGTCTTGGGAGAACTCCTGGGAGAAGGGGCGGTTGGGTGCGGTGTGGAGAATCAAAGCGCTTAGGAGTTCAGGTAAAGGAAGCTGGGGGAGGACGACTACAGGAGCAGGGTACTGGAAGGGGAAGAGGGATCTGCGGTCGCTGGGCAGGGCTAGGTAGCGGCGGCCAGCGAACAGGCTGGCAGGTGAGGGGCGGGGGTCCGCCCAGGCGCAGGCGGGGCGGGAAGAGGCCGGGGCTCACCAGCACCTGGAGGTGCGGAGCGAGAAGCTTCCCCGACCCGACCCGACCCCGCTGATCGCGGGAGGGTTCCCAATTCCGGTTCCAGCGCGGCGCGCAGGTGAGGCCCGGCGGGGGCGGGGCGGGGCGAGGCGGCGGGTTCTGCCGGCTCCACTCTTCACCCCCACGGGGACGCAGTCCGCATTGTCATGGCTACCGCCGCCGAGCAGCCTGCCCGCACCCCGCCCCCCCAGGAGGGAGGGGTGAACCCCCTCCCTTGGCAAATGCCGTTCCCTCGGGGCTGGAATGCGGAGTCCCGGGCGTTTCGAGGCCGCGCGCCCGGCTTTCCCGGCTGCTTCCGGCCTGGCCGGGGCGGCGGGCGGGTGAGGGGGGAAGGAGCGGAGCCCGGCCCGGCCGACGCGGCTTTGTCTCCTTTGTTCCCGGCGGTGGCAGCGCCGCGGCGGGAGGGGCGGGCAGCGAGCGCAGTTTTCCGCCCCGCGGTCTCCGGGTAACAGCTGCGGCTCCGCGGGACCCACCTCCCGGGGGCGGGGAGGGGGGGCGAGGCCGCGCGCGCAGATCCCGAGCCCGGAGCGGCCGGCGCCCGCCTCGGCGCGCTCATCCCGCGGGGCCCGGCCGGGCGGTGAGTGCGGGGCCCGGGGCCGGGGCGGCGGGGACGGGGACGGGGTCGGACGCCCGCGAGGTGGAAGGGCTCGAGGCCGCGATCCCCGCCAGCAGGGGGCGGCCCGGGTGAGTGGTGGGCGGCTTCAGTTCTGTGAGTTGGGACCACACTTCGCGCGAAGGGAAACTCTGGCGGCTCCTCCTGTAACGCGATTGGGAGACGGAGGAGGTGGAGCTGCTCCTTCGCGCCCCCTCCTCGCCGCGGCCCGGCCGGCCTCTTCCCCGCCCTCCCAGGACCACTGGTGGGGTCCTCACCCCGCGGCCTGGGGAAGAGCCGAATGGGGGGGGGTCGAGGCTTCCTCCTCAGGCTGCCTTCGGCGGTGCTGACAAAGGCGGACCACGACCCTCCTGCCGCACCCGCCAAAAGGGGGACGCCCCTCTCCCTCTCCGTACCCAGACACAGACTGTGGGTGATTGACGAGCGCTCCTTGAGTTACCGCGGGCGCGTGGCAAATGGTGCCACCTACCCCTCAAAAAAAAAACAGAAAACAGGGCGGTCGCTGCGCACCACTGCGCTGTCAATGAGTAACTTGCTTCCTTGGTGGACTCTGGGAGCAGAGCAGGAGGGCCGAAAAGAATGGCCAGTTTCCCACAAACTCCGGAGATACGGCAGTTGTGGGCTAGGTGGGGCCTAGACCCTCTGCAGGTGTGGAAGGGCAGAATCTGTGAGCTCCTTTGGTTGGTGAGAACAGCACCAGGAGGGTGGTGCAAGTGCCTGCTCTTGGCAGATGTAAGTTAGGTAGCCTTAGGCCTTGCTGAAGAGGTCCAGAGGAAGGTGGGTTCAGAAGAGACCGCCAGGCAGGTCTGGGCACAGGCAGAGTTAGGCTTTGGCTCTGAGCCTGGGCTGGGCCTGAGATCTGGGCAGTGGGCAGGAGATCTTGCCTGTGCAAGTGGGGGGTTATTAGGCCTGGCTCCCAGACAAGCTTTTTCCATCTTTTCTGGCCTGGTCTTTAATAAGAGTGGGGCTGGCGCTGTGCACTTTGAGAGGAGTGTGAGCCCCACGTTTTCCCAACCGGCTAGGTTCCCTTTGCTGTGAAATGGGGGTTCTTTCAACATGCAAGGAACACCTGCTCTATGCCAGTGTCTGTGCTAGTTGTTAACGCCACACTCCCGCCTTCAGAGAGCTTTGAGTTTAGATGGGAGGGTGGAACTGGGAAAAGTAGTTTCAGATGGGTGCTACTAGTTCCAGGCACACACCGAATCATGTTTGATGGTCAGAGCAATCCTGCTTCCTGTTCTGCACATAGGAGATCTGAGGTTCAGAGAGCTGGAGGCAGAGCGGCAATACACGCCAGTCCATTCACACTGAGCTCCCTCCTCAGGGGCCTGGGAGGACAAGGAAGGCTCCCGGAGGAGGGTGTGGGAAGTAAGGGTGTGGGAGGTAACGGGATGAAGAGGGAGTGGGCATTCCTGGCGGTGGGAACAGCCTGTGTAAAGGCACGGAGGAGTGAAGCCGCCTGTATTCAAGCTGCAGGAACGAAGAGCATGTGTGGGGGAGGGCATTGTCTGGACTTTGACCTTCATCACTCAGACCCTGGGGTGCCCCAGAGGCTCTGAGGGGAGGGACGTGCTCAGATCCTGCTTGAGAAAAATCCCACCGAGGCACTGGGATGTGGTGGGGGTGGAGCTAGACTGGAGGGGCTGAGGGCTGCTCTGTGGCCTGTGGCAGAGGTTAAGTAAAAATACCATGGCATAGTGCCCGCCGTGGAGGAGAAAGTGCCACTGCCCTTTTTTCCTTTCTTCCTCCCCCCACCCGGTGTCCTTCCCCACCCATGGTATGTGGGTGGGCGCCGGGCCCAGTTTCAGGAGGACTGTGATTGAGGAAGGCTGACAGTTTTCTGTAGTGGGCCAGGGTGGGTCAGCCTCCGACCTACGTGGCCTGGCCGGGAACTGTTCTGAACCCGTCTCCTTCTCTTTGCCTGGGCAGCTGGACCCTTGCGATTTTACATTTGGGGAATGGTTTGGTCGCTCCCCCTTTAGGGCTGGAAAACCCGGATGTGGGGAAGGCTCTGAGCAAATATTTGTAAGCAAATGAGAGAGAGTGAGTGTTAGTCTGACAAAGGGACCCTCTGCCCCAGCGGCATCACTGGGCATGAGGTGACAGGAGGGAGTGAGCAGTAGTCCAGAGCAGGAAGTGGCCTCTGCCCATCCTTAGGCATGTCCTGTCTTCCCACAGTGAGAAACTTTCTTCCCCCATCCCTTGGAAACAAGGTGGGGGCTCCTGGGCAGCCTGGCTTGCCACTGTTCTGGGCTTCTCGCCGGGTTCGCCACTCTCCCTGCTGCCCCCGCCCCCCCCCCGCCCCCTTAGGTGGCAAACAGAGGCAGCCTTGTTCCCGCTTCCATAGAGCTGCCCTGTTCTTTGCACACTAAAAATGGAAACCCCCAAGCTATTTTGGGAGCTGTGCCCAGCGAGCTATGGCCACAGCTTCTCTGCTCTCACCGGGTTGCTGGACTCTCCTCCGAGCCCAGTACCCAGCCTGGCTCTGGGGAAGCTTTAGGAGTATCCACTGCCGCCTCGATGGGAATGAGCTGACCTGGGCTTAGGGAAGCTCTTGGGTCAGCCTGCTTGGGCAACCTGGCAGCTGGGTGGCAGGAGGGCTGGGTGGCATGGCCTGGACCCAGGCAGGAAGAGGAAGTGCCACCCAGCCTAGGAGGCATGGCCCTTGGCAGGACTTTGTTAACCTTGGGGTTCCTGGTTAAGGCCCCTCGGGGTCTGGGGAAGGTGGTCCTGCCGTGGTTCCTTGGTCCTGGGACTCGGGCCTTAGATGGGGCCTGTGAGGAGAGAGGCACCCGAGGTCTGGGGAAGTCCTGGAGATGGGCCTGGAGCTGGGGACACAGCGAGGCATTGGTGACTTCCTCCAGGACACCCTTATCCCTATCTCTGCTCCCCCACTTCCTCCACACCTTGGGCCCGGCTCTGCTTTGACCTGGAGCGCTACAGCCCTGTTGGACATGGAACTTGAAGCAGGGAGGTGTCTAAATGTGGGGGTAGTGTGTATATTTGGTCAGTTTGTGTGTTGTGTGCCTGTGTGAGGTGCTTGTTTGTGTAGTGTGGGTATTGTATTTCTGCTTGCGGTGGTGTTGTCTGTGGTTTGTGTCTTTATGCAGGTGTCTAAATGTGGTGGGTCTGTGTTAATGGTTTGTGTGTCTGTGTTTCCACGTGTCTGTGGTGTGTGTACAGATTGAATCTACATGTACCTGTGTATGTGTGAGTGCCCACGTGTTTGTCTGGGGTATGTGCGTGCAGGGTGTGTGGTGTGTGTGTGAGTACCTACATGATGGTGGTGGTTTGGGCCAGGTGGTTTGGAGGGTACACACTGGGGTGTCTTGATGGGACAGAGTTTGGACACTGGGTGGGAGAGAACTGAGATGAAGGGGGGGCTGTATGGGGCAAAGGAAGGGGCCATACTGGGGCCTGACTGGCCCTGCCTGCTGTGGGGCTCCTTCCTAGCTGACCTCTCCCAGGCTCTGCAGGGGCCTGGTTCCACTGCCCTCCCCCTTCCCGTGAGGGCTCCAAGGAGGCGTCCCATGTGGAATGTGTTTGGTGGCCCATGGCCAGTCTGGGCCCAGCTCCACTGGCAGGCTGGGCAGCTGGGAGGGGTATCTGTGCTGTCTCCACAGCGGGGGGCCCAAGCTCCCAGATGCCTGCAGCTCAGCCTCAGCTTCAAGCTCTGCTCTTTCCCTGGCTAGGTGATTGCCCCCACCCCCCACCCCACTTCCCGCCCCCAGTCTCCCTGTTGTCTCCTGATGCAGCTGGCCCTGCCAGGCAAGTCTGACCTCACACTGAGGCATCTGGGAGCAGTGTGACTCCCACCCATACTGAGGGCTCTCCAAGGTGGGTTCCAGACTTTCAGGCCCATCCCGTCCAGCCTCAACTTCTCCTTTTCTCTCTCTGGACTGTTGGATCTGCAGTTATTACCCTTCTAGACTTCTTGCCTGAAAGGCCCTTCACCCAACTCCTGTCCAGCTCCGCCATGGGGGGGTGGCCCATAGGACTTCACTCTCCCTCCCTCCTCCAGCCCGGGAAAGCCACATCCATGCAGAGGGGCTCTTCCTCCTAGGGGTTCTGGACCCCTCCTTCCCAACATCCTGCTCTCCTGCCTCTTCCAAACCCTGGCCCCTGGGGATGGGATATTTCCCGAGTCTCTGCCCCTCTAGCTCCTCACCCTGTGAACCTTATGGTGACGCAGGGCAGTGCAGAGTGAGGGTGGGGTGGGGTACAGTGCAGGTCTCCTGAGACTGGGGCTTGCAGAGAACAGGCAGTGTTGAAGTCTCCAGGGAAAGCATATCAGTTTCTGACCCCTTGCAAGTATGTGGCCCTAGGGTCAGCCTGGACTACAGTGCCCATCTTAGCCAGGTCTCTCCTGCTAACCCTCCAGGTTCAGGGGACACGTTGGCTAGGCCTATGCACCCACAGCCCACAGCCCTATCCTTCACTGATGGCCCCACGGTGCTCTGGTGGCCACGTGAGCCCCGGTCAACCTCTCTCCCTGCCAGGTGACCATGCCTGCCCTCGGCCCAGCTCTTCTCCAGGCACTCTGGGCTGGGTGGGTCCTTGCCCTCCAGCCCTCTCCACCGGCTGCCTTTACTCCTAACGGAACACATCTGCAGCATCTGGCACAGGACCCCGTCTCAGGCACCCTCTACCTTGGGGCCACCAACTTCCTGTTCCAGCTGAGCCCGGAACTGCAGCTGGAAGCCACCGTTTCCACTGGCCCTGTACTGGACAGCAGGGACTGCCTGCCACCCGTGCTGCCCGATGAATGTCCCCAGGCCCAGCCCACCAACAACCCGAACCAGCTACTCCTGGTGAGCCCAGGGGCCCTGGTGGTGTGCGGGAGTGTGCACCAGGGGGTCTGCGAGCAGCGGCGCCTCGGGCAGCTCAGCCAGCTGCTGCTGCGGCCGGAGCGGCCTGGGGATACCCAGTATGTGGCTGCCAATGACCCTGCAGTCAGCACAGTGGGGTTGGTGGCCCATGGCCTGGCTGGGGAGCCCCTCCTCTTTGTGGGGAGGGGCTATACCAGCAGGGGTGTGGGGGGTGGCATCCCACCCATCACGACCCGGGCCCTGCAGCCACCAGACCCCCAGGCCGCCTTCTCCTACGAGGAGACGGCCAAGCTGGCGGTGGGCCGCCTCTCGGAGTACAGCCACCATTTTGTGAGCGCTTTTGCACGTGGAGCCAGTGCCTACTTCCTGTTCCTGCGGAGGGACCTGCAGGCTCAATCCAGAGCCTTCCGCACCTATGTGTCCCGTGTGTGCCTCCGGGACCAGCACTACTACTCTTACGTGGAGCTGCCCCTGGCCTGCCAGGGTGGCCGCTATGGGCTGGTCCAGGCTGCGGCCGTGGCCATGTCCAGAGAGGTGGCCCGTGGGGAAGTGCTCTTTGCAGCCTTTTCCTCGGCCGCTCCTCCTGCCGTGGGCCGACCCCCTTTGGCAGCTGCTGGGGCATCGGGAGCCTCGGCCCTCTGTGCTTTCCCTCTGGATGAGGTGGATCGACTTGCCAATCGCACGCGAGATTCTTGCTACACCCGGGAGGGGCGCGCTGAGGATGGGGCCGAGGTGGCCTATATCGAGTATGATGTGAATTCCGACTGTGCACAGCTGCCTGTGGTGAGTTCTGATGCCACCCCAGCCCTTTCCCGTCTCTGTGGCCATTGCCCTGGGGGCCCAAAGGAAAGCTGGTGGTGGTGGGGTGATCAACTGATGTGAAGTGCTTCCTTTGTGCCTGGGTGAGGGAGGGTGTGTTACCACAGCGTGGCATTCAGGGAGGCAGAGAGCAGTGCAGGGATGAACTGGCACTGGGGTGGTGAAGGGGTGGCATCTGTGGAGGGGAACTGAGTATATTTCTGGCTCAAAGGGCATGGGGCAGAGACTGAATTTTGGGGGGATAGGACCTGCTGTTTAAGGTTTTTGAGCAAGAGAGGCAGGTGAGGTTGGGACTTGTTGACTCTGGCCTCAGGATGGATGGAAACGGGGAGAAGATGCAGGCAGGGGCCAAGTTAGAGGTGGAGAGGGGCCTGAGCAAGTGGATCTGGAGAAGGGGCGTAGGCTGTGAGGGGCTTTGAGAAGTTGTCCAGGAGAAGGCTGAGCAGATAAATGGAATGAAGCAGCTCACAGGCCAGGGTTGGGAGGAGGTAGGGCCAGGAGCAGAGGTGGAGATCAAAAGAGGGGGAAGGAGCCAATGGAAACGCCCAAGGCAGCTGGGGATTAGCGCACTGAGATGGGGCTGAGGGTGTGGCTGTGGGAGTTGTTGCTGTCGAGGAGGCCAGCAGAGGCCAGGAGAGTCCCAAAGAGAGACAGGAGAGGGACGAGGTGTCCCGGGAGGGCTGGCCGAGAGCCCCGGGAGGGGGTGAGAGGGAGGCTGGGGCAGGAGAGGTTGTCCACAGTGGGCCTAACTGATGCTTCCTGCTGCCTGCAGGACACCCTGGAAGCCTACCCCTGCGGCTCAGACCACACGCCCAGCCCCATGGCCAGCCGCGTCCCACTGGAAGCCACGCCAGTGCTGGAGTGGCCCGGGGTGCAGCTAACCGCTGTGGCTGTCACCATGGAGGATGGACACACCGTCGCTTTCCTGGGTGACAGTCAAGGGCAACTGCATAGGGTGCGTCCAGTGGAAGCACTGGGCCCTGCCCAAGGTCTGGAGCTGGGGAGAGAGGGAGGAGTGGGGGGAGTGGGCAGTTGGGGACCCCGCCTGGGCGAGCTGTCCCTGTGACTTGCTCCTGGCTGGGAGATGTGACCTGTGACCATCTTCCTGGGCCTGGGTGATATTTACCTGTGGCTTGGTTGGTATGAACTCTGACACTGTCCCCCTTCCCCACCCCCAGCTGGGAGGCATGACCTGCTATCCTCCTCCCAGGTCTGGGAGGTGTTTATCTGTTTGTCCTTCAGGGCTGGACGGTGTCACCTGTGACTGCCCAGGAGGAAATCCTACCTGCTAATTGCTTCATTGCATTGGGGGAGGGCCTTGGGCCTGCGGCCATGGACTTGAGCCCCAGGCCCCTGTGGTTTCTGATCTCAGGTGTACTTGGGCCTGGGGAGCAACGGCCACCCGTACTCCACACAGAGCATCCAGCAGGGGTCTGCAGTCAGCAGGGACCTCACCTTTGATGGGGCATTCGAGCACCTGTATGTCATGACCCAGAGCATGGTGAGTGCCAGACACGAGCCTGGTTACTGGCTGCTGGGAAGGGCCTCTGGGGAGGGTAGGAGCCCACATATGGGTGGGCCGCTGGTGTTTGGATCGCTGGCCTCAGGTCTTCTTTGCTGTCACAGCTTCTCAGAGTCCCCGTGGCGTCCTGTGCCGAGCACCTGGACTGTGCATCTTGCCTTGCTCACAGGGACCCATACTGTGGGTGGTGTGTGCTCCTTGGCCGGTCAGTGCTCTGCCCATTCCTGACCCCTGACCCCTTCCCTAACCCCAGTTCCCACCCCAGCCTCCTGCATAATTGCTCTGCCCAGGACTCCTGATCCTTGGCCTTTGACTCTCAGCTCCTGACCCCTGGATGCCCCAACACCCTCCTCCTCTGACCCGATCACCAGGACCCTGCCAGGGCAGACACAGGACCTGCCCAGGATCCCCATTATAGTCCTCGAGATGGCGGCCACGTGAGGTCACGGGTGGGATGCTCGTTACTCTCGCTCAGGTGCAGTCGCCGTGCCGAGTGCTCGCGGAGCCAGGGCCCAGAGCGGTGGCTGTGGAGCTTCCAGCCGGAGCCGGGCTGTCTGCAAGTGGCAGCCCTCAGTCCTTCCAGCATCAGCCGAGAGGAGAGGAGGGAGGTGAGTGACCAGGCTGGGCCCTGGTGGGAGGGCTTTGGTGATGGGTAGAGACCTTGGATTTTTTTTTTTTTTTAATTCTGTTTTATTGAGATACAATCACGTACCACGCAGTCATCCAAAGTGTACGATCAATTGTTCATAGTACAGCGCCATCACATAGTTGTGCATTCATCACCGCAATCTATTTTTTGAACATTTTCCTTGTACCAGAAAAAGTGAAAATAAGAATAAAAAATAAAAGTAAAAAACAACACCCAAATCCCCCCCCCCCATTTTTCGTTTAGTTTTTTGTCCTGATTTTTCTACTCATCCATCCATACATTGGATAAAGGGAGTGTGATCCATAAGTCGGTTGCAATCACACTGTCACCCTTTGTAAGCTACATTGTAATACAATCGTTTTCAAGAGTCAAGGCTACTGGGTTGCAGTTTGGTAGTCTCAGGTATTTATTTCTAGCTATTCCAGTGCATTAAAACCTAAAAAAGGGTTATCTATATAGTGCATAAGGATGCCCACCAGAGTGACCTTTCGGCTCCATTTGGAATCTGTCAGCCACTGAAACTTTATTTCGTTTCATTTTATATCCCCTTTTTGAGAGACCTTGGATTTTGATATCAGAGGCACAAGCCTGGCCTTGCATAAGGCACATCTCTCGGAGCCTCAGTTTTTCCATCTGCTACCAACTCAGGCCCCAGAGGGTATCCGTAAAGGCTTGGGAGCTGGGGGCTGCTGGTGCCTGCCCACCGAGTTGCCCCCTAAATGCATGCCCTGGCTCACTGCCTGCTGTCCAACAGTGCGTCCTGGGATTCTCTTGGCAGATTTTCCTGTCGGTCCCAGACCTGCCACCGCTGCAGCCGGGGGAGTCGTATTCCTGCCACTTTGGAGAACACGAGAGTCCAGCCCTGCTGACTGGTTCTGGGGTGATGTGCCCCTCCCCAGACCCTAGAGATGCCCCAGCGCTGCAGAGAGGAGCCGGTGGGTGAGAGAAACAGCTGGCCCCGGGGACTGGGAGTCCCTTCCTGTCCCCATCTGGCCTGAAGGGGTGTGGTCTGTGTGAGTCCAGGCAAAGAGCCCTAAATCAATGCTCCACTCCAAGTCCCCAGTAATCCTCACTCCCCCAGATCCTCATTCCATGCTCTCCCGGCTCTGGATGCCCCTCCCCTTTTGGGATGTTGGCACCGGGGTGACTCCGAGTGCCTCCCCACCCCTCAGCTCTTGCCCTCTGTCCCTCTGTAGACCACGTCTCCGTGACTGTGGAGCTCAGGTTTGGTGCCATCTTGATCACCCAGGCTGCCCTCTCCTTCTATGACTGCGCGGCGCTCACTGAGCTCCACCCGTCTGCGCCGTGAGTTCCCCACCCCTGACCCCTGGCCCTTGGGCTCTCCATGGCAACCCCTGCCCCATGGCTGTGCTCTGTCCAGGTGCCAGGCCTGCGTGAGCAGCAACTGGGGGTGCCACTGGTGTGTGTGGCAGCACCTGTGCACGCACAAGACCTCCTGTGACGCTGGGCCCATGGTGGTGAGCCAACAGGTGAGCATGACTCCAGGCTGGGCCACATGGGGTTGGGGCGCCCCAGCGTGAGTGTTTCTCTGATGCCTGGGGTCTGTGTGCTGCCCGCCATGGGAGGCTCTGTCTGGGCACATGAGTGGCTGTGTGAGTGATGGACCTGCTGGCAGACGTCTGCTGCTACTTCCTGCCTGTTTCAGGAGAGGATGTTTATAGCTGAGAGGCAGGGGAGGCCTGGGCCTCACACCCCACCTCAGCACAGACACCCCTGGAGCCTGCTCTCGCCTTTTCTCCTTTGGAGAATTAACGGGCTGTTTTTATTTCTCTTTTCCTTGGTCTCCTTTCCTCTTAACACACCCTTTGCCTGCTGCCTCCTGCCCTGCGCCTGCCCCTGAGTGGCCGTTCCTGCCTTCCTCTGGCTCCCCCTTCAGAGCCCGCTGCTCTCCCCAGCCCCTCCTGCAGGAAGTGCACCTACTCCCTCCCCACCCATGGCCCCCTCAGCCACAGTCAGCCCTGCTCCCAACACCCTTCCCATGGAGCCCGGAGCTCCTGCCACAGCCACAGCCTCACACATCTCGCCTGGGGCCAGGCCTTCCCTGTTCAGCCCTGGGGTGCCTGCCCGCACCTCCACAGAGCCACCTCTCCAGGAGGAGCATCCCCCGCCAAGCCCCCCCAGCAGGCCTGTTCCTGCCCCCACTGTCCCTGGAGCCACACCTGAGAACCTCTCGGCCTCTGACCCATCACCCTCAGATGCAGCAGCGCTGCCCCCTGCCCTGGCAGACCCTGGCCCTGAAGCCCTCCCCTCTGTAGTACCCCTGGACCAGCCCCCCGGCACTGCTCCCACCACCACTTTCCCAGGGGCCGCTGGCTCCACGAAGCCCGCTCTGGACTGGCTAATGAGAGAAGGCGGCGAGCTGCCCGAGGCGGACGAATGGACGGGGGGTGACGTGCCCGCCTTCTCCACTTCCACCCTCCTCTCAGGTGATGGAGACTCGGCTGAGCACGAGGGTCCTCCCGCCCCCCTCATCCTCCTGTCCAGCTTCGACTACCAGTACGACACCCCCGGGCTCTGGGAGCTGGTGAGGCCAAGCCCGGGAAGGAGGCCTCGGGGAGGGCATCTGGGGAGGACGCGGCCCCTCGCTTGCCTTGTGATTCAGCACCGGGAAGGCTTGCGGGGCAGGGGACCCTACCCCCAGGCTGGCCTTGCCCCTGGGATTCTGCACAGGAAAGGACCGAGGCAGGCAGGATGGGGCCCACCGACTGCCTTACTCTTGGCACCTGCAGGAGGAGGTGAACCGGGGGCCGAGCGCCTGCCCCTGTGTGGAGAGTGTTCAGGGCTCCGTGCTGAGGCCGGTCCACGTGAAGCGAGAAGTCCGGCTGCTCGGCAGGAACCTGCGCCTTTTCCAGGTGAGTGTGTCCTGCTTGCAGGTGTCGTTGGGGCTTCCTTGGATGTTTACCAACAATAACACAAGCCCTGGGGCAGGGGCTCAGGGAGGACTGGATCTCCTGGGAGTGGGAAGGGGACATGGTGCCAGGTCTCAACCCCAACCCAGAGGCTGTGCTGGGGAACCTGTGGGGCTTGCTGGGTCCCAGCTCTTGAAGCTTCCCCAACAGCTGCGTCCTCTGCCCCCAGGACAGCCCAGGAGAGAACGAGTGTGTGATGGAGCTGGAGGGCCACGAGGTGGTGGTTGAAGCCTGGGTGGAGTGTGCGCCGCCTCCGGACACCCAGTGCCGTGTCACCTGCCAGCAGCACCAGGTACAGACTGTGCGTGCCTGGGTGGGGTGAGGGTGCACCGGCCGCTGGCTGCCTACCAACCTCAGCCCACGCTCTGACCCTTTGTCCCCCATGGGGTCCCCATACCTCACCTCTGACCTCTGACTCCATGTCGCAGTTCTGCCTCCAACCCTGTGTCTCTAAAGGATCTTGGTAGCTCTGATTTCTGACCCCGAGGCCCCAGGGAGTCTCTACAATCCACCTTTGACCTCTGAACCTGAGAGGCCATGGAGTTCCAGCACCTCACCTCTGACCTCCTGACCCTTGCCTCCACAACCAGTCATTCGCTCCTTTCTCTGACCAGCCCCTCCCTGGGCCTGACAATCCCCAGCCTTAGGCTCTGATGACAGCCCTTCCCCCATGCCCATCTCTCCAGCTCAGCTACGAGGCTCTGCAGCCTGAGCTCCGCGTGGGGCTGTTTCTGCGCCGAGCCGGCCGCCTGCGTGTGGACAGTGCTGATGGGCTGCACGGTGAGCTCCCCAGGGGCTGCTGGGGGCTGGTGCAGTGGGGCTTGTCCAGGCCTGATTATCTCATTCATCTCTGCCACCCTCAGTGGTCCTGTATGACTGTTCTGTGGGACACGGGGACTGCAGCCGCTGCCAAACCGCCATGCCCCAGTACGGCTGCGTGTGGTGTGAGGGCGAGCGTCCGCGTTGCATGGCCCAGGAGGCCTGTGGCAAGGCTGCGGCTGTGGCCACCCAGTGCCCTGCGCCCCTCATCCACTCGGTGTGTTGATGCTCTGGCGTTTCCCCTCCTCACCGCTGCCTCTGGAGGGAGGCTGGGGATGCCACGGGCACAGAGGGCCCAAGGATGGGAGGCTGGGGCTGCCGGGGGTTGGTGGGTGGGTGGAGGTGAGCAGTTTTGTCCTGGAACAGGTGGAGCCACTGACCGGGCCTGTGGACGGACGCACCCGGATCACCATCAGGGGCTCTAACCTGGGCCAGCACGTGCAAGATGTGCTGGATACAGTCAGGGTGGCCGGAGTGCCCTGTGCTGTGGATGCCCAGGAGTATGAGGTATCCAGCAGGTGAGCTGGCGGGACCCTTCCTGCTCAGGGCTGCCCACCCGCTACTCACCTAGCACCCCCACCCTGTTTCCTTGGCTCTGGTCGTGGTGCCTAAGGTTGCCATTGAGGCTCCAGAGCACCTGCCTTGACCTTCACAGACCTGCCTGGGGCAGGGTTGCTGCCCAGAGCCAACAGGGCGCTCTGCTTCCTGGCTCTGCCTGGGTGTTCTCACCTGGTCCTCTGAGTGACCATCGACACAGTTGTGGTAACAGGGTCCTCAGGTCTCGGGCTCATCTTCCCACCAGCTCATCTTCCTGAGCTGGCCCCTCAGGAGGGTAGACTGTGGCACACCTCAGTGCCAGGCCCCTCGGTCCAGTCCCCGGGGACCTCTGCTGCTTTCCGGGGGCTCGCGGCTTACTGAGGTTCTGGGCCATGGTTGCCCGGCCGGTGGTTGCCGGGTCCCAAAGGTGTTCCCTCGGGACATTCCCAAGGGGGAGTCCACGGGCAGCAGGTCCCAGACCTGGCTGCTTATCAGGGTTACCTGGAGAGTGCATCCAAAACCCAACCGGAGCAGCTCCTTAGACCGCACCCTCACAGACCCGCACTCGGCAGCCTGTTTTTAAACAGTTTTCCCCCAAAATGTGCTTTGACCAAGAACTTTAAATAACTGTCTAGAGTATCAATGATTCCAAACCATAAGACTAAAGTAATTTATGAAGTGATTCATAAAGCGATGAGAATATATTCTGGCTGACGCCTCTCCTGGGTGGTTCACACACCATTTGCTGTGTTTTCCTGGGGCATTTGCAGTGACAGGCTTGATGTTCTGGAAATCAGTTTACCCTGGACTTCTGTGTTCTGGCTAAGAACCATCATTTTCTTAGAAGGCTCGCTTTTCCTTCATGCTTATCTCCAGAACTATCGGGGACTTTTTTTTTTTTTCCCTACCACTTTGCAAGTGTTGCTGTGCACACGGTGGTGGCAGAGGATGGCTAGGCCCACTCATTGGCTCAGCCACTCACACCCACAGCCAGCCTTACAGGGCTCCTTTGTGAATTTGTGCCACAACAAAGAGATCCATTCCGCCTTGTTGGGGGCCTCTGAGGTTGCACTTGGATGGCTGAAACCAGGAATACTAATCCTCAGATGCCAAGGCCTCCTGGTGTGCCATGAGGAATTCCCTCCAAAGCAAGAGAGGCTGTCTGTCAGGAGACCACCTGACTGCAGGGCAGAGAGGAGGCAGCAGAGACAGTTGGAGGGGCCCCTGGTGCAGCCTGGCACCACCCCCAGCCTGCCCTGTCTCCACAGCCTCGTGTGCATCACTGGGGCCAGCAGGGAGGAGACGGCAGGTCCTGCGACGGTGGAGGTGCCGGGGAGAGGACGCGGTGTCTCAGAGAACCACTTTGCCTACCAGGTGCCTGAGTGGGAGCCATCCCTGGCTGCCGATGGGCCGCTCCCCATGGTGGCTCCCCCCAACCGGCCTGGTTACTCCTTCCTAAGGCTCCTTTCCTCCTTCACTTGGGTGCCCTCTCGTCTGCCTCCAGTTCCCCCTGCCTCTCTGTTTCTGACTTAATGTCTGCCTCTTTCTTTCCCCACAGGACCCAGAGGTAAATTCCATCTTCCCAACCCGTGGCCCCAGAGCTGGAGGCACCAGCCTCACCCTGCGTGGCTCTAAGCTTCTGACTGGGCGGCAGGAGGACATCCGAGTTGTGGTTGGAGACCAGCCTTGTCATCTGTGAGAGCTGCTTCCTCATTCTACAAAACTTCTTGTACTCCAGGGAGAAGGTGGGGTGGGGTGGGGGTGCTGGGGAGAGCAGAAAGGGGGAGAGGACCAAGTCTGCTCCTTCGGTAAGCAGCCAGGCCCTCCCGAAGCTGGGGCTGAGGTGGGCTTGCAGACTCCAAGGCCACGTGGTAGAGGCTGCGGTCAGCACTGCAGGGAAGTGAGCTGAGGCCTGGGTGGGTCCCGTGTCCTCGAATCTTCCCTTTCTCCTTCCTTTATCCCTGCTGGCCCAGCCTGGCCTGCACTTCTACTCTTGCCTCCCCTCCCCAGGCTGCCAGAGCAGCAGTCGGAGCAGCTGCGGTGTGAGACCAGCCCCCGCCCCGCGCCTGCCATGCTGCGTGTGGCCGTGTGGTTTGGAGCCACTGAGCGGAGGCTCCGACAAGGCTGGTTCGAGTACACGCTGGACCCCAACATCACATCTGCTGGCCCCGCCAAGAGCTTCCTCAGGTGCTGGGCTAAGAGTGTGGCCTCAGGGCATGTGGCAGGGGGTGAGGGGATCCTTGGTGCTCTAGTGCCCAGGGGGACTTGCAAGGCTTTATGAGAGGGGTTGTGAATCCCACGCTGGTGGTCAGGAGAAGGGGCCATGGGGCTTTGGACTGGGGCTGAGCTACCCTGGTGGTAGCTCACAAGGAGCAGAAGCTCTAGGTGTCTCCTGGCTGTGACCAGTGGCTCACGGGCTGTGTTTCAGTGGAGGACGTGAGATACGGGTCCATGGCCAGAATCTGGATGTGGTACAGACACCAAGAATCCGAGTGACAGTGATGCCAAGGGCGATGCAGCCCGGCCAGGGGCTTGGGCGGAGGCGCCGTGTGATCCCTGAGACAGCGTGCTCCCCGGGAGCCTCCTGTGGTGGTCATCACGTAGGACACCCATGGGCACCCCCCACCCCCTGTGGACAGTCCTGGGTGGCGGGTACCAAATGAGGCACTCCCCATCTTTGTTTGCCTCCCTCTGCTCACTCCCCTCGTCTTCCCTCCTCCCCCGAAGTCTGAGGAGCTGTGCCACACGAACTCCTCCCAGCTCATCACGTGCCACTCGCCTGCCCTCCCCGGCCTGCCTGGGGGCTCTTGGGTCCAGGTGGACTTTGTCCTCGACAACCTGGTCTTTGACTTTGCAACACTGAACCCCACACCCTTTTCTTATGAGGCTGACCCCATCCTGCAGCCCCTCAACCCCGACGACCCCAGCATGCCGTTCCGGCACAAGCCAGGGAGTGTGCTTTCTGTGGAGGTAACTGCTGCTGCGCGGACACGGCCCCTTCACTCTGTTGGACAGCACTGCTGTGTGTAGGGGAGGGGGCCCGGCTGTAGAGCCAAGGCCAGTGGATGCATTTGGCTCCTCGGCCTTAATGTGTGTGGGGGGGGGCGCTGGTGTGGGCTGGGGTTGGGGGTGCCTGACACAGTGGTTTGCCTGCTTGGCCTGTAGTCTGGGTCCTGACATGCTCCTCGGGCAGGTATCTGATGATGTGTAAAGGCCTTGGCACACGAGTAGCAGGGTGATGTGCTACCCCCTCGGGGCCCTGTCTACACGCACGCGGCCCATGTTCCGACACATGCAGCAGGGAGGTGCTCTGGTGGAGGAAGACTCTAGTCACCTGTCCGGGGGCCACCAGACACAGACCAGGGGCTTTGTTGAGAAACTGGGTGGGATTTTGGAGACAGCTTTATTAGGTGGCTTTTAAAATAGATTTTTAGCTTTGGAAAAACTAAGACTCCAGGAAGAAAGATAGGGAAGGGCAAAAAAGGGTCATGGGGACGGCCTTGGAGGGCATCCATGTGGTTGTTGGCCCCACGAGCCAGGAGGTGCTGAGGGACCATCAGCCCGGCCCCTGGGGAGGGGTCCCAGGACCATCCTTCCATCCTTCCCACCTTCAGGGGGACAGGATCTGAGTGACCACCAGCTCTTGCCCTTGGGGAAGGGCTCTGAGTGACTGGCCAGTGACTCCATGTCCCAGGGAGAGAATCTGGACCTTGCGATGTCCAAGGAGGAGGTGGTGGCCATGATTGGGGACGGTCCCTGTGTGGTGAAGACGCTGACCCGGCACCACCTGTACTGCGAGCCCCCTGTGGAGCAGCCCCTGCCACGGCACCACGCCCTCCGGGAGGCACCTGACGCTTTGCCCGAGTTCACGGTCAGTGGGCAGGCCCCGGGCGGGCTGGGCCTTGGGCATGTGCTGAACCCTCACTCACAAGCAGCTCCCGAGCAGGTGCAGATGGGGAACCTGCGCTTCTCCCTGGGTCGTGTGCAGTATGATGGCGAGAGCCCTGTGGCCTTTCCTGTGGCAGCCCAGGTGGGCCTGGGGGTGGGCACCTCTCTTCTGGCTCTGGGTGTCCTCATCATTGTCCTCATGTACAGGTGGGTGCAGCCAGATGCAACTGAGCCGGACTGGGTGAGCAGTGGGATGTGGCTGGACCAGGAAGGGCCAGGCTAGACCAGGGATGGGCAAATGTTTTCTGTAAAGAGTCCGAGAGTAAATAGCTTAGGCTTTGTGGGCAAACTGGTCTCTTGCAAATATTCAACTCTGTAGTGCAAAAGCAGCCATAGACAATGTGAGTGTGACCATGTTCCAACACAACCTTGTTAACAAAAACAGGTGGGGGGGGCCAGATTTGGCTCGGCTGTAGTTTGCCGACCCCTGTGCTAAACTGTGCTGGGTCTGGGCGGGTGTGACTGGCCTGGGATGGGCCAGGCTAAATCGCTCTGGGTGAGGCAGGCCAGGGTGTGGCTGGGGCAGGGCTGAGTGGGGCCCAGCAAGGGCTCTGGCCTCCTCCGGACTTCACCTTCCCAACCTTGTGGGTGCCGAGAAGGAGGAAGAGCAAACAGGCCCTGAAGGACTATAAGAAGGTTCAGATCCAGTTGGAGAATCTGGAGAGCAGCGTGCGGGACCGCTGCAAGAAAGAGTTCACAGGTGAGGCTGCCGAGCACAGGCCCCAGGGCCCGCCTGCCCAAGCCTCATGCCCGTCACCCAGGATCCCTGTGCAAACCTGGCCTCTGCTGCCCGACAGACCTCATGACTGAGATGACCGATCTCACCAGTGACCTTCTGGGCAGCGGCATCCCCTTCCTCGACTACAAGGTATATGCCGAGAGGGTCTTTTTCCCCGGGCACCAGGAGTCGCCCTTGCACCGGGACCTGGGTGTACCAGAGAGCAGGCGGCCCACAGTGGAACAAGGGCTGGGGCAGCTCTCCAACCTGCTCAACAGCAAGCTTTTCCTCACCAAGGTACCGGCCAGCTCTCCCTGCCCCTCCCCTCCTATCCTCGCCCCTCTGTCCCACCGTGTCTGAATCTGCCCCTCCACCCCTGCTCCTCTTTTCCCTGGCCCTAGTTCATCCACACACTGGAGAGTCAGCGCACCTTCTCAGCTCGGGACCGGGCCTACGTGGCATCTCTGCTCACCGTGGCTCTGCATGGGAAGCTCGAGTACTTCACTGACATCCTCCGCACCCTGCTCAGTGACCTGGTGGCTCAGTACGTGGCCAAGAACCCCAAGCTGATGCTGCGCAGGTTGGTGTGGCTGTCAGAGGCAGTGGGGCTGGAGCCCAGAGGTGAGGGGGGCCGAGAGGGCGGATCCTGACCCTCCCCTCTCCTGTCATCCTAGGACAGAGACTGTGGTGGAGAAGCTGCTCACCAACTGGATGTCCATCTGCCTCTACGCCTTTGTGAGGGTGAGGGAAGCAGAGGGGGCAGGGACTCCCCACCAGCAAGGGTCGAGGCCGTCTCACTCGCTAAGCCTCCCACAGCTCATGTGCCGTCCCCTGTGCCTCCGCCCCATGCCGGTCACCTACCTAGGGGGCCCTGATGCCTTCACTTCTCCCAGGACTCGGTCGGGGAGCCCCTATACATGCTCTTCCGGGGAATTAAGCATCAAGTGGACAAGGGGCCGGTGGACAGCGTGACTGGCAAAGCCAAATACACCCTGAATGACAACCGCCTGCTCCGAGAGGATGTGGAATACCGTCCCCTGGTGAGGGGTGGTGTGCGTGTGTGTGGTCTGAAGTATCAGTCCCTGGTGAAGGATGTGGGTCGGTGTGTGGTTGGGGCACCTGCCCTGGGTTTGGCTGGAGAGGAAGGAGGGTAAAGGCCCACTGCTGGTTCAGGGATCTGTGGAGTGGGCTCGGGGGCAGGACACCTGGCTGGGCTGCTCCTGCTGGCTCAGGTGTCAGGGGAGGACATAACCTGGCCAGCCCCAGTCCTCAGTGTGCCCCACCTCATTTACTCATCCCAGGAGACTTATGAAGGGATCCCCATTTTATAGGTAAACAAACTGAGGCTTGTAGAGGTTTTGACAGGTCACATGCTAGTTGGTAATAGGTTTTTTCTAGGCTGCTGGGCTGTGTGCTTTCAATGGCAAGGCAGAGCATCCCTGAGGCCAAGGCCAGTGTCTTTAGGAGAGAACAGACTGTTGGGGATGGAATGGGAGCCCTGGAAAGGGGAGGGCCCAGGAGGTGCGGCTCTGTCGATAGATGGCAGAGGGCATGTAGGAGGCAGAGCTGCAGGGGCTTGGACCCTAGGGCTGGCAGACCGCCTGGGATCCTGGTGTCTGGGGTAGAGCCCGCCTGGCCTCTGTTTGGTCACTGGAGTGAGGCCTTTAGCCTAGATACTTGAGAGCCAGACCTTGAGGACAGAGCCTTGGAGGGTCCCCAGGCTTGGGGTGGGGTCAGGGTGGGCACAACCAGGCTCTGGGGAGGAGTGGACCTGCTCTGGAGCAGCCTAAGCCCTTGCTGTGCCAGGGGCCTGAGTATCTGCCTGGCGAGGGATGTGGCCAAGTCCACCACACCCAGAGACTGGGCTCTGGAGCCCCCTTCCAGACCTGCCTGCCACTTTCCCCTTAGCTATCCTCAAGGAATTCTTTTGGGGAAATCCCATTCAGTCTCCACTAAACCTGCTCCTCTGTCGGGATGAATGTCCATCAGACTTCCCTCGGGGACCCTGACCTGAGCAGCCAAGCCAGGAACCTGAGGCTCTGGGTTAGGAGGGATTTGTGGCCACTCACTTTTCTGCCCCCACCCACAGACATCTACTTGGACACTCTGCTAGGTGCTGGGATCAGGAAGTAGAGGAAGCCGCTGTTCCTGGGGGAGGCAGCAGGGGATGAGATGAGACAAGATTTAGGGAACTGTTGGCACGGGGAGGTCAGGGGTGGTGGCCTCCCCCTGGCTCGTCTCTGCCCTTGGCCTTGTGTCTCGGTCATCCCATGTGTGGCAGGAGCCCTGACAGCCCCTGTGTGTCCTGCGTAGACCTTGAACGCAATATTGGCTGTGGGGCCTGGAGCGGCAGAGGCCCAGGGAGTGCCCGTGAAGGTCTTGGACTGTGATACCATCTCCCAGGCCAAGGAGAAGATGCTGGACCAGCTTTATAAAGGAGTGCCTCTCGCCCAGCGGCCAGACCCCCGCACCCTGGATGTCGGTGAGGGAGGGGAGGGGTGGACCAGGACCCGAGCCAGGGCTGAGTTCTCACCTGGTGAGGGTCCCCTGTGTCTGGTCTTTGGAGAGGTTGGTGGGGTTGGCCCTTGACCAGAGGGGCAGTGCCCTTATGGAGGAGGAGATAGCTCCACTGCAGGAAGGATGTCCTGGAAGCTGTGGACCAAGTCCCACCTTGCTCTTGCAGAGTGGAGGTCTGGGGTGGCCGGGCACCTCATTCTTTCAGACGAAGATGTCACTTCCGAGGTCCAGGGTCTCTGGAGGCGCCTGAACACCCTGCAGCATTACAAGGTGGGAGGGGTGGGAGCTGGAGGACGGGTGCGGTGGGGTGCAGCTGGTAGAAGGGTCACCAGCTGTGGTCAGCAGGTCCCAGATGGAGCAACCGTGGCCCTCGTTCCCTGCCTCACCAAACACGTTCTCCGGGAAAACCAGGATTACGTCCCTGGAGAGAGTGAGTCGTGTCCTGCCAACTCCTCCCCCACAACTGGCTCCCCCTTACAAACCCCAGCACAGTCCTCTACCCTTGCTTTTCCCAGTCCCGGGAAGGTGGGAAGTTTTTCTGGAACTTGGGGTGGGCTCATGCCTGCATTTCTTCTACCCAGGGAAAGCCCTCAGCTGGGTGTCCCCACCCCCAGGGGACAGGATCCCAAGGGCCCAGGGGAGGTGGTACCTGATGAGGGGAGATGAGCTCTGGGGTCTTGGCCCAGGGACCCCAATGCTGGAGGATGTGGACGAGGGGGGCATCCGGCCCTGGCACCTGGTGAAGCCAACCGAGGAGCCGGAGCCACCCAGGCCTCGGCGGGGCAGCCTGCGGGGCGGGGAGCGTGAGCGAGCCAAGGCCATCCCCGAGATCTACCTGACCCGCCTGCTGTCCATGAAGGTGGGGCAGGGACAACCGGCCGGGTGGGAACTGGAGCAGGGCAGGCAGAGGTGTCTGGGCTGTGGTGGGGGGCAGCCCCTGTAGGGATTTGGGGGGTGGTATGGGGTTCACAAGGGTGCAGTGCCACGAGGTGTCCAAGGTAGGCTGACCACGTGCTTCTGCTTCTCCCACCCCTGCAGGGCACCCTGCAGAAGTTTGTGGACGACCTGTTCCAAGTGATTCTCAGCACCAGCCGCCCCGTGCCACTTGCTGTTAAGTACTTCTTTGATCTGCTGGACGAGCAGGCCCAGCAGCACGGCATCTCCGACCAGGACACTGTCCATATCTGGAAAACCAACAGGTAGGGGTGGGGCTCGGGTGGCTCGAGGTATGTGTGGAGGTCGCCTCTGCTGCCCCACACTCATCGGCCACATTTGCCCCACTCATAGCTTACCACTGAGGTTCTGGATCAACATAATCAAAAACCCGCAGTTTGTGTTAGACGTGCAGACATCTGACAACATGGACGCGGTGCTCCTTGTCATTGCCCAGACCTTCATGGATGCCTGCACCCTGGCTGATCACAAGCTGGGCCGGGTGAGCGGGGCCTGGGGTGGACACAGGGGACAGTGCTGGCTGGGGGTGCTGTGCCTGCAAGCAGATTCCAGACTCTTCCTGGGATTTCAAGGAGTGGGGCTAGGGCAGAACTCTGACTCCAGGCATCCCTGGGCCAGGCTTTATCCTGGGGGCTCTCTGGGAAGTGGCAATGCCTATTGGGGGCACTGCGGGCCAGTTCAGAGTGAAAACAGAGGCAGCAAGTGCAGAGAGTGAGGCTCACCCTGAGGGCAGTGGAGGCGGGGGGTGGGCAAGGGCTGGGAACAAGGAGCAGTGTGGTCAGACCTGAGAGTTAGGCCGAGCACCCCAAGGGATGGTGCAGCAGATGGATTAGAGCCTGGGCATCCAGAGAGAAAGCTGTGGCCATCCTCTGGATGAGCATTGACAAGGTTCAAGCCAGATTAAGAGGGTACAGGACAGGCAGAATCTATGGGACGTGTGGATACTTTGGAGGTGGGGGGTGAGGGAAGGGAGTAGGGATCACATACGAACCCTGGGTCTCTGGCTCTGGTGAGCTCAGGCTTGGGGTTTGTGGGGCCACCAAGTAGCCTCTGGGTGGACCAGGGGCCACTTCCAGTGGCAGGGGCTGGGTGGGAGCTGGATTTTTTGCTCACTCTTCACAATGTGTCCTCTTCCCAGCCAAATAGCAGATGGTTCCTGGGTGGCGCAGGGTTTGTCCACTCCAAATAGGCCAGGGTCTTAACCACGGAGAGTCGATGGCCAAGCATCCTGCCTCAGGTCCAGGGGTGGACTGGACTCATGTCCCTGCTCACACGGGGGCAGCGTCACCCTCTCCACAGCTTTTGGAGGAGGCAGCAGGCGCAGAGAACTGAAATTCAGTGGCCCGAGCCCATAGCTACCGGGGCAGAGCTGGGATTTGAACCTAGTTTGGTGGTAGAGGCAGCCCCTATGGTGTGTTGAAAGTGCCAGCTCTGCATCGGAGAGGCCTGCTTCCAATCCCAGCTTGGCCACTTGGGAGGGAGGTGGTCTGGGGCAGTTTCCTTCATTTTCTGGGTCACAATTTTCCTCATTTTAAAAATAATGGACTAGGAGAAGTAGCGTTAGGCTCGGCCGGTTACTGCTTCCTTCCCACCCTGAAGGCTGAGAAATGACCTCTGGGTGACGACATCAAGAGACTGGACGTTGGTGGCGGGGCGGGAGTCGAGTGGTCCTTCCATGGGGAAACAAGGACTATTGTGATCAACTGTCCCAGTTTGCTTGGAACCGAGGGGGTTGCTAGGACATGGGACATTTAGTTTAAAAACTGAAACAGTGCTGGGAAAACCAGGACAATCCATCCTAACGGGCTCTCATTCTTGTTTCCTCTCTTATCGCCTTCCTCTTGGTGCCCAGGACTCCCCTATCAACAAACTTCTGTACGCCCGGGATATTCCCCGTTACAAACGGATGGTGGAAAGGTACTGGGGGGAGGGAACAGGTCTGGAGGGGGCAAGGAGGGTGGGAATTGGTGGGGTTGTTTACCCAGCAGCTGCAGCACCTGCCATGTCTGGCAGGTACTACGCAGACATCAGACAGACCATCCCGGCCAGTGATCAAGAGATGAACTCCGTCTTGGCCGAGCTGTCCCGGGTAAGGCCCTGCTGCTGCCTCTCCTGCACAAGAGCCCTGCCCCCCCTCACATGCCCCTTTGCAGTAAGTCCTTGGGTCGTCAGTGGCCCTGTGAGCTGGCTGGGGCAGGACCCATACCATCATGATAGACACAGAAGATTCCAGCAGCCACTATGAAGGACCAGGGGCTCCCAAACATCTCATCTTAGGGAAGCAAGGGTCTTGTCTTGGCTTGCTCAGGTGCTTGGATCCCTGCACAGCCCTTGGGGGTGTGTGGATGAGAATCCAAGGCACAGAGGTGCTGGGATCAAGCCCTGGGTCTGCCTGCCCATGTCTACCCTCTGCTCTTCTTTCCTCAGTGGTACAGACATGTCCCCATCTACTCCTAAAACAGCCAGACTCCAGGGAATCTGAAATATTGTGACAATCACAGTAACAGCTGTGATGTTGAGGTGTTGCTGTGTGTCAGGCCTGTTGTGGGGTGCTCTGATCATCTGCTCATCTCCTTCCGTCCCTGTGGAGGGGCCCAGGAGTCACCTGAGGAAATACCTGAGTTAGATCAGAGCAGAATTATGCTGTGCTCACAGTCTGCAAGTGGCATCTATCCCACAGGGCTCTGCGATCACCTAGGGTGGTAGAGGGTCTGAGCTGGAGCCTGCAGGGGGAGAGAGAGGCAGGGCCCTGGTAGAAAGCCCAGGCTTTGCTGGTAGGCTCAGTCCACCCCACTCGTCCTTCCTTCATGCGCTCCAGTTCCTTGGGTGGTGGGAAGGGGCTGGGGGTAGAGCTTCTCTGAGGCTTGGGGCAGGAGCTCTCCTGATGCACCAGAGGAAACTGCAGACCTGGGGTCTCTCCCCACCAAGGAGGCCCTTTGGCCCTCTCCAGTCCCCAGCTGAGCACACCCTGGGCTGGGGCTCTTGGGCTGCATCCTTCCCCCTGCAGGGCCAGTCCTTTCCTCTACCTCCCAGAGCTCCCTTCTCCCCTACTTTCCCTGGGGTCCTGGGCCTTACCTATCTCTGGCCTCCTTCCTAGAACTGCTCTGGAGACCTTGGGGCACGAGTGGCCCTGCACGAACTCTACAAGTATATCAACAAATACTATGACCAGGTGGGCAGTTGCCTGGGCCCTGCTGGGGAGGTGCATGTGCAGGGGGGTCTGGTCCTGTGACTCAGGGTGGGGGCCTTAGTGGAGGGGCTGAGCCCTTTGGTGGTTTGGGAGAACATCCTTTAGCCATGCCTCCTGGTAGTGGCTGTGCTCTTTCTTGCCCCCACTACTTCTCATCCCAGATGGTGGTGGTGGGAGGCTGGGGCATCTTACCAGGGCCTGGAGATAGTGAGCAGGCTGTGCTAGGTGGGACACACAGCTGCTGCCTCTGCCCCAGAGTAGGCCCTCAAACAGAGATCCTGACCAGAAGACCCTGTCAACCAGCAGCCTGCGGTGCCCCAGCCTCCCGTGGGTGCAGGCCCCATGGGGCTTTGTGGGCTGCCAGAGAGGGGGGAGCTGGTGGAGGCTACCAGCCTCGCACAGGCCCAGGAGTGGACGAGGGCATGATGGAGGGGCTGTCTGGGGGCTTCCTGGGCTGGGCAGCCATCAGTCAACTTGCTGACATTGGTGAGACAGCCCAGTGTGAGGACAGTCATTTAACAAGAAGATCCATGAGTGGGAAGTCAGGGCTGTGCAGCCCAGCTTGTAGTAGTGTGGGCCACGGCATGGGGAAGCAGGGAACAGTGGATGCAGTCCCCTTCCGGGTGAGTAAGGAGTGGTCAGAAAGGAGGCATCCCCTTCAGGAGACATGGCAGGCAAGCAGCTGCTCTCCCCACTGCTGCCGCCCTCCACAGTTCCCACCCGTTCCCTCAGAAGGCTTTTGGCCTGGGTGGGCTGGCCTCCACTCAACAACTGTACCGGGGGTGGGTATTACCGGGGGTGCTAGGTCCTGAGGAAAGTCCTTCATGCATGGCTTCACTAATCCTTAAAACCCCATAGCAACTTTGCCATCACTATCCCCCCTTGCTGGCGAGGCCCTGAGCTCACACTGGGAGTGAGTGCAGTGGATCCCTGGGTGTCTCGGGGCTCCTTCCCCCTAAATGTCCTGCAGTACCTTGGAAGTCCTGTTCAAGTCTGTGGTAAACATGTAGGCTGCAGAATCCTCCCCCTGATGGTTTTGGTCTTTGTGTTTCAGATCATCACTGCCCTGGAAGAAGATGGCACGGCCCAGAAGATGCAGCTGGGCTATCGGCTCCAGCAGATTGCAGCTGCTGTGGAAAACAAGGTCACGGATCTGTAGGGACCTGATGAGCCCTGGTCTGCTCTGGCCTCTCAACCCCACCTGGGCAGCCCTGGAACCACGAGAGACCACCTTCTTAGATGCCTGTAGTGACTGACAAGTGGAGTTAGAGGAAGGTGGGCTCCTGGCCTCCTGGTGGCTCTGCCTGGCACCCTGAGGCTCACCAAGTGGTGCCCAGCCTGCTCCCCGAGCCCAGTGACCCTGTGGGCTACTTCCTATGTGACGCCTATCTGTGGGAACTCAAAGACCAAGGGCTTCCTGAGTGGCCAGAAGGGCCTCTAGTCTCCTGGGGACACTGTACTGTTTCTGAACACCGGCCATCAGCCCACTGGGCTTCAGAGAGGAAGGAGAGAGCCCCACACTCCTTGCCCCGGCCTCCCTCCTCCATCATCCTTGACCTCAGTTTAGCTGCCTCTGGCCTTGTTGCTGCTGCCACATTCCTAGGTCCGAGAGATGGATGCCTTTCCTAGGCCGCTGCAAACTGACCCATCAGCCAGGCTGGCTGCCTCCAGGCCTCCTGCCTCACAGGCAGCCAGTGGTGAGGGGCTCCTGCTGCAGGGGGCTTTGGGGAGAGTGGTGGCCCCACTGACCCAGCTCTTCAATAAAGGATAACATGCCACGTGGAGTCAGGCTCTATGTGGGCTCAGCTCAGCCCCTCCTGTAGTATGACAGTGGCTGCCATGCTGCAAGGCCCCAGGGGGAGGTGCTGTCTATACCTTGTGGATGGTCTCGGTCCCTGTGGAATGTCCAACTGCAGGGCTGCTGGGGTCAGAGCTTCCGTGAAGGTGACAGGGCTGGGGCTAGGCGGAGAGAGAAACGCAACCTGAGGTAGAGGGGTTTGTAGTTTCTTGGAGAGGGCCTGCCTCACCTGCAAATTTTTTTAAATGCCATTTTATTGAGATATAGTCACACACCATATAATCCATCCAAAGTATACAATCAATCAGTGGCTCACAGATCACCACAATCAATTCTAGAACATTTTCATTACTCCAAAATAAAAAACACTCCAAATATCCCATTTCCCTTACCCCTCCCCATTATAGATATAGATGATAGATAGATAGATAGATAGATAGATGATAGATAGATGATAGATATAATTTGTCTTTATTACTCATCTGCCCTTGTACTGGGTAGAGGGAGTGTCAGCCACAAGGTTTTCACAATCACATGCTCACCTGCAATTTGAGTGTTCTAGCTTCTCTATTCACATCCCCTTTGTCCTAAAAGGATTTGGGAAAGGCTGGCATCACAGGAAACTCCAGGCAAAGTGGGTCTTGGTGACCCTTTTCCATTGTCCTGTTGCTGCCCAAAGCCCTCTAGCCTGGGACACTGTTTCCAAGGAGCTACCTGGTTACTGGGTGCCTTATAAATCAAGGCTCTTGGGTTGGGGGAGCTCCTAACCCAACTGTCTGCTGTCTGTGTGGAGGTCACCTAGTGCGGTTGCCCTTGACTTGTGGGTGGAGCTGAGCTTTGAGACTGTCTTAACTGGGTCCCGGGGGCTGGAGTTTGATGCCTCCTTGTCTGAGACCACCCCAGGCCTCAGCAGTCGTCCAGGCTGCAGAAAATAGACCAGCCCAGGGCCCCTCAGCCCTGAGGTCTTCAGAAGGCTCTCCACTTACTTACTCCCCCATAATCAGAGACCCCACCCTGCCTTCCCCTCTGACTCAGGCTCCACATCCTTACTCAGGGGTGTTGTTGAGGGTTTGAAGAGACAGGCTTGGGGTGATTCCAAGAGGAATCCTCTTCCATCCCTCTTCTTAGTGGTCCTAAATAAAGCCAATCCCAAAGTGCTTGTCCCTGAAATAGGAGCCACTTTCACCCTGTCCATGCTAGGTGTTATCACAGCTGCTATATACGTGGGCTCTCCATTTCTGTCCGATTTCAGGATCCACCCAGATCTGCAGCCACAGCCAGAGACAGGTTAGCATTCAGGTCACCATCATTTGGGGAGAACTTGAGCTTTATTGCCCTAATGAGTGGCTCCAGCCAGAAGGGTTTTGTACTCACTCAAAGCTGCTAAAGCATGGAGTCGATCCCCAGTGTTGACAAGCTCAGGGAGCAGTGCCAGCAGGGAATTCAGCTTGGGGAGACTTCCAGCAGGCACGGAGAGGAGAGGCAGACTGCTGTGCAGCCTCATGCCTGTGCTCCAGGCTCAGGCCTCTGCAGGTCTTGGGAGGCTGTAGCAGGGGTCAGTGTTCCTGCTATGTTCCTGCACGCCTGGGTGTGGGAACACAGGCGGGGTAAGAATTGTACACGGGCTGAGTCATTCTTGCTCACGTCTCACCCTTCACAGATCACTGTTAGATTTAAAACTATAAAGAAAAAAACCATCTACATAATTCTAAGTCTTCACTCACAAACCAGGGATGGGGAAGACTGGGAAATCAGCAGAGTAGGAAGTTCAGGAATCTGTTCCTCCACCAAAACAACTACTGAACTGGCAGGAACTGTCTGAGTTGACTACTTTGAAACTCTGGAGACTAGAGGAACACTAGAGGCTGGTAAATGTGGTAAATATCAGTGAAGTTCACAGTCCTCACAGCAGCTGCCACCTCCCACCCCCAACTGTGTGGCAGGCAGCAGTGGCGACTGCAGCTGGGCTCTTGGTGCTAGGGTGGGCTATAAGGACCTAGGCCTCCAAAATAGGGCAGAGGCTGATCTCGTTACTGATCACTGCTTTGGGTCAGCTACTTCCAGATCACTGCCCTGCTCCCTCTCAGAGTAGCCATTGTTTCAACCCCCCTCAGGCAAAAGTGACAGAGGAGGCTTAAAGAGGCAGTACCTACTTTTTCCTTTTTTTTTTTTTTTTTTTTTACGTTTCTATTCCCTGGGTCTGGAAGCAAAACTAGTTTGGGAAAGTCACAAATTTACAGCTCCAGCCCTTAACTACAATAAAACCTAGAAATCCCAGAGGAGTGGTAGAACTAGATTTTCAGAGTGTAACAAGTTAATATCCAGAATCTCCAATTCTCAGCAAAAAATAAAACACACAAAGAGGAAAGTATGGCCCATACACAGGAAAAATTTTTTTCCAAAAATCATCCCTGAGGAAGCTCATACTATTAATCAAAAACTAAATCAACCATTTTAAATATGTTCATTGAGCTAAAGGAGTCCATATACAAAGAACTAAAGGAAATTAGGAAAACATTATGTGAATAAAATAAAGAGATGGAAATTATAAAAAGGAACCAAACAGAAATTTTGGAGCTTCAAAGCACAGTACAGTTATCCCTTCCACATTGCAGGGGTTAGTGCATGGCACTCCCATGATCTGGAAAATTCACGTAAAAATTTTTTTCAGGGTTTCAGGAAACTCCCTAGCTCTTCTTGATTAGCAGATGCTGCCTCTCCCATTACTTTTTTTTTTTTTTTTTTGAGTAAATACATTTACTGATACCCATTCATAAACTTCAATGAAACATTCTATACATATAAAAGCATTTTTCTTTTGGATATCACCATGGTCCATATAAATACTCAACAGTCAGAATCATCTGCAGGAAGCACTCAAAGTCACACTGTTAGGTTTATGGACCTGAATATACGTATTTCATAAAACAGTAAAGTGATCCAGTGGCTTTGGAATATATGACCACTGGGCATGTGGAGTAAAAATGTATAAATGTAAATCAATGGAAAGGGTATCAACCATCAACAAAAATAAACAAGAATTAATAACCTAGGTGAAGAAAGTACCACGGTTGACACTTGGTGTCAGAACACTGGAGACAAAGGGTGTAAACCACATGTGGCACCATGTGTTCTCCCCAACTCCCAGTGGACAGTCCACCAGTGCCTTAGAGTAAACAAAATAGCAATTTTTAAGGACTCTAGATAGCTTAGAATAAAAGATACATAGCGGAGGAAATCAAGATTGAAGAAGTGACATAGTAAGTTTCTCCTCCAGAAGCAGATTGTTCTCCTGTTACTTTTATATTGGATAGGCTAAACCTTTTTTTTTTTTAATTTTCAAACTGGCCTTTGCTGGCCTGAAAATCCTTAGGGGTAGACCGTTCACCTTCATTTTCCTTTAGGGAATCATATGAGGACCTAGACTTGTATGATGCCAGAGTCTACTGGAATGCCTTTTTATAACAATCCTGCACAAAAAAGAATGTTTCACTTTCCATACAAGAGAGATGTGGATCTCGTGGTTTATGCGAAAGCTTTGCAGTTGTTGGTATAGCTATGCAGTTGTTGTAGAAATGGCTTTGTGGATTTCATTCTCTTTTTTCTTGATATGTCTTACAGTCAACTCACTAATGCAATACCAGTGGCATCTGCAAAACTCCCACAAAATTCCCATTTAATTTCTTATGCCAACCAGCAATATATCAAACCTGCAATGGGGAAAGTCACAATGTGGAAGGGATGACTGTCATTGAAATGAAAACTCACTAGTTGGATTCAACAGCAGATTTGAACAGGCAGAAGGAAGGATCCGCAACTTGAAGACAAGACAATTGAAATTCTCCATTTACTGCATTTACCAGCCTCTTCATCCCACTCTCTCCAGGGTTGGGAGCAAAAAGGAAAAAAAAAAAGAAAAGTGAACAGAGCCTGAGGGATCTGTGGGACACTATCAAGCATACAACATATGCATCACTAGAGTCCCAGAAGGACAACAGAGAGAAAAAGGAGCAGAAAAGGTATTGGAAGAAACAATGTCTGAAAACTTCCTCAGTCTGATGAAAGACATGATTACACACCTCCAGAAATCTCAATTAACCCCAAGCAGGTTACATTCTAAGAAGTCTATACCAAGGCACACTATAGAGGAATTATCAGGATTTTTTAAAGCAGCAGGAAAAAAGTGACTAGTCACATACAAGGCATCCTCAATAAGATTAACAGTGTATTTCTCATCAGAAACCATGGAGGCCAGAAGACAGGCGATGGCATATTTAAAGTCCTTTTTTTAAAAAAAACAACAAAACAAAAACTGTCAACCAAGAATTCTACATCTGGCAAAATTATTTTTCAGAAATGGAGAAATTAAGACATTTACAGATAAACAAAAGTTGGAAGAGTTCATTATAATTTCTTCTGGTAATGAAATGCTAAAGGGAATACTTCAGGCTGAAATAAAAGGACACTAGACAGCAATTCAAAGCCATAAGAAGAAATAGGGGGGAGATCCAAGATGGCAGATTAGGAGAGACAGAGCAAAATTCTCCTCCACGAAAAACACTAGATAAAAGACAGAAAGTGCTCCAGAAAAGCTGTTCCAGGGTTCCACTGGCTGGGCAAGGTCTTATACATCCACAGTGACTGTGCACTTGGAGAAATAGAGAGACTGCATTTGGAATCTTGTGAGTGTTTGAGGCTTCTGGGGAAATGGGCAGCCAAGCCCCACTGGGGTGATGAGAAACCTAGATACAGTGTTTGGGGGCAGGTTAGTTTAAAAACCCGGACAGGGTGGCCCAGGAGCCGACAGTGAGAGTTGCAGTTGAGTGGGATGGGAAGTGCCTTCCATGCCTCAACACCTGCGTCAGTATCTGGTGTGGGTGACAGCCCTTCGCACACCCAGAGCTAACAGCCTCCGATCCAGTAATGGGCCACTGCAGCAGGCGGAGGACCGCAGAACTGGGTAGTTTCCACACCCTGTACAGCCATCTTTTCAGCTGGCTGGGAGATGCCCCTTTGCGGCACCGCGGCCAAGAGCTTCTGTAGGGATTCCGCTTGCCCGTGATGGTGCACAATCCTCCTTCACGGAAGCCCATGGAATGCACAGCCTAGAGGCACGTAAGTGCCAAGAGCCCTACACCAATCCCAGGGACTTGTGGGCCCACAGCAGAGAAGGACCATAGGGAATCTGAGCTGAAGGGTTAGACATGAGCTACAGCCCCCAGGGTATTCCAGCTGCACTCCTGGGAATGGCTGGGAGTACGGGGTCTTAATTCGGCCCCTCCCCTACCAAATTGCAAAGGGCATGCTCCCCATCCACAGGGCTGGTGGTCCCCACTGCACATGGAAAATTGGTACATTGATTGGACCTCCACAAGGTTTGGACTCCCACTCACTGCATAGATGAAGTTGGGGAGAACTGGCTTGAGGGTAAGAGGTGGCTCGGGAGTGCCATCTGCAGGTTTGTCAGGGAAAGTGTACTTCACCAAGCTGCAGCTCTGTCAAATTATAGATATTGTTTAAATAAGCCTGCATATCCCAAAAGAACCCTATCAAGATAAGCAAATGCCAAGAGGCCAAAAACAACAGAAAATTTTAAAGCATATGAAGAAACCAGAAGATAAAGATAACCCAAACACTAATTGAAAAACCAGAGGAGACACAGAACTTGGAGCAATTAATCAAAGAAGTAATCACAAACAGCAATATCATGACTCAGGATATAAAGGACATCAAGAAAACCCTAAAAGAGCATAAAGAAGAATTTACAAGAGTAAATACAAAAACAGAGGAGCCTATCGAAATAAAAGAAACTGTTGATCAAATGAAAAAGATTCTGGAAACATGTAGCAGCAGATTAGATGAAGTAGGGGAAAGAATAAGTGAATATGAATAAAGTGTTTTGGAGAGTGAAAGCACAAGAATGAATGGAGAAAAAAATTGAAAAATTTGAAATGGATCTCAGGGATATGATGGACAACATGAAGCATGCAAATATAAGAATCATAGGTTTTCCAGAAGGGGAAGAGAAGGATAAAGGTCTAGGAAGAGTATTCAAAGACATTGTTGGGGAAAACTTCCCAACTGTTCTAGACAATATAAATACACAAATAATAGACATTCAACAAACTCCAAAGAGAATAAATCCAAATAAACCCACTCCAAGACATATTCTGATCAGATTGTCAAATGCTGAAGAGAAGGAGCAAGTTCTGAAAGCAGAAAGAGAGAAACAATTCATCAAATACAAGGAAAACAACATAAGACTAAGTAGTGACTACTCAGCGGCCACCAAGGAGGCAAGAAGGCAGTGGTATGACATATTTAAAATTCTGAAAGAGAAAAATTGCCAACCAAGAAATCTTTATCCAGCAAAGCTCTCCTTCAAATTTGAGGGAGAGCTTAAGATCTTTGCAGACAAACAAATGCTAAGAAAATTTGCTAACAAGAGACCTGCCCTACAAGAAAAAGGGAGCCCTACCAGCAGAGAAAAAAAAAAAAAAAAAAAAAAGGAGAGAGAGGTCTGGAGAAGGGCTCAGAACCAAAGAGTTTTAGTAAGGGTACATTAAAGGAAATAAAGAGAGAGAGGGGAAAAAAATATATCTGACACATAAAACCAAAGGATAGGATGGCTGATTAAAGAAATGCCTTCACAGTAATAACATTGAATGTGAATGGATTGAACTCCCCAATTAAAAGATATAGATTGGCAGAATGGATTAAAAACTATGAACCATCAATATGTTGTTACAAGAGACTCATCTTAGACCCAGAGACACAAAGAAATTGAAAGTGAAAGGATGGAAAAAAATATTCCATGCAAGCTACAGCCAAAGGAAAGCTGGAATAGCAATATTTACCTCAGATAAAATAAACTATAAATGCAAGAATGTTATGAGAGACAAAGAAGGTCAGTATATGTTAATAAAAGGGACAACTCAACAAGAAGAAATAACAATCATAAATGTCTATGCACCCAATCAAGGTGCACCAAAGTATATGAGACAAACATTGGCAAGACTGAAGGAAGCAATAGATGTTTCCACAATAATTTGTGGGAGACTTCAATACATCACTCTATCCTATAGATAGATCAGCCAGACAGAGGACCAATAAGGAAACTGAAAACCTAAACAATGTGATAAATGAATTTGTCTTAACAGACATATATAGAACATTACCTCTCAAATCACCAGGATACACATTCTTCTCTAATGCTCATGGAACTTTCTCCAGAATTGATCATATGCTGGGCCATAAAACAAGCCTCAATAAATTTGAAATGACTGAAATTATTCAAAGCACATTCTCTGATCACAATGGAATACACTTAGAAGTCAATAACCATCAGAGATTTAGAACATTCACAAATATCCGGAGGTTAAACAACACACTCTTAAACAATCAGTGGGTTAAAGAAGCAATAGCAAGAGAAATTGCTAAATATATAGAGATGAATGAAAAAGAGAGCACAACATATCAAAATTTATGGGATGCAGCAAAAGTGGTATTGAGGGGGAAATTTATAGTTCTAAATGTGTACATTAAAAAGGAAGAAAGAGCAAAAATCAAAGAACTAGAGGAACAACTGCAGAAGCTAGAAAAGGAACAGAAAACTAATCCTAACCCAAGTAGAAGAAAAGAAATAACAAGGATTAAAGCAGAAATAAAATGACATAGTGAACAAAAAACAATAGAGAGAATAAATAAAACCAAAAGTTGGTTCGTTGAGAAGATCAACAAGATTGACAAGCCTCTAGCTAGACTGACAAAATAAAAAAGGGAGAAGAGCCAAATAAATAAAATAATAAATGAGTGAGGGGACATTACTATGGATCCTGAAGAAATTAAAAAAATTATGAGAATACTATGAACAACTGTACACCAACAAACTAGATGATGTAAAGGAAATGGACAATTTCCTAGAAACACATGAACAACCTAGACTGACCAGAGAAGAGATAGAAGACCTCAACAAACCAATCACAAGCAAAGAGATCCAATCAGTCATGAAAAAGCTTCCCACAAATAAATGCCCAGGGCCAAACGGCTTCACAGGGGAATTCTACCAAACTTTCCAACAAGAACTGACACCAATCTTACTTAAACTCTTTCAAAAAATTGAAGAAAATGGAACATTACCTAACTCATTTTATGAAGGTAACATCACTCTAATACCAAAACCATATGTAGAAAGGAAAACTACAGGCCAATCTCCCTCATGAACATAGACGCAAAAAACCTCAACAAAATACTTGCAAATCGAATCCAGAGACACATTAAAAAAATCATACACCATGACCAAGTTGGGTTCATCCCAGGCATACAAGAATGGTTCAACATAATTACCATATGTTTGTCAATTTTTTAGTTTTCCTCATGTTACTGCTTTGGGGTTCATTCCCTTGTGCTTGGAGAAGATACTTCCTGTGATTTCAGTCTTTAAAAATTTTTAGATGCATTTTTTGACCATACATATGATCTATCCTTGAGAGTGTTCCATGTGCACTTGAAAAGAATGTATATTTCTTTCTGCTATGTGGCTTGTTTTGTATATGTCTGCTAGGTCTATGGTTTATAATATTATTTAAGTCCTCTATTTACTTGTTGGTCATCTGTCTGGTTGTTCTATCTGTTATTGGCATTGGGGTATTGAAATTTCCATTTATTATCATGTAAATATATATTTCACCCTTCAAAAAAAAAAAAGAATTAAAGAACATTGGTAAAGGTAACTACATATGTAAATATAAAAACCTGTACTAATGTATTTTTGGTTTGTAACTACTTTTTCCCTTCTATTTGACTGAACATACAAATGTGTAAAATAACATCATAAATATATGCTAATGGGGACACAATGTATAAAGATGTATTCTGAGACAATAACACTATTAAGAGGGGGAGGGAAGGAGATATATAGGAGTAGAGTTTGTAGACTACTGAAATGAGGTTGGTGAGTCAAACTAAGTTGTTATTAGTTTAAGACGTAAATTGTAATTACAAAGGTAACCACTAGGAAAATAACCTAAAAATATAGAGAAAAGGAAAGAAAAAGGGAATCAAAATGGTACACTACAAAAAAGCAACTAAATACAGAAAAAAAAAAGAGAGAGAGACAGTAATGGAGTAACTGAGGAACAAAAATCCTACAAGATGTATAGAAAACACAAAGCTAAATGGCAGACATAAATCTTTCTAAAGTGAAAAGACAACTTACAGAATGGGACAAAATATTTGGAAACCATATGTCTGTTAAGAGTTCAATATCCAGAATATATAAAGAACCTCTACAACTCAACAACAAAAAGACAAACAGCCCAATTTAAAAAGGGGCCATGGATTTAATAGACATTTCTCCAAAGAAGATATTCAAATGGCAATACATATATGAAAAGGTGCCCAATATCAGTAGAAATGCAAATTAAAACTACAATGAGATAGCACTTTACACCCACTAGGATAGCTATTATTTAAAAAAAAAAAAACTGAAAATAACTGTTGGCAAGGAGGCAGAAAAATAGGAACCCTAGTACACTGTTAGTGCGAATGTAAAATGGTGCAGCCATGGTGGAAAACAGTTTGGTGGTTCTTCAGAAAGCTTAACATAGAATTACCATATGACCTGGCATTTCTACTCTTGGGTATATACCAAAAAGAATTGAAAGCAGGAACTCAGATATTTGTACACCAATGTTCATCGCAGCATTATTTGCAATACCCAAAATGTAGAAGCAACCCAAGTGTCCATCAACAGGTGAACAGATAAACAAAAGGTGGTATTTCCATACAATGGAATATTATTCAGTGGTAAAAAGAATTGAAGTGCTGATACAAGCTACAACATGGGTGAACCTTGAAGACATGTTGAGTGAAATAAGCCAGACACAAAAAGACAAATATTGCATGATTTTTCTCTTATATGAGATTACTTAGAATAACCAAACTCTTAGAGACAGAAAGTTGAATAAACGGTTACCAGGGGTAGAGGGAGGCAGGAATGGGAAGTTATTGCTAAATGAGCATGAGTTTTGGTTTGAGATGAGGAAAATAGTCTGGAAATAGATATGGTGAAAGTTACACAGTATTATCAATGTTCTTAATGTCAAAGAATTATCCAATTAAATTGGTTAAAATGATTTTTACATTATATATATTACCATAATTAAAAATCAATAAAAATATTAAAAAACCACAGATGAGAATGGAGATTCCAACACTGACAGGACTTTGAGATTGCTCACTTGGGTATTGACCAAAATCTCAGTGTAGGGCACTTGTAACTTAGTTTCACTGATCCTTACCCAGTTTTTTCTGATTGTGGTTGCAAAAGTGTGCCATTACTATGTTTTATGTGCTAATAAACATGTTAACATGCAAAGGGCCTTTGTGCTTCATTATTGTTGGGGACTCAATAAGTTTACAGAGTGATTTGCTGTATCAAAAGAACTTCCACCAATTTAAATATTGTAGTAATTGTCCAAATGCTCAGAAGATCCAGAAATCCTGTATTTTTATTCTTCTTTTGGTATTGAGAGTCATGTGCTAATCGACTTAACAGCTGCATTTGTGCTGATAAATGGAGGAATCACCTCGAAACCATTCGAGTCCTTGGGAGAAGGACGGACTCTGGGTCATTGTGGCTGGTGCCGGCCAGTGGCTTTTGGCTGTGCTGGGGCCACAGGATGGGCTTTGGTTACCCAAGCTTGTTGCTGATGCTTGTGTTTCTGATCACCTTTCACTGACCGGGCTTCCCTGAGGACAACATATTAATGAACAAATCCAGCCCCCGGATCGTCTGGCTTAGCTGACTGTTGATGCTTCATGGATCTCTTATGAGTGTTATATCCTAGTTAAGGATGATGGTTTATCCGTTTCCAAATGGTTTACCAAAAATCTAAGGCAAGGATATCCTCGTGGTGTTTGAAGGGGAGCTTCTTACTTGACTGGGATTTTTAGCTTTTATTTCTAAGTTTGGATTATGTGGTTGATATGTGCACTTGAAAGGAAACAGAAAGGTCTGTGGGCTGCCAAAGCAGCCAAAAAGAGAATCTCTGTCTGCCAGTCAAGGAGCGTGAAGCTCAGAGCCAGAACCTCAGGGCTGGGGTCCTGTACCACGGGGCAGTTGGTGAAGGTAGGATGGGGGCGCACTGCCATCTTCTGGCCATAGAGTGGAATTTATCAGGAGCAGTGACAGATGTTTCTGTGTGGGCTGCTCTTTAGAAAATTAAAACAGGAAACAGTTCTAAAATAGTGGTGATGGTTGTGCAACATTTTGAATGTAATTAATGCCACTAAACTGTACACTTAAAAATGGTTAAAATGTGTGCTGGTTTGAATGTATTGTGTCCCCCAAATGCCATTATCTTTGTGGTCTTGTGTGGGGCAGACGTTTTGGTGATGGTTGGATTTGCTTGGAATGTGCCCCACCCAGCTGTCCGTGATGGTTTCAATGAGATGTTCCCATGGAGGCGTGGCCCCGCCCATTCGGGGTGGGCCTTGATCAGTGGAGCTATATAAATGAGCTGACTCAAAGAGAGGGAACTGAGGGAGTGCAGCTGGGAGTGATGTTTTGAAGAGGAGCAAGCTTGCTAGAGAGGAGCGTCCTGGGAGAAAGCCGTTTTGAGGCCGGAGCTTTGGAGCAGACGCCGGCTGCCTTCCCAGCTAACAGAGGTTTTCCGGACGCCATTGGCCATCCTCCGGTGAAGGTACCCGATTGCTGAGGTGTTACCTTGGATGCTTTGTGGCTTTAAGACTGTAACTGTGTAGTGAAATAAACCTCCGTTTTATAAAAGCCTATCCATCTCTGGTGTTTTGCATTCTGCAGCATTAGCAAACTAAGACAAATGTCAAATGGTATGTTATACAGGCATACCTCAGAGATATGAACTGAACATTGCAATAAAGCGAGGCACACAAATTTTTTGGTTTCTCAGTACATGTAAAAGTTCTGTTTACACTATACTGTAGTCCATTAAGTGTGCAATAGCATTTTGTCTAGAAAAACAATGTACATACCTTAATTTAAAAATACTTTATTGCTAAATAATGCTAACCATCATCTGAGCCTTCAGTGAGTCATAATTTTTTTGCTGGTGGAGGGTTTTGCCTCAATGTTGATGTCTGCTGATGAATCAGGGTGGTGGTAGCTGAAGGTTGGGGTGGCTGTGGCAATTTTTAAAATAAGACAACAGTATAGTTTCCTGCATCAATAGACTCTTCCTTTCAAAAACGATTTCTCTGTAGCAAGTGATGCTGTTTGATAGCATTTTACCCACAGTAGAACTTCTTCCAAAATTGGAGTCAATCTTCTCAAACCCCACTGCTGTTTTATCAACTAAGATTATGTAATATTATAAATTCTTTGCTGTCATTTCAACGATGCTCAGCATCTTCGCCTAGGGTAGATTCCATCTCAAGAAACCTCTTTCTTTGCTCATCCATAAGAAGCAACTCGTCATCTATTAAAATTTTATCATGAGATTGCAGAAATCTTCAGGCTCCACTTCTAATTCTAGTTCTCTTACTAATTCCACCACGTCTGCAGTGACTTCCTCCATTGAAGTCTTGAACCCCTCAAAGTCATCCCCAAGGGTTGGAATCAACTTCCAAACTCCTGTTAATGTTGATATTTTGTCTCTTTCCAGGAATCTGGAATGTTCTTAATGGCCTCTAGAATGGTGAATCCTTTCCAGAAGGTTTTCAATTTATTTTGCCAAGATCCATGAGAGGAGTCACTACAGCAGCTACAGCCTTATGAAATGTATTTCTTAAATAATAAGACTTGAAAGGTGAAATTACTCCTGATCCATGGGCTGCAGAATGGATGTTAAGTTAGCAGCATGAAAACAATATTCATCTCATTGTACATCTCCATCAGAGTTGTTGGGTGATCAGGTGCATTGTCAATGAGCAGTAATATTTTGAATCTTTTTTTCTGAGAAGTAGGATTCAACAGCAGGCTTAAAATATTCAGTAAACCATGCTGCAAACAGATGTGCTATCATCTAGACTTTGTTGTTCCATTTATAGAACATAGGCAGAGTAGATTTAACATAATTCTTGTGGGCCCTAGAATTTTCTAAATGGTAAATGAGCATTGGCTTCAGCTTAAAGTCACCAGCTGTATTAGCTCCTAACAAGAGAGTCAACTTGACCTTGAAGCTTTGAAGCCAGATATTGACTTCTCCTCTCTAGCTATGAAAGTCCTACATGGCTTCTTCTTCCAAGAGAATGCTGTGTTGTCTACATTGAAAATCTGTTGTTTAGTGTAGCCACCTTCATCATTTAGATGAACTAGACTTTCTGGATAACTTGCTGCAACTTCTAAATCAGCATTTGATGCTTCAACTTTTCTTAAACCTCAAGAACCAACCTCTGCTAGCTTCAAACTTTTCTTCTGCAGCTTCCTCACCCTTCTCAGCCTTCATATAATTGATGAGAATTAGGGCCTTACTCTGGATTGGGCTTTTGGCTTAAGGGAATGTTGTGGCTGGTTTGATCTTCTATCTAAACCACCAAAAACCTTCTCCATATCAGCAATAAGGCTGTTTCGCTTTCTTATCATTCCTGTGTTCACTGGAGTAGCATTTTTAATTTCCTTCAAGAAACTTTCCTTTGATTCACAACTTGGCTAACTGGTACAAGAGGCCTCGCTTTTGGCCTAGCTCAGCTTTTGACATGCCTTCCTCACTAAGTTTAATCATTTCTAGCTTTTGATTTAAAAAGTAAAAAAACATGCGACTCTTCCTTTCACTTGACCACTTAGAGACCACTGTATGATTTTTAATTGGTCTAATTTGAATATTGTTGTGTCTCAGGGAATAGGGAGGCCCGAGGGGAGAGATGGGAGCCATTGGAGTAGTCAGAACACACACATTTATCAGTTATGTTCACCATCTTATATGGGTGCAGTCTGTGGCACCCCAAAACAATTATAACAGTAACATCAAAGATCACAGATCACCATAACAGATATAGCAATAACGAAAAAGTTTGAAATATTGCGAGGATTACCAAAATGTGACACAGAGACAGGAAGTGGGCACACACTGTTGGAAAAATTGCACCAATAGACTTGCTGAATGCAAGGATGCCACAAACCAATTGGTAAAACAATTATCTGTGAAATGCGACAAAATAAAGCATAAAAAAGTGACAGCATAAAACTGATGTGTGATAGCTCAAGTTATGATATTTTCACTTTATTTCTGACAAAAATTCATAGAACTGATCATGATTACGTTCACAGAGTGAATGAAGTTTACCATTGACACTACTGGTTTAATAATGAATGATAGATTCAAATATTTTCTGCAAAATACCTGCTGATAAATAACACAATGAATAACCTTTGGCTCTAAATACCATAAATTTTTGCAAGCTTTATAAATTTTATCCAACTAAGCATTTTTCTTCTCCACATATATTTTTATCATTATTAGTTGCAAAGCGTCTTAGCAGATTCTACATCAGGCTGTGCTGAATTAGTGTTTTTTCAACGTTTTGAGAATATTCTCACCTGTAGTTGTTCCATTCAGACTATTATAGAGGCCAATTCTTCATTCACTTCAAATTCAGCATTAACTCAAGTAAACAGCAAGTGAGCATTATTGTTCAAGGAAAACCACTGGAAATCATTTTTCTTGTTTAAAATTGACTACTGATGTAGCTCCCAATGTATTCAACTTTTGAGCAACTGTTCTTGTCCAAGGCTAATATTCTCAAAGAAGTTTAATTTCTCTGGGCCCATTTTTTGGATGTTGCAATCACAGTTCAATTAATGTCTCATAGGTAGATGGCTTTCCTTGCTTGGCTAACAAAGGAGCCACTCAAAAACTTATTTTAGTTGTATTTTCTTTCATTTTTAATGAAGAAATTCTGTTGTGATGAGATAGTCCTTTACATAATAAAAAATATTACTCTTTTGATTCCCCCACATTGTTAAAAAATGTAAACACCATGCTGAGCTTCTGGGACATACAAAAACAAGTGGTGGTAGACAGTATCATAAAACCCCTAGAAGATAATGTAGGGAAACATCTTCAAGACTTTGTATTAGGAGGTCGCTTCTTAGACCTTATACCCAAAGCACAAGCAATGAAAGAAAAAATAGATGAATGGGAACTCCTCAAAATTAAAAGCTTCTGTACCTCACAGGAATTTTTCAAAAAAGTGAAGAGGCAGCCAACTCAATGGGAGAAAATATTTGGAAACCATATATCTGACAAAAGACTGATTTTTGCATATATAAAGAAATCCTACAACTCAACGACAATAGAACCCAATTATAAAATAGACAATAGATATGAAAAGACATTTCACTGAAGAGAAAATACAAATGACTAAAAAACACATGAAAAAGTGTTCATTTTCACTAGCTATTAGGGAGATGCAAATTAAGACCACAATGAGATGTCGTCTCACACCAATTAGATTGGCTGCCATTAATCAAACAGGAAACTACAAATGCTGGAGGGGATGTGGAGAAATTGGAACTCTTATTCATTGTTGGTGGGACTGTATAATGGTACAGCCATTCTGGAGGACAGTCTGGCAGTTCCTTAGAAAACTAGATACAGAGTTACCCTTTGATCCAGTAATTTCACTTCTCGATATATACCCAGAAGATCTGAAAGCAGTGACACGAACAGATATCTGCACACCGATGTTCACAGCAGCATTATTCACAATTGCCAACAGATGGAAACAATCCAAACGTCCTTCAACAGAAGAATGGATAAACAACATGTGGTATATACACATGATGGAATACTATGTGGCAGGAAGAAGGAAGGAGGTTGTGAAACATGTGACAACATGGATGAACCTTGACGACATCATGATGGGTGAAATAAGCCAGACACAAAAAGAGAGATATTATATGTTACCACTAATGTGAGCTCTGTGAAACATGTAAAATAAATATTTTATACTATAGAATGTAGGGAACCTAGAGATAGACAGCAACTAGCAAAGGGGGAACGATAATCTAATAAGAACAGATGAACTATTGAGGGTAATCTCAATGTTATGGGAATGCTCAGGAATGATTATGCAAGTTTTCTTGGGTATGGTAGGAACATGTTGGAAACAATGCAGTTGTTTCAGGTTATTTGTTTTTCTTATTCCTTTGTTTTGTTTGAATTATTTTAAAAAAAATTTTTTTTTGATAAAGTAAAAAAAGCTATTGCATTTAAAAAATTAGCTTCAATGTAATTATTTTAAGTTACTGGGTTTTTCTTATTCCTTTGATTATGGCTTGTTAATTTTCTTGGAGTGTGGTAGGAACATGCTGGAAGCAATGTAGTTATTTTAGGTTATTTGTTTTTCTTATTCCTTTGCTTTGTTTGAAATGTTGTTGTTGTTGTTTGTTTTTTAACTTTTTGATAAATAAAGTTAAAAAAAAAAGTGGTGGGCTGGATTTGGCCCATGGTCCATAGTTTGCTTAACCTCTCTTCTATAGTCTGACTAATTTTGGTTTGTTTCTGCTCTAACAGCCAATTAATGAGAGAAGTTTATAAATTTCCCACATGATGATAGCATTTTTTTCCCCCTCTTTGAAAGTGTTTTAAATATTTGCTTTATATAATTTGAGGTTGTCTTTTGTGTACTTTTTACATAATGAACCTCTTTATTTCTAGCAATGTTTTTTTTTTTTTTTTTGACTTAAAATCAAAATTGTCTGCTATTAACATAGGTGAATGAATTTTCTTTTGGTTGTTTTTTGTGTGCGCATGCTTAATAAACCTTTCTCCATTCTTTTACTTCTACCTTTTCTATGTATATATTTTAGATTTGGGGGTGGTGGTGGTGGGAGCTGTTTTTCTTCCCTGAAGCCATTCCCAAGTAATTTCAGGATTTTACTACTGCTGGGACACAATTTTTCTTTTCAGATGCTGAGTATGTAGCAACATGCTCTTGGAAGAAGAACCCTCCTTCTCTCCCAGGCAAAGAATCATGTTTTATCTTTTCCAGTACTGAAAATTTCTTCCCATTTTCCCATTAATTCACTGCCTCGGATTCTGGTGCATCTAATGGCCATGGTACAGAATTCTGGGCAAAAAAAATTCAAGGCTCTTTAAATCTCCTGTAGACTTCTAGTGAGAATGTTATAGCCTAATAAAAAGGAAAGATGCAAATTTAGACCTCACTACTGGTCCTGCCCCACCTTTTCCCCAAATGGAGTTGTATGCAAAGTGAAGATTGGGGCTGGTGCATCCAATTTTTGGTCATCATAAAACTGAAGAAAATATGCTAAAATAGGCAGGACATAAAGATGGAAGGGGTTGAGTCCTTTGGCATCACTGTGCTTCCATTCCAAACCTTGAACTATCTTCAGACAAATTTCTGTTATGCAAAAATATTAAATATTTTCATTGCTAGAGCCACTGGAAGATGGCAGTTCTGTTACCTGAAGCCAAACACATTCTAACTGATACAAGGTTTCCTTACGAGATATAGCACATAGATGATTTAAAACTCCAATCTGACCATTTGTCCTTTCTCAAATGTATTTAAAATTTATATACAGTAAAAGTCACTTTTTTGTATGTTGTATAGCTTTATGGGTTGTGTAATTTTATATAGTTGTGTAACCACCATCATAATCAGGATTCAGAACAATTCCATAACCCCCAAACATTCCATCGTGCTGTCCCTTTGTGGTCAAACCCTCCCTACAACCCTAGCTCCTGGCAACCACTGATCTGTTCAAACTTATGGTTTGTTTATCCCAGAACATCTTATAAATGGAACCATCACAGTATATAGCCTTTTGATTCTGGCTTCTTCCACACCATTAACACACTTGAGATCCATCCATGTAATTATGTGCCTTAACATTTCATTCATGTTTCTTGCTGAGTAGTATTCCATGGTATGGATGTTTACCTTTTTTGCCAGCTGGAGGACATTTAGGTTGTTTCCTGTTTTTGTTGATTGTGAATAAAGTTGCAATAAACAGATACAGGTTTTTGTGTGATCATAAGCTTTCATTTCTCTTGGGTAAATATTCAGAAGTGAGATTGCTGGGTAATATGGTAATAGCATGTTCAATTACATAAGAAATGGTTAAACCATTTTCAAAAATGGCCATATCATTTTGCATTTCCACCAGAAATGTATGAGAGTTCTAGCTGCTCCACATTCTCCCCAACACTTGGTATTGTCATTCACCTCCACCCCCTACCCAATCTAATAGGTAATGATCTCTCATGGGTTTTAAATTTAGATTTCCCTAATGATTAGTGATGTTAGCATCTTTTCAAGTACTTATTTGCCAATAGTATAATTGTTTTGGTGAAGTAGCTGTTCAATTCTTTTGCCCATTTTTAATTGGGTTGTTTTCTAATGGTTGAATTGAGGGTTCTTTATGGTTTGGGGATACAGGTCCTTGATCAGATATGTGATTTGCAGATATTTTCTCCCAATTTGTAGCTTGTTTTTCATTCTCTTAGAGGATCATTTGAAAATCACAGGTTTTTAATTTTGATGAAGTCCAATTTATCAAGTTATTCATTTATAGATTATGTTTTTAGCATATCTAAGAACTCTTTGCCCAATCCAAACTCACAGACTTTTTATGTTTTCTTCTAAAAGTTTTACAGTTTTTACATTTTACATTTAAGTCTATGATCCACTTTAAGCTAACTTTCGCATAAGGTGTGAAGTATAGGTCGAGGTTTTCTTCTTTGCACATGGATGTTCAATTATTCCAGCATAATTTGTTGAAAAGATTATTCTTTCTCCATTAAGTTCCTTTGAACTTTTGTTGGAAATAAATTGACCATATGTGGGAGAGTCTATTTTTGGACTCTCTGTTTCACTGACCTATGTTTCTTTTCCTTCACCAATACCACAGTGCCTTGATTACCACAGCTTTATAGTAAGTTGTAAAATTTGGTAGTGTGATTCCCTCCAACTTTGTTAATTTTTTCCAAAATTGTTTGCTTATTCTAGTTCCTTGGCCTTTCCAGACAAATTTTAGAATTATCTTGTCTATATCTACAAAGAATCTTCCTGAGATTTTTATTGGGATTATATTGTATCCATAGGTAAATTTGGGGAAACATTGACATCTTAACAATATTGAGTCTTCCACTCCATGGATATGATATATCCATGTTTTAAATGTTTTTTTTTTCTTTCAATGGTGTTTTCTAGTTTTCAGCATAGAGATCCTACATGTTTTGACAGCGTTATACCTAGGTATTTCATATCTAAGGAGGTATTGTAAATGGTATTGCTTTTTAAAATTTTGATTTCTAATTGTTCATTACTAGTATATAGAAATATGGTTTTAAAAATATTGACCTTGTATCCTGAGACCAGGATAAACTCACTTATTAATTCTAGGATCTATTTTCTGGAATGTTTAGGATTTTCTACATAGATAATTATGTCCTTGCTGAATAGATCAAGTTTTATTTCTTCCTTTCCAATCAGCTTGGCTTTTATTTCATCTTTTTGTCTTATTATGCTGGCTAGGACTTTCGTTCAGTACAATATTAAATAAGAGTTGTTCTCAATATTTGAGGGGAAGCATTTGTTCTTTTCACCATTAAGTATCATGTTGGCTGTTGGCTTCTTATAGATACCCATTATCAAGTTAAGGAAGTCCCTTTCTATTCCTAGTTTGAATTTTTTTTTTTAATCATGAATGGATGTTGAATTATGTCAAATGCTTATTTTGTCTTTATTGATGTGATCATGTGGGTGTCACTCTTCTCACTGAGGAAACTGGCCTCCCTGTACTTGAAGACCCTGTAATGATCTCATCTGAGCGAGATAATTTGCAAGGAAACATTGGTTTTCCAACCACCTACCCACCCCTTCCTGTCTCTAGCCCTATAATTTTAGTCAGAACCCAGTAGACTTCAAGGGGACTCAGGAAAAGAAAGCACATATTACAAATATATTTCAAAATTATCAATTTATATTAGCAAACCTGAAGGATATTTCACCAGAAATAAAGAAGCACAATATTGTAGATTTGAGGACAAATTACAAAACTCTGAATTCAGTCAATCTGAATAGTAGAAAGTGGTTTTAAGAGTTTGCTCATTTGTTGATCAGAACCTAAATTCAGTAGTCATCTACATTAAATGATGTTAGATGCCAGAATTACCATGATAAAGTAATAGAAGGAATTTGATAGCTTTGGAAGATAAACACATTAGAATGTATACTTCACATGAAACATTCCATGCATCTCTCTACTCCACTAACCCTGTACTATCTAATTCAGGAGCCACTAGCTACATGTGGCTTTTTAACTTCACATGTAAAATCTATTAAAATACAAATGCAGTTCCTTAGTCACACTAACCGTATTTGAAGTGCTCAACACCACAGTAGCTAAAGCCTACCGCACTGGACTGGGGAGGGCTAGTTGAATATTCTGAAAGACAGATGAGAGGCTTGCACGTGAAATATACAATCTAAAATGTTTATTTTCCTAAGCCTTTGAAAATGAGCTTATCAGATACCAAAGGGCCAATAAAATTCCACGGGCAGGTTACTCAGACTTCCAGGGAATCTGTTGGTGCTGCATTGCACCTCTCCTTTACCCCACACCCAAGCCCTGGAGCAGAGTTCCCTGTAACCACGTGACTGAGGAAGAAACAAAAATCAGGCCTGGATTAGTTAGCATAAATCGGAAGCAGATTGCTGTAGCCTTGACTACAGAAATGTCCACAAAAATAAACCTAACACTAGGTTTATTATTTCGGTGGCTTCTCTAGTTCTTTTCACCCCAACCCATTTGCTTTTGTTTTTCTAAGCCCAGCCCCTAATTATTATAGTCCGCTTATTAAACTTTTGACAAATTATCTTGAGTACAACATCTATAGCATCTTGGGACCTTGACTGATATAAGTCCCAGCCCCAAGTGAGAGCATTCTTATGGTTTGAAATTCTCTGGAGAGAAATGTTTCCCTGTTTTTGTTCCACCCACATCTGAGGCTGAGAGAGGCAGCTATCATCATCATCTCTCCCCTATGGATAGATGTGTCCTCAGTTTACCTACAGGGTTTATTAGTTTTCTGAGGGTCCTGGATCTTGAGATCTCTGGTCTGACCTCCACTTAGCACAGAGACCCCTATTCATCATGGAGTCCTTTACAATTTTATGTAGTAAAACATCAACTTCAGCATTGCTTGATTTTTCTGGATTTACATTTTTTTTCATTCCGACTTTTCCAGCCACCTTAACCATGAATTTTAAAAGTTTTGTTTTGCGTTTGCAATTTTGAATAACATTTAGGTGTTATGTATAGAAAGTCATCTTTACACATTTGGACAACCATATTTCTGGAAAAGGAAAACCAAACAGAAATTCAATTTCTCTCCTTTTAAACTAAGTTACATGGGAATCATAGACCCATGTGGAATCCTACATATTCACATTTTTCTGTTGATGAATGACATTTTTTTTTTATGCATGATTCTACAGATTTCTTCCTCTTATCTGCAACCTCCATCTCCACTGCCACATTCTACCTCTAACATCTATTATCTCTGTTACAGATAATCAGGAAAATGGCTCAACTGGCTCTCCTAGGCTACTATGGCCATTTTTAAACCAATTTTCCAAATGGCAATGAAAAGGATCTTTTAAAAACATAGGTATGAAAAACAAAAAACCATAGGTTTTTTTCTTCTTTTGCCAAAACAAACCAACCCAAACAACAAACTGAAACACTCAAAATCTTACTACTGCACTTAGCATGTATTAAATATGTGGATTATAGCCTAAAAATGTCTACATTTGACACTTTCCGACTTCCCACCCTTGCCTTGGTTCAGTATGCACTCCTCATCACTGACTTCAAAAAACAGACTTTCAAAAATAAACCAAACATGTGACTGTCTCCGACTTTCCCAGGTGCTATTCATAATGCTTGATGTGGTATCTTCTCCCCCCACCCCTGTTCTTCTCCAAAGTTCTTTCCTCCAGCGTCCTTTCCTTCATCCTTCTGGTCACAGCTTTCAATTTATTCCTCCAGAGAGGAGACGGTGGGCACTGCCTATGGGGAATCTCCCATCGAGGGTACCATCCATGAGAGTACAATCTCCATCTCGCTCCCTTCAGATTACCTTTCTTCCAGTGCCCCTGAACCAGGAGAGTAGACCTGTGTCTTGGGCTTGATTAATTTGTACTTTCCTCCCAGACCTTTGAGTCCTGAGTTAGTGATAAGAATAGGGGACCAGTTGTTTATCTATTACTGTGGCTGTGGTGATTTCACATTCATGTGATTTGGCCTTTGATATGTTTTCTGTTTCCCAGTTCTTTTGAGGATATTTTATGTCCATCTGTTTTCTAACTCTCTTCTTCTAGCTCCCCCTAAATATTAGCCCCTTATATATTTCCAGTAAGTTTCTTTCTTTAAATTATACAGTGTGTGTTTTTGACTTATAGTCAAGAACACTGACTGATATAGATGCCTTTGCTTTCAAACCAGCCTCAATCTAAATTCTCACTTCCCCCTCAATATGATTTCCTTGCATTATTTAGAATAGTATATTTGTGTGACCATTCATATTTTACCTTAATATTCTATCCTCTCCCTGATAGCAGGGAGCAAAGGATATGTTTCTGCCCTCTATCTACAAGATTCCTGATCCATAGTATCTAATTCACTGTAGATAGTTAAACCACCACTTCTTTCTTAATATAACAAAATTAATCACTCTGGGCTTGCAAATAGAATTCTCTTTACTACGCTGAGAAAAATGATGTGAAGTCAATTCCATTAGTTGCCATACTGCATATTCAAAGAGTATATCACCAGAATGCTGGATTCACGATTTCTTGACACCACACATACTATGCTCATGTTATCACATATTCCTTTGGAGAAATAGCTGCCAATGGAAAAAACAAGATAATCAATGCACAAAAGGAAAAGAAGGTATACCCATTGCTGACGATACTAAATGAGAACCTGATGCATATATAAATATTCTTCCCAAATTAGTTGGTCCCTTGATCTTCTCTCAATAGTTGATAGAACCACTAGACAGAAAATTAGAATATAGAAGAACTGAAGAAGATCAACCAAAGCCATTTACAGAATGCTCCACCCAACAAGAGCAGAATATGTATTCTTTACACATAGACATGGAATATTCACCATGATAGACCACATTTTGGGTCCAAAATCAAAACTATAACACATTTAAAAGAATGGAAAACATGTAGAGTATTCTCTCTGACCATAACTGATTTAATCTAGAAAGCAATAATAGAAAGATAACAATAAAATCTCCAAACACTTGGAAATTAAACAACACACTTCTAAATAATCCACGGGTCAAAGAGGAAAAGAGAAATTTAAGAAAAGTATAAGGAGCTGAATGAAAGTGAGAATACAATAATCAAAATCCGTGGGGGGAGGCAGGGCAAGATGGCAGACTGGTGAACTGTATGTTTTAGTTACTCCTCCAGGAAAGTAGGTAGAAAGCCAGGAACTGCGTGGACTGGACACCACAGAGCAATCTGACTTTGGGCATACTTCATACAACATTCATGAAAACATGGAACTGTTGAGATCAGCAAAATCTGTAAGTTTTTGCGGCCAGGGGACCTGCGCCCCTCCCTGCCAGGCACAGTCCCGTGGGAGGAGGGGCTGTCAGCTCCGGGAAGGAGAAGGGAGAACTGCTGTGGCAGCCCTTATCGGAATCTCATTCTACTGATCCAAACTCCAACCATAGATAGACTGAGACCAGACACCAGAGAATCTGAGAGCAGCCAGCCCAGCAGAGAGGAGACAGGCATAGAGAAAAAAAAAACAACACAAAAAACTCCAAAATAAAAGCAGAGGATTTTTGGAGTTCTGGTGAACATAGAAAGGGGAAGGGCCCTGAGGCGCATATGCAAATCCCGAAGAAAAGCTGATCTCTCTGCCCTGTGGACCTTTCCTTAATGGCGCTGGTTGCTTTGTCTCTTAGCATCTCAATAACCCATTAGATCTCTGAGGAGGGCCCTTTTTTTTTTTTTTTTTAATCCTTCTTTCTTTTTCTAAAACAATTACTCTAAGAAGCCCAATACAGAAAGCTTCAAAGACTTGCAATTTGGGCAGGTCAAGTCAAGAGCAGAACTAGGAGAGCTCTGAGACAAAACGCAATAATCCAGTGGCTGAGAAAATTCACTAAACACCACAACTTCCCAAGAAAACGGGGGTGTCCGCTCACAGCCATCATCCTGGTGGACAGGAAACACTCCTGCCCATCGCCAGCCCCATAGCCCAGAACTGCCCCAGACAACCCAGTGTGACGGAAGTGCTTCAAATAACAGGCACACACCACAAAACTGGGCGTGGACATTAGCCTTCCCTGCAACCTCAGCTGATTGTCCCAGAGTTGGGAAGGTAGAGCAGTGTGAATTAACAAAGCCCCATTCAGCCATCATTTCAGCAGACTGGGAGCCTCCCTACACAGCCCAGCAGCCCAGAACTGCCCTGGGGGGACGGCACTCACCTGTGACATAGCACAGTCATCCCTCAACAGAGGACCCGGGGTGCACAGCCTGGAAGAGGGGCCCACTTGCAAGTCTCAGGAGCCATACACCAATACCAAGGACTTGTGGGTCAGTGGCAGAGACAAACTGTGGCAGGACTGAACTGAAGGATTAGACTATTGCAGCAGCTTTAAAACTCTAGGATCACCAGGGAGATTTGATTGTTAGAGCCACCCCCCCTCCCTGACTGCCCAGAAACACGCCCCATATACAGGGCAGGCAACACCAACTACACACGCAAGCTTGGTACACCAATTGGACCCCACAAGACTCACTCCCCCACTCACCAAAAAGGCTAAGCAGGGGAGAACTGGTTTGTGGAGAACAGGTGGCTCGTGGACGCCACCTGCTGGTTAGAGAGAGAAAGTGTACTCCACGAAGCTGTAGATCTGATAAATTAGAGATAAGGACTTCAATTGGTCTACAAATCCTAAAAGAACCCTATCAAGTTCAGCAAATGCCACGAGGCCAAAAACAACAGAAAATTATAAAGCATATGAAAAAAACCAGACGATATGGATAACCCAAGCCCAAGCACCCAAATCAAAAGACCAGAAGAGACACAGCACCTAGAGCAGCTACTCAAAGAACTAAAGATGAACAATGAGACCATAGTACGGGAGACAAAGGAAATCAAGAAGACCCTAGAAGAGCATAAAGAAGACATTGCAAGACTAAATAAAAAAATGGATGATCTTATGGAAATTAAAGAAACTGTTGACCAAATTAAAAAGATTCTGGACACTCATAGTACAAGACTAGAGGAAGTTGAACAACAAATCAGTGACCTCGAAGATGACAGAATGGAAAATGAAAGCATAAAAGAAAGAATGGGGAAAAAAATTTGAAAAAATCGAAATGGACCTCAGGGATATGATAGATAATATGAAACGTCCAAATATAAGACTCATTGGTGTCCCAGAAGGGGAAGAAAAGGGTAAAGGTCTAGGAAGAGTGTTCAAAGAAATTGTTGGGGAAAACTTCCCAAATCTTCTAAACAACATAAATACACAAATCATAAATGCTCAGCGAACCCCAAATAGAATAAATCCAAATAAATCCACTCAGAGACATATACTGATCACACTGTCAAACACAGAAGAGAAGGAGCAAGTTCTGAAAGCAGCAAGAGAAAAGCAATTCACCACATACAAAGGAAACAGCATAAGACTAAGTAGTGACTACTAAGCAGCCACCATGGAGGCAAGAAGGCAGTGGCACGATATATTTAAAATTCTGAGTGAGAAAAATTTCCAGCCAAGAATACTTTATCCAGCAAAGCTCTCCTTCAAATTTGAGGGAGAGCTTACATTTTTCACAGACAAACAAATGCTGAGAGAATTTGCTAACAAGAGACCTGCCCTACTGGAGATACTCAAGGGAGCCCTACAGACAGAGAAACAAAGAAAGGACAGAGAGACTTGGAGAAAGGTTCAGTACTAAAGAGATTCGGTATGGGTACAATAAAGGATATTAATAGACAGAGGGGAAAAATATGACAAACATAAACCAAAGGATAAGATGGCTGATTCAAGAAATGCCTTCACGGTTTTAACGTTGAATGTAAATGGATTAAACTCCCCAATTAAAAGATATAGATTCACAGAATGGATCAAAAAAAATGAACCCTCAATATGTTGCATACAAGAGACTCATCTTAGACACAGGGACACAAAGAAACTGAAAGTGAAAGGATGGAAAAAAATATTTCATGCAAGCTACAAGAAAAAGAAAGCAGGTGTAGCAATATTAATCTCAGATAAAATAGACTTCAAATGCAGGGATGTTTTGAGAGACAAAGAAGGCCACTACGTACTAATAAAAGGGGCAATTCAGCAAGAAGAAATAACAATCGTAAATGTCTATGCACCCAATCAAGGTGCCACAAAATACATGAGAGAAACACTGGCAAAACTAAAGGAAGCAATTGATGTTTCCACAATAATTGTGGGAGACTTCAACACATCACTCTCTCCTATAGACAGATCAACCAGACAGAAGACCAATAAGGAAACTGAAAACCTAAACAATCTGATAAATGAATTAGATTTAACAGACATATACAGGACATTACATCCCAAATCACCAGGATACACATACTTTTCTAGTGCTCATGGAACTTTCTCCAGAATAGATCATATGCTGGGACATAAAACAAGCCTCAATAAATTTAAAAAGATTGAAATTATTCAAAGCACATTCTCTGACCACAATGGAATACAATTAGAAGTCAATAACCATCAGAGACTTAGAAAATTCACAAATACCTGGAGGTTAAACAACACACTCCTAAACAATCAGTGGGTTAAAGAAGAAATAGCAAGAGAAATTGATAAATATATAGAGACGAATGAAAATGAGAACACAACATACCAAAACCTATGGGATGCAGCAAAAGCAGTGCTGAGGGGGAAATTTATAGCACTAAACGCATATATTAAAAAGGAAGAAAGAGCCAAAATCAAAGAACTAATGGATCAACTGAAGAAGCTAGAAAATGAACAGCAAACCAATCCTAAACCAAGTACAAGAAGAGAAATAACAAGGATTAAAGCAGAAATAAATGACATAGAGAACAAAATAACAATAGAGAGGATAAATATCACCAAAAGTTGGTTCTTTGAGAAGATCAACAAGATTGACAAGCCCTTAGCTAGACTGACAAAATCAAAAAGAGAGAAGACCCATATAAACAAAATAATGAATGAAAAAGGTGACATAACTGCAGATCCTGAAGAAATTAAAAAAATTATAAGAGGATACTATGAACAACTGTATGGCAACAAACTGGATAATGTAGAAGAAATGGACAATTTCCTGGAAACATATGAACAACCTAGACTGACCAGAGAAGAAACAGAAGACCTCAACCAACCCATCACAAGCAAAGAGATCCAATCAGTCATCAAAAATCTTCCCACAAATAAATGCCCAGGGCCAGATGGCTTCACAGGGGAATTCTACCAAACTTTCCAGAAAGAACTGACACCAATCTTACTCAAACTCTTTCAAAACATTGAAGAAAATGGAACACTACCTAACTCATTTTATGAAGCTAACATCAATCTAATACCAAAACCAGGCAAAGATGCTACAAAAAAGGAAAACTACCGGCCAATCTCCCTAATGAATATAGATGCAAAAATCCTCAACAAAATACTTGCAAATCGAATCCAAAGACACATTAAAAAAATCATACACCATGACCAAGTGGGGTTTATTCCAGGCATGCAAGGATGGTTCAGCATAAGAAAATCAATCAATGTATTACAACACATTAACAAGTCAAAAGGGAAAAATCAATTGATCATCTCAATAGATGCTGAAAAAGCATTTGACAAAATCCAACATCCCTTTTTGATAAACACTTCAAAAGGTAGGAATTGAAGGAAACTTCCTCAACATGATGAAGAGCATATATGAAAAACCCACAGCCAGCATAGTACTCAATGGTGAGAGACTGAAAGCCTTCCCTCTAAGATCAGGAACAAGACAAGGATGCCCGCTGTCACCACTGTTATTCAACATTGTGCTGGAAGTGCTAGCCAGGGCAATCCGGCAAGACAAAGAAATAAAAGGCATCCAAATTGGAAAAGAAGAAGTAAAACTGTCATTGTTTGCAGATGATATGATCTTATATCTAGAAAACCCTGAGAAATCGACGATACAGCTACTAGAGCTAATAAACAAATTTAGCAAAGTAGCGGGATACAAGATTAATGCACAGAAGTCAGTAATGTTTCTATATGCTAGAAATGAACAAACTGAAGAGACACTCAAGAAAAAGATACCATTTTCAATAGCAACTAAAAAAATCAAGTACCTAGGAATCAACTTAACCAAAGATGTAAAAGACCTATACAAAGAAAACTACATAACTCTACTAAAAGAAATAGAAGGGGACCTTAAAAGATGGAAAAATATTCCATGTTCATGGATAGGAAGACTAAATGTCATTAAGATGTCAATTCTACCCAAACTCATCTACAGATTGAATGCAATCCCAATCAAAATTCCAACAACCTACTTTGCAGACTTGGAAAAGCTAGTTATCAAATTTATTTGGAAAGGGAAGATGCCTCGAATTGCTAAAGACACTCTAAAAAAGAAAAACGAAGTGGGAGGACTTATACTCCCTGACTTTGAAGCTTATTATAAAGCCACAGTTGCCAAAACAGCATGGTACTGGCACAAAGATAGACATATAGATCAATGGAATCGAATTGAGAATTCAGAGATAGACCCTCAGATCTATGGCCGACTGATCTTTGATAAGGCCCCCAAAGTCACTGAACTGAGTCATAATGGTCTTTTCAACAAATGGGGCTGGGAGAGTTGGATATCCATATCCAAAAGAATGAAAGAGGACCCCTACCTCACCCCCTACACAAAAATTAACTCAAAATGGACCAAAGATCTCAATATAAAAGAAAGTACCATAAAACTCCTAGAAGATAATGTAGGAAAACATCTTCAAGACCTTGTATTAGGCGGCCACTTCCTAGACTTTACACCCAAAGCACAAGCAACAAAAGAGAAAATAGATAAATGGGAACTCCTCAAGCTTAGAAGTTTCTGCACCTCAAAGGAATTTCTCAGAAAGGTAAAGAGGCAGCCAACTCAATGGGAAAAAATTTTTGGAAACCATGTATCTGACAAAAGACTGATATCTTGCATATATAAAGAAATCCTACAACTCAATGACAATAGTACAGTCGGCCCAATTATAAAATGGGCAAAAGATATGAAAAGACAGTTCTCTGAAGAGGAAATACAAATGGCCAAGAAACACATGAAAAAATGTTCAGCTTCACTAGCTATTAGAGAGATGCAAATTAAGACCACAATGAGATACCATCTAACACCGGTTAGAATGGCTGCCATTAAACAGACAGGAAACTACAAATGCTGGAGGGGATGTGGAGAAACTGGAACTCTTATTCACTGTTGGTGGGACTGTATAATGGTTCAGCCACTCTGGAAGTCAGTCTGGCAGTTCCTTAGAAAACTAGATATAGAGTTACCATTCGATCCAGCAATTGCACTTCTCGGTATATACCCGGAAGATCGGAAAGCAGTGACACGAACAGATATCTGCACGCCAATGTTCATAGCAGCATTATTCTCAATTGCCAAGAGATGGAAACAACCCAAATGTCCTTCAACAGATGAGTGGATAAATAAAATGTGGTATATACACACAATGGAATACTACGCGGCAGTAAGAAGGAACGATCTCGTGAAACATATGACAACATGGATGAACCTTGAAGACATAATGCTGAGCGAAATAAGCCAGGCACAAAAAGAGAAATATTATATGCTACCACTAAAGTGAACTTTGAAAAATGTAAAACAAATGGTTTATAATGTAGAATGTAGGGGAACTAGCAATAGAGAGCAATTAAGGAAGGGGGAACAATAATCCAAGAAGAACAGATAAGCTATTTAACGTTCTGGGGATGCCCAGGAATGACTATGGTCTGTTAATTTCTGATGGATGTAGTAGGAACAAGTTCACAGAAATGTTGCTATATTAGGTAACTTTCTTGGAGTAAAGTAGGAACATGTTGGAAGTAAAGCAGTTATCTTAGGTTAGCTGTCTTTTTCTTACTCCCTTGTTATGGTCTCTTTGAAATGTTCTTTATTGTATGTTTTTTTTTTTTTTTTTCATACAGTTGATTTAAAAAAAAAAAAAAAAAAAACAAGGAAAAAAATATGTAGAGCCCCCTTGAGAAGCCTGTGGAGAATGCAGGGGTATTGGCCTACCCCACCTTGATGGTTGCTAACATGACCACAGACATAGGGGACTGGTGGTTTGATGGGTTGAGCCCTCACCATAGGTTTTACCCTTGGGAAGACGGTTGCTGCAAAGGAGAGGCTAGGCCTCCCTATAATTGTGCCTAAAAGCCTCCTCCCGAATGCCTCTTTGTTGCTCAGATGTGGCCCTCTCTCTCTAGCTAAGCCAACTTGAAAGGTGAAATCACTGCCCTCCCCCCTACATGGGATCAGACACCCAGGGGAGTGAATCTCCCTGGCAACGTGGAATATGACTCCCAGGGAGGAATGTAGACCCGGCATCGTGGGACGGAGAACATCTTCTTGACCAAAAGGGTGATGTGAAAGGAAATGAAATAAGCTTCAGTGGCAGAGAGATTCCAAAAGGAGCCGAGAGGTCGTTCTGGTGGGCACTCTTACGCACAATTTAGACAACCCTTTTTAGGTTCTAAAGAATTGGGGTAGCTGGTGGTGAATACCTGAAACTATCAAACTACAACCCAGAACCCATGAATCTCGAAGACAGTTGTATAAAAATGTAGCTTATGAGGGGTGACAATGGGATTGGGAAAGCCATAAGGACCACACTCCAGTTTGTCTAGTTTATGGATGGATGAGTAGAAAAATAGGGGAAGGAAACAAACAGGCAGACAAGGGTACCCAGTGTTCTTTTTTACTTCAATTGCTCTTTTTCACTCTGGTTATTATTCTTGTTATTTTTTTGTGTGTGCTAATGAAGGTGTCAGGGATTGATTTTGGTGATGAATGTACAACTATGTAATGGTACTGTGAACAATCGAAAGTACGATTTGTTTTGTATGACTGTGTGGTATATGAATATATCTCAATAAAATGAAGATAAAAAAAAAAAATCCGTGGGACTCAGAGCAGTGCTGAGAAGGGAATTTAGAGTACCAAATGCTTATATGTAAAAAGAGGAGAATCAATAATCTAAGCTTCTGCCTCAATAAACTTAAGAAAGAACAAAATAAAGTAAGCAGAAGGAAGGAAATAAAAGATAAAAACATATCAATGAAATTGAGAACAGGAAAAAGAGAAAAAAAATCAAACCAAAATCTGCTTCTTTGGAAAGATCATTAAAATTGATATATCTCTACAAAGAGTGACAAAATAGTAAAGACACAAATGACCAACATCAGATTAAAGGAACTGATATCAGTATAGAGCTTTCAGACATTAAAGGGATTGAAAGGAAGAAAATACACGCGTAACTTTGACAAATTAGATGAACTGGACTACATCTTGGAAAACTACAGACTGACAAAATTCACCCAGCACGAAATAATTCAAATAGTGCTATTCCTATTAAATAATTTGTAGTTAAAAACCCTCCTATAATCTCCAGACCCAGATGGTTCTACTAGAGAATTCTACCAAACATTTGCAGAAGAAATCACACCAATTCCACCCAATCTTTTCCAGGAAATAGAAGATGAGGGAACACTTCCCAATTCAATTTATGGAGCCAGCTTTATCGTAATACCAAAACCAAACACAGACAGTAAACAAACAAGAAAACTGTAGACCAATTCACCTCATGAACATAGAAGTAAAAAACTTCAACAAAATATTACAAACTGAATCCAGCAATATATAACTAGAATAATACAACATGATCTGTGGGCTGTATTCCAGAAATGCAAGGCTGGACCAATATTCAGAAATCAATCAAGGTAAAGACCATATTAACAATCTAAAGAAGAAAAATTATAGGATCATACCAATTGATACAGAAAAGACATTTGACAAAATCCAACACCTACTCATGATTAAAAACCCTCAGTAAACTAGGACTAAATAAATCTGATAAAGGACATTTATAAAGGGAACCAACAAAAATATCATAAATAATAGTGAGAAACTGAACACTCTAAGGCAAGGATGTCTGCTCTCCATGTGTATTCAGTGTACTACAAGGGATTATAGCCAATGGAATAAGGCAAGAACAAGGATTAAAGGCATACAGATTTGAAAGGAGGAAAATACATTGTCTCTATTCACAGATGGCATGACTGCCTACGCAGAAAAAATATGTAAAGTATCTATAAATCTTTGAAAAAAGTGAATAAGTTTAGCAAAGTTGTAGGATATAAGATATAGAAAAGCTAATCCTATTCTACATACTAGTAATGAACAATTGCAAACTGAAATAAATAGGACTGCTTATAGTAGCACCAAAAAACATGAACTATTTAGGTATAAGCCTTACAAAAGATGTGTAAGATTTGTATCCTAAAAATTACAAAACACGAATGAAAGAAATCAATAAATTTGGATATTCAGGTTCATGGACTGAACAACTCAACATAGCAAAGATAACAATTTTCCCCAAATTGAGGAATACAGCCAATAGAATTCCAGTATAAAGCCCATCAGAATTTTTATAGAAATTTACAAACGGATTTGAAAATTTATGTGGAAAACGAGGGAACTAGAATAGTCAATTAAAACAACAACAACAAACAAATCAAAGGACTCTCACCATCTGATTTCAAAATTTCTATAGTTAAACTTTCAAGACAGTGTGTTAAGGAAAGGATAGACATACAGTTGAGAGGAAAAAAAGCTTCTTGAAATAGACCCATACTTATTTGGTCAATTAATTTTTGACAGAGTTACAAAGACAATTCAATGAAGAAAGAATTACTTTTTCAAATGGTGCTGGAATAACTGAATATCAATATATGCAAAAAATTCAATAAACCTTTATCTATACCTTGCCCCTATACAAAATTTAACTTAAAATGGATTGCAGAACTAAATGTAAAATCTAAAATTATATAACTTTTAGAGGAAAACATAGAAGAAAATCTTTGTGACTTTGGGTTAGGCAAAGGCCACCCAAAGCCCTGTCCTTTCAGAAGAAAATTTGGACATAGTTACAATTAAGCATGTCTGTTAATGACACTGAAAGACACTGTTAAGAGAATGGAAAGATGAGCTATAGGGTAGGAGAAAATACTTGCAAATATTTATCTGATAAGAGTCATGTTCCAAATATATAAAGAACTACCAAAACACCATAATAAGAAAACAAACAAAGCAATTAAAAAGGGGCAAAAAATTTGAACCAATGCTCCGAAGAATATCTGGATGGCAAATAAGCAAATGAAAAGTTGCTCAACATCATTAAGGAAATGTACATTAAAACTACAACATGGTTAAAATCACTATATACCTATTAGAATGTAAACAAAAACAAAAAATCAACACCAAATGGAGTAACTGTTACTGTCATACATTGCTGATGGAAATGTAAAATGATTCAGCTCCCTAGGAGAGCGTTTTGCACTTTCTTATAAAGTTAACCATACGCTTACTACATGATCCAACAGTTCCACTCTTAATTACATACAAAAACCTGTGTGTAAATGTTTATAGCAGTTTTATTCATCATTGTTCCAAAATGGAAACATAAATGTCCCTTAACCGGCGAATTAATAAACAAACTGAGGTACATCTATGCAATGGAACATTATGCAGCAATAAAAAACAGTGAATTACTGACACATTCAGCAACATGGGTGAATCTCAAAAACATTATGCTCTTTGAAAGAAGCTGAGACAAAGGAATATATATTATATAATCCCATTTACATAGAACTTTACAAAATATGGACTAATTTATTAGGGAGAGAAAACAGACAGTAGTTGCCTGGAACTGGGGACAAAAGGAAGCACAGCCTGCAACGGGGCAAAAGGAAACTTTGGGGTTGCTGGAAGTGTTTTGTGGTATTGTGCTTCTGGTTACAGGATTTTATATTTTTGCCAAAACTCAAATTGTGTGTTAGACAACTGGATTCTATTTGAGAAAGACGTCATTTCCCTGCCTTATCAAAACATTCAAATGGATAGAAGAAACAAAGCTATGAGGAAATAAGCACTCTGTTATATTACTGGTGGGAATGTATTATGAGACACCTCATATGGATGGGAAGAACTTAAAATTATTGAAAGGAAATAAATATTCATAATTTGGAGTAGGCTAAGATTTATTAGATATGATACCAAAAGCAAAAAAAATATGAAAAATTCTTCTAAATGTAATTATACACATTTAATTAAAATATTTTTGCCTCAAAAAGCACTGGAAATAGCTTCTCTGAATAGCAATTTCTCCCATCCTTTTTTAAATTTTTAAATAATAGACTGCACAATGCTCCATTGTGTGGATGTACCATTATAATTGAGCAGGTAGTTCCAGCATTTGGCTATTACAAGTAATACTGCAATGAACACCTACGTATTTTTAGTCATTGGAGGTGTAACTTCAGGATCAATTCCTTTTAATGGCATTTGTAGTTCATTGGATATATGTATATGTGTGTGTGTATATATATATATATATATATATATATATATATATAGTTTTTGTTAGATATTATCAAAATGCACTATAAACATTATAAGGACAAGCAACAAGCTGGAAGAAAATATTTGTGAAGTATATAAAAGCAAACTTTCTATGTACCTTATATAAAATCTCAAGGAAAACAATTTAGATGAAGACAAACAATCCAGAAGAAGAATCAGAAAAATGGAGATTAAGGCAACCCACTAAAGAAACAACCCAAATGACTAATGAACTCACAAGAGGTACAAGCCCTGCAAGTCAAGATAGGATCTTGAAGAGACAAATCCTCCATATATTGCTTGTGGGAGTATAAATTGACAGCCATCTTGGAGAGCTTTTTGACATTCATTGAAAAGGCCGTGGACATACTCCAAGAACCAGCAATTCTCTGTTCAGGCATACACTTACTCATTTCTGCCCTCACAGAATCTTGAAAAAGCTCTATCCTTTTGTTTACTTTCACATAGAAATCTGAAACTTTCAGGGCAAGTTTAAGTCACAAAACAGGGCTTACCAGCTCGGGGCCTGGTCACTGGCCATGAAGTCCAGGTGGCAGCGGCTCCTGAGGTGTGGATAGCAGCCTTCCTCCTCCCACATGTACAGATGCACCGAGTCGTCCACGGACGTGGTGAGCACATGAACAGAATCCTTTAAAAAAGGAAAGAGAATATAAACTGTCTTTTTTTTTTTTTATGATTACATGCTGAAAAGATCATATTTTAGATATATTGGGTTAAAATATATTATTAAAAAAAAAAAAAAAAAAAAAAAGATAACCAGGAGTGAATGGCCGAGGAATGAGCAGTGGGGGGTGAAGGACCTACGCACCGCCCATAAGTCGCTGATGGTCCTCTGGTGATCCTCAAATCGTTGCAGCAGGAGCCCATTGATGGTGAAGAGGAACAGGTGTGACCCACTCTCAAAGACAATCATTTGTCCGTCACAGGCTCCCATCCAGACAGGAGGCTCCATATGACCAGGTAGCATGAAACTTGCGATCTGATATTCTTTGTTTGTGTTAGACACATACATGCAGGCAAATTTTGGATCATTTCGTCAGGACAATATCTTTACATTGAATGAGAAAACATACTCCCTACTCCCGTGGGACCTCAGTCCAGTGAGGAAGATGAAGGGTAGGCCAATGGCCTGAAAATACATTCCATTGGTCATGGTGATGGGTACTGTGATATGGGAACGGATGACTGTGAGAGGTAGGATGTGGACAATAAATAATAGCTCAAGCTTTGAGGGGAGGCCAGTAGTGGGGATGGACATTGGAATCCAGGCCCTAAAGCACGATGGGAATCTAATCATGTCTGCCCAAGAGAGCAGGGAAGAGGGTAGAGGTCAGGAGCATGGGTATTAGAGTTAAAGAGGCGTGGGTTAGCTCCAGCTAAAGAAATTCCCTAAGCCCTTTCTAAAGATTGATTATTTATGTAATTTATAGCTTAACATGAACACGGCTATGGTAAAGAGGAGAAACAGGAGATTCTGATGTGGCATAGCCTACCTTTGATGACTGTTTTGCCCCCAGTCCTTTCAGTTGTTATATCAAAGGTGGTAAATCCTGTCTTTTTGTGAGAACCTCTTCGGAACATCACTGTTAGCCTGTTTTTCTTCCTTGGGGCCCAGCAGGCCCTGCAGCAATTTGCGAATGGGAGCGAGAGGGACAGAGGCGGTTCACCTTCTCTTGGTCTCAGCAAGCATTCTGTGAAAAATACCTAAGGAGAGATAATTGCACATGTGGTAAGGTGAAGGGGTAAGTTCAGCATTTCAGTACAGAAGTGACTCCAGAAAAGCCCCCTTAAAAATCCTCATTTTGTGGCTAAAGCGTTATTCTGCATCTTAGGAAGTGCTGAGTAGTCACTGCTTGTCGCGTCAATATACAAGGAACTCACAGTCTTCCTATACTGCCTGTCACGTTCCCAGATAGCGCAAGAGTCCCTTAGGCTTTCTTCCGGCATGCCAAGGGGTTATGAAATCATCTTGCCCCATTGGACACCTGATCAAGTTAAGGTTGGCTAAGGAGATTTTCCCTTCTTGGAGAGCTATCCAAGGGCTGTTTTGCTTTTCCTGCCTCCCTTCTTCACTCTTTTCTCTCTGGTGCCAGGCTGAGAATGTTCTGCTCAAAGGCCAAAGGTTTTCTCAGAGTGACATTCAGAGGCTAATGCATACTTATGTATTTCTGGATGTCTCCATCCATATCTTCTAGTCAAGGTAGGTAAAAGTAAAGTAAGGAAAGCAAAAGCAAACAAGGTTACCAAAGACCCTCATTTCTTGCTATTTCTCTTGCTCTCCATCTCTTTGTCTGATTCAGGCTTCATGAGCCAATTTTCATTAGTAAATGTTTGCCTTCACAACTGGATATTATTACTTCAAAGGACATTTTTCCTGGTCATAGGAATGGATTCCACTTGTGACATGGCCTTAGGAAGGAGGGAGCAATATGTCTTGTCCTTACTGAGACTGCAGTTTCTCTAACACTTCTTAACCTGACTTTCCTAATGTTTGACCCCAACCCTCAATTTCCTTTCCTGCCCATCCCCCCTGAAGTTAAAGCACACAGAGTCACACTTACCTTTGGCAAGATATGTTGATGATTTCCAGAAGCAAAGATCCACTTCTTTTCAGGAGAGATGACTAGATGATCGACACTATATCTAAATGCATTAACTTTAGAAATATATCCTAACCCAGGCACTGAAAGTGTGTAGATGTCACCTTCAGAATTGCCCACCTGAAACCAAAGCATCATCACAAGGTCAATGGGAAGAGACTTGAAATCCTAAAGTCACAGCGGGTAGCACAGCCAGCTGCAGGATACAGCACAGTTTCTTTAATTTCATAATGGAGATGAAAATCACTGACCAGCCTGTCTTACAAAGATGCTGGGAAATCCTATGGACTGAGGCTTTCCAAGCCCCAAAGCACTCTTCTCAAGGATAGTCATTCATTAGTATATTGCCACTATTATATTTTCTCAATATCTCCCCAAAACCACACCTCTCTTTCTGCTGTCATGGTCCAAGTTCATGTACTGTACTATAATACTATAATATACATTTGAAAGAAGAATCATAGATTTTTTTTTTTTTTTTAAAGAAGAATGGCTTGGGACGTGTACTTGAGATAGGTCAAAGGCCAAGATGGTATGGGGGTTTTTATGGGCAACATTCACTGGTATATTGTGACTAACTCTCAGGGTGTGAAGGAGGGATGAATCTGAAAAGACAGATTGTGATATGATTGTTTTGAGCCCTCAACAACTGTGAAGGGAGCAGGCCTTGTTTTATGGGTCCCTTCCCACAAAACAATGCGGGGGCTCACTTACCAAGACAAAGGCGCCATCCTTCCTGAGAAAGGCTTCCAAGGAAAAACAGGCCTTAGACAAGGTGAAAGCAGCCAGAGCATCTCCATCCTGACAGTTCCACACTTTGATAGTTCCTGCCAAATCCACAGTGAATGCGAGATGCATCTGAGGGAGGGTGGCCACGTTCATGATCCTGGACCTCTGAACTGGGCTTGACCAGATTATAGTGCCCTGGAGAACGAGAGCAACACTATCTGTGGTCAAGGAACTCTTTAAGCCTACTGTGCTTTCATTCTGACATCTATTTGGAAACCACTTCCATATCAGACCCACTTCTTGCTTCTGAGATAAGGACATGGAAAATTTCCTAAACATTCCAACTATTTGAGGGAAGTAAACATAAAACAGGATCTATGCAATATGCTCAGAGGCAAGAACTTACTACTTGATGGGCATAAAGACGATCAGATAGCCTGGGCTTAAATCAGTTCTCCCTTTTACTGACTGTGCAATATTCAGCAAGTTACGTACCAAGCTTCTTTGTATGTAAAATGAGGCTGAGAGTAAAACTGTTCTTAGGGGCTGTTGTGAGTATTATATTTCGTAATACATGAAACATTCTTAGACTTTTGCCTAATACATGGTAGGAGCTCAAACAATATAAACTATCATGAAAATTGTTATTCTGTCATCAACCTTGTACATTGCAAATAAGACAGAAGAAATAGGTTTCCTTCTAGATTTCTTTCTGTAGCCTTTTGTATTGAGAAGTATATCATACAAATAGAAAAGAGCACAAAACAAAGTTTAATGAATTATTACAAAATGAACACCAGTACAGCCTCTGCTAAGCCCTCCCAAGTCCCCTTGTGCTTGCTCTATTCACCGATACTTCCATCCTCTCAAATTTTAACCAATATTCTGATTTCTAACACTATTAACAGGTTTCCTGTGTTTGTTTTCTCATAGTTTCTGTGGGTCACGTATTTGGATGCAGCTTGGCTGGGAAGTTCTGGCTCAGGGTCTCTCATCAAGTTGAAGTCAAGTTCCACTTTCACGGGGGCTCACTCACATGGCTGGCAAGTCGGCACTGCCTATTGGTAGGAGTCCTCAGCACTTCACCACAGGGACCCTTCTATAGGGTGGCTTGAGTGCTCTCATAACACTGTGGCTGGCTTTCCCAAGAATCAATGACCCAAGGGAGAGCAAACGCCTTTTATAAGATACCCTTAGAAGCTACACCTCATCTTTTCTACAATGTCCTTTTGGTTACACAGGTCAGCCCTATTCATTGTGGGAGAGGATTACACAAGATCGTGACTACTACAGGGCAAGGAATATTGGGGGTCATCTTAGAGGCTACCTGTCATAGTCTACCCTGAGGCCGTTTTCCCACATGCAGTACACATTCACAACCTCCCAATACCCTCCAATGTCTTGTACCATTACAGCATCATCTCAAAATATAGGATCTTATTTAATTAGGTATGGGTACAGAAGAGACTTTTTAGGTCCAGTTCCTCTTGATGTGAAAAACTTTGAACTAAATATACAAGTTATATGTCCTCCATATACCAAAAATAGACAGGGTAGGCATAGGAAAACACTATAGACACTCTCATTCAAAAAAAAAAAAAAAAGGGAAAATGGGAAAAAAGGGGGTGGTGGTGGAATGAGAAGCACCAAGAAGCCACTGGTACACAGAAATTCTAAAACTCAATAGAGAATGTGTTAGAAGTTGATTAGGATTCAAGGCTCAGGAATGCTTCTTCAAGATTCTTGGTTCCACCCTCTAGGCTCTTGCTTCTGCCCTCTGATTTATCCTTCCCTTTCCATATATGATGACCCAAATTTTCAACCGAGTTAGTTTTCTCAGCCTACTTCCTGCCTATAAAAGTTTGGGGATCCCAAGTCCTCTTTTCCTTTTGTAATGTCTCAGCCCCTTTAAATCTAAGCTGGCAGTGTTTCTGCCCATATAATTCTCTTAAAAACTTTTAGGGTCTCCTAAGAACCCCATTGGAGTCCACACCATTAGACAAGAGCCACACCCACAAACCTTTAAGATAAGTGCTTCTATATTGGGCTACTGCTGGGGCTGCTGCCTTATGTTTCTCAGAAGGCCTCTTACTTGACTGAATGGTTTTCTGAGGCACCTCCTTCCTTAAATCCTTGAGGTCTAACAAAGAATTTTTCAGCAGTTCCCTTTGACTTTCTCTTCAAATCATGGTTTACTGGTATACATGGTTTCCTGACAGTGTCCTGGATTGATCTTTGCTTGGAATTCGTTTCTTAAATCTTAGCATCATTTGCCTGCAATTCCCGGCTCCCTTTTGTTTGACAGTCTTTGTTTTATCTTCTCCTTCTCCTCTAGCATTTTATTATTTTTAGCAAGAAGCAGCCAGTATCCAGCATTCAGCATTCTTCTTGAAATCTCCTTAGCAAAGATCACTCGATTCATTAGGCAAATTTTCTAATTTTCACATTTCCACAGGTGATAGTGTGGCTAAACCTTTTCCCATTATATAATAAGGATTCCCTTTTATCTATTTTCCAATAACATTTTTCACAATTTCCTTTTAGCCCTCATGTCAGGCCATTAGGTTTCTGTTAACAGTATCTTCAAGGCCCAGTTCTCTTCTCAGTCTTTCCAGCTTCTGCCCACTACCTGGTTCCAAAGCTTCTCCTACATTTTACGTTTTTGGTAAGCCAACACCTCACTTCCATTAGTTATCTATTGTTATATTTGGCTTTTTCAAGTTACCAAAACAAAAAAAAAAACATAGCAACTTAAAGCAATAAACATTATCTCACATAGTTTCTGTGAGTCAAAATATCAAGAGGGATCTGAGTGATTTTGGCTTAGGATTTCTCATGAGGTTGCCACAAGACCTTAGTGGGGGCTGCAACCATCTGAAGGCTTGACTGAGGCTGAAAGATCTGCTTTCCAGAAGGCTCACTCACATGACTGCCAAGCTGGGTTTGGCCATTGGCAGGGGCCTGAATTCTTTGCTCTATGGAACTGTAATTGGGCTGCTTGAGTGTCCTCAGGAACATGGTGGCTTGTTTCCCTGCAGCAAGTTATCCAAGAGAACACTCTCCTAGATTTTTTATCTTATCTTTCCCCTGCCACCTCTTATATATTTTTAATTTTTTTTAAACTTGATCAAAAAATAAGGAAACAAAGTGATAAAAAAAACACATTTCAAACAAAACAAAGGAATAAGAAAAACAAATAACTACACTGCTTCCAACATGTTCCTACCATACCCCAATAAAATCAACAAACCATAACCAAACAAAGGAATAAGAAAAACAAATAAACTAAAATAACTACATTGCTTCCAACATGTTCCCACCCTACCCAAGAAAATTTGCAAACCATAATCATTCCTGAGCATTCCCATAACATTATGTGTATTCTCCATAACTTATCTGTTCTTATTAGATTATTGTTCCCCTTTCACTAATTGCTGTCTATCGTTAGGTTGCCTACATTCTACAATATAAAACATTTATACCTCTTATATTCTTAAAAAGGTATTTATCATACTCCAGAAGACCCTGAGTGGAAAAGAGTCATCCCATCTTTTTTTTTACAGGGATGGAGAGGGAAATGCAAACAAGGAATGCCAAGAAAATACTAGAATTTAGGACCCACTTTGGGGTCTTCCAACTCCATGCCAAATGCTGTGTATACTACATGCATTGACAAGCTTCATGTCTCTTGCAGATAATATGAGTTAGGAACCATTTTCTGAAAAAGCCAAATGTAACAAATGCCAATAGCAGACAAAGGGCAGTAAAATAGGTAGCGAAGATGCACAATTTCAAAAGATTGTTTACACAAAGTCACTCCAAGATACCATTGGAAAATAAATCCTTGTACAAGTTAGAAACATACTAGAAAGTGAAATTTTTATGCATCTATGGTCTAAATGGAAAGGTCACAGATCACAAGTTAGAACTGATTTGAAAATTTGTTTCTGTCATGAACTCCCAGAATAATTTTCCTCTCAGCATTTCTGTTTCATGTGTATAACAGGATGCTACAGGGATGCATTACTTTTTGCTCCTCCCTGGTTAGACTCACCGCTTGCACATCCCAGGCATAAAGCACTTGTTTTGAAGACACAGTACAAAGAATCGACCTCCCGTGTCCATCCATTGTGGGGCTGGTTCCTGAGAGATAAGCCATAGGTCCTAAGATTCCTGAAAGGAAACACAGACAATACTTGGCCACCAGACAGAAGAGGGATGCTCCAAATTTAATAAAGACAATTCTGGAAAAATCACTTTAAGTTTTCCGGTACCCTCTGGAGTTAAAATTAAGGTGAATTAAATAGAAATTAGGCTTCAGAGGCAGCAAAATATGGGTTCCCGTTGCAGTTTGGCCATTAAGGAGATCTTGGCCACCTTGTTTTCCCTGTTTAGTCTCTTTTCCATAGATGTAAAATGAGAATAAAATCTCTCCATCAGAGAACTGTTCTGGGTTTTTAAAGAGCTATCAGGAATAAAGTGAGCAAGCAAAGCATCTGTTATTTAAAAGTTTTTCTTTTTCTTTTTCTTTTTTTTTTCAGATTTTTATTCTAGAAGGGTGGGAAGTCTTAAAAAAGGAAGTCACAGGACCTGTTTTTACATTGTGAAAAATTATTCTGGCTTCTACATTCAGTATAGACTGTTGGGAAAAGAGAGAAAGCAGGGAGACTAGTTGGTTATGCAGCTATCCCAGCAACCCAGTCTCATTAAACTTTAATTCCCTTTCCCGCACTGAATGAAAACACAGAACTGCATACAGAAAAGAAAACAAAATGGAGTGGACTCCTGGAAACAAGTTCATCATGCTCCCCTAGGGTACCCTGCCCCATACCGAGGTTCCCAGATACTTCTCTGTAGTTAAAGTCCTCTGGCTGCACCAGCGCCATCCGATACTCCTGCTTTATTTGGTTGAGGACGAACTGTTTCCATGTCTGGGTACACAGGCACTCATAGGAGAGGTTGCAGAGGTTCCATCTGCTCACACACAGCTTTCTGGAAACAGAGTCACAATCCCATCAGGCTGCCTGGTCAGTCCACCTCCTCAGACCCAATCACTCTGGGCTTCTCTGCATTCCCCTCACAATACAGCCACTGAGGGACTACGTACACGGTGCAGGCACACAGTCAGACATCCTGCTCTCCTGCCGAGAGACACCTTCCTTCCCACTTGACCCTGCCCTTCCCCCACTCACCTCCACAGGTCATGGTTGTCTGCAACATTATTCCACTGCTAACGGAGAGAAAGGAAGAGATAAGCCAACCATCAGTACCCAGTTGTTGGTTCCTCCTCTGCTATTGTTTGTTCTGGGAGCTGGGCCCTCACAGTTTAATCAGATACCCCTGCTCTCAAGGCCCGCCCAGCCCGGGGAGCAGGGACCTGGTAACAGCAGAGCCTGTGGCTGCTACTAGGCACTGGGAATTTCTGTGAGAGTTCAGAGGAAGAAATGTTACTCTCCTAGGGCATGAAACGGGAGTCTTAAGGACTAATTAGTCAGCACCATTCCTTTATATCAGTTTGTCACTTTCGTTTCACAGAAAACGAGGCCCTCGGAGTGAGTGATGCTCACTTCCAAACATTCAATGTATTCTCCTGCTGTTCTGCAGATTGGTGCTCGAGTTGGTCAAGAGAAGGGGCTGAGTCCCAGGGCACTGGTGTACCAAAGCGGAATGGATGGGTCAGGATTCAGAACATGCTAAATTTAAGGAATGAAGGAAGGCTGTGTGGGTGTAATGGTGTGTTAGCCAAGCTCCCAGGGCTGAGGGAGAGAGATGAAAGAGGTCTTTTGCAAGAACTCATAAGGGGGAGGGGGCTGGGTAGGGAGCTGGTCAATTCAGATAGAGCAGCAGAAGGTGGAGAGCTTTTACCTTGTTCACTTGGGAGGCTCTCAGCAAGCTGAAAGGGTCCAGGAAGGAGAAGATTCGCAGCAACGGCAGGTCAGGCAATCGTATCTCCATCTTAGGTGGCCTAAGCCCATATCCATACTCCTTTCTCCTCTACAGGTTGCTCTGAATTTAAAGGCTTGGCCAAAGTCTGAGCACTTGGAAGGGCTTCCACCCACTGCCCATCTGCCTCTGATAGAAACAGACTGCAGGTGTGCAGACTTGCAGCCTGCCCTCGGCCTCTTCTCCTGGGGCCAGAGCCACACAGCTGAAGGCATCCCCGGCGAAACTCGGCCTGTTAGTGCTCATTTGACAACATATTTGTTGTGTGGTGAACTAGAAGTGCAGAACCAGGGCTGTTCCAGGACACTCTAGGAAATTTCAGCTAACACAGCTCTCCTTCATCAGATTCAAGCCTCTATGTGACACCCATTAAGTTCCAAATTACTGAGGTAGGGAATCTGTGTCTACTTCGGGCACAAATCTGGTTAGTAGGGCCCATCTCCCAGCACTGATAGAGCCCCTGATTTCCACCTTTGTGCATTTAACTTTCCAGTGGAAGGGGAAAATACAAGCCAGACAGACTCCTCCTGAGAAGTCTGTGCTCAGGGCATGGGCTGTGTCTGAGATGGCTCTTACAGTCGTTGTCTGTTCCTTGTGACCTGACAGTTTTCTACAGTTATGAGTCTCCCAAGAACTTGGTCATTCATTCCAGTGGTTTCTATAGGGAACCCCCTGTGGGGCTCAGTGGTGATGAACCTGCCCCCTCCTCCAGTCTGACCCACACAGTAGGTGGTTCTCAGAACCACTATTTTTTTCTATAATATTATCCACTCTATTATCCAAATCAGATCAGACAGGGTCAGTTAAATGTCCTCTTCTTTAAAATTTAGAATGGAAACTTTTCACATGGATAGATCCATAAAACACAAACCTGACAACTTTGGCGCGACCACTTTTTGTTTTGTGGAATTGGGTTCAGGGGAAACTGATTTAAAGAGAATGTGGCTTAAAGAGGAGAATGTAGCATAAAGAAAATAACTCCACCTGGCTTCCAGAGAGATAAAGAGAGTCTTGATGGTATCTTTTATATTAGTAATTCTAGTCCTAAGTCTTTCAGTTTCCCTGAACCATGCCATTTTACTACTAATAAAATTAAATCCCTGATTTTGGTTTACCCAATCAAAGCTGATGAACAATCTCTTGACTTTTCACTGCTGTTAATGCCAATGAAAAATTACCATTAGAATTTATTAAAACATGATACCTGGAACTTTTTTTCAAACACATTCATATATGGACAAAGAACATATTGGACTGTAAGTTGTTGGTGATAAGCTCCCTTCCAGCCCTCAAGGTCCAGGACATTGAATGTTAGAACTGATTTTCAGGTTGTTACACGTAGAAGGTGAGAAGGGTGATTTCAAATTGACTGAGTTTAGGTGCTCTCTCCCTTGCTCTCTTGTTGACGGAGCATTCCCTCAATTACTTCAAGGCTCTTTACCTGTCTCCATCCTGTCCATACAACACGCATGAGTTAAATCAACATCGAAAATAAATGAGACAAGGTTGAAGGTATTTGCAAATTTAAAACAATATGTTGATATAAAACATCTGTGAAGCCACTCTAGAAATAATTGTGAAAGAGCCGAAGCAGTGGAATGATGGCAAAGGCTCTCATGGAGGAGAAAGATAGTTGTGTTCCAAAGTCACATGAACGCTTCTTCCACCCACCTAACAATCAGAGAACTAGAAATAATTTAAAGGGATGCAAGTTTTAACCCATCAGTTCAACAAATAGAAATTGGGAATGTACAGTGGAGAGTGGGAAGCACGGATTAAAAATCATAACCTTTCAATGACATCAAATTAAGTGAAAACAAATTTGTTTTAGATCAATATATGCATTTGATTTACAAATACAAAATGGAAAACAATTCAAAAGTAATATATTTCTAAACATATGTATGCAAATGTTTGCAACATGCCTGGAGTTATGTATGTAAAATCTGACCCCAGGTTACATCTGGAAGGACTGGAAACCGGCAATGGGAGGGTATGAGAAAGAAAGAGTCATTTTATCCTTAGTGTTGGAATATTTTACCTTGAGTATTAATTAGGCAATTTTGGAGTTTTAAAAAATAGCTGCCAACTAATTTTATTTAAACTTATGTTGTTAACAACTGATTCAGGAAATCAGGTCAAACTTACCTTCTCCCATGCATCCATTGACTAAAGCTTGTCTCCCCACCCACCCACCGCCTTTTAAAAAACTTTCTTCAGCCAATAATTCGTAGCCAAGGAATCCAGTGCCCTTGCATTTTTTTTTAAAACTAAGCCCTGTTAAAGCTCCAGATGGAAGGATAGTTTAAGTACCAGAACTGTAGACAATACCTAAATGCTGATTTTGCTACCACAAAACTCAAGGTCAAGAGAAAGTGAAATGCATGAGGAAGCTAAGGCAGGGGCTGAAGAAGCAGCCCACAGCACCAGCTCTGTAGAGCCAGGGTGCTCCTTATGGAGTTTTCTCTAACTTCCTTGTGAATTGTTGGCAACAGCCTCTTTCTCTGAGTGATCCCTTCAGGTGTTCGACAGCGAGGCTGTGCCTGTTTGCATGCCCCTGGTTCAAACGAGCACCACTGTGAGCCCAATTCCTTGCAACACTGGAGGTTTTCCATCCATGGAGGTGATTTGGTGGTTTTGCCATTGTTACACTATGCATTATTTGTTAGTTCCCTGAATTTTAAAAGAGTTGATAAAAGTTTTGTATGATCACAGACTATGGTCATAGTCTCCCCAGTTGAACTGAGCACTGAATTTTGGGAGAAAACATTTCAACTACATTTAAACAAATGCTCCTGGCAGTGACCAGGGGTTTCGCTAAAGTGCCATGTGACAAAATGACAACCAATGAATGGAGGTAAAATGAGATGAAAAATGTAAAATGTATTCAACATGGAACATGCATGAAAAATTGTTGTCATATTAGCTTCCTAGAGTGTTGTAACAAATCACCGCAAACTGGTGGAGTTAAACAACAGAAATTTATTCCCTCACAGTTCTGGAGATTAAAAGTCTAAAATCTGGTAGGGCCGTGCTCCCTCCAGCAGCTCCAGGGGAGAATCCATTCCTTGCTTCTTTTAGCTTCTGGTGACCACCCAGGCATTCTTGAGCTTGGTGCATCACCCCAATCTCTGCCTTTGTGTCCACATTGCCTTCTCCTCTGGATGTGTCTTCTCTGTGTGCCCATCTAATAGGGATACATGTGATTGCATTTAGAGCCTACCCGGATAATCTAGGATAAACTCCCCTTCTCCACCTCTCCAGATCCTTAACTTAATCACATCTTTTGCCATATAAGGTAATCGTTTTTTTTTCCCCCATATAAGTTAATGGGAACTTATGATCTCCAGCTTTTGGAAGTTAGGACATGGCTACCCTAATATCCATTTATTAACGGATATATTTGCATATCCACTTTGGTTTTAAATTTTGGAATAATTATTTTAGCAACATCACCAAGGAACTCAGAACAAAAGTGCACCAAGATTCTTAACCAACCTGTAGTGGAAAGCAATTCTGTACTAGGGGAATGCAGTCAAATGACACTACATGATACTCAAGGCTAGGTTTAAAATGGCCATGCAGATTCTGCCGGGTTCTTTTTTTTCCCCTCCCTCTCTCCCTCCCTCCCTTCCTTTCTTCCTTCCTTACAGTTGTAGGTTTACAGAAAAATCATGCAGAAAGTACAAGAGATCCCATATAAACTTACCACCTGTGCTGGTTAGAATCTATTGTGTTCCCCACAAAAGCCATGTTGTTTAATGCAATCTTGTGGGGGCAGACTTATTAATTTTTTGGTTAGGATGGGACCCCGTCCATTCTGGGTGGGTCTTAATTAGATCACTGGAGTACTTTAAGAGAGCTCAAGGAGAGAAGGAGCTCAGAGAAGCTGAGAGAGATATTTTGGAGAGAAGCCAAGATATGTAATCCAGAGTTTGCCCCCAGGAGAAGCTAAGAGTTGACACAGAACAAGACAACTGGAAATACAGACAGAAGGACATTTGGAGATGCTAAGAGATGAAGAACAGAGTTTGCCCCAGAGAAGCTAAGAGATGACTCCCAGATGATTAAAGAGAAACACCCCAGGAGAACCAAGCAGAGAGCTGAGAGAAGTGGAGGGAGACAGATACGCAGAGACATTTTGGAGAAAGCCATTTTGAAACCAGAACCCAGGAGCAAAGGACCAGCAGACCCCAATTACGTGGCCTCCCAGCTGACAGAGGTGTTCTGGATGCCATCAGACTTTCTTTAGTGAAGGTATCCTCTTGTTGATGTCTTAGTCTGGACACTTCTATGGCCTTAGAACTATAAATTTGTAACCTAATAAATCCCCTTTATAAAAGCCAGTCCATTTCTGGTATTTTACGTAATGGCAGCTTTAGAAAACTAGAACACCACCACCACCACTTTTCCCTATTATTAACATTTTGCATTAGTGTGCTACTTTTGTTACAATTGATGAAATAATATTATTATAATTATACTAGTAGCTATAGTCCATAGTTTACACTAGGGTTCACCATTGGTGTTGCACAGTTCTATTGTTTTTTTAAATTTCATTCTGATAATATATATATGCAACCTAAAAATTTCCATTTTCACCATTTTCAAATATACAATTCAGTAGTACTCATTGCTTTTACAATGTTGTGCTACCCTCACTACCATACATTATCGAAGCTTTTCCATCACCCCAAACAGAAACTCTGTACCAATTAAGCATTAACTCGCCATTCCCTGCTCCTATCCTGCTCCCTTGTAACCTATATTCTAGTTGCTGTCTCTATGAATTTGCATATTCTAATTATTTCAAATAAGTGAGATTATATCATATTTGTCATTTTGTGTCAGATTACTTTGGGGCACTTGTTCTCACAATTATTCAGCCACCATGTAGGAAGTTTGGTTACCCTGAGGCTGCCATGGCAAGAGACCACATAGAAAGAGCCCATAGATAGATAGATAGAGAGAGAGAGAGAGGGGGGGGGGGAGAGAGGGAGAGAGAAAGAGATGTGCAAGAAACCTCAGCGACTCCAGCCCAGGCATCAGATATGTACTTAAAGAAGGTTTTGAGATGATCCCAGCTCCTGCCACATTCTGATTGCAACCACAAGAAGGGGGAATGTTTGTAAAAATTAAAATTAGAAAAACAAAAATGGTAAGAAAAGAATCAGTGAACTCAAAGATAAGACTATTGAAATGATTCAGGCTGAGAAGTATAAGAAAAGAATGAAAAAGAAAAAAGTGAACAGAGCCTAAGAGACCTGTGGGACACCACCAAGCCTACCAATTTACACATTATGTGAGTCTCAGAAGGAGAAGAAAGAGAGAAAGGGACAGAAGGAATATTTAAAGATATAATAGCAGGAAACTTCCCAAATTTAACAAAATACATGAATATACAAATTTGAAAAGCCTAACTGTGGTAGTTAGGACAGGAAAGGGATAGATTGAAGGTAAAATGATTTCAAAGGCAGAACCATGGAAGCTGAGGTCTGGAGTGAAGGCACCGCTGGCCAGGAGAGCGGACTCACGTGCATGGAAAGGGTGATTTTGTCCCAGAGCTTGCAGAGGGCAAACGTTCTGCCCCATTGTGTAGGAAGAGGATTCACAGAGGGGAGAGCACATTCCCTGGGGATTGGGGAGGTCTAACCACCACCTCACTGTTCTGAGGGGTTGAGATGGCAGGGAGTCTGGCTGTCACCCTGATGCTTGGGGAGGGTGGGGTCTAGAGCATGGCTGTCTCCCCAATGCTTGGAGATGTGGAGCCTTCACTGCAGTGTTTGGAGCAACAGAACCACTGCATTAGCCCTTGGAAAGGGTGAGGCCACTGCTCCATCAGGCCCCAAGGACAAAATGTCATTCTATAGATGACTTTCAGACCTGGAAATCTAATGAAGTATGTCCTGCAGTTTTTTGGAACTGTTTGGGTCTGGTCACCCCTATTTTCCTTCCAATTTCTCCCCAGAGAAATGGGAAAGTTCACTCTATGACAGTCCCCTCTTTGTATATTGGAAGCAGATAACTTGTTTTAAGTTTCACAGGTCCATAGCTGGAGGAGAATTTTGCCCCAGGACAGACCATACTTGTAATTGATTTTGATGAGAGTTTGTACTTAATATTGTTACTGAAATGCTTCAAGGTTTTGTGATATTGTAATGAAATTAATGCATTTTGCATATGGAAAGAACATGTCTTTTTGGAGTTCCAAGGCTGGAGTGTCGTAGTTTGGAGGCTGTATGTACCCCAGAAAGGTTTACATTTTTTTAATCCATCCTGTGGGTGTAGACCTATTGTAGGTGGGACCTTTGGTTTAGGTTATTTCAATTGAGCTGTGACCTACCTCATTCAAGGTGGGTCTTAATCCCCTGACTGGAGTCCTTTATAAAAGGACAAAACACAGACAGAAGCTAAAAGAGATGAAATTAAGAGAAGCTCATAGAGAAAAGCCTTGGAGAAGCTAATAGAGTGCCCTCAGAAATTCAGAAAGGAAGCCACTGAAACCAGAAGCTGAAAGCAACAAAACCCAGGAGTTAAGGGCCAGTAGACACCAGCCATGTGCCTTCCCATGTGACAGAGGTGTCCCAGATGCCAGCAGCCTGTCTTCAGAGTCCAGGTATCATCCTGTTGATGCCTTGAGTTGGATATTTTCAAGGCCTAAGAACTGTGAATTTTAAGTTAATAAATTCCCATTGTAAAAGCAAACCCATTTCTAGTATATTGCATTCCAGCAGCTTTAGCAAACTGAAACACTAACAAATTCCAAAAAGGACAAATTAAAAAAGAACCCTGCCCAGATACATAGTAGTCAGACTGTCCAATGTCAAGGACAAGGAGTGTTCTGAAAGCTGTGATAGAAAAGCAATGTGTTATGCACAAGGGGGCCCCAATAAAATTAAATGCTGATTTCTCATTTGAAACCATGGAGGAAAGAAGGCAGTGGGAAAAAATTGAAAAACTACTGAAAGAAAACAATTGCCAACCAAGAATTTTATATCTGACAAGGCTATTTCAAAAATGAGGAAAATATTAAGACATTCCCAGATTTAAAAACAAACAAACAAAAAAGCTGAGGGAGTTCATCACTACTAGATCTGCTCTCCAAGCAATGCCAAAAGGACACTAGACAGTGAGTAAAAGTGGCATAAAGAAATAAAGATCTCTGGTGAAGGTAACCATATGAGTAAATATAAATACCAATCCTAATGTATTCTCTTTTTTTGGTATGTAACTCCACATTCACATATTACAGTTCTAAAATGCAAATGCATAAAATTCATACTAAATCGATGTTTTGGGACATGCAATATATAAAAATATAATTTGTAACAAGTACAACTAAAAGGTGAGAGGCTGGAGGGGATAGGACCAAAGCTTGTGAATGCTATTGAAATTAAGTTGGTATCAAATCAAACATGATAGTTTTAGATTTAGGATGCTAAATTTAAGACCCATGGTAACCACAAAGAAAAAAAATGAAAAATATAAATAGAAGGAAATAAGAAGGGACTCAAAATAGTTCACTAAAAAAATCATATAAATATGAAAGTAGGCATTAATGGAAGAATTGAGGTTCAAAAAAGGTATAAGTAAAGTTTCAGTGGCTGAGAGATTCCAAATGGCATCAAGAGGTCACTCGGGTGGACATTCTTATGCACTACACAGATAACCCTTTTTAGGTTTTAATGTATTGGAATAGCTAGAAGTAAATACCTGAAACTATCAAACTCCAACCCAATAGCCTTGACTCTTGAAGATGATTGTATAACAATGTAGATTACAAGGGGTGACAATGTGATTGTGAAAGCCTTGTGGATCACACTCCTTTTATCTAGTATATGTATGGATGAGTAGAAAAATGGGGACAAAAACTAAATGAAAAATAGGGTGGGGGGATGATTTGGGTGTTCTTTTTAATTCTTTTTTTATTTTTTAGTTCTTATTTTTACTTTTTCTGGTATAAAGAAAATGTTCAAAAAATAGATTAGGGTAATGAATACCCAACTATATGATGATACTCTGAAAAGTGGATTGTACACCATGGATGATTGTATGATATGTGAATATATCTCAATAAAACTGAATTTTTTTAAAAAAAGGTATAAGACTTCAAAGACCAAAAAGCAAGATGACAAAAGAAAGTCCTGTGCTATCAGTAGTTACTTTAAATGTAAATGGATTAAATTCTCTAAGTCAAAAGGCAGAGATTGGCAGAGTAGGGGGGGGGAAGCATGTTCCAATTATATGCTGCTTACAAGAGACTCATCTTAAATTCAAAGACATAAGAATGTTGAAAGGGAAAGGGTGGAAAAAATATACCATGCAAATAATGACCAAAAGAGAGCTGGGGTAGCTATACTAATGTAAGATAAAATAGACTTTAAATAAGAAACTGTTACAAGGGACAAAGAAGGGCATTATGTACTGATAAAGTGGTTAATTCAACAAAAAGACATAATAATTATAAATATATATGCACCTAACACAGAGCCACAAAATATGAGCTAAATATTGAAATTCTGAAAGGAGAAATAGGTCATTCTACATTAATAGCAGGAGCCTTCAAAACACCACTTTCAACAATAGAATATCTAGACAGAAGATAAAAAAGAAAATAGCAGGCTTGAATGATACTCTAAACCAAGTAGAGCTAACAAACATATATTGAAGATTTTATACAATAGCAGCAGGATACACATTCTTCTTGAGTACATGTGGATCATTTTCCAGAATAGACCATATGTTAGGTCACAGAACAAGTCTCAATAGATTTGAAAATATTGACATCATACAATGTATCTTTTCTGACCACAATGGAAAAAAGTTGGAAATCACTAACAGAGAGAATGCTAGAAAATTCACAAATATGTGGAAATTAAACAACATGCCCCCAAACAACAGAAGGGTCAAAGAAGAGATTCCAAGGGAAATTGGTAAATATCTTGAGGTGAATGGAAATGAAAACACAACATTCCAAAACTTTGGTATGCTGCAAAGTCAGTGCAGGGAGAGAAATTTATAGCTCTAAATGCTTTTATTAAAAAAGAAAAAAGGATCTCAAATCAGAGGCCTAACCTCACAACTGGAGGATCTATAGAAAATAAAAGAGCAAACTAAACACAAAGCAAGCAGAAAGAAAGAAATCAACAAAGATTAGAGTGGAGATAAATGAAATAGAGAATAAATAACAACAGAGAGAATCAATGAAACCAAAATTTGGTTCTTTGAAAAGATCAATAAAATCAACAAACCTTTAGCTAGACTGACAAGAAAAATGAAAGCGAATGCAAATAGCACAAATCAGAAATGAAAGGGGGGACATCACTACCAACTCCACAGATACAAAAAGGAATATAAGAAGACACTATGAACAACTGTATTCCAACAACTTAGAAAACTTAGGTGAAATGGACAGATTCCCAGAAATACAGAAACTACCTATACTGACTCACAAAGAAATAGAAGATCTCAACAGACTAATAACAAGAGATTGAATCAGTCATCAAAAACCTCCCAACAAAGAAGAGTCCAGGACCAGATGGTTTCATTGATGATACTAAACATCCAAGAACTAACAGCAATCCTGCTAAAAAATTTCCAAAAAAAACTGAAGATGAGGGAACATTCCCTAACTCATTTTATGAGGCCAACATCACTATAATACCAAAGCCAGATAAAGCTAACACACAAAAAAAGAAAATACAGGCCAATATCCCTTAGAAATATAGGTGCAAAAATCTTCAACAAAATACAAGCAAATCAAATACAGCAGAACATTAAAAGAACCATGATCAAGTGGGATTTATCCCAGTTATACAAGGTTGGTTCAATATAAGAAAATCAATTAATGTAATACACCATATTAACAGAATGAAGGGGAAAAACACATAATCATCTCAAATGATGCACAATAGGCATATGACAAAATCCAGCACCACTTCATGGTCAAAACACTTAGAAAACTAGAAATAGAAGAAAATTTCCTCAACATGATAATGGGCATATATGAAAAATCCTTGGAAAACACCATACTCAATGGTAAGAGTTTTAAGCTTTCCTTCTAAGAGCAGGAATAAGACAAGGATACCCACTATCACAACAGCTATTCAACATTGTGCTGGAAGTTCTATCCAGAGCAGTTAGGCAAGAAAATAAAAAGTATCCAAATTGGACAGGAAGAAGTAAAACTTCCCTTATTTGCAGAAATCACAATCCTATATATAAAAAATTCTGAAAAATCTACACAAAGGTATTATAACTGATGAATGAATTCCATAAAGTGTCAGGTACAAGATCAACACACAAATATCCTTAGTGTTTCTATACACTAGGAGTGAACAATCAGAAGAGGAAATCAAGGAAAAATTCCATTTACAGTAGCAACCAAGAGAACAATATATCTATGAATAAATTTAACCAAGGAGGTAAAGGACCTGTACAAAGAAAACTATAAAATATCGCTAAAAGAAATCAGAGATGATCTAAATAAATGGGAGGAAATTCCATGTTCATAGATTAGAAGACTAAATATTGTTGTCAATTCTACCCAAAGTGATTTTCAGATTCAATGAGATCACAATGAAAAATCTGAACAGTCTTCTTTGCAGAAATGGAAAAGCCAATCATCAAATTCATATGGAAGGCTAAGGGGCCCTGAAGAGCTAAAGCCATCTTGAAAAAAGAAGATCAAAGTCAGAGGACTCATACGTCCCAATTTTAAACTTATTACAAAGAAACAGTAATCAAAACAGTATGGTACTTGCACAAGGACAGACATATAGACCAATGCTATAAAGTTGAGAGTTCAGAGTTAAACTCTCACATCTATGCCCAATTGTATTTTGATAAGGGTGCCACATCCACTCAATTGGGAAAGAATAGTCCCTTCAACCAATTGTGCTGGTAAACTGGATATAAATATACAAAAGAATGAAGGTGGACCCCTACCTCAGACCATATATAAAATCAACTCAAAATGGATCAAAGACCTAAATATAAGAACCAAAGCTATAAATCTCCTAGAAGAAAATGTAGGAAAGCATCTTCAGGATCTTGCATTAGGCAATGGTTGCTTAGACTTTACACCTAAAGTACAAGCAACAAAAGGAAAAATAGATAAATGACACCTCATCAAAATAAAAAAAAAAAACTTTTGTGCCTCAAAGGACTTTATCATGAAACTAAAATGACAACCTACACAATGGGAGAAAATATTTGAAAACCACATATCTGACAAGGGTTTTTAATATCCAGAATATATAAAGAAATCCTTCAACTCACAACAAAAAAGACAAACAACCCAGTTTAAAAATGGGCAAAAGACTTTAATAGACATTTTTCCAAAGAAGATATACAATTGGCCAAAAAGCACATGAAAAGATGCTCAACATCATTAGCCACAAAGAGTGAATTCTAATGTAAACTATGGACTATAGGAAATAGTACAATTATAGTACAGCAGTACAATTATAATAATATTTTTTCATCAATTGTGAATTTACCGCACATTTCAAGAAGAATTAACACCAATTCTGCTCAAACTCCTACAAAAATTGAAGAGGAGGCAATACCTCTTTATTTATTCTATGAGGCTGCCCTAATACCAAAGCCAGATAAAGGCATCACAGAAAAGAAAATTGCAGACCAATATCCCTTATGAATACAGATGTAAAAATCCTCTAGAAAATACTAGCAAACTGAATCCATCAGCATATTAAAAGGATTATACACCATGATCAATTAGAATTTATCATAGGAATGCACAGCTGTTTCAACATAAGAAAATCAATTAATGCAATATACCACATTAATAGAATGAAAGCTAAAAACTATGTGATCATCTCAATTGATGCAGAAAAGTTATTTGTCAAAATCCAGCAGCTTTTCTTGATGAAAATACTTAGAAAACAGGAATATAAGGAAACTTCCTCAACCTGGTAAAGGGCATATATGAAAAATTCACAGCTAACATTATACTCAATGGTGCAAGACTTAAAAGCTTTCCTTTTAAGATCAGGAGCAAGACCAGGATTCCCACTTCTACCTCTCCTATCCAGCATCGCATGGAAAGTTCTAGCCAATGCTATTAGGCAGAAAGAAAGAAAAAAAGAAAAAAAGAAAGAAAGTAAGGAGGAAGGAAGGAAAGGAAGGGCATCTAATTTGTAAAGAAAAGTAAAACTTTCCCTATTTGCAGGTAACATTATTCTGTATATAGAAAATCCCAAAGAATTTGCAACAAAGCTACTAGATCTAATAAGTGAATACAGAAAAGTAGCAGGGTACAAAATCTACATGGAAAAAATACCATCAGTGGTATTTCTATACACTAGTAATAAGCAATCTGTAAAGAAAATCAAGAAAAATTCATTTACAATAGCAACTAAAAGAATAAAAATCTAGGAATAAATTTAACCAAGGATGGAAAACCAGCAAATATTCCTGAAAGAAAATAAAGACTTAAATAAATGGAATGACATTCCATGTCCATAGATGCACAAAATTCTAACAGCTTCTTTGCAGACAAAAATAAAACCAATTGTCAAATTTGTATGGATGGGGGACTACCAGGTTAGAAGGCCAAGCCCTTGAACTTGGGGCTTGCCCTTCTGAAGCTTGTTACTGCAAAGGAGAGGCTAAGCCTACTTATAATTGTGCCTGAGAGTCACTCCCAGAGAACGTCTTTTGTTGCTCAGATGTGGCCTCTCTCTCTAAGCCAACTCAGCAGGTAAACTCACTGGCCTCCCCAACTCCCATGTGGGACATGACTCTTAGGAGTGTAAATCTCCCTGGCAATGTGGGATGTGACTCCTGGGGATGATCCTGGACCCAGTATCATAGGATTGAGAAAGTCTTCTGGACCAAAATGGGGATGAGAAATGAAACAAAATAAAGTTTCAGTGGCTGAGAGATTTCAAATGGAGTCAAGAGGTCATTCTAGAGGTAACTCTTTTGCATTATATAGATATTTCTTTTTAGTTTTTAGTTTATTAGAATAGCTAGAAGGAAATACCTGTTGAACTGCAATCCAGTACCCTTGATTCTTGAAGACAACTGTATAGCTGTATAGCTTATACAGTGTGACCATGTGATTGTGAAAACCTTATGGCTCACACTAGCTTTACCCAGTGTATGGACAAATGAGTAGAAAAATGGGGACAAAAAATAAATGAATAATAGGGGGGATGAGGGGTATGGGATATTTGGGATGTTCGTTTTTACTTTTATTTTTATTCTTATTTTTATTTTTTGGATAATGAAAATGTTCAAAAACTGTGGTGATGAACGCAGAACTCTATGATGATACTGTGAACAATTGTACATGCTGGATGATTGTGTGGTATGTGAATATATTTTAATAAAATTGCATTTAATAAAAGGCTTAAGAATGGAAGGCATCAGAAAAAAAAAAAAATCCGTATGGATGGGCAAAGATTACCAAATAGCCAAAACCATCTTGAAAAAGAAGAACAAGTTTGCAGGATTCACACTTAACAATTTTTAAAGTTACTACAAACGTACAGTAATCCAATGTGGTACTGGTACAAGGACAGACATATAGACCATTGTTATAGAGTTGAGAATTCAGAAATAAACCCTCACTTCTATGGCCTATTGCTTTTTATTAACAATTTTTTTTGTTAGAGAAGTTGTAGGTTTACGGAAATATCATGCATAAAATATATAAAATACAGAGTTCCCATATACCAACCTATTATTAACATTCTGCATTACTGGGGTACATTTGTTATAATTTATGAAAGAATATTTTATAATTATACTAACTATAGTACATCATTTACAATAGGATTAATCACGTATAGTTCTATATTTTTTCTTTTAATTATTATTCTAGTAACATATATATGACCTAAAATTTCCCCTTTTAACCACATTCAAATACATAATTCAGTACTGTTAATTACATTCATAATGTTGTGCTACCATCACCACAATCCATTACCAAAACTTTATAATCAACTCCACGAGAAATACTGTACAGTGGCCAATTGACCTTTTTTTTTTTAATCATTTTATTGAGATATATTCACATACCACGCAGTCATACAAAACAAATCGTACTTTCGATTGTTTACACTACCATTACATAGTTGTACATTCATCACCTAAATCAGTCCCTGACACCTTCATTAGCACACACACAAAAATAACAAGAATAATAATTAGAGTGAAAAAGAGCAATTGAAGTAAAAAAGAACACTGGGTACCTTTGTCTGTTTGTTTCCTTCCCCTATTTTTCTACACATCCATCCATAAACTAGACAAAGTGGAGTGTGGTCCTTCTGGCTTTCCCAATCCCATTGTCACCCCTCATAAGCTACATTTTTATACAACTGTCTTCGAGATTCATGGGTTCTGGGTTGTAGTTTGATAGTTTCAGGTATCCACCACCAGCTACCCCAATTCTTTAGACCCTAAAAAGGGTTGTCTAAAGTGTGCGTAAGAGTGCCCACCAGAGTGACGTCTCGGCTCCTTTTGGAATCTCTCTGCCACTGAAGCTTATTTCATTTCCTTTCACATCCCCCTTTTGGTCAAGAAGATGTTCTCCATCCCACGATGCCGGGTCTACATTCCTCCCCGGGAGTCATATTCCACGTTGCCAGGGAGATTCACTCCCTTGGGTGTCTGATCCCACGTAGGGGGGAGGGCAGTGATTTCACCTTTCAAGTTGGCTTAGCCAGAGAGAGAGGGCCACATCTGAGCAACAAACAGGCATTCAGGAGGAGACTCTTAGGCACAAATATAGGGAGGCCTAGCCTCTCCCTTGCAGCAACCGTCCTCCCAAGGGTAAAACCTATGGTAGAGGGCTCAACCCATCAAACCACCAGTCCCCTATGTCTGTGCTCATGTTAGCAACCATGGAGGTGGGGTAGGAGAATACCCCCGCATTCTCCACAGGTTCCTCAAGGGGGCACTACATCTTTTTTTTTTTTCCCTTGTTTTTCTTTTCTTTTTTTTTTTTTTTTAACTTTCCCTTCTTTTTTAAATCAACTGTATGAAAAAAAAAGTTAAAAAGAAAACAAACATACAATAAAAGAACATTTCAAAGAGACCATGACAAGGGAGTAAGAAAAAGACAACTAACCTAAGATAACTGCTTAACTTCCAACATGTTCCTACTTTACCCCAAGAAAGTTACATAATATAGCAACATTTCTGTGAACTTGTTCCTACTATATCCATCAGAAATTGACAGACCATAGTCATTTCTGGGCATCCCCAGAACGTTAAATAGCTTATCTGTTCTTCTTGGATTATTGTTCCTCCTTCCTTAATTGCTCTCTATTGCTAGTTCCCCTACATTCTACATTATAAACCATTTGTTTTACATTTTTCAAAGTTCACATTAGTGGTAGCATATAATATTTCTCTTTTTGTGCCTGGCTTATTTCGCTCAGCATTATGTCTTCAAGGTTCATCCATGTTGTCATATGTTTCACGAGATCGTTCCTTCTTACTGCCGCGTAGTATTCCATCGTGTGTATATACCACATTTTATTTATCCACTCATCTGTTGAAGGACATTTGGGTTGTTTCCATCTCTTGGCAATTGTGAATAATGCTGCTATGAACATTGGCGTGCAGATATCTGTTCGTGTCACTGCTTTCCGATCTTCCGGGTATATACCGAGAAGTGCAATCGCTGGATCGAATGGTAGCTCTATATCTAGTTTTCTAAGGAACTGCCAGACTGACTTCCAGAGTGGCTGAACCATTATACAGTCCCACCAACAATGAATAAGAGTTCCAATTTCTCCACATCCCCTCCAGCATTTGTAGTTTCCTGTCTGTTTAATGGCAGCCATTCTAACCGGTGTTAGATGGTATCTCACTGTGGTCTTAATTTGCATCTCTCTAATAGCTAGTGAAGCTGAACATTTTTTCATGTGTTTCTTGGCCATTTGTATTTCCTCTTCGGAGAACTGTCTTTTCATATCTTTTGCCCATTTTATAATTGGGCTGTCTGTACTATTGTCATTGAGTTGTAGGATTTCTTTGTATATGCAAGATATCAGTCTTTTGTCAGATACATGGTTTCCAAAAATTTTTTCCCATTGAGTTGGCTGCCTCTTTACCTTTTTGAGAAATTCCTTTGAGGTGCAGAAACTTCTAAGCTTGAGGAGTTCCCATTTATCTATTTTCTCTTTTGTTGCTTGTGCTTTGGGTGTAAAGTCTAGGAAGTGGCCGCCTAATACAAGGTCTTGAAGATGTTTTCCTACATTATCTTCTAGGAGTTTTATGGTACTTTCTTTTATATTGAGATCTTTGGTCCATTTTAAGTTAATTTTTGTGTAGGGGGTGAGGTAGGGGTCCTCTTTCATTCTTTTGGATATGGATATCCAACTCTCCCAGCCCCATTTGTTGAAAAGACCATTATGGCTCAGTTCAGTGACTTTGGGGGCCTTATCAAAGATCAGTCGGCCATAGATCTGAGGGTCTATCTCTGAATTCTCAATTCGATTCCATTGATCTATATGTCTATCTTTGTGCCAGTACCATGCTGTTTTGGCAACTGTGGCTTTATAATAAGCTTCAAAGTCAGGGAGTGTAAGTCCTCCCACTTCGTTTTTCTTTTTTAGAGTGTCTTTAGCAATTCGAGGCATCTTCCCTTTCCAAATAAATTTGATAACTAGCTTTTCCAAGTCTGCAAAGTAGGTTGTTGGAATTTTGATTGGGATTGCATTGAATCTGTAGATGAGTTTGGGTAGAATTGACATCTTAATGACATTTAGCCTTCCTATCCATGAACATGGAATATTTTTCCATCTTTTAAGGTCCCCTTCTATTTCTTTTAGTAGAGTTATGTAGTTTTCTTTGTATAGGTCTTTTACATCTTTGGTTAAGTTTATTCCTAGGTACTTGATTTTTTTAGTTGCTATTGAAAATGGTATCTTTTTCTTGAGTGTCTCTTCAGTTTGTTCATTTCTAGCATATAGAAACATTACTGACTTATGTGCATTAATCTTGTATCCCGCTAATTTGCTAAATTTGTTTATTAGCTCTAGTAGCTGTATCGTCGATTTCTCAGGGTTTTCTAGATATAAGATCATATCATCTGCAAACAATGACAGTTTTACTTCTTCTTTTCCAATTTGGATGCCTTTTATTTCTTTGTCTTGCCGGATTGCCCTGGCTAGCACTTCCAGCACAATGTTGAATAACAGTGGTGACAGCGGGCATCCTTGTCTTGTTCCTGATCTTAGAGGGAAGGCTTTCAGTCTCTCACCATTGAGTACTATGCTGGCTGTGGGTTTTTCATATATGCTCTTTATCATGTTGAGGAAGTTTCCTTCAATTCCTACCTTTTGAAGTGTTTTTATCAAAAAGGGATGTTGGATTTTGTCAAATGCTTTTTCAGCATCTATTGAGATGATCAATTGATTTTTCCCTTTTGACTTGTTAATGTGTTGTAATACATTGATTGATTTTCTTATGTTGAACCATCCTTGCATGCCTGGAATGAACCCCACTTGGTCATGCTGTATGATTTTTTTAATGTGTCTTTGGATTTGATTTGCAAGTATTTTGTTGAGGATTTTTGCATCTATATTCATTAGGGAGATTGGCCGGTAGTTTTCCTTTTTTGTAGCATCTTTGCCTGGTTTTGGTATTAGATTGATGTTAGCTTCATAAAATGAGTTAGGTAGTGTTCCATTTTCTTCAATGTTTTGAAAGAGTTTGAGTAAGATTGGTGTCAGTTCTTTCTGGAAAGTTTGGTAGAATTCCCCTGTGAAGCCATCTGGCCCTGGGCATTTATTTGTGGGAAGATTTTTGATGACTGATTGGATCTCTTTGCTTGTGATGGGTTGGTTGAGGTCTTCTGTTTCTTCTCTGGTCAGTCTAGGTTGTTCATATGTTTCCAGGAAATTGTCCATTTCTTCTACATTATCCAGTTTGTTGCCATACAGTTGTTCATAATATCCTCTTATAATTTTTTTAATTTCTTCAGGATCTGCAGTTATGTCACCTTTTTCATTCATTATTTTGTTTATATGGGTCTTCTCTCTTTTTGATTTTGTCATTCTAGCTAGGGGCTTGTCAATCTTGTTGATCTTCTCAAAGAACCAACTTTTGGTGATATTTATCCTCTCTATTGTTTTTTTTGTTCTCTATGTCATTTATTTCTGCTTTAATCCTTGTTATTTCTTTTCTTCTACTTGGTTTAGGATTGGTTTGCTGTTCATTTTCTAGCTTCTTCAGTTGATCCATTAGTTCTTTGATTTTGGCTCTTTCTTCCTTTTCAATATATGCGTTTAGTGCTATAAATTTCCCCCTTAGCACTGCTTTTGTTGCATCCCATAGGTTTTGGTATGTTGTGTTCTCATTTTCATTCGTCTCTATATATTTAGCAATTTCTCTTGCTATTTCTTCTTTAACCCACTGATTGTTTAGCAGTGTGTTGTTTAACCTCCAGGTATTTGTGAATTTTCTAAGTCTCTGATGGTTATTGACTTCTAATTGTATTCCATTGTGGTCAGAGAATGTGCTTTGAATAATTTCAATCTTTTTAAATTTATTGAGGCTTGTTTTATGTCCCAGCATATGATCTATTCTGGAGAAAGTTCCGTGAGCACTAGAAAAGTATGTGTATCCTGGTGATTTGGGATGTAATGTCCTGTATATGTCTGTTAAATCTAATTCATTTATCAGATTGTTTAGGTTTTCAATTTCCTTATTGGTCTTCTGTCTGGTTGATCTATCTATAGGAGAGAGTGATGTGTTGAAGTCTCCCACAATTATTGTGGAAACATCAATTGCTTCCTTTAGTTTTGCCAGTGTTTCTCTCATGTATTTTGTGGCACCTTGATTGGGTGCATAGACATTTACGATTGTTATTTCTTCTTGCTGAATTGCCCCTTTTATTAGTATGTAGTGGCCTTCTTTGTCTCTCAAAACATCCCTGCATTTGAAGTCTATTTTATCTGAGATTAATATTGCTACACCTGCTTTCTTTTGGCTGTAGCTTGCATGAAATATTTTTTTCCATCCTTTCACTTTCAGTTTCTTTGTGTCCCTGTGTCTAAGATGAGTCTCTTGTATGCAACATATTGATGGTTCATTTTCTTTGATCCATTCTGCGAATCTGTATCTTTTAATTGGGGAGTTTAATCCATTTACATTCAACGTTATAACCGTGAAGGCATTTCTTGAATCGGCCATCTTATCCTTTGGTTTATGTTTGCCATATTTTTCCCTCTCTCTATTAATATCCTTTATTGTACCCATACCGAATCTCTTTAGTACTGAACCTTTCTCCAAGTCTCTCTGTCCAGTCTTTGTTTCTCTGTCTGTAGGGCTCCCTTTAGTATCTCCAGTAGGGCAGGTCTCTTGTTAGCAAATTCTCTCAGCATTTGTTTGTCTGTGAAAAATTTAAGCTCTCCCTCAAATTTGAAGGAGAGCTTTGCTGGATAAAGTATTCTTGGCTGGAAATTTTTCTCACTCAGAATTTTAAATATATCGTGCCACTGCCTTCTTGCCTCCATGGTGGCTGCTGAGTAGTCACTACTTAGTCTTATGCTGTTTCCTTTGTATGTGGTGAATTGCTTTTCTCTTGCTGCTTTCAGAACTTGCTCCTTCTCTTCTGTGTTTGACAGTGTGATCAGTATATGTCTCGGAGTGGGTTTATTTGGATTTATTCTATTTGGAGTTCGCTGAGCATTTATGATTTGTGTATTTATGTTGTTTAGAAGATTTGGGAAGTTTTCCCCAACAATTTCTTTGAACACTCTTCCTAGACCTTTACCCTTTTCTTCCCCTTCTGGGACACCAATGAGTCTTATACTTGGACGTTTCATATTATCTATCATATCCCTGAGGTCCATTTCGATTTTTTCAATTTTTTTCCCCATTCTTTCTTTTATGCTTTCATTTTCCATTCTGTCATCTTCCAGGTCACTGATTCATTGTTCAACTTCCTCTAGTCTTGTACTATGAGTGTCCAGAATCTTTTTAATTTGGTCAACAGTTTCTTTAATTTCCATAAGATCATCCATTTTTTTATTTAGTCTTGCAATGTCTTCTTTATGCTCTTCTAGGGTCTTCTTGATTTCCTTTATATCCCGTACTATGGTCTCATTGTTCATCTTTAGTTCTTTGAGTAGCTGCTCTAGGTGCTGTGTCTCTTCTGGTCTTTTGATTTGGGTGCTTGGGCTTGGGTTATCCATATCGTCTGGTTTTTTCATATGGTTTATAATTTTCTGTTGTTTTTGGCCTCGTGGCATTTGCTGAACTTGATAGGGTTCTTTTAGGATTTGTAGACCTACTGACGTCCTTATCTCTAATTTATCAGATCTACAGCTTCGTGGAGTACACTTTCTCTAACTAACCAGCAGGTGGTGTCCACGAGCCACCTGTTCTCCACAAGCCAGTTCTCCCCTGCTTAGCCTTTTTGGTGAGTGGGGGAGTGAGTCTTGTGGGGCCCAATTGGTGTACCAAGCTTGCGTGTGTAGTTGGTGTTGCCTGCCCTGTATGTGGGGCGTGTTTCTGGGCAGTCGGGGAGGGGGGGTGGCCCTAACAATCAAATCACCCTGATGATCCTAGAGTTTTAAAGCTGCTGCAATAGTCTAATCCTTCAGTTCAGTCCTGCCACAGTTTGTCTCTGCCTCTGACCCACAAGTCCTTGGTATTGGCGTATGGCTCCTGAGACTTGCAAGTGGGCCCCTCTTCCAGGCTGTGCACCCCGGGTCCTCTGTTGAGGGATGACTGTGCTATGTCACAGGTGAGTGCCGTCCCCCCAGGGCAGTTCTGGGCTGCTGGGCTGTGTAGGGAGGCTCCCAGTCTGCTGAAATGATGGCTGAATGGGGCTTTGTTAATTCACACTGCTCCACCTTCCCAACTCTGGGACAATCAGCTGAGGTTGCAGGGAAGGCTAATGTCCACGCCCAGTTTTGTGGTGTGTGCCTGTTATTTGAAGCACTTCCGTCACACTGGGTTGTCTGGGGCAGCTCTGGGTTATGGGGCTGGCGATGGGCAGGAGTGTTTCCTGTCCACCAGGATGGTGGCTGTGAGCGGACACCCCCCTTTTCTGGGGAAGTTGTGGTGTTTAGTGAATTTTCTCAGCCACTGGATTATTGCCTTTTGTCTCAGAGCTCTCTTAGTTCTGCTCTTGACTTGACGTGCCCAAATTGCAATTCTTTGAAGCTTTCTGTATTGGGCTTCTTAGAGTAATTGTTTTAGAAAAAGAAAAAAGGATTGAAAAAAAAAAAAAAAAAAAAAGGCCCTCCTCAGAGATCTAATGGGTTATTGAAATGCTAATAGACAAAGCAACCAGGGGCATTAAGGAAAGGTCCACAGGGCAGAGAGATCAGCTTTTCTTCGGGATTTGCATATGCGCCTCAAGGCCTGAGCTCCGCCCTTCCCCTTTCTGTGTTCACCAGAACTCGAAAAATCCTCTGCTTTTATTTTGGAGTTTTTCGTGTTGTTTTTTTTTTTTCTATGCCTGTCTCCTCTCTGCTGGGCTGGCAGCTCTCAGATTCTCTGGTGTCTGGTCTCAGTCTATCTATGGTTGGATTATGGATCAGTAGAATGAGTTTCCGATAAGGGCTGCCACTGCAGTTCTCCCTTCTCCTTCCCGGGGCTGACAGCCCCTCCTCCCACGGGACTGAGCCTGGTAGGGAGGGGCGCAGGTCCCCTGGCTGCAAAAACTTACAGATTTCGCTGATCTCAGCAGTTCCATGTTTTCATGAGTGTTGTATGAAGTATGCCCAAAGACAGATTGCTCTGGGGTGTCTAGTCCATGCAGTTCCTGGCTTTCTACCTACTTTCCTGGAGGAGTAACTAAAACTTACAGCTCACCAGTCTGCCATCTTGCCCCGCCTCCCCAATTGACTTTTTAATCATATTTTTATTGTAGAATATAACATAATACATAGAAGTGACAACTTTCCAAGTGCAACTTAACAAATAGAGGGCAAATTTAAAAGAGTGTTATGGGTTACAGTTCCACAGTTTCAGTTATTTCTTTATTGTGAAATATAACATATATGCAAAAAGGTAATATATCTTTCAAAGTATGATTTAACAAGTAGTTATATAGGAAATTTCTAAAAATGTTATGAGTTACAGTACTGTAGTTTCAGTTATTTCCTTATTGTGAAATATAACATATATAAAAAAGGTGATAACTTTCAATTTACAATTTAAAAAGTACCCATTGAACAAATTTCAAAGGATGCTATGGGTTACAGTTCTACCATCTCAGGTCTTTCCTCCTAGATATTCTAATACCCTAGCAACTAAGAAGAAGAAAATTATGTAGAGATTCAGTATTTATAATCCTTTATTAAATTCCATCTTGTTTGTTGCTTCCCCTTCCTCTAGTTTAATCACTTTCCCCATCTTCAGGGATGTCTAGGCAATGATCACCCTAACTTGTTCATGTTGAAAAGGGGTGTTACTATTATGGGAAAAGGGGACACATCTGGTTGATGTTCTTGAAGGCCAATTGATTTTTTGATAAGGTACCAAGTGTAATCAATGGGGAAAGAATAGACTATTCAACAAACGGGGCTGGGAAAACTGCATCTCCACTTGCAAAAGAGTGAAGCTGGACCACAAAAGAAAAAAAATAGATAAAATGGACTTAATCAAAATTAAAAACATTTGTGCATCAAAAGACATACCAAGAAAGTGAAAAGACAATCTACACAACAGGTGAAAATATTTGGAAACCACATATCTGGTAAGGGTTTAATATCCAGAATAGATATATAAACTCCTGCAACTTGACAGTAAAAAAACAAAGAATCCAATTTAAAAATGGGCAAAGGACTTGAATGGACATTTCTTCAAAGAAGACATACAAATGGCCAATAAGCACATGAATAGATGCTCAACATAACTACCCATTAGAGAAATGGAAACCAAAACCATGACATACCACTTCACACCCACTAGAATGGCTATTATTTAAAAAGTGGAAAGTAATAAGTGTTGGTGAGGTTGTAGAGAAATAGGAACCCACATGTATTGTTGGTGGGAATGTAAAATGGTGCAGCAGCCTTTGTTGGTTCCTCAGAAAGTCAAAAATAGAATTACAAAATGACGGGCAATTCCACTCCTAGGTGTATTTCCCAAAGAACTGAAATCAGGGACTCATTCACAGCAGTACTCATAATAGCTAAAAGGTGGAAGCAACCCTGACCATTCAGGGTGGGTCTTGATTAGTTCACTGGAGCACTTAAGAGAGCTCAAGAGCTGACACAGATGCTGATCCTTGGAGACACTTGGAGATGCAAACAGAAAGATGCTTAGAGACACTAAGCTAAGTGATGAAGACCAGAGTTTGCCCCAGAGGAGCTAAGAGTGGACCCCCATACACTTAGAGAGAAATGCCCTGGGAGAATAAGCAAAGATGCATAGGAGGTTAGAGAGAGAAGCTAAGAGAGACAGAAGCCAAGAGACATTTTGGAGAAAGCCATTTTGAAATATAACCTGGGAGCAAAGGACCAGCAGATGATGCCCACGTGCCTTCCCAGTTGACAGAAGTGTTCTGGATGTCATCGGCCTTTCTTCAGTAAAGGTATCCTCTTGTTGATGCCTTAGTTTTATGGCCTTAGTACTGTAAATTTGTAGCCTAATAAATCCCCTTTATAAAAGCCGATCTGTTTCCGATATTTTGCATAATGGCCACTCTAGCAAACCAGAACAGCTGCCTCTGATACCACCTCAGCAGAGGAAGTGGGGAGCATTGCCTCACTATTGACAAGTAGGTGTGGAAATCCAGATTCCCTACTTGTCCTCCTTTGACACACCCAGGCTGGGAGTAGGAAGATGCCTTGTTACTGCTCCCCAGTGGCAATGTGGAGGTGGGTTTGTTAATTTTGACAGTGGTTAAAGTCTTGTCTTCCACTAGGCACACTGATACCACCACAGTGAGGAGGTGGAGGGATGACTCATTATCACCAGATGGGTATAGAAATCCGATGATATGGACCTATATAGTATAAGTCCCCAGTGATATGTGAGGGGAGATGTTGTTGCCGCTGGTAGAGATCAAAGTTCTGGCTCCCCACTTGGCCTTCTCTGATACTACTTTGGGGGTGGGCATATCATTACAACTGGGAAAGAGTGCAAGGCTAGACAAGCTTTCTTTTGCAGGCTGCTTCTCCCTTAGGTACCACAGGGCTGGAAGAACCCAGGAGATAGGAGGAGGCTCTGGTCTCCTATGTGAGGTTCTTAGGAAAGGTAGGTTCCCAGCAGTCCCTTGGCCATATCCCACTACACTGCCACACTCCTCCAAAGCCCCCCTGATGAGCTTTAGAGCCAGAGAGGGCCCAGAGAGGTCAGAAAACTGATCCATCTGAGTGGATCAGAAAATTGAGGTCCAGAGATCCCTTGCTCAGGCAACCCAGAAAGTCACTGGTAGAGCCTGACCAGACCTCTCCCTCCACCCTATCATTATAATTCTGTGTTGTGTGCCATTCTTCAACTCTTTCTCTTGAGGGTCTTCCTCCAGCACCATGGGGAGAGGGAAGAGGGGAAGAGCAGCACTGGGACTTGGTCCCAGGGGATCCATAGGCACAGGTCTTGGCAGAGCCAGAGCTGCGTGTGTGTGTGTGTGTGTGTGTGTGTGTGTGTGTGTGTGTGTGTGTGTGTGTGTGTTTAGGGTTTCTCCCATCATCCACATCTCCCTGGTTGCCTCGGTAGACTTAAGTATTGAGATTAATTTTTGATCCAATTTGGTGGGGGAGAAAAGGTGGAGCCCAGACTGGCTCTGCAGTCCCAGCTGCTCCTTGATCAGTATTCACAGAGGACCGAATACCAAGACTATTCTGGGCAGTTATGAAAGAGAGGGCAGTGGGCAGTGGGAGGGGTGGGCAGGCATATGTATTCTGGAGGTGAACACAGGTATGGCGCGTCCTCTAAAGAACACATGTGGCTTCAATGCAGTGCTGGCATTAAATGGGCTCTGATGGGGGTCAGTTCAGAGAATGGGTTAAACAGAGAGAATTAGTGACCTGGAAATAGGTCTTAAGAATTTATCCTGTATGCAATGCAGAGGGAAAGAGAAACGGAAAACATGACAGAAGTTATGAAGGGCAGAATGAGAAAATCTAACAGATGTCTCCTCAAAATCCAAGGACAGAATAATAGAGGGAAGGAGAAGTGATAGTTGAAGAGATAATGTCTGAGAAATTTCCAAAACTGGTAAAAGATATCTGAACTTCCACACATTCAGAATCCACACTGTAATTCACAAAGGATGAATGAAAATGAGCCCATGCTAGACATACTGTGGTGAAACTTTCAAACAGTGAAGAAGAAAGCCAGTAGACAGCAGAATAATATCTGCAAAGCGGAATGGTATTCTCAAAATATTGAGAGAAAATTTCTGTCAATGAAGAATTGTGTACCCAGCAAGAAATATGGTGATGTAAAATTGTTTTCAGATAAAGGGAATCTAAGAGAGTTTACCATCAACAGACCTTCTCTGAAGGAACTTGTCTAGAGGATGTAACTTACGAAGAAGGGAAATGGTCTGAAAATGATTATCTGAGAGGCAAGCATAAATCAAAAAAAGTAAATCATAATTTTATATGTAAGTCTAAGCAAAGAAGGTATAAAATAATAGCAATAATAATACTTCTGATAAAGTCTAAAATATTTCTTTTTAAAAAGAATAGATACAAAATAGCATTTAGGTTAAATGGAAGTTGATTGGAGTCAAAGCATTCTAAAGCATTTACATTACTTCACATTATTTGGAAAGGGCTGTAGTTGTAACTTCCAGAGTTTATCCATATCTGGTTCTCCTTTTCTTCTTAAAAGCATGGCAGAACTATTAACTCTATGCATCTTGCTATTACATGAGAATAATGTGATCAGTTCAGGCCAATAGGTAGAAAGTAAAAGTGACATGGATCATTTTTGAGCCGGAGAATTTAAGAGCAGGGTGAGTTCCCCATGCTCTCTCTACAGATGTAAACCAGGAAGGTACACACCAAAAGGTTGCATCACACTAAGGAAGGAACCTGGATTCCTGAGTCATCACATGGAGGGGAGCAAACCAAGGGAGCGCTTCAACCTGCTTTGGATTTTATCCCTCATGAATACAGATGCAAAATTCTAAACAAAATTTTAGCAAATAGAATCCAACAATATTTAAAAAGAATAATACATCATGCTCAAGAGGGATTTATTCCAGAAATGCAATATTGGTTTAACATTTGAAAAACCATATTAATAAACTAAATAGAAAAGTCATATATAATCATCTCAATAGAAGCCTAAAAAGAATTCAACAAAATCCAACATTAATTTCTGGTTAAAAACTCACAGCACAAAGGAATAGAAGGGAAATTCCTCAACCTGATAAAGGGCATCTATGAGAAACCTACAGCTAATTTCTTACTTAATGGTGAAAGGCTGAATCCTTTCCCCCTCAGATCCAGAACAAGATCTGCTCTCATCTCTCCTATTCAACACTGTACTGAGGTTCCAGCCAGGGCAATCAGGCAAGAGAGAGAAATAAGGGGCATACAGAGGTAAAACTGTCTTTATTCTCAGACAACATGATAGTCTATGTAGAAAATCTGATGGAATCTACAATAAAAAGCAGTGGCTAATAAGTAGCAGAACCAATAAGTGGGCAAGATTCCAGGGTACAAGTATCAGCACAGCACAGTTCTTACAGCAAGCATTTAATCCTTTCCCTATGTTATTTCAAAGCATCAATTGCTCCAAGCAACAGCCACCCACTTGGACTTTTATAATTGCTATTTTCCTCAGATTTCTAAAATGCCAGATACAGTGTACCCTCTAGTGCTTTCCTTTACACTGGTGTACCATCCCTGTTCACTACAGTTGAAAGTTTTAACCATTATACTTCTACCTTGGACTAAGAGCAGACAGAGCTCCACCTGCCAACAGTAAGGGTTCTTTATTGCCAGATCCAAAATCCAGCGTTAGCATCTGATTCACCTCACTATACCAACTGTTGCATGTCAGGCTCCTTGGAATCAGGCTCTGAGATGGAGTCAGTTTGGAAGAAGTGTCTTAGGAAGCGCTCTCAGGAGCAACACATTTTGGGAGGAGGGAAGGAAGCAGGATGGAAGAGAGGGAGTCCCAACAATGGCCTCAGCCAGCTCCCTGGGGAGCTTGAAGCTAGGATGGCTCTTCACAGATGTTCCAAGTTGTGGTAAGGGGTGGGGATTTATACCCCTGCATCAGCTAGTGACTGGATGCAGGCTGCACTTAGGAGGGGAGAAAGGGAGGCATGACCTTGGGCAAGATGGCTCTATTCAGTCAAGAGCACGTCCCAAAGAGGGCTGTCATCTGACAGCTGTCAGCAGATAGCACTTCCAGTAGCTGAAGAGTAAGAAGAACTTCAGTCCTGAAAGGGGTTCTGCATTGGATAGCACAGCATCCACTACTCTGTCCTCATACTGACTGTTTCATTATTAAGGATAATTTACAAACAGCAAAATTCACCTTTTATTGTATAGTCTGTGAGTTTGGCAACATATACAGTAGTGTACTCACTACCATAACAAAAATAAAGAACAATTCCATTACCCCCCACCCCCTACCCCAAATTCCCCCATGCCCTTCTGTGGTGACTTTTGATAAACAAGTTCTTACTTCAATGTTGTCCAATTTATCAATCTTTTCTTAAATGGAGTGTGTTTTTACTTTTTCGGATGCATTTGCCTACCACAAAGTCATTTAGATAAAATCATCCTTTTTTTTTGCTTCAATCTTTATTGTTTTGATCTTTCATATTTAAAACTGTGATTTGGTTTGAATTAATTTTTCTACATGGATATCCGACTGACATAGTACCACATGTTGGAAAGATCATTCTTTCTCTATTAAAAGTCGCTGGCATCTTTGTCAAAAATCAGGTGATTGTATATATTTTGGTTTGTACCTGGACTCTCTATTACATTCCATTAATCTATTTAAGTAATAAGTTTATATTAACCTTTTCCTCCAGACAGGGGGAAGAGTCTCTTAATCAGATAAGGAACCAAGATGACAAGAGGCAGATTTGCAGTGTTTTAAGGCTCCATCTACTTCTGGATCACCAGTGTTACTTCTGGTGTGCACCTCGAGATATCCTTACTAGGGGGTCCCTCTACAGAGTCTTGAAATTCAGTGCTTTCATCTTCAGTCCTGAGAGACTGTGGGGAATTCCATTGCGACTTTAGAGGCTTTCTGCTCAACGTCTTATTCCCCTACTCAATGCAGTTCAAGAATTTGGCAAATGCCTCAAGGGGAAGGGAAAAACATATGTTGGGGTCATGTTCTGCTGCCTCCTTTTACTGGAATATTGGCCACCCAGACTTCAAGTTTATCACTTCATTTTGCTCAGGTCTCTGTCTCTTAGCAGCAACTCTGCCCTGACCTAGTGCCTGCATTTTCAGGCTTCCACCTCATGCTATTTACAGCCAGATGCTCATAAGGAAAAATCAGATAAAGAATTTTGGCTTACCACCCTGGTTCATTTCCTTTCAGCATCCTGCCCACTCAAATCCTAGTTGCCTAGGCAGCTCTCTGATGTTGTCAAGCAGATTCGTTTTTAATCCTATTTCCCTTTTAATCTGTTTTTCATGGGAATATGAGTCCTCCACAAACCTCTTAATTATAGCTGGAAAAGGAAGCCTGGATTTTTAGATGCTATTTATATACTGATGACTCTCACATCCTATTTCCTTCTCTGACTTCAAATGTGAGGTAAAAACTATGTAACCTGTTATTTCCTTAACATCTGTACTTTGTTGCTTAAAAGGCATCTCCAGTTCTGCATGTTGAAAACAAAATTCTTTCTGGTCCCACAAATTATGTCCCTGGTGTTCCCACTCTTAGGAAATGTCACAAATTCATTTGCTTGCTAGGGTCAAAAATCTAGTTTTCCTCAATTTCTCTTTGCTGTGACAGTACTTTCCCCCCACTCCCGATGTTCTCTTGTAGCCCTCCATTACTTCACATCTCATCTCAAATACCATCTCCACATAAAATTTTTCCTAAAATAGCACTCCCCACCAAGCCTGGCTCCTTATGCTATGCTATTTTATTTGCCCTCATAACCCTTAAAAGCAAACATAATTAAATTGTAAATAAATTCCTAAATAAATTTATTCATGTAATGTCTGTTTCCCTCTAAGGAATATAATATCGTTGTTGAAAGGAATGTCTCTCTGATTCACCTCTGAATCAACATAGTCCAGACTTGCTTCTGACATATAAGATTTCATTATAATCTGATGAATGAAGGAATGCATGAATAATTCTAAACTGATGAGAATTACAAATATTGTAAACCTCAAGGTGACTAACAACTGAGGCTAACACAGAGGAGCTCCTGCCTGACAAAGATAGGAAAACATCACTTCTCTTGAGGTTACAAAAATTTTCAACGTATTTTAAACATGTTTATTTGTCCCAGAAGCAATATTCCAAAGGGCAAGATAGACATGAGTCATATCCAACATTAATAAAGATGAAGGAACAATAAGGATCCAGATACATGAGCTGGAAGAGGTTTAGTTGTTTTTTCCCCATTCTTTTATGTAAAAAAAAAAAAATGGAAGAATTATAGAATTAGATATTTTTGCTCAATGGAAGGCAATATAATATCCAAAAATATGCAATATGTATTGTTACACAATGCCAACCCACCTCCTGGCCTTTTCAGAACAGATCTACATTTTTTAGATAAATATTTGATAAGTCCATGGAGTTAAGAATGAGGCCTCCATGGGGCTCTTTCAAGTGACTACTGACAGTTACTTAACAACTTTATAAAGAGAATGGGCTTTTGCTTTTCTGGGGGAGACACACAAGTTAGGGAAGGGCTTAATTATGGGTGATGGAAAAAATCTGAATGCCCATGGGTTGTTGTTTCTAAGGAGAGAATGAGAAAAATCTAGACTTGTGGTAGATTGCAAAAATAAGTATAATTATCCATACCTACTGGTAAGTGCACTCTTTTGCAATGGGACTTTATAGCTCCTCCCATCAAGATGAGGTCTGTTTGTCTACCCCTTGAATCAGGTCTGGCTTTGTGATTTTCTTTGGTAGAAAGCAGAAGAGACATTGTGCCTTCTGAGAGCTCACGCCTTAAAAGGACATGCATGCTTCCTCTCTCTCCCATCTTGTATCTCTTGGAACCATGGCCGTGCTAGGTGAAGGACACTGTCCTAGCCTGTTGGGTGATGGAGACACAGAGCCTCGTTACTCCCATAATACAAGTGTACCAATGCACATCTTCCAGACATATGAGTGATGCTGATAGATGGATAAGAAAATACTCAGTACAATTCTTTAGCTAGAAAATACTTGGTATAGTCTTCAATAGCCAAGAGAAAGAAAAAAAAAGTGTTTATTAAGATCACTTCACTCAAGCAGCCTTGAGTTGTTCTAAGCATAAAAAGTCCTTGTTAAAATAACTTGCTGTTGCTCTAATCTCAACAACAACAAAAAACTTATTCTCTGTTCCCAAAAACTTTCCCAGCATTGTCTGCAGGACGATATGAGGGATATGACCATAAAGTCTGATAAGCAGTACCTTCTTGAAAAGCAAGCCTAAATGAGGAAAGGACTTCAAGATAACAGTAGATGCTAACCAGTTTTCTCTCTTCTATTTTTTCCCCTTCTGCTTTCTTCTGGATTGTGGCCATTTCTTTGTCTGTTGGGGTTATAAAACCCAAACCACTCTTCTCACTCTGCACTGGTCTTGGAAAGCTTTTTTCCTCCAGTTCCCTGTTGATGCATCTTCAATAAACTCACCTTCTCACCAAAGCCAAAAGCCTTGTTTCTCTGTTTGATGTGGGATCAGGTGGGCCTGACTATTTAGGACCGTGTTTTTAACAGTAACAATTTCCCAGGGATTTCAGGTTTCTGGAAGGAGAAAAAAATATCCTTTGCTGACTAGATAATGAAAATGAATACAAACCTGCAAAATAACAAAAATTACATCACATCTAAAGTATAATCATTCTGGTATTTCTCTTACTCTCCTCTGCAAATTTTCATGAGGAGATGATGAGAGAGGTAGACCTTATTGAATCTCTGCCCGAGTCATATCCCAAGAGCCATTATTTAGGTTTAGGGTTGATGTTTCTTATATTGGTGATGGGTACTTCAGTCTTCTGGAAAAGTAAGCACCAAATTTGGTTTCATAGCCCACGGGTGGTTGCTATTTAGGACCTCAATTATTTTTTCTGTAAGAGAGAAATTATATAGGTAGTAAAATAGAAGTATGGTGGCCCCATCTAGATTAGATGCAAGGGGAATTGAAAAATGTGACTCCTACCTGGGCAGCTGCTTCTGGTTATGATGTCTCTATAATATGGGAGGGGAAGCATGATTTTGCCAGTGTTACTCCAGATAGCTTCTACTCATCTGTTGAAATTTAATTTTATTGCTTTTCTGATGGAAAATTCTATTCATCTTTTGCAAACTGGTGTTTAAATTGTCCCTTGAATCTACGATTATCCGAGTTTTTTTCCTTAATATCGACCTTCTAAAAACTGTACTTCTAATTTACTACCTATATAATTTCTCTCTTATAGAAAAAATAATTGAGGAAAACCCATAATTTCTCCCTGTAATTAGACATTTCAGTTCATCTCAGTTTGGTCTGCCTCATACTCCTATAGTGGAAGTAAATCAGCAACTCTTAAACTAGCTGAATGTAGGTTGCCCATGGCTAACATCTATGATCTCATAATCTTAAAGAACCCTGTTAAATGCCTTTCAAGGACAAAATGTCTTTTCCTGAAATGAATAAGGATTTAGAGAAGATATTCTGAGCTTTAAGCATTAAACAGATTTATAATATGGCAAACTTCTCAGGTCCACAATTAAATGATCATCCTTCTAAGGATAGAATCTCTGTTTCTTTCACTAAACTGTATTGTAACGTGTGGCAGACACTGTTGATGCTCCCTTTACATCTCCTTGGTCCACCCAAGTTCACCTGCAGCTGTAAGGCAAGATGATTTCCCAGGGTGCTGTCATATTTGTCCATCCAAGTTCTCAGCATGTCCTCCCCGCATGAGGCTCTCTTTGGTGCTCCATGCACTTGCTTGGCTTGTCTCATTTCCCCACCTCCTCACTTTTTCTCCTTGGGACCATCTTCCAAAAAAACTTTGTCATTCAAGTCCTTGTCTCAAGGTCTTCTTGGGAGGAACCAAATCTAAGACTATTGGTATAGTAAGTGGTCAACTGTCAGTCAGATGATGACTGTTTTGCTGGCAATAAGCGCTTACAAACAACCAGAAACTAGGAAGAGGCAAGGAAGGATTCTCCCTTACAGATTTCACATAATGAATCTGTGTTGAAGTGTTCCTGTAAGGCTAACACACTCTGCACAACAGCTGCATTGCACATGGGGTGGCCACATAGTTAAGTTTACGGTAGTCAACTCTCATTTGCCATGGTCTGTCTTGTTTTTGCAATAGCCATACTGGGGCTGTGATGGAGACTATAACCCCTTTATCTTTGATGCCACAATCCTACCTAGATGTGGTATGAATATTTTGTTCAGTCGAGGCAGTTTCAGGGTCTTTCCGCATTCCTTCTTATCACAGTGAATTTGTGATGTATGAGTGCTCTGCCTTCAGACTTCAAGCCTTCAGAACTATGAGACAATCAATTTCTGTTTTAAGCCACCTAGTTTGTGGTATTCTATATGGCAGTGGTAGGAAACTAAGGTACAAATGTTTGTATTTTCCTATGAGCCTTGAGCCTCTGGGTTCCCCTAAAAATCCTTCAGGGTTATAGAAGTAATTCTCTTCCTTTTGCTAGAGGAGAGCTGGTTCCCACCATCTTGCAGTCTTACAGAGGCCTTCTGAAGTGGTTGCCTCACAAGATGATGTTTATCCACCTCAAATTCCACTTTTGCCCCTCCTCATGGCCTTTGAACAAATATGCCATGGGAGGAAAACAACTGATTTACCAAATGAGCTGCAGGATGTGGCTAATATGTATTAACATGAATTGGGGAAACAAGTACAAGTACAGAAGTAGATTGTGAGGGTTTTCATCTGCTGTGGAATATAGGGCTTAGTACAGAAGTGGTATTGACATGAGGGCACTCTCTATGACTTGGGATTTAGTATTCTATAAAGACACATGAAGCTGGTCTGAAGCTGTGCTGGGAAGGCTCTCTGATGATCTGACATGATGGTGCCATGGTGAATGAAGTGGAGATACTGGAGCTGCCTTGGCAAATATGGAAGAAGGGGCCAGGAGTTTCAGCAAAGGAGACATAAGAATTGAATTATTATGTGATTCCAGAGAACCAACCAGCTGATTATATTCTTGGAAAGGGTCCAGAAGTCACTTTGCTCACAAAAGCAATATGATATGCACTAGTAAGGAAGCACCATAAAAGCTACTAAGAAAGTAGGCTCCTTAGTGTCACTGGGGATGATAGATTTCCATATAACAGGGCCAGGTGGTAACATTCCACTGACAGAAACAAGTTGGATATAATTGCTTTAAAGGGAAACAAGGCTGGAATTGAAACTGGGGGCCTCGATCCACAGGGATTTGTCAGTGGCAAAAGGCCTTGTTCCTAGGGATGAGATTAGATGGACAGCCAGTGATGCTATACTTCATCCATTAAACCCAGAAAAGAAAAAGAGCAGGAGTGCCAAAGACCCATATCAGCCATCAAGCAGAAAATCATGACTCCCTCAGACAATTTTGATATCTGAACCAGTTTTCAGATACAAAGCCCATTGTTTGAAAAGGAATCTGGGTGTCCTTGAGAATGGAACCAACAGAGCTCCTGCAAGTATATAAAACATAGATCTCTAGTCCTTGCTCCATGGAACCTATGACCAAGGACCAAGTAACCATACACTGGGGAAAGGGTTATACCCAGATATATTAAGGGCTGTTGTTTATAAATAATGGCTCATTATTACAGATAATGATACTTGGGTGACATAGAATCCCATCACAGCTTCCATACTAATCTTCGGCATATGGAGATCAGATTACACAAGGCTCAAGTCCATCTTATGTTGGATCTGGTGGTTCTGTGAACTCATCCTGTGGTCATTTCCCTGGTCTATAACTATAAAGTTATAATGGATATATCTAGCAGCTGGCAGAGAACTCATACTTGTTGTATGACCTGTAAAATAAAATTCACTGTGATAAGAAGGAACACGAAAAGTCCCTGAAACTGCCTCGACTGAACAAAACATTCATACTGCATCTAGGTAGGATTGTGGCATCAAAGATAAAGGGGTTATAGTCTCTATCACAGCCCCAGTATGGCTATTGCAAAAACAAGACAGACCATGGCAGATGAGAGTTGACTACCATAAACTTAACTATGTGGCCACCCCACTGTCTGTTGTGCAGAGTGTGTTAGCCTTACAGGAACACTTCAACACAGGCTCTGGCAAGTGATATACAGCTATTTATCTGATAAATGTGTTATTTTACACATCTATGAGGAAAGATCAAAAGGAATTTGCATTTACCAGGATAAGAAAACATTTCATGTTCACTCTCTTTCCAGAGAGCTATGATAATTTCTTTTCTGTGCTGCAATTTAATCTGAAGGATCTTGATCATTTTGACTTCACTGAGGAAACAATGCTAATTGGATCTCATGAATAGGATGTAGAAAGTTCTCTGATTGACCTGTTAAGACAAATGTGTACACGAGGGTGGGAAAAACTAAAAATCCTACCTCTATTCACTTCTAAAATATTTAATAGTGTTGCCCACACGGCAATGTTTGCTTCCTTCCTAGACTTCTTCAGTATATTCAATCCCCCAAAACCTCCTTCGTGCTTAATTCAAGAGCTACTTCTATGTACTTACATTATTTTTCTTCTCAACAATTTTGGACAAAAACATTTCCTCTTTGTTCAAATGACACAGGTGGGGACAAAACAAACAAACAAACAAAAAAAAAACAAGCCATAGTCCTTGTTTACATCTGCCTCTAGCTGAGTGTGTTTCTATTTCTCTGTTAATACCATAAATGTCTGGGTATCTAAGATTTGTGAGGAAGTATTATGAATTACACATTCATGGGAATTCATCCCTCAAAAGAATCATCATTTTATCTGGAGAGTGGAGTTAGATTCTCTACACTCATTGCATCTGATGATACCTGCTTCCCATCCCTCTGGAAAGCACTGGAAAGTTTCTGTCCCCACTAATTTTGACAGTCTCTTTGGGCACTTTCATTTGTCAACAGTAATCATTTACAATAATTAATTCCTTGGGCAAAACCTTTTCAGAGAACTGGAATGAGGTCCCTTTGCAGCCACTGTCATCCCTGCTGTAGATGACATGATAATCACAGCTCTGGAAGGAGATGAGGTAAGAGGTTCCCAAAGTTATAACCCAGGGGTTAGCTGCTCATTACACACACAAAGACTGTAACCTGTGGGCCACTGTCTTAGCAACAGAGGTCAGTTAGGTGAGTATTCATATATTTCAGGTAAGAGGAAATGATGGAAAGGAGATACTAATAGGGCTTTCCAATTAGAGGAAGTTGTTTCCCGGTGATTACAAATACATGATCTAGAACTTCTCCTAGATCAGCCTTCATCTTCTAGCGAAATGCTGTCTGAATTTTCCTACATCTACTCACTGATTAAAGAACTTACTCCTCTTATTTTTAGCCTCCAAATAATATACATTATCTCAAGATACTTACTAAATTCAGATGAGATAATGAAAGTGTTAATCACATAGATTATACTTAATATCTCTTAGTATATACCTACCTTCCCTCTGGGCTCTGGCTGGATGAGTCTGCATGTAGTTTTAAATGAGAACATCAATCACTTGGTTGCCCATGAATAGACTTACAACACTACCTGCATCCTCTTTAGTTAAGTATTTGTGGGCCTGAGAAGGGATCAATCACAGCTGAGCACAAACATATCACTGGGTATTGAACACCATGGGATCACTGGCTGAAGAAAGGAAACTGAACACTTGCAAATATTATCAGAACTATTGCCATTGTATTCATATACCATCTAAACTTGAGAATTTTTTTCCCCTCATATTTGGTCTTTTATGACAATCCTTATGCCATCACACACAAAAAAACGTGACCTTGTCATCTTCGCTAAGCTCTAACGAAATCTAAGATATTGCAACATAAAAAGTGCATATCAGAGTCATATCAATCAAAGTGGCCAGCACTGTATTGCTTGTGCAAGAATTTATAAAGCTTTGGAGAATGACAGTGTACACAGATTTTAGGGAGAGTGGCTCCTCAATTTTTTATCAAGTCCAGAGACCAAAAGGACAACAATAAATTTATCCAGGCCTCTTCTGGGTCGGTGTGGTTTATACTGCATTGTGCTTTCTCTCTTGAAGAAGCTACTATTTCCAATCATCTCAGCTCTCAACATGGGTGCTGAATGACTGTTTTAGACAAATTTTCTATTATTTATTATCCAGCCTTTCATCTAATGGTAGTCGAGCACTGGTACTTTGAAAAAAAAAATCCTTCAACAGAAACAAATCGTCAAATACCTCTCTTATTTTTATAAAAAGCCAAGACTTCTTAATATTTTGATTCTATCTCTGCTATTAGTCTTCGTGGCTCTAACTACCCATTTGCTCACTTTTTCTCTATTTCTCCTCACCTCCTTCCTGCTTGATTGTTTTCAAAGAGGCTATCTTTCTATTATATGGCAAAATCTAGGCTGCTTAACTCTGTGCTTCTGTGTCTATGTTCCAAATGTAAACTATTTTCTAATTCAGAATGTCCCCTTGTGTCACATATTCCATTAAGTGTGTGCTCTGAGACTGAGATAATTTTCCTTCCATGAGCATACCCATTTGGGCATTCTGTGACATTATTTTCTGAGAACTTAGAGAGAATGAAATATTCTACAGTATCAGTTAGACTTGGGAAAGGGTTCAGATATTCTGAACCTTTTTGCCCCTAACTATTTGGATTTTACTAAGGTCACTTGTCTAAGGATATCTATTGCTGTTTAGCACAGACTCTAACTGATACAGATTTTTTAAAGTGTTTTAGAGTTTTAACTTTACCTGTGCCATTTTCCATAAGATGTTACTTTTCAAGCAAAAATATTAGGAACAATATTATGGCTTTTTATTTCTACCAAAAGAAATACAATCTTTTAATTGAGCTCTCATACACTGATGGAATTTGTGGGGAGATTTTTGTTTGTTTTTTTCTCTACATCTCAGAACCCGACATACTTATGGTGACAATAATTGTGCTTATCCAAAGTGCTTGTGAACAATGAAAGACTGCCCATTTTCTTTTCTTCTTTACGTAATTGAAAACATTTAAATATAATTGAGTTAAAGTTTAGAGGATTTAGAGAGATTCAAACGATCACTTTTGATGGTTTTAAAATTCTTATTTCTACTCCTACCCACTTTTCACCACCTGCTATTTTTTTTATTCTTCATATTTATATTTCTTTATCAGTTCCTTCAGGGCTTAGATGGTTGCAACGAATTGAATGCTGGGCAGGAGTGAACAGTGAATTGGTAGCCGGTGGTTGGGTGATTCAGGGAAGCATTTGATGGTGACAAACACATATCCCGAAAGAAGAGTCTATTTTGTGCCTGGGCTGAGGAATGACCTCTTTCTAAAGCTTGGTCTACTAAAATAGCAAATATAGTTGCTTAAGGTTTCTTTTTTTTACATTTCTTGACATGTAAAGTGTGTTTTCCATGCTTTGCTTGGGCATTGCTTGAGTTCACATATATTGCCCATGACATGAGGACTAAATTTCTCCTACTTTATGGTCATGTTTAGTCTGTTGTGATTCAGCTTTTCCATCTTCTTTGCTTTCGTCGGGAGCTTCTTCATCTGCTGAATGGCTTAGTCAAACAGCCTTCTGTATGTCCTACGGTTATTTGTTTGTGCATGGTCTGATGCATCGTCACACAGAGGAGACTAAACAAGTCCATTCCTGCCTAAAGTGACCTGCTTACTTTCTTTTCCTAGAAGATAAAACTCCCATTTTTGGCCTCTCACCTTTGTTTTATTGATTTGTTTTCTTATTCCTATAAGAATGCTACACTGCCCTAATTGCTACAAATTTACAGTTGATTTTCAAACTATTAAACCTATTTATTGAGTTATAAAGATCTGATTATTTCTTTATGCTTACCTTGTACTCATGCTTTTATTGAACTATATTAATTCAAAGTATTTCCCACTTAATTTTGTTTAAGAAGAAAAATAATTTCACTCATAATTTAATGTTTTGTTTTCCTTTTATTATTCATTACTCTTTTTTTCTCTCATCACATTGCTTAGATCAGAAAAATAGTAAAAAAATTGCAGTGATAGTTGTCATTTACGATTTGTTTCTGCCCTAGAAGACAAATTAGTCCTTTGTTTTACCATTCTAATATCACACAATCTATGTAGTTTGGGAATAAAATTAGTTTAGTTCTGGGTTATAATGCTTTTAATAATCAATTGACTATAATTTCTTAATATCTGCTTTTATTATTATTATGCAATAATGAAATGATACATTCTATAAATTTTGAATAAACAAGATAATTAGAAAAAAAACCTAACTGTAATAGAAGAAATAGGAAAGTTAACAAAATAAAGAATTAAGAAGTATTTCTCTATATTCATGAGAAGCTAACATATAAAAAAGATGGCATTTAATTTGATAGTAAAAGATTTAATTGTTTCCTAATAACTCTCTATACAGATGTAAAATATTAAAAAGCAGTCTAATATTATACCGTATTTAAAACTAAATTCCAGAGAGCTTAGATATTTAAGTTAAAAAAATAAAACAATAAAATTTTGCAAAAAAAATCCAGGTGACAACTAAAATTGAGGGACAGGGTGAACCATATCAAACAGGATGCAAAAGCAGAAACTATGAAAGAATAAATGAAAATATTTTATTAAATTCATAGTAAAATATTCGTATGAGGATATATTCTATAAATACAATTAACTCATAAATAATAGATCCAGTAAAAACATGTGCTTTGCAGATTACAAAATTCAGTTAGGTATACAGTAATGATAACTCTTACAAATATTTGAGGAAAGATTAAGGGGAAAAATGGGGAAAGACTTTGACTATCCAACTCCCAAAAAGACAACAACCATATGGAAAAATATTCAAATTCACTTGTAGCAAAGAAGTGAACATTGAAGTAACAATACAGAATCACTCTCTACCCATCAAACTATGAGGAAATCACGAAATAATTAATGCTGATGGTAATAAAAAAGACTAGTACTCTCCTATATTGCTGATAGAATTCTATCTTGTTTTAAAACTTACTTGTAAAAGCATCATCTTCTTCCCACTCCTCCCTACCTCCCTTCCTTTCTTTCCTCCTCTCTCCTCTAAACCAGCATCCCACTCCTGTGGATCTAGGGCATGAGAACAAAGGAACAAGAATAAGCTGACTGCAGAGCTGCAATAACAAACAACAGCTAGGTTCTTATATGCTTAGCAAAAATATGAGGCTAATAACATTAGAGACCGCGGGGTGTGAAAGTTAAAGACAGACCCCAGAGCCAGTCTGACTGGTTACAAATCCCACCTCTGCTACTCACCAGATATGTGAATATTGGCAAGTTATCTAATCCAGCAGCATTTCATTTCCTCATCAGTGATGTGGGGATAACACTATACTTAATTCATAACTTTGTTTTGATAATTAAAGAAAATCATATGCCCAAAGTATTTAAAATATACTGCTTAGCAAATAGTAAGCAAAATATAAGTGCTCATTATTATCACCATTCCGTGTATTGGCAGGATAATTGGAGACTTTATGAGAGAACATTTATGGAGAATATATGAATAAATTTATTATATCTGCATCATGAAACATTATTCAGCCATTAAAATAATAACTTAGAAATACGCCAAATGAGTTGGTAGCATTTGCATGAATAAAGGTGATAATAAAAGGATGATTAAAATTTGTATAAAATGGTCATTTAATTTTAAAATGACTGTAAAAATTCCCTATATGTATGTTTGTATTTATGTGTATGCATATGTGTAAATACATATAAAAGAAAATAATTTGTACTATTAATGGATATCTACTGGGTTATAAATAAGGATTCCCTGTGGAGGAGTTTGGTGAGGCTGGAATATGTGGCTATTAAACAGTTTGTTATTCTTAAAAGTTCTGGAATTGGGGTAAGCAATGAATTTCATTTGCAATGTAAGTAACTTCAATCTTTTATTTCCTCTAAAGATAACTCTGAATATGAACAAAGTTGTCATTCCCAAGCCATTGACAGAATGCATTCTGGTGACTTGACATTGGGGATCTTCTTCCTGTCCTAGACTGGTGTTGGAATCCGGGGAAATTCCTTTCTCCTTTTTCTTTGTACCTTCTCCTTCTGCAGTGGATATAGGTTGAGACCCTCAGACCACATAGTCAAACCTCTTCTCTTAGCCAGCTCCTTAGTACTTCTCACTAAGGGGATCCCTCAGACAATGGTATCTTTTGGATTGAACAATTTCCTGGAGGATATTGGATGTAAATTTTTGTTTTATATTCACAGAGTGGCCCGGGGAGTCTGTTTCTCTTCCATTTGCCTCCTGAGTGTCTTCCAGGCCATCACAATCATCCCCAATAAGTCCAGATGGGCCAAGGTCAAAGTCAGAGTCCCAAAGTGTACTGAGCATTTCTGTTTTCTTTTCTGGGTGGTTTATCTTCTAGGAAATGTAATGGTTCCTCTGAAAGTGATTGGCCCAAGGAAAAGAAACATCACTGGGAGCAATTCTGGATACTGTTCTGGTACTGTTCGTAATCCCACTGGGCTCTCATTCTATGCCTTCTTTCATGTTTCTATTGATGTGATGTGTTTGGGGCTCTTGGTCTGGTCCAGTAGTTCCATGGTTTTTTTTCTCTACAGGCACAAACAGCAAGTCAAATATATTCACAACCCTAGACACATCTCCAACCTCTCTCCAGAGACAAAGGCTACTCAGAATATCCTGATTCTTGTGTGTACTTTTGTCATTTTCTTCACACTTTCTTCCATCTCATCCATTTATGCGGCTATGTATGACATTCCAAGCTGGTGGGTGTTGAATGCAAATGCATTTCTGGATGCATATTTCCCAACTTTTAGCCCTTTTGTGCTCATTAGCAGTCATATCCATATTTCCAAGCTTTGCTTTGACTTCTGTGACAGAAATGAAATAGTCCATAGATTGCTCACAGTAATATAAATCTCTTGATTTCTGTGCAAAGTGAAATTTTTAATTCTTTAAATTATGTTTTTATTGAAGCATTATTATATACAAATAATCATGCTCCTCCCTATGGTTGTGCCTAAGAGCCTCCTCCCGAATGCCTCTTTGTTGCTCAGATGTGGCCCTGTCTCTCTAGCTAAGCCAACTTGAAAGGTGAAATCACTGCCCTCCCCCCTACGTGGGATCAGACACCCAGGGGAGTGAATCTCCCTGGCAACGTGGAATATGACTCCCGGGGAGGAATGTAGACCCGGCATCGTGGGACGGAGAACATCTTCTTGACCAAAAGGGGGATGTGAAAGGAAATGAAATAAGCTTCAGTGGCAGAGAGAATCCAAAAGGAGCCGAGAGGTCACTCTGGTGGGCACTCTTACGCACACTTTAGACAACCCTTTTTAGGTTCTAAAGAATTGGGGTAGCTGGTGGTGGATACCTGTAACTATCAAACTACAACCCAGAACCCATGAATCTCGAAGACAGTTGTATAAAAATGTAGCTTATGAGGGGTGACAATGGGATTGGGAAAGCCAGAAGGACCACACTCCACTTTGTCTAGTTTATGGATGGATGAGTAGAAAAATAGGGGAAGGAAACAAACAAACAAACAGACAAAGGTACCCAGTGTTCTTTTTTACTTCAATTGCTCTTTTTCACTCTAATTATTATTCTTGTTATTTTTGTGTGTGTGCTAATGAAGGTGTCAGGGATTGATTTAGGTGATGAATGTACAACTACGTAATGGTACTGTGAACAATCGAATGTACGATTTGTTTTGTATGACTGCATGGTATATGAATATATCTCAATAAAATGAAGATTAAAAAAAAAAATCATGCTCCAACAAGTGGTGTACAAATAAGAAGTACTCACAGTTATAGACCTTTAGGCTTGGAAGGAACAGTAGAAAGGCCTGGAGTCAGAGAGGAAGGGACATGTTTCAGAAGCAGGAGGCAGGTGGGTTGAGATCTGATAGGGACCCAAGTAGGGAATGGGGGGTGTTGAATGGTTCTGATTCTTTAACCATGGTGTAGGTGGAAGCAGGGTGAAGGGGGCACCTGGAAGGCAAGGATGTTGGTCTGGGTCTTCTCTACTCAGGTGCTCCTTGTGTGAACTCGCAGTCAGGTGATGTGATGGTTAATTTCTTATGTCACTTTGGCTAGGTTATGGTGTACAGCTGTTTGTTTAAGCAAGCACTGGCTGATTGTTACTGGGAGGGTATTTGTAGATGAATTTGTGCCTATGAATGAACTGATGGCATTTACGGCTGATTGCATCTATAACAACAAAGATTGCCCTCAGAAATGTTGGGGTATCCTCATTCAATCAGTCAAAGGTCTTAAAAGCCAGTACTGAGGATTTCAGAAATCAGAAAGAATGATTTTTGCCTCAACTTCAGTCAGCCAGCTTCTCCTGGGGTATATGGGCTTTCTGGACTTCAGAATCACCTTTATCTGAGTTTCCAGCTTGCAGCCTGCCCTATGGAATTTGGATTTGCCAGCCCCCATGGTTATATGAGCTAATTCCTTATAATAAATCATTTATACAAATGCACATGCACACACACACATGCATGTGCACACACATATGTAGATATCTTGTCAGTTCTGTTTCTCTAGAGAATGCTGATTAATACAGGTGACCCAGATTTTATGACACCATCCCTTGCCCTTGCACCCCTTCCCATCTGCTATCCCTTAAATAGGCTATTCACACCTCCATCAGCTGAGGGTGAGGTGTGGAGCTGGCTTTTGCACTGAGCAGCCAAGTCAGATTGATGCATTTGGAAGGAAGGATTACCTAATCTCTGAAGAAGTTAACTTGTTAGGACAAAGCAAGTAACTGAAAATTGAAATCCCCAAGATAGAAGTCATGATGTTATTTTCCCTGGCAGAAGTTACTTGATTGGAGCACTGGCTTCACTTTATGAAAATCCATTAAGCTGTAGTTTTACAAGACTGTGTATTTTCTGAATGTCATTCTACAATTAAAATTTTTAAATTGGCATGACCCTCTTAAATGCTCTGTGAAAATGACCCATGCACTGTTACTTGGGAGCTCAAACAATTGTTTCAGGAAGCAGAGGAGGTAATAGTAAGTTCTGTGCTTACCTGGAAGATGTAGATTTCAGAGTGAGGCAGAGAGGGGATCTGGAGTCACCTGTTACCTGCACAGCTTATCTGCTCTGCCAGGTACCAGCTGAGTTTAGGCAATTTTCACAACCTTTGCCACTTCATCTATAAATGGAAAAAACAAGAGTTCCTATCTCATAAATTTTATGTGGGAATTCAGTTAAAATGTGTAATTTTCAAAACTTAAAAGATTAACAAGAGAGGATGGTGGGAAGGTGGCTGTGTAGGAAGCTCCAGGAATCAGTCCCTCCACCAGAACAACTATTATACAGGCAGGAACTGGCTGGATCAATTATTTTAAAATTCAGGAGTCCATCATCCAGGGAAGAGTGAGAGGAAGAGGCTGGTAAATTATGATAAATACCAGAAAACTGCTCTCTTGAGACAGTGGTTATCAGCACCTAAACCCCACTCTCATGGCAGGATGCAGTGGGGTCTGGCCCATGGTATAGCTTGTTGGTACAAGAAAGGGACATAGAAATCCATTTTACAAGATCTAGGGTGGGCACAGGAAAATCATTGATCACAGCTTTTGATTAGCTACTTCAGATCACTGGGGTCCCAGTTCTGAGGGTGGCCACTGTTCCAACCTGCAGCAGACAAAGGTGGTGGAGACTTAAAGATGGTGTGCTTCCTCAGAGCTGCAGAGGATAGCTGAAGGGCTGCATTTGCTGGGCAGGTGCCAACTCAAGAAAGCACAGTTTTGGGAAGCATGGAAGAAGCCCCTGACATTCTTTCTGGTCCCATCCTCATCCCTTCTCCAGGGCAGTTTGGAGCTGGCTGGTGCAACCTTTGTGGTCCCTGACCTTGTTCTGGCTGGGAAAGACTATCTTAGGAAACTCCTCTGAGGGCCTCCCCACTCTACTCCCCAGGGTTTGCACTCCAGGCAAAAGCAGCTCGAAACAATGAAAGCAGTGTAAGAAACAATTGAGGCAGATGGCCTTGGACAAAGGGTTATCTGCTTTAAGTACAACAGTGAACACCCAGGAGAGGGAGAAATTCTGTTTCCTGAGTAGTAGAAGGGGCAATTAAATTCCTAAGACATTAGCAAGCACAAGCCAAGGACATGAAAAGATATGGAGGACCCTGCATTTTGCATTAACCTTGAGTGGACCTTACTGATAGGAGGGCTGACACTCAAGAAAATTGCTGTAATATCTCCAGCTGGTTACAAGCTCAAGAAACAGACATCTCAGGGATATATCCCACAGTTAACATTTTAAAATACTAAAATGTACAGTGTGCAAGAAAAGATTACAATACAAAGAAATAGAAAATGATGGCCTATCCAAAGGAAGAGAATAAAAATCCAGAAAACATCAATGAAGAAGATGAGAATATGGACATATCAAACAAAGACTTTAAAAAAAGATCTCAAAAATGCTGAAGGAAATGAAAGAAAATAAGAGAAAGAACTGTTAGATTTTTCAATTGAGAAGAGAAAAGACAAAAACTTGATCAAAAAGAGTTTTATTGTCTGGGTGTGCATAGGCAGGGTGAAGCCTAAGAAAATGGCAACATCCCCGAGCCAAGGGACAGTAGGGCTTATAAAGGATGGTTGGTGGGAAGTTCTTCATCCAGGGAAGGGGACGCTGGCAGGTTTGAAAGTGGGGGCTTGGAAGTGGGAAAGTTTAAAATTTTAATGTTCAGAATTCCTAAGGGTGGGGCAGTGGCTTATTGCAGTCCTGTAAGGTTCCTAGGGTACGGACAGTGGCTTGTTGCAGATCTGCAGGGTTCCTAGGGTGGGGTGAGGGGCCATGGCTCTATCATAAAATTCCTAAGGGTGGAGATGGGGTGAGGGGCCAGGGCCTGAACCTAACAAGAACTAAAGGACATCAGGAAAACAATGAAAGAACAATATGAGAATCTCAATAAAGAGATAGAAATTTTTAAAAAGGAACCAAACAGAACTACTGGAGTTGAAGACCACAATAACTTAAATGAAAAGTTCCCAGAAGGATTTCAACAGCAGATTGGAGCTGGTAAAAGAAAGAATCAGTGAACATGAAAACAAGGCAAATGAAATGAGTCAGACTGAGAAGCAGAAATAAAAAAGAATTATAAAAAGCAAAAATAGCCTTAGACCTCTGGGACACCAGCAAGCATATCAATATATGCATTATGGATCCCAGAAGAAGACAAAAGAAGGAGACACAAGGAACATTCAAAGAAATAATGACAGAAAATTCCCCAAACTTAGCAAAAGATGTGAATATGCAGAGAACACCAAACAGGATAAACAGAGAACACCAAACAGGATAAACCTGAAGAGAAATATACCCTGTCACATACTCATCAAATTCTCAAATGCAGAGGACAAGGGGAGAGTCCTGAAAGCTGCAAGAGAAAAAGCAATGTATTACGTACAAGGGAGTTACATTGTATGCTGATTTCTCATCAAAAACCATGGAGGAAAGAAGGAAGTGGGATGAAATACTTCAAGTGCTGAGAGAAAAAATTGCCAACCAGGAATTCCTTGAGACTTTCTCTTAAACATGAGGGAAAGATTAAGACATTCTCAGTTAAACAAAATCTGAGGGAGTTTATTACCAATAGACCTGCCCTAAAAGCAATGCTAAACAAAGTTCTTTGGACTAAAAGAAAGAACACTAGACATTGGTTCAAAGTAGCATAAAGAAAGAAAGACTACCAGTAAAGGGAGCCATATGGATAATTATAAAGGCCAGTACTTTAGTATTATACTTTTTGGTATGTAATTCTACATCTTCCTACAGGTGCTAAAATACAAATGCATAAAAAGTAATGATAAATCTATGGTTTTGGAATACAGTGTATAAAGATATAATTTGTAACAAGTACAAAAAAGGTAGAGGGATAGAGAGGTACAGAAACATTGTATGTGTTTGCTATTGAAGTTAAGTTGGTATCAAATAAAATATGTTATGTATTAAGGATGTTAAATTTTAACACCATGATAATCAGAAGGAAAATATATCCAGAAAGAAATGAGGAGGAAATCAATATGTACAATATAAAAAAACCAAATAAATACAAAAGTAGGCATTAATGGAAGAACTGAAGGACAAAAAGGTTGTAAGATTGAAAAACAAAATAGCAGAAGAAGGTCCTGCATTTTTAATGTAGTGACTTTAAATGTAAATCGCCTAATCCTCCAGTCAAAAAAAGAGACTGACAGAATGGATTAAAAACTATGACCTAACTGTATGCTGTCTATAAAAACTTCACCTTAAATTCAAAGACATGAGTAGGTTGAAAGTGAAAGGATGGAAAAAAATATATACCACGCAAGTAGTAACCAAAAGAGAGCTGGGGTAGCTATACTAATATCGGATAAAATAGATTTTAAGTAAAAAGCTGCTATGAGGATGGAACTTTGAATAGGAAGTGAGATCTGGTAGGTTTGTACAGGTTAGTGTGAAATCCCAATACATCCCAAAGTAATTTGGGCAGAGAATAAAAATATATTTGCAGGACCCCCCCTGAGGAACTGAGGTAAATGAAGAAATGTTGGACATCACCACCTGGGTTATTACTGATATTCTCACAAACATTGAGGACTAAAAATTTAGTAAGCCAAGTCCTGAGTCTTGGGGCTTGCCCTTATGAAGCTTGTTACTGCAAAGGAGAAACTAATCCTACTTATAATTGTACCTAAGAGTCTCCCTCAGAGAACCTCTTTATTGATGAGATGAGGCCTCTCTCCCTCTAAGCCAACTTGGCAGGTGAAATCACTGCTCTCCCCACTATGAGAGACATGATTCCCAGAGGGGTAAATCTCCCAGCATCATGGGATTGAGAACATCTTATTGACCAAAAGGGGGAAGTGAAATGAAACAAAATAAAATTTCAGTGACTGAGAGATTTCAAATGGAAGTCGAGAGGTCACTCTGGAGGGCATTCATATGTGCTATATAGGTATCCCTTTTTAGTTTTTAGTGTATTGAAGTAGCTAGATGGAAATACCTGAAACTGTTGAATGGCAACTGAGTAGCCTTGATTCTTGAAGATGATTGCATAACTATGTAGCTTACATGGTGTGACTGTGTGATTTTGAAACCTGTGTACCTCACACTCCCTTTATCCAGTGTATGGACAGATGAGCAGAAAAATGGGGACAAAAACTAAATGAAAAATAGGGTGGGATGGGGGGTGGAATGCTTTGGGTGTTCTTTGTTACTTTTATTTTTATTCTTTTTGGAGTAAGGAAGATGTTCAAAAATTGATTGTGGTGATGATACAACTATATAATGGTACTGTGAACAGCTGATAGTATACTGTGGATGATTGCATGGTATGTGAATATATCTCAATAAAATGGAATTTAAAATAAAAATAAAAAACTGCTTGAGGGAAAAAGAATGTCATTACATTCTGATAAAGAGGTCAATTCAACAAGAAGACATAACAATTATAAATATATTTGCACCTAACAACAAAGCCCCAAATATATGAAGTAAATACTGACAGATTTGAAGGAGAAATAGTAGGAGACTTTAATAAACTACTTTTAATAATGTATGGAGGTGTTCTAGGAAATCCAGAGCCGAAGCCGGCTGAGCCGGCGCCATGGAGCCGCTGTATCAGCAAACGCACAAGCAGGTTCACGAGATCCAGTCTCACATGGGACGCCTGAAGACAGCAGACAAGCAGTCTCTGCATTCCGTGTTGACCAGTTAAAGTATGATGTCCAGCACCTGCAGAGTGCTCTCAGAAACTTCCAGCACAAGCGCTATGCAAGGGAGCAGCAGGAGAGACAGCGAGAGGAGCTTCTGGCTCGCACCTTCACCACTAATGACTCTGACACCACCATACCAATGGATGAATCACTGCAGTTTAACTCCTCCCTCCAGGAAATCCACCACGGCATGGATAACCTCATTGGAGGCGGGCACAGTATCCTGGAGGGACTGAGGGCCCAGAGACTGACCTTGAAGGGGACTCAGAAGAAGATCCTTGACATTGCTAACATGCTGGGCTTATCCAACACGGTGATGCGGCTCATTGAGAAGCGGGCTTTCCAGGACAAGTACTTCCTGATCGGTGGGATGCTGCTCACCTGTGTGATCATGTTCCTCATGGTGCAGTACCTGACGTGAGCCAGCCACGATCTGCTGCTGAGCACCGTTCCCACCATGTGAGAGTGTGTGTGAGCGTGTGTGCATGAAAGGGGGAGAGAAGCCAAGGAAGTGTATACTCGTCTTAACTGTGAAGAACTTGGGAGGCACTGTGATCTGTAACCTCATGGGAGTTTCAAGCCTGCTCTGTTTTCTGTGACTCTTGGAGGGGGAGCAAGTGCTGCTAAGATGGGCAGTGCTTAGGCAGTGAAAGAAGTGCCTGTTTCACCCCTTTCTCTTTCTCACTCTCGTTGGAGGAGGAAGACATGTAAGGGTGAGGGTTGAAGAAGGAAGTGGGAAGTGAAGAATGGCTTCTGTGGATTTGTCCATGGAACTGATGTGCCCCTGGGTGAGCCTTGCCAACAGGATGGTCCACACTGCGTCATCATCCAGCCTTTTCTGGTTCCTGATGAATAGACTGGAGCAGAGTGAAGAGGAGGAGGAGAAGGAAAGAGGCCTTCCTTTCCTGCACCCATTGTAGTAGATCCATTCACACACTATTGCACATAGCCACCCGCTCCATAAAGGAAAACGGCACATAGATGACTAATTGCTTGTATTTGTCATCCTTCCCTGGAAGCAGCTACCTAGGGGAAACAGAGACGTTGAAACTGTTGCTGATAACAAGTAAGATTTTCCACATTAAAGCTTCTGGGTGTTTTTCCTTTCTAAAGTGAGGCCAGTGTTACTCCCTGAGAGTGTTCAGTCTTGAGGTTGAAGATGCTGGTCACTGATTTTTTTCTAGGAGCTAGTAGAACAGTTGGCTTTTAAGATTCAGCATATATAGCCATGCCCAGGCTTTGGGGGCCTTTGCCCGTGAGGGGGTAGCTGGGAGCCTTATGATTTGTCAGTTACTCTCTCATCTCTAGTTTTAGCATCTCTAATTCTTCAGCTCTTTTCTCTTCCTTGAAATACAGGCACCTGCCAGCCAGGCCCCCTTCCTGCCGGCCAGTGTGGGCAGGTGCCATGCTGGAGACGTTCCTAGTGTAAATGTCTCTGTGAGGCCCAGTTTTCAGGGACCAGGACCTTTTTCCTTCTCTGACCACCGCTGGATTAAAGCTGTACCAATACCCTGTGCATTGTGGAATTTATCATACAGCCAGTCTGCCTAGAAGTCTATCTAATGTGATAAGCCACTAAAAGTACAGGAAAGATGTGCTTATGATTTTTCACCCATCACAGGCCCTGCAGGCCCTCTCTTCTAGGCTTGGCAAGACATAAAATAATGTTCAAAATTCCCCAGAAGCACTGGACACCTGGTCAGTATTAACTCTGCCCTTGGTTGTCTTAACACCCCACCCCCACCCCCACCCCCCGCTTCCCGTCTTTGTTTCTTGTGGCTGGAACTATCTCCTGTTTCAGCTCCCTTCTCTTCTGTGTGTATTCAGTTCCACTCCCTTATTTCATCTCCCACCTGTCTCAGTAGCCATGTTTGTCTCTTCAGCTGCATCTTGGGCATAGCTCCCTTTTTGGTGAACTTCTCTTAATTGTCACAGATTTTTAGCATGACCTTCTTGGGTACTGAGTTCACACTCCTGGTCAGATATGATCTTGATGTTCAGGGCCCTATGGTCTAACCATGGGCCCACGGTTTCCAAGAAAGGGGGGATCTGTGGCCCCTTCATAAAAGGGTTGAGGGCCTTGCTAGAGTGAAACTGGTGACCTGAAGGGTGGACACGGGTGGAGGCATCTTCAGACCTAGATCTAACTGTGAGGAAGCCTGGTTTGGAATTCCTTCCTGTCCAGCACCCCTCCCATCCTGGGGACCTAGTACAGGGCTCTGGAAGGCCATAAAATGGATTTTTAAACTGTGCAGACCTGGGTGTCCTGTCCCCTGGGCACATGTGGATCCCACTGGACAGCGCACTTTGGAGGAAGTTGTGCAAGGACGCAGCTAAGCCAACTGGGACTTGAACTCTGGGAGGTGGAGACCTCGCCTCTCTGCCCTCCATTGGCTGATGCGACGTGTTTCTGCAGTATACACCTGTATATTTCCACTTGCCTCTGTGAGGATCACTGGCCTTGATGAACCAGAAGTGAGGCCTGCCTCTATGTAGCACTTTCAGAGCTGGTTCTTCCTACTTTGTAATAAAAATTGTGTAGGCAAAAAAAAAAAAAAAAAAAAAAAAATGTATGGAACAACTAGTTAGAAGATCAATATGGAAATAGAAGACTTGAACAGTACTCTAAACCAACTAGACCTAACAGACATATACGGAACACTTCACCCAACAACAACAGAATACACATTCTTCTCAAATGTAAAAGGATCATTCTCCAGGATAGCCCAACTATTAGGTCACAACACAAGTCTTAATAAATTAAAAAACATTGAAATCATAGAATGTATCTTCTCCAACCACAATGCAATGCATCTGGAAATCAATAACAGAGATGGAAAGGAAAAATTCACAAAAATGAGGATATCAGAAGTGAAATTAGGAAATTTCTTGAGGAAAAAAAATGAAAATGAAAATAGAATACATCAAAACTTATCGGATGCAGTGAAGGCAGTGCTAAGATGGAACTTTATAGCTTTAAATGCTTAAAAAAGATGAAAGATTTCAAGTCAGAGACCTAACCTCAAAAACTGGAAGAACTAGAAAAAGAAGAACAAACTAAACCCAAAGCACACAGAAGGAAGGAAATAACAATGATTGGAGTGGAGAAAGAGAATTTTAAAAAATAGAATAAACCAAACCAAAAGTTGGTTCTTTGAAAAGATCAATAAAATTGACAAAAATTTAGCCACATTGACAAAGAAAAAAAGACAGAGGACACAAATAACTAATATCAGAAATGCAAAGGGGGACATTATTACTGACCCCACTGAAATAAAAGGACTATAAGAGGATACTATGAACAAATATACACCAACAAATTAGATAACCTAGATCAAATGTACAAATTCCCAGAAACACACAAACTACCTACATCAACTCAAGAAGAAATAGATCTCAACAAACCAACACCTAGCAAAGAGATTGAAATCAGTAAACAAAGACCTCCCAACACAGAAAAGTCTAGGACCAGATGGCTTCACAGGGAATTTTACCAAACATTCCAAGAAGAATTAACACTAATCCTGCTCAAACTCTTCCAAAAATGAAGAGGAGGACACACTCCCTAATTTATTCTACAAGGCCAACATCACTTTAGCCAAAGCTAGATAAAGATACTACAAGAAAGTAAAATTACAGACTAATATCTCTTATGAATGTAGATGCAAAGATCCTCAACAAAATATTTGCAAATGGAATCCAACAGCACATTAAAGGTATTATATATCATGACCAAGTGAGATTTTTCTCAAGTATGCAAGGGCATGTCAACATAAGAAAATAAATTAATACACCACATTAATAGAATTAATAGAATGAAGGAAAGAAAAACACATGATCACTCAATTGATGCAAAAGAGGCATTTAACAAAATCAAACACCTTGTCTTGATAAAAGCACTTGAAAAATAGGAATAAAAGGAAACTTCCTCAACATGATAAAGGGCATATATGAAAAACCCACAGCTAACATAATACTTAATGGTGAAAGAGTGAAAGCTTTCCCTCTAAATCAGGAACAAAACAAGGAGGCCCACTGTCACTTATGCTATTCAACAGTGTACTGGAAGTTCTAGATAGAGCAATTAGGCAAGAAAAGGAAATAAAAGGCGTCCAAATTGGAAAGGAAGAAGTAAAACTTTCCCTATTTGCAGATGACATGATTCTATATACAGAAAATCCTAGAAAATCTACAATAAAGCTCCTAGAGCTAATAAATGAATTCAGCAAAGTGGTAGGATACAAGATCAACACCCCAAAATCAGTAATATTTCTATATACTAGTAATGAAAATTAGGGAAAAAAATCAAGAAAAAATGTTCATTTACAAAAGTAACTAAAAGAATCACATATCTAGGAGTAAATATGGCAAAGGATGTAAAAGACTTGTACATAGAAAACTACAGAACATTGCTAAAAGAAATCAAAGAAGACATAAATAAATGGGAGGGCATCCCATGCTCATGGACTGGAATACTAAATATTAAGATGTCAGTTCTACCCAATGTAATTTACAGATTCAATGCAATCCCAATCAAAATTTGAACAGCCTTCTTTTAGAAATGGAAAAGCCAATCATCAAATTCATATGGAAGGGGAAGGGGTCCCAGAGAGCCAAAGCCATCTAGAAAAAGAAGATCAAAGTTGGAGAACTCATACACCCCAATTTTTAAACATATTACAAAGCCACAGTAATAAAAAAGCATGGTAAAAACAAAAACAGCATGTTGTTGGCACAAGGACAGTCATATAGACCAATGCTATAGAATTGAGAGTTCAGAAATAAACTCTCACATCTATGCCCAATTGTATTTTGATAAGGATGTCACAACCACTCAATTGGGAAAGAATAGTCCCTTCAACCAATGGTGCTGGTAAACTATACATTCATATATAAAAGAATGAAGGTGGACCCCTACCTCAGACCATATACAAAAAACAACTCAAAACGGATCAAAGACCTAAATATGAGAACCCAATCAATAAATATCCAAGAAGAAAATGTAGGGAAGCAACCTCAGGATCTTGTGTTAGGCAATAGTTTCTTAGACTTTACAGTCAAAGCACAAGAACCAAAGGAAAAAAACAGATTAATAGCAACTCATCAAAACTGAAAACTTTTGTGCCTCAAAGGATTTTATCATGAAAGTAAAATGGCAGCCTACACAACTGGAGAAAATATTTGTAAACCATTATCTGATCAGTGTTTAATATCCAGAATATATAAAGAAATTCTTTAACTCAACAACAACAAAAAGACAACCCAATTTAAAAATTCACAAAAGACTTGAATAGGCATTTTTCCAGGATGATATACAGATGGCCAAAGAGCACATGAAAAGATGCTCCACATCATTAGCTATTAGGGAAATACAAATCGAAATCACAGTGAGATACCATTTCACACCCACTAGAATGGTTACTACTAAACAAAACAAAACAAAACAAAATAAAAGCAGAAAATTGCAAGTGTTGGAGAGGATGTAAAGAAATAGGAACACTCATTCATTGCTTGTGGGAATGTAAAATGGTGCAGCCACTGTGGAAGACACTTTGGCAGTTCCTCAGAAAGTTAAGTATAGAATTACCATGTGACCCAGCTATCCCACTTCCAGGTATATACCCAGAAGAACTGAAAGAAGGGACTTGAAAAGATATTTGCACACTGATATTCATAAACTGCATGATTCACAATTGCCAAAAGAGGGAAGCCACCTGAGTGTCCATCAACCAATGAATGGATAAACAAAATGTTGTATATACACACAATGGAATATTATTCATTTGTAAAAAGGAATGAAGATCTGATACATGCACAACATGGATGAACCTTGAAGACATCATGTTGAGTAAAATAAGCCAGACACAAAAAAATCTCAATGATATGAAATCATCAGAATAATCTCATAGAGTTAGAATCTAGAATACAGTTTTCATGCTGTCATGCTGCAAAACACCAGAAACGGAATGGCTTTCATGAAGGGAGTTTATTTGGCTACAAAGTTACAGTCTTAAGGCCATTAAGTTCCAAGGTAAGGCATCAACAATAGGGTACCTTCATCCAAGGAAGGCCAATGACATCCAGGAAAACCTCTGTAAGCTAGGAAGGCACGTGGCTGGCATCTGCTGATTCCGGATTGAGTTCCAGCTCCTCTCTTAGTTCCTGTGTGTTCTTCAAAATGTCAGTGTCAGATTCCAAAGGCCACCTTCAAAATGTCTGTCTCAGCTGCAGCTCTGAGGTCCTTCCTTCTATTTGTAAGCTTTTATAAGACTCCAGTGAACTAATCAAGGCCTCCCCCGCCTGCTGAATGGGTGGGGTCATACCTCCATGGAAATTATCTAGTCAGTTATCACCTATAGTTTGGTGGGTCACATCTCCATGGAAACAACCTAATCCAAAGATTCCAACCTAATCAACACTAATACATCTGCCTCCACAAGATTGTGTCAAAGATAATGGCATTTTGGGGGCCATAATACATCTAAACCAGCACACCATGGAACTGTACAACATAGTGAATCCTAAGTTAAACCATGAACTACAGTTAATGATACAATTATTAAATACCCTTTCCTCAATTGTCACAAATGTATCGCACCAATGCAAAGTTTTAATAATAGGGTGGTATATGGGAATTCTGTATTTTATGCATGATTGCTCTGAAAACCACAACTTCTCTAATAAAAAATAATTAATGAACAATTAGTAATGGTCCACCATGTGCCCAATACTTTGCTAAGATGATGATTCCAGGAAAGGGCTTAATGACTCTGTGGTCTTTCTGTATTTACCATGTGTAAATGTACTGAACATAAATTGAATGTATGCAGCAGTTGAGAGTGTATGGCATAACAAATTCCAACTGTCTCTGAAAATGTGAAATGGGAACAGATTTGGAAGAAACATTCCAACTTCCTTAGGGATGGCATTTAACTCTCTTACAATCTAAAATTAGAAATATTGTTCCGGTACCAAATGAATTATATGTGACCATATTCCTTCACAATTATTATGTTTGAGCCTATAGCTTATATGTACTGAGCAAGAACATTAATGTATCTTAAGAGTTATTCTTAATAATGAAGTTCTGATGATGTAAACTGAGTACAAAGTTTGAAAGTTCTTTATATGAAGCCAGCATGAAACTAATTCAAAAAGTTAACAAAGAAATCACAAAAAAAGTAAACAAGGAAAATGCAGAAGATGGCAGACTGGTGAGCTGTATGTTTTAGTTACTCCTCCAGGAAAGTAGGTAAAAAGCCAGGAACTGCGTGGACTGGACACCACAGAGCAATCTGTCTTTGGGCATACTTCATACAACACTCATGAAAACGTGGAACTGCTGAGATCAGCGAAATCTGTAAGTTTTTGCGGCCAGGGGACCCGCGCCCCTCCCTGCCAGGCTCAGTCCCGGGGGAGGAGGGGCTGTCAGCTCCGGGAAGGAGAAGGGAGAATTGCAGTGGCTGCTCTTATCGGAAACTCATTCTACTGATTCAAACTCCAACCATAGATAGACTGAGACCAGACACCAGAGACTCTGAGAGCAGCCAGCCCAGCAGAGAGGAGACAGGCATAGAAAAAAAACAACATGAAAAACTCCAAAATAAAAGCAGAGGATTTTTGGAGTTCTGGTGAACACAGAAAGGGGAAGGGCGGAGATCAGGCCTTGAGGCGCATATGCAAATCCCGAAGCAAGGCTGATCTCTCTGCCCTGTGCACCTTTCCTTAATGGCCCTGGTTGCTTTGTCTATTAGCATTTCAATAACCCATTAGATCTCTGAGGAGGGCCGTTTTTTTTTGTTTTTTTTTTTTTTAAATCCTTTTTGCTTTTTCTAAAACAATTACTCTAAGAAGCTCAATACAGAAAGCTTCAAAGAATTGAAATTTGGGCACGTCAAGTCAAGAGCAGAACTAAGAGAGCTCTGAGACAAAAGGCAATAATCCAGTGGCTGAGAAAATTCACTAAACAACACAACTTCCCAAGAAAAGGGGGGTGTCCGCTCACAGCCACCATCCTGGTGGACAGGAAACACTCCTGCCCATCGCCAGCCCCATAGCCCAGAGCTGCCCCAGACAACCCAGTGTGACGGAAGTGCTTCAAATAACAGGCACACACCACAAAACTGGGCGTGGACATTAGCCTTCCCTGCAACCTCAGCTGAATGTCCCAGAGCTGGGAAGGGGGAGCAGTGTGAATTAACAGAGCCCCATTCAGCCATCATTTGAGCAGACTGGGAGCCTCCCAACACAGCCCAGCAGCCCAGAACTGCCCTGGGGGGACGGCACTCACCTGTGACATAGCACAGTCATCCCTCAACAGAGGACCCGGGGTGCACAGCCTAGAAGAGGGGCCCACTTGCAAGTCTCAGGAGCCATACGCCAAGAACAAAGACTTGTGGGTCAGTGGCAGAGACAAACTGTGGCAGGACTGAACTGAAGGATTAGACTATTGCAGTAGCTTTAAAACTCTAGGATCATCAGGGAGATTTGATTGTTAGGGCCACCCCCCCTCCCCGACTGCCCAGAAACACGCCCCACATACAGGGCAGGCAACACCAACTACACACGCAAGCTTGGTACACCAATTGGGCCCCACAAGACTCACTCCCCCACTCACCAAAAAGGCTAAGCAGGGGAGATCTGGCTTGTGGAGAACAGGTGGCTCGTGGACGCCACCTGCTGGTTAGTTAGAGAAAGTGTACTCCACGAAGCTGTAGATCTGATAAATTAGAGATAAGGACTTCAACTGGTCTACAAACCCTAAAAGAACCCTATCAAGTTCAGCAAATGCCACGAGGCCAAAAACAACAGAAAATTATAAAGCATATGAAAAAACCAGACGATATGGATAACCCAAGCCCAAGCACCCAAATCAAAAGACCAGAAGAGACACACCTAGAGCAGCTACTCAAAGAACTAAAGATGAACAATGAGACCATAGTACGGGATATGAAGGAAATCAAGAAGACCCTAGAAGAGCATAAAGAAGACATTGCAAGACTAAATAAAAAAATGGATGATCTTATGGAAATTAAAGAAACTGTTCACCAAATTAAAAAGATTCTGGACACTCATAGTACAAGACTAGAGGAAGTTGAACAACGAATCAGTGACCTGGAAGATGACAGAATGGAAAATGAAAGCATAAAAGAAAGAATGGGGAAAAAAATTGAAAAACTCGAAATGGACCTCAGGGATATGATAGATAATATGAAACGTCCAAATATAAGACTCATTGGTGTCCCAGAAGGGGAAGAAAAGGGTAAAGGTCTAGGAAGAGTATTCAAAGAAATTGTTGGGGAAAACTTCCCAAATCTTCTAAACAACATAAATACACAAATCATAAATGCTCAGCGAACTCCAAATAGAATAAATCCAAAAAAACACACTCCGAGACATATACTGATCACACTGTCAAACATAGAAGAGAAGGAGCAAGTTCTGAAAGCAGCAAGAGAAAAGCAATTCACCACATACAAAGGAAACAGCATAAGACTAAGTAGTGACTACTCAGCAGCCACCATGGAGGCGAGAAGGCAGTGGCACGATATATTTAAAATTCTGAGTGAGAGGAATTTCCAGCCAAGAATACTTTATCCAGCAAAGCTCTCCTTCAAATTTGAGGGAGAGCTTAAATTTTTCACAAAGAAATGCTGAGAGAATTTGCTAACAAGAGACCTGCCCTACTGGAGATACTAAAGGGAGCCCTACAGACAGAGAAACAAAGAAAGGACAGAGAGACTTGGAGAAAGGTTCAGTACTAAAGAGATTCGGTATGGGTACAATAAAGGATATTAATAGAGAGAGGGAAAAATATGGCAAACATAATCCAAAGGATAAGATGGCCGATTCAAGAAATGCCTTCACGGTTTTAACGTTGAATGTAAATGGATTAAACTCCCCAATTAAAAGATACAGATTCGCAGAATGGATCAAAAAAAATGAACCATCAATATGTTGCATACAAGAGACTCATCTTAGACACAGGGACACAAAGAAACTGAAAGTGAAAGGATGGAAAAAAATATTTCATGCAAGCTACAGCCAAAAGAAAGCAGGTGTAGCAATATTAATCTCAGATAAAATAGACTTCAAATGCAGGGATGTTTTGAGAGACAAAGAAGGCCACTACATACTAATAAAAGGGGCAATTCAGCAAGAAGAAATAACAATCGTAAATGTCTATGCACCCAATCAAGGTGCCACAAAATACATGAGAGAAACACTGGCAAAACTAAAGGAAGCAATTGATGTTTCCACAATAATTGTGGGAGACTTCAACACATCACTCTCTCCTATAGATAGATCAACCAGACAGAAGACCAATAAGGAAATTGAAAACCTAAACAATCTGATAAATGAATTAGATTTAACAGACATCTACAGGACATTACATCCCAAATCACCAGGATACACATACTTTTCTAGTGCTCACGGAACTTTCTCCAGAATAGATCATATGCTGGGACATAAAACAAGCCTCAATAAATTTAAAAAGATTGAAATTATTCAAAGCACATTCTCTGACCACAATGGAATACAATTAGAAGTCAATAACCATCAGAGACTTAGAAAATTCACAAATACCTGGAGGTTAAACAACACACTCCTAAACAATCAGTGGGTTAAAGAAGAAATAGCAAGAGAAATTGCTAAATATATAGAGACGAATGAAAATGAGAACACAACATACCAAAACCTATGGGATGCAGCAAAAGCAGTACTAAGGGGGAAATTTATAGCACTAAACGCATATATTAAAAAGGAAGAAAGAGCCAAAATCAAAGAACTAATGGATCAACTGAAGAAGCTAGAAAATGAACAGCAAACCAATCCTAAACCAAGTACAAGAAAAGAAATAACAAGGATTAAAGCAGAAATAAATGACATAGAGAACAAAAAAACAATAGAAAGGATAAATATCACCAAAAGTTGGTTCTTTGAGAAGATCAACAAGATTGACAAGCCCCTAGCTAGAATGACAAAATCAAAAAGAGAGAAGACCCATATAAACAAAATAATGAATGAAAAAGGTGACATAACTGCAGATCCTGAAGAAATTAAAAAAATTATAAGAGGATATTATGAACAACTGTATGGCAACAAACTGGATAATGTAGAAGAAATGGACAATTTCCTGGAAACATATGAACAACCTAGACTGACCAGAGAAGAAATAGAAGACCTCAACCAACCCATCACAAGCAAAGAGATCCAATCAGTCATCAAAAATCTTCCCACAAATAAATGCCCAGGGCCAGATGGCTTCACAGGGGAATTCTACCAAACTTTCCAGAAAGAACTGACACCAATCTTACTCAAACTCTTTGAAAACATTGAAAAAAATGGAACACTACCTAACTCATTTTATGAAGCTAACATCAATCTAATACCAAAACCAGGCAAAGATGCTACAAAAAAGGAAAACTACCGGCAATCTCCCTAATGAATATAGATGCAAAAATCCTCAACAAAATACTTGCAAATCGAATCCAAAGACACATTAAAAAAATCATACACCATGACCAAGTGGGGTTCATTCCAGGCATGCAAGGATGGTTCAACATAAGAAAAACAATCAATGTATTACAACATATTAAAAACTCGAAAGGGAAAAATCAATTGATCATCTCAATAGATGCTGAAAAAGCATTTGACAAAATCCAACATCCCTTTTTGATAAAAACACTTCAAAAGGTAGGAATTGAAGGAAACTTCCTCAACATGATAAAGAGCATATATGAAAAACCCACAGCCAGCATAGTACTCAATGGTGAGAGACTGAAAGCCTTCCCTCTAAGATCAGGAACAAGACAAGGATGCCCGCTGTCACCACTGTTATTCAACATTGTGCTGGAAGTGCTAGCCAGGGCAATCCGGCAAGACAAAGAAATAAAAGGCATCCAAATTGGAAAAGAAGAAGTAAAACTGTCACTGTTTGCAGATGATATGATCTTATATCTAGAAAACCCTGAGAAATCAACGATACACCTACTAGAGCTAATAAACAAATTTAGCAAAGTAGCGGGATACAAGATTAATGCACATAACTCAGTAATGTTTCTATATGCTAGAAATGAACAAACTGAAGAGACACTCAAGAAAAAGATACCATTTTCAATAGCAACTAAAAAAATCAAGTACCTAGGAATAAACTTAACCAAAGATGTAAAAGACCTATACAAAGAAAACTACATAACTCTACTAAAAGAAATAGAAGGGGACCTTAAAAGATGGAAAAATATTCCATGTTCATGGATAGGAAGGCTAAATGTCATTAAGATGTCAATTCTACCCAAACTCATCTACAGATTCAATGCAATCCCAATCAAAATTCCAACAACCTACTTTGCAGACTTGGAAAAGCTAGTTATTAAATTTATTTGGAAAGGGAAGATGCCTCGAATTGCTAAAGACACTCTAAAAAAGAAAAACGAAGTGGGAGGACTTACACTCCCTGACTTTGAAGCTTATTATAAAGCCACAGTTGCCAAAACAGCATGGTACTGGCACAAAGATAGACATATAGATCAATGGAATCGAATTGAGAATTCAGAGATAGACCCTCAGATCTATGGCCGACTGATCTTTGATAAGGCCCCCAAAGTCACCGAACTGAGCCATAATGGTCTTTTCAACAAATGGGGCTGGGAGAGTTGGATATCCATATCCAAAAGAATGAAAGAGGACCCCTACCTCACCCCCTACACAAAAATTAACTCAAAATGGACCAAAGATCTCAATATAAAAGAAAGTACCATAAAACTCCTAGAAGATAATGTAGGAAAACATCTTCAAGACCTTGTATTAGGAGGCCACTTCCTAGACTTTACACCCAAAGCACAAGCAACAAAAGAGAAAATAGATAAATGGGAACTCCTCAAGCTTAGAAGTTTCTGCACCTCAAAGGAATTTCTCAAAAAGGTAAAGAGGCAGCCAACTCAATGGGAAAAAATTTTTGGAAACCATGTATCTGACAAAAGACTGATATCTTGCATATACAAAGAAATCCTACAACTCAATGACAATAGTACAGACAGCCCAATTATAAAATGGGCAAAAGATATGAAAAGACAGTTCTCTGAAGAGGAAATACAAATGGCCAAGAAACACATGAAAAAATGTTCAGCTTCACTAGCTATTAGAGAGATGCAAATTAAGACCACAATGAGATACCATCTAACACCGGTTAGAATGGCTGCCATTAAACAAACAGGAAACTACAAATGCTGGAGGGGATGTGGAGAAATTGGAACTCTTATTCATTGTTGGTGGGACTGTATAATGGTTCAGCCACTCTGGAAGTCGGTCTGGCAGTAACTTAGAAAACTAGATATAGAGTTACCCTTCGATCCAGCGATTGCACTTCTCGGTATATATCTGGAAGATTGGAAAGCAGTGACACGAACAGATATCTGCACGCCAATGTTCATAGCAGCATTATTCACAATTGCCAAGAGATGGAAACAACCCAAATGTCCTTCAACAGATGAGTGGATAAATAAAATGTGGTATATACACACGATGGAATACTACGCGGCAGTAAGAAGGAACGATCTGGTGAAACATATGACAACATGGATGAACCTTGAAGACATAATGCTGAGCGAAATAAGCCAGGCACAAAAAGAGAAATATTATATGCTACCACTAATGTGAACTTTGAAAAATGTAAAACAAATGGTTTATAATGTAGAATGTAGGGGAACTAGCAGTAGAGAGCAATTAAGGAAGGGGGAACAATAATCCAAGAAGAACAGATAAGCTATTTAACGTTCTGGGGATGCCCAGAAATGACTATGGTCTGTTAATTTCTGATGGATGTAGTAGGAACAAGTTCACTGAAATGTTGCTATATTATGTAACTTTCTTGGGGTAAAGTAGGAACATGTTGGAAGTTAAGCAGTTATCTTAGGTTAGTTGTCTTTTTCTTACTCCCTTGTTATGGTCTCTTTGAAATGTTCTTTTATTGTATGTTTGTTTTCTTTTTAACTTTTTTTTTCATACAGTTGATTTAAAAAAGAAGGGAAAGTTAAAAAAAAAAAAAAAAGAAAAAAGACAAACAAGGAAAAAAAAAAAAAGATGTAGTGCCTCCTTGAGGAGCCTGTGGAGAATGCAGGGGTATTCGCCTACCCCACCTCCATGGTTGCTAACATGACCACAGACATAGGGGACTGGTGGTTTGATGGGTTGAGCCCTCTACCATAAGTTCTACCCTTGGGAATACGGTTGCTGCAAAGGAGAGGCTAGGCCTCCCTGTATTTGTGCCTAAGAGTCTCCTCCTGAATGCCTCTTTGTTGCTCAGATGTGGCCCTCTCTCTCTGGCTAAGCCAACTTGAAAGGTGAAATCACTGCCCTCCCCCCTACGTGGGATCAGACACCCAGGGAAGTGAATCTCCCTGGCAACGTGGAATATGACTCCCGGGGAGGAATGTAGACCCGGCATCGTGGGATGGAGAACATCTTCTTGACCAAAAGGGGGATGTGAAAGGAAATGAAATAAGCTTCAGTGGCAGAGAGATTCCAAAACGAGCCGAGAGATCACTCTGGTGGGCACTCTTACGCACACTTTAGACAACCTTTTTTAGGTTCTAAAGAATTGGGGTAGCTGGTGGTGGATACCTGAAACTATTAAACTACAACCCAGAACCCATGAATCTCGAAGACAGTTGTATAAAAATGTAGCTTATGAGGGGTGACAGTGGGATTGGGAATGCCATAAGGACCAAACTCCACTTTGTCTAGTTTACGGATGGATGTGTAGAAAAGTAGGGGAAGCAAAGAAACAGACAAAGGTACCTAGTGTTCTTTTTTACTTCAATTGCTCTTTTTCACTCTAATTATTATTCTTGTTATTTTTGTGTGTGTGCTAATGAAGGTGTCAGGGATTGATTTAGGTGATGAATGTACAACTATGTAATGGTACTGTAAACAATCGAAAGTACAATTTGTTTTGTATGACTGCGTGGTATGTGAATATATCTCAATAAAATGATGATTAAAAAAAAAATAAAAAAAAAAATAAAAAAAAAAAGTAAACAAGAGAGCACTCCCACTTACGAATAACACTTGAAAAATCCCAAGCAAAATATTAGCAAGTAGGAGCCTCAAGATTCTTATAAAACATGATAATTCAACAAATTCTATGCTCAATGAATGGGAATATAGCTAAATAATATGAAAGATTTAATTATTATTTGAATATTAAAGGGTCAAAGAAAAACATATGACAATATAAGAAATATTTGTAAAGGATTAGGTAAAATTCAATATCCATTTAAAAATGAACAGGACTTGTTAAGATAGTGTAGTGCCCACGTATTCCATATGAATGTATATATGTAGTTAAAAAAATTTAACATCCTAATATACCATGATCCCTTCTGTTAAAGGTACAGAGAATTCAAGGACAGTCACCATCATCACTATTATTATTGTACCAGAATTCCTACTCAATATAATTAGATGAGGAATGTAATTAGAAAAGGAAAAGAATCTGTAAGTATTAATAGTGGAAAGAAGGAAGACAAATTATCACTATTTGTAATGAAAAAGCAAAATATCCTTCAAAACAAATGGAAACAACTTTAAAATGATTAAAAGGATTAAGACAATACAGATAGTTAATTTACAAAATTCATTTAAAATATGTAACTTTCCTATATACAAACAACCAGTGGAGAAAAAAACTGATGGAATAAAATATTAAATCCACTATTGCAACAAAAAAAGATATTCTTGAAAATAAACTTAGCAGGAAATATGCAAGAACTGTATGGAAAAATACTTGTAAACTCTATTCATGGACATAAAATAAAGCTTGAATAGAAGAAAGGCAAACTGCTCTTGAATAAGAAGAGTTCATTATTGAAAATAATTATATTTTTTCTAATTAAATCTATTTATTTAATAAAATTCTATTGGAACAATAATTATTTCTAATTCATTTTCTAGATGAGCTAATTCTAAAATTCAAAGGCCAAATTTTCCACTTATGTTTAGGGCAAATTCATGTGTTGCAGACCAATCATTCTGCAAAGAACTAACAAAATATGAAAAAATATATTCAAAATAATTTTTTAACGCATCAGCAAGCTAGAAAGTAGCAAATACTGGAGGGACAAAGATCCTGGAGAGAAGAAATGCCCATAAAGGGGAGCTTGACATTACCTTATGCATCACATATTCCCAAGTAGGGCTAAGAGGCACAGAAGCTGAGTAAGCTTCTGGAAGTCCTGAGGGATTGAGAGACAAAAATTGGAGTTTGAGGGCATATCAAAGAAAAGACACCCTGGCAAATACCCCATGATTTCAGTTGGATTCCATAAAGGGCTTCACCCATAGCAAAAGTATTAAACTTGAAATAGACCAATTCTCACAAAGACTGGAACCCACTTCCAAATAGATCAGTCCCTGATTAGATTACAGTGATATGTTAGCAGGCTAACTGCCTGCCGACTGCAAATGTGAATTTTCTCTCAAGGAAGATAACACCATCTAAGTTCTCAAATTGTACCGACTGAATTCCATACACAAATAATGGAATGCAGTTAAAAAAAAAAATTACCCGGATTATCAAAACAAGACCAAATGATTGAAAACCAAGAGACAAAAAGACAATACAGAAACAGACTTATTAGAGATCAGATATTAAGAGTTATAAGCATGGTCTTTAAAACGTTTCATTATTCAAGAAATTAGATGAAAAGTTATAGAGTTTCAGCAGAGAAATAAAGATTTTATACAAATCAAATGTAATTTATAAAACAAAAAATATTTCTTGGATAGTGGTAACAGCAGATCAGACACAGCTGAAGAGTGAACCGAACAGTAACAAAGAAAATATCTAGATTGAACCACAGAAAGACAAAACAATGAAAAACTACAGAAAGGTGCATAATAGACCTAAGAGAATTGATGAGGAGATCTAACATACATGAATTGGAAGAAAAGAACAGACAAAGGGACACAGCAATATTTGAAGAAACAATGACCATGAACTTTCAAAACTGATGATAGTAATTGTGCTAGTTTGAATCTGTTATGTATCCCATGAAAAGCCGTGTTCTTTAATGCAGTCTTGTGGGAGCAGACCTATTATGGGTGGACCTTTTGATTAGGTTGTTTTCCTGGAGATGTGACCCACTCAACTGAAGGTAGGACTTTTTGATCAAATTATTTCCATGGAGGTGTGACTCCACCCCTTCAGGGTTGGTGTTCTAGTTTGCTAATGCTGCTGGAATGCAAAACACCAGAGATGGATTGGCTTTTATAAAAGGGGGTTTATTTGGTTATACAATTACAGTCTTAAGGCCATAAAGTGTCCAAGGTAACACATCAGCAATCAGGTAACTTTACTGGAGGATGGCCAATGGTGTCCATAAAAACTCTGTTAGCTGGGAAGGCACATGGCTGGCGTCTGCTCCAAAGTTCTGGTTTCAAAATGGCTTTCTCCCAGGACGTTCCTCTCTAGGCTGCAGTTCCTCAAAAATGTCACTCTTAGTTGCACTTGGGGTATTTGTCCTCTCTTTGCTTCTCCGGAGCAAGAGTCGGCTTTCAGTGGCTGTCTTCAAAATGTCTCTCATCTGCAGCTCCTGTGCTTTCTTCAAAGTGTCCCTCTTGGCTGTAGCAAGCTTGTTCTTTCTGTCTGAGCTTATACAGTGTGCCAGTAATTTAATTCAGACCCACCCAATGGGCAGGCCAACACTTCCATGGAAATTATCCAATCAGAGTCATCACCCACAGTTGGGTGGGGCGCATCTCCATGGAAACACTCAAAGAATTACAATCTAATTAACACTGATAGGTCTGCCCACACAAGATTACATCAAAGATAATGGTGTTTGGGGGGACATAATACATTCAAACTGGCACAGTTTGTATTAAATAGATCACTGGAGTCCTTAAGAGAGCCCACACAGACTCAGATGCCTGAAGACACTTAGAGATACAGACAGAAAGACATTTGGAGATGATAAGCTAAGAATTGTAGCCCAGAATTTGCCCCAGAGAAGCTGAAAGAGGACCTCCAGATGCTTAAGGAGAAATGCCCTCGTAGAACAAGCAAGGATGCACAGGAGCTGAGAGACAGAAGCTAAGAGAGACAGAAGCCCAGAGACATTTTGGAGAAAGCCATTTTGAAACCGGAACCCAGGAGCAAAGGACCAACAGACACCAACCTCATGCCTTCCCAGCTGACAGAGTTGTTCCAGAAGCCATTGGCCTTTCTTCAGTGAATGTATTCTCTTCACTGAATTAGTTTGGACACTTTAATGGCCTTAGAACTGTAAATTTGTAACCTAATAAATCCCCTTTATAAAAGCCAATCCATGTCTGTATTTTGCATAACAGCAGATTTAGCAAACCATAACAGTAATCAAGCCAATTGTTAGGAAACTGAATAAGATCCTTACAAAGTAAACTATATCAAGGCATCATAGTGACACTCCCCCAAACCAAATGTATTTCATTCAAAGGAGCAAAAATAAAACTTATAGCTGACTTCTTACCAGTAAGAAATGTGAGCTAGAAGATAATGGAATGACACCTTCAAGGCTCTGAAAAACTACCAACCTAGAACTATATACTCAACAAAAAATAGCTTTCAGAAATAAAAGTGAAATGAATACAATCAGACAAATGAAACAAGTGAGAATTCACCACAAGCAGATGCAACTGAAGGAAATACTACAGAGAATTCTTTAGATAGAAGAAAAAATGATTCTAGCTGTAAGTACAGATATATAGAAAAGTGATAAAATGACTAGAAGTAAATGAAATGACATGGAATACAACAAAGGTAAATCTAAACAAATACTGACTATGTAAAACAACAATAAAATGTTTTGGGGTATTGAAATACATAATCAATATAAATGACTCTAATAATACAAAGCATGGGAGGGATTAAATGAAGCTGATGTATTGGGAAGTACTTGTAGTGACTAGGAAGTGTTAAGTGAGAAAATTTATATTAATAAGTCAAGGACATAGGCTGTAATCTATCAGATAGCCATTCAAAGGAAGCATAAGTAAGTTAATAGAGGGAACAATGAAATAGAATTATGAATATTGATTAGTTGAAAAATAAAGAAATGAGAAAAAAGGAAGGTAGAAAAATGGCATAAATAAAAATCCAAAAGTCAAATAGTATATTGAAATGCAAATATTTCAGTAATTACATAACTATAAACAGACTAAATATTCCAATTAAAAGACAAAGATCAAATAATTTTCTTAAAAAACACAAGTATATATTGTTTAAAAAGACACATCTTAAATGCAAAAGTAAAAACAGGCTGAAAGTAAAATGATGGAAAAAAGCATTTTACGTAAACATCAAACAAAATAAAGCTGCTGTATCTCAACTAATACCAAGAAGTATTATTAGAGATAAAGTGACATTTCATAATAATAAAAAGGTCAATGTACCAAGAGGAAAACACAATTCCTTAAAATGTATGAAGTAAAAATTTTCAGAACTAAAAGGAGAATCCGACAAATCCACAAGTATAATGGTAGATGTTAATACAACATTTTCAGTAATGATATGACAATCAAAATATGATCTGGACAACACAATGAACAAAATGCCCACATCAGATATAGATAATTCTTTTTATATATAATGGAATGTTTAACAAAATTAATTATTGCTGGTCTATGAGCAAGTGTCAGTACATTTCAGATGCTTAATTCATTTAGGGGATGTTTTCTGAGGAATGAAATTAAGTTAGAAATTAATAATAAGAAAGACAATAATATTTCACTTTTAGTTTTAAATTTTAAGAATTTCAACATTTCCTCCAAATATTTATAAATTAATTATTATACTTCTAATAATCTGTGTCAACAGTTATCTTAATGTAAATTAAAATTAATTGAATTGAATAATAATAAAAATACAAGAAATCAAAACTTATGAGATGAAGCTAAAGTAATACTAAGAAGGAAAACTGTAGCTTTAATGCATATTTTGAAAAGAATAATTCCTAAAAACCAATGATCTAAGTATGCATCTCAGGAGCTTAGAAGAACAATAGCAAATTTAATCTCAAAAGAGTAAAGATTGAAGTAATAAAGATAAGACATAAATTAACAAAATGTAAAAGAGGTTTTAAAGAACCTCAGATTTGGTTCTTTGACGAGAATATAATTGATAAATTCTTAGGAAGACATAACAAAAAAAGTTACAAATTACCAATTATAAATGAAAATGGAAACATTACCCAAATCCTACACACATTACAAAATTAACAAGTGAATACTATAAATAACTTTATGTCAGTATAATTGTAAACTTAGATGAAATCAATTAAGTCCTACAAAAACACAATTCACCAAAACTGACACCAGATGAAATAGAATATTTCATATATTAAAATGGGAATAGAAAAAGAAATAGAAGAAATATAAAATTTAGTCCTAAATATATTTAAAAAAATTGAATCCTTATCACCTTCATACAAAGAAAATTCCACATGCTATCACAGTCACATTCTTTCAAATAGTTAAGGAAAAAAGATAATGCCAATAATAAATTCTCATCCAGAGTACAAGGAAAAACAGGAACACTTCCTAACACATTACAACTTTGATAGCAAAATCTGTCTACAAGATTACAAAAACATTACTACAGTACATCAATCTTTTCATCAGTGTAGGTAAATAAAAATATTTGCAATATTAGGATAGTATCCAATAATCATACATTCCGCTGATGTTGTATTTATTCTAGGAAGGGAAGGTTGGTTTCATTTACAAAACCAATTAATGTTAAAAGGACTGGGTCCCCGGAAAAGTTAACCCTGTCCTAGTGCAGATGGAGTAATAGTGACCAGACTTACTCTTCTAAATAAACATGTAGGGAGGTGGGGCAAGATGGTGGATTGGTGAGCTGTATGTTTTAGTTACTCCTCCAGGAAAGTAGGTAGAAAGCCAGGAACTGCATGGACTGGGCACCACAGAGCAATTTGACGTTGGGCATATTTCATACAACACTCATGAACATGTCAAACTGCCAAGATCAGTGAAATCTGTAAGTTTTTGCGGCCAGGGGTCCCACGCCCCTCCCTGCCAGTCTCAGACCCATGGGAGGAGGGGCCGTCAGCGCTGGAAAGGAGAAGGGAGACCTGCAGTGGCAGCCCTTATTGGAAACTCATTCTACTGATCCAAACTCCAACCATAGATAGACTGAGACCAGACACCAGAGAATCTGAGAGCAGCCAGCCCAGCAGAGAGGAGATAGGCATAGCAAAAAACAGCAAGAAAAACTCCAAAATAAAAGTGGAGGATTTTTGGAGTTCTGGTGAACATAGAAAGGGGAATGGCAGAGCTCAGGCCTTGAGGCTCATATGCAAATCCCAAAGAAAAACTGATATTTCTGCCCCCTGGATCTTTCCTTAATGGCCCTAATTGCTTTGTCTCTTAGCATTTCAATAACCCATTAGATCTGCAAGGAGAGCTTTTTTTTTTTTAATCTTTTTTTTTCTGTTTCTAAAAAAATTACTCTAAGAAGCTCAATACAGAAAGCTTCAAAGACTTGCAATTTGGGCAGGTCAAGACAAGAGCAGAACTAAGAGAGCTCTGAGACAAAAGGCAATAATCCAGTGGCTGAGAAAATTCACTAAACACCACAACTTCCCAAGAAAAGGGGGGTGTCCGCTCACAGCCATCATCCTGGTGGACAGGAAACACTCCTACCCATTGCCAGCCCCATAGCCCAGAGCTGCCCCAGACAACTCAGTGTGACAGAAGTGCTTCAAATAACATGCACACACCACAAAACTGGGAGTGGACATTAGCCTTCCCTGCACCCTCAGCTGGTTGTCCCAGAGTTGGGAAGGTGGAGCAGTATGAATTAACAAAGCCCCATTCAGCCATCCTTTCAGCAGACTGGGAGCCTCCCTACACAGCCCAGCAGCCCAGAACTGCCATGGGGGTATGGCACTCACCTGTGACATAGCACAGTCATCCCTCAACAGAGGACCAGGGGTTGCATAGCCTGGAAGAGGGATCCACTTGCAAGTCTCAAAGGTCATACACCAATACCAAGGACTTGTGGGTCAGTGGCAGAGACAAACTGTGGCAGGACTGAACTGAAGGATTAGACTAATGCAGCAGCTTTAAAACTCCAGGAACACCAGGGAGATTTGATTGTTAGAGCAACCCCCCCTCCCTGACTGCCCAGACAAATGCCCCGTATACAGGGCGGGCAACACCAACTACACAGGCAAGCTTGGTACACCAATTGGACCCCACAAGACTCACTTCCCCACTCACCACAAAGGCACAGCAGGGGAGAACTGGCTTGTGGAGAACTGGTGGCTCGTGGATGCCACCTGCTGGTTAGTTAGAGAAAGTGTACTCCACGAAGCTGTAGATCTGATAAATTAGAGATAAGGACTTCAATTGGTCTACAAATCCTAAAAGAACCCTATCAAGTTCAGCAAATGCCACGAGGCCAAAAACAACAGAAAATTATAAAGCATATGAAAAAACAGACTATATGGATAACCCAAGCCCAAACACCCAAATCAAAAGATCAGAAGAGACACAGTCTCTAGAGCAACTAATCAAAGAACTAAAGATGAACAATGAGACCACAGTACGGGATACAAAGGATATCAAGAAGACCCTAGAAGAGCATAAAGAAGACATTGCAAGACTAAATAAAAAAATGGATGATCTTATGGAAATTAAGAAACTGTTGACCAAATTAAAAAGATTCTGGACACTCATAGTACAAGACTAGAGGAAGTTGAACAATGAATCAGTGACCTGGAAGATGACAGAATGGAAAATGAAAGCACAAAAGAAAGAATGGGGAAAAAAAATGAAAAAATCAAAATGGACCTCAGGGATATGATAGATAATATAAAACATCTGAATATAAGACTCATTGGTGTTCCAGAAGGGGAAGAAAAGGGTAAAGGTCTAGGAAGAGTATTCAAAGAAATTGTTGGGGAAAACTTCCCAAATCTTCTAAGCAACATAAATACACAAATCTTAAATGCTCAGCGAACTCCAAATACAATAAATCCAAATAAACCCAGTCCAAGACATATTCTGATCACACTGTCAAACACAGAAGAGAAGGAGAAAGTTCTGAAAGCAGCAAGAGAAAAGCAATTTACCACATACAAAGGAAACAGCATAAGACTAAGTAGTGACTACTCAGCAGCCACCATGGAGGCGAAAAGGCAGTGGCACAATATATTTAAAATTCTGAGTGAGAAAAATTTCCAACCAAGAATAGTTTATCCAGCAAAGCTCTCCTTCAAATTTGAGGGAGAACTTAAATTTTTAACAGACAAACAAATGCTGAGAGAATTTGCTAACAAGAGACCTGCCCTACTGGAGATACTAAAGGGAGCCCTACAGACAGAGAAACAAAAAAAGGAGAGAGAGACTTGGAGAAAGGTTCAGTACTAAAGCAATTCGGTATGGGTACATTAAAGGATATTAATAGAGAGAGGGAAAAAATATATATGAGAAACATAAACCAAAGGATAAGATGGCTGATTCAAGAAATGCCTTCATGGTTATAACGTTGAATGTAAATGGATTAAACTCCCCAATTAAAACATATAGATTCACAGAATGGATTAAAAAAAACGAACCATCAATACGTTGCATACAAGAGACTCATCTTAGACACAGGGACACAAAGAAATTGAAAGTGAAAGGATGGAAAAAATATTTCATGCAAGCTACAGCCAAAAGAAAGCAGGTGTAGCAATATTAATCTCAGATAAAATAGACTTTAAATGCAGGGATGTTTTGAGAGACAAAGAAGGCCACTACATATTAATAAAAGGTGCAATTCAACAAGAAGAAATAACAATCATAAATGTTTATGCACCCAATCAAGGTGCCACTAAATACATGAGAGAAACACTGGCAAAACTAAAGGAAGCAATTGATGTTTCCACAATAATTGTGGGAGACTTCAACACATCACTCTCTCCTATAGATAGATCAACCAGACAGAAGACCAATAAGGAAATTGAAAACCTAAACAATCTGATAAATGAATTAGATTTAACAGACATATACAGGACATTACATCCCAAATCACCAGGATACACATACTTTTCTAGTGCTCACGGAACTTTCTCCAGAATAGATCATATGCTGGGACATAAAACAAGCCTCAATAAATTTAAAAAGATTGAAATTATTCAAAGCACATTCTCTGACCACAATGGAATACAATTAGAAGTCAATAACCATCAGAGACTTAGAAAATTCACAAATACCTGGAGGTTAAACAACACACTCCTAAACAATCAGTGGGTTAAAGAAGAAATAGCAAGAGAAATTGCTAAATATATAGAGATGAATGAAAATGAGAACACAACATACCAAAACCTATGGGATGCAGCAAAAGCAGTACTGAAGGGGAAATTTATAGCACTAAATGCATATATTAAAAAGGAAGAAAGAGCCAAAATCAAAGAACTAATGGATCAACTGAAGAAGCTAGAAAATGAACAGCAAACCAATCCTAAACCAAGTACAAGAAAAGAAATAACAAGGATTAAAGCAGAAATAAATGACATAGAGAACAAAAAAACAATAGAGAGGATAAATATCACCAAAAGTTGGTTCTTTGAGAAGATCAACAAGATTGACAAGCCCCTAGCTAGACTGACAAAATCAAAAAGAGAGAAGACCCATATAAACAAAATAATGAATGAAAAAGGTGACATAACTGCAGATCCCAAAGAAATTAAAAAAATTAGAAGAGGATACTATGAACAATTGTATGGAAACAAACTGGATAATGTAGAGGAAATGGAAAATTTTCTGGTAACATATGAACAACCTAGACTGACCAGAGAAGAAATAGAAGACCTCAACCAACCCATCACAAGCAAAGAGATCCAATCAGTCATCAAAAATCTTCCCACAAATAAATGCCCAGGGCCAGATGGCTTCACAGGGGAATTCTACCAAACTTTCCAGAAAGAACTGACACCAATCTTACTTAAACTCTTTCAAAACATTGAAGAAAATGGAACACTACCTAACTCATTTTATGAAGCTAACATCAATCTAATACCAAAACCAAGCAAAGATGCTACAAAAAAGGAAAACTACCTGCCAATCTCCCTAATGAATATAGATGCAAATACTCAACAAAATACTTGCAAATCGAATCCAAAGACACATTAAAAAAATCATACAGCATGACCAAGTGGGGTTCATTCCAGGCATGCAAGGATGGTTCAACATAAGAAAATCAATCAATGTATTACAACACATTAACAAGTCAAAAGGGAAAAATCAATTGATCATCTCAATAGATGCTGAAAAAGCATTTGACAAAATCCAACATCCCTTTTTGATAAAAACACTTTAAAAGGTAGGAATTGAAGGAAACTTCCTCAATATGATAAAGAGCACATATGAAAAACCCACAGCCAGCATAGTACTCAATGGTGAGAGACTGAAAGCCTTCCCTCTAAGATCAGGAACAAGACAAGGATGCCTGCTATCACCACTGTTATTCAACATTGTGCTGGAAGGGCTAGCCAGGGCAATCCGGCAAGACAAAGAAATAAAAGGCATCCAAATTGGAAAAGAAGAAGTAAAACTGTCATTGTTTGCAGATGATATGATCTTATATCTAGAAAACCCTGAGAAATCGACGATACAGCTACTAGAGCTAATAAACTAATTTAGCAAAGTAGCGGGATACAAGATTAATGCACATAAGTCAGTAATGTTTCTATATGCTAGAAATGAACAAACTGAAGAGACACTCAAGAAAAAGATACCATTTTCAATAGCAACTAAAAAAATCAAGTACCTAGGAATAAATTTAACCAAAGATGTAAAAGACCTATACAAAGAAAACTACATAACTCTACTAAAAGAAATAGAAGGGGACCTTAAAAGATGGAAAAATATTCCATGTTCATGGATAGGAAGGCTAAATGTCATTAAGAGGTCAATTCTACCCAAACTCATCTACAGATTCAATGCAATCCCAATCAAAATTCCAACAACCTACTTTGCAGACTTGGAAAAGCTAGTTATCAAATTCATTTGGAAAGGGAAGATGCCTCGAATTGTTAAAGATACTCTAAAAAATAAAAACGAAGTGGGAGGACTTACACTCCCTGACTTTGAAGCTTATTATAAAGCCACAGTTGCCAAAACAGCATGGTACTGGCACAAAGACAGACATATAGATCAATGGAATCAAATTGAGAATTCGGAGATAGACCCCCAGATCTATGGCCGACTGATCTTTGATAAGGGCTCCAAAGTCACTGAACTGGGTCATAATGGTCTTTTCAACAAATGGGGCTGGGAGAGTTGGATATCCATATCCAAAAGAATGAAAGAGGACCCCTACCTCACACCCTACACAAAAACTAACTCAAAATGGATGAAAGATCTCAATATAAAAGAAAGTACCATAAAACTCCTAGAAGATAATGTAGGAAAACATCTTCAAGACCTTGTATTAGACAGCCGCTTCCTAGACTTTACACCCAAAGCACAAGCAACAAAACAAAAAATAGATAAATGGGAACTCCTCAAGCTTAGAAGTTTCTGTACCTCAAAGGAATTTCTCAAAAAGGTAAAGAGGCAGCGAACTCAATGGGAAAAAATTTTTGGAAACCATGTATCTGACAAAAGACTGATATCTTGCATATATAAAGAAATCCTACAACTCAATGACAATAGTATAGACAGCCCAATTATAAAATGGGCAAAAGATATGAAAAGACAGCTTTCTGAAGAGGAAATACAAATGGCCAAGAAACACATGAAAAAATGTTCAGCTTCACAAGCTATTAGAGAGATGCAAATTAAGACCACAATGAGATACCATCTCACACCGATTAGAATGGCTGCCATTAAACAAACAGGAAACTACAAATGCTGGAGGGGATGTGGAGAAATTGGAACTCTTATTCATTGTTGGTGGGACTGTATAATGGTTCAGCCACTCTGGAAGTCGGTCTGGCAGTAACTTAGAAAACTAGATATAGAGTTACCCTTCGATCCAGCGATTGCACTTCTCGGTATATATCTGGAAGATTGGAAAGCAGTGACACGAACAGATATCTGCACGCCAATGTTCATAGCAGCATTATTCACAATTGCCAAGAGATGGAAACAACCCAAATGTCCTTCAACAGATGAGTGGATAAATAAAATGTGGTATATACGCACGATGGAATACTACACGGCAGCAAGAAGGAACGATCTCGTGAAACATATGACAACATGGATGGACCTTGAAGACATAATGCTGAGCAAAATAAGCCAAGCACAAAAAGAGAAATATTATATGCTACCACTAATGTGAACTTTGAAAAATGTAAAACAAATGGTTTATAATGTAGAATGTAGGGGAACTAGCAATAGAGAGCAATTAAGGAAGGGGGAACAATAATCCAAGAAGAACAGATAAGCTATTGTGGGTAAATTTAACATTCTGAGAATGCCCAGGAATGACTATGGTCTGTTAATTTCTGATGGCTGTAGTAGGAACAAGTTCACAGAAACGTTGCTGTATTAGGTAACTTTCTTGGGGTAGAGTAGGAACATGTTGGAAGTAAAGTAGTTATCTTAGGTCTTTTTCCTACTCCCTTGTTATGGTCTCTTTGAAATGTTCTTCTATTGTATGTTTTTTTAAAATTATTATTTTTTATTTTTTTATTTTTCATACAGTTGAGTTAAAAAAAAAGTTAAAAAAAAACAAAGAAAAAAATATGCAGAGCCCCCTTGAGGAGCCTGTGGAGAATGCAGGGGTATTGGCCTACCCCACGTCGATGGTTGCTAACATGACCACAGACATAGGGGACTGGTGGTTTGATGGGTTGAGCCCTCTACCACAGGATTTACCCTTGGGAAGACTGTTGCTGCAAAGGAGAGGCTAGGCCTCCATATAATTGTGCCTAAGAGCCTCCTCCCGAATGCCTCTTTGTTGCTCAGATGTGGCCCTCTCTCTCTAGCTAAGCCAACTTGAAAGGTGAAATCACTACCCTCCCCCCTACGTGGGATCAGACACCCAAGGGAGTGAATCTCCCTGGCAACGTGGAATATGACTCCCGGGGAGGAATGTAGACCTGGTATCATGGGACGGAAACATCTTCTTGACCAAAAGGGGGATGTGAAAGGAAATGAAATAAGCTTCAGTGGCAGAGAGAATCCAAAAGGAGCCGAGAGGTCACTCTGGTGGGCACTCTTATGCACAATTTAGACAACCCTTTTTAGGTTCTAATGAATTGGGGTAGCTGGTGGTAGATACCTGAAACTATCAAACTACAAACCAGAACCCATGAATCTCGAAGACAATTGTATAAAAATGTAGCTTATGAGGGGTGACAATGGGGATTGGGAAAGCCATAAAGACCACACTCCCCTTTGTCTAGTTTATGGATGGATGAGTAGAAAAATAGGGGAAGGAAACAAACAAACAGGCAAAGGTATCCAGTGTTCTTTTTTACTTTAATTGCTCTTTTTCACTTTAATTATTATTCTTATTTTTGTGTGTGTGCTAATGAAGGTGTCAGGGATTGATTTAGGTGATGAATGTACAACTATGTAATGGTAATGTGAACAATCGAATGTACAATTTGTTTTGTATGACTGCGTGGTATGTGACTATATCTCAATAAAATGAGGATTAAAAAAAAATACCAAGTGGCACAGGGAAAAGGCTCAGAGGAGTGAAAATGTGATCAGGCATTGGAGCTTCTCTCCTGCTTTCTGCACAGATACTTTGCCATCATCATCCCTGTTTCCTATCAGTGAATTTATGGCCTCAAAAGAAAAAAAAAAAAAAAAAAAAAAACATGTAATGATTCTTTAGACATCAGGAATCATGCAATGAGGGACAGTGATCCCTGAGAGACAGGAAACCAACAAAATGAGCCCTATGAATGACCATGCTTACTGTCTGGAGTGAGGTTACAGTCTATAACACACAGAGGGGAACCTAGATGAACCTAGTGGTCTACTTGAAATACAGAGTCATAGAAGGGAGTCCAGGAAGACCAAAGAAGCTAGAATACTCAAGAAAGAAAGCTTAAGAATATTTATACAATTTTAAAAAATTTAGCACCCAAAAGGAAATTTTCACAATGCTTAGAATCCAATAAAAAATACCTGACATGGAAAGAATCAAGAAAATATGACCCATAATAATGAGAAAAATCAAAGTTGACCAGAAATGACACTTATAATAGAATTAATAGCCAAGAACATTAAGCAGCTATTATAACCACATTCCATATGTTCAAGAAGCTAAAGGAGAAGAACCTAAGACGGTGGCTAGGTGAGACAGGGCAAAAAAACACCTCCGTGAAAAATACTAGATAAAAGCCAGAAAATGACCCAGAACACCAGTTCCAGCATGCACCAGCCAGACAAGGTCTGCTAAATCCACAGGGACCATGCATTTGGTGAAACCAGGAGTCTGCATTCTGAAATGAGTGAGTGAGCCAGCTGAAAGTCCAGCAGCTGTGCTGCGGTGTGGGGAAACTGTAGGTTGGCATTTGGAGATGGACTAGTTCTTTTTTAAAAAAAAAAACAAAAAAACTCCAGGAGCAGCTGCAGTTATGATGGTGAGAACCATGCAGTGAAGCATGGCAGGAGCGGGCTGAGCCAACCTCTCAGTATCTGGTGTGGAGAATAGCCTGCTGATGATTGCCTCAGGGCTGGGGGGCAGAGGGGAGCCAAAAGGAGAAAGAAACCATGTCCCTTGCAGCCATCTCCCCGGCGAGCTGGGAATGCTCCTACCTGGGGCCGGAGCTATAGCCCAGAGCTTCACCAAGAAACCCAGTGTGGCAGGGAGTGTCTCCCACAGCACTGCACACATGCCACAATATTGGCCATGGATAGTGGCCTTTAGTACACCCACAGCTAATTGTCCCGGAGCTGAGAAGGTGGAGTTGTGCGAAGAGGAGGAAATTAACATGCCCCATTCAACCATCTTTAAAGCAGGCTGGGAATGCCCCTGCATGGCCCAGTGGTCCAGGGCTTCCCTGGAGGGCTGGCACACACTTGTGATGTGGCACAGCCTTCCCTCAGCAGAGGTCCTGGAAGAGCACGGCTGAGAAGTGGGGCCCGCTCAGAAATCCCAGGGACCCTATACCAATACCAAGGACTTGTGGGTCAGCAGCAGAAACAATCTGTGGAGAGACTGAAATGAAGGCTTAGACTCTTGCAACAGCCTTAAATCTCCATGACCATCTGGGAGGTTTGATTATTAAAGCTGCCTGGCCTCCCTAACCACCCAGACACACGCCCCACATTCAGGGTGGACAGCACCAACAACACACCCAAACTTAGTGCACCAATTGAATCCCACAAGAACCAGATCCCCACAAACCACAAAGACAAAGTTGGGGAGAACTGACTTGAGGGGAATAGGCGACTCGCGGATGCCACCTGCTGGTTAGTTAAAGTGTACGCCACCAAGCTGTAGATCTGACAAATTAGAGATCGGTATTTTTTATATCCAGAAAGAACCCTATCAAGTAAAGCAAATGCCAAGAGGCCAAAAACAACAGAAAATCTTAAAGCATATGATAAAATCAGATGATATGGAGAACCCAAACCCAAACACCTAATCAAAAGATCAGAAGAGACACAGTACTTGGCACAATTAATCAAAGAACTAAAGTCAAACAACGAGAGCATGGCACAGGATATAAAGGACATGAAGAAGAGCATGGCACAGGATATAAAGGACATAAAGAAGACCCTGGAAGAGCATAAAGAAGAAATTGCAAGAGTAAATAAAAAAATAGAAGACCTTATGGAAATAAAAGAAATGAACAAATTAAAAAGACTCTGGATAATCATAATACAAGATTAGAGGAAGATGAACAACAACTCAGTGTCCTCGAGGACCACAGAATGGAAAATGAAAGAACAAAAGAAAGAATGGGGAAGAAATAAAAAAAATTGAAATGGATCTCAGGGATATGATAGATAAAATAAAACATCCAAATTTAAGACTCACTGGTGTCCCAGAAGGGGAAGAGAAGGATAAAGGTCTAGAAAGAGTATTCAAAGAAATCATTGGGGAAAACTTCCCAAACCTTCTACACAATATAAATAAACAAAGCATAAATGCCCAGCGAACTCCAAAGAGAATAAATCCAAATAAACCCACTCCGAGACATATTCTGATCAGACTGTCAAATACTGAAGAGAAGGAGCAAGTTCTGAAAGCAGCAAGAGAAAAGCAATTCACCACTTACAAAGGAAACAACATAAGACTAAGTAGTGACTACTCAGCAGCCACCATGGAGGCGAGAAGGCAGTGGCATGACATATTTAAAATTCTGAGAGAGAAAAATTTCCAACCAAAAATACTTTATTCAGCAAAACTCTCCTTCAAATTTGAGGGAGAGCTTAAATTTTTCACAAATGCTGAGAGAGTTTGCCAATAAAAGAGCTGCCCTACTGGAGATACTAAAGGGAGCCCTACCGTCAGAGAAACAAAGAAAGGAGAGAGAGAGAAAAAAAAAATTTAACAGACATATATAGAACATTACATCCCAAATCACCAGAACACACATTTTTCTCTAGTTCATGGATCTTTCTCCAGAATAGACCATATGCTGGGACATGAAACAAGCCTGTGCCAGTTTGAATGTATTATGTCCCCCAAATGTCATTATCTTTGATGTAATCTTGTGTGGGCAGACCTATCAGCGTTGATTAGATTGTAATTCTTTGAGTATTTCTTTGGAATGTGCCCCACCCAACTGTGGGTGATGACTCTGATTGGATAATTTCCATGGAGGTGTTGCTCCGCCCATTCAGGGTGGGTCTAAGTTGAGTCACTGGAGCCATATAAATGAGCTGATGGACAGAGGGAACTCAGTGCAGCTGTGAGTGATGTTTTGGAGAGGAGCTACAGCCAAGAGGGACACTTTGAAGAAAGCACAGGAGCTGCAGATTTGAAAGCAGACTCTTGCTCCAGAGAAGCTGAGAGAAGACAAATATCCCAAGTGCAACTAAGAGTGACATTTTTGAGGAACTGCAGCCTAGAGAGGAACGTCCTGGGAGAAAGCCATTTTGAAACCAGAACTTTGGAGCAGATGCCAGCCACCTTGCCCCTCCCAGCTAACAGAGGTTTTCTGGACACCACTGGCCATTCTCCAGTGAAGTTACCTGATTGCTGATGTGTTACCTTGGACATTTTATGGCCTTAAGAGTGTAACTGTGTAACCAAATAAACCCCTTTTATAAAAGCCAATCCATCTCTGGTGTTTTGCACTCCAGCAGCATTAGCAAACTAGAACAAAGCCTCAATGAATTTAAAAAAAATTTGAATATATCCAAAGCACATTCTCTGACCACAATAGAATACAAACAGAAGTCAGTAGCCATCAGAGTCAGAAAATTCACAAATAACTGGAGGGTAAAAATGAGGGGGAGATGAAAACATTCCTGGATAATCAAAAGCTGAGGGACTTCATCACCAGTAGATCAGTCCTATAAGAAATGCTAAAGGGAATTGAGCAGGCTGAAAGAAAGGGACACTAAACAATTGACTGAAACCACATGAAGAAATAAAGATTTCCAGTAAAGATCACATGGTAAATATAAATACCAATACTACTGTATTTTTTATTTGTAACTCCACTATTTACTTCCTACAGGATCTAAAATACATAAACTGTAATTATAAATCAGTGGTTTTGGACTCAATGTAAAATATGTAATTTTTGATAAGAAGTATATAAAGATGGGGGAATGGAGGAGTATAGGAATATAGTTTATGTGTCCTATTGAAGTGAAGGTGGTATCAAAGAAAAACAAGATTGTTACAGATTTAAGAAGTTAAATTTAAGCTCCATGGTAAACACAAAGAAAGTATCAGAGAATATGACCATAGGGATGAAAAGTAAAGTATGGATTATGAGAAGTGGGGGAAGGGGCAATGGGGAGCTAAGAAATGAGTGTAGGGTTTCTGTTTGGGGTGAAGGGAAATTTCTAGTAATGGATGGTGAAGGTGATAGCATTGGAACATTCTAAATGTGATTAATCCCACTAATGGAATGCTAGGGAGGGGGTGGAATGGGAAGATTTAGGCTGTATATATGTTTCCACAAATGAAGAAAAAAAAAAGACAGTCTAAATAGATAATGACAATTAAATGCCAAGGATGATCCTGGATGGGATCTGAGGATGGAGGACAGGAGGCTCAAAGGGACACAATTGGGGCATAAGAAAAAAAAAAGGAAATACAGAATGTAAGCTTTGTATCAATGTTGAATTTCTTGAACTTCTTAGCTGCGCTTAATGGGATTGTATAAAAGAATGTTCTTGTTCATGGGAAATGTATATGTGAATTATATTGTTTGTTAAAGGATGTGTGCAGCTTGCTTTCATATGTTCAGAAGACAGAGGAATAGATGATAGATGATAGGGAGGGAGGGAGAGAAAGAAAGAAATGGTGGTGTGACAGGATGTTAAAGTTGTTGGATTGGGGTATCAGGGGAGGGGGGTCGGGGTATGCTGGAGTTCTGTGCATGGGGTTTGTATTGTTTTTGCAACTGTTCCTGTAAGTTTGAATTTATTTCAAAATAAAATTTAAAAAAAAGAAAAAGAAAAAAAAGAAGCTAAAGGAAGAATGAATATGTTAAGATATAGAGAGATACGGAAAGACCTAAATTGGACTTGTAGAGGTGAAGAATACAATGTGTGAGAAGAAAAATGGAAACAATGGCAGATATTGCAGAAGAAAAGACAGCTAAACTTGGAGACTTAACAATAGAAACTATCTAAAATGAAACACAGAGAAAAAGACTAGAAAAAGTATGAGCAGAGCAGCAATGAGTTGTGGAATGAATTCAAGTGGACTAAAATGTGTGTAATTTGAGTCCCTGAAGCAGAAGGGTGGGGCCAGAAAAAGACATTTGAATAATGAATGGCCAAAAATTTTCCAAATTTGATGAAAATTATAAACCTACATATCCAAGAATTTCAATGAACCCCACGCATGAGAAATATACCCATAGAAAATACACTAGAGAAAATAATAATCACAAAACTTAAATTGGAGAGATGTAAAAAGACATGTTATGAAGAGAGACACAAAGATAAGGATGACAGCAGTTTTTTCATTGGAAACAATGGAAATCAAGAGACAATGGAGAATTCTTTAAAGAACTGAAAAAAACAAAACAAAAAAAAACAACTGTCAACGCAGAATGTTTTACCCAGAGAAATAAGCCTTCAAAAGAAGAAAGAAAGAAAAAAGGAACACTTTCCAGAGATACAAAAACTGAAAAAATTCATAACCAGCAGACCCACACTTCAAGAAATGTTAAAGGAAGTCTTTCAGGCAGAAGGAAAATGACAAACAAATGGAAATCTGGATTTACACAAAGCAATAAAAGTACTGGAAATGGCAACTATGTAGGTAAATATAAAGACTTAAAATTTTTTTGGATTCTCTTCAAAACACAATTGAATATTTAAGGCAAAAATAATAAAAATATATTGTACACAGAAGTAAATGCATGGCAACAATAGTGTAATAATTTCCTAGAGCTGCACAAGAAAGTACCACAAACAGCGTGGCTCAAATTTACAGGAACGTATGCTCTCACAGTTCTGGAGGCCAGACGTCCTAAGTGAAATTGGTGACAGGGCCATGCTCCCTCTGAAGTCTCTAATGAAGAGTCTGTTCCCATGCTTCTCTCCTAGCTTCTGGTGGTTCCTTGGTGTTCCTGGATCATAGATGCATCTCTCCAATCTCTGCCTCCATCTTCACATGGCCACCTTCCCTCAGTGTCTCTATCTTCACAAGGCATTCTCCTTTCTGTGTCAGTCTCTTCTCCCCTTCTAGTAAGGATATGGTCATGGTGGACTAAGGATCCACCCTACTCCAGTATGACCTCCTCTTAACTTAACTAATTCCCTCTGCAATAGCCCCATTTCAAAATAAGGCCACATTCTGAGTTACTGGAGGTTAGGAATTCAACATATCTTTGCAAGGGGTACAATTCAACCCATAAAAAACAGCATAAAGTTGGGAAGGGGAAATCAAAATATACTTTTGTTACATTCTTGTACTACAGGTGAAGTTGTATACTATTACTTGAGAGGAGAATCTGTTAACTGAAAGATGTATATACTAAAAAAAAACCATACACACACAAAATTTATATCCAATAAGCCCCCCCCAAAGATAAAATGAACCAATAACAAATAAGTGATCCACAAGGAGCACAAGAAGACAGAAAAGAAGAGAGAGAGAGAGAGAGAGAGAGAGAGAGAACAAAGAACAGGTGGGAAAATAGTCAATAAATAGAAAAATGGTGAATTTAAACTAACCATATCAATTATAACATCAAATTCCTACGCATATCAACTAAAAGACAGAAATTGTCAGATTGGATTAAGAAAATGAGATTCAATTATATACTCCTTCTAAGAAACCACACTACAAAATAAAAACACAAATAGGTTTGTCTTAGCTTGGTAGGGCTGCTGTATCAAGGTACTACACTCAAGGTAGCCTAAAACAACAGAAATAATTTATTCTCTCACAATCCTGGAGGCTGGAAGTTCAAAAGCATGGTGTTGCTGGGCCCATGCTACCTTCAAAGTCTATAGGGAAGAATCTGTTCCAAGCCTCTCTCCTGGATTTTGGTGGTGGTTTGCTGGCAATCCATGGTGTTCTCTGCATCAGTCATCACATGGCATTCTCCCCTCCACCTCTGTCTGTGTCCAAATTTCCTCTTCTTACAGGGACAACAGTCATATATGATAAGGGCTCACCCTAGCCCAGTTTGACCTCATCTTAACTAATAACATCTTCAAAGATCCTATTTCAAAATAGGATTTCATTCACAAAACTGGCAATTAGGACTTAAACATATCTCTTTTTTTGGGGGGGGGCACAATTCAATCTATAACAAGATTAAAAATAAAATGATAAAAATATATGATGACAAAAATAAAAATAAAGATAGTCACTACATTAATAGATTACCACAGAGAAAGGGTCATTTTTAAATATTAAGGAGACATAACAGTCCTAAAGATTTATAGACCTAATACCAGAGCTTCAAAATACTTGAACTAGAAACTGATTGAAATGAAATGAGAAATAGACAAACAGTTACAGTTTAAAACTTCAAAACCCCTCTTTTGACAATTGATAGAACACGTGCACATAACCTCAGTAAAAATATAGAAGGCTTGAACAACACCATCAATCTACTTGACTAATTGACTAAATTTATAAAACACTCCACACCAAAACAACAGAATACACCTTTCCAAAAGCACACTGAACATTTACCAAGATAGGCTGTATTCCAGGGGCATGAAACAAGTTCACAATAAACTTAAAAGTATTCAGATCACACAGATACTAAATACACAAAGTATGTTTTCTGACCACATTGGATGTAAACTAGAAATCAATAACAGAAAGATATCTGGAAAGTCCCCAAATATTTGGAAATCAAAATGACATGATTCCAAATAACTCATGAATTAAAGAAGACATAAAAAAAGGAAATTAGAAATTATATTAAAATGAATGAAAATGAAAACATAACTATGGTAGGCTAAAAAATACCTTCCCCAAAGATATTTATTTCCTAAAACCTGTAAATGTTACCTTATTTGGAAAATGTGTCTTTGCAGATATGATTAAGTTAAGGATTTTGAGATGAGGAGATCATCTTGGATTATCTGGGTAGGCCCTAAATGCTATCAAAGTGTCCTTATAAGAGAGAGGTTGAAAAAAATCATAAAGAAAATATCAGCAAATTGGGCTTCATAAAAATCAAACATTTCTGGTTATCAAAGAACACTATTAAGAAAATACAAATGCAAGCTACAGACTGAGTGCTAATATTTCCACTACATATATGTGACAAAGGACATGCATCTGTATAAAGAATGCTCATAAATCAATAAAAGAAAACTCAACTAAAATGGGCAAAAGATTTTAGCATAATTGACAAAATTATATATACAAATGTCCAAAAAACCCTTGAAAAGATGCTCAGCATCTCTATTCATCAGAGGAATTCAATTTTAATTAGAATAGAATCCCACTTCACATTCACTAATGTAGCAAAAATTAAAAAGACTGATGATACAAATGTCTGCAAGGATGTGGAGCATATAGAACTCTCTCATTCTATAAACACACTGGAAAATAGATAGGAAGTTTCTTATAAAATTAAATATATGCTTATCATATGACCCAGAAATTCCACTCTCAGGTATTTATTAAAAGAAATGAAAATATATGCCCACAAAAAAAGACCTGTATATGAATGTTCATTGCAAATTCATTCATTACATCCCCAAACTGTCCAACTCTGATGTCATTCAAGAGGTGAGTAGATAAATGATAAATGATTTGTGTCATATTCATACAAAGTAGTACTACTCTGCAATAAAAAAAATGAACTACTGGTATATATGGCAACATCAATGAAACTCAAAAATATCTTGCTGAGTCAGCATTCTCTAGGGAAAAGAATCAACATGAGATATCTGTAAATATAATATTTTACAAAAGTGTCTCACACAACTGTGGGGATACACGAGTCCAAATTCCATAGGGTAGGGTACAGGAGTCCAAATTCCATACGGCAGGCAGTGAGCTGGCAACTCCAATGAAGTTATTCAGTGAACTCCCCAGAAGAGGCTGCCTGGCTGAAGAAGAAATGAAAGTTCTCTCTCTTCTCCCTCAAAAGTCTTAAACTGATTGGATTAAATCCAACCGATAAAATTCTCTCATTGCAGAAGACACTCCTTTCACTGATGTAATCAACCATGGATGGAATCAATTGATGATTTAATAAACCAGACTTCTGGTTTACTAACCAGAACAGTAACAGTTAGGCCAGTGCTTGCTTGACTAGACAACTGGTCACCATCACCTGGCCAAGCTGACACACTAACCATCACACTGAGAAAAAGAAGCTGGACACAGGAGTCACTGTATGATTCCATTTAAATGACATTCTAATAGACACAATACTAATCTTTACTACAGGAAGTTAAACAATAGTTGCTTGGGTTGGGAGGGTGACTGGCAAAGGGTATGAGGTAATATTTGGTAGTAATCTATATCTTTGTTGGGGTGGTGGTGAAGTATATGCATATATTGGTAAAACTCATTGAATACACACTTAGAAAGGTAGTACTTTGTTGCACATAAATTATAGTTCAGTAAAGATGACAAAAATACCCTAATGCAAATTATAGAACTGAAAATGACAATATCTGATATAAGAAATTTACTGGGTGGGCTTATCAGTATTCTGGAGATTGCAGAGGAAAGAGTCTGTGATATAGAGACAAACAGAGATTATCCTGTTTGAGGAATAGAAGGGGAAAAAAATAGAAAAAGAATGAATATACTCCCAGTAATCCGTAAGGCAATATCAAGAAGTCTAATCTATGTGTAATTGGAGTCCCAGAGGAAGACAATGAGAGTGAATAGAGCAGAAAATAATATGAATTAGTAGTTGAGAATTTATAAAATTTGGTGAAAGCCATCACATCAACTTACAGATTCAATCTTAGTGTACCCCCAATCAAACTAGGTAGATCATAATTAAAAGCTGAAAACTAAAAATATAAAATATTTTTAAAAATCTAGATACAGAAAACAATGACACAAATTATGGCTTTCTTATCAGAAACAATGGAGACCATAATGCAATGGAAGGATATCTCTAAAGTGCTAAATGAAAAGAAACCTGTCAACCAAGAATTTTAGCTCCAGAAAAATCAAGGTGAATTAAAGACATTTTCAGCCAAACAGAAACCAAGGAATTTAACTCTAGAAGACTTTCACTGCAAATATATTAATTGAACTTCTTCAGGTTTGAGGATATGACACTTAACAGAAATTCAGGTCTACAGAAAGAGCATAGGAAAATATAAGTATATTAGTAAATACAAATAATCATCTTTTAATTCTTACGAGAGTATATAAAACTAGTAACTTTTTATAGTGCAACATTATATATACTGATTTAAAATATAGAAAAAATAGTATAAGGGAAGAGGGTCAGTGGAATTTTACTGCAGAAAGGGTCTTATATTTTATGTGATGTGGGACAATATCAATCCTAAATAATGCTAAATTAAGGATTCATATTGTAATGCCTAGAGCAATCATTAAAAACATATAAAAAGAGGTATAGCTAGGAAGTCAATATAATAGCCTTTCTCAACTCCAAGAGAGAATTAAGCCCTAATTTCTTTAGGAATTCTCTTTTATGTGATGAATTAACTGGTCTTCTACGCATCAAGGATGGTACTAGTCATATGCCATTTTAGGAAGGATTGCTAAACATAGTCATTCAATGAATCTTCCTTAGGGATTAATTCTCTCTTGGAACCTTAGTTGAGAAAGGCTGCAATAGAGGAATTAAAGTGAACCACTAAAACATATTCTATTAAACCAAAAGAAGGCAAAGAGGAGGAGAAGAGGAAAACATAAAGAATCAACAATTAGAGAAAAAATAGCAAAATGATATACCTAAATCTAAACATATAAATAATTATACTAAATGTAAGTGGACTATTCACTCCAATTTAAAAATAATGGATTGTTTTTAAACAGTAGACTGGATATAAAATCAAGACCCAATTATGTGCTGTCTATAAGAGGAGCACTTCAAATATAAAGGCACACATAGGTTTTAAGTAAAAGGATGGAAATAGATACACCATGCAAATAATTAGACATAAGAAATATGGTATGGCCATATTAATATCACATCAGATTGACTTCTAGACAAGGAATAATGCTAAAGATAAAATGAGACACTACATAAGATAAAAGGCAAGTTCTTCAGGAAGACATAATGATACTAAATGTGTAATTACCTATTAGTAGTATTTCAAAACATACACACATGCACACAAACACACAACATTGACAACTGAAGAGAAAAATAATTTAATTCCTAATTACAATTTGAAGCTTTAATACTCCTCACTGATTGTGATGATTAGGCTCATGTGTCATCTTGGCCAGGTAATGGTACCCAGGTGTCTGGTCAAGCAAGCTCTGGCCTAACTGTTACTACAAGGACATTTGTGGCTGGTTAATAAACCAGAAGGCTGGTTTATTAAATCATTAGTAAATTGGCTGCAGCTGTGACTGATTACATCAAAAAAGGGTGTGTTTTCTGCAATGAGAGAATGCAATCAGCTGGACTTAATCCAGTCAGTTGAAGACATTTATTTTTTTATTCTTTTTTATTTTTATTATTTATTTATTTTTTTATTTTGAAATAAATTCAAAGTTATAGGAACAGTTGCAAAAATAATACAAACCCCATACACAGAACTCCAGCATACACTGACCCCCCTCCCCCGATAGCTCAATCCACCAACTTTAACATGCTGTCACATTGCTATTTCTTTCCCTCCCTCCCTCCCTCCCTATCTATCATCCATCATCTATTGCTCTGTCTTCTGAACATATGAGAGCTAGCTGCACACATCCTTGAACAAACATTATAATTCACGTATACACTTCCCATGAACAAGAACATTCTTTTGTGCAAACCCGTTAAGTGCAGCTAAGAAGTACAAGAGATTCAACAATGATATGAAGCTTACATTCTACATTTCCTTTTCCTTATGTCTCAACTGTGTCCCTTTGAGCCACCTGTCCTCCATCCTCCAATCCCATCCAAGTTCATCCTTGGCATTCAATTGTCATCTATTTAGACTGTCTTTTTTTTTTTTTTTTCAATTGTGGAAACATATATACAGCCTAAATCTTCCCATTCCACCCCCTCCCTAGCCTACCATTAGTGGGATTAATCACATTTAGAATGTTGTAATGCTCTTTCCCACCATCCATTACTAGAAATTTCCCTTCACCTCAAACAGCAACCCTACACTCATTTCTTAACTCCCCATTTCCCCTTCCCCCATTTCTCTTAACCCAAACTCTACTTTTCATCTCTATGGTTACATTCTCTGATAATTTCTTTGTGTTTACTGTGGGTCTTAAAGTTAATCTCTTAAATCCATATCAATCTTGTTTTTCTTTGATACCACCTTCACTTCAATAGGACACATAAACTATGTTCCTATACTCCTCCATTCCCCTACCTTTATATAGTTGTCTAAAATTACATATTTTACATTGAGTTCAAAATCACTGATTTGTCATTAGAGTGTGTATATTTTATATCATGTAGGAAGCAAATAGTGGAGTTACAGTTCAAAAATTATTGACTACTATTTGTATTCCATTGTGGTTGGAGAATGTGCTTTGAGTATATTCAATTTTTTTTTTTTAATTTCTTGAGGCTTGTTTTATATCCCAGCTTATGGTCCCTTCTGGAGAAAGATCCGTGATCACTGGAGAAAAATGAGTGTCCTGGTGATTTGGGATGTAAGATACTATATATGTCTGTTAAAATTCTCTATATCTCTTTCTCCTTTCTTTGTTTCTCTGTTGGTAGGGCTCCCTTTAGTACCTGAAGTAGGGCAGCTCTTTTATTGGCAAACTCTCTCAGCATTTGTTTGTCTGTGAAAAATTGAAGCTCTCCCTCAAATTTGAAGGAGAGTTTTGCCGGATAAAGTATTCTTGGTTGGAAATTTTTCTCTCTCAGAATTTTAAATATGTCATGCCACTGCCTTCTCGCCTCCATGGTGGCCACTGAGTAGTCACCACTTAATCTTATGTTGTTTCCTTTGTATGTGGTGAATTGCTTTTCTCTTGCTGCTTTCAGAACTTGCTCCTTCTCTTCAGTATTTGACAGCCTGATCAGAATATGTCTCGGAGTGGGTTTATTTGGATTTATTCTATTTGGAGTTTACTGGGCATTTACGCTTTGTGAATTTATATTGTGTATAAAGTTGGGGAAGTTTTCCCCAACAATTTCTTTGAATACTCTTTCTAGACCTTTACCCTTCTCTTCCCCTTCTGGGACACCAATGAGTCTTAAGTTTGGATGTTTTATTTTATCTATCGTATCCCTGAGATCCATTTCGATTTTTTAGATTTTTTTCTCCATTCTTTCTTTTGTTCTTTCATTTTCTGTTCTGTGGACTTCTAGGACACTGAGACATTGTTCAGCTTCCTCTAGTCTTGTATTGTGAATATCCAGAGTCTTTTTAATTTGGCCAACAGTTTCTTTTATTTCCATAAGATCTTCTATTTTTTAAATTTATACTTGCAATGTCTTCTTTATGCTCTTCTAGGGGCTTCTTTATGTCACTTATATCCTGGGCCATGGTCTTCCTGATGTCCTTTAAATACTTTGCCATGTTTTCTTTCCTCGCTTGTAGTTCTTTGATTAATTGTGCAAGGTACTGTGTCTCTTCCGATGTCTTGATTTGTGTGTTTGGAGTTGGATTCTCCATATCATCTGGTTTGATCATATGCATTAAGATTTTCTGTTGTTTTTGGCCTCTTGGCATTTGCTTTGCTTGATAGGGTTCTTTCAAGTTGTAAAAAAAAAATACCTATCTAATTTTTCAGAAACACAGTTTGGTGGCATACACTTTCTCTAACTAACCAGCAGATGGCGTCTGTGAGTCACCTATACCCCTCAAGTCAGTTCTCCACCTTGTCCCTGAGGTGTGTGGGGAAATGATTCTTGTGGGGTTCAGTTGGAGAACTCAGTTTGGGTGTGTTGCTGGAACCGTCTGCCCTGAATGTGGGGCATGTGTACGGGTGGCCGAGGAGGAAGGACAGCTTTGATATTCAAATCCCCCAGGTTCCCGGAGATTCAAGGCTGCCGCAAGAGTCTAAGCCTTCATTTCATTTCAGCCCCAGACCCTCTCTCTAGCTGTCCCACAAACCACCGGATTTGGCATAGTGTCCCTGGGTTCTCCAAGTGGGTCCCCCTGCCCCGCTGCAATCCTCCAGGACCTCTGCCAAGGGAATGCCATGCTACGTCACCAGTGCGCACTGTCCCTCAAGGGAAGACCCGGGCTGCCGTGCCATGTCAGGGCGCTCTCAGCCTGATGCAAAGATGGCTGAACGGGGCATCTCCACACCCCCCTCCTTGCACAGTTCCTCCTTCCCAGCTCCGGGACAACTGGAGGGGCTCTGGGCTGTGGGCACGGCCCCACGTAGGAGTTTATCCAGCCCTCTGGGGAGCCAGCTGCTAGCCGCGGGGTTTCTTTCTGCTTCCGGCTCTCCCCTCCATTCCTCCGGCCCCAAGGGTATCTGCAGCGGGCTATCTTCCAGGCCAGACACCGAGAGGCTGGCCCAGACCCCTCTTGCTGTGTTTTGATGCATGGTTCCCACTATCGCAGCTGCAGCTGCTCCTGGGTTTTTCCCTTTTTTTTTAAAAAACAAACAAACAAACAAACAAAAAAAAAACACAAAAAAACAGCCTGTTGGTCTTCAAATGCCAAACCCTGGCTTCCCCAGACCACCGCGTGGCTGTGGGTCTTCCATCCAGCTTACTCACTTGTTTCAGAATGCAGACTCCTGGTTTCACCAAGTATACTGCCCCTCTGGAACTAGGAGACCTCGTCCAGCTGGCACATCGCTGTAACCAGTATTCTGGGTCACTTTCTGGTTTTTATCTAGTGTTTTTCATGGAGGTGTTTTTTTTGCCCTGTCTCACCTAGCTGCCATCTTAGTTTCTCCTCAGTTGAAGACTTTTAAGCTAGACAGATGGAGGACCTTCACTTCTTCTTTGGCTGACCAGCAAAGTGTTTCCTGAGGAGTTTGTCGAAGTTGCCAGTTCATTGCCTGAGGAGTTCATCAAATACATTCATTGGAGTTGCCAGTTTGCTGATTGAAGAGTTCATCGAACATCTTCCTTGGAGTTGCCAGTCTGTTGCCTGCCCTATGGAATTTGGACTCGTGCATACCCTCAGTTGCGTGAGACACTTTTATAAATCTTATATTTATAGATATCTCTTGTTGATTCTGTTTCCCTAGAGAACCCTAACTAATACACTGATTGATAAAACAAATTTTAAAAACTAGTAAAGATAGAGAAGATTTGAAGAGACTATCAAATGACTTAACTTCACTGATGTTTATAGAAACTTACTCCCCCAAACTGCTTGATATACATTCTTTTCATTTGTGCCTGAAACATACACCAAGATAGACCATAAGCTGGGCTGTAATATAAATCTCTATAAGTTTCAAAAGGATAAAATCTTACAGAACATATTTTCTGACCACAACAGAATTAATTAGAACTAGCCATATCAAGAAAATCCTCAAATATCTTGAAATTAAATATATTCCAAGGGAAATTAGAAATATTTCAAATTAATGCTAATGGAAACAACATAAAAATTGAATGGGATACAACTAAAATAGTGCTTAGAGGGAAATTTATAGCTTTATATGCTTATATTAGAAAAGAATGGTTTAAAATCAATGATCTAGGTTTCCTTTTTTAGAAGCTACAAAAAGTAAAACAAATTAAAACCAAAATAAGTTGATGCAAGGAAATAAGAAAGATAAGAATACAAACTGATACAGAGAAAACAGATAAATGATAGAGACGATAAAGCCAAAGTTGGTTCTTTGAGAAAATTAATAAAACTGGCAAGACACTAGAAAGATGGATAAAGAATAAAAGGGGTGGGTCATAAATCATAAAATTGCAAAATAAAGAATGAAAGATAAAATGTTATTACATATCCTATAAGAATTTTTAAAAGAAGACAATATTATGAACATATTTATGTCAATAAATTTAAAAACAGACTAAATATACAAATCCCATTGAAAACATAACTTACTAAACTGATGCAAAAAGCAGGAAATGTGAATTGATCTCTATATTTATTAAAGAAATTGTACTTCATAGTTTACATTTAGCAATGACATATTAAGCAGAAAAAAGGAGGAGGAAACACTCATCAACTTGTTTTATGATACTAATTTCTGACAAAAACATTATAGCAAAAGAAAATTACAGACCAACATTCCTCAAAGCATTAATGTAAAATCCTCAACAAAATATTAGCAGATTGAATCCAGCAATATATAAAAGGAGAACACATCATGATGAAGTGGGAAATGAACAAAAATAAATGACAAATGAAAACTGTTATTAATGGCAGAGGACATGATTATTTACATAGAATATCCCAAGGAATCTAAAGAAATACTAGAACTATTAAGGGTATCTACCAAATTTATAGTTTTCAAGACCAATATACCAAAATATATTAGCAACAGCTTGAAAATAAAACTAAGAAAAATTCCTTTTACATTATCTTTAAAATATTTGAAGCAATTAAGTTAATAAAAGATATGAAAGACCCACAGACTAAAAACTGCAAAAATTACTGAGACAAAGAAGACCCAGAGGAAGAGATACATCAAACTGTATTTTTAGCAGCAATATTTTAAGATTCTAATTTCCCCCATGTTAATCTATAGATTCAATATAATCTAACCAAATCCTAATGGGTTTTTTTTTAAAGAAATTGATAAAACTTCTAAAATTTGTGTGGAAAAGTAAAACACCTAAAATCACTAAAATAATATTTAAAAGAGAGAGAGAACAAAGTTGGTAAATTCACATGACCTGAAATCAAGTTACAGTAATCAAGACAGTGTGGTACTGGCCATAAGGATAGATGTATAGATAAGTGGAACAGATGAAAGAATATAGAAATAGACCCTCACACATATGCCAATAGATTTTGACAAAGGTACAGAAGCAATTTTATGGGGGAAGAACGGTCTTTTTGGCAAATGTTGCTGGATCATTTGGTTAAGCATGTGAAAAAAAAATAATTTTTGACCCTTAAATCACAATGTGCACAAAGAGATTTGGGGATGAATCATGGGCCTAAACATAAAAGCTAAAAACAATGAAGCTTCTAGAACAAATCATAGGCTATCTTTATGACCATGGAGTAAGCAAAATTTTCTTAGAGGGAACTCAAAAAGCATTATCCATAAAATAAGATTGATAATTTGGACTTCTTCAAAATTACAAGCTTCTGCTTGTAAAAAGCCCATTAAGAAAATTAAGGCAAACCCATTCTGGGAGAAAAAATATTCGCAAAACATATATATGATGAATGACTTGTATCTAGAATATATAAAGAACTTTAACCAAATGATAGAAGGAAAAATTGATGAATTGGACTTCATCAAAATTTAAAAAATTTTGCTCTGAAATTTTCATATATTGAAGATAAAAAGGCAAACTACAACGTGGGAGAAATTATTTCCAAACCACGTATCTAACAGAGGATTAGTATCTAGAACATACAAAGAATTCTCAGAATTCAATGTTAAAAAGACAGAGGAAGGTCAAGATGGTGGCACAGGGAGGTGTGGGATTTAGTTTCTCCTCTATGGCAGCTAGTAAATAGCCAGGAACTGTCTGGAACAATTGTTTGGAGGACTTCTGAGATCAGACACATATCATACACCAACCAGGAACAATCTGAAGGGCAAGACTTATCAACCACAGCACAGAACTGTAGTTAAATACTTTCACACTATGGAGGCTGGTGACCCTCCCCCACTGGGGCAGCAGGCTAACTCAGAGTACTCTTCTGGGTGGGAAAAAGAAGCCCTTACTACTAGGAGCAAGGGAAGGGGAGCTCAACCACACTCCAACTGGGGATTTGATTAACAAATTTGGACTGCTACCAGTTCTGAGCACAGATAAATTTACAAGACAAATAAGAAATAAACCCTGTATCAGTCCCACTCCCAGCAAGGAGAAGGTAGAGATGAGGAAAAATACATATATTTAAAAAATCAGAAGCTACTGGAGTTGGCTGAGCTCAGAATGCTGGAAAAGGGCTGTGCACTAAGAAAAGGGGCACACAGAGCTGGATATCAACTCTGGCTCTTGATTAGTGAACATGAGGAGCTGGGCTTGGCTCTGAGAACAGATTTTTTTCTTTCTTTTTTTTTAAGCAGCCCATTAAAGAAAGCAGCAGGCATTCTCTGTTTTCAGCCCTGCCCCAGGCAAGTGTGGGAGTAGGGCTGAATGAAAGACAAAGTAACTAGTCAGGTGAAGGAGATAGTTCCCTAGAGGGCATATCTTCCCCAAGAAATGGGTGGGGGCAGGGCCCAATGCTAGTGGTGGCTCCCACTCAGAGAATTTAGAACCCAGGGGCTGGGATATCAGCAGAAGTTTCAACCTACAAAAAGCAGAGTCCAGCCTGTCTCAAACACACTCCTGGCAGGGGAGAAAGGGGCCTGCTTGAGAGTCCTGTAACTTTATCAGCCTGCTGAAGAGTGGCTCGTACCCCTCTTCCCCCCCACAAAAAAAAGACAGTGGACAAGGTGCAGCGTAGATGGTGACTGCTATTTAGAGAATTCAGACTCCAAGAGCTGGAGAAAAGAAAGTTTAAGCCTGCCTTCAGCCTCAGCCTTTGTCTCAATTATGCCTTTGGCAGGAACAGGGTCTGCTGAGAATTAAAGGCACAGTACCACTTTAGACCTGTGAGGAACAGTGGGCTGAAATGCGCCATCTGCTTGGAAGAACCTTGCTGGGTTTCTTCACAAGAGAATCTGTGCTGGTTTGTATATACTGTGCCCCCCAGAAAAAGCCATATTCTTTAACACAATCTTGTAGGGATGATTTATTAAACTTTCTGATTAGGGTGTGACCTCTTTATTGTTTCCATGGAGATATGACTCACCCAATCAGGGTAATACCTTTGATTAGATTATATCCATGGAGGTGTTACCCTGCCCATTCAGTGTGGGTCTTATTAAATCACTGGAACCCTATAAGAGCTCAGACCGAGGAGCTCAGTGCTGCAGCTGAGAGAGACATTTTAGAAATGGCTGTTGAAAGCAGACTTTTGATAGCCCACAGTTTGCTTGGGAAAAACTAAGAGAACACCCCTAGATGTTTAGAGAAATGCCCTGGGAGTAAGCCATTTTGAAACCAGAACCCTGAAGCAGATGCAAGCCACGTGCCCTCCTAGCTGACAGAGGTTTTCCAGATGCCATTGGCCATTCTTCAGTGAAGATACCCTATTGTTTGGACACTTTCTTGGCCACAGAACTGTAAATTTGTAGCCAAATAACCCCTCTTTTATAAAAGCCAATCCATTTCTGGTGTTTTGCATAACAGCAGCATTAGCAAACTGGAACAGAACCTTAATACTGATTATGCCCCCTTCATGAGTTCTGAGCCTGTCTTGCCTGGGAAAACCTGACAGGGATTGATCCTATTTGGGGGCACCCTCCACCCAAAGCCAGACCTCCAGGTAAAAGTTGCTAGAGGTAACAAAAGGAGTGTTAAAAACATATAGAGGAGTAAATGGGTCAGCTGTGGCATCTGGGAAATGTGAATTTTGAAACCAGAAGCTGAAGCCTGAGAATGGAGATGAAGCAGAACTCCTCACTGTTCCTGATGGTTGGAAGGAACCAGCCTTTTTGAAAGAAGATAATCCCAGACGGCTCCTGGAAGAAAGTAGTTTTGCAACTTTGTTTCCAAAATATAGGGAGGCTTACTTGAAAGAATGCTGGCCATTGGTGCAGAAAGCCTTGAATGAACATCACATGAATGCAACCCTGGACCTGATAGAGGGCAGCATGATGATTTATACAACAAAGAAGACTTTTGGTCCATATATCATTATTAGGGACAGAAACCTAATAAAACTTTTAGTAAGGAGTATTTCATTTGAACAGGCAGTTCGAATTCTTCAAGATGATGTTCCACATGGCATCATTAAAATAGGCTCCTTAGTATAAAATAAAGGTTTGTAAAAAGAAGACAATGGCTTATTGGTCCCAAAGGATCAACACTGAAGGCACTGGAACTCTTAACAAACGGTTACATTATGGTTCAGAGAAACATGGTTTCAGCCATTGGACCTTTTAGTGGCTTAAAAGAGGTTCAAACAATTAGTCTTATATACTATGAAGAATATTCATCCAATTTATAACTTAAAACCTTAATGACTAAATGAGAGTTGGCAAAAGATTCTGAATTAAGATCACAAAGTTGGGAAATATTTTTGCCACAGTTCAAACACAAAAATGTGAATAAATGCAAGGAACCAAAGAAAAGAACTCTTAAATATATATATATATATACCATTCCCACCACCACAGCCAGAAAGTCAAATTGATAAAGAATTGGCTAGTGGTGAATACTTTTTGAAGGCAAGTCAGAAAAAGCTACAGAAAATGGAAACAATAAGGCTAAACAAGCAGAAGCTCTCAGGAAGAGAGAAGAGGAAAGAAACAAGGCTTTTATTCTTCCAAAAGAAAAACCAGGTGTGAAACCTAAGGAAGGTTCTAAGGTTAAAATTGATATGGCTGCCATCAAGGAAAAGGTTAAGAAAGCAAAGAATAAGAAACAGGGGGCACTTACAATGGAAGAAGTTAATCTTAAGATGGAAGCAGATGAAAAGAAAAAGAAAAAAGAAGTAACAGACCCCCCCCCCAAAAAAAAAAAAATCCCAAACTAGAACTTACTAAGTTATTTCCTTTTGTAAAGGATTTTGAGATATGAGGACATTAGTTGCCTTATTTGTAACAAATAATACTCTGGTATTTTTTCTATGATTGTTTTTGTTCATGAAACAGCATTCTTTTAAAATAAAAATTATGGAATTCTCCAAGTGTTTTTTGCAAAGTTTTGTACTAGAAAGTGGTTTGTATGTCTTTGTATATGTTGCATCCCATGTGTTCCAGGCAGGTTTTGCCTAAGCATGATTTTAGGAGCAATTCTTTAGGTTGTTTATGTCAAGATTTTGTGGATGGATTGTTGTTTGGCTTTTGTAACCATCCATCAAATCTAATGTCTGTTGCATTGGTTAATATTTTAAATATAATCATGTTCCAGCCAAAAAAAAAAAAAAAAATAGAGAGGCAAAAACATAACATAACAAAACAAACATCAGATAACATTCCCTGAGGAAAAGAGGGAATAGAAAGCTTTTTCCTGGGGGTGAAACAGCTGCACAAATAAAGGACAATCTCAAAAATCTTCCATATAGGCAGGGCAAGAATCAGAAAAATAAGAGCTGAAAAATTATGATCAGATAAACAGAAGCTAGGCTAGAGGTCTAGAATACGTTGAACCAAATGTCAAAGAACAATTAGAGAACAAAACCAAACAAGAAAACCCTAGACACTTTTTCCACATCTAGTTTTTGCTGTTTACATTCCTTTTTTGAGCCTATGCCTTCATAAGCATTTTAGCAAATATGTGTTGAACATTTCTGTTTCACAGCTAAGACAGAATCAGAGGCTACAGATACTGACTGCTGATTTATCTGTTTTCTTCTATTTCCATGACTATATCGACTACCTTTTCTTGATTTATAAGCAGAACCTGGAAAACTTACACAAATAATTGTTTTGTGGTTTATCTAGGAATAATACAGAAAATATTGCTGTTATTTTTGATGAAGAAAATAATTTTGTTCAGTTTATTTCAATCTAAATAAAATGTAAATTTTGTTTAAAAACAAAAAGAAAAAGAAAACCCTAGGCAAAAAAGGTAAAATGACCTCCAGAAAAAAAACAATCAAGAAAATCAGATACCTAGACACCAGCAAAAAACCATATGTCATACTAGGAAGCATGAAGATATGGTCCAGTCAAAGGAACAAACTAAAACTGCAGGTGAGATGCAGGAGTTGAAACAACTAATTAAAGATGTTCAAACAAATATGCTAAACCAAATCAATGAGTTGAAGGAAAATGTGGCAAAAGAAGTGAAGGATATAAAGAAGACACTGAGTGACCACAAAGAAGAACTCAGAAGTGTGCAAAAAAAAAAAAAAAAAATGACAGAACTTATGGGAATGAAAGATACAATAAAGGAGATGAAAAGCACAATGGAGATATACAACAGCAGATTCAAAGAAGCAGAATAAAGGATTGGTGAACTAGAGGACAGGAAATCTGAAATCCTAGACACAAAAGAACAGATAGGGAAAAGAATGGAAAAATATGACCAGGGTCTCAGGGAATTGAATGACAACATGAAGCACACAAATATATGTGTCATATGGTATACCAGACGGAGAAGAGAAGGGGAAATGGGCAGAAAGAATAATTGAGAAATAATCACTGAAAATTACCAAACTCTTATGAAAGATATAAAATTACAGGTCCAGGAAGCACAGTGTACCCCAAACAGAACAGATCCAAATAGACCTATTCCAAGACACTTACTAATCAGATTGTCAAATGCCAAAGACAAAAAGAGAATTCTGAAAGCAGCAAGTGAAAAGTGATCCATCACATACAAGAGAAGCTCCATAAGACTAAGTGCAGATTTCTCAGCAAAAACCATGGAGGTGAGAAGGCAGTGGTAGGATATATTTAAGATACTGAATGGGAAAAACTGCCAACCAAGAATTCTATACTTGGTAAAACTGTCCTTCAAAAATAAGGGAGAGTTTAAAATATTTTCAGATAAACAGACACTGAGAGACTTCGTGAACAAGAGATCTGCTCTAAAAGAAATACTAAAGGGTATGCTAGAGGCAGACAGGAACAGACATGAGACAGAGGTTTGGAGAAGAGGGTAGAAATGAAGATTATCAATAAGAGTAACTAAAAGGGTAAAAAGAGAGAGAGAGAGAAAAATAAGATGACATATAAAACCCAAAGTCTAATGTTAATGGATTAAACTCTCCAATCAAAACGCATAGACTGGCAGAATGGATTAAAAAAACAAACAAACAGGATCCATTGGTATGCTTTCTACAAGAGATTCACTTTAGAGCCAAGGATAAAAACAGGTTAAATGTGAAAGGTTGGAAAAATATATTTCACTCAAACAGCAACCAGAAAAGAGCAGGGGTAGCTATCCTACAATCAGACAAATTTGACTTAAAATGTAAAACAATTAAAAGAGACAAAGAAGGACACTATGTATTAATAAAAGGGACAATCCATCAGGAAGAAATAACAATTGTAAATATTTATGCGCCTAGCCAGAGTGCCCCAAAATACATGTGGCAAACACTGACAACATTGAAGAGAGAAGTAGACACCTCTACAATAATAGTTGGAGACTGCAATACTCCACTGTCATCAATGGATAGAACATCTAGACAGAGGATCAATAAGGAAACAGATCTTGAATAATATGATAAATGAACTAGACTTAACATACATTTACAGAACATGGCACCTCACAACAGCAGGATATACATTTTTTCTCAAGTGCTCATGGATCATTCTCCAGGATAAACTACATGTTGGGTCACAAAGGAGGTCTCAAAAAATTTAAAAATACTGAAATTATACAAAACACTTTCTGGGATTATAATGGAATAATGTTGGTAATCAATAACAGGTGGAGGGCTGGAAAATTCACAAATATATGGAGTCTAAACAACACACTCTTAAACAACCAGTGGGTCAAGGAAGAAACTACAAGAGAAATTGATAAATTTCTTGAGGCAAGTGGAAATGAGAACACAACATATCAAAACTTATAGGATGCACAAAGGCAGTGCTGAGAGGGAAATTTATTGCCCTAAATGCCTATATTAAAAAAGAAGAAAGAGCAAAAATTGAGGACTTAACTGCTCACCTGGAGGAATCAGAGAAAGAACAGCAAACTAACCCCAAAGCAAAGAGTAGGAAAGAAATAACAAAGTTTAAAGCACAAATAAATGAAATTGAGAACATGAAAACAATAGAGAGAATCAACAAAACCAGAAGTTGAGTCTTAAGAAAATCAATAAAATCGATGGACCCTTAGCCATGTTGACAAAGAAAAAAAGAGAGAGAATGCAAATAAATAAAATCAGAAATGAAAAGGTGGTACATAACTACTGACCCTGCAGAAATAAAGGAGATAATGAGAGGATAATATGAGCAAATTTATGCTAACAAACAAGACAACTTAGACAAAAAGGACAACTTCCTAGAAAAGCATTGTGCTGGTTTGGATGTATTGTATCCCCCAAAACTCCATGTTCTTTGATGCAATCTTGTGCAGGCAGGCGTATAACTGTTGATTAGACTGTAATTCTTTGAGTGTTTCCATGGAGATGTGACTCAATCAACTTTGAGTGAAATGTTTGATTGGATAATTTCCATGGAGTTGTTACCCTGCCCATTCAGGGTGGGTGTTAATTAGATCATTGGAGCCCTATAGAGGAGTTCACAGACAGAAGGACCTAAGAGCAGCTAAGAGTGACATTTTGGAGAGCAACTGAGAGTGACATTTTGGAGAAGTGCTGCATCTGAGACAGACATTTTGAAGACAGCCATTGGAAGCTGACATAGACATTTTGGAGAATGCCATTTTGAAACACAACCTGGGAGCAAGCAGATGCCAGCCACATGCCTACCTAGCTAGAAGAGTTTTCCAGATGACAACTGCCTTTCTCTAGTGAAGGTACCCTTTGTTGATGTCTTACCTTGGATACTTTATGGCCTTAAGACTGTAACTTTGTAACCAAATAACCCCCCTTTATAAAAGCCAATCTATTTCTGGTATTTTGCATTCTGGAAACACTAGCAAACCAGAACAAGCATCAACAACTGACACTGACTGGAGAAGAAATAAAAGACCTTAACAAACCAATCACAAGTAAAAAAATTAAATCAAAAACCTCCCAAGAAAGAAAAGCTCAGGACCAGATAGCTTCACATGTGATTTCTATCAAAAATTCATGAAAGAATTAGTACAAATGCTGCTCAAACTCTACAAAAATTGAAGAGGAGGGAAAGATACCTACTCATTCTATGAAACCAACATTATCCTAATACCAAAGCCAGATAAAAATAATACAAGGAAAGAAAATTACAGACCAATCTCTAATGAAAATAGATTCAAAAATCCTCAACAAAATACTTGCAAATCAAATCCAGCAGCACATTAAAAGAATTACACATGACCAAGTAAGTTTTATTCCAGATATGCAAGGGTGGTTCAACACAAGGAAATCAATTAATGTAATACACCATATCAATAAATCAAAGGGGAAAAACCACATGACCATCTTGATTGATGCAGAAAAGGCATCTGACAAAATTCAACATCCTTTCTTGATGAAAACACTTCTAAGGATAGGAATAGAAGGAAACTTCAACATAATAAAGGGAATTTATGAAATACCCACAACTAACATCATTCTCAATGGGGAAAGACTTAAAGCTTTCCCTCTAAGATCTGTAACAAGATAAGAATGCCCACTGTCACCACTGTTATTCAACATTGTCCTGGAAGTTCTAACTAGAGCAATTAGGCAAGGAAAAGAAATAAAGGGCATACAAATTGGAAAGGAAGAAGTAAAACTTTCACTGGGTGCAGATGACATGATCCTATATGTAGAAAATCCCAAAAAATCTACAATAAAGCTTCTAAAGCTAATAAACAAGTAGAGCCAAAGTGGCAGGATACAAGATCAACAAGCAAAAATCAGTAGTGTTTCTATACACCAGTAATGAGCAATCTGAGGAGGAGATCAAGAAAAAATTCCATTTACAATAGCAACCAAAAGAATCAAATATTTAGGAATAAATTTAACAAGGACATAAAAAACCTATGCACAGAAAATTATAAAACATTACTAAAAGAAATTAAGGAAGACCTAAATAAATGGAAGGACATACCATGTTCATGGATTGGAAGAATAAATATAGATAAGATGTCAATTCTACCCAAATTGATTTATAGATTCAATGCAATACCAATTAAAATCCCAACAACTTACCTTGCAGAGATAGAAAAACCAATAATCAAATTTATTTGGAAGGTCAGGGTGCCCCAAATAGCTAAACATATCTTGAGAAAGAAAAATGAAGTGGGAGGCCTCACACTACCTGACTTTAAAGATATTACAAAGCTACAGTGGTCAAAACAGCAAGCTATTGACATAAAGATAGATATACTGACAAATGGAATTGAATTGAGAGTTTGGAAATAGATCCTCACATCTACGGACAACTGATTTTTCATAAGGTGGCCAAGTCCACTCTGTTGGTACAGAACAGCCTCTTCAACAAATGGTGCTTGGAGAACCGGATATCTATATCCAAAAAAAATAAAAGAGGATAACTATCTCATAATTTATACAAAAATGAACTCAAAATGGATCAAAGACCTAAGCATTAGAGCTAAGACCATGAAACTCCTAGAAGAAAATGTAGGGAAATATCTTAAAGATCTTGTGGTAAGTGGTTTCCTAGACCTCACACCCAAAGTGCAAGCAATGAAAGAAGAAATAGATAAATGGGATCTCCTAAAAATTGAATAATTTTGTGCATCAAAGGACTTTGTCAGGAAAGTAAAAAAGCAGCCTACTCAATGGGAGACAATATTTGGAAACCACATATTGGATAAGGGTTTAATATATAAAGAGATCCTACAACTTAACAACAAAAAACAAATAACCCAATTAAAAATGGGCAAAAGATGTGGACAGACACTTTTCCAAAGAGGGAATACAAATGGCTCAAAAGCATATGGAAAGATGCTCAACTTCAATAGCTGTTAGGGAAATGCAAATCAAAACCAATTTGAAATATCCTCTCACAACTTCTAGAATGGCCGTTATCAAGAAAACAGAAAACTACAAGTGCTGGAGAGAATGTGGAGAAATAGGAACATTTACTCACTGTTGGTAAGAATGTAAAATGGTGCAGTTGCTCAAGAAGGCAGATTGGTGGTTCCTCAGGAAGCTAAGTATAGAATTGCCATATGATCCAGCAATCTCATTACCAGGTATCTACTCAGAAGAAGTGAAAGCAGGGACACGAACAGACATTTGCACACTGGTGTTTATGGTGGCATTATTCACAATTGTCAATGGATGGAGGTGGTCCGAGGGTACATCGACTGATGAGCAAAAAGGCAAACTGTGGTGTATACATAGGACGGAATATTGTGCAGCTGCAGAAAGGAATGAAGTCTTGAGACATGCAATGAGGTTAATGAACCTTGAGGACATTAGTTGAGTAAAATAAGCCAGAAATGAAAGGACAAATATTGTACGGTCTCACTAACGTAAACTAACTATAATGAGCAAACTCTGAGAATTAAATTTGAAAGTATGGGTTATAAGGAGATAGAAAGTGGGCAGAGATTGAGCAATCATTTAAGGAATACAGAATGTCCAATAAGGTTCATTGTAAAGGTTCCTAAATTGTAAGCTCTTACAGCAGTCACATTTACTCTTGAGTTTTAACTGTTATCTCTAAATTATGAGATGCTGTGCTCTTTACGTATAACCTGGTAGTTCCCTGGAACTTTGGGTATCTGTGTGGTACCTGAGACTCAGAGTTAAAGTTCTGCAGCTCTGAAGACCAGCATTACTCAATACAGTAACTGTTAAAGAAGCTGAAAAAGAGATCAGACGAATGAAGTTGATCTGGTTAGGACTAAGGTAAATCAGAATACAGGGTAAAGGATCCTATTGTCTGTATTTTAAAACTTCAACTTCTGCGTGAGACCAAAGGAAGAGATATTTATTTTGTCCAAAATTTAAATTTTCTGTAACACACTATCTGATTCAACATGTCTAGTCAGTTTATTTAAACAATCTAATTACATGGAACCTAGAATAGGAAATGAGATCTTGTTATCCTGTACAGGTTATTGTAACACCCCCAATACATTCCAGAGTATTTAGGGCAGAAAATAAAAAAGTATTTTCAAAGTTCCTTGAGGGACTGAAGAAAACATGTGGAACTATTAAACTTCTCCACCTGGGGAATTCCTGATATTCTTTCAAGAATTAGGGACTCCCAGTTTAATAACCCAAGCCCTCAATCCTGAGGCTTGCCCTTATAAAATTTATTTCTGTAATGGTGAAGCTTAAACCTACATATAATTATGCCTAAGAGTCAACTCCAGAGAACCTCTTTTGTTGCTCAGATGTGGCTTCTCCCTCTAAGCCAAACTCTGCAAATAAACTCACTACCCTCCCCACTATGTGGGACATGTCTCTCAGGAGTGTAAGTCTCCCTGGCAATGCGGGACATGACTCCCAGGGATGAGCCTGACTCTGGCATTGTGGGATCATCAATGCCTTCTTGACCAAAAGGGGAAAGAGAAATAAAACAAAATAAAGTTGCAGTGGCTAAGAGATTTCAAATAGAATTGAGAGGTCATTCTGAAGGTTACTGTCATGCAAGCTTCAGCCAGATATTGCAAATTGCCACATTATGCCAAGCCCCAACCAACAGTATTCCTGAAACCCCTGATTACCCTGGGCTTTATCTAAGACTCCATAAAAGTTTTGCCTATTAAGTTTATTTTTTCAGAAACTTAAAGTCTCCCAATGGTTCCTATGACAGTTAAGCCCTGAAACCCAGAGGTACCAGTTTCTCCAAGAATATCAACCAGTTTCATTTCTCTACCCCATAATGTTGATACCCCTTTTCAGCACAAAGAAGTTAGAATGGTCATTGCCCAGATATCCCTGAAGATTGAGAGAACAATCAAATGAGAAGGAGGTGTTGTAACTGAGAAGTTAGAATTTAACAAATGATTATGACCACTGACTCATTATATAGATATTTATTTTTAGTTTCTAGTGTTTTAGAATAGCCAGAAGGAAATACCTGAAATTGTTGACCTGTAATCCAGTAGCCTTGATCTCTGATAATGATTGTATAACTATATAGCCCTCCCCCTGTGACTGTGTGATTGTAAAAACCTTGTGGCTGATACCCCCTTTACCCAGTGTATGAGTAGGTAAGTAATAAAATAAAGACATGCATGGGAAAAAAAACAGATCATAAGACATAAATTTAAAATGTAAATCTATACAACTTTTAGAAGAAAGCATAGGAGAAAATCTGCCAGCTTGGGTTAGGCAGAGTTCTTAAATGTGACATTAAATCACGATTCATAAAAGGAAAAAAAAAAAGATATACAAACCAATAAGAAAATGGGTACAAAGCATGAAGAGACATTGCACCAAAAAGATATACAGATGGCAAATAAGTACATGAAAAGATTTTCAACAGTATTAACCATTAGGAAAATGCAAATTAATACCACAATGACATATCACTATCATCAATCAGAATGGCTAAAATAAAAAATAGTGGCATCACCAAATGTTGGCAAGGATGCAGGGGAACTGGATCTCTCAAACACCACTGCTATGAATGTAAAATGGTGCAGTAATTCTGGAAAATAGTTTGGCAGTTTCTTAAAAACTAAACATAACACATACCATATGACTCAGCAATTGCACTCTTTGGCATTTATCCAAGGGAAATGAAAACTCATGTTCACACAAAAACCTGTACATGAATGTTCACAGTAGTTTTATTTGTAAAAACCCAAAACAACCTA